>NC_057938.1:33015645-34348145 GCF_018555375.3 Anguilla rostrata
AAACTCATGTTAAATAATAGTTAGTATACACCTGCCATCAATTAATGTTGCCATCAATTAATGACTCTGATTAACCCCAAATAAAGTTCATCTATTCCTGTAGGACTTTCCTGACATCTTCTTGGTTACTGCAAAAAAGCTATGGTCCACAAAGAGCATACAAAGCATGAACGGGATCTCATTGTTGAAAGGTATCGATCAGGAGAGGGGTACAAAAGAATTTCCAAGGCATTAGATATACTATGGAACACATTGAAGACAATCATCAACAAATGGAGAAAATGGCACAACAGTGCCATTACCAAGAACAGGACGTCCCTCCAAAATTGATGAGAAGACAACGAGAAAACTTGTCAGGGAAGCTGCCAATAGGCCTATGGCAACATTAGGACACAAGGAGCTGCAGGAATTTCTGGCAAGTACTGGTTGCTCCCTACATGTGACAACAATCTCCCGTATTCTTCATATGTCTGGGCTATGGGGTAGGGTGGCAAGACGGAAGCCTTTTCTCACAAAAAAAAACGTCCAAGCAAATTTTGCAAAAAGATACATCCAGTCTCCCAAAACCATGTGGAAAAATGTGTTATGGTCTGATGAGACCAAGGTTGAACTTTTTGGCCATAATTCCAAAAGGTATGTGTGGTGTGGGGATGGCTGGTTTAAGCAGCCACACCTGCCCTGGGTCAAGCTAATTAGACCTGGCCAATTGGATAATTGGTTAAGAATGAGATAATTGGCCAGGCTAATTGGACCCAGGAACAGGAGTGGCTGCACCTGTGCGTAGTGAGGTAATCACTGCGCACAGGTTAAATCTGCCATCCCCACCCACACCAGGGAGCTTCGGTCATGACTGGGTTACATCTGCTCACTTTGGCTATAACATCTTGCCAAACCCTTGTGAAAATAAAATCTGGACTGTTTGAACATCATCTCCCTGTGTCTCTGTGCTGGAGGGCCCCAAGGAAAGCCACTTCGGTGGCCTGTGGCAGGCGTGTTTGCCACAGTATGTTTGGTGCAAAAACAACACAGCACATCATCAAAAGAACACCATACCCACAGTGAAGCATGGTGGTGGCAGCATCATACTTTGGGGTTGCTTTTCTTCAGCTGGAACTTTAGTCAAGGTGGAGGGAATCATGAATAGCTCCAAATACCAGTCTATTTTGTGGCCAAACCTTCTGGTGTCTGCTAGAAAGCTGAAGATGAAGTGGAATTTCGCCTTTCAGCATGACAACGACCCAAAGCATACATCCAATCAACAAAGGAATGGCTTCACCAAAAGAAGATCAATGTTTTGGAATGGCCCAGCCAAATCCCAGACCTTAATCCAATTGAAAATTTGTGGGGTGACCCGAAGAGGGCTGTGCACAGGAGATGCCCTCGCAATTTGATGGATCTAGAACGTTTTTGCAAGAAATAGTGGGAAAATATTCCCAAGTCAAGATGTGACAAGTTGATAGACTCTTACTGTAATAAAATCAAAAGGTGCTTCAACAAAGTATTAGTTGAAGGGTGTGCACACTTATGCAACCAGTTTATTTTAAGTTTTTTATTTTTCTTCCCTAAAATGTTTCAGTTTGTTTTTCACTTGAATTTTAAGGGTTGCAATTTCACATTAAAGGTGGAAAAAGTTCTGACATGATTTATCTTGGTTTCATTTTTTTACATCACAAAAACCTGCCATTTTAAAAGGGGTGTGTAGACTTTTTATATCCACTGTATACATCTTCATTATATATAATTTAAAATGAAGTGTCTTCCCTAAACCCATTAAATATCACTTATGTCCCCACCCTCTGTATTCCAGGTTCCACTATCATTCATTTAGGCCTAATGGAAATCTGGGATTGAACCAAGAAATGGAATGCCTCATTCTCGGGTTGCTGTTCCATGTTTTATTACTTTCCAGGTTTGAGATTTTGAAATGTGTTAAGTCGTGTGTCTGGAAGTGCTGTACTAAACGTGATGTTTTCTTATTTTTTTGATATGGTAGTCTTATGTACAATGTATTCCTTGTTTCTCCAATATATCTTTTGTGAAAGTGTGTACAAGTAATCATATAAATGATGTTGGTAGTTTGTAGCAAGAAATGTTGCCAGATTGGCATTCCTCCTGCCATTCCTAATAAAAATTGCCTTGTTTGTAGTCCATTGCCAATCGAGTCGGATTTGCTGGAGGGCCCAAAACAAATTTGGAATGTACTAAAATATCCTGAAGATTTGGATATTTATGTAGATGGAAACTGTTGAAAAACAGTTGAAACTGAAAATTAGTCTTTTGCTAGTGTTGTCTTTAGGGCTGCCACTAACGACTATTTTTCTATCGATTAATCTAAACGATTAATTTTCCTCCAAAAAAATCAAATTGACCATTTCAAGTTACACGTGTGTTGTAATGTAAGAATGTCAATATGTCCACATGTTCTGGATTTAGGCTAGCTCTTTCCTTGGAAACTTTTCACTACTAACTAACGCTTACATTACAGTGTGAAATATCCACATTATATAATACCACTGACCTATTTAAAGACACTCAATTTCAAAAATAATGTATATAACCGAAATATTTTGAGCAGTAGGCTAATACTTACATAGCAATGATCATTTTTATCTGTGTTCAGTAAACAGTAAATCAATGACAGTTCTATTCACTTCTGTTTTGCTCCAGAAAATGATCTCAGATAGGTCTATCAGCAAACATATGGCTTAGCTACAGGGGTAAAACTGGGGGTGGACGCGGGTGGACGGCATCCACCCACCTTTGGTAAATAAATAAATAAATAATTTTGACCAGGAGTTTTACAAATAACTATGACAATCCAGTCCATTTTTCGTACGCTCCAGTCCATGAGTTCCCTCTAGAGGGAGGAACAGTTGTTTATATAGACAGGCACAGAAAGAAAAATATTGTTGATTGTCTTGATTGTTTGGAAGCGGACACGGTAGGTAATTTCATCTATGCAACATTTTAAAAAGAGATGGCCCCCACGAACACCGGCTGTTATTAATGGCAACTTTGATTGCTTGAGCAAAATCAGCAGGTTGCTGGTCAGCAGCTAAGCTAAGATTGAATATTTTACACATAGCCTACATAAGGTTTTATAAGCTGAAAATTGGTGGGGCGCAAAAAACTTTCCTTTTAACTAATCATTGATCTCAACCTGTTTTCATTAGTAATGAAAACAGGTTGATTAGTCCGACCGTGCCAACGGTCGGACTAATCAAATGACAAGTAGCCTAAGTAGTCTTCATACCGTGTTAGGGGGATTAAATCATAAATTAAATTTATCCGTTTTAAACACCAAGTAGTCTACACTTAACAAACAAGATACACCAGTCTGTTATCTACCGTGTTAGCTTTCAGAATAACCAGCAAAAACAAAACCTGCACTTCAAGTTTGTACAATTTCGTACTGCAAATGAAAATAAATGTAGGCTATAAGGCCTAGGCTACTCGCTAAAACTTCCAATTTGGGGAGAGCTGGCTATATGATAGTATTGAGTAGCCTATTTTGTGGATTAATTGTATTGATACTCAAGGAAAATCAGGGAAAAGATTCCGACATTGCTTAGTGATTAAAACGGATTGTTCTAAATCACATTTATCATTTAATCTCCCTAACACAATGCGAAGAAGCTGTGTGTCCCTTTCCAATTGATTAGTCAGATCGTTTGCATGCTTGTTAATCACTGAAAATTAATTAAAACAGTTTTGAGATCATTGATTAGTTTAAGGGAAGGTTTTGCGCCCCACCAATTTTCAGCTCACCAGTCGCCACTTTTTATTGTTTCAATTCGACAGTTTAAGAAAGATGGATAAAGGAGGAAGAAAGGGAGAACAAAAGAGGAGGATGACCGAATATTTCTGTGGGTAAAAAAAAAATTCTCAGCATTAATGACAATAAACTTGAAATATTTTATGTAAAAGCTTGCATCAAGCATACATTCTTTTTAAAACATTGTTTTCCTTAAAATAATAATCTCGAAGATTTTCATGAAAATAAATGCCTGTTAAGTCAATATCTATCGCCGAATTAGGTAACACAATGGTGATTGAGCCTATTATTATATTAATTTATATAATTATTATTATAATAATTTATAATTAAAGAACTGGGTGTCTGTCGCGAAAAATCACAAGCGGCGCATAGTTAGCAGCGCGTTTTCCATCACCCATCAGTGGTTGGTCCGCCAGAGAGGGTAGGCGGAGCTAACGAGTAGTATCCATCTACTTGTTAGCTCCGCCTACTGAGTGCGCAGTATCCATCTCTCATATCAGGTAACGTTGCGTTAGCTAGCTAACTAATGTAATTAACACAATCTAATGTCAGCTAACAATTAGAAAAAATGCTAGCTAACGCTACCGACTGGTACTGACCTTCGCAAACCATCTCTCGAATGCAATGCTACCTTGCTGCAACGTTGCAGTGTAGCTAACTAAAGGCCAGTTCAGATCAGTGATTCGCAATGAGACTGGATGCAACTCGCAAAATTCCAAGACGTCTGATTGTAAACGTTCTAAAACTGCACTTGTCGATTTGACAAGGTGGTTCTTTTGAGACCCCAGGGCAGGCAACGGCTCTGCTACTAACCAGTTCACACTGCTGCAATATTCTCTGCAACATTATAAAACCGTTTAGTCTCATTGAGAATCATTGATCTGAACTGGCCTTAACGTTACCATTATTTACCTTGCCATCAAGTTTATCAGTATATTATAATGATTGGAATAAAGCTGGGGTAGCTATACATGGAGCAGAGCTGGGTCTGCTTTTTGTGTAAAGATGCCAAGCCGGAGAAAACTAAATAAAAGAATACGGCAGTATGGATTAGCCTTGTTATTGTTTTATTACGCTTCCTCATATGTTCCTTCAGCCTTAATGCCCTTTTTTGATGAAATCTCCTTTGTTTTTGTTTTATTCTTCTTGTTCTGATTGCTAATTTAACACCCAGCTCAGCTTTATTCTCGAACAGTTTAGCTACCAAAACCAGAAACACCAGGGGTAACATTTTGCAAGACAGTTGTTTCAAAAATATCACACAACAATCATTCACGAAAAAGACTGTTTATTGTGCATGAGATGCATAATTGCACGAGCCACAGCGAATCCCGCTAATTCTTCTCTGCAGTGTAAAGATGTTCATACCGGGCAAAAGGATAAAGAACGTTTGTGGAAATTGATCATCACTAATTCTACCCCAGGTCTGCTACAGCATTTTAACCCGGCTCGGCAGTGTAAAGACAGTTTAAGTTAGCTTAATGTTAGACAACAAATGAGTATGTACATAACGTTACTTTTATAACAACCATTTTTTATTCAGTAAATAGTATTATAGTTGGCGTGGCCCAGGTGCCAACTGACTGAGTCACACAGGCGACACTGGTTGGATCCGGTTGGATCTATGGGAAGTGAGGTCCAAAAACACACCTGCAATTACCGCTTCTCGCCATTGGTACCGCCAAAGAGAACGAAACGGAAATCTTTGAGATTGTAACTTTAATTACAATTATGTGCACAATACATTAAAGATACAACTATTTTGAGCTGAGACATTAATTAGTTTGTACCTTTTTTCACCCACCTCCCAAATCCCAATTTAATCCTTGCTTAGCTATACCCAGAAGTCCTCAATAATAATAGTATTTTCCAAGAAATTACAAAAAAAAAACTGTTGACAACATTTCTTTAGGTACAGGTCTTTTTCTGCTACCACAGAGTGAATGCGATAAGAATATTTTCGGTTACGCTGACCTATAAAACGCTATTCCAAAAGCAAGATTAGACTTTATACATCGTTAAAAAGGGTGACAACGCTGTAAACAATACGTGGTATTACGCACAGCTATTTTGGAAGGTACCCAGGCATCACAAATGCGCGTATATTTCACAAATTGATTTTCCAAGACAATATATGACCACTCAGTCTCAAAAGGGACATCTCTACACGTAAAACCAATGGTAAAGTTGTATATTTATTCAATATTTAATCTCAGATATTGACTGTAGAATGACATGGTAGATACAATTTTTCAAAACTCGTTTATTTCATTATTCAGTGAGCAGCGTTTTCACTGCTGTCTTGGCATATTTTAGGGTCTTTGGAAACTTTTACACTGAACCTCTTTCGCAACCGATGTCCGCCATATTGTTTGCCCGCCATTTGGACTTTTTTATTAGTTGGCGTGCGGAAGAGCTGGAGCTCCAAATCTAAGTGTTACGACATCTAGTAAACTTCTTTACGGCAAGCGACATCCGCAAGTAATCCGACACCAAGGGTCTAGTTTTTATCAGTGAGGGGAGGGTTTGCACGTCGGGGAAGCAATGGAAGACAGTGCCAGCCAGAGTGCATGCTAGGCTATTAAAGGTTTGTTAGTAAAAGCTTTTTGAGAGGATGAATACTTTTCTTTGGCATTGATCCATTTGAAGACAGTATCGGGTGAGTTTGTTTAGTCTTTAAATCTGGCATTATGCTGAGAAATAGCTAAACAATTTTATTGGTAGGTTTTGAGTTTCTGTGCACACGTGCGAAAACACGCTGGTATAATAAAACAATGATGGCAATACATGTATAGTCCGCTTCGTTCCGTTGCTACCAAAACATAACAAATTACCTTGTGTCTACAGCTGCAGTTTCTCGCTGCAATTTCTAATATTGAATATAAACAAAAGACGCAATTCATGCTGTAGTCTGCCAATGTCTAAATAAATAATGCGGTACTCTGAGCGTAGGAAGGAGGTAGCATGGATGGCGAGTTGATTTTTCGTTTTTTGCTAATAAAAGTTTGTTAGTAAAAGCTTTGAGAGGATGAATCATTACTTTTCTTTGACATGGATCCATTTGAAGACAATATCGGGTGAGTTCGTTTAGTCTTTAAATCCGTCATTATGCTGAGAGAAATCGTATTCTCAAATTTATTCTCTAAATTGACTGTAAGCTTAGGGTTGTAACTAGGTAGCTGTTTCGTAGGTGACTTAATTAATGCACTCGTCTTAAACTACTGCTTGTATTTTTGCATAGACTGCGTTGTTGCTGTTCTTGGTTGTGTTAGTGTTAATCAGTTTAACCTACAAGTTCCAAGTTGAGCTATGCGGTTGTTCCCTGCACTTGGAACGGTACTTCTCTCTAGGGTTTTCGACACACTTGTTCCTGATTATGATTATACACTTTGTTGTACATCGCTCTGGATAAGAGCGTCTACCAAATGCCTGTAATGTAATGTAATGTGATATTCCGTAGCAACAAGATAAACCAGACATTAGCCCTAAAATATGCCAATACAGCAGTGAAAACGCTGCTCACTGAATAACGAAATAAACGAGACAACATTTTTTAAAATTATACCATGTCATTATACAGTTAATATCTTGGACTAAGCATTTAATAAATATACAATCTTACCATTGGTTTTACGTGTAGAGATGTCCCTTTCGCGATGGAGTGGTCATATATTGTCTTGGACATGAAATATACGCGCATATGTGGCGCCTGGGTCGGCTACCTTCAAAAATAGCTGTGCGTAATACCACACCTGTTGCTTACGGCGATGTCGCCCTTTTTAGTACAATTTGGCTTGAATGACAATGCATTTATTCAGTAAGTGAGAGTATAAGCTTTCTAACGATGTATAACATGTCTGATTTTGCTTTTGGAATGGCATTTTATGGGTCAGCGTAACCAAAAATTTTCCTATATGCCAGTGTCTAAATAAATAATGCGGTAGGCCAGGCATGTCAAACTCAGTTTGGCTCTGGGGCCGGATCCAGACTTTCTGTTCTCGGGTGGGCCGGATCAGTAAAAGAATGTCAACTCCAAATATTTAGCTTTGTTTTTCAGTACTATGCTTTATCATTCAGCCTACATTTGTAGCCTACCCTACATATTATAATCACGGATGACAAGGGATCTTTTCTAAGCACAACACATTTATTCACAAACAATGGAAAAAAAAAATGATTTCATGTTAGGCGGTGAATGTGTTAACAACTGGTTTATTTTAACAGTTAAGTGAATGCAGTTTTACACCTGAACCAACTCACCACACTAAACAAACTCAAGTGGGAGCTATGAAAAAAATATTTTCGCCTTAATTGTCATACTGCTTTGAAATAAATAAAAAAAGAAATACAAAATAAAAGTTATAGCAGTGCATGGGCAATAAGATTAGACTACATCAGATCAAACTACTAGGCTGGGCCTACTGAAGCTGAGAATATACTGCACAATATTAATTGTCTTTAATATGAAACCAGATTAATCTTATTTTTAATGATCTGTATTCATGAGTGCAAACAAATTTCGTGTCATCACACTTTTTTTCTCTCTCACTGCACTCCTGCAGTCTACTTGCTGCTGCTGGCTCCTGAAACTTGGGATCTTTTTGCCTTCACAAGTGTATCGATATTAGGTGTCAAATCCTGAGTAGCAGCACATTTAACAATGTCATTCAAGTGTTTATTTGTTAACCTTGAGCGCTGCTTTGTTTTATTATTGTTCATTACGGAGAACACCCGTTCACAAAGATAAGTAGTCCCAAACATGGATAGAACCTTTGCAGCCATGGCTGTTAATTTGGGGTAACCTGGCACGAGATATTGATAAAATGTATCCAATCCCACGGACCCAAATTTATCCTTCATAGCGGAATCGCACTGCAAGTCAATAAGCTCGAGTTGAATGTCAGCTGGCATATCAGAAGGCTTCACTGTAAATGGCGAGCGAAAAAAGCCAAATTTGTTCTCAAGTTCACTGAATACCTGAAACCTCTGCTCAAACTCTCGCAGCAAATCTGTTATGTTGTCTTTATATTTTTCCAAATCATTATCGGGACGGTCCCGCACAGCTGTGAGACAAGAGAAATGCGCGGTGTCACCGTTGGATAGCTGCGTCTCCCACAGTGACAGTTTCATCTTGAACGCACTTATGCTGTCGTAATATTGAGTGACAACTCTGTTACGGCCCTGCAATGTAGTGTTAAGTGTATTCAAGTGTTGTGTAATATCAACCATAAACGCAAGATCCTGCACCCATTCCTTGCATTTAAGTTCCTTTACTGGGCGTCCCTTCTTCTCCATGAACTGTCTAATTTCCCCTCGTAGCTCAAAGAAGCGCTTGAGTACTGCACCTCTGCTTAACCACCGCACGTCAGTGTGGTATGGTAGGCCAGCATGAATGACATTATCACTGAGAAATGTGTCAAACTGACGGTGATTTAGACCGCGCGCTCTGATGAAATTGACAGTTTTCACAACCACACTCATAACATGGTCCATTTGCAGTGTTTTGCAACATAACGCCTCCTGATGCAAAATACAGTGAAATGCCCAAAACTCTTGTCCTCCATTTGCGGTCTGTACTTTGTCACGGAATTTTGTGGCAACGCCTGCCTTTCTCCCGACCATTGATGGCGCACCGTCGGTAGCCAGGCTCACGGCACGGGACCAGTCCGCTCCCACCTTGTCCAGCGCTCCAACGAGAGCGCTGAAAATGTCATCTGCTGTTGTGGTGTCATTCATGGGCACCAATTCAAGCAGCTCCTCGGTGATGGTCAAAGTTTCATCAACACCTCTAACGAATATGGCCAGTTGAGCAATATCTGTGAGATCGGTGCTGTCATCTATTGCAATTGAAAATGCGATAAATGACTTGATTTTCTCTTTCATTTGGCCTGTCAAGTCACTTGAGAGTTCTGTCACCCGATCTGCGACAGTGTTCCTCGTTAGACTAATATTGGCAAAGGCAGGTCGCTTTTCAGGGCACACGACTTCTGCAGCCTTCAGCATGCATGTTTTTACAAACTCCCCATCAGAAAATGGCTTGGATGCCTGCACCAGCTCGTTGGCAATAATGTTGCTGGCGATATCGCGGCTGCGCGTAAAAGTAGACTGCTGTTTCTTCAGACCAGCCACCAATTTGTTTATCTCGTCTTTCCTTATTTGTCCTTTCAAGTGGTCATACTTGTCTTTATGATGAGTCTCATAGTGGCGCCGAATATTAAACTCTTTGAACACTGCAACTTGCTGATTACATACCAAGCACACTGGTTTTGCATTCACTTCTGTGAATAAATAATTCTCAGTCCATTTTTCCTTGAAAACTCTGCACTCCGTGTCTACTTTTCTTTTTTTTGACAGTGCCATTTTGGGAAGGGTGTGTTGACCGATAACTTGTTTAGTAGTGGTGAATTGTGAAGCAAGATTGCCGGTTTATTTTTAGTACTAACTCGTGTCAATGCCGCATGCTGGACGTGAGCTCTTTTACACATTTACTGCCCTCCCGCGGCCGGAGGGAGCATTTGGTTTGTATTTATTTTAAAAAATCATAACTTTTGATAGAAATGAGCTAGAGACTCGCTTCTTTTTTTGACATACTCAGAAATTTATGCCGGGCCGGATTAAATCATCCAACGGGCCGGGTCCGGCTCGCGGGCCGTATGTTTGACATGCCTGCGGTAGGCTATTCTGCCAGCAGCACGCAGGTCGCGAGTTGATATTTCATCTTTTGTTTCGTTTTTTCTCAATGTCCTATCTATTATTTGAAATGTGTATTATTATTCTATCTGTCTCTGAGGCGCTCTGAAATGTGCATTCTCTGCTAAGCTGAGCAATGGATTGGAATATGTGTCTGACGTAGTGTTCAATGGATTGGAATATGTGTCTGACGTAGTGTTGCACCGTATACCGAAACTTCAGCACTTTTTCGGTACTTAAAAAAATAAACGGTTCGGTATTAGAATTTTCCGACGTTTGGTAGTTTTGCGTCAAATGTAAAAGCCAGGGAAATGTGTCTACCGCATTACCGAATGAGAGGATGAAAAGTGTAATTTGTCAGAATCTTCGCTAGATGACAGTAGCAACTAAGGTTGGAAAGTGAGGTGACGTGCGCTTGTGCATTTCCCGTAGTTGATACAGCGCAAGCTTAGGCTCAGTTCACTTCAGTAGCAATAGCTGTTCTAATTTGTAAATATTTTATTATAGGAAGATGCTGTATTGTTATTGAAATATGTTGTTTTAGATCTATTTTAAAGTGAAAGACCTGTTTAAAGATAATTTACTTTACAATTGTTTAATTTTTGAAATATATTTAATATAGTTTTCTATAGTTTAGTCTTGTAACACTATAGGCCTATGCTTATTGATGTGTTGAACAGGCTTCAACTTAAAGGTTGTTAATATACCAGGTTTTTAATAAACCGTGAATTAGAAAATGAGGTGAACCCTTGTGGACATTATGTTTTCTGATCTATTAAGGTAATTTCAGTATCGTTAGGTACCGAGTATTGAATCAGTATCGTTTCAGTATCGAGTATCGTGATACTAAACCTGGTATCGGTATCAAAGTCAAAATTTTGGTATCTTGACAACACTAGTGTGACACCTCTTTTAGTTGCAGCATGGAAGCGCTGCAGCTGTACATACACACTGGGCCATCTAAGTGTTACGGCATGCCATCTAAGTGTTACAACATAGTAAAGGCCTTTAAGGGAAGTGGCCATGACACATAAGTCATCCGACAGCGTCTCTTAGCACAAAATTGGCCATAAGTCATCAATATTTTATACAATCATCATGATATTCAGTAGATATGTTGGGTGAAGGCATATGATCATGAGGACAAAGCCATTTTAAAATCGCTCCATAGGGGGCACAATGGTGCCAATGCTTGGACCCCTCCCAACGCTGCATTCGGCTTTCATTATTTTTGTGTTTAGTTGTACCATGGATTTGGAGAATGTTCTGATGAATGGGATGACACCCTTGGAGCATGGCACCTGTGTGCTTGTATTGTCCTGTAATAGTGTGTGCGTTATTGATTTGATCGTTCTAAGAAAACGTTTAGATTATCCTCTGGACCTAAGTGCTGTGAAAAGTGTTTGCATGGCTGTGTTTAAATCTGACCAATCTGAACATATTCTGTAAAATCTAATGAGTTGTGATTTAATTAAGCCTCTAAATGTATGTTTGGGGTGAAAACTCGTTTTTTTTTTTTTAATAATAAAGTGCGTGTGTGTCTGTGGGTTTGAAGAAGACTTTTGTTTAGAAATTTTTGTATCCATTTATTGAATCTGTCAGAACAACTGTTGTACTTTACTGTGTTGTTATTGATGGTGTATTTGCAGGTTATATGTGGATAGAGTGAATTCATTTGTTGAATAAAGTCCTTAACCCCTTTGTGCACATGCCAAATCTGGCAAATCCTTGCCCAGTTAGGGGGTACCCTATTTAAAGATTTATAACTCCAGATGTGAACGTCACAGAGACTTGAAAAATGGCTTTACAATACAAACTTATTTAGTTTATATTCAAATTAGTTTATATTCATAATTTAAGAAGAAATAAAGTTCCACAAATGCAATTGTCTAGGCAAAAAAGCAAAAATAAATTTGCTCTTTTTTATTTTGCAATTAAATAGAAAGATCCCACACATGAAACAGGTTAAACTATACATGTCCTGGATCAAAAACTCCTTGACCACAAGTTCTAATAAATCATAAAATCTAAGGGTGGATATGTAGAACTACTAAAGATCTATGAAGCAAAAACAAAGCAGTGTATCCAGCGTCTACAAAACTATCCAAAATGTCTAAATTATGCATTGCTGTAAATCACAACATAATCACGTATTTCACAACAAATCAACTGTTTTGACTCAAGAAACTCACTTTTGCATAATTTTCAAGAGGGACAGTACAGTGGTCTTAAAATATCTAGAGGTTCTGAAACATATTCAAAATCTCTACAAAAATGAATAAAATGCTTTCTGTCCATTATAAAGCACATAAATGTGCCCCTTGAAGGTTTAAGCTGAAGCATTGATTAACCCCTTCGCGCAAGCCCCCTAGTGGTCGGCGCGCCGGCGTGCCCAGATTACTGAACTCAGACATTCAGTGCTACTGCAACCAAAGTACGAGTTAAAAACAGAAACGCGTTGTTATAGTTTCATAAGTAGACGATTCACGACAACTATGCCGAATACGGAGTTTCGCTGCGCCACCATTGTCGTTCTGGCCGTTCATTTAACACGCCCCCCTCCCTGCAGTCTCATCTACAAATACACCCCCCACCCATGACATAATGGGCAATATTGTCTATGTTGGCATTCATAAAATATTCTTTCACCGCTAAAAAATCGTATTCAGTCATAGCAACAAGGTAAACCCGACAATAGCCCTAATATATGCCAATACAGGAGTGTAAACGCTGCTCACTGAATAACGAAATAAACGAGAAAAGGTTTTTAAAAATTATACCATGTCATTCTGCAGTCAATATCTGGGACTAAATATTGAATAAATATACAACCTTACTGTTGGTTTTACGTGTAGAGATATCCCTTTTGAGACTGCGTGGTCATATATTGTCTTGGACAATCCGTTTGGGAAATATACGTGCATTTGTGACACCTGGGTATCTTCCAAAATAGCTGTGCGTAATACCACATCTGTTGTTTATGGCGTTGTCACCCTTTTTAGTACAGTCTGGCTTGATTGACAATTCATTTATTCAGTATGTGAGAGTTTAAGCTTTATAACGATGTATAACATGTCTAATTCTGCTTTTGGAATAGCGTTTTATAGTTCAGCATAACAGAAAATATTCTTGGCATCGCATTCACTTAAGCATTCATTTTATGTTAGCAAAAAAATACGCTGCACCTAACGAAACGTGTTCAACGATATTTCATAATTTCTTGGAAAATACTATTATTATTGAGGACTTCTGGACATTGCTAAGCCATGTGTTTGCTGATAGACCTAGCTGGCAGCAAAACAGAAGCGAATAGAACAGTATCATTGATACTGCCTCTGTCTCCATCTAATGAACATAGATGAGATTTCATCATTGCTATATAAGTATTACTGCTCAAAATATTTCGGTTATATACGTTATTTTTGAAACTGAGTATCTTTAAATAGGTTAGTGGTGTTATATAATGTGGATATTTCACACTGTAATGTAAGTGTTAGATGGTAGTGTAATAGTTTTTATGAAGCATGCAACAGTGATGACGTGAGAGTTGGAACATTGCCAAAACGTGGTGGACGGTTGAAAATTGTTTTCATGTCCTCCCATCCGCATACAAGAAAACATACGAGAGTACAGAGTATAGAAATACATACAAGAGTTAATTATTACACGTTTAGGTACTGTACCGCATTGTGTGACAATATTTTTGCATTATTTTTTAAATCTGATAGCAATGTTTCATCTTAAACCTTCATAAGGGGCTCCTTTAGCTATATGCTTTATAATGGACAAAAAGCATTTTATTCAATTTTGGACAGATTTTGCATATGTTTCTGGACCCCTAGATATTTTAGACCACTGTACTGAAAGCTTGTAATTCACACTTGAAAATTATGCAACAGTGATTTTCTTGAGTCAAAACAGTTGATTTGTAGTTAAATACGTGAATATGTTGTGATTTACAGCAATGCATAATTTAGACATTTTGGATAGATTTGGAGACGCTGGGTACACTGCTTAGTTTTTGCTTCATACATCTATAGTAGTTCTACATATCCACCCTTAGATTTTATGAACTTGTGGTCAAGAAGTTTTTGATCTAGCACATGTATAGTTTAGCCTGCTGTATATATGCAATCTCTCAGTATTTCATTGCAAACTTAAAAAGTGCAAATTCATTTTAGATTTTTTGTCAAAACAATTGCATTTGTGGCACTTTATTTCTTCCAAAATTATGAATATAAACTAATCTGCGTTAGTATTGTAAATTGTACAAATGTCTTCATTTAAGCCATTTTTGAAGTCTTTGTGGTGTTCACATCTGGAGTTATAAAGCTTTAAATAGGGTACCCCCTAAATGGGCAAGGGTTGGCAAGATTTGGCTTGTGCGAAAAGGAATAAGCTGTGTGGTACCCTAAGATTTCATCCAGATATGGGTAATACATGAGTGGCATTTGTGCATGTTCCACGTCAATGTTAGTGTAGAGGCTACTGATGTCCATAGTGAATAAAAAGACTTGTTCTGGAATGGACTTGTCCCACAGTTTATTTATAAAGTTGTGTGTGTCTTGTATGTAGCTTGAATGTTTCTGTGAAATGGGGCTTAGGTAACAATCTATAAATTCTCCAGTGTTGTAGGTCTCACTGTCACAGTCTGAGACAATTAGTCATCCCATGGGGATCTTATGAGGGATTGTCCACGTATTTGGATCTTAGTGAATCTTCAGAAGCAAGTAGAACTGACAGGGTCATATAATATCTGGACCCAATAGAAAATTAATCTTAAGTAAAATTGTTCGTATTTGCAGTCTGTACTGCATGTTTGTGACTGTAAAGAATGTGTTAACTGTCTGTAGCAGGGATGTGCACAGACATTTTGAGGGGCTGTTGCTCTAACCTGAAAAAAGGGCAACGCCCACCCCAATTTTAAGTGTCACCCATGAGCATGTACCTGAATGGTGTAAAACATGGTCATTTAACTAACCACAAATCAATTTTAAATTTGTAAATTGTTTTAAATTTTAAGGATTAATGAAATTAAAAAACTGCACACTGTTAGAGTAAGTTAACACATTATTGTAGATATAGTTTCTTGTAAACTAGTTTAAGCAGCAATATGATTTTGCGTCTTGAGCTTAACACTGCCATCTATCAATTTGACTGTAATAGACGTGTACCTGTATGGTGATCACACCGTTTCAACATGGTCCTTCATTTAATTACTTGTTATAGACAGCAGAAGCTATGTAAAGCAATCAAACTTTGAGGAAATATTTTTGAAACCAAAAAAGTGAAAACCACAATATTCAAACTTCAAACATAAGCTCTTTGAACTCAGATGATTATGAGTTGATGTATACATCATGTAAAGTAAAAATTGTAAAGTAGATTTTGCAAATTCGAGTCATTGGAAATTTAATATACTTCACTGTATTATCCAAAACCAAGTGTTTGATTGTACTCATATCTCATATCTCCTTGAATGAATACCACGGAATGTCTGGATTACAATAATAAACATTTCTGTCTATGAAATTTCAAGAGACAATAATATAAAGACACTGCCAGGCAAAATGCTATCATTCTTTTCAATCCAATTCCATTTTATTTCTATAGTGCTTTAACAAAGGGTTTGTCACAAAGACACTTTACAGACAGATACAATTTAGAGAAAAATAACTTAAGGCATCTGTTTAAGTTTGGGGGTATCAACACATTAGCCCCAACAATAGCAAGGCTATAACAACAAGGCCTATTCATGTGAATGACAAATTATGAGGAGTTTTTGTGTGTGCTTCTTTCATATAGCTGCCTTTATGTTAGCCAGCTAGCTAGCTAGCTAAAATTGGTTCATGTGATAGCATAATATAAGGCAATATTGCGCAACGTGATGCAAACCTGACAAGCTGCGCATTGTTCAGAAGCATATGTGGAGATTTTTATTCACAGGGAATCTCATTGGTTATACCATTTGTCATAAATCATTTACACAACTTCAAAAGACTCACCCGGAGCCCTCACACAACGTCAACAATACCAAGTTTGGATACTACAGTGTCACATGACAGGGGGCATAAGGGCATCGCTTTGCGTCGTTTTTTTTGTTTTTGTTTTATGGCTCTGGGCCGCCCCATCTCCATGTCCCATGGAGGCATACTGCATGCCTATCAAAAAGTAACAAATGTTTGGATGATATGGCGATTTAATTTGATCTAACTTTAGCAATTATGGGCTACTCATATTTATGCAGCCACAACAGCAAAAATAAAACTATTATTATTATTTTAGGGGCAGCTCAGCCAAAGACGGCAAATGGGCTGTTGCTCAGGCAATTTTAGCCCGGCCTTGTGCACGTCCTTGGTCTGTAGTGTTCCGTATTCTGTAACTGTCTGTTAGACTCATATATATTCTGCTGTTTGTCTTGTATAACTATGGCCGAGCCCTTATCGGCTGGTTTAATGATAATGTTATTTTTATATTATTTTTTCAATGAATAGATAGCTGACATATGTTCTAGTGTTAAGTTGTGCTTACCTGTGTAGTGCCTATGTAACCGTCTGTTCCAGGTTTTGTTGTTTTTCTGATTTATTCCTGAATCTCTATGTATAAATCATGTAATCTAGGTTACCAAATTGATGGGCCTATAAATGAAATTGGTGCCTGGTCATGATTGTATTTGAAATGGTCCAGTAATTTTAATTTTCTACTGTGGGCATGGACATCGCTCATGAGTTCCCCATGGTCAGACCTATCTGTTGTTGGGGTGAGAATGAAAGGTGAGGCCCTTATACAGCAACTCCAACCCCGACTTGGAATGGCAAACGGTTTTAGGCAGGTTAAATATATTGGTATGTGCCGATTCTGATGGCTAGCACTTTAACCAACGTTACCAGTTTACCTGTTCCAACCAGAATTCGAGAATCTATGAAGCTGTTGACATTGTCCAGTGAATTTTGTCCCTGGGATCTACATGGAATCTGAGTCTGTTCAACTCCAGCAGAGGGTTACCATTGTTTTTGATGCATGTGTTGAGGATTGTAAGCTTAGTCTGTTATTATAATGAAAAACAAAAAAAAGCATTGGGAAAGGACGCTTTCGCTGCTCTCCACATGTATTGTAGTTGTTTTATGGCCGTTATCTGAGGATGTTGATCTTGTTGTTTATACCTACCGAGAGCATAACCTTTTCTGTGTGTGGATGTGGTGGTAGTTTTTGTACTAATGGATGCGTATACTGTGGGATTCTACTAAGATTGGAATCCCTGATGATCAGAATGGGTTTCATAACTTTCAGATTCCAATCCTGTGTTTTCTTGTCTGTGTTTGGGTGGTGGTATGGTTTAAGGAGGAGTTGAGTTTGTTCCAAATCCTCCGGTGACAGACTCAAGTCTAATACAGCGTTTGAGTCTGAAGGGTAAGTATCTTGACTGTGTGCATTATGTTGTGTGTTCTCTATGGAATTGTTGTGAATAATGGAGGGCTCAGAGTAGGATTGCAGTTTTGGGGAATTCCCCTTTAAAGTAATAATCTCGAAGATTTTCATTAAAATAAATGTCTGTTAAGTCACTATCTATCGCCGAATTAGGTAACACAATGGTGATTGAGCCTATTATTATATAAATTTATAGTATAGTTAGTGACGCGTTTTCCATTACCCATCAGTGGTTGGTCTGCCAGAGAGGGTAGACGGAGCTAACGCAACAGGCTCGCTCTTCACTTTGTGTGTGAGCGGTGTACCGTTTTTTCTGGTGTCTGCTAGCGTTACAATAACGGTAATTGATATAATCAATAATTTGATGACAATGTAACGTCACTAAATTACATAGCCTAGCTATTTGCACAGCTAACGCTAGCTACCGGACCATGTCAAGAAAGGCAACATTAGTTTAGACAATGTTGCGCACAGTATCCATCTCTCATATCAGGTAACGTTGCGTTAGCTAGCTAGCTAATGTAATTAACACAATTTAATGTCAGCTAACAATTAGAAAAAACGCTAGCTAATGGAGAGGAGTCTTCTGGTGACAGTCTTGTTGAGTCTCAGTAATTACTGTGCCCCAGCTGATTTACTGAGGCTCCACTCCAGATGGAAAATTAACACCAGATCTGAATCTACAATGCAGTCTTCTGAATTATACAGAACAGAGCCCATGTTTATCGCTTGCACAGGCTATGTGCGCCACCAAGTACTGCCTGTCAGAGAAATACAAATGGATGTTTAATTGTACAACATATACAATTAAATTTGGCGTTGTGATTTATGAAGATTTATGAAAATTACATTAGTGCAATTGATATGCCTAACCTGTCAAAGTGACTAACATTAAAAAATCGACATATGTTTAAATTGTGACATTTTTTTTATTTGATGTTATTAGGCTATTGTTTTATTGATCCCTCCACTGCTTGTACGGTTAAGAAAAATCACATAATTCCAAGTTGTACTGTAGTTGTCCAGATGTATCACTTACTATGTCCTGAGTTCAAATCACACCTCTGCCTTTACATCAGAACGTCAGAACTAAATTGCCCACAATTGCTTAAATTCAGTTTAGCTTTGTAAGATATAAAAGTGAACTTCAGTTGGTTGAGATGGAATGTGAATAAATGCAATATTAAAAATGCTACCTTGTTTTTTCTCTTCCATTTACTTCTCTTATTTAATTATTTGGAGCAGGCCTGAATATACAAGATGTTGGTCTGTGCTGTTAAACATGCTTTGATTACAGAGATATTAACCAGACCAAAGGATATCTTTCAGTATTGATCTTGAATCTTATTAATTGCAATCATTTTATTAGGTATTGTGTTTTACATTGTTAGACACTGGTCCAATTACATAACGAGCTAGCTACTGAAGACCTGTGTAAATAGTCTCAAAATTTAGCTTGAATCATTGACAAATTGCTAACTTTCTTACTGATTATGTTAACTTAATATCTGGTATATAAACCCTAGTTTGGCTTGCTAGCAGTCAATGAAAGTAGTGAGAAACTAGCTGGCTGCATGATATTATTGAATTTTTTTACTTGTTAGTTTATTTTTACTTCAGTTATTTTTTTACTTACCTCGCGGAAAAAAGTTTTCTGACGGTAGATCCACTAATGATGCTCTGACGGCGCCGAAATTTTGAATGAAGCTTGTGAAATGTTATATGCACGTGCACACGTAACCACGTCATTGCGACTCCCGTCATTCTCGAGAAAATGCGTGTTAATTTCGCCCTCCGTTACTTTCGTCCCGGCGCTCCCCTACATAGTGCAGTGCATTGTGGGGAAGATGTAGTTCGCTATATAGTGTGCTACTATTTTGTTTCTCAGATGGGACACACTACAAAATGGCTGATACCAAAAGTGGTGCACTATATCGGGAATAGGGAGTGATTTGGGAACGCAGCCTTATGGGTGAAGCCACACTGTACGTGGCGCCGCTGCGCGGCAATACCGCCTCCATTCATTTTGAATGAGAGGTGGCGGTGGCCCCCCGCAAGGCATGTTGGGATTGCAGGCGGCGCGGCAAGAGGAGGCGAGGCCACGGGGGAGATGGCCAAAGTTCAACTTTGACCCCCATGCCGCGTCGCGGTAACCAATCAGATTTGATCTAATGATCCGTCAAGTAAACTGTCCCCATTTTTTTCTAATTTTAGTTCCACATTCTATCGTTCCATATTTAAAAAAAAAAATGGAAGACTCACTTGTAATTGCCTTGTCGGGTTACCCGTCTCTATATGATCCTGTGCTGCCCTTGTACAGAGACACCAACAAGAGGAACGCAGCGTGGAGGAAAGTCGCCGAAATTGTCGGTGTCTCTGGTATGTCGATAGCCATTACCATGTAAATTTCACAGAAGATGCAATGCTGCCAATGAGCTCGTGGCTAGTGGCTAGTTTATCATAATAATTCAAATACAAAATGCAATCTTACATTTTCACATTTTTAAAATTTTTATTCCAACTGGATAACGATAACAAGAAACACAACATTAAACCTGGTCAACATTTAACGAACACTACTGTCTGTCAAAAATAGGTGACACGCCCACAAACAGCCGATTGTAGGGACGCACGCCAGGTGTACAGTGTGGCTTCACCGTCAGACTATGCACTTTGGCTTGTATCGCACATTGGATTCCCACATGCTGGTTACCTTACTGTTTATTTCTCAGTTACAACTTTGTTGTGTGTTACCATAATTATGCTGTTAAACTGGACCAGGGGTTCTCAACCTTTTGTAGACCAACGCCCCACTATTGAAGTCCCATACCGCCCCCCCCCCCAACAATATTGAATTATCAGCCCCAATTGTAGGTTATTATTTGTTGATGTTCATGATATTATGTTATTTTTTCTTTTAATCAAACAAGCCTACCTATGCTGTTAAATTTTCAGACAAGAACTACATTTTAGCTATGTGTCATATCCCTTGGCTGCCAACAGAGGGCAAATGACTTATGTCTTGTCTAATCTTTCGTATTCAGTGCCTTACATTTGCTGGCGGTGGTCTCTTGTGCTTCTTGTTACTCGTTGTAATTGTGCTTATTATTATAGTTTATTAAATAACACTTCCTTGTTTATACTGGTTCCTACCTTTTGTTTCTCTGTTCACCTCAGTAGCCTACATCTCGTAACAATTTGGCATTCTGTTTTAATTTTGGGGCACATGCTGTGTTTTTCATAGAGCAAACAAGCCTGGGCGATTGTACAGGAAAACATGTTTTGGCCACAATAGCGGCAGCCTATAGCCCAGCAATTATTTTCCTCATAAATATGCCTATGGATTAGCCTACCACTACAACGGTGCGCATATGCCATCCACATGGTGGGCCAGCCGGAGGTGCAGAAGGTAGCCTGAGCCTCCTCGTCACACTGCAGGTCGACGATATGCTCTTGAAGAGTTGGGTCACAGTCGACAGCGTCGACTTCAAATGGCTGCGTCACCCAGTCCGGAACATCAAGGGCCTGGAGGTCACGAAATCTTGCCGCCATCTCCTCCTTCATTTTGACCAGGTGGTCGGCGTATCGGAGGCATTGTTCTTCCTTCAGCGCCCCAGACACCTAACAGAAGTTCACCAACAAATGAGGTAATTTGCTGAATGTATTTTTTTATTTATTATTATTATTATTATTATTATTATTATTATTATTATTATTAGTAGTAGTATTAGTAGTATAGTTATTATTATTATTTAAAATGTATTTTTCTCTTAACCTTCTGGGGTCTGAGAGTAAAATGAGGCACACTGGTGTTTCATATCTCTGTTTTCCGCACAAACTCAGCTACAATAATATGGCAGCAGTAAGTAGGTCATAATCATATGTGGATTGTAAATTGCTCTAAAAACACACAAACTGTAAACAGTAGTTTTGAACATGCACAGGAATGTTGTAATAAAACACACTAAACAATTGTATCTAAGGTTTTGGATTACTGAAATGTGTTCATTAGGGTCTTGGGTATCAAAAGATGACAAAATATTTTAGCAAATCCAATGAGAAATATAAAATAAATTGCTAAAAGTTAGTGTTGTGACTACTATTTTTCAACACCAGGTGTGAATGGGAGGGCAAATGGCCTTTCTGTAATGAATATGCATTGGGTAGGAGGACCTGCCAGCTAAGTAGGCTATTCACACCTGGCCGCATGCCTCCACATCACTAAGACAAAGACTCAATGAGCCATTTAGAAGACCTTAAACAAAGACATCTTTTGATTTTAGAACATTTATTGAAGTAAACTATATGCATGGAAGATGAGATGAGACTGGTGTACTCTTGCAACGCCTGCGTGGCCTCTTAGCTAGTGGTGAACTAGGCCGTGTTTCCTGATCAGCATCTCTGTAAATATAATAAAAACAAAATTGTTAGGAAATGTGACATCAAATCAAACTTTATTTATATAGCACATTTCCTTCAACAGGTGACAATTAAATGTGCTTTACAAAAAAGGGACAAACCACTAACTAATGAAAACAAAACTTGTGACATGGTTACATCATATACAAACAAAGAACCAAACAAACACAACCAGACGCAGAGAGGTAGCCTATAATTTTGAGAAGCAATGGTTAGAATCGTTCGTAGTGTGGGAATTTACAGCGCGCATATTAGTGAATATTCCTACAAACACAGAGAGAATGTAATACAGCACACATTTACAAATGATGCAAGCTATCAACGAAACAACATTAGCTAAACTAAATAAACATTGATATTCCTGCTCAACTACAGGCAACTCATCAATAACAATGCCTCAATCTGAAGTAGGCTAGGTCTGTTTAGCTAAGTGGTTATTGTATTGCTATTTCCCGAATTTACTTACAGTATGCTAATATCGATTGTGCGAGGACATCAGTTTTAGAATCCTAGCCATGCCACTACACGCCAGGCATGGGCTATTTATTACCAATATGATCTAAAAAAATACAGTCTACTTGCTACTTCTAACACAACCAGACGCAGAGAGCCTAGCCTATAATTTTGAGATGCAATAGTTTGAATCGATCATAGTGTGGGAATTTACAAACACGCATATTGCTGGATATTCCTACAAACAGAGATACGTTGCAATACAGTACACATTTACCAATATAATCATAAGAAATATACTTACTCATGAAGTTGATCCTCAGCTGGATCAGTTCGCTGTTCGAAATGACACCGCTCTTCATCAGTGTCAGCTTCCGGACGGACCATTTTCCAAAATTAAATGAAATGTTTACCTCAAAAGAAGTGAATTAGGCTACACTTCGACATTCTATCCCGCTTTCGCAGGCATTGCAATTCTCACATGGATCTCACATCGCCCCTCCCCTAGTCTCCTTCTATGGAGAGTAATTATAATGTTGTTAACATATGAATGCGATTTGGGCGGACTTCCTGCTGAGCGAAAGTAAGGATTAACAAAGCACACATGGTTTAATTAATCAAATTTAAAACTTTTAAAACAATTCATATTATTTGCCAATGGGCGCATTGTAAAGTCGCGATTCTAAGGTTTCTGTCAATGTTTTTGTTGCGTCTGTATGATAACAACTCGTGAAGTTTATCATCCAAATAGAAACGAAAGTTCATTTAATCTTGTCGAGCCCCCGACCCCAGAGGATTAAATGCATTTTCTTTAGACCTTAGACTGTATGAGATGGCAATAGACTACCTCAGAAAGCTTTAATCACCGTTTTTCAGTCAATTAGTAAAATTATGGCACTCGGGTGTCAGTAGTCAACAATGCTATTTGCACCTGGGCACACATTAGATACTGTATGTGTATATGTACTGTATGTATATTTTAGAAATGGCATCAGAGTCCCGATCTGCTGCACCGCGTAAAGGACAAAGGTGAGGGGGTGTTTCCATGAGGCCGGACCAAGTCTGACAGTCTCTGCCACCCAGTAGCAGGCATCAGGGACCGCTCCATGGACTCACATTAACTCGGATCCCGAGTCATAGCGTGGTGTGCTTCAGAACCGGGACTTACAAACTTGTTAACATAACCTGTAAGTGGCTAGAGCCACAGCTTGTTGGGCTTATACATACAGTATATACACACAGATATTGCACAGATATATACATAGATCTATTTTATTGTATCTATTATTCCTATTTTATCTTATTTTATTTTTTACTTACTTTTTTGATGTATAGGTATTTATGGAAATTTCTTTCTTTGATGTTAACTACATTCTCTTGTGCTGCTGCGTCAAATTGAGTTTCCCCTATGGGGGATCAATGTAGGTACATCTTATCTTCTCTTATCTTATCTTATCCTAAGCACTGTAGCTATTTACACCCGGGTGTTGTATACTGTACTGTATATATCGGTTCTTACTTTTTGGCTGGACCGCAACAGCGGGGCCAGCCCTACAAACGCGAATGTCTGTGACTGTGAAGGTGGCTGGTAAGGTGATAAGTGTCCCACAGACCCCCCTGATGGCTATCTTTGACCAGCAGGTTCTGTGCAAGGCCAGGTCTATATTGGACTGCACAGACAACCCCCTTCACTTTGAGTTTTAAACTCTTCCCTCAGGCCGTAGATTTAAAGTACCCCGATTCAAGTGCAATAGGAGTAGACACTCCTTTGTTCCCTGTGCAATAACCCTGCTCAGGGTTTCCCCCAGAAAGGTTGTTAGGCCCGGTGGCGAGTATCTTTTGACAGGGCCCGGCGCTGGCTGGCGGCCAAGTGTCTTTTTTGGCAAGGGCCCGGCATGGGCCAGTGACAGACTGATGGCAGCATTAAGGTAGGGCCCTATAGTTTCTGTGATAACAGAATCACGGACGGAATTGCGGAATTGAGAATTTAAAAAAGCTATAACACAGATTCCATAGGGCCCTACATTAAATCAGTGCTAAAAGCTTGGAAATATGACTACGTAATGTGAATGTTGTTATAAATAAGTCATTTATTCAACACACATTTTAAAAAATCAACAACTATTTACAGCATAGCAGAGTTTTACAAAAAATCTGACAATGTACAGTCTTGGAAGTTCTCTGATTTTCTAAAGAACCCATTGAACAAGGAAGAGCTCTTTGAAATGCTATCTGAGAAAATGAACTCCACCACATTTGAACCTGGTAAGCAAGTATATGTCACTAAAGATAGGCATGTGCTTTCATCAGGTCCTCTAGCCCCAATGCCAGAGTGTGACCATGAGGAGGCAGACACTAGAGTATGCATCCATCTAAAAGATGCTCTACAAAAGGGTGCACAGTCATTCATAATTCGAACAGTGGATACGGACATCATAGTGATCCTTGTTAGTCTGTTTGGGCAGCTTGCCAAAGACTACCCAAATATAGACCTCTGGGTTGCTTTTGGTATGGGGCAAAACTTCCAGTAAATATGCATCAATACTATTTACAAAAAGCTAGGGAGGAAAATGAGTTTGGCTCTGCTGGGATTCCACTCATTCACAGGCTGTGATACAACTTCACAGTTCCAGGGCAAAGGCAAAAAGACAGCCTGGGCTGCATGGAAATAATTTCCGAAAGTGAAAAATGCCTTCATTGCTATGACAGCTAATCCTTTTCAACTGCTTAGCCAGGAATCAAACAGTTTTGCATTGCTGGAAAGATACACCTGTGTTCTGTATGACAAGACAACTGGCATTGAAAAGGTCGATGATCTAAGGAAGGACTTGTTTTCTCAAAAATGTCTCTCAATGGAAAACATTCCTCCCACACAGGCTGCACTGCTACAACATTCAAATCGAGCAGGGTACCAAGCTAGCATTTGGTCCAAAAGTCTGAAAGCTATCCAGTCTGTACCTTCTCCTGAAAAATATGGATGGACCAAAGTAGCTGATTCGTGGACATCTTTATGGACACTCTTGCCAGAGGCTGCCAAAGTTTGTAGAGAACTCCTAATGTGTGGCTGCAAAATTGAGCTCCGAAATTGAGTTCTCGAAAGTGTAGATGCCGGGATGCTGGGTTACCTTGCACAGCATTATCCCAGTGTGCTGGAACGTGAATTGGCACACATGTGACTCACTACTAGATTATGTCCCTCAAATAAGATCTTATACTGCATGTTAGAAGCTTTTTCTTTTTTATTAGCTTGTAAAAAGGCTTTAAAACAACCGAGTAAAACAAGACTTTAAAAAGAAAAACAATTTATTTTAAAAACCCCTCTGCCCCTACTGACAGTCTTTAAATAGCTTGAGCCAATCAATTGCACCTGGTTTCAATTGCCTCAAATTAACAAATTACATTCAATTAAACAATTAAATTAAATCCATTAAACAATAAATACAATCAATTAAATAATTGACAGGCTAGTGAAAGGCCACTCCTTCACATACCTGATGACAAATGTTAGCAACCTTGAGATTGAAATGAGTGCACTTGGGTGAAACATAGGTCAACTGCCAACTGTTTAAACAGCCATTTTGAATTCCTTCAATAGCTCACTTCATGTTTAAGAGTTTTTGGGGGCACCCCTTCTAGGATATATTCGGATCACTCAATGTACATACCAAATCATATGCTTTTATGAGGTCCTTTCTGTGCCTTATGTCAATTGCCAACTGTTTAGGTGGCCATTTCTTAAATAGCTCCCTTCCTGTTAAAATATTTTTGGGCACCCCTTTTAGGATGTCTTATGATCACCCAAGAAACTTGTGTGCCAAATGTTATGCTTTTATGAGGTCCTTTAGGTACCTATTGAGTCAGCTGCCAACTGTTTAGGTGGCCATTTTGATTTTCTTTAATAGCTCACTTTTTATTCAAAGATTTTTCGGGCACCCCTTCTAGGATGTCTTAGGATCTCCCAGGGGACATGTGTGCCAAATTTCATGCTTTTATGAAGTCCTTTAGGTGCCTTTTGAGTCAACTGCCACCTGCTTAGGCAGCCATTTAGAATTTCTTCAATAATTCACTTCCTGTTTAATATTATTTTGGGAACCCTTTCTAGGATGTCTTGGGGTCACCCAAGGGACATGTGTGCCACATTTCATGCTTTTATGAGGTCCTTTAGGTGCCTTTTGGGTCAACTGCCAACTGTTTAGGTGGCCATTTTGAATTTCTTCAATAACTCACTTCCTGTTTAAGATTTTTTTGGGCACCCCTTCTAGGATGTCTTAGGATCACCCAAGGGACATATGTACCAAATGTCATGCTTCTATCCGCCGCATAACGACTTTTCGCATAATTCCCCCTACTATTATGAGTCATATTTTGCATGAACATGGCAAAGGAGCACTATATTCACACTTTGGCCTTGGGCTGCTAGCACATAACATGCATATCTGTGCTGAGCCTTGGAATTACTACTTAATCATGCATGTCACAAGAATCAATGTATAAAGTCAAGTTCAGGTCATAAAATTCACCTTTGAAACTTTGATAATATGTATGTAAATTCTGTTCGTACAGAAGAAAGCATACATCTGCCACAACAGTCTGAAAAAAGGTAGGAGACGAGATATGGAAGTTTAGTTTGTTAATGTACATTCACATTAATGTAAATTATATCACAGACAGACTACCAAATCTGTTCTGTAATTGTGCCTTGGGGTTTGCCCGGGTTTGTTAATGTGAGCTGTGCTGTATCTGAACGAACTTTGCTTTTATTTTCAGCTACTGTATGCTTTGTGGTGAATGTGCTTCACCCTTATTTTTTAATGGTACGCAATGGCTGACAGAGCCAGAGAACTTGTCCAAACACTTTTAGACAGTGACACATTTCTTGAAACACTTGCAATTTAAAAAAAGTGAATTTTTGTATTGAAATATCTCTCCAAAATTAAAAGTTCAGAAAATTTGCAAGCTTGTTCCTTGCTGAAGGGGTCCTGGTCTACATTCTACCCCATTTCTGTGAAATTTTACTGTAGCATTTTTTAATAATCCCGCTTCAAACTTTCCATGTAATCCAATAGACACCAATTGAAAAATATGAAAGTTTTTTTGTAGTGTCAGGTCTAACACATGCAAGTGTTTCAATAAATGTCTCACTGTCTAAAAGTTCTCTGGCTCTGTCAGCCATTGCGTACCATTAAAAAATAAGGGTGAAGCACGTTTACCACAAAGCACAGTAGCTGAAATTAAAAGCGAAGTATATATACTTTTATTTCAGTAGATTTATTCTCATGCTTCAATGTTTTTCAATTAAGTAATCAAATTTTTTATGAAAACCATAGGTGCCATAATTATTGGTACCCCTAACAATTATTGTAAGTAAAATATCATAAAAAACATGTTTTCAACATACAAAAATGCCAAGTTACTCAAAAGTATTGATATCAAAATGACGCCAAGTTACGGTACTATAAACAATATAGGCTATCGTGCCTCACCGAAATTACATAAGATGTAATTTCGGTGAGGCAAGTGTCCAAAAACTGATACATGGACATTGTTGAATCCTGGAAATTCTTCTCATATTCTTGCCTGTCTATGAATCTGATCAGTTCAATAAGGCTTTCAGAAACTGAAAGATTTGGTTTAAGAAACATCTTCAGTCTTCTGTTATTTGTGTTATTTCCCATGGTGGGCAAGTCCTTTCAAGACATGAGCCCACATTTCTCTTTGGGCATCCCAGTTGGTGAGAAAATATTCCACAAATTTCTTGTCTGGGCATTGCTCTTTCAGCTTCTGTATGCCTGAGTCATATCTTGGTAGTGTTTCACTGTACACTATTGAGCAGACTGTGGACAGAAGACTTCTTTCATTCTTTGGTCAGAGAAGCTCTGCAACTTTCTTTTCCCAATGCTTAATGACATGAAATGAGCATAAAAGTACTTTTGCTTCTACAAAGTTCTCTCGCAGAACTTTAATTTCTGTAGCATCTTTGTCGACAAAGAACATTTTGATGTTCCGCCAGCTTGGATTTCCTTGTTTGAACAAAGAGCAGACCTTATAATGATAAAGATAATGTTCAGTCTAATGCCGTAAGAATGCATATGCAACATGTTCAATTGTACCATGTTCATTGTCCACTGCTAAACATTGGAGGACATAGCCTTGTCTGCTTGTTTTGTATTTAGAATCTACAAATACAATGTCGGGGTTCCTTTCAAATGCGCGACACATTTCCGGGGACTGAATAAACAGTATTTGGAAATGTCCTGAATCGTCGGCCACTATTTCTGCTGTGCATCCTTTTTCTTTCAAGTTTTTTACAATATTCACCATCACTTCGTCTTTAAGCTTGAGGTGCTTTCCATGACTATGTTTGACAAAGCTCTTCAGGGTGGATGAACTGACCTATAAATACATGTAACAAAATAGTAAAAAATTTAATATAATAATATTTTCTTTCTGGTCACAAAAAATGTACTTGTGTTACCTAACACACCTTCAACTGTACCAGCCTTTCAATTTCTGCTCTTTCCTCTGCATTTGGGCACCTATTTTTTTGGATATTTGTGAAAAAGCAGATGAGATATAGGATGGTTGTGTTCATCTGCCACTCTTGTCCCCTCCTTCCGGTCATATCAAAGCTGAATGGCCATGGAAAACCCCATCCGCAGATAATGCTGGAATGGCCTCGCATGTTTGCCTACAGTCAAATAACACAGACATGAGGCACTTCAAAATATTGTACTCTTTAATTGACCTATCATGTTTAGCTAATTCTAATTCTATTAAAACCTCAACAATTATTTTGATAGTCATGTTGTCCCAAAATTGCACAGCGCTGGCAAACTGGACAAAAAACATGCCCAGCTGCGCATCTCGGCGCTAGTGAGTTTAGTTCAGACCATGAAAATGCCAAACCATCACGAAAATATGGCCCACAGTCTCCTAAAATTCAAAACCATTGTTTTTGTTTGGTGTTACTTACTTTTGCTCTCTCTCTCTTTGTCCCAAAGTGAACACAGGAATATGTTACTCTGGAGTAAACAATCCTGTCTTGGAGTTCTTTGTTGCTGTCAATAAGCTTTTCTGATCTTTCTACATGAATGGGATGATATCCGTCTTTGCTCCAAACGTCAATGCCTCAGCAAAACTGTTAAAAGTTTGGCGTTTCTTTATACTGTTATACTGTCTTGTCTGCCTAATGTGGTAATAAGGAATAAGGATAATAATAAGGAAGATGTCAATACAAAACAATACAATAAGGGAGATGTTAATTGACATTTGAAAATATTAACTTTAATATAACAAAATTCAAGCTAGACTACTCTCCATACTAACAAGTGGGATATGATTTAAAAAGGTTACTTAGACACTTGACGTAAGAAAAGTAAAAGTAAAGTCCCGTTGGTGTACTTACCACTGATTGTCTTTGAAGTATTGTTTTCTTCATTTTTTATCTGAAACACAAGATTACACCATACTTGTATGTATGTATGTCCCCATCTAGTTGACAAATGTGTTACTACAGTCTAAAATTGAAGTAAAACCATTTAGCATTTTGCCCTGTTTGGTCGTTTTAGTCAAAGTCAAAGTGTTTATATTTATCAAGTGCACAGTATAACACAGGTTCATTCTGAACAATGAAATTCTTAGTACATGGCAAGCAACAACTATGTAGTAAGAAACCAAAAGCAACCATTTTGCCAAAAATTAATAGAGCTATATGGCAACACAGAGGAGTATTTCAACCAAATGTGGCAAGCAACAACTACATAGTAAGCAACCAAAAGCAACCGTTTTACCAAAAATTAATAGAGCTATATGGCAACACAGCAGAGTATTTCAACCAACTGTAGGAGATGAGGCCACTGCTCGTTCTTCTCTGTAGAGAAAGGAGGGGCCCGCGGGCAAGGAGAGAAGAAGGGGGCGCCGCTGCGCCAGGGTGGATTGCAAGCAGGACTTGGGAATGCAAGGTCGCAGGTTCAAGCCTGGTTGTAACTCCTGGAAAGAAAGGGCCCAATTGGTTGCGTGGATGTTCAAATGAAAGGAAAAGGGGAAAAAAGAAAGGACATGTTCAATAAATGAAGGAAATGTCACAAATGTCAACCAGTGTAAATGATGTAATGAATGTTTGCATCCAGGTCACTTGAAATAAGGAATGTCAGAAATTGTAAAGTTGAATGCACAAAGGTGAATGTGACCCCTGGAAGGAAAGGGCCCAATTTGCTTGCTTGCATGTTCACATGCAGGGAAAAAGAAAATAAATGTCACAAATGTCAACTAGTGTAAATGACATAATGAATGAATCCAGGTCACTTGAAATATGGAATGTCAGGAATTGTAAAGTTGAATGCACAAAGGTGAATGTTGAATACAGTACAACCAATAGTCTGTAAATGTGCCACTTGAAATGTCAACGAAACAGCCCGAACAGTCAATTCTATTGCTAGTAGAATGCATTCACAGACGCAGTATTGGCTTTTAGCACTTCATCCGTGCATGTTTATTGATCCAGTACATTTCTCATACAATACATACAGCGCCCGACCAATCCGCTCCCGCTGTTCCCTCGAGAAGGCCGCACGCCAACTCTCAGGAAGCGGCAGCTGCAGAAAAAAGAGAACGTGTTACAATGAGTTTTGCGTCAAATTCTTTTAACCCAGCGTTAAAAACAAACTATAAAGATACACCATCTCACCTCAGAACTTTGCGAGGCAGGCCTCGGTGGCCCGGAAGGACCGCTGTGGCTGGGGCCCGCCTTCCTCTTCATCGGAGCCGGAAGCAGGGGCTGCGGGACCTCTACTCGGGACTTCGGCAGGATCGGCTTTGCGAAGACGTAGGAAAAATAAAGTTCTTTTAAGAAAAACGTGTGTATTTGTGTCAGTCGTGCATTCAAATGAGACGCTGTTTAATTCTGATCACAGCAATGTGCTCCTGGTCTCTGCGCCTGATGTACTGGACTGCGGCGTCCGTCCGAGTCCCAGGCTGGGCTGGCTGTCTACGAAGCCACTTGACATAGCCGAAAGAGGTTATCAATCAGTTGCATTTTCTGCAAAATTGCAACAAGAGCACCTGCCGCAGAAAGCAATATTTTATGGAACCCGCTCAATTCCTGCTCCTGCCCTTTGACTTGTAGGGGTCCCTCGGCGTGTCCAGACACACAGGTACTCACACTCCATTGTAGTGCTTACATTTTAAGTTCCGTTCATGAAATTTAAACACCTGTATTTTTAAAGAAGCTACTGAGAGGTCATTACTCTTTGATAGACCTATGCAAAAACACAGTTACACTGTTGTAAATCACGTGAAACGTTTGTCTACTGTACTGTCATGCCACATCTTTTAAACCTTTGGACATAAACGATTAAATTAATAGTATTAGCTAATAATGAACTGACCAGAAAACCGTTTAACATGACTAATTCTGGTTAACCCTCCTGTTATGTTGCGGGTCAAATTGACCCTTTTTAAAGTTTGAAAATCTAGGAAAAATACTTAAAAAAATTTTTTCAGTATGAAACTTCTTCTACTGGCCTTAATTAGTGTAATCAACATTTTAAATGAAAAAACGTTCATTTCATGTATTTGCAAACCCCCCCTGTATGTTTATATCACAGAGATACTGTTCGGGTCAATTTGACCCGGCAGTGAAAGTGGAGGCTAAAAGGGGTCAGAAGAGTTAAATTTAGACCATTTCTTTCTTTGCAGATGTGAGACATAAGGTATTTCCTACTCCCTCCCACCATATTTCTCCCCAATCACACACACACACACACACACACACCCGCATGCACACACGCACACACAGACACACACATACACGTTTGTATTGCTATACTTGTGAGGACTTCCCATTGACTTACATTCATTCCGTAACCTCTAACCCTAACCCTAACCCCAACCAATACATGCCTAACCCTATTCCTAACCCTAAAGCAGTCTCTTGAACTTGTGGGGACCAGCAAAAGGTCCCCACCTTGCGTAATTTTCCTCATCCTTCTATCCTTGTGGGGACATTTGGTTCTCACAAAGATAGTAATACATGCCGATACACACACACACACACACACATTTCACCCCAATCTAACACACACAAATACACACATACATACAAACACTCTTTCTCCTTATTATCCATTATCCCTACCTCACCTGTAAAGTGCGAGATAGTGCAGATATGCTGAACTGTTGGTGATCAAGTATAGGGCCCCTCAATTGTCCAAGTTTGTCTTCACAGACACCACAGCCCTAGTGTCTCATGAGCACTCTCCATAAAAATGCCAAAATCAGCACCAGAGAGGACCAGAAACCAAGCATGATCCTAGATTACAATGCCACCAAAGGGGGGATGGAACAACTTGGACAAGGTAACGGGGTCCTACAGCACCAAGCAAATGACTGCGTGCTGGCCTTTAGGCATCTTTTATAACATAATTGATGTATCGGCCTACACTGCATTCATCATCTGGATGGAGATTTTTCCTGAGTGGAACGTGTCAAAGCTGTATAAGAGGCGCATCTTCCACGAGAAGCTGGGGAAGGCATTCGTGGTACTGCATATACAACAGAGGCAGCACAAGGACCCCAGCCACTGCAGCCACAGTGAGGGAGATCCAGGAGAGGGCTGCACCTAGTACACCAGTGCCTGAGGTAAGTAAGTGTGTGTGTGGTGTGTGTGTGTGTGTGCGCGCGCGTGCATGCGTGCATGTCAGGGGATCGGGATCAGCAAAAAGACATAATAATCATCTCCCTCATCTTTCTAGGTTGCTGCTGGGGGAAGAAGGAAGTGGAAGAGGTGCCAGGTCTGCATGACGTCAAGATGAGCACGACATGTGCAACGTGCAAAATTCATTTGCAAAAAGCATAACGTGACGACATGTCACTCTTGTGCTGTGTAGACACACAGATACACACACACACACTCTTGTTCATTTTTGTTCATTTCTTCATTTCTAAACATTCTAAACATTGCATAAATAAAGTTTACTTTCAATAAAATCCTTATGACTCATTTGGCTTGATTTTAAGTGAACCGGTCAATTTGACCCTGAACAGAAGAGGTGTCTCATCTCTATTTAGCAACATCACCCCATGAAAAAAAATGTTTAAAAATGTAAAACAAATTTAAAAAATTAAATGTTATGTAAAACTAGTGTATTTTATATCTAGGTTTTCCAATATACAGAAAAAAGAGTTTGAACATGTATTTTTTTATGAAAAACGAGTGAATTATCCTAATGAAACCATGATCTGTGAGAGGTGAATAACACCATTGCACTAAATTTTGATTGAATTGTTAGCAATGAGGTACCCAAACAATGTTCATTAGGATTTTTGAGTTTCTGACAACTTTTGGATGTTTAAACATGCACTGGGTCAGATTGACCCGGGAACATTATTGCTGTAACTAAAAAATGAACAGAACAGGAGGGTTAACAAACCAGGCAGATATCCACATTGCAAGCAAGAGAATGCTACGTTTTATAATGAAAAATGAAGCACAGGAATGCCAAATTTGTCTTACGACATATTTCATAGGTAAAAACGCACACGTAACGCGCTGACATAACTGCAAAGTTATTGAATGATTGATTATTCATTCATTCATTCGTTAGCTAATATTACCAGCTGCCATTTTAGGTGATTTAAACGCTTAAGTTGCTTTTAAAAGAGAGAAAAAGGGCGTGACAGCCAGCTGGCTAGCAAGTTATAAACATTTCGAACACGCAAATATGAACGTTTCCATGTTTTTAATATAGAGTTAATTCAAAAACTTACTAAACCGTGCTCCTTAGCTAATATCGCTAGCTGACATTTTAGATGATATAAACGCTAACGCTGCTTTTAAACGAGAGAAAAACGGCGTGACAACCAGCTGGCTAGCCAGTTCTAAACACTGCGAACACGTAAATATGAACGTTTCTATATTATTAAAGTAAAATTAATTCAAAAACTTACTAAAACCGCGCTCCTGTCGCAGAACTCCGGCGATCTACGGCACTTCCTGAAGTGCCATTTGAAACAGCGGAAGGGAGAGCCGATACCACGTGATGAAGTTGAAACAAGCGGGCCGTCTGATTGGGCGCAAAAAGCATGTAAACTCGAGAAGTTTAAACAAGGGCGGCCTCCGATTGGCCGCGAAGTTGGAACAAATGAAACAAATGAAACAGAGAAGATGGCGCTTTCTTAGGCGCAGTGAAAGTTTCAAATTTTGCCCAAACACGTTCAACTGTAGTAGCTAGCTAGTGCTAACACTAGTTAGCAAGATTACTGTGTGCCTTCGGCTAGCTAACTATTGCCAAATTAACTAGCTTCAACTTGGCTAACTAACATCTAGCTAGCGTTGGCTAAGCATAGAACAATTCTGCGCATTGGATCATTTTAATTGAATTATACAAAGAAAACATAGCATTGTTGGAAAGGGTATATTTTGTATTTAATGTACCCTACCTTTTATATTTGTATCCCACTTTGGCGGTTGGCGCCTTCAGCCATTGAGGCATAGCACGTAGTTATCGACTTATGTCATAAAGTGACGTGCAACCATGCATGCAACACAGTGTTTACGTTTCTTGTGGGGCAGGGTGTAAATAGCCGAATAGCTGCCGTGTGACTATTCTCACCGGGGTGCATATAGACACTCCGTAAAATTATTCATTATCTCACCTTGGTCAATTGAGGGAAATGTATGAATTGTCTCCTGCCAATGTTCTGCCTATACAGCTCCAGCTTGTTGGTGAAGCTGCGGATGACGGCCTTGGCATGGACAAGGGTGACTGCCTTTCCCTGCAGTTTGAGGGCCACCTCATTCAATTTGTTAAATATGTCAGCCAAGTAATGGATGTCACATTTGTATGACCTCACTCGTTCGCTGAGAGTGGGGTCGACTCTGTCAAGGAACTCCTCGACAGTGTCATACAGCTCGCAAAAGCGGCGCAAGGCAGTTTCCTTTTGAGAGCCAGCGGACTTTGGTGTGGAGAAGCAGACGCACAAAAGTTTTGTTGTTCTTGCAACATAGTTGCCCAAACAGTCTTTCATTCAGGGCATGCGCTTTAATTTTATTTATGGCCTTGACTGTAGCACTCAGCGAATCGTGGAGAGGTGGACTGATGTGCTTCGCAACCAGATTGTGTCGGTGCAGCACACAGTGAGGATGTGCAGGACCTTCTCCTTCAGCAAAGTAGTGAATCCACGGTACCGACCAACGATGGCACCGTCAGTGGCGCACGCAAGGATGTTGGTGATCGGGATGTTCTTCTCCTTGAGATATGCATCCAAGGTGTTAAAGATAGTATGGCCTTTGGTGTCCGTCTCTAAATAATTTGCAAAGAGGAACTCCTCAGCTATTTCCCTGGAGGCTACATAGCAAACATAAGCCATGAGCAATGCACTGTTGTCAGAGGTTGTGGTCTCGTCCAGCTGTATGCAGAACAGATTCTGTCTCAGGATGCTGCACAGCTGCTCCTCTGTATCCTGGCCCATTTCATCAATCCTCCTTGCCACAGTATCGTTGCTCAGTGGAATGGACTTGATTATTTGCGTGGGATCATGCTCCAGGACAGTGGGCATAACCTCCCTTATGGCAGGCAGTACCAGTTTCTCTCCCATAGTGAATGGAGCCACATTTAGCTATAAGCAGAGCAATGTTGTAAGATGCTAAAAGTTTGCTGTCATCCTGGCTAGATTTTTTGGCAAACAAACTTCTGATCGTGGTACGCTTGGCATGTTTCTCCTTAAGGCCCTCGAAATACGGACACCCCTTACCGGTTTTGTCTGGGGGAATTTTGCATAAATGCTCCTTAAGGCGTGACGGTTCCATAGCCTCATTCGAGACAACTTGTTCGTACACCAAACACATCGGAGGTTGAGGGTTGGTAGGAGATGGTATGAAGTCGAGGTAAACTACGGAGTACTGGCAGCATTTTTTCTTGTTCTGTGCCATTTTGTACAATGATGACATGTACAATCTTTATTTAATGTATTATGTTTATTTATGTTTGATTGGACATGAAGGGTCAAGCCCGTGAAGCTGATGATGTCCAGCGGGAAATTAATTTCATGATTTCTGCACAGCTGGCCAGCTGCTGGACATCTGAGCCGCACAGGCTAGTTATGATGTCCAGCAGCAGCAGCTAGCTAACTGTGCAGAAATCATAAAATTAATTCAGGGCTGGAATCTCAGGATTTGAGCACAGCCCCCCGTGTTTGACTAGAGAGGGCAATGTTGCACAAATTTGGGTCAGTTAAAATCACCCTCATATGCCTGTGATATGTGTTGCTGTGTACTCTATATGGTACGTTGAGTTGCTAGTCTGTTTAACGTTAGCCCACGAAGCTACGGTAATAAAGTTTCAGTTCGTGAATTTGTCAGTGTGCTTTGTGTTGCGTATCGGTACTGGCAATGTGACGGACAATCTGATTTCTGACATGATGGTGGACTCCAAAATAAACTCAATTGTGCTTTATTCAAAATGTGTGTTTTTTTTGTTATTCAGACTACACTGTACTGTATAGTACTGTCTTTACATAGCTATTCCCCGCATTTACGCTAGGTGATTCCAGCCACAGGGTAGGTGAAAGAATGCAAGTGAAAGACGGCTAGCCGGCTACTAGCTGGTGAAAAAGGACAATTTGGGTCTTATGACACCAAACTGGCATTAGGCTATTTAAAAATATTTATAAAGAACCAAAGCCAACAATGATTGAGAGGACAAAAATAATGGGAATGAAAGCATGTTGCAAAAACACAAGCTACATTGTGACAATGCAACGTCAGTCTGTATCTATGTTGACGAGGTCACACAAAAAGGAGTATACACACAAGGAAATGGTACTTGCAATAATAAAAGCAATCGAGTACAGTGAAAATATTTGAAAACAACGACTGCTGAATTTAACCGGGGCCTGCGACATTAGCCTGCCCTACCATATGTAACTATATACCGTTAACTAGCTAGTTATGAACACCTAAGAATCTATTGCCTATGAGCTAGCTAGCCAGCTAGGCTAATCCTGCTGTGTTGCGTATGCGTAACATCCTCTCTGTGTTTTTACCGGCGGAGCCACAGAACTGTGAGCGGAATGCAGGCATCTGTGAAGTCGAAATTCTATTTTTTAATTGTGGTCATTGTGATTTATTTTCCCTCGGACCTTAGAGGCTACCTGTCAGTTTGCCCCCGTGTTCAACCATTAACATTGGGCAAATGCCCCCCGTAATGGCCACAACGCCCCCCTCTCATCTATTGTGCTTCCAGCGCCCCCTTGCTATCTCAGACAGCCCCCTTTGAGAAACGCTAAGCTAGACTAATATCAATGTTTGTTGGTGGAGTCCTAAAGCTGAAGCCAAAACAGTATAGCTACATAATCTCTTAAATGTAGGCTGAACAAGGTTCTGTTTTATATCCCTCAACATTTTCAAGATTCAAACTCAGAATTCAAGAGTTTTCCCACTCAGTTACATTACATTACAGGCATTTGGCAGACGCTCTTATCCAGAGCGATGTAAAACAAAGTGTATAACCATAACCAGGAACAAGTATGACGAAAACCCTAGAGAGAAGTACCGGTCCAAGTGCAGGGAACAACCGCATAGTTCAACTTGGACCCTGAAGGTTAAACTGATTAACACTAACACAAACGAGAACAGCAACAATGCGGTCTATGGAAAAATACAAGCAGTAGTTAAGTAGTTAAGACAGGTGCATTAACTAAGTCACCTATGAAACAGCTACCTAGTTACAACCCTAAGCTTACAGTCATTTAAGAGATTACAGGGAGGTAGGGAGGGATGGGGAGAGGTGCAGCCTGAAGAGGTGAGTCTTCAGTCGCCGCTTGAAATGGGTCAGTGTCTCAGCTGTTCTGACCTCCACGGGGAGGTCATTTGCACCATCGTGGGGCTAGAACAGACAGGAGACGTGTTCTGTAAGTGCAGGTGCGAAGAGGGGGAGGTGCCAGGCGTCCTGAGGTAGCAGAACGGAGGGATCTGGCTGGCATGTAGGGTTTGAATATCTTGTGGAGGTATGCTGAGGCTGATCCCTTGACTGCCTGGTATGCTAGGACTAATGTTTTAAATTTGATGCGAGCTATAACAGGCAGCCAGCGGAGGGTAGTGAGCAAGGGAGTGACGTGGAAGTGTCTGGGGAGGTTGAAGATCAGAAAAGCTGCAGCATTCTGAATGAGTTGCAGGGGTCTGATGGCAGATACCGGTAGTCCAGCCAGAAGTTACCAACTTGAATAATTAAATTTGAGTTAAACAGTCACAAGATAAAGTCGGGCAATTGATGATTTTATTAAGTATACATGTGTTGGTATAAGATATACCTCAAATGTAGGTATATTTATATTCAAAATGTCTTGTTCTGTTCTTTTACTCTATGTTCCCTGCGGCCTTTTTATTTCTCTCCTCATTTTAGAGTAATAAATTGCCACCTTGGAATGCAGAATATCCTAAATCCACCCACACATCTCCCTCTCTCAGGGTCTCCTAATGCCCTGCTATCATTACCTACTCATAGACTATGGAAAAAAATATGGACCAAGTGACTGTGACGTCACCCATTGTCACTGCAGAAGTGCCGTTTTCATCCCACCAAGCGAGAGACTGTGTAGTATGGAAAAACAAAGATACTTTATTTTTTGTTTGTTTTAAATGTTATCCCCCATTCCCCCAGATAAAGTTAACCACAACACTCATATTGATTATGACACTAGATTCAGCTTATTTATTTCTTTCAGATGAGGGGCAAATCACTTCAGTTGTTGTCAGCTAGGAAGGTCCATTGCCTGTGCACTCTGTTGCTTCTTGCACATCAGTGTGCACTCCCCGTCTTTCTCCCAGGGTCCTCATCACTGTCGTCTTGGAGATGCAGGATGCCATCCATAGTGCCCTGGAGGACATAGCCTAAACTCTGAAAGACATAAGCGGTATTGGGGACCGCTTGAAAAGACCCTGCTTCACTGCAGTTTGTTCCTGTGCATCAAGGGGAACTATGATGTATTCCAGGAGAAGCTCATTGATGGCATGTCACACATCAGGAAATATGTGCCTCATTGTCGGTTTAGAGATGCCTGATCAGTGTTAACTGCCATTGACGGTGTGAAATCCAAGCACTGAAAAACTTGGAATGGCCACTCCCATCACGATTGAAATGTGTCGTCATAGGATAAAGGTGATTGCGCAGAAAAACTTTGTACTGATTTGCAGTGACCCTTCCCTCTAAGGGGAGAAGTGGACCCAAACCATGCCAGGAAAATTCCCCCCAGCATAACAGAGCCACCAGACCCCCTCACTGCAGCATTCAGGCCTGTTCCGTTCTCTTGGTGTAGCCCCACATGCACTCACCAGGGTTCGTATGGTCATGAAAAACCTGGAAAAGTCATTGAAATTTAAAATGCAATTTCCAGGCCCTGGAAAAGTTATGGAAAATAATATTTTTTGAAAAGTTTTGGAAAAGTAATGGAAATATAGCTAAAGTTGCATCAAATACAATTGCTAATTAATCCAATCATAAAAATAGTATGTATAGTAATAAAACGTAAATTGGCACGTAACCTTATTTAACGCGGTGTTTTGGTGGTGTGAGAAGTTAATTCGGTCTGGCTCAGTCTGTTTACAGGCATGCCCAACAGGCACGCTTCTGCTAATGTAGCAGTTAGTAAACGTAGGCCCTACTGTGCCAACAATATGCCAGGGAAGTGCAGCTTCAATAATATATCAGGGCTCGAAATGAACTTTTTTACTTGGTAGCACTGGTGCTCCCAATTTCAAAAAGTTAGGAGCACCCACCAAAATGTAAGGAGCACCAACAATATATGCAATAGATTTTTTATTGATAAAAAACGACAATATAACAGTACGGTTTACAAGTAACAGTTAAACTGTCACGCCTAAAATGTGTTGACTCTTCAAGGAATTGCGTGTTATGCATTCAAACGACAAAGCGCTTCTCGTCACATTAATACCGCTAATTAAATCAACCGCCAGTAAACTGCATCGGAGAAATTAGCTGTTTCAACCGGGTCGCTGCACAAAACACTACGTTAATGTTTAAAAAAAAATGCCGTAATCGTTCGCTTCAACTTTTCAGCTTTCGATAACGCTAATAAATTGAACATAAACTTTTGTCTTCAGGTAACATAAGTAAACGCATTAGCTCTCTGTGTCGCGTGACAGTGGAGTGCTGCAAAAGGGAGTGATTGAAGGCTAATATTAACCAATTTAAAATCAGCATTAAAGGTAAGAATGTCAAGCTCACGATTGGTTAGAAGGGTCACCGTCAGCTCACAAGGCACATACTGAGTGTACTAACTAGCAAATGTACAGAGGAAGAGACGTTCGACTGAAAAAAGAAAAGAAAAAAAGGTTGGACCAGAACAATTATTTGCACTCGCACAAATGCTCCCAATTATATTTCGAAGTCGCACAGATCAAATTTCGGGAGCATATGCGACCAAAATGGTCGCAATTTCGAGCCCTGTTTGAGACATTGACAAAAATGTTAAACTATTCGAATTAAAATATGAAAGAATGTATCTAAGTGTGTCTGTCTGGTGTTTATTTGTTTTAGAGAGACACCATGTTTCATAAGTTTCAGATGCAGACCTAATTTTACTGTGTGTTACAATAAATAATTTTAAATCGTCCCGCTGAGATAAAGTCATTTGTTTTGCTCATGGAAATTCAGTTAAAGGTTGTGGAGAAGTCATGGAAAAGTCATTGAAAATCATTGGTGAAAAAGTGTATGAACCCTGACTCACCCACTTGTTGAGAATATGGTGAAGTATGACTCATTTGACCATATCACTTTTTCCCACATCTCTGTAGACCTACGGTTTTTGCAGCACTGAACTCTCAAATGTTCATTTGTCTCTGCAACCCTACTATAATATCCCTCTTTGTGTAGTTGTTAATGGATTGTTCTTGCTGATACAGTCTGATCACATCTTGCATTGACACTCTCAGTCACCTGAGGGAGAGTTGCTTTTCTGTTTTTCCTTATGTAGCGAAGTGAGTCTGCCCCTTTCAGAAACGTGCGGGTTACCCCTGTAAATAAGAGGAGGAAACCCCAAGTGTGCGACCCTTGTTCATTCCTGGCAGGTGTCTCATGGCATGTGGCTGGCCTGGAAATCGCTTTGTACGCTAGATCATTGCTAGATTGGTGCAAGCAAGAATTAAAGATATGTTCGATGATATGTCAATAACAAAGGCCCACGTTTTAACAATACAGGGTTTTAGTACTCAAGGGACTTTTAATGCTGTGTGAAAACAATATTGTATGACAACCACATTGTATTTGGCACAGAAGCTTGTGAAGGCCATTGCAGGATGGAAGAACGGGTGGTTGATAGGCCCATTGAGCTATAAAAGCGGGTGAACTATCTTGTTCTGTTTTATTTAAATAGGTGTTGTATTCATTGAATGTAATAAATTATAATATGTTTATCATTTGTATTTTAAAGTGATTGCCATACAAGTGGGTGAGCCATCTTGTTCTGTTTTATTTAAATAGGTATTGTATCCATTGAATGTAATAAATTATAGTATGTTTATTATTTGTATTTTAAAGTCATTGAATGAGAAGTGTTGATGGTCAAATGTTATATATATCTATATATTGTGCTGGAATTAATGTTGTTTCTCTCCCTTGTGTGTGTGTATGTCCACTGAGGGCCTTGTTACATTTTTTTATTGATATCCACATAATCATTTAACTTGTGTGCATGCCTGAGAGTCACCGTGTGTTGAACCTTGGTTTGCTGTTTGCTGAGAACAACTGCTGCATCCAGCTTTGATATAGCTTGAGACCTTAAACATTCCTCCAGTCTAGTGTTAATAAACCTGTTCAATTTTTGTATAAACTTGACTCTGGTGTTTTACTTAATGTAAACTAAAGTGAACCATGTTACACTTACATATCGTGTTAATGCACAAGCATCACGGCCATCGAATGTGTGCTTTCGACCACAGTTTCCGACCCGATTAACTGATGTATTTCCCATAGATCTAAATGCAGATGTCACTTTAGTCACTGTTCCTGTTGAAACACTAGCCAGTTGAGTAGTCTTTGTGACTGAATCTCCTGCTATCTGTGCTCCAATAATGAACCCAAAGTCACTTAAGCCGCTTTTCCACCACATGGTACTGGCTCAATTCGACTCGACTCTCGCTTTTGGTACCATGGTACTTAGTTTTCCTCTGCAGACATTACCCCCGTCATTGTAGCTGGTCATCATAGAGACGCCGCATGAAACTGCCGTGACATCATCTTCAACGCGACACACACAGGAAAATGGAGGATATCGAAGGGATGGTGTTCTTGATTCTCGGTATGTGGTTGTTTGTCACAGCAAGGAGACAAATTTTTTTTTCAAAACCGTCTCGTGCCGCAAAATTTAAATAACTTTTAGCTGCTTCAGACAGCTAGCTACACTTCCAGGCAGCGTGGAATACACTCACGGTAAGCAACCTGTTTTCAAAGTAATTATGCGGATGGTAAGGTTAGCTTGTCAACTTAGGTTTCTTGTAGCTTGCTAAGGTAGCTAGCTAAATTAGCTATGGCGCTTCTCCATTGACCGGCACGGCACGGCACGGCACGGCACGGCACGGTACAGGACGGCAAGCATTTGTATCTGACCCGTGCCGTGTTGCCTGTCATGCTTCTCCATTACACAACAGACCTGTGAAGCGAGTCGGGAAGGTAGGAGGAGTGAAGCGTCAAAAGAGCTTTAAATAATTCTTTAAAATATTCTTTAAATAATTCACAGACGTAATTCAATAATTCACAGAAGTAACTTGCTTGAAAATATGTCTGTTAAAAGTAAAATCAACGTTGGTTAACATTTGTAATTCCACTAGATCAGCTCTTAGTTTACAGTATAAATAAACAGAAATGTGGTTATTTTTAGCCGACTGAGTCCTGTTCAAGCCAAAGTTAACGTTACTTGGTGATGTTCATGAGAGGCAGTTGGCTAGCTTGCTTAGGTTGCTTGCTAGCCAACAAAAAGCAAGCGATGGCTATATTTTTAAAAATCAGCCAGTTAGCCCCTTAGCGCACATGCCAAATCAGGCCAATCCTTGCCCATTTAGGGGGAACCCTATTTAAAGCTTTATAACTCCAGATGTGAACACTACAGAGACTTGAAAAATGGCTTAAATGAAGCAAGACGTTTGTACCATTTACAATACTAGCTTAGATTACTTTATATTCATAATTTTGGAAGGAATAAAGTGCAACAAATGCAGTTGTCATGGCAAAAAAATCTAAAATGAATTTGCTCTTTTTCAGTTTGCAATGAGATTGCATATATACAGCAGGTTAAAGTATATATGTTCTGGATCAAAAACTTCTTGACTACAAGTTCATAAAATCTAAGGGTGCATATGTAGAACTATTAAAGATCTATGAAGTAAAAACTAAGCAGTGTACCCAGCATCTCCAAATCTACCCAACATGTCTAAATTATGCATTGCTGTAAATCACAACATATTCACGTATTTCACTACAAATCAACAGTTTTTACTCAAGAAAATCACTGTTGCATAATTTTCAAGTGGTAATTACAAGCTTCCCATCAGTACAGTGGTCTACAATATCTAGGAGTCCAGAAACATACCCAAAATCTCTCCAAAAATGAATGAAATGCTTTTTGTCCAATATGAACCATATAAATGAGCCGCTTAAGAAGGTTTAAGATGAAACATTGCCATCAGATTACATCAGAAAATAATGCAAAAATATTGTCACAAAATGCGGTACAGTAACTAAATGTGTAATAATTAACTCTTGTATGTATTTATATATTCTGTACTCTCATATGTTTTCTTGTACGCGGATGGGAGGACATGAAAACAATTTTCAACCGTCCACCGTTTTGGCAATGTTCCAACTCTTACGTCATCACTATTGCATGCTTCACAAAAACTAACGCTTACATTACAGTGTGAAATATCCACATTATATAATACCACTAACCTATTTAAAGACACTCAATTTAAAAAATAACGTATATAACCAAAATATTTTGAGGAGTAATACTTACATAGCAATGATGAAATCTTATCTATGTTCAGTAAATGGAGACAGAGACAGTAAATCAATGACACTGTTATATTTGCTTCTGTTTTACTCCAGAAAACGATGTCAGCTAGGTCTATCAGCTAATACATGACTTATGCCCAGAAATCCTCAATAATAGTATTTTCCAAGAAATTACGAGAAATCGTCGATCACGTTTCGTTAGGTGCAGCCTCTTTTACTGCTACCACGGAGTGAATGCGTAAAGTGAATGCAATGATAAGAAATATTTCGGTTACGCTGACCTAAAAAACGCTATTCCAAAAGCAAAATTAGACATGTTATACATCGTTAGAAAGCTTATACTCTCACCTACTGAATAAATGAATTGTCAATCAAGCCAGACTGTACTAAAAAGGTACCCAGGAAGCACAAATGCGCCTTTATCTCACAAACGGTTGTCCGAGACAATATATGACCACTCTCAAAAGGTACATCTCTACAGGTAAAACCAACGGTAAGATTGTATATTTATTCAATATTTAGTCCCAGATATCGACTGTAGAATGACATGGTATCATTTTTTAAAACTTTGTCTCGTTTATTACGTTATTCAGTGAACAGCGTTTCCACTGCTGTATTGTCATATCTTAGGGCTATTGTCGGGTTTATCTTGTTGCTATGATGGAATACGATTTTTTAGTGGTGAAAGAATATTTTTATGAATGCCAAGATAGACAATATTGTCCATTATGTCATGGGTAGGGGGTGTAGTTGCAGATGAAACTGCAGGGAGGGGGTGCGTGTTAAATGAACGACCAGAGTGACAACGGTGGGGCTGCGAAATTCCGTATTCGGCATAGTTGTTGTGTATTGTCTACTAATGAAACTAAAACAGAGCGTTTCTGTTTTTAACTCATACTTTGGTTGCAGTAGCATCGAATGTCTGAGTTCAGCAATCTCGGCACGCCGGTGTGCCGACCACTAGGGGCTTTGTGCTACGAGGATAAGCTCAGCCCCTTGAAAGCTATCACAATAGCTGAGAATGAGATCATTATCAGTCAGCTGGCTGACTATACCACTTTGTTTTTAAATGACGCTTCACAGGTTTCAGTCGCCATTGATACAATTAAGACATTTTCTAGTGCCTCTGGGCTCTGTTCAGTAAGTATGAGCTGCTCGCCCTCAAAAATTGTAATGTTCCCTCTATTTCTAACATTCCTGTGAAAGATTCAGTCACTTACCTTGGGATTGTTATTAACAAAAATAAAGACACTAGATGCTTGTTGAATTTCAACCCCATCATAGGAAAGGTTCAGAAAAAACTAAATTCATGGCTTCAAAGAGATTTATCCCTTAGAGGAAGAATTTTGCTAACAAAGGCAGAGGGCATATCCCGACTTACCTATGCAGCCTTATCTCCAGATGTGAACAAACAGACCTCTGTGGCCATTGATAACATGCTTTATAATTTTGTGTGAAGAAACAGAATACATTATGTTAGAAAATCAGTCTTAATTAACTCCCATGAACATGGTGGCCTGAACTTTCTTGATTTGTCCACCCTTAACAATACTTTCAAGATAAACTGATTAAACAGTTTCTTAGAAACCCGACTTCAATTTGGAATTTATTTCCCAATTACTTGTTCGCAAAACTCAGATACTACATCTGGAACAATAGAGACATATTATATAAACACAAATCATTATATATAACTGGTTTGTCCATGGAATTTGTCTGGTTGATCAGCTCCTCAATTCTAGTGCTGCATTAATGTCATACTCTGAACTTCTAGACAAGTATGGTATTCCTATACCACCAAGGGAATATTCTTTAGTTTTTGATGCAATCCCTTCTGGTGTCGTACTGCTTCTTAGAAACTCAGTAGCATCTGAACTGACTTCACTACCACTGGATACTGTTGTTACTAGTGTTGGTAGGATCTGTTTCTCCTCTAAAAAGAGCAATAATAACCATGATATACGTGCTTTATTTAAAAAAGAAATAGTCTATGTTCCAAATGTAGTTTCCTACTGGAATAATTTTACTTCAGACCTGAACTGGAAGAAAATCTGGTGCTTATCTTCTAAATATCTGATATAAATAAAGTTAAGGAAGTGACTTTTAAAATGATTCATCGTTTTTATCCCTCGAGGGTATTTCTACAAAGATATAAAAAAGACATTGGGCCTCATTCACCAACCGTTCTTAAGAAGAATTTTCTTCTTAAAACCCACTTACGCAGTTTTCACAAAGATTCTGACATTCACCAATGTTTTCTTATTTGGGATTTGTTCTTAGGTGAGAACAGAATCTACGCACACTCAAGAGCACACTTACGCACATTTGAGTGCTGACATGTTTGTGCAAAATAATTGGTAATTGCGTTTTCTTCAATTCTACAGTTGTATAATATTATAGGATTTAAATTACAATAAGATTATTGTCATTTATAATATTTTTTAATAATTATTTTCATTATTTTAAGGTGCATTAGCATTAAGGTGCCAGATTCCACCTCAGAGGGTGGTTGCCTCAGCGGGTGTTAATCTGTAAATAAATGATAAAAATCAAACCATTGTAGTGACCTTTTATTTTGGGGGGTTTCAATTATGCAATGTTTGGTCTATACCGCAAAAGCTAATGTTTAAATTTTGAATACAAACTAAGCACTTAGGTAACACTTTTTAAACACGTGGACATGTTGAAGAAGAGAACACTTATTCAGAGGCGTCACTAGGGGGGTGCGGACCCCACCGGGTGACACCATCAGAGGGGGGTGACACCGAAATGACTGATAATAATTATTTTGTGCAGTGTTTTTGTAGGGACGGGTTGAAACAGCTAATTTTTCGGATGCAGTTTACTGCCGGTTGATTTAATTAGAGGTATTAATGTGACCAGAAGCGCTTTGTCGTTTGAATGCATAACACACAATTCCTTGCGCCCACTCCCACCAGCATTTTTTTTTTTGCCTCAGATTTGACATCAAACCAGTAGCGTAAGGTGACCAGATTTCTGAAATAAAAACCGGGGACATTTCCAGTTAGGCAGTCATTATATCATTAAAATATCCAATGTTATTATCTATGAAATAAAAAAGGGGGACAATTCCAGTTTCATGTATTTTGACCATGGTAACAGACCATGGTAACAGGCCGATTGATAAAATTGGGTACTAAGTAACTTTGTAAACCATGTCAGAAAATCATAGTTTACAGTACCATGGTGAGTGAAGCTATGACAGACAACACAAACAGGCACACTGTGATAGACAGAGAAAACAACTATATTACAGAAACACTACAGATAAGACAGAACTGTCCGATCTGAGCAGCCATTCAGTGTTCCTGGTAGTCTGGGTAGAATAAGAACAGAAGAGAACATAAGCAAAATTGAAAAAACAGAGACAATAGTATATGTGATATACTTAACTACATAATAAAGAAATAAGATGATGACGAGTTTGGTAACTACATAAAATACTTATACCAACCTAATCTGTATATTTCTCAGAAGATTGTATTTTCTTCAGGATTGCTCTGTCTTTGGCCAGCTTCTCCATTAATTCCTGGCAGGGGTGGTTGAAGTTTGTCTTCACAATAAGCATGGCCTTGATGGTAGGAACAGTGAACCTATTTCTTGCTGATGTCCATATGTAACATAACATAACATAAAATAACATAACATAACGTAAGACGAGAACAGGCCATTCAGCCCAACACTGCTCGTCTATTCCTACCACTAGGCTGTACTTAATGTTTAGTTTACCTAAAAGCTAGATAGTATCTAACACTGTATCAAGCCGGGCCTTGGATACCCCCAGTGTTTCTGCCTCCACTACATTTCCAGGCAAGCTATTCCACACATTGACCACTCTCATTTGGGAGAACACTCTCTTGACTGGTGCATTACTTCCAGGAAGTAACACATGACAACAGACGCTAATCTAGCCAGGTTAGTGTGTGGGATGTCATTCTCTTTGAAGTGGGTAACCACCGTGCTCCCTCTCTGACTAAGTGGTGTCTCAGATGTTTTCCATTCTTCCAGCGATCCCCCTTTTAGGAACTCTTGCAGGCCAGTAACCTCGTCAAACAATGCATCCTCATTGATGGTCACATTGGGGCATTTTTCCTGCAGTGTGGCTGCTGCCTTCTGGATCTCTTCACGCTGAGGTTGCCTTTTTAAAAGGAGACAATGTAAATCTTTCAGATTATCTGTGTGCTTTCTCCATGCTTACAAGTAGTTCACAGCTGAAGTGAAGAATGATTGGGATGTTTTGAGAAAGCTCTCTTTGGACATTGATCCATTTTCCTCTAGCTCTCTCAGACTCAGAGGTCCTCTGACCAAAACTGGAATGAAGTTGTCATCACATCTTGCAGTCAGTTTTGCCTCAACGTTTCTCAGAATTGCATCCGACTCCACAGCACAGCGGTCCTGGCTTTCAAGCATCTTGATTGTGTCATTGGATACAGTCAGGTTTCCATGGACAAAGGCCAGCCAAAGTTCAGTCAGTGGATCTTCGAACATTGTTCGCAGGACAACAGGGCATTTGTCTTGAGAAAGAAAAAAAGATTTCAATGGCACATACATTTTCAGCACTCTTTCTAGAGCAGGGAGCATGGACAGCCAGCAAACATTTCTGTCCTAAAATGTTATGGTACTCCTATCCAACAAATTCACAAAAGCTCTTCAGTCTTTCTACTCTGTTGGTGAAAATATGAAAATATCCAAATATCTTTGTGAGCAGGTACTCAACATCAAGGGGAATCATATCCAATGCTGTTCTGGCTGTGTTATGAATGATGTGGGAAGGGCAACCTAAGCCAATCACCTCCCGCTGCAGAGCATTTTTAACTTTGGTATGGACATTGACCCTCCCCAGCCTATTGAGTCCTCCAAAGCTGGTATTTGTGTTGTCGGCAGAGAATGCCATGACTTTGTTTTCCAGGTTAAATTTTTGGATGACCACCAGGATCTCAGCTGCAATTTCCTCTGCTGTTTCTCCTTTCGATTCAACAAAATCAAGCAGTTTTGTCTTCACAGATGTGCTGCCATTATATATCTTACAATATCTGACTGCTATTGGCAGCAGCTTTACATGTCTATGATTGGACGCATCAATGGACAGGGACACAAATTCAACCTGGTCTAGGTCCTGTGTTGCCACAGTAGTTGCTCGTGGTGCTAACACATTACTCACTATGGCGTCACATTTTGTCCTAGCACATGTAAACTTCCGTTTCAGTTGTGCTGTGCAGTCCATAGATCTGTAACTATGATTGTGTTGCATAGTGTGGTATGCAAAGACACCATCCTGCACAGCTAAATCATATTCTTCTTGGGAAGGCTCTACCTTTTGAAGAATGTGGTGAGAGGCACACCAGCACGGGCAATCAGAGAGGTTTCATGCTTTTTCGTCTGTTGATGTTCTACCACTGCCGTTCTTCCCCCCCTGCCAATTGAAAAAGAGGAATTACAAAGGGTGCAGTGAACCATTCTGTCGTCTTGACCTGGGCGTATAAATGGAAATTCTCTCATCATGTTTTCATTAAAATGGCATTTCCATTTCTTAGAAAGAGCCATTGTACCTCCTCTGTCTGCACTTCTTTACTCTCCTTGTGTCACTCTACTTACTTTCTTAACTTTTTCTTCTCCTCCAAGCTTTCTCCTCCTCTTTTATTCACTCGTCTTCCTTCTCTTTCTTCCTTTCCTTCTCTTTACCTTTCCACCTCACTCTTCTACACTCTCCTTGCTTCACTCTTTTTACTCTCTTAATTTTTCCTTCTTACTCTGTTCTCCTTCCTCTCCAATCTTTAATACTAAATACACTATTAGATAAAATACTTTGGTTAATAGATTCCCATTGCTTGCCTCATTTTTGTATTTTATCTCAAAAACATTGTTTGGAATAATACATTGGAAGGCTCTGTAATCATATCTTTACCTTTCCTCCTTTATCTCCTTCACTCTTCTTCCTATGCAGCCTTCCTCCTCTCCTTCCTCTCCATTCTCTAACAGAAAATAAATATTTTCATAATTAATTGTGCATTCATTTAATACAATTATATTTTCAAAATAGTCTGTCCACTGCATGTTTACATGTGAACGTTTTTTAACCTAGCTACCATGACAGTAGCTAGCTAACTTAGTCTACATAGCTAACGTTAGCTAGCATAACCTATTTAAAACCTTATAGAGCAGATCATCTATCTATATAATAAATTGTGACATTATAACATCACTAGCTAGTAACTGAAACGATTGTTACTTACCTGGCTTGAAAAGACATTTGTGGTGATGTTATGGATTCACTTGACACTTGCTAGCTTCTGGCCGGGTTTTCCACAGCAGTTTTCTCTAAAACTAGTGCAAGCAAGTAGTTAGTAGAAGAAGAAGAGTGATATGAAGCTGCTATAGCAAGCAGCCCCCTCTGTTGGCCAAAACAAGCACAACGCGATTGAGACGTCAATCGGTGGGCTCTGCTGCCCGGTCTTTCTTGCCACGTAAAATATTATTTCACTTTGCAGTCTGTTTTTAACGCACAGTTAAAAATAGGGACATTTCCGAGGACTGCTCCAGCCGGGGACAGGCCACCAAAAACGGGGTCTGTCCCCGGAAAACGGGGACGTCTTGTCACCCTGCACTAGGGGCTTAGCAAAGAAAATGGCTTCCTACCCTAGTATAATATCTTTGTTGTTAGCTAAATTACATGGATGCGCTCTTGTGTGATTTATAAATAACTCAGCTGTTAAATTGATTTAAAACTAATTTAATGACATGGAATAGACGTTAGCTGGTGCTAACGTCTGTTTGTTTATGCTCTCAAAATAAATAGCTAACTTTAACGTAACTTAGCAAATGTTATAACTAGTACATGGTGATTTCCTTTATCAATATTTGCATTGATTATGGGTAACATTAGTAGTAAGGCCCCCTAGATTGTCCAGCAGCTCGTGTGTCGTGGAATTGTTGGAAACGGCAGAAAGTTCTTGCTCCGTTAATTCGGTAACTTTTCGAGTTGGTTCATTATTATGTTCCATGTTAAATGGAAATCACGACTAGTCTAACCGTAGTCATACTGAAAATAAAGGCGAAATGACGCCATTGGAGCGTTGTACAGCAACCTTATGCTCTGCGGTAAAAACAATTTTTCATAGAGCTGATCTGAGGGTTTGCAGTATCGCATAGCTCCACCCATGCAGCACAGATAGTACCTTTGTTACCTACCCCAGAGCAGGAGCTAAAATTGGCAAGTGTACTGCGGCCGTCCTGAGTCGGTTGGCAGTGGAGAAAGCAAAATAAAGCAGGAGCATGGATCCCGGCACGGCAAGGTAATGGGCAAGTGCCACTAGCTATCACGTCATCTCATAATGCCTTATTTCTCTTTAAATGCCTTTTTATACCTTTAATGATTTAAAATGCCTTTTTATTCCTATCTAAAGCACTTTGAGTTGCCATTGTATATGAAATGTGCTATACAAATAAACTTGCCTTGCCTTGCCTTTAGCTACATTAGCATCACATTTGACCAGTCCAGGTAGCCTAACTTTACCACTCACCTGCTTCAATTTGTTTTCAGAATGAGAGAATTTGAGGAGGAGGATGCCCTTACTGTGGCTCAACTAGAGGCAGGAGTCAGGTGCAAATGGAGCTGGTCCTGGCTGAAGCTAGACTCAAAGAGTGATGTAAAGGGAAAAGAATATGTGTTCCGACTGTCACAGTTTTTTAAATAAATATAGAAACCAGGCCATGCCTGATGCAGCCTCTGCTGCAAAGAGATAAATTATTCTACCAAGGGCTCCCATGCCCTTTTGGCACACTGTACAACAGAAAAACATAGTCAAATGGTGGTGACTATTATGACCACACATAGTGTCATATCAATGTCAGCAACTCAGGGCCCATCACAGCAGGGCCCATCAACTCAGGGCCCATCAGAGCAGGGCCCATCAATGCAGGGCCCTGAGCAAGGGAAAGAGTGAAGGTGCCAGTACCCCTGTTTGAAAGGGTAGCAAATGCAGAGGTGAGTGTTGGTTAGTCAGTATGTGCTAGTTGTTATCTATATTGATATAGATCATTAAAGTCTTAAGCCTAGACTTTGATAAGCAGAATAGGAAGTCCCCCAAGGATGCCCCATAGTACAGTGAATCGCAGTATTGAATTATTTTTATAATGTAAAGTGTGCTTATCATAAGCTGTGTGCTTTGCAAGTGGTAACATATAAAATACTAATACTATTTTTGTGTTTCTTCCAGGCAATGGTTCTTGGAACCATTGCAGAACATTACCTCCCCGTATTTACAGCTCCTGTCATCATTGAGCTTGCCCAGACACTGGCTCTGGATAAACCAGCTTTGGGGGGCATGAAGCTATCCCAGACTGCTGCCTCGTACAAGATGGTCCAGGGCCTGGGGCACACCTTCTCAGAGAGGACATTTGAGAGCATCAGGTCAAGCCCATTCTCAATCAACTTGGATGAGAGCACATCAAGCTCCAATAAGAAGGTGCTGTCAATTCTAGTAAGCTACTTCAACCAGGAGCTGAAGCATGTGGTAGTCGAACACCTTAGCTCCATTGAAGTCCTAAATGGGACTGCTGATCATTTGGAAACTGCCCTAGTGACCTTTTTCAATGACCATAAAATCCCATTTGCCAACATAGTCAGTATGATGATGGACTCCTGTAACGTAATGCAAGGGAGCAAGTCCGGGCTGGAGACCAGAATAAGAGAAAAGTACTGCCAGAACCTCCTGGATGTTGATGGAGATTCCTGCCACCACATCCACAATGACGCCAAACAGTTTGCTGCGCCCTTTGGCCACCACCTCGAGTAGCTCTTCGCTGACCTCCACACAGACCACCAGTGGGCTTCAGACCAGGTAATTGTCATAGATATTGTGAAATATATGGCTACACTGGAAATATACTCGTTGCATAATGGCAAATAGGCTTAATAAGAGTAAGCCCTTTTTTACCCATTTTCAGGTGGTACCTGATGGAGATCTGTGAGTTCATGGGCATTCCAGGCACCAACCCACAGCGGTTTGTCGCGGATCTGTGGCTTTCAGAATATGATGTGGGCATCAGCACTCGCCGAATGTTGCCTGCATACAAGGTGCTGTACTTCGGATTCCTCAGTCAGGCAGACTATACCCTTTACAAAGAAGTCCTTGAGGAGATCTACAAGGACCATGGTGTTGGTGAGCGGGCAGAGGCCAGGATCCAGTATTTCCACCAGGACCTCAGAAATAAGGTAAAATTGTTGAAATGGACCTAATATTGTTTAGACAGATTTAAAGGGGGGTTCAGCCCCCACAGTCCTATGTGATTAGTCCTCTTGTGTACTATATGTAGCCCAAAAGCCATATTTTATTTTATTTCTCTCTTCCAGGAATGATGCAAGTTGGGAAGGACAGAAAAGAAAGGGTGGTGAAGAAGCTCTGGTTCGAGAGTCGCAATACGGACCTCCAGCTGAGCGTTTACCTTGGTGTCCTTCCCATCCTGAAGGAGTATGTGATGGTGTTCCAGGTGTGTATTTTCACAGTAAGTGAATTATCAGTCTCTGATAGATAAACTAAATATCCTTGTATGGTCTCATCAGTTAGATTGTGATATAAACAGACCCTCAACTGCAAGTCTGTGTATGGTAATAGAATTGTTGTAGTATTTTAGAATAACATGCCATAATTATTCACAGGGCAGCCAAACCCTTGTTCACAAGCTGCATGACAAGCAGCTTGGAGTGGTCACCAATTTCATGGCATGCTTTGTCAAGGCTGAGCATCTTAACACAGCACCAAAGAAGCTGATGGAGATGGATTTCAGGGACAAAATGCTGCCTCTCTGGGAGCTGTATTTCGGACCAGTGGCTGAGAAACTGAAAGCAGAAAATCCACATCATCTGGTTAGTAAATGTATTGAAAATGGCAAATCAAACATTAGTCCAATTCTCTAGGTAAAATGATTTAATTTACAATCGTTTTATTTTGATTATGTTTTCCAGAGTGTGCTGCAGTTTCTCGGCACAGTGAAGACTGCGTACATGTCCACAGCAGCCTACATGCAAAAAAAGCTGCTACTGAACAGCAGGACCCTACAATCACAGTCTGCTATCGTCCCATTGGTTTGAGGCCACTCAGAGACTGGCATACTCCTGAAGTGCCACCCCACTGTGATGTGCCACTGGAAGTGGTGAAGTTCAACATTGATTTCACCCTTCCCCTGAACATTGATGGTGACAACATGGTGAACTGGTGGGCAAATGTGATTGACACTGGTAGGTACCCAGGCCTAAACCATGTGGTTCGAGGGGCTCTCTCCATTTTCCATGGACCCATGGTGGAGTCATCAGTCAGCATCATGGGAGACATCATCGACAACAAAAGCACCACAATGAGCGTGGCAACCTTCAATGTTTTTAAACATGACTAATAAAGTTAACTTTAATGCAATCCAGACAACCAAGTATGCCCTCAGGTCCAGGGGTCAGACAGCCATCCGATGTTCAAGAGAGAAGATGTGAACCTATCAAAGGTTGACAAGGTCCTCTGCAGGAACATCCACACTGCAGGCACAAAGGACAAGGCTTGCAGACAACAGGGCCTGTTGAAGAAGAAAGGGAGGCAGGAACAGTTTGGTTGCCAGCCAACAACCAGTGCCGAGCGAAGCAGGAGGCAAGCCAAAGTGAGGCACATAACTGCTCAAAAGAGAAAAAAAGCACTGGAAGTACTGGTACAGAAGGCAAAAAAGGACAACTAATGTGCTTTGGTGGCGTGGACTGCAGTGGGTGGATGGGAGCGTATTAGGGTGGGTGGTTGGGGAGGGGGGTATTGTATGTCACTTAATGTAATTTATTTGTCATTTCACAAAATAAATACATCTTTAAAATACTAATAGATGCGACTGAGTTTTTCTTATTGTTAGCACTGCTTCATGTAGTAGGTCTGAATATCACTGGCAGGCTGTTATGTGTCACTTGAACAGAGCTTGTATAGAAAAATGTAGCATGCATCATGGGAAGGGGCCTGGGTGCCGCGCATTCATCATTTTCTTCATTTTCAGGCAAAAAAATGTCACCTTTTTGGGCCATCACCAGTTTGCACCCCTGAGTAGAGAAGTTGCTGCTTGTATACGTTACAGATGATTTTCACCTTGGTTATTATTGTCTCCAATGGCATAAATACCGTAATTACCATAAAAAGGAAAAAGGCAATGAACAATAAATTCAAATTATGCATTTTTAATTCAATGGGGATTTATATCAAGGACAAATGGAAAGCATCCATGAGAATGGTCGATTGACACTGAATAGGTTATGATCATGCAGGCATTGCATGGGAAAGCCCTGAAAATAGCAACTTGCAATACGCTGGGCTGTGACTTGAATCCTTGAAGAGCCTATGAAGTTTACAGAGCTCTGTCCCATGGCAGAGGTCAATGTCTCCCATTGTAGCTTGTTTGCTTTCGCCTGAATGCTTCATCAGATCTCTTTTTCTTTCATGTCTACTAAATGGTGTGTGAGATACAAAGCACTATCAGATCAGAGGAACAAGACTTTATACAGCAGGTCATTGAGTCACTGAATCAGAGATGGCTCTTTGTTTTTCTCTTTGTTTTTCCCAGGAAGGAGGGCAGCTGGCATGTCCCAATAACCGCGTCTTTGCGGATGCCATACCTTGCTCAGGATGAGCAGGTATAGATAATGGATGGATGGATGGATACTGGGATGGAAGGCATACCGCAGACTCACAAAAACCGGGAGCCATCATAATGCGTAATGCATAATGTTTTTATCAACTAGGAAACATATTGCATATCCTGGTTTCATAAGACAAAGACATACCAATCAGGTAGTTTTGGTGCATAAAGCTGGGATTATACAAAACCGTTACCAGTGGCTTCTGTTTCGAGCATACACACAAAGTTTTGTGAACTTTTATGTCAACAGAAAACCTGACTCACAAAACTATATTAACGTTATTAACATCATTAATATCTTTCTGCACAGAAAAGCTTTGAGTCCTTTGTTGGTAATAGAAAATATGGACAAAGTGAATATTATAGTACACAAGTTCAGGGAGTTGGGCTTGCAAGTGACCTATTTTTTGCAGGTTATTCCCGGGTACTCTACAAACATTGTGAAAGTGCACACGCAAGAGATCCTCACGGTTCTGAAATTAGTTCCTTGATTTTATTCATTTACTTTCTTCAAAGAAGCAATTTAACGGTTGGCTTAATCCATCTTGGTGATGTCGCCTAAACACCATTGGCATGGCTGACACACAAGGGTTCTTGGAATGAGAAATAAATACCCATGCTGGAGCAGGGAGCATCGCTGCTGACATGAGGAGGGAGCTTTGCATGGTGGGCTGCTTGCGCTCTAGTCCTCTGCTCATCTGCCCACGTCTCCACTCACAATAATAGAGCAGGCCAAGCTGGAGTAATGAGAAAATATAACTGGGTTTCAAAAATCCATACTGAACCCTTAATAAATGCAGTGTGTTCATTGCCATGCCAACAAAGAAAATGAGTCAGGAAGAACAAGAAACAGACATAGATATGAAAAGATACTAATGTACAGACAGTACAACTTTGGATTTCTATGTACTCTATGATTTTATTTAACTTATTATTTACAGTATTGGCACACATTATATAAATACTGCATTAATACCAGATTTTGATGATTAATGCAATATTTTGCAGCAATTTCTCTTTGTGGCATAATGAATGTACTATGTAATGTAATATCAACAGAAACCATAAATGAAGAAATGGCTAGCATTTGTGTTAAATGAGATATAATCATCACACCGTTCCTATATGTATTAGTTCATACCTACATAATTGAGAAATCTACTGCATCTTAATGTTGCAAATTTTTGTATTTTTTGTTAAGTATTTTTCTACATAAATGATAATATTTATGCAAATTACATAACATCATTGGTTTGTATAATTCAAATAACTGATAGCCACATAATGCTTGTGTCTATACTTGTGGTCAAGAAGATAACAAATACATTTTCAAATTTCAAATATATTTTTAGGGAGGTGCATTTTTTTATGATAAAAAAGTGCAGTTCTCTGTGCAGTTTTTTAAATTATATCTTTCACATAGTGTACAAAAGACTACCACCACTAGGGGATAGTTAAACAAATAAATTAAATGAATTAAAGGCAACAGGGAATGGGATTTGTGAACAGACAGATGCCACTCTCCAACCCTAAACAGCCACCTGTGTGAAGATTTGCAAACCATACTGGATCAGACTATCCATCAAGTAACTAAATAATGTTAGGCAACCGATGAAAATGGCTCCAAGAAACAGAAGGGCTCTGATCATAGTTTTAAGAAAATTAAACTTCTTTCAGCACAGCGTGTACATACTTTGTGGCACTTGTGGAACTGTATGTATGCGTTCATTTCTTTATTTCATTTGAAATGTATGACTTATGCTATGAAGAACTGCTTCACTTAAATTGCTTGAAAATGTGATCTATTATTATTATGATTATTATGATTATTATTATACACAGATGTATATAGATGGTTATCCCCAGAAAGGCTGCTCCTTCATTAAATTCACTTGGGCCCCACAAACATCACAGAAAAATATGTAAAACCTCAGACTCAGAGTCAGATCTCCATAGTCTTATGTTGAACCATTCAAGAATTGTGTGCTGTTTAACAAAATTGGCATCACACAGTCATGTTTTCACTAGGTGAAGTGTAGGCTATACCATGTAAATAGAGAGAGAGAGAGAGAGCCTTCTTATATTTACATGGATTTTCCCCCTTTTGATTTTATATTTAAAAGATATTGTATACTGTTAAATTGCTGATGTCAGTGCATCTGTGTGTTACGTGCCTTCCATACCCAACATATGTAAGAATTTACACAGCAGTAGGCCCCCCTTAAAAATACAGATCTGCCCAAATCCTCATTTCACGATGAGCACAGATGTTGAGTGAATTGAGCTAACAGCTTTGAGATTATTTCTAACAGAAGCATATCAGCACAACACAATTGTGTGGTTTATCTACTGTGAGAAGAAGTCATATGGAGAAGAGAAAAAAAAAACAATATGGGCATCTTCAGAATGAGCCATAACAAAGCTTTCAACAAAAATAAATGCTGTCCCTGGTGGTCACAGGGATGGAACTGCATGTAGTTCAGCCACTGAAGCCTTTGGATCTGAGAGATGTATCGGATGATTTGAAACAGGGCTCAGTATGACATGACGTGGTGTTCATTGCTTACACAGCGAACCACTCTGAAGGAGAGAAGCACGGCCCTGGAGTCCAGAAACAGCACGAAGAAGAAACTCATCACAAGCTTCAATTCACAGGAAAGAACCCGGGTCTGTCAGAGTACCCCCTCCCCCCTCCCACCACCACCAAAAGAAACAAAACGTCCAATGCTAAGAACTCCTCTGCCGTCAGCAATAGATGTACACAAATTCTGCCACACAATCAGGCAGTTCAGTAGTGTGCTATAATGTAAACAAGGGCATCAATTTGAGAGAGAGGGAAAATACATCTCATTCAGCTTGAGTTGCATATTCTCTCCACGTCTCCAAGGAAATCTGCTGGCCATTGAGATTGATACTTTTTCCAGTGTTATCTTTCCATCGTTGGTCAGTCAGACATTCGTCATCTCAGTACAACTGAGAATGAGGCTGAGTTTAGTTTTGGGCAAATTTAAAGCACATCATTACAAAGTCCAATAATTCAAATTGTCTTAAATCATGTGGCCCTCTAAAAAACTCAGCTATAGGACAGAGTATTAACATTTATTTTAGAATCGTTCCGATGACATAATGATAGAATTGCAATCTTTGAAGAGCAGTGTTGTACTGAAGCCAAGGTTATGGATCGCATTGCCTAACATTATTTAGTTACTTGATGGATAGTCTGATCCAGTATGGTTTGCAAAACCTATCACACAGGTGGCTGTTTATGGTTGGAGGGTGGCATCTGTATAGTGACAAATCCCATTCCCTGTTGCCTTTATTTATTTTATTTGTTTAACTATCCCCCAAGTGGTGGTAGTCCGTTGTACACTATGTGAAAGATATAATTAAAAAACTGCACAGAGAACTGAACTTTTTTATAAGAAAAAAAATGCACCTCCCTGAACCTCACCATAGCTATCCTTTTAGTGGAACTTCTCCTGTCAATTCTGAAAAGCACAGACAAACATGTGCTCTCATTCAAGGAATGTGATGTCAGCTGCTGCTTGCCACACCCAAGTTGGACTTGTACAAACATGAATAAGAGAAAGACACTTCAGACAGGCAGGAACCTGAGCTACCAGTGAGGTTATCAGTAAGCGAAAGAAATGCTATCACGCGGCCGACTGAATCCCTCACATCACTTGATATGAGGCAATTGTGTCAGACTGTGGGTATCAGCCACAGTCCAAACTGGCACCGGATTAAAGTAATTCCGTCAGTAATTCTGATTTACATTTAAATGATTGATTAGATTTGGTGAGTTTATTTTGGTGATCACTGAACTTGGAAAAATGATGTTCAATTAAGGATAAAACACTTGCATTTACTTGTGAAAATAAGGACAAATGTTGATTTAATAACTGATTGAATAAAACTAATCTACTGGAAAAATAGCGGTGGGACCACAAATTTTTTATAAGGCAAAACCAAATTAAATGAAAAACAAACTATAAACTGTTAAAGATATGTCCAGTCAGGTCGATGTTTAGAAAACCGTCTTTAAATTATGCTAATAAAACAATGCTACAGCGCATAACCGAACGTCTGTATTCCCGTGCCTCTTCATCTGTCACTTCCTGTTTTACTGCCACTACTTCTTCATGTTTGGAACCTGAGTGCCACCTAGTGGCTAACTCTTGAAACATCTCCTTTAAAGTAATAATCTCAAAGATTTTCATTAAAATAAATGCCTGTTAAGTCACTATCTATCGCCAAATTAGATGACACAATGGTGATTGAGCCTATCATTATATTAATTTATATTATTATTATTATAATTTATGATTAAAGAACTGGGTATCTGTGGCGAAAAAATCACAAGCGGCACATAGTGACGCGTTTTCCATCACCCATCAGTGGTTGAGCTAACGCAACAGGCTCGCTCTTCAACTGGGGGGGGTTATGGAACCCTAAAAAGTTTTTGTGTAACATGAGAGGTCATATTATTTGTTGATGTAGATTTTGTATTACTTTTCATGACAATGTAACGTTACTAAATTACATAGCTATTTGCACAGCTAACGCTAGCTACCGGACCATGTCAAGAAAGGCAACATTAGTTTAGACAACGTTGCGCACAGTATCCATCTCATATCAGGTAACGTTGCGTTAGCTAGCTAGCTAATATAGCCTAATTAACACAATCTAATGTAAGCTAACGATTAGAAAAAACACTTAGCTAATGCTACCTACCGGTACCGACCTTGCAAACCGTCTCTCGAATGCAATGCTACCTTGTTGAAACATAGCTAACTAAAGGCCAGTTCTAGATCAATGATTCGCAACGAGACTGGATGCAACTTGCAAAATTCCAAGACGTCTGATTGTAAACGTTCTAAAACTGCACTTGGTGATTTGACAAGGTGGGTCTTTTGAGACCACAGGCAATGGCTTCAGATGCTCTGCAACTAACCAGTTCACACCGCTGCGATTTTCTCTGTGTCAGGACTCGTGGGGGGTACGGACCCAAAAGCAGAGTAAAAAAAACACAGGAGACTCCAAAAGGGAAATTCAAACAAAGACTTTACCAAATAAACAGGGAACAAACAAAAGGCCACGAGGGGCAAAACCATAAACACAAAAAGATTCTTAAGAATCTAAAAAAACAAAACAGAACACAGGCAGGGCGGAACACAGGCAGGACAGAATACACACAAGCAGGAATGCAGGCAGAAACAAAGTCAGAAACACACAATGCACAAGCAGGACCGAAGCGGGCAGAATACAAAATGAACACAAGTAGGAAACAAACACAAGGAACCAGCACCCAAGTCAAGGGAACAAAGAACTTAAATAGACAGGGGGTAACAAGACACAGGTGAACTCAAAAAACAATCAAACCAGAAAAGGAGGGGATAACAAGAAACAGGTGGGAACAATGATAGAATAACGAGACAACAATAATACAATTAACAGGGGGGAGCAGGACACAAAACAGAAGTGCCGCCATCTGGCGGCCCAACCAGGGAAACACAGACAGGAAAACACAGAACCATGACACTCTGCAACATTCTAAAACCGTTTCGTCTCGTTGCGAATCATTGATCTGAACTGGCCTCAACATTACCGTTATTTACATTGCCATCAAGTTCATCAATATATTATGATGATCGGAATAAAGCCGGGGTATAGGTGGAGCAGAGCCGGGTCTGATTTCTGTGTAAAGATGTCAAGCCGGAGAAAACTAAATAAAAGAATACGGCAGTATGGATTAGTGTTGTTATTTTATTACGCTTCCTCATGTTCCTTCAGCCTTGATGCCCTTTTTTGATGAAATCTCCTTTTCTCCTGTTTTTGTTTTATTCTTCTTGTTCTGATTGCTAATTTAACACCCAGCTCAGCTTTATTCTCGAACAGATTAGCTAGCAAAACCAGAAACACCAGGGGTAACATTTTGTAAGGCAGTTGTTTAAAAAATATCGCACAACAATCATTCACGGAAAAGACTATTTGCACGAGATACGTAATTGCATGAGCCACAGCAAATCGCGTGAATTCTTCTCTGCAGTGTAAAGATGTTCATACCGGGCAAAAGGTAGATAAAGAACATTTGTGGAAATTGATCATCACTAATTCTACCCCAGGTCTGCTACAGCATTTTAACCCGGCTCAGCAGTGTAAAGACAGCTTAAGTTAGCCTAATGTTAGACAATGAATGAGTATGTACATAACATTACTTTTATAACAACCACTTTCTATTCAGTAAATAGTAAGTGTTATAGTTGGCGTTGGCGTGGCCCAGGTGCCAACTGACTGACGTCACACAGGCGACACTGGTTGGATCCGGTTGGATCTATGGGAAGTGAGGTCCAAAAACACACCTGCAATTACCGCTTCTCGCCATTGGTACCGCCAAAGAGAACGAAACGGAAATCTTTGAGATTGTAACTTTAACATAAGAAAACAAAGCGATTGCACATACCAGTAAACTACAATGTCTGGCTGAGAATTTAAACAAGAAAAATTATAGTTTTATCCCCTTTAACGGGAAAAAAAAAAAAATAAATAAGGCAATCCGTATGTACTGTTCATATGTCTGGTTTCCCAGTCATCATCCACCAGAGGGCTACTAAATTGCGTGGGCATGAGAGTTTCCGTCACCGGGCGGATGTGCCACCTGTTGCATCTGTATACCATGTCACATACAAGTACTTCATATGACCTGTCACTTAGCTGGTTGGTGCAAATCCCAAGTGACCAGGTACTGGTGGGCTCATTAGGTCTTAGGAGGACCCAAACTGTGTCCCCCTGTGTTATCAAGAGCATGTCATGGGCATGTTGGTCATAGTGCTGCTTTGATACCATGCCCTTTGCCTGCTTGAGAGGGAGCACCTCCTGCACTTCAGGCTGCAGTAGAGATGCATGTGAGGGTAGGAATGTACGTGTGCGCCTGGAAAGGAGCCGCTGAGGACAGCTGATTCTGATAACTGCGATCCACGCATCACTAATACACGCTTTATTTTTTTCCCCACCCGCATTCAGCGAAGAATAATATCAGGGTCAGAGCCAATCATAGGGAGAGTAGGGGCAGGTCTTCACAGAATGCGGGTGGGGGAAAAAAAATAACGCTACACACGTGCACACACAGAGACAGACCTGCTAAATGTCAGGCGCACTGGTGCGACCAAGGAAAATGTTTAGTCGCGCTTGACAGATTTTTGGTCGCATGTGCGACCAAAATGGTCGCACTCTGGAGCCTTGAAACCCCAAAAATCTCTGTAGAGATTTAACATCAGTGGGTGTTTGCATATGCTGAATTGCCGCCACCTTTTCTGTTTCCGGGTGAAGGCCCTCTTTGGTGAGGAGATGCCCCATATATGGGACGCTAGGTAGCTTCAGCTTCAGCTTCTTCTTGTTGAGCTTCAGGTTAACCTCTCTGGCCCTCTGGAGCAGGGCAGAGAGGTTTCTGTCATGGTCAGCCAGTGCTTCTTCTGTAGTATCTCCACACCCATAGAGAAGAATGTCATCCGCTATGACACTCACACCGTTCAGGCCTTGTAATGCCTCATGCTGTCTGCATTGGTATTCTTCTGCTGCAGGTTTTATGCCAGAAGGCATCCTCAGGGCCGCATTAAGCCATTCCGTGGCCCTGGGCTATCTGTCTCGGCCGGGGCCCTCCCACGCACACACCCACCCACCCACACACACACACTCACACACACACACACACACATGGATTTACACAGCAGTGCATCGAGGTCCAGGTAACAGAACCACTTTATTATTATAATCATACACTAAGACAGTACAGTTCACTATTAAACTAGCTTATAGGCTGCCAGCTTCACAGCCACGATGAAAAAATCCTATTGATTATTGAAATATAGCTTAATAACAAATCAATACTGATGTGCAGCCAAAACAGATGTACTCAACCGCCAGAGAATAGCACTATTCGACACAAACCCAACTGAACAGCCAATGAATAGCACAATTCCACACAAACCCAAAACACAACGACAAAGGCAGACAGACACCTTACACCATTTTCAGAATACAGAATACAGGATACATTATCGCTGAAATAGCCTAGTCGGTACTAGAACTATTTAAAATACTTTACAATTGAGGCTATACTCGTGAATAAATAATATCTGACTCACCATGTTAAATTGGCTGTATAGTTCCAAAATCTCCAAATAATTGCCATTATGGGGAGAACCAAAAACTTTGTTTTCTCCTTGGAATGCAAGGCCACGTTCCGATAACTGTATGACTGCCACAACTCGCCTCAGAACTTCTCTCCAGTAATTCTCCTCATCTTTGCACTGTTCCTTTAGTGCCGAGTCTATTCCATGCACCTGTGTGCGAACAAGCCAGGTGAGCGTGGCATTTTGGTGTGGCTGGCCCGCTTCATGGTCCTCCATTTGAGTGGAATAGGAATTCGTTGTGGCAGAAGTTGTACAGGCCGAATGTTGGGATCTACCTCAAGGTGTAGTTCACCTGGAAGGCAGCCAAGATCTTCAAATACATCCTCATATTTTGATATGATCTCTTCTGTGGTAGTTGGGAAGTCTGTGTCTATCCCTGCTGTGCTGTGTGAGCTTGCCGTGCATTGTATGTCTACATGGTGTATTACATGTTTCTCATTCACTGTCAGAAAGTTGAGTATCTTGCATGTTTTTGCTGAAAGCAGAGGCATTTTGGATGTGTGTATGACCTGGAACTTCAGGTCGTATATTTGTCCATAATGTTCAGCTTTGAGGTGATACATCCCTGTTGGTTTCACTAGCGAGTCATCATACAGCTTGAGAGTGGCTTTGCTGGCGGGTATATTTGGGTTGCCATCTTGTGTGATGAGCTGTAGGTCTCTGAAGCTTATGACATTAGTTGTTGCTCCTGTGTCTAACTGACATTCGATTGTGTGGCTAGGGTCATATGTCACTGGTTCAGTCATGTATGTTGTCAGCTTCAGGCTGACAAACCATTTCTCATCACTATCTTCCACAGCATTGACACTTGAGAGGAACCACATTTCATCAGTCGTTTCTTCCTCCTGCTCACTGTCCTCACCAAGCAGATTTACCTGTGGAGAATTGTGATTGCTAGCATACCTTTGCAAAATGTTTTTTTTTGCCACAGGCTTTACAAGTGATCCCAAATGCAGGGCACTTCTGTCTGTCATGCACCACTCCACAGTAATAGCAAGGGTTACTTTTTGGCCATTTATCCTTGTTTGCATGGCCCATGTGCTCCATCTGTTTATGTTGAGGTGCAGAGGAACGCATCTCTCAGCGTCTGTCACAAGCATAGTGTACAGTCTCCACTGGTTCCACACCAGCTATCATTTTGTTTTGAATTTGTGCTTGCTCGCTGACTCTACACATTTCTATTGCCTTAGCTAGTGTGAGCTCTGATTCTCTTAGCATGCGCGCCTGTGTACTTGCATCTTTAGTCCCAAGCACCAGCCTGTCACGGATCAATTCATCTCGCAGTTGACCAAAATCACATTTATCTGCCAGCTTTCCCAGGTTTCAGAATCAGAATCAGAATTGGGTTTATTGGCCAAACATGCTTTTTTCACATGTAAGAAATTTTACTCCGGTTCACAGTAACTCACACTGTACTTACATTCAACAATGTCAACAACAAACAACAATGACAAACAACAAGAGTAGGTTTTACCTTCAGTAAGCAGTAGTGAAAGTGTGTTGTGCATATGTAAAGAATAAATATGTAATGAATATTAGTGTATGAATAAATTATTGCACTATGAACATGGCTGTGGGTATGTACAACTATTTTTGATAGACAGGCATTGTACTGAGGACATCCAATGGCAGGTCACATGGCTGGGTTAATTGTTCATGAGAGTGGTGGCATGTGGAAAGAAGCTGTTCCTGTGTCTTTTGGTTCTTGTTTGCAGTGCTCTGAAGCACCTTCCAGAGGGGAGGAGTTCAAAGATGTGGTGGCCAGGATGCGAGGGTTCGGCAATGATCTTCCCTGCCTGCTTCTTGGCTCTGGTTGTGTAGAGATCCTGGAGTGAGGGTAGGTTTAGTCCAATAATCCTTTCTGCAGACCTGATGGTGCGCTGCAGCCGGTGTGTCCTGTATTGCTGAGTAAAACCACACCAACAGTTCCTGAGGCAGGTTGAACTTCCTCAGCTGGCACAGGAAGTACATCCTCTGCTGGGCCTTTTTTGTGATGGAGACAATGTTGGTCTCCCACTTCAGGTCCTGGGAGATTGTAGTTCCCAGGAACTTGAAGGTCTCCACGGCCACCACAGTGCTGCCTTGTATGGTGAGGGGGGTCAGGGGAGGGGGATGCCTCCTGAAGTCCACTGTCATCTCCACTGTCTTGAGTGTGTTCAGCTCAAGATTGTTGTGGCTGCACCAGAGGGCCAGCCGTTCAACCTCCCCTCTGTATGTGCACTTGTCACTATCTCGTATTAGACCAATGACGGTTGTGTCATCCACAAACTTCAGGAGTTTAACAGAGGAGTCCCTGGAGGTGCAGTCGTTGGTGTACAGGGAGAAGAGCAGTGGGGAGAGCATGCAACCCTGCGGCGCACCTGTGCTGGTTGATTGGGTGCAGGATGTGAGTTTCCCCAGCCTCGCTTGCTGCTTCCTGTCAGTGAGGAAGCTGGTAATCCACTGACAGGCTGAGGTAGGCACAGTGAGCTGGGAGAGCTTGGAGTGGAGTAGTTTCGGGATGGTCGTGTTGAGCTGAAGTCCAAAAACAGGATCCGTGCATAAGTCCCCAAGCAGGCGGGTGAGACTCGGTCCGGCCCTGCTGCCTTCCTGGTTTTTTGTCTCTGGAACAGTCTGCAGATGTCCACTTCACAAATCTTCAGTGCAGGTAGGGGGGTGGGGTGGGGTGGGGGAATGCACATGTCCTCACAGAAACTGACGTAGGATGTTACAGTGTCAGCCAGCTCATCCAGATCAGTGGTTGTCTGCTCAAATACACTCAGTCAGTGCAATCAAAGCAAGCTTGTAGTGTGTGGCTTCACTGGTCCATCTTTTCACTGTATTCACTACAGGCTTGACAGATTTTAGTTTCTGCCTATAGGCGGGGATAAGATGGACCAAACAGTGATCAGAGAGACCCAGGCCAATATGCACCCTTTAGTGTGGTATAACAATGATCTAGAATGTTATTGTCTCTGGTGGGGCACTTGATGAATTGTCTGTATTTGGGCCGTTCACGGCTGATGTTTGCTCTATTAAAGTCCCCCAAAACTATAAGGACAGAGTCTGGGTGTTTTTGCTCCACGATGATTATCTGGTCAGCCAGGTGCCGTTGCGCCTTCCCCACACCCGCTTGGGGTGGAATGTAAACACCGACCAGAATTGTGGAGGAAAACTCTCGCGGTGAAAAAACGGTTTGCAGTTTGTGAATAAAGTTTCCAGTTCTGGACAACAGGATTTCATTAGCTCTGTAACATCGGTACACTAACCTTCATTCACATAGAAGCAGATTCCGCCGCCTCGGGATTTCCCTGACAGTTCTGTGATGCGATCCGCTTCATGGAGATGGAACCCAGGTAGCCGTATTGCGCAGTCCGGTGTAGTTTCACTGAGCCAGGTTTCCGTGAAGCACAGTGGCGCAGAGCGAGAGAAATCCTTGTTGGTTCTGTAGAGTAGCAGCAGCTCGTCGATCTTATTACCCAGGGAGCGGACATTCGCCAGGTGAATACTAGGTAGAGGGATCCTAAAACCCCACTGCCGCAGCCGGACCAGCACTCCTGCACGCTTTCCCCATCTGCGTTTCCTGTATCTTTCGTAGAGAGCTGCTCCACTCAGTAAAATGTTCAAAACATCCGTTGAGTATGAAAAGTCCGGTTTCAGATTAGATGGCGTGATACGTCGGAAGTTCAGCAATTCTTCGGTAGCAAAAGTGATCCTGGTAGGTTTGCTTAACGCGGAACAAACTAACAAAAACAAAGTACAAGAGAGTGCTATACCGAGGCAGCCGATCCTGGCGCCATCTTGATAAATATGTTTGAAACATATTGCTCAGTTGTTTTATGTTGACTCTGCTGTGTGGTGTTAAATACAAACCGCTCATAGATCACATTTCTGGAAGGTTCAAAATGGTTTTCTAGTGCATCCAGAATTTTCTTTGGGTCAGCTCTGTCTTCCTCAGACATGCGAAGATGTCTTTGTATCAAGTGGCATTCTTTCCCCATTACAGTCAACAAAGTGGCCACTCATACTTTCGCTTCTTTTTTGTCTAGTCCTGTTGCAGTCTCATAGTTTTCCCATTGTGCTCTAAAAAATGTCCAGTTGTTACATGTGTCACCTCTCATGTCCATTGGTTCCGGTACAGGAATCGTAAAAGTCATCGTTCGTCTTTGTTTTTTGTTTTTGTTTTTTTTTTGTGTGTTAGAAGCTTGCCGTGTGGCACTTTAGCTTATCAAGTTAGCTCCAGTAGAATGAAGAATGTCTTGCCGTTTGATTTACCTGTTTTTGGTGTCCTGTCGCATCCTCAAGGTTCAACGTGTGACACCATGTTAAAGATATGTCCAGTCAGGCCGATGTTTAGAAAACCATCTTTAATGCATGCTAATAAAACAATGCTACAGCGCGTAACAGACCGTCTGTATTCCCGTGCCTCTTCATCTGTCACTTCCTGATTTACTGCCGCTACTTCTTCATGTTTGGAACCTGAGTGCCACCTAGCGGCTAACTCTCGTAACAGAAACTTTATTGCATTGTTTTGCAGAAACAGCTTGGCTGTACTCCAAACGCTTACGGCTACCATAAACATTTGTCTTCTACCAGTATTGCTAGTCAATCATTTCCTTTCAGGAAATTGTTATCTCTGGGGAATCCAATTGGATATGCAGCATTATGTTCAACTGCTTGGCGGGTCTGTCAAACTGCATACAGTTCTAAATAAAATGTAGATCCAATGCAAGACAACAACAGACAGACTGTACTGTGGCACACACTGACAAGCATCCTAATAACCAATGCTTTCCTATTTTTGCATGAAAATATGTTGAAGTGGAAAAACAACAGTTCAGTCAGGACCACTGTCATCAAAGTAAGATCTTTATTGACAATAAAGGCAATATATTTATGTTTGGAGGTATGGCTCTGTTCTGGAAGCTCTCCCGCCAACCGCGCAGCAAGCATGGATAAGGCCGGGAGGCCAGCAGCCAAACCCCCCTAGAGGGGTTTTTATCACATAGTGATGGAGCAATGCAAATTCTTAACACATAGGGATGGAGCTGGGGTGGTGGAGGGGATTTACAAAGCAACGTGAAGTAAGCTTGCATGCTGGAGGAGCAGCCGAATGAGTAGAGGGAGGCTGTTTAAGTAGACCGCCCTGATATGTGAATGTACTGTGATAGATGAACATCACTCAGCTGAGCCATCAGCTGATTCGGCCGGAGCGGCTTGACTCTCGTGGCCTGCCAGAAGTACGCGATACTCCATTTTAAAAAAATGGACTGAAGGAAATGACTGCATGTCTTTTCAGAGCAGAGAGCTACTCTGTGGCATGTCAGCCTGCTACAGGAAGGATGTCAACTTAACTACTCTTTCTCCTGTCCCACTAATAAGGAGCGAGTAACTGGGGAGTGGTCTCATAGTTTTTGTTGTTATGAACTTGCCAAAAATATATTCTTAATTCTTGGGAAGAGGCAATGGTGGCATCATGCTGGAGAGGCCACAGATGGAGGATATTGTGGAGTACCAGCTGTCATTCTGTCCTTGGCACATCAATAATGACTGCCACTCAGAACATTAGCATAGTTTTTACCAGGAGACTGACTCAGGGGAATGGGGGGCTGCATGATGTACAGTAGATTTGAGTCCACTGCATTAGGAGCCTCAGGCATGTTCCGAAGCTTACATCTGTTCCCCAAACCTGAATGCCCTGCCAAAGAGAGTAAGGATATGCCTGTCCATGGATGCATGCAAATTAAGTGCAATACATTAGATGTAATTGCAATACATTGTTTTCTGAGACACCACCCAAAACCAGACACATTACTGGTATTTAAAATAATTTCTAGTGAAAGCACTTGGCTCATAGGTAACATATCACATTTGTGATTCGTCCGCTATGAAAATGATACATGGAAGATAAGAGTTGTGCATGAGGAAAGGTAGGGTCACCGGGTGGCTGTGCATAGCTGAACAAATGCAATGATCATACAAGCAGTACTTGATGTGCGTAACACACACACGCATGCATGCACCTACACACACACATATGAGAGGCCGTTTAGGCCATAAATCATACTTCCTCTCACAAACACCATCATACTCTCTCACACAGACCACTATACCCTCTCACATACACCATCATACTCTCTCACACACACCATCATACTCTCTTGCACATACCAAAATACTCGCTTGCATACACCATTATCCTCTCTCACACACACCATCATACTCTCTCATATACACCATTGTACTCTCTTACACACATTATACTCTCTCAGAACACACCACCATAGAGAATAGTAGTGTGTGAGAGAGAATGATTATGTGTGAGAGACTATAGTAGTGTGTGAAAGAGTATGATTGTCAGTATGCGAGAGAATAGTAGTATGTGTGAGAGAGTTTGATTGTATGTGTGAGAGAAAATAGTAGTGTGTGTGTGAGTTGAAACGGAAGGCAGTTTCCGTCATCAGTTCCTGATTGGCTTACAGCCTTTTTACAGACAAGGCCCGCCCCTCTCAGCGGCACCTCCACCGACAGGGAGCATCTAAATTAAGCTCATTTTAGTAAGACAGCTAGTTTAAATAACACTTTAAAATCAGCTAGTTTTGTTTAAATACGATAGCAAGGTGTATGACGCTGAAGAAGCACCAAAAATCTGACTGCCGAGAGGCCAGTCGGTGGCTATATCCTAACCAAAGCCAGCTACTGGTCTAACTGCTGATAATCCAGCGCTGGTAAACAAGACCAGTGGCGGTCATAATCGGCTTGTCAAATTTAAATATTTACATGTCCGTTTATGCCATTAAAACTGAAATGCTAGCTTCAATTACAGTTCACTAATGTCAGTATCACATTAAACATCTATTTAAAGATGTGAATGATAGAGTAATATAAACTTGTATGTGCAGTACGGGAGCTCTAGTTTATCGTGTGCATGCTCTGGTGTAAGTGGTAGCATCCCGACCTACTGATCTGGTGATCCGTGTTCGGATCCCGCGGCGGTATAATCTTATATGTTATTTTCATTTTTTGCTTTTTGGAGTGAATAATAGTGCCTATTATTCAGCCGTGCAGTAAACAAACCAGTATTAGCCATTTTGTCATTGGACATGGTTTCATATTTGTGTTTGATTTATCCTAGTAGGGTCAATCCTGTTAACGGTTGACATTTGGACCTGGTAACTTTTGAAAAAAAAGTATAGATTTTTCATGTTTTTAATATTTTATTCAGAAAAGGACTTTTGACATCACCAGACTTCAACTTCCCAGTGCTAGCTTTCAGTTGCTAGACCTTTTTAACTCGTTTTGCATTCACATATCTGACATGTCACAAGTTGTCAATCACATTGTATGTCTTTATTAGAGACAATCACAATACATTTAAAACTGCAGTGCATAACAGGAATATTTAACTGATGTGCTTTTAGCACTTTTTCACACTAGGTAAACTGAATTGGTATTACTAAGCTTAAGCTTCAAACCTCATTTTAGTGTTGTATTAATGTTTCTATGCATTAATCTTTCTCGGAGAATGCAATGGCCACCATTTTTTTGTTCACTTTTCGTAAATGCAATATAGATAAAATCACTACCATTATGCTACAGCAAGATGATCTAGACTGTTTAACAAGTAATAACCCCTTTATCTCAATTTATAGCATAATAAACACAAAAAATATGAAACCATGTCATGAAAATGGTAATACTGTCATTATCATGTTGAAAATAGGCCTACCCTCAAGCAAAATAAAATAACATATAAGATTATACCGCCGCGGGATCCGAACACGGTTCACCGGATCAGTAGGTCGGGATGCTACCACTTACACCAGAGCATGCACACGATAAACTAGAGCTCCCGTACTGCACATACGAGTTTATATTACTCTATCATTCACATCTTTAAATAGATGTTTAATGTGATACTGACATTAGTGAACTGTAATTGAAGCTAGCATTTCAGTTTTAATGGCATAAACGGACATGTAAATATTTAAATTTGACAAGCCGATTATGACCGCCACTGGTCTCGTTTACCAGCGCTGGATTATCAGCAGCTAGACCAGTAGCTGGCTTTGGTTAGGATATAGCCACGCTTCTTCAGCGTCATACACCTTGCTATCGTATTTAAACAAAACTAGCTGATTTTAAAGTGTTATTTAAACTAGCTGTCTTACTAAAATGAGCTTAATTTAGATGCTCCCTGTCAGTGGAGGTGCTGCTGAGAGGGGGCGGGCCTTGTCTGTGAAAAGGCTGTAAGCCAATCAGGAACTGATGACGGAAACTGCCTTCTGTATCAATCAAACTACCTTCCGTTTTTCAATCAAACTCTCTCACATACTAGTATTCTCTCACGCACACACACTACTATTCTCTCTGACATATACAATCAAACTCTCTCACACATACTAGTATTCTCTCGCACACAGACAATCAAACTCTCTCACTCATACTAGTATTCTCTCACACAGACAATCAAACTCTCTCACAGACTACTATTCTACACAATGAGTGATAAGGTTAATGAACAGATGCTAGAACTTTCCAGGTACTACCCTCAGGATAATGAAAATATGACCCGCCATATTTTCTCAAATAATACATGCAGTTCAGAATGTGGAACCCAATTTTATCCTAATCAGGGATTCAGTATTGATTCACCTGTGATCTAAGCAAGTTTCCAGCTTCTGAAAAAATTGACAACGTAGACCTAGACTCGACAAATTCAAGTGTCAGTTTTTATGTATTTATGCTTGTACAAAAAAATTAAATAAGGATATCAGCTGATCCAAATCAACCCATTAAATAAACATTGTGCACAATACAGAATCATTTTATGAAGAAAAGGGTAGAAAAGGGGCTCCAGCTTGACACTTTCCTTTTCTTTAACCAGGCCTGCAAGCAAGGTTTAATTTACAAGAGTATCAGTTATATTTCCTTAAACTGCATTGAGGTTTGAGAAAATGAAAGTCATTGTGAATTTTAAAAGTTGTAATGTTTAGTTAATGTCGTCCTTTTGAATGAATGAATTAATCATTGCATTTATATAACACTTTTCAGAACACTCTGTGATATAATGTGGTTACTTGAAAGGGTTTATTAACTTCAATTTTAAAAAGGTTGGTCATATCATCCAAAATTACTATATTTGTGTGAATAGGTATTAAGACATTTTGAAAAGCAAATCAGTTGTTTCATTCTTCAATATTAAAATTATTATGACCATGGTTTCCATGCATCATTTGGTTTATGTAAACATGGTATATTCTTTTGTTTACTAATTTGGTATCCTTTTTTATACCTGGTTACCCTACAGGGTTGGAGTCCTGATCTATGTGGTCACTTCTGGCACTACAATCTTTACTTCACTCCAGTGTGTTTCTTTTACACCTCTGCACCTTGAACTAATGCACTTGTTGTACGTCGCTCTGGATAAGAGCGTCTGCTAAATGCCTGTAATGTAATGTAATATACTGCAATGCTGGATACACTTGTTTTCTATAACCATAAAATAACACTAGAATTTTAAGGTGAGGTTATTTGGAGAAATGTATAATTATGTTTCCTTCTGTTTGTTCCCTCTGTTAGAAAAAACTCTCTAATGTTTACCGCTTAAAAAACCGTGCAAAATAGGATTTTGATTGGCTTGCCGCTGTGTGCAAAATGCGTGCAAACAAAGTTTTTGAAAACAACGTGAGATCCGACATTATATTGCTATAGGTGTTCTCCACTAAATTAATTAGCAGTCACACTAGCACACATTTGAATATGCTATTACTGCTATTGGTTTGCCTCAGTGAAGCTTGAAGGGCATGGCATACATTTTCCAATCACACAGTGCATTGAGCATGTAAACTTGCATAAATATTAGATTAGTGAGATAAACTATGGTCATGGTTCTGGGTGTTTTGTCACAAACTGAAGAATTCACAAAATAATGAGGGTATGTTAAAACAAAATGCTTACCGTTAAAGCTCACTCAAAGGTCTGTCACCTTTATTCTATGAATGAACCTTCCTCGTGTGACTGTCTAAATCTTCCTATTCCATCTGCAGAATCACAAAAAACAATCTGCTAAATAAATGTTTGCATTTGCTGAAAGCCTCAAAAGAAAGGAAATTAAACTGATCAGCCCTAACACTAACATCAGCCTGCTCTCCATCAAGGGGTAGCAGCACAAATCTTTGACAACTGCTACATGTCAGGATTCTGCCTTTTCTATTTCTGTTTTTCCTTTTCTGGGCTGCCTGATGGCGGCACTTCAGTTTGTATTTCAGTTTGCTCCCTCTTTAGTTACCCCTGTGTTAATTGTATTATTGTTTTAAATTATTCTATCATTGTTTCTGTTTGTGTCTTGTTATCCTCTCCCTCTTTGGTTTGATTGTTCTTTGAGTTCACCTGTGTCTTATTAGTTTCCCTGTCTATTTAAATTCTCTGCTTTCTTAACTCGGGTGCTGGTTCCTTGTGTTTCTGACTCTGTGTTTCTGTCTGTGTGTTTCCTCCTGTGAATTTCTGCCATTGTGTTTCTGCCCGCATTCTGTGAGTTCTGCCCTCCCTGAGTTCTGTTTTCTAAGTGTTTTTGGTTTTTGTAATTTCTGCAGTTTTTTGTTTTTGAAGAACTCTTTGTGCTTTTGAAAGTGCCCTGCATGGCCTTGTTTCTGTTCCCGTTTTCTGTTCCTGTATGTGAGTAAAGTTTTGGTTGTATTTTCCTTTTGACACCTCCCCACTCTGAGTTTTTCCCCACTCTGCATCTGGGTCCATTCTCCCAAATTCCTGACACTACAGCTCTGTATGTCTACTGTACTCATCACTAGGCTCAATCGATCAAATTTAGCATTGTCTCCCCATGTTAAGTCTATGGACATTTCGGCGTTCAAATCTAGAATTTTGAGGTGTCAATTCTAAAGTCTACAACCATGAAAATATAAAAGGCACACATATTTCAAAATTTTTTTTTTTTTTAATCGAGTTATGTTTGTGGAAAAAGCCCAAAAGAATTTATTAGGAGCATCCACAGGACAGTAATGAGGTAACATAGCTATATAAAAATCAGTAGTTGGTGAGTCCATTGCGTTTGTAGGCCACCTGTGAAATGGCGCTGAGATTGGTTTTGAAATGGCGAAGATAGAGGTTCAGAAATCACTGTTTTATATGGGAGACTGGACCAACACTGGAGAGTACACTGACACTATTGTGTAATATTTACCTCTGCCAAGGAAGTTATGTAATGATGTCCCTTCGGCCATCAATCCATGACAGGCATATCTGGATTGCTATGAAATTTGCTGTGGACATTCATGTTACCAAGAGGAAGACCTTTCCTCTATCACCACCATCAAACCAAAATATCTTGAAAAGTAAGGACTGGATTGCCAAGACATTTGCTGTGCACATTCATGGAAGGGGAGATTGTTGTCCCCTGGCAAAGGCCTGCATGTTACTGACTGCATTATATTTTCTCTAACAAAAGAGAAAATTAGGCCACACAAGCACACGCGCACACACACACACAGGGTTAGCCATTTGCTGTCAGCTTTGAGGTTTGCAGGGATAATAAGCCTTTGACAAACCCATTGAAATTCAGCACAATAGCATGACATTATGGCATCAAACATTTCAGTATGTCATATCCATCCTTCAATGAATGTTAAAACAAATTTATCAGCAGATATTCTTTTATCTTTTATCATATGCCACATGATGTTATGGATGGAAGTTTTGTTGTGCATTGTGTTTCATTATTACTACCCATATAGTTAATCTTTCTTATATAAAGGGAGTCTAATCTTTATTACACCTGACCTTTATTTTTACTTTTTCTGTGCAAATTATGCTTGCTGCTCATTTCATAGATCTCTGAGACATTTGAAAAAGAATGAATGATGGTTTGAACTTAGTTGCGTATGAGCCACTAATAAAGGAGAATGAATATTCATCCATGGTATGATCCTAATAGTCCGTTTGCTACGATGACTATAAATCTCTGCAGAGTATATCACAGCCGGGATTGCTGGCAAAATCCTTCCGTCTTTGAGGCTTTTAACCTCTTCCTACCAAATGCCCCTCTAGTGGTAACTCAGTTATTACAGAAATTATAAGATTATATTTTTCATTCATGTAAAAGCATATTATGCAGGATTTTATCTTTAAAATATATAAAATAATTCTGCTCAGTCATATCTATGATGCACTGGCAGTTTCTGTCTTTGCGCACATTTGTCGAATCCATGCTCTGTCTGTATTTCTGCTAAAAATGTGTTCAGGATGTTTCTGGGCTAGATGCTCTTCTGTGTGGGGAGGGGTGGGTATGGCTACAGAGACCATGGGGTGGGATCAGGTTTCACCAAAACATCTGTAGCTACTGCAATGGTGTGTGTGAAGAAGCACAAGTACAGCAATGCAAAATGATAAGCTGAATCAAAAACCAGTGCCAGCCTTGGAATTGTTTTTCCTTGATGGGAACAGCTGAAGTGATGAAAAGCGATGTGAAGTTGGCGTGTTTTCTGTTGGGCGTGTTTTCTGTTGGACCTGTAAGTGACGTTACCTCTAGCTATCCAACTAGGTACATTAGGTCGCTACATGACTGAAGTCAGGTACTAGGGGTGAGCAGGCAGGCTTGAAGTTGGAGGAGGAGACTTCTTTATCGGTAAACACAGGGCCACACACAGCAAGACTGAAAAATCTGCCATGGTATGCCTTTAATAATATGTAATAAAAACGTCAATATTTCCATTAAATATTCTTAAGAGACAACCATTATTTCTGGAAAAGCGGTTGATAAGTCAAAAATGTGACATTATAACATTGGTAATGACATTTTAAACTTGCTCAATTGCCGTATATTTATTGCTGTAAACAGTTCGCTTGTAAACTGTTCCTCCTGATTGTATTTCATAATACAAATACAATTTCATAATAAGACTTCACACACAACTCAGCTAACTGCCACCTGCAAAAGTTATCTGATGATTCTGCAATCGTCGGCCTCATCACAGATGGGGACGACAGGGAGTACAGAGATCTGACCCAGGGCTTTGTGGATTGGTGCCAGCTGAACCGCCTCCAGCTCAATGCAGGAAAACCAAGGAGCTGGTGGTGGACTTCCAAAGGTGTAAACACTCTTCTCCTCCCATACCAGTGAACATCCAGGGAATGGACATTGAGATGGTGAAATCCTGCAAGTACCTGGGTGTTCGCCTGAATAATAAACTTTACTGACAATACAAAGGCACTATATAAGAAAGGACAGCGCAGACTCTATCTGCTGAGGAGACTCAGGTCTTTTGGAGTGCGGGGGGCACTCCTGAGGACCTTCTTCGACTCCGTGGTGGCATCAGCCATTTTCTATGGAGTGGTCTGCTGGGGCAGCAGCATCTCGACGGCTGACAGGAAGAGACTTAACAGACTGGTTAGGAAGGCCAGCTCTGTCCTGGGATGCCCCCTCAACCCAGTGGAGGTGGTGGGAGAAAGGAGAATGATGGCTAAGCTATCATCCCTGAGGGAGAACATATCCCACCCCATGCAGGTCGCTGTAACAGCACTGGGCAGCTCCTTCAGTGATAGGCTGCTTCACCCGCGGTGCGTGAAGGAGAGATACCGCAGGTCCTTCCTTCCTGCTGCTGTCAGACTTTACAATCAGCACTGCTCCTAGTAGACCACACACACCACTCATGTGCAACCCACTCACTTGCAATTCACTTATGTGCAATATAAAGTACGTGCAATCCACTCGTGCAATATAAAGTGTACCAAACTGTGCATTGTTTGTATATTGTTGGTATATTGTCTGTATATATTATATCTATTATATTTTTTACTCCCCTTGCTATTGCACTATCCCCTTTGCTGCTGAAACACTGCAAATTTCCCCGCTGTGGGGATAATAAAGTATTATCTTATCTTATTATCTTATAAAACTTTGGTAAGAAAAATTATCATGCATTTAGGCTTTAAGAAAATACACTTCAAAACTTTCAGTTTGGCTGTTGAAGTTAACTAGACATACTTCAGCTTTTCTGTATTTGCGAGTAAATTAGTTGTACTTTTTGATGCTCACTAATTCACCTGCCTGATGGCGTGGTAGCTCTCTAGCTTATATTTTAGACAAAGTGGATTTTAACTTGATTGTGAGGCTCTATGCCAAAGCGTCCTCAATTGGCTTTCTTTTTCTGACTGACAGCAGAAGAGGCCTATCGAAAGTGGCGATCAGAGGTTGGGGTCTGCTTCCAGATCAAGCCACAAGACCGCCTCAATTTCTGAAGCCTTCATGTGGCTAAAGAGTAAACTACAATGCCAGGTTTCAAAAAGAACTTGAAACCCCGCCCACCCTGCTGCCACTCTCTCACTTGTTTGTCCATCATAGTTGATGATGACCATGGCACGTTTCATTGTGTTGGGTTTGGGTGAGTGCACAGATGGCTGAACAGACCAATCTGAGCCCGGAATTCTCTGTGGCACACTGGACAGGTCAGGGAGGATGTAGAGTTCTGAGGTGCAACCACAAGTCTTTCCTTGGCAGATTTACACTGCTACCTCTTCAGCATAGCACAGGAGCTTCTTCTGCTCTCACAGAGGACTGCACCTTCCTGGACTTTTCTTCTCCAGGCAGGTCGGTCCTGAGCTAGGGGTTCCCAGCTTTTCAGGTCAAATCCAGTATCTGGCTAGCTCTCTGCCCACGAGGGTGGTGCGTCTCTCAGGTCTTTTTGATCCAGATGTGTCCATCAAAGTGCACACATTCCAGGCGCCAACAGTGAGTGATATCACTTCGGTCCGTTTTTCGACCGCAGGTATAGGATACCGCCAGCTGCGATAGGCTGACCAGGATGTTTTGAAGCAGACAATATTTAGGATACCTTTTCTAACCCTCTCCTCACTATGGAGGTGAGCAGTGTGATCCTGAATAGGGCTGGTCAGTCGCTCAGGGTGCTGCCGGACTTCACTGCTGCTTCGGTCCAGTGAGGGAACGACTAATATCCTGAGCTGCCTGCATGCAGGTTTGCGGCTACAGCCTTCAGCATATCCATGCCTGCTGCTTCGTTGCTCGCCCATCGCCACAGGACTTGGATAAATGATGGTGGTATGGTGCCATGACTTGCGCAGAGAACTTGGATTTCAGTGAGGGAGATTTGCGACCACTCTCTCTCAACCAGCCCCATCTGTACCCAGTGGCAAGACGTAGTCAAGATGACTGGAGGTGGTCCTGGTTGCAGTGGATGGTCCAGAGACCCTTAGGTGGAAATTCCTCCACCCGGGTGTTCCACAGGCCCTGACTCAGACAAGCTGAGGTTTCCGGGTTAGCTGCTGACTGTACCAACTCACCAGGGATGTAAACCTGGTGTGCACCTACGGTAGCAGCTAGAGGGCCGGCCCAGATGGAACAAGCCAGAAGCACTGCTAGCTGGTCAGACTACAGTCAATGGTGAAAGCCCAAGAAGAAGCCCATGTTCTCTGTGGAAATATAAAGTCAATAAATGTTGCACACAAAAAAACGATGGTTTAAATAGTTAACTCCATCCCTTGTGATGTCCTGGGGCTGGTTTAAAAAAAGTAATTGGTCAAATGTTCTTAAATTTGAGTTAATTTCAGTGGATGAAATGTGGCTCCTCATGTTACCATATGACTATATGAGGGAAATCCCCATCCTGACTGCCTGGTGCATAGAAAAGAGTGCTTCAGTGATAGCTGTGTCATTTGATTCTGCTCAATCTTATTCTCTCCAAATTAATCACTGTCTCCTTCTGTTGCTTGTTAACTAGTCATCTATCTCTCTCGTTAGCTACTGCACCGCTAGCAAAAGTCACAAGCTACCATTAATGTTAACTAAACAATGTTTGACTAATAGTAACTTCATTTAACCTTATGCTCACTCACATAAATTTGAGATAATAACCCAATGTGTATCAGATAGTTAATTTAGTCTATGAGTGTAGGTCATATCAATTGCATTTAGATTTGCTAACGTGCAGACTGGCATGTACCTGGGCCAACTGAGAGATTGTTTTTTCCAGGTAGCTTAAATACCAGGAAAAAACACGTAGCCTAGCTAGCTTTTAGGACAGAAATGACCTGCAAATCAGCAATATTCACCAAGCGCAGACAACGTTTTTACCCCCTCTTCTTGTTTGCATCTACCTGAAACTTGCATGATATCGTTTGTCGTGAACTGACAAACCACAAAGTAAAGGGAATCCATGACTACTGCTAGTTAGCAAAACAAACTATAAACTATATGAGAACACATTTATGACATTTCAGCATGTTAGCTAAGTTTTTGACATAACATTCAAATGTTTACGTGCTTGTGTAACTTTTCTCACCTGAAAATAAAATTTTTTTTTAAATGTTAAAGCCGGTGAATTGGGCAGGAATCAGCCACCTCTTTGGCAAGCCTAAGTTAATGCAGCACCGTGGAGACATGCAGCTTCTGTAAAAGCCCAGAAAAGAGAATGTAGGAAAGCAGAACGCAAATGGCGAAAATCAGGCCTCCACATCCACTACGACATTTATAAAGAAAACCTGCATGACTACAACCTTGTATTAAATAATGCAAGACAATCCTACTTCTCTGATGTGATAAAAAATAACTCTAACAATGCTCAAGTTCTATTTTCAGTTTCTGATAGGCTGATTAATCTTCCAGTGTCAACTCCCCCTGAACATTTATAGCCCAGTAAATGCAATGAGTTCGCTGAGTTTTTCAGAGATAAAATTAAAACAATTAGAAGTTCTATAAATCAGCCAGCACAAAACATATTACCTTTTTATCCAGCTGAAATGACCTCGATAAGAATGTCTAAATTCGAGACCATTGACTTTCATACCCCTGAAAAAATTGTTTCGCAGTTAAGTTTATCTACCCGCTGTCTAGATCATTTGCCTACAGTGTTTCTCAAAGAGTGTTTCAATTATTTATCCAAAGACCTGCTACAAATTGTTAACTGTTCGATTTCATCTGGCCTTTTCCCACAGGGTCTAAAAACGGCAGTTATTAAACCCCTATTAAAAAAGAGCACTCTAGGTTTGTCTGTACTCAATAACTACAGACCAATATCAAACCTACCATTTATAGGTAAGGTCATTGAGAAGGTTGTTTATCAGCAGCTTAGCTGATTCCTTAAGACTAATTATTGCTTTGACATCTTCCAATCTGGATTTCGCCCCAACCACAGTACTAAGACGGCGCTAATTATGGTGACTAACGACATTCGTCTTAACTCTGACTCTGGTAGTACATCGGTTTTGGTTTTATTGGATTTAAGTGCCAGGACCGTGCACAGACATTTTGGGGGGCAGGGGCTCAAGCAAAAAAAAAAAAGGACACTCACCCCACCGACACGCACTATTCCCACCCCGATGTTGCCATACGGCCGCCATCCATAATCACACACTATGTTCATAACATGGGACCTGTTTAAATTCAACTGAATCACATTATTCCATGAAGAAACCACAGATTTGATGTAGTAATGCAAGTCAGTCAGTGTAAGTAATGCAGTCAGTCATGTGTTCAGTTGTTTAGAGCAATTCAGTCACATTAGATCAGTGGTTTCTTTGAGAAAGAAAGTTAGGAAGGATGCAATTTAATGGCATTCAAACAGATCATACCTTTCCTGTATGTACGCTTCCTAAATGTGGCATGGTTCATGCTCTACAGATTGTATCACCCTGTCTACAACAGAAATTCACACACACATCAATCACATAGACCTTAGTCTTCAAGCTTTATTCCAGGAACAGGAATAACAAAACATAAAACACATGCAATAAATAATTTAAATGAATAATTAAAATAAATAAAAATGAATAAATAGGCCTATATAAAGAAAACATCTCTATAAGGTAATAAATGTAAACCTAGCCATATAGCTAAAACACCTGTTTAAACAACAACAAACATTAAAATAAATAAACATTACAAAGAAAAACAATGATAGGCCTAAATAATAGATTTTTCCAGTGTTCCTTCTCAATCAGCAATCACAGGAGCATCCTCCTTGGAGCCATATCTTTGAATATTCTGATAACCTCACTGTGACTCACTTGAATGTCTCGTTCAATGGCTAGCAGAAGAAGGTCAGAGAGCCTGTCTTCTCTGCAGAGGCTTCTGAGTTTGTTCTTTATTATCTTCAACTTGGAGAAGGACCTGTAGGCTCTCGGAACTACACCACGGAGGGAAATAGTTCGGAGCGAAGGTTTATGCGGAATGTCTTCCTCTGTTGCTGTTGGAAACAGGTTATTTTTTAATCAGCCTGTGAATACTATATCTATGTTCTACTATCCCCGCTGATCTTACTCGTTGTATCTGACTCCAAATTAAAAGTTATGTTCCAAATTAGAAATTAGGCTTGATTTAGAATGGAACGCAGTTCGTCTGAAGTTCTACACCGAGGGTCAACGCAGTTTCACCCGGTACGCACCGCGGATACGCCCGTAATGACAATTTAACTAGCTGTTTTCAGACGACGCAGCGGTTGTGAGATTTCCCTCATGGGGAGTATAACCTAATTAGGGTTCAGGGACTCCGAAAGGGCCAATATTGGTCATCCCAGGATCAACTTGGTTCTGCTGACGGTCCCGCCTTAACTGAAAACTTGGTGATCAAACAAGTCCAACGGGCAGTTCCCTAGTCATAATTGGGGGAAACCGACTTAGAGGGCTGTTACAAGAACGAAACATTGACTAAGACCACACAAATCAAGTCATTAACAATTTAATGTCAGGTAGGTTATACACTTAAAATAGTCAATTGTAGTTACCGAATTTAGAAAGTAGTCAAACAATAAAAGTACATAATATCAAAGATAAAGATGAGCATACCTGGCAGCAGTCTACACACAGAAAGAGTCTTGTGTGGGAAGTCTGATTTCAGATTCCCAGAGGGCCCTGTTCCTCTCCTATAAGAACCCAGCGCAGGCGGGTTGATGTCGCCACAAAAGGCTCATAAAATCATAAATTTACTTGGAGGGGGAAGATTGGAATTTGGTTCCTTCCTGAGGGTCAGACAGATGGATTTACTAGGAGGAGTGTCACAAAAGTACAGTTTACTTCCAAAGTTATTAAAAATAGATTTTCTATAGGTTTGCTGGTTTTCAAACCTAAACCAGAGCATCACTCGTGCAGAGACCATAAAAACCATACCAAATATGAATATTTGTTCTTGTGTTTGTCATGAAAACTCTGAAAAACATGAAATAACTGCACAATCTCTTACATGAACCAACTGCCAACTCTCAATGTCTTTCCACAGTGTATCAAGATTGCATAGTGTAGTGTAGCAATGTGTTCAACCCAAATCTGGAATTATTTCCTAACAAAAAGTGTGCTTGAGTACATTTCTCTCCTTATGAAGGTAGAGAGACAAGTTACCCAGTGACACCAGGTGAGGGCACTGTGGCTGTCCCTAAACTGTCCTGAGCAATTTGCCCCATTTCTGTCATGTTATTCTATTACCCGCAATCTGAAACGTCCAGGACGTTGGGTTAATTTCAGAATTGCTTTCCCGTAGAAAAGAGGTGTCAACTGTTAACTGTCGCAAAACCAGATGCCAAGGTTTTACGGGCCACTCTGTCCCGACAGCATCAGACTCTGCACCTGGCGAATTGCTTTACGACAGTCAGAGAGGAAATTCCACTCTATGCCTGTTCCCGTGGGCCTTACAGACCTCTCCACTGTGGCTGTAGACACTGGCAGTGTAGCATAGGTTTTAATCATCTGAACCAGGGTTGGGAATAGGAGCTGACCCCTGTTTTCTTTCAGTGTGGCAAGCATCACCTTCATGCTGTCGTTGGATGGGAATCTGGCGTGGAAGTTCTTTAGCTCTGATTTCAGTTTCTCCTCTTCCTCACCATATAAGTCACACAGTGTGTAGATGGCTTGGTCAGCCTCAGGATTTGTGCTGCTTACCCAGTTGGCAGGAACGGTAAGGGAATAGAAGGACTAGTGCGTCCATCGGGCTCTAACGTTAACGGATATATAACATAAGTAACCGTTGTTTAATTGTGGTTTCATAATTAAAACAGTGGCTACCTGTAGGCTAATATCATTCACCGACGCTGTAACCGGGCTGGGGAAGTTCTATTCAGAATGTTAGAAGATGCGACTGGGACGGACTATCTGATACAGTCCTTCACTAGTTCAGGTCATACCTACAAGATAGAGATTACTTTGTCTCCATTGGCAACTTTGTCTCCCAGAAGGTTAACATGACATGTGGAGTTCCTCAAGGATCAATCCTTGGCCCTCTCTTATTTAATCTCTACATGCTACCCTTCGGAAAACTTTTACGGGACAACAATGTTGCCTACCATAACTATGCTGATGATATACAAATTTATATTGCCATCTCATCCTCTGATTATAGTCAAATTGATTCCCTATGTCATTGTGTCACACTGATAAATAACTGGATGTCCCAGAACTTTCTCCAGCTAAACAAGGACAAAACAGGTAGTTGTTTTTAGTCCCAATAAAAATGAGAGAACTAAGGTTAGTGCCTATCTAAAGCCGCGTTTCCACCGCAGGAACTATACCCCGGAACTAGGAACCTTTTGAGGAACTCAGTGTGTTTCCACCGCAGGAACTATGGTCTAAATTTAGTTCTGGGGGCTTTGTTTTACCCCCCAAAAGGTTCCTGCTCGGGGGGTAGTACTTTCCGAAAGTACAGGAACCTTTTGGGTTGAGCTTGCAACGCTGAACATTTCTGATTGGTCGAGTACTCACGGGATTTTCTTGTGTCTATTTTCAGGCGCCATGTTTGAAAATATGCAGGCGTAAACCAATTTATTTTCATAATAACTTCAAATCAAACTTGTATGTTATGCGGCGCAGTAGCCTACTTTTGGTTATAGCCTGCCAACGTCTTGGAATTATATCGTGTGCTCTTCTGTTCTTTTCTTGCTTTAGTATTCGTTTTATAAAATGCTAAGCATTCGTGCTGGGACAGCATATTACGTACTAAAACATTCAAACGGATTAATTCGGTTGCTGAATATTTTCTTCCAGATTTTCTTAGCCCGTTGTAATTGACTCAAAACGTTTGATACAGTTATGTGAGGTATGCGGTAGTTCTGCGTAATTCATATTGGTGATACAGTAAAAGCAAACTGGAAATCACCTTCCGCACTTTTTGTCAGGGTAAAATAACAGGTTAATTCTAGTAATCGTACCTTTAGCTTTTTCAGACTGCCGTAATTTTACTCTGCCATTCTTCAATTCCACAAAAAGACCAGGAAGACTATGGACTAATTTATGGTGCGTGGTTCGCATCTGGAGGGCACACTTCGCTGCTCGGCTAGCAGTAACTTCGAAGGAAAACAAACGGTGGCTGTACCACTACTAATTTAAATTTTCACGCAAGTCCGAGTTTTCGTTCTATTCTTGTCATTTTGCGATTAGCCTATATAGAATTGACGATGAGAAAGTAATCAAACAGCAAATTGTTTACAACGTGTGCATGTTTTCTGCTGTTGTTGCCAGTTAGCCTATATTGGAAATGTGAATGCATTCTGTCGCTTCGGATGTCAAGACATGAAAGTGAATGTTCGCATAAAAACATAATGAATGTGTTTGAGAGGATATATAAAACAGTTACAATCTGACTATTGGTCTGTTATATCCTATTTGTTGCATAACGGTCCAAGTTCAACTACCAACGACAGTTTTGCTTGACAGCGGCAAAATATGCCCAAACGGCTGCAGAAGAATATTTCAATTCCATGTGATTAAATCGATAAAAATCAATAAATACAAAAGTAACCATATATAGTCATTGTTGGTAACCCGTTGTATATAAGTGGAATAAACCCCTCCGGGCTGTCCCGGTTATTAGAAAATAATTTAGGCTACTTCGGTGGTAGTATGGGGTTACAGAAGAAATCATATGACAGATGGACCAACGACAACGTCGCTTTTTCATACGTCAGTGGGCTAATTTGCCTAATCTTCGCGGGACTTTAGACCCCGGTGGAAACGCAGACAGCCATTGGCTGAAGGAACCTTTTAGTTCCTGGTAAAGTAGTTCCTGGGACTGAAAGTTCTGGGTAATTTTGGTGGAAACGCGGCTTAAAATCTCTATCTCTACAGACTACAAATCAGGTCAGAAACTTGGGTGTTATTTTGGATGCTGATCTACACTTGGAAAACCAGGTTAACTCACTAACCAAGTCAGCATATTACCACCTTAAAAACATAGCAAGGATTAGAGGCCTACTATCCAAACCAGACCTGGGAAAGCTTATCCATTCTGTCATCTCTAGTAGGCTAGATTACTGTAACAGGCTTTATACTGGCCTTTCAAAAAAAAACCCTACGAAAACTAGTGTGTTCAAAATGCAGCTGCAAGGGTACTCACAAAAACAAACAAAAATATGATGACATCACACCAGTTCTCAGATCTTTGCACTGGCTTCCACTGTGCCAGAGAGTTGAATTTAAAATAATTTTATTGGCCTATAAATGGACTGCATTTATATATATATAATACCCTACAAAACCCTAAATGGCTTGGGGCCAAAATATCTCCTAGATCTGCTTATCCCCTATGAACCATCAATAACCCTTAAGTCGTCTGGAAAGGGACTACTAACCGTTTGACCTAAGACAAAACATGGTAAAGCATCATTTAAATATTATGCTTCCTACACCTGGAACAAACTCCCAGAAATACTTAGATACGCCCCAAATGTGGCAACTTTTAAAGCCAGGCTCAAAACTTTCTTGTTTCATAGGGCTTATGAACAATGACTTGCTTCACTAAGAGTAGCCCCACAAAGGTGTACCTGTCTCAACTGTGAGTTGTAGCACCAATATTTTTGTATTCTTTTCGCCATTTCGCCTACAGAGCGGAGTGTTATGGACAAGTCAAGTATACCAATGCAAGTGGAGCAGTGTACTCACTCATTCTTGATCCTGGTGATCAGAGGTGGCTGTGGAGTAAACAATATCCATACGCAATAAGTAATTATTAAAGAAAAACTCTGCTAGATGTTGTATGAATAATTCAAATGATTTAATACAATTTTATGTAAAAAAAAAAAAAAAACACATTCACTGTACATTGATTGCCATTCAAAGGCAAAGAATAAAGGTCTTAAATAAAACAAATACAATACAGACATGATACAGTAGACAACGTAGCCTGTAGGAAGGAGAGAGAGACAGACAGACACACACAGACACACATACATACAAACACCAAGAGATGTGAGACATGATACAGCATCACTAGTAAAAGTTATATAGTTGTATAGATTGTATACTCACCAACAAAAAAGGCTCCCTAGCCCTGTCAATCTCCTGGACAATCATGGATCACAGAACTGAGGGCATCCTTAAAGCTGGAGAGAGAGAAAGAGACAGAGAGGGTGAGAGAGAGAGAGAGACAGAAAGAGAGACAGAGATAAACAGAGAGGGAGAGAGAGAGAAAGAGAGGGAGAGAGAGAGGGGGAGAGAGAGAGACATGATAAATAATAACATAATTGATTACAGTACAGATTCAGATCAGAATATTCTGGGAAACAAAAAACAGAATTGCATAACTATACTCACTCACCAAGTGAAAATGTTGCTTGTGAACACACAAACAGACAGAAAAGATCTCCTCCTCAAACAAGACAGCCTTTAAAATAAAGAGAGGCAGACAGAGAGAGGAAGATGGAAATAATTGAGTGAGTTAAATTATCACAGTGTCTTTAATTTAGAAAAATGTAGAGATAATTGTATACATACTAGAGTGGGAATCTGGAAAAGGCTGCAGGCATTTAAAAAACAGAAGCGAGGGCATCCTGTACATATGGTGGAGAGAAAGTAAACATGATAAATGATTGATCAGATGATCAGTGTATTTAGAGACAAAGTAGTGCTGTATAGATTGATTGTAAACTCACCAATTAAAAAAGATCTGTGTGAACTCTGTAAAATCTTTGTGTGGCAGCGAGTACTCACACAAGCGCATCAATAATAACATTTATAATTTTAAGTTGCCAGACAACGCCACCCTGGAAATTTCACCCAGGGAAATATTTTAAATCTGAACACAAGACACACAGGTTCGTAACCCCTGATTTTTGATCGACTTGTTTATGTATGAATCTTATTAAACTTGCCCCATATTAGACAAACGGTTGTGACTGGCCCGCCATATCTCAGGACGAGAGAAATCCGTTTAATAGCCTGAGTGACCAGACTGATCTGCAGAGTGAAATTAAATGTGTTTTAGGCAATGTATCATCAGAGGCAGAAGAACCACAGTACAATATTTTTAGCTCATCAATGAAAACACAAGAGAGCTAAGCTAACGACAGTGCATAGTTAGCCATGGTGTCTCCCCAACATTGATAATGATAACGCTAGCTTGCGGCCAAACAATGCTAACGTCATTAATAGCTTATAGTTTAGCTTGACAGTGACAGACTAACCACAGGCTGCTGCTTACCACTTCAGCTTCACTATCCTGCTCATTTTGTGACTGTCCCTTGTCTGCCCTTTCGGGTTCATCCTGCTCAGAACTCACTATCAGAGCTGTCTCGCTGTCTGCCTCATCTTGGACCATCACATCTCTGATTTTAAACACCTGTGGCTGGTGCTGACTGCCAGCAGCAGGTACTGCAGGAGCCCCCACAGTCGTTCCAGCAAACATTGAAGTTATTTTGACACATTTTGAGGCATCCTCCGCCAGCTTTCTTATTTTTTTCTCCCGCAATTTCTCAGCACCACTTTTACGCTTTCCTTTCTCCATCGCACACCGCACCGACTACGAGGCTGAGGTGATGTCGACTCGAGTCTCAAGGGCAGAAACGGACAGCGAGGGGTGGGGCCTAGACATGTGACTGGGCCAGCCCAGTGTCAGTATAGAAAATGAACCAATGGGCCACTGATCAGAGGGGGAGTGGGGCCTAGGCATGTGATTGGGCCAGCCCAGTGTCAGTATAGAAAACGAACCAATGGGCCACTGAAATTGGGCCAGGTCAGTGTCAGTATGAACCAAAGGCCCACTGGCCCAAAAGCATGTTGGCCCACCGGGCATTTGCCCGGTAAAATATAGGCCCAGTCCATGCCTGACCACAATACACTGTAAACAACACATGCCGAGAAGTTTCTGGGAACAAGCACTTGGTGTAACTGTATCTAAGGAAATTGGGATGGCAGGTATGCCATCCAGCCAAGTTACGCCTTGGAGGGGCATGCCCCATACCTATACAGCACTGAGAGGTTGACACTTTTCAGGGTTCCCCACAGAAATAAACCCAACAGCCACAGACACTCAGCCCTTAAAAACATTAAATTCTGTACATTCTCACCCCATTTCAACAGACAGAATTCATAAGCAACTTCACGTGTCCACACAATAAAGCCCCAAACTAAGGGGATTTTGCATTTTCTTCTTCTTCTTCCTGCCGCATATCCCACAAACAAAATGTCTCCCCATTGGACATTTTACCGACACCAGCCAATCCTTCACCTACACGAGCCATCAAAATCTTGCATGCACACGCAAAATACTCATATCTTTTTAGTCTGAAACATTTCCTTGGTTCAAGCCCAGCCAGGAACAAGGTTCTTTAACCTGCTTTTTTCCTCACTAATAATTGTCTATTACTCAATTATTGCTTTTGCGCCACATCTACCCGCCGTTCACCGAACATATACACTGCATTATGTCATACCATCTACACGTTCAGTTAAGCGGCGACAATATTGCAAAGCCATATAGATTCAACGGGAGTTGAAAATAGGCACTCCATTCTACAATTATGATAACAGCAATGACTGTGCTGTGAAGTTTAGGTAGCAAACAACAAGGCTGAATCCTTTTGATATAATTTACATAGAAACTATATGCTCAGATTGCCTAGTTTCACACACTGTGGCCAAGTGGAATCGATAACGTTTCAGAAAATATATAACGTTAAAAGATTTAATTCAATATTTTACTGGGAGTTTTGTTGTTTATTGAGGGTGTGACAGAAAATTTCGGTGGCGCTGACTGTAATCAAATGTTTTTCACATTTACCGTTCGATTGAGCAAGTACCATTCACAGTACATTTTTATGGGTTAGTGCTGTCAGATTGTGCTAGCTACTTTACATGAACCTTGTACGGCGATCAATAAAGGCTAACAGCACAGTACCACTTACTTCTTGTCACTTGTACCACCACTGTAATGAACTAAAAAAAATGCTACAAACTACCTTTTCTATGAGACATGTGTTGTCGAGCTCATGCGCATACACTTCTGGCGACATTCTAAAGCTCCGTTTTGCCCTCCGTACTATATAGCTAGCTAGCTATGGCACGTCCTCACTTCTGAAATGTTATTTGTTGTCCTCCGTTTTTCCATACATCTGTATCGGTGGTTGTAGCTGTGTGTCCTTAGCTCCTACTCATGCGTGCAGGATAGCATCTGTACGCGCTAACTAGCTTAACTAAAGTAGGCGATCCGTATGTGCTTCCTAGGATAGCTAAAGTAGGCGAAACGCGAACATGTTAGGGTTAGCTAAAGTAACCTTAGGCGATAAAGCTGTGCTTAAAAATACCGTACCACCTGTGCATGCGTACTACTAAATGAAGCACCACCTGCGCATGCGTCCTACCAAACCTCCCTCAAAGGTTGTCCGTGAGTGACTGAGTGAGTGACCACAATTTGCCACGTATAGTCCACGGCGCCAGTTCCTGCGCGCTGTGGGAAAAAATAATGTGCAATAGACAACAGTTGTAGTGGTTTGGGTTTGATTGAGTGAACAACCTAAAGCATCACTTTTATTTTATATCCAGTTTCATTTTTAGAAGAGGTTGTACAAAGTATGCCCCATTTTGTAACTTAATCACCCATTTTTATGTTAAACAAGGACATTTAAGCAGGGTGTGTTTGGGCATTCAAAATGTCTTATTTTAATGAAAATTTGTATTTTTTTATCTATTGTTCTTATTTTATTTAGTTGTACTATTGAGAAACCTAGAAAGTTTGCAGAAATGCCTTTAATTTGAAAAAGATACTTTTTTGTTATTGCTATTTATTTAATTTTGTAAAATATTAAGTTATTTTGAAAACAGTACTGTACTAATTTTTTAGTTTTTGTATTTTGTTATGCTAGTTTAAGTTTGTATGTTTGAGTTGAGCAATACACATTTCAAAATGGTTAGTAATCTCTGCATTTTCCTTGATAACCAAGCAGGTAGACTCATGATACCATTTGTTTATTATATTGCAATCGCAAATCACAATATTGTCCACAATAATCGCAATATGACTTTTTCACCAAATCGTGCAGCCCTACAGCAATGCATTAATTCTTGTGTTTTAAGCCAAAATTAATCTCGCTGAACAAAAAAATAACTAATAGTAGCAAGCTAGCCAGCAAAAATACGTACCTTTAAAAGTACATCTCTGGTGGCAACTGAAATTAAATTACTGTATAATTTATTTACTTTATGGGTCAATGACGTGACGGTAATTTTTTTGTGTCCCTATGGTTTAGTTAAACTTAAAAGGGGCGACATAGCTCAGAAGGTAAGAGCGGTTGTCTGGCAGTCGGAGAGTTGCCGGTTTGATCCCCCACCCTGGGCGTGTCGAAGTGTCCCTGAGCAAGACACCAAACCCCTAATTGCTCCCAATGAGCTGCTTGGTACCTTGCATGGCAGCCTTTCACTGTTGGTGTGTGAGTGTGTGTGTGAATGGGTGAATGAGAGGCATCAATTGTAAAGCGCTTTGGATAAAAGTGCTATATAAATGCAGTCTATTTACCATTACCATTTAAAAGAGTTAAAATTTGAAAATTAACTTACAGATTACTTACACACATTCTTTCTTTGAGGACCTAGTCTAAAGTTTCTGGTTTTAATCAATTTTGAGAGAATATTTGGGGGATGATGGCAAAAATGTCAATGTGGTGTAACCGTAAAAACTTTGTACCAAATAATTAAACTTGCTTAAAAAAGGTGAAATTCTCAATAAAACACCCTATCAACTAGTTTGGCATAATCTTACATTAGAAGTATTTAATAGTAAATAAAAGTAATGGAACACCATAGTTCTGAATATTATAATTAATTTGGGGAATCATGTCAGTCAAGTCAACTTCCTGAAGTGTCAAGGTGGTGTAACCACCATTCAAGGAGCCATTTTGATAATATTGTGCAAGAAGACCATGTGACAGGAAATGATATCACAGAGAAGGACCCCTGATGACCCTAACTGCTGCATGCCAAGGTTAGTAACTCTTTTTAAAATATGAGAGAATTAGACATTTTTAGGGTATGGTCAGGTATGCTTAGGTTTACATGTCAAATGGTATGCCCCCAGGAAATCATTGATCATTCATCATAATTATAAGAATGAGTATTTACTTTAAAAATTGTTTGAAATATTCACACCAAGGTCATGTGCTTACATAGGTGTCCATTATAATGCCTGTCAAATTTGATTTTAAATTGAAATGTCAAATGGTGTAACCTGTTACACCATTTGACTCCTATAACAAGCCTTTCTGTTAGAGGCCAATTTTGTCAAATGTAAGTAGTTTATGATGCTGATTAAAGATGTAATATAAACATTGACACCTACAGTTGAACATGAACATAAGCTTTAAAAAACCTAAAACTCCAATAATTCAGTGATAGGAGAAATGTTACTCAAAGATTACAATTTACATCTGTAAAATACAATTTATTAAATTTCTGCTATTTCATCATTAATACAATGTAATAGAGCCTCTTTTGCCCCAATAGATGCCATTTTCAAGCAAGGAAAAAGTGGCTCGTCACAGAGCATGAGTAAATGCTGATCCTGCTGCAAGGGCCAGTTACTTTGCCAAAAGACGTGAAGGGTAGTTCACACACACACACACACATTTTTCCTGTGAAAGACTGTGAAAGAATGTCAGGTTAAAGTCAGAGTGATGTAGTGATTTAGGTGTTCTGAAATGTTAGCCAGTGGAAATGAGAGGGTGAGGTGGTAATAGGAGATAATTGTTTTTACAAGCATAATTGCTTTTATTTTTCTGTTTTATTTTATCAAAGGAGAAAAAGAGAGGGAAAGACTAAAAATACTCCAGTAGCTGAGCTTTCAAAAAAAAAAAAGCAGGAGAAGATGAGGGAAAAGTGGAGAGAGTACCAGAGAAACTACAGAGGAAAGAAAAGGGTGCTTGCTGATGTTCTCAACTTAACTCCACCATCTATGAACCTGTCAGCAGATGAGCAAATTCAGCATCTAGACAATCCTAAGCCTAGGCATAATCACCGTGACGATCATGAATATGAGCAGCCAATTGTAGAGAGGCCGCAAGCATCCTCAACCCCTGCAAGGAAAGGAAAGCTAAGAACGAACAAATACAATAGCTCAGTGCTGAAAGAGGGGGAAAGGCTGAGGTCTGAACTTCGTAAAAAGTTAAAAGGGAACTCCATGCAGCAAAACAAAAGATACAGAGGAAACTGGATAGGCAAAAGAAAGAACAGAAAATGGTTAGTGAAAAGAACAAACTGAGAGACAAAAAGAAAACCTCACAAGTGAGAAGAGAGGAAGTGGCCAGCTTTCTTTGTAGGGATGAGAATGTTATCAGGCAAAAAGGACACGGTAACGAGAAATAAAATCAAGCAGCAAAGGAGGGTACTCCACTCTCTGAAGGAGCTCCATGCACAGTTGCAACAGTCATGAGACACCTCAAATTGTCATATAGACAATATATACTTACTTATGTAAGACCGGCAAATGACTCTGACATAAATACAGGGGCTTGCATAGACCATGAAAATGTCAAGCTGCTTGGGGACAGATTGCATCAGAAAGGCAATCTGTCCCCTTCTTCTCACAAACAGCATTTCGGAGTTGCTAGCAGTTATTGCATGTGATATTACCAGCAAGCATTGCATGTATCGCACATGTGTGAAGTGGTGTTACAACGAGATTGAGTTTGAAGGACCTCTGGAGGCAACCATTCTAACATGGCAGCAGTGGTCCAGGGTTGTCACATCTGAAGAAGGGAAAACCTTTGCTAACTTTTCAAAAGTCACACAAAGCGGAAAGTGTGATGATCTCTTGGCTTTGCTTAACAAGAAGCTGGACTCTCTAGCTAAGCGCCAATTCAATTGGCTCCACCAAGCCGAAACACTCAGAGAGCTGAAAGAAACACTACGTGAGGATGAAGTCTGCATTCATGTAGACTTCTCTGAGAACTATGGCTGTAAGCTCAGCAGTGAAATTCAGGCTTTCCACTTTGGTGGCAGCCGCAAGCAGGTTACAGTCCACACCTGTGTGGTATATACGGCCTCATCATCCTTCTCCTATACCACTCTCTCTGCCTCTCCCCGCCATGATGAACGTGCTGTATGGGCTCACATGGAGCCTGTAGGCAAATGTAACACACCACCTTGTACTCTACATATCATCAGTGATGGACCAGTGACTCAATACAGGAACAAGAACAACTTTTATCTACTCAGCACAGTGCCTTTTCTGTGTGGCTTCCAAAGGGTCACTTGGAACTTCAGTGAGAAATCGCATGGAAAAGGAGCTCCTGATAGAGTGGGTGGGGCTGTAAAGCATATTGTGTATACAGCAGTCCAAAGAGGCACTGACTTGCAAACAGCTGAGGAACTTTACAACTTCCTGAAGGATCAACCCTCTAGCATCGAATACTATTGGATATCCGAGGAAGCCATTGCAAAGTACAATGAATCAGTCCCAACAAATGTCCCAGTCGTGAAAGGTACACTGAAAATTCACCAAGTGACCTCTGAAGAGCCAGCTGCAATTTAGTGGAGGGAAATTTCATGTTTCTGTGCAAGACCTGGTATCTGCAAGTGCTATGATCCATCTGCAGTAGATTTCCGCGACCTACCAGAAAACCTCCCCTCAACATCTACCGACTGTCAGCAGGATCTGAAAGGCAAGTTCATTCTGGTCAGATATGAAAGTAAGCCTTTTGTGGGACAGGTCATCCAGGTGGTGGGTGAAGAAGTGGAGGTGAGCTGCATGCAACAGCTGGGTGGGAAGAATGTCTTCACCTGGCCTCAGCCATCCTATTCTATTATGAGTCCGATGTGCTGCACATAATCTCTGAGCCAGAACCTTTGAACTCGCGTCATTCAAAACTCATGACGGAGGAATGAAAAAAGTTCCAAGCACACAGCCTGAATATTCAGATGTTATGTCACACTGACACACACTTTTCTGGACAGGACTAGTACTTCACTGGAAACATTTCAAAGTGCACACACGGCCCTAAACACACATTATTCTCACACACACACAATTTTCGAAGACCACAGACCAGAACAAGACCGGAACACTGGACTGGACTTGACAGAACGGGACTCAGACGGGACGGACCTGGACTAGACAGGACAGGACTCAGGAACCAAACAGGACTTGAGATGGGACTGGAGGGGAACAAGACTCAGGCCTGGACTGGACAGAAAGAGGACCGGACTCGGGACTGGGGCTGGACGGAAACAGGACTAGAGCAGGACAGAAAGAGGACCGGACTCGGGACTGGGGCTGGACAGAAACAGGACTGGAGCAGGACCGAAACAGGACCGGACTCGGGACTGGGGCTGGACAGAAACAGGACTAGAGCAGCACCGGGCTTGGGACTGGAGCTGGACGGAAACAGGACTGGAGCAGGACAGAAACAGGACCCGACTCGGGACTGGAGCAGGACAGAGACAGGGCTTGGGACTGGACAGGACAAAGACAGGACAAGGGGCTGGACAGGACAGAGACAGGACTCGGGGCTGGACTGGACAGAAACAGACAGGAACGGGACTCGGATGGGATCCAGACTCAGGAACGGACGGGATCCGGACTCAGGAATGGTGCCCGGACGGGACCGAGCACAGGAACAGGAACGGGACTCAGAAAGGCACAGATCAGGACTCTCAAACACACACTGAACTGGACTAGAGCCCAACCGATATACCGATATACCATTATTTGACTTTTTTGACGACATCGGGATCGGCAGTTATATAGACAATGTGTCCCAATTTTTAAATAAGTATAATAAACAAAAAAACATTGATTATTTATCCTATACTTGTCTGTTTGAATGTTGTAATTGCTATTTACTAGAATTATCCAGTAGAGGGAGCTCTAATACAAGTGTGAACTGCAGCAGCTGATGCGCTACTTCTGTAATAAGACGCTTGTGCCTCCTCCAATATTCTCCACAGCAAGACTTGTCTGCACAGATCCGATTGCTGCAATAAAGGTATATTTATTTATATGCGCTTCCACTCAGATTGCACGTTTTTCTCAACAATACTCAACAATGAACATGTGAAAGTTTTTAATTAAATGCGTTTATACGACCACTATGTTTATCAATCCTCATTATCAAACGCGCTAGCTAGCTAATATATTTGGTTAATTTTAGCAAGCTAGCTGGCTAGCAAGCCTTTTTGAACTGGCAGTGAGCACATAAGCAGTGTAGGATCTACATTTTCAGAGGACATCGCTGTATTCTCAAATAAATACCAGCCAAAATAAAATGGTGATTGAATGCATCACACATTTGTTTTTTTTTTAATCTGAGATAATGATATTAGCTACTATATGATGCTGTGTCAATAGCCAACGCGTTATTGCAAGCGAGTGTGTCATCTAGTCAGGCGTCAACGTAGCAAGCTAACCAGACAGTTAAAAACCTGATAAAACACTTCTAACATAGATCATTTTAAGCCATGTTATCTAGCTTGGTCGTGATAACGTGAGAGAAGGATTGCTGTTGGAGAAGTGAATCAACAAACAGTTAGCACGGGTAACCTGCAGGAAAGCACATTGTAGTTTTTTTCACCACCGAATTCTTATGGACAGGGAAGCCTCACATTACGTATTTCATCCAGTCAATTTAATTTCATCTAACGTTACACTTGATTCACTCATTAGCTCCGCTAAATAAAGTCTTACTCTTTGAGATTATGTAGTAGGAATAAATTAAGAAAATATTGGGATGGCAGGTATGCCATCCCGCCAAGTTACGCCTTGGCGGGGGCATGCCCCCATACCTATACAGCACCGAGAGTTTGGCACTTTTCAGGGTTCCCCACAGAAATAACCACAACAGCCACAGACACTCAGCCCTTAAAAACATTAAATTCTGTACATTCTGACCCCATTTCAACAGACAGAATTCATAAACAACTTCACATGTCCACACAATAAAGCCCCAAACTAAGGGGATTTTGCGTTTTATCCTTCTTCTTCTTCTTCTTCTCTTTCTTCTTCTTCTTCTTCTTCTTCTTCTCATTCTTATTTTTCCTGCCGCCTATCCCACTAACAACATGTCTCCCCATTGGACATTTCACTGACACCAGCCAAATCTGCCCTACACGACCCAATCAAAAACGCGCATACACACGCAAAATACCCATACATTTTTATTCTGAAACATTTCTTGTTCAAACAGCTAGTCCGCCTGTGGCCTAGTGGGTAAGGTTACAGTCTTGGGAACATGGGGTCGTAGGTTCAAGCCCAGCTTGGAACACGTTTCTTTATCCTGCTTCAACCCTCACTAATAATTGTCTACTAGCCTACTTATCAATTATTGCTTTTGCACCATATTTACTCGCCGTTCACCGTTCAGTTATTAACCGGCTACAATATTGCTAAGCCACATGGATTCAACGGGAGCTCTTCTGTGCTTACTGGCCTGTGTTCTTTAAAACCACCGGCAGGTTTGCTAATGATATTTCACGCATTGCATAGCTATGGCATTAGCTAACGAAGTCACACACTGGTAAACCTCACTCACTCACGGCCACCCATATGCATTTCATGACGCAAATGTATTTCTTTTATTTAAAAGTTACACCAGTTCACCACTGTGCCATTTCTACTAACTATATTTCTTCACTTGGCTACCGTACAAAACCTTAATATCAGCAAACGCCACGTTTCTACATTCCTGTTACCTCGCCCTGTTCTCTATCTACCCACATACGCTACAAACAATTACTACTTATGTACATTCCGCAACTCCGCAAGTTGAACAGCTAATCCGTCTGTGGCCTAGTGGGTAAGGTTACAGGCTTGGGAACACAGGGTCGTATGTTCAAGCCCAGCTTGGAACCCGTTTCTTTAACTTGCTTCGACCCTCACTAATAATTGTCTACTACCTCTTAATTATTGCTTTTGCACCATATCTACCCGCCGTTCACCGTTCAGTTATTAACCGGCTACAATATTGCTAAGATATATGCATTATGACTTACCGTCTGTACGTTCAGTTATTGACCGACTACAATATTGCTAAGCCATATGGATTCAACGGAAGCTCTTCTGTGCTTACTGGCTTGTGTTCTTCTTTAAAACCACCGGCAGGTTCGCTAATTATATTTCACGCATTGCATAGCTATGGCATTAGCTAACGAAGTCACAGACTGGTAAACCTCACTCACTCACGGCCACCCATATGCATGTCATGACGCAAATGTATTCCTTTTATTTAAAACTTACACCAGTTCACCACTGTGCCATTTCTACTAACTATATTTCTTCACTTGGCTACCGTACAAAACCTTAATATCAGCAAACGCCACGTTTCTACATTCATGTTACCTCGCCCTGTTCTCTATCTAGCCACATAGGTTACACACAATTACTACGTATGTACGTTCTGCAACTCCGCATTAAAACATTACATTTAAAATCATGATTCACTCATAAGTATAACTACTACCACTGAACATGAGAAAAACACATTCGTGCAATAGATTACATTACAGGCAAATAATGTGTGCAATGTTATTTGACCCTCCACTTCAACAACCAACATTCAATACCGACTGTTATATATACCATTTGATAAGGAATATTAGCTCGCTCATGGTCACTCCATTTACTTCGCACTATACTCCGTGATCATGTCAACCTTCACCTACATGCCCATTCTGCTAAAAACATATTGTTTCAACTACGGAATTTCGTAATTTCATTTTAATTTCTCTCACACTGTTGTTATTCTCTCATATGCAAAGCCTGCTGGGACATATGCGTCTGCTCCTATTCTCCACTATCATGTTTTCCGGTTCTAGTTTAGCAAAACGGCAAAGAGGATTCCTACCTGCAGATTAGCCTATCAAAATGCCTTATAAACCTTACAAACACTAAAAGTGCATCTCCACGAAATAACAGACAATGGAGCAGGACAGAAGGATAAACCTTACAAACACTAATAGTGCATCTCCACGAAATAACAGACAACGGAGCAGGACAGAAGGCTACACAAGTTGCGACCTAGGGAGTTATAATTCTACGGGCGTGTTGATTACTTTGTCAGTCAAGGCTCGTTGGATGGACGTCAAATCCGTGAGTACATACCATATTCCATCTGCGTTTCTGATGCGTTTACGCTTAGGTCACTGCATCCTTTCTCACAGCCACTGTTTTACATATATAGCAAACCGAAACTGCTGAACGGTACACGCTCATCAGACTGTACAGATTCACACACGATAGCCATAATCCACAACCGTTTCTTGAACTCGCGTCATTCAAAACTCATGACGAGGAATGAAAAAATGTTCCAAGCACACACCTGAATATTCCAATATAGTTATGTCACACTGACACACACTTTTCGGGACAGGCTAGTACTTTCAGCTGGAAACATTTCAAAGTGCACACACGGCCCTAAACACCATTCTTCTCACACACCCACAATTTCGAAGACCACAACCAGAACAATACCGAACACTGGACTGGACTTTGACAGAACGGGACTCAGACGGGACGGACCTGGACCTAGACAGACAGGACTCATGAACCAAACGGACTTGGATGGGCCTGGAGGGGAACAGACTCAGCCTGGCGGACAAAAGAAGGACCGGACTCGGACTGGGTCTGGACGGAAACAGGACTAGAGCAGACAGAAAGAGACCGACTCGGACTGGGGCTGGACAGAAACAGGACTGGTCACGGACCCGAAACAGGACCGGAGCTCGGGACGGGGCTGGACAAGAAACAGGACTAGAGCACACCGGCTTGGGACTGGAGCTTGACAAACAGCCTGGAGCAGGACAGAACGGCCCGACTCGGGACTGGATCAGGCAGAGACAGGCTGGACTGCAGGAAGAAGGACAAGTGCTGACAGGCAGAGACAGGGGGTGAACTCTGTGCTGGACTGGACAGAACAGACAGGAAATGACTCGTATGGGATCCAGACTCATGAACTGACGATCCCGGACTCAGGAATGTGCGCCCGGCGGACCTAGCACAGGAACAGGAACGGGACTCAGAAGGCACAACCAGGACTCTCAACACACATGAACTGGACTAGAGCCCCACCGATATACCCATATACCATTATTTGACTTTTTTGACGCAATAGGGATCGGCAGTTATTAGACATGTTGCCCATTTTTAAATAATATAATAAACAAAAAACATTGATTATAGCCTTATTGTCTGTTTGATGTGTAATTGCTATTTTACTAGAATTATCCAGTATAGGAGCCTAATACAGTGTGAAACTGCAGCGCTGATGCGCTACTTCTGTAATACGACGCCTGTGCCCTCCTCAAATATTCTCCACAGCAAGACTTCTGCACAGATCCGCTTTGCGCAATAAAGGTATATTTTATTTTAATGCGCTTCGCACTCGATTTCCTTTGTTTCTCACATACTCAAATGAACATTGTGAAGTTTTTAATTCAATGCATTTATACGACCACTATGTTCATCATCCTCGTTATCAAACGCTGCTAGCTAGCTAAATAATTTGGTAATTTTAGCAAGCTACTGGCAGCAAGCCTTTTGGAACTGCAGTGAGCACATCACCATTGTAGGATTCACAGTTTCAGAGGCATCGCTGTATTCTCAAATAAATACCAGCCCAATAAAATGGGTGATTGAATGCTCACACATTTGTTTTTTTGGTAAAAATTCGTATAGGAAGGGGGGCGGTAGTAAGTATACAGAGATCTGGATAATGATATTAGCTACTATATGATGCTGTGTCAAAGGCCAACGCGTTATTGCAACGAGTGTGTCATCTAGTCAGGCTCAACGTAGCAAGCCACCAGACAGTTAAAAACCTGAGTAAACACTTCTAACAGAGATCATTTTAAGCCAGGTTATCTCGCTTGGTCTGATAACGTGAGAGAAGGATTGCTGTTGGAGAAGAGTGAATCAACAAACAGTTAGCACGGGTAACCTGCAGGAAGCACATTGATTTTTTTCACCACCGAATTCTTATGGACAGGGAAGCCTCAACATTACGTATTTCATCAGTCAAATTTATTCATCTAACGTTACCTTGATTCACTCATTATCCCTAATAAGCTTACTTCTTTGGAGATTATGTAGTAGGAATAAATCAAGAAAATATTGGTATGGCAGCGTCTTATGCCATCCCGCCAGTTACCCTTGGCGGGGCATAGCCCCCATCCTATCCGCACCGAGAGTTTGGCACTTTTCATGTTCCCCCAGAAATAACCACAACGCCACAGACACTCAGCCCTTAAAAACATTAAATTCCTGTAATTCTGACCCCATTTCAACGACCAGCATCATAACAACTTCATATGTCCACACAATAAGCCCCAAACTAAGGGATTTTCGTTGTTAATCCTCTTCTTCTTCTTCTTCGCTTTCTTCGTCTTCTTCTTCTTCTTCTTCTCATTCTTATTTTTTCCTGCCGCCTATCACACAAACAAAATGTCTCCCCATTGGACATTTCACTGACACCGCCCAAAATCTGCCCTACATCGAACCCAATCAAAAACGCCATAACACGCAAAATACCCATATCATTTTTATTCTGGAAACATTTCTTGCGTTCAAACAGCTAGTTCGCCTGTGCCTAGTGGTAGGTTCAGTCTTGGAACATGGTCGTAGGTTCAAGCCCCCTTGGGAACACTTTCTTATCCTGCTTCAACCCTCACTAATAATTGTCTACTATCCTACTTCAATTTATTGCGTTTTGCCCATATTTACCGCCGTCACCGTTCAGTTATTACCCGCTACAATATTGCTAAGCCACATGGATTCAACGCGCTCTTGCGCTTTGTTACATTTGCGGCCTGTGTGTCTTTAAAGACCACCCGCAGTTTGTCTAATGATATTTCACGCTTGCATCGCTAGGGATTAGCAACGAAAATCACACCTGGTAAACCTCACTCACCATCACGGCCACCCATATGCATTTCATGACGCAAATTATTTCTTTTTTATTTAAAAGTTACACCAGTTCACCCTGTTCCATTTCTAAACTATATGTTCTGCACTTTGCTACCGCTAACAACACCTTAATATCAGCAAACGCCACGTTCTCATTCCTGTTACCCGCCCCTGTTCTCTATCTACCCCATCGCTACAACACAATTACTACTTATGTACTTCCGCAACTCCGCAGTTGAACACTAATCCTCTGTGCCTAGTGGGTAAGGTTACAGGCCTGGGAAACACAGGTCGTATGTTCAAGCCCACTGGGACCCGTTTCTTTAACTTTCTTCGACCCTCACTAATATTGTCTAAACCTCTTAATTATTGCTTTTGCACCATATCTACCCCCAGTTCCCGTTCAGTTATTAACCGCTACAATATTGCTAAGATATAGCAATATACTTACCGTCTGTACGTCATTATGACCGACTAATATTGCTAAGCCTTATGGATTCAACGGAAGCTCTTCTGTGCTTACGTGGCTTGTGTTCACATTATTCTCACCACCCAATTTTGAAGACCCCCAGACAAACAAGAACCCCGGAAAAAGGACTGGACGCGAAGGTAACCGGACCGGACTGACGACGGACCGGAAAAACGGGGGCTTGAATGGGGGGAGGAAAAAACCAGGCCTGGACTGGGAAGAAAAGGGGGGACCGGGGGCGGGTGGACGAAACGGGTGAGCAAAAGAAAAAAAGGGCCCGGGCTCGGGGTGGGGTGGACGAAACAGGGCTGGGGCGGGCCGAAACGGGGCCGGGGCCGGGGGGGCTGGACAGAAACAGGGCTAGACACCGGCTGGGACTGGAGCTGGCGGGGAAAAAACTGGAGCAGGGCAGAACAGGCCCCCCCTCGGGGCTGGGCAGGGAAAGGCGGGCTTGGGACGGACCGGACAAGACAGGGCAGGGGGGGACAGGACAGAGACAGGGCTGGGGTGGACTGGACAGAAACCAAAGGACGGGGCTCGGGAGGGGTCCAACTCAGGGAAAGGGCGGATCCGACTAGGAATGTGCCCCGGAGGGGGCCCGGGACAGGAAAAAGGGAAACCGAAAGGGACAGACGGGCTCTCAAAACACCACTGAATGGACTAGACCCACCCATTCCCATTACCATTATTTGACTTTTTTGAGACACGGCCCGGGAGTTTTTAAAAAAATGTTTCCCCAATTTTTAAAAAAGTTAAAAAACAAAAAAAAATTTTTATTTTTCCTATACTTTCTGTTTGAATGTTGTAATTGCTATTTACTAGAATTATCCAGTAGAGGGAGCTCTAATACAAGTGTTGAACTGCAGCAGCTGATGCGCTACTTCTGTAATAAACGCCTGTGCCTCCCCAATATCTCCACAGCAACTTGGTCTGCACAGATCCTATTGCTGCAATAAAGGTTAATTTATTTATATGCGCTTCCACTCAGATTGCACGTTTTTCTCAACAATACTCACAATGAACAGTGAAAGTTTTTTAATTAAATGCATTTATAACGACCACTATGTTTATCAATCCTCATTATCAAACGCGCTAGCTAGCTAATATATTGGTTAATTTAGCAGCTAGCTGGCTAGCAAGCCTTTTTGAACTGGCAGTGAGCACATAAGCAGTGTAGGATCTACATTTTCAGAGGACATCGCTGTATTCCTCAAATAATACCAGCCAAAATAAAATGGTGATTGAATGCATCACACATTTGTTTTTTTTTTTAATCTGAGATAATGATATTAGCTACTATATGATGCTGTGTCAATAGCCAACGCGTTATTGCAAGCGAGTGTGTCATCTAGTCAGGCGTCAACGTAGCAAGCTAACCAGACAGTTAAAAACCTGATAAAACACTTCTAACATAGATCATTTTAAGCCATGTTATCTAGCTGGTCGTGATAACGTGAGAGAAGGATTGCTGTTGGAGAAGTGAATCAACAAACAGTTAGCAGGGTAACCTGCAGGAAGCACATTGTAGTTTTTTTCAACCACCGAATTCTTATGGACAGGGAAGCCTCACATTACGTATTTCATCCAGTCAATTTAATTTCATCTAACGGGTTTCACTTGATTCACTATTGCTCCGCTAAATAAAGTCTTACTCTTTGAGATTTGTAGTAGGAAAAAATAAGAAATATTGGGATGCAGGTATGCCCCTCCGCCAAGTTACGCCTTGGCGGGGGCATGCCCCCAACCTATACAGCAACCGAGAGTTTGGCACTTTTCAGGGTTCCCCACAGAAATAACCACAAACACCACAGACACTCAGCCCTTTAAAAAATTAAATTCTGTACATTCTGGACCCCATTTTAACAGACAGAATCTAAACAACTTCACATGTCCACACAATAAAGCCCAAAAATAAGGGGATTTGCGTTTTATCCTTCTTTCTTCTTCATTTTCTTCTCCTTTCTTTTCTTCTTCTTTCCTTTTCTTCTTCTCATTCTTATTTTTCCTGCCGGGCCTATCCCACTAAAACATGTTCCCCAATTGGACATTTCACTGACACCAGCCAAATCTGCCTAAGACCCCCCAATCAAAAACGCGCAATACACACGCAAAATACCCATACATTTTTATTCTGAACTTTTTTTGTTCAAAACGTAGTCCGCCTGTGGCCCAGTGGTAAGTTTACAGTCTTGAACATGGGGTCGTAGGTTCAAGCCCAGCTTGGAACACGTTTCTTTATCCTGGCCTTCAAAGCCTCCACTAATAATTGTCTTTCTGCCTACTATCAATATTTTTTTTTGCCCATTTATCGCCGTTCACCCTTTATATTAAAACGCTACAATTTTGCTAAGCCACATGGATTTTAACGGGGACCTTTTTTGGCTTATGGCCCGTGTTCTTTAAAACCCCGGCAGTTTCTAATGTATTTCACGCATTGCATAGCTTCATTACTAACGAATTTACACACTGGTAAAAACCCCAAAATCACCAGGCCACCCAAAGCATTTTCATGACGCAAATGTTTTTTTTTTTTTTTAAAAGTCCCAGGGTTCACCACTGTGCCATTTTTACTAACTATATTTTTTTACTTGGCTACCGTACCTTTACCAAAACCCTTTTTTCCCCTGTTTTCTCTTTACCCCCTCCTACAAAAAATTTTTAATTATGTACATCCGCAACTCCGCAAGTGAACAGCTAATCCGTCTGTGGCCCCGGGGTAGGTTCAGGTTTGGGGGAAAACCCGGGTCTTTTTGTTCAGGGGGCCCACCCCGGAACCCGTTCTTTTTAACTTGCTTTGACCCCACTAAAAATTTTTCCCACTCCCTCTTTTTATTGCTTTTTGCACCCAACTAAACCGCCCTTCACCGTCGTTTTCCCGCTACCCAAAATTTTCTAAGTAAGCTTTGACTTACCGTCTGTATTCAGTTTTTGACCGAACTACAAAAATTGCTAAGGCCTAGGAAAAACGGAAGCTCTTCTTGCTTTGGTTGTGTTCTTTTTTTTAAAACCACCGGCGGTTCGCTAATAAAATTTCAGCATTGCTAGCTAGGGGGTTACTAAACGAAATCACGACTGTTAAAAAACCTCACCACTCACCCAACCATATGCATGTCATGACGCCATGTTTTTTTTTTTTAAAAACTTTACCCATTTACCAGTGCCTTTCTTCTACTAATAATTTTTTTTCACTTGGCTACCGTACAAAAAAATTAATTCACAAACGCCAAAAAGTTTTCTACATTCGGGGTTACCCTCCCCCCTGGGTTTTCCCATCTACCCCTAGGGGGCCAAAAATACTACGTTTAGGTTCTGCAACTCCGCACTCGGGGCTGGGGTGGGCAAAAAAACAGGACTAGAGCCCCACCCGTGCTTTTGGGGGTGGGCCTGGGCGGGAAAAACAGGAGGAGCCAACCGAAACAGGGCCCCCACTCTGGGGGGTGGAGGGGAGGGACGAGACCCGGGGTTGGGGTTGCTGGACAGGAAAAAAGAACCCGGGAAAAAAGGGGCTGGGCCCGGGGCGGGGACAGGGTCGGGCTGGACGGGAAAAGAACAGGAACGGGGGACCGGAGGGGGTCCGAAATCAGGCGGAAAGGGGTCCGGACTTTAGGGGGGGTGGCCCCCGGCCGGGGAAAATAACCGAGCAAGGGACAGGAACGGGGCCAGGGGAAAAGGGACAGCAGGGCTTAAACACACACTGGCCGGGCGAGAAACCCAAAAACGATAAATTTCCATTTTTACCTTTTTTGGGGCTTTTTTGGTACGGCCTTTCCCCGTTGGGTCGGCAGGGTATATAACCCCAAAGGGGGCCCAATTTTTTAAAAAAAATTAAACTTTTAAAAAAAAAGAAAAATTTGATTTTTTATCCCATTTCTTTTTGGCCTTTTGAATTTCCCCCCCAAAAAATAAATTTTAATAGGAAATTTCCATTTGGGGAGCTCTAAAAAATTTTTAACTTCGCAGCTAGGAAGGCCAGCTTTAAATTTCTGTAATGACTTTTTAAAGGGCCTTTTTCCCCCAAATACTCCACAGCCGACTTGTCTGCACAGGGTCCGATTGCTTTCAATTAAAAGGTTTTAAATTTAGTTATTTCGGTTCCACTCAGATTGGGACGTTTTTCCAACTATTTAAAAATGAACAAAGTAAAGTTTTACTAAAAGCGTTTTTTTAAGACCAACCCCAGGTTTTTCAAAACCCCAAATTAACCCAAACCCAAGCCCAAGGCCTAAAAAAAAATTTTTTGGGGTTTTTAATTTTTTTGCAAAAACTAGCTTCCTTTTGGCCCAAACCTTTTGAAAATTGGGAATGAGCACATTAACATGAAGGGTCAATTTTTTAGGGACATTTGCCCGATTCCTTTAACCCTAAATACCAGCCAAAATAAAAATGGTGGGGGAAACATCCCAACACCCATTTTTTTTTTTTTTTTTAATCTGAAGGGGTAATGATATTAAAATTTCTTATGATGCTGGAGTCAAAAAAGCCCAACCCCTTAAATTTCCAAACCCCTTTGTCATCCCATCAGGCTCCCCCCGGGAAAGGCAAACAACCAACAGTTAAAAAGATAAAACATTCTAACTAGACATTTTTTTGCCATGTTTTCCCAATTTTTGGGCGGGATTTCGTTAGAGATTATGTAGTAGGAATAAATTAAGAAATATTGGGATGGCAGGTATGCCATCCCGCCAAGTTACGCCTTGGCGGGGGCATGCCCCCATACCTATACAGCACCGAGAGTTTGGCACTTTTCAGGGTTCCCCACAGAAATAACCACAACAGCCACAGACACTCAGCCTTAAAAACATTAAATTCTGTACATTCTGACCCCATTTCAACAGACAGAATTCATAAACAACTTCACATGTCCACACAATAAAGCCCCAAACTAAGGGGATTTTGCGTTTTCCTTCTTCTTCTTCTTCTCTTTCTTCTTCTCTTCTTCTTATTCTTCTCATTCTTATTTTCCTGCCGCCTATCCCACTAACAACATGTCTCCCCATTGGACATTTCACTGACACCAGCCAAATCTGCCCTACACGACCCAATCAAAAACGCGCATACACACGCAAAATACCCATACATTTTTATTCTGAAACATTTCTGTTCAAACAGCTAGTCCGCCTGTGGCCTAGTGGGTAAGGTTACAGTCTTGGGAACATGGGTCGTAGGTTCAAGCCCAGCTTGGAACACGTTTCTTTATCCTGCTTCAACCCTCACTAATAATTGTCTACTAGCCTACTTATCAATTATTGCTTTTGCACCATATTTACTCGCCGTTCACCGTTCAGTTATTAACCGGCTACAATATTGCTAAGCCACATGGATTCAACGGGAGCTCTTCTGTGCTTACTGGCCTGTGTTCTTTAAAACCACCGGCAGGTTTGCTAATGATATTTCACGCATTGCATAGCTATGGCATTAGCTAACGAAGTCACACACTGGTAAACCTCACTCACTCACGCCACCCATATGCATTTCATGACGCAAATGTATTCTTTTATTTAAAAGTTACACCAGTTCACCACTGTGCCATTTCTACTAACTATATTTCTTCACTTGGCTACCGTACAAAACCTTAATATCAGCAAACGCCACGTTTCTACATTCCTGTTACCTCGCCCTGTTCTCTATCTACCCACATACGCTACAAACAATTACTACTTATGTACATTCCGCAACTCCGCAAGTTGAACAGCTAATCCGTCTGTGGCCTAGTGGGTAAGGTTACAGGCTTGGGAACACAGGGTCGTATGTTCAAGCCCAGCTTGGAACCCGTTTCTTTAACTTGCTTCGACCCTCACTAATAATTGTCTACTACCTCTTAATTATTGCTTTTGCACCATATCTACCCGCCGTTCACCGTTCAGTTATTAACCGGCTACAATATTGCTAAGATATATGCATTATGACTTACCGTCTGTACGTTCAGTTATTGACCGACTACAATATTGCTAAGCCATATGGATTCAACGGAAGCTCTTCTGTGCTTACTGGCTTGTGTTCTTCTTTAAAACCACCGGCAGGTTCGCTAATTATATTTCACGCATTGCATAGCTATGGCATTAGCTAACGAAGTCACAGACTGGTAAACCTCACTCACTCACGGCCACCCATATGCATGTCATGACGCAAATGTATTCCTTTTATTTAAAAGTTACACCAGTTCACCACTGTGCCATTTCTACTAACTATATTTCTTCACTTGGCTACCGTACAAAACCTTAATATCAGCAAACGCCACGTTTCTACATTCATGTTACCTCGCCCTGTTCTCTATCTAGCCACATAGGTTACACACAATTACTACGTATGTACGTTCTGCAACTCCGCATTAAAACATTACATTTAAAATCATGATTCACTCATAAGTATAACTACTACCACTGAACATGAGAAAACACATTCGTGCAATAGATTACATTACAGGCAAATAATGTGTGCAATGTTATTTGACCCTCCACTTCAACAACCAACATTCAATACCGACTGTTATATATACCATTTGATAAGGAATATAGCTCGCTCATGGTCACTCCATTTACTTCGCACTATACTCCGTGATCATGTCAACCTTCACCTACATGCCCATTCTGCTAAAAACATATTGTTTCAACTACGGAATTTCGTAATTTCATTTTAATTTCTCTCACACTGTTGTTATTCTCTCATATGCAAAGCCTGCTGGGACATATGCGTCTGCTCCTATTCTCCACTATCATGTTTTCCGGTTCTAGTTTAGCAAAACGGCAAAGAGGATTCCTACCTGCAGATTAGCCTATCAAAATGCCTTATAAACCTTACAAACACTAAAAGTGCATCTCCACGAAATAACAGACAATGGAGCAGGACAGAAGGATAAACCTTACAAACACTAATAGTGCATCTCCACGAAATAACAGACAACGGAGCAGGACAGAAGGCTACACAAGTTGCGACCTAGGGAGTTATAATTCTACGGGCGTGTTGATTACTTTGTCAGTCAAGGCTCGTTGGATGGACGTCAAATCCGTGAGTACATACCATATTCCATCTGCGTTTCTGATGCGTTTACGCTTAGGTCACTGCATCCTTTCTCACAGCCACTGTTTTACATATATAGCAAACCGAAACTGCTGAACGGTACACGCTCATCAGACTGTACAGATTCACACAACGATAGCCATAATCCACAACCGTTTCTTGCAGGGTCGCATTTCTCACTCTCATAATAAAACGCTTTGCAAAAAGAACTGATATCTCATAAAAACACGTTTTCAACGTACAAAAATGCCAAGTTACTAAAAAGTATTGATATCAAAATGACGCCAAGTTACGATACTACAAACAATATAGGCTATCTTGCCTCACCGAAATGACATAAGATGTATCTCAAAGCAATGCTACCCAATATTTCCTCAGTTCTTTCAAGTCACTCGGCCCTGTGTTTTCTAATCTTACCATTTCACAATGTCATGCAAACTTTCTGTCAGATCAAAGAGATAAATATTTCGAATTGCCTCATGGAACACATTGAACATTGTACATTGAAATTAATGTATAAATTCATTAATGTACAGAACTGCTGCTGAGCAACGACAGGAAGCACATTTCTCCAGAAAACATGTTTATACTTGCTTCTGAACTGAATTTGAGTACATGTGCAAGTTATTGTATATTTGCTACGTACAATAAATACTGCATGTAAAACACATATTGTACATACATACATAGAGAACTTCTTTATCCGCATGGGGACATTTCCCTGGCAGCATCTTACATTCACATTCACGAACACACTTGTACCAAGAAACATACTATCATTCACGCAACAGAAAGCCTGGGCAGCGAAATACATAGGCCTACATACCAATACAAATTGGACATACACACACCTATTCAATCAATCTTGACTGTGAGAGAGCCATCCACACATATATTTGGCCTGTTCATGTAGTGCATGCTTATACACAGGGCCAAGTGACTTGAAAGAACTGAGGAAATATTGGGTAGCATTGCTTTGAGATACATCTTATGTCATTTCGGTGAGGCAAGATAGCCTATATTGTTTGTAGTATCGTAACTTGGCGTCATTTTGATATCAATACTTTTTAGTAACTTGGCATTTTTGTACGTTGAAAACGTGTTTTTTATGAGATAATTAATTTAACGTACTGAGAATAGATAATAAGAAATAATGAGGCTGTGTCAATAGCTAATGCGTTATTGTGAGCGAGTGTGTGTCATCTAGTCACGCGTCAGAGCGCATTGTAGTTTTTTTCACCATCAAATTCTTATGGACAGGGAAGCTCAATAGATAAAGTCTTACTCTTTGAGATCATGTAGTAGGAATAAAATAAGAAAATATAATTCATTTACTGAGAAAAGATAAGAAATAATAACATATTAAGAACAACAACAAAAATAGTAATAATATTAATAAAAATACATGTTTGAAACTGGAAAACTGATTTTTTTAAATTAATTTTTTTATAGATGGCTGTAAAAAAAGGAGTAAAAGTAAGGTGTGAAGATTTTGCACTTTTTGACAAAATATCGGTCAAAACATTGGTAATCGGTGGGCTAGGACTCTCTAAAATCGGGATCGGCATCGGACCCAAAAATCTGGCATCGGTCGGGCTCTAAACTGGACTCAAAGACACACATGGAGCTGGACTCAAAGATGCACACTGAACTGGACTCAAAGACGCACACGGAACTGGACTGAGACAGACACGGAACTGGACTCAGACAGACATGGAACAGGACAGGGAGACCTAACGAATAGGTAGACAAACCGACAGGCAGGGACACACACTGCAAGACAGACAGACACGCTAAGCGACAGACAGACAGGGAATGAGAGGGGCGAACCCAAAGACTGACAAAGAGACTGACAGATGGGCAGACAGGCAGGTATACAGATTGGCCAACGAGCTGACGGCCTGGGGGGTGGACAGGCAGGCAGACATACTGGTTGACACACCGCATTATGTAATAACAAAATGTAATACATTTTCACTTCATTATGTAATAACACCCGCATTTTGTACATTTATTACATTTTGTCGAGTTATTACATAATGTGGTGTTTTTACATAATGTGTTGTTACAAGCCACACCCATCAGGGTTCAAAGTGTGGGTAAGAACTGGAATTTCTGGCATGCTCTGTGGCCTCGATGTGTACCAAGGCAGTGTCAACGGAATACGAGCCTAATCTGGACTTGGAGCATTGTGGGTACTGTAGGGCAGTTGTAAGTTGTTTCTTTGCAGTCCTCTCTCTGAGGGCTCAAATGCTTTATTTCTGCATAAGCTCCCAAATGAGCCTGTGTCTGTTACTTTCAACATTCCAACACTATCTTCCACTTCCCTTCAGGATCGCCAGACCTTTCATGCCAGATACTCATAATACTAAGATCAAAGCTATAGATGACACTGGGGGGGATTAACAACCTCCTTGCACGTAGAGGAGGCATAGTAACAAAAGTTCATTCACTGTTAACCACGCTCGCGGTGTGAACCCCCCACGGTGTGATATCTCTGGACTGCGCCAAATTGGCGACAAGCGGGCACCGTCAGTATTTCAAGGCCGCTCCATTCACACCAGCAAATGGAGGAAAGTCTAATTGAATAATTAGCAAATACAATTACAATATCCAACAGGTCTGAAAAACTCAGTGAGTGTGTCACGTACGAGAGGGTCACAGACGCGGAGTGGAAAAAACACAGGAACTCAAAAGGAAAGTTTAAACAAAGACTTTACTATTAACAATAAACAAAACAGGGAGCCAAAAAGAGGCCACGACGGGCAAAACCAAAAACTTAAACACTAGAAAAAACATGACACGAAAACAAATGACAAGGACAGAAACAGTGAACAGAAACAGGCAGAGCAGAAAACAAGCAGGCAGAAACAAAAGCAGGTCCAAAACACAGGCAGGCTGAAAAACACATGAAACGCAGTCAGAAACACACACAAGGAACCAGCACCCAAGTCAGGAAACAAAGAACTTAAATAGACAAGGGTAACAAGACACAGGTGAACTCAAAGAACAATCAAACCAGAAAAGGAGGGGATAACAAGTCACAGGTGGGAACAATTATAGAATAATTAAAACTAATAATACAATTAACACAGGGAGGGAGAACGAACTGAAACACAAAACTGAAGTGATCTGGCGGCCAAAAGGGGAAAAACAGAAACAGAAAATACAGAACCATGACAGAGTGCAGGCTATTAGAATATTACAGTATCACGTTTCTGAGTTCCCTAGCCTGCATGACTTATATATAATTCTATATAAATAATTCTTCATCTTCTCGTAACCTGAACCTAAAGTAATAATGTTTGGCATGGGTATATTTTAATACTCACAACGAAGGTCGGGGTACAAAGTATAGCCACCTTTCTTGCATTGCTAAATAAATACTACCAAAGTTATTGAAACCCGCCCCACAATGGGAAAGGTGGACGTGATGTGAAGGAGTGCCCTCCAAACAGCCAATGACAGCTCAGACCGCTCTCTCCCGGTCCAGTTTTTAAGTTAATGACCACCGAGGCCAGCTCTCTTCTTTTTTTCTTTTTTCAATTTTTACCTTTTCCTCCGTACTAGAGCCGTGGCTCACTTTGATTTTTAGGAAGCTATCATCTAGCCTCGGTGTCCCCGCCGAATAACCCGAATGTACCATTGGACTTAAGAGTGTTCGCACCGCTTCGGAACCGTGTGTTTACGCCTTGAAGTACTGATGGGCTCATATTGGCAGACCGGTGTCGCTGATCAAGCTGGCCTGTGTAAGGGAAAAATGAGAAATTACTTTTTACATATTTACTCACTTTTATATAACCTTAAGAAATCATTTAAAATTTATTTTCTGTCTAACTGAGAATTATTGGGAATGCATAGCCCCTCCCGTGCGTGTTCCTATTTTCCCCAGAAAACTGTCTCTGTATTTCTCCATTGTTTTTAGTCACTGTGTCTAAAGAAGTCTGTATCTCAGAAATCCAATGTTTTTAACCAATCAGAGACAAGCTGCAAAACAGTTTGAGACAGACAGGTTTTGGGAAAATTCCAGAACACGCCTTTCACCTACTTTTAACTGTATAAAATGAATGGCTTTTCACCTGTTCTGAGAGCTTCCATACAGACGTGTTGTGGCGCTGTGTGGATTCTCCTATTCGGCCGAATAAAGGTATCTGAACTGAATATTGTGTGTAAGTCTGTTGGACTCTTCTCACCGACCGGGGGAAATTAAGGTCATTTGCACCGCAGTAATTTGGCGTAGTCGGCAGGATCGCTAACTTGTTTTCCTTTTCAGACGCTTGGAACAGGGAAATACTGTGCACAGCCGGGATTTTTGAAATCTTGGAAGTTCGACTCTCCGCAGCCTGTAAGTAAAAGGACCGGAGCAGAAACGAACGCCCGAGGCCAAGGGCCGTCTGGTGGAGGTGATCAATACACAATCCGAACAAAAGGAGAAGGTGAGAACATAATATTCGTTCTTAGGTCGTGGACCTTGGGGTTGGTGCCCCCTAAACTTAGGTTGCAGACCTAAAAGTTGGAGTCCCCTAAGCTTTCAGGTTTTAGGTAACTGACGAGTTTTGCTAAATACTTTCGAAGAGAAACTATTAGTAGGATTTACCACCAGCTCGGGAATTCAAGGAATTCCAGAAACTAGTTACAAAGTCGTGGACTTTGAAAAAGTACTTTAGAAAGATAAAAATAAAAGAAAAGTCAATTATTTGGTTTCAATTATTTTATAATTATTGTTTGCTCTTAAAATGCTGGCAAAGAGAGACACGCTTGCAAAGAAGACACGCTTTTGCTGCTTTGCTTTCTCGCTGAGCAGGGTTACAAAGTATTGCTGAAGCTGGTTATTGTATGAGTGATAATTTGCTGAGTGTATAAAATAACTGAAACCTGTGATAAAACATTGGGAAAAAAAGACTGAAGTATCCTGAATGAGTTTGAGTAAACATAGGTTCGGGTGCAAATCCGGTCCTGGAAGGTCCGGCAAAAATAATGAATGATAAATTTGGACCAGGGGTGTTGTTTCAAATGCCAGAATGGGTTTCGCTGGGATTCCCTGAGAAAGGGAGTTTTTCGGGTCCGCAGTTGGAAAGACTGAAAACAGAATTAGAGAAACAGGAAAATAAAACTAAAAAGAGAGGTGGTCATAAACTGTGGAAGCCAGATTGGAAAGCCTATGGAGAATGGGCATTGGAGACACAGAGAAGATTACAGAAGGCTGAGAAAAGTAAGGTTCTGGACATGCGCACACACACACACACACAGACACGCACACATCCCACAGCTCTTCCACCCCCATCCCTTTACCCACAACTAACAATGCACAAAGTTGATCTTGATCTAGCTTGTCCTGCGTGCCCCCGATCCCAAGTTCTGCCGCCTGCCTACGACAGACCTGATGCCGCTACAGAAGCTGCCCCAGGTGCCGTCCAGCCCACAGAGCCACCAGCCGAAGCCTCTGGCGGAACCGAGCCCCGGTCCACTTGCCAGCACCACGCTGACCAACCGGGAAAGAAGAAGAGTGTCAAAAAGAAAGAAGAAAAGAGGATTTTCAAACCAGTAACCCGGGCGGACACCGGAGTGACGGTGGCGACCGAGGGGGGACAGGAAGAGTCGGATGAGGAGAAAGAGCCCGAAGGACAAGTCCTCCTCGACACTTACCCCCTGATCCAGTGTCCGAACGCACAGGCGGGTGTGGAAGGGCAGGCCTCAATCGTTTACGTCCACCGTCCTTTTAAAGTGTCAGAGATGAAAGCCTTGATCAACGACCTGCCAAATCCCGAAACGGTGGGAGGAGAGAGGTACTGTGATGCCATTTGATCCATAGTGAGTACATGCCGCACCCGCACTGATGAACTGGCTACCATATTACAAAGACATTTAAAATTTAAATGGGCAAGTGTTAAGAATGGATTTGGGGACCAGCCTATTGACTGGGAACCTGGAAATGACACTGAGTTTTCCAGAGAAATGGACGGCCTCTACAGCTGGCTGAAAGCACGTTTTCTAGTCCGGCTCGACTGGACCAAGGTCCGCGGTGTAACACAGGATCCGTATGAATCTGTTGAAGAATACTTAACCAGACTAACTGAAGCAGCATCTTCCAGCTTTGAACTTAGCTTGTGCTGCCTCAGCTGGGTCTCGGGGATCACTTTCTCCTCCCTCTTTCCTCTCTTCCTCTCCTCTCCACACTCCGACTCGTAAGTAACGCCATAATTCGAAGTTTAACCTACCGTTAGCTATTTATGTGTATATCCATACAGAGCCAGCAGTAGCAAGACAGCGGCTAGATCGTAAACCTAATTGTATGGTTAAAGAACTTTGTGCTATGAGTCGAGTGTAACTGATTGTTGTCTGTGTCATACTAATCATAGGCTACGTGCGTAAAATGGTATTAGTTCATTCATAGTGAGTTTCTGTGTAGCGATACCCAGCAACCTTGTTGAGAGTGCGTATCGCTTATGACCCCTAATACTAATACTATAACGTCTGACTAGGCACTACATTCTACATTACGTACTGAATTGTATCGTGCTATACTGTGCCAGTATCCTATCCCATGTTACAACCAAACTGCTTAATGTATAATAACAATTATTGGTCATTAAAGCATATATTATTTTATATGTGTGTTTGTGTTTCCTCTCTCATGCTGATGGAATGATCCACCAACGAAGTCAAATAGAGACATTTGAATTAATAAGTGCCGAGGGTCAATTCCCTCTAAATAATTTTAAGTGTTGAGGTTGATAAAGGGTAATCTCCAGTTATTCTGGGTTCAGTATTCCGAGTGCTGTGCCATTAACAGGGTAGCTGAGGGTGACCCCCTAATTAAATTTGAAATAATAAAATAATATAAATTAATTTAAATTTGATAACTCAACTAAGTTCTATCAACCTTATGACATATTGGAGGTTCTACCGAGATGTTTCTTCTAATGCTTTGCTTGGAAATGTTTTTAACTTTATGAGGAACGTGTTAGGACGGGTTTATGGTAATGAAATCAGCAGTGCGAGAGGAACTATTCAGCAGGTTATCCATATTGAAATAGGAATCTACCCGCTATGCATATATTCTTATAGCCCTGTTTAACCCTCTGGGGTCTAAGGGTAAAATGAGGCACACTGGTGATTGTGCGATGCTCTGACATTTGTGTAAATTTCATCAACTTTATATACAGTGATTCCAAAGTGTTTCATATCTTTGTTTTCAGCACAAACTCAGCTACAATAATATGGCAGCAGTAAGTAGGTCATAATCATGTGTGGATTGTAAACTGCTCTAAAAACACACAAACTGTAAACAGTAGTTTTGAACATGCACAGGAATGTTGTAATAAAACACACTAAACAATTGTGACTAAGACTTGTGTTCACTGAAATGTGTTCATCAAGGTCTTGGGTATCAAAAGATGACAAACTCTTTTAGCAAATCCAATGAGAAATATAAAATAAATTTCTAAAAGTTAGTGTTGTGACTACTATTTTTCAACATCAGGTGAGAATGGGAGGGCAAATGGCCTTTCTGTAATGAATATGCATTGGGTAGGACGACCTGCCAGCTAAGTAGGCTATTCACACCTGGCCGCATGCCTCCCCACCACTAAGACAAAGACTCAGTGAGCCATTTAGAAGACAGAAACAAAGACATCTTTTGATTTTCAGAACATTTATTGAAGCAAACTATACGCATGGAAGATGAGATGAGACTGGTGTACTCTTGCAACGCTTGCGTGGCCTCTTAGCTAGTGGTGAACTAGGCCATGTTTCCTGATCAGCATCTCTGTAAATATGATAAAAACAAAATTGTTAGGAAATGTGACATCAAATCAAACTTTATTTATATAGCACATTTCCTTCAACAGGTGAAAATTAAATGTGCTTTACAAAAAAGGGGCAAACCACTAACTAATGAAAACAAAACTTAGGAAATGTGACATGGTTACATCATATACAAACAAAGAACCAAACAAACACAACCAGACGCAGAGAGGTAGCCTATAATTTTGAGAAGCAATGGTTAGAATCGTTCGTAGTGTGGGAATTTACAAGCGCGCATATTAGTGAATATTCCTACAAACACACAGAGAATGTAATACAGCACACATTTACAAATAATGCAAGCTATCAATGAAACTACATTAGCTAAACTAAATAAACATTGATATTCCAGCTCAACTACACGCAACTCATCAATAACAATGCCTCAATCTGAAGTAGGCTAGGTCTGTTTAGCTAAGTGGTTATTATATTGCTATTTCCCGAATTTACTTACAGTATGCTAATATCGATTGTGCGAGGACATCAGTTTTAGAATCCTAGCCACGCCACGGGCTATTTATTACCAATATGATCGAAAAACATACAGTCTACCTGATACTTCTAACACAACCAGACGCAGAGAGCCTAGCCTATAATTTTGAGATGCAATAGTTCGAATCGTTCGTAGTGTGGGAATTTACAAACGCGCATATTGCTGGATATTCCTACAAAATTCCTACAGATTTGTTTCAATACAGTACACATATTTACCAATATGATCATAAGAAATATACTTACGCATGAAGTTGATCCTCAGCTGGATCAGTTTGCTGTTCGAAATGACACCGCTCTTCATCAGTGTCGGCTTCCGGACGGACCATTTTCCAAAATTAAACGAAATGTTCACCTCAAAAGAAGTGAATTAGGCGACACTTTGACATTCTATCCCGCTTTCGCAGACTTGGCATTTCTCACATGGATCTCGCATCGCCCCTCCTTTAGTCTCCTTCTATGGAGAGTAATTATAATGTTGTTAACATGTGAATGCGATTTGGGCGGACTTCCTGCTGAGCGAAATTCACATAGTAATGAGTAAAGTTTAAGGAAGCATACATGGTCTAATTTATCAAATTTAAAACTTTTAAAACAATTCATATTATTTGCCATTGGAAAGTCGCGATTCTAAGGTTTCTGTCAATGTTTTTGTTGCGTCTGTATGATAACAGCACATGAAGTTAATCATCCAAATAGAAACGAAAGTTAATTTCATCTTGTCGAGCTCCGCCGGCGGAGGTCTCGACCCCAGAGGGTTAAAGTGCATTAAACCAGTTTTTGAGTACTTTAGTCCCCCAGTGTGAGAAGCTTCTAAGCCGTATCCAGAACCTGTGCAGAGGTCCATCCAAGGATAAAGATTGAACAGGCCTGAGCCCTGCCGCTGACTGGGAAGCCAAACTCTACTGAATTCCGGGGCAATACCCACACAAACAACAGGACCCCGCTGGGAGCAGCTATACCGCCACACTGATAGTGCACTAACTGCTGTTACTTTGTCAGATACTGGTGTATGTGTGAATACTTAGAGACATAGATATAAGGATGTGTGTACTTAAGTGTTTACAGGTGTATGTTGCCATGTAGCTTATTTGTATGATTTATACTTGACATCATTATACTAAATCTCCTCTGTCTTTGTCATGGTTCTGGGGTGTAGTGGCCTTGTGCTGCCACTAGAGGGCACCTGGCCTTTGAGAATTTCTTGATGTGTTCCAGGTGTCTGATTTCTCAATTATTTTCACCTGGGGAGGTGCCTTTATAAGCACTGCCAGAACACCCATCTGCGCTTCTGTGTAAAACCTCTTTATCACAAAGCCGGTACGACATTGGTATAGGTGCTCGTAGGACGAATTACAGAATTGTGTTGTGGGTTGTTTCTGTGTCCTGGGTTAAGGCGATTCAGTCTCTTAGCGCTGTGTGCGCATTCTGACGCCTTAAGAGTGTTCATACTTTTCTTTTGAGCTCGTGTGAGCCGGTGGGTATTGGGACGTTGTCCCTGGTGTGTATTTTGTTTGCGTTTTTCTGAGCTGCGTCTCAGGTTTTTATTTCGCTGAGTAAGTTTTGCGACTCAGTTGTCTATTTTCTTTTTAGACCAGTTTTGGGTTTGGTACCAGAGCCTCGCCTCTGTACCACTGGTCCTCTTCTTTTTTCGCCCTGGTTTTTACGGGTCGCTTTTGGTTTCACTAGCCAGTTTTACGGCTGGACAAGGTGGTCCTTCGGAGTGGCTTTTTACTCCGTGTTTTTGGTTCTTGTTTTTGATCCTTTGTGTGCGGGAGTTACTCTCCCTAGGATCTTATTTGTTTTGTGTTTTACTTGTGGGTGTTCCCTTTCCCTTTCCCTTTGTCCTTCGGGACTTTGTGGCTAAACGCTTCCGGTAGCGTTAGCTTTTCGTTCCCCTATATTAGTCGCTTCTGGTTCTCCAACACCGATATTGTGGTGGAAATGGACGCTAATACTCTTGAGCGGGCGGTAGCCGCCCAGCAAGCGACCATTTCTAACCATGGACAGGGGTTACAGCTGCTCCAGGCACAGCAGGTAGCTACGGCTGAGCAGCAGGCACTGATCTTCCGTAGACAGGAAGAGATGTTGGAGCGATTGAGGAGACAACAGGAAGTGCTAATAGGGCTCGCAGACAGCTTTCGCCAGTTGGTGAGCGAGTCCCGCTCCCCGACGGCGCCAGTACCGTCACCAGTGGCACAAGCACTGTCACCCACCACACTCCCCCAACCAGGGTTACCGAATGCTAGGGAGCCTAAATTACAGCTTCCGTTGCGCTACAGCGGGGAGGCAGGAAAGTGCAGAGGCTTCCTGTCTCAATGCCTAATTTTTTTTAAGTCACAACCCTCCCGTTTTACTACCGAGGATGCTCGGGTGGCGTTCATTTTATCTCTACTTACCGGGACTGCTCTGGCGTGGGCTGATCCTTTAATTCGCGCACAGGCGCCAGTGATGAACGATTCCCAGCTCCTGATGCTCGAGATGGCCCAGGTCTTTGACCATGACATCTCGGGCAGGAGAGCGGCTACCCGGTTGACCCGGATCAAGCAGGGAGGCCAAAGTGTGGCCGAGTTTTCGATACATTTTCGGGCATTGGCAGGGGAGACGGGGTGGGCAGAGGAACCACTCATGACCCTGTTCATAAACGCACTGTCCGACCCGGTAAGGGACGCCTTGGCCACTCTAGAACCACCGGTTAGTTTGGGGTCACTGATTTCTACAGCAATCCGCATAGACAACCGGGTAAGGGAACGGGAGAGAGAGAAGGCGGACAGAAAAGATCGGGCGACCCTTTTTGCTCCATCACTTCCGGGCCGGGATGCCAATGCGGGGCTCAATCAGGTTGCTCATAAGGGGGAGGAGCCGATGCAAATAGACAGCTCGGCTCTTGGGCGGACCAGGAGAGATACGTCACGGAGAGGGCGGTGTTTCTTCTGCAAACAGCCGGGGCACATGGTCAAGAATTGCCCGAAGTTGACCGTAAAAGACCAGTCTCACTAGTGGAGCGGAAGTCACCAGTGAGACATAATAAAGTTACAGACTTTCGCACCTTTTTATCTGTGGAACTGGCATGGAGAGGGACTGAAGTCCAGGCGGAAGCCATTTTAGATTCTGGGGCGGTTGATAATTTTATCGATCGCAGGTGGGCTCAGAACCTGAATCTGCCAGTCCGTTTCATGTCCCATCCCCAATCCCTCATAGCACTTGACGGCCGCCCGTTGGGCACGGGTACGGTGAGGCAAGTAACTGAGTTGGTTTCGATGCGTATTCCATTCCAGGGGCACGTGGAGCGCATTCGATTCTTTTTAGTGGAATCCCCCGCGTACCCACTGGTATTGGGACATTCGTGGCTGGTGGAACACCAGCCCCATATTAATTGGGGTAACAAAATTAATCCTATCGCGCAGTGGGGGTCTCGGTGTGATGACCACTGTCCGCAGGTGCGCTCTCCTTCCTCCTCTCCTCTCAACGAGACCGATATGGGGTCTGAGTTGGACGAGAGGGAGACTGGGTCGGGTTGCAGTCCGGCATTGTTTCCTGCGGTCTCTGAGGAGCCAGAGGAGAGTCTAGCTTGGGACTCGGTTTGTGACTGGAATCCGCCGGCAGACGAGTGGGATGGTAGTTTTAATTCCGATTTAGAGGAGGATTTTATATCACAGTCTTCCGATGGTGAAGATGAGGCGCAAATTTTAGGAGCGGTTTCCGTTCCCCTTCCTCCCAATGTGCCGGAGGATTACAGGGAATTAGCGGAAGTGTTCAGCAAAAAAAGGGCCACCACACTGCCGCCGCACCGACCATATGACTGCGCCATAGACCTCTATCCGGGTACGGTGCCTCCTAGGGGTTCGCTATATTCATTGTCGATTCCCGAGGGCGAGGCTATGAGGAGGTACATTCAAGAAGCATTAGCTAGTGGGTTTATTAGACCCTCAACCTCACCGGCAGGGGCCGGATTCTTTTTTGTAGGAAAGCAAGACGGTAGCCTGAGACCGTGTATTGATTACAGAGGTCTCAATACGATCACAATAAAGAATCGGTACCCGTTGCCCCTTATGAATTCGGCATTTGAGCGCCTCCAATCGGCAGCTGTATTTTCTAAGCTCGACCTCCGTAATGCGTACAATCTAGTGCGCATACGTGAGGGCGATGAATGGAAGACAGCTTTTAATACTCACACTGGCCATTATGAGTATTTAGTGATGCCGTTTGGCCTCACTAACGCCCCTTCTGTGTTTCAGGCATTCGTTAATGATGTGCTCAGGGAGATGCTGGAGAAATTCGTATTTGTCTACCTGGATGACATCTTAATCTTCTCCACCAATCTCTCTGAGCACATCAAACATGTCAAGCAGGTATTAGCCAAACTCTTAGAGGCTCACCTGTTTGTAAAGGCAGAAAAATGCGTGTTTCACGCGGACTCCGTCTCGTTTCTGGGGTTTATTGTGTCTGCAGGAAAGATCCAAATGGACCCAGATAAGGTTTCTGCGGTCAAGAATTGGCCAACCCCGGATTCGATAAAGCAAGTCCAACGATTTTTAGGATTTGCTAATTTTTATCGGCGGTTTATCCGCAATTTTAGCTCCGTGGCTGCGCCCATCACGGCGCTAACTAAGTGGCTAAACTTTGTGGCTAAACGCTTCCGGTAGCGTTAGCTTTTCGTTCCCCTATATTAGTCGCTTCTGGTTCTCCAACACCCCCACACCATTATAGTCTCCTCTTTTTCCTCCTAATGTTTCACCCTTATCTATCACTATATACTCCACTTGCGCTCACCTGCCTTGTTGTGTGCTGTTCTGCCTTATAGAGCCACAGATAACACCTCCTGGTGACACTGTGCCCTCGGTCAGAAGGCAGAGGACTTATTCCACACAGAGGGGACCCTAGCCACGGGTCAGTGGAAGCTGTTGGGAAACCCTTTCCAAGGCAGAGGTGTCTGTCTTTTGAATTACAGAAGTAGAACCCCTGCTTTGGAAACGTCTATTTTTACCGTGGGTGCACTTTTTAAAATCTCCTTCTCTCACTACACCACACGTGAACACATACACACACTGAAATTAGGGAATAATGTCTTGCCCCTTTGTATCTGGCAAACCTTCCTACTCAATCACTCCCTCTTCTGATGAAGACCACCCCCCAAACCTTATGCCTAACCCCCCTGGCCCCTTATAACTACAGACTGTTATGAACCCTGAGGAATTCAGGGATTGTTTGGCTGAGGACGGACCTTTTGACAATTTGTCAGCCGTGACCCGGAGTTGCACGCACGCACGCACGCACGCACGCACGCACGCACGCACGCACGCACAACAGAAGCAGGACAAAGCGGGCAGGTACATAAAGTCAGAAACAAACACAAGGAACCAGCACCTGGTCAAAGAGTCAAGGGGACAAAGAACTTAAATAGACAAGACACAGGTGAACTCAAGACATAATCAAACGAGACGGAAGGAATAACGAGAGGCAGGTGGGGACGATGATTAAATAACGAGACTGGTGAGAACAATAATAGAATAATTGAAACCAATAATACAATTAACACAGGGAGGGAGAACGAACTGAAACACAAAACTGAAGTTTCGCCATCTGGCGACCCAACAAGGAAAGACAGAGACAGAAACACAGAACCATGACAAATCAGATAAGATATAAGTACATTAATGTGGACTACAAAAAGTTCTATAGATATGAAATTAAATGCCCACTAGTTTCCTGAGATAAGATAAAAATACCCCTGCAGTAACAAATAAAAAGATCTATGCCCTTTGTAAGTGCACAAATTACTGTATTTACAAAACACAAAGAAAAAGCAAAATCAAAATAAAATATCAGGGTCCCAAAAGGCTAGCAAAAAAAGGCAAAGGATCAAAATTCAGTGGTGGGGTTACTACAGCCTCTATGCCCTCTCTGTGCCATGCTTGAAAGCAGTTGTGGTCCAGGATCAGGCAGACAGGAGCATTTCCAAGTGTTAGATTATGCTCACCATTAGCGGTCCAATGAACACATCATTGCCTGTGTGCTGTCGTCTTCTGAGAGCAATCCTTTGTGCTAGGGTCACAGATGGGCACTGTGGGACAGTCCTCTGGCCAGCACCCTGCCTGTGTTGTCTCTTCAGCAGAAGACCTGCAGGACAGAGCTGGCATGTAAGATGTCCCTGACTCACTTACACAATAGTGCAAAGTAGTGATCGAGAGTGCAAAGTAGAGCTAACAAGCACGGGACTACAGGAAAAAAAAGAGAGAAATATATTATTTAACAGTTTTTACACAGAAGTTTTACAGGCCCTACCGACCCTGGCCATGACAGCCAACATGCTACTGTCCACCAGGTGGATATACCTGCAAACCATTCCTCCCCCTTATCTAACAACAATAATCAACAACAATCTATCCCATGTGACGAATACATTGCTTATTTACCTGCACAGCCTTCTGCACTGCATAGAATTTATTCATGTGGAACAATGACTACTAAACAAAGACACGCTAATTCATACATTGTGGAAAAAATACAGTATACAATATAAGGGTCAGTGACAAATAAGGGTTGGCAAGATGAGCAATTCAAAAATATTTTAAAAATTTGTTTTAAAAGCATGCATCAGGTTTGTTAAAATGTACATTTTGTATTTATGTTGGTTTCATGTCATTTGAAATGACATTTGCACTGTCATGGTCCTGTGTTCCTGTCTGCGTTTTCCCTGTTGGGCCGCCAGATGGCGGCACTTCCGTTTTGTGTCCTGCTCCCCCTGTGTTAATTGTATGATTGTTTTCAATTGTCTTATTATTGGTTCTTGATTGTCTCATTTTCCCTTCCCTCTCTGTGGCCTGATTGTTCATGGTGCCCTCCTGTGTCTCGTCAGTGTCTGTTCTATTTAAGTTTCCCTCTCCCTTGACTCAGGTGCTGGATCCTTGTGGTTATGTCTGATTGTTTGTTCGTAAGCCTCTGCTCCATGTGTTCCTGCCTATGCTCTGGTTTTCTGGTGTTTTTGGATTTCTGCATTTTCTTTGTTCCTGCGTTTGTAGTTTCCCTTCGTTGTTGAAGGTCGCCCTGCGAGGCTTTGTGTTCCCTTTTGTTCCCCCCTTCTAAGTAAAGTCTTTTGTTCTCATCATTTGGAGTTTTTTTGTATTTTTGCCCTCTGCGTTTGGGTCCCAACCCCCCACGCAACCCGACAGAAGGATCCAGCCAGTGCTGGACCCAGCAGAGGTTTTTTTTCCCCCTCTCCCTTTTTCCTTTTTCTTTCCTCTGGATTTTTTGTTTTGTTTACCATGCCACCGGGGTGGTGGAGTGACCCGGAGGACTCGCCACCCAGCGACTGGGAGTCCTTCGCCCTTGAGCTTCCCAGCGCCCGGGGCGGGCGGTCACGGAGGTGCCGTGGTCGGGCTGCCTCCCGGTCGGCCAGACCTCCAGCTGCGGTTCCCGACCCTGCGTCTTTCGAAGGGTCTCGACTGGTCATCTTTCCAGGGCCCGGCCCGCGGGGGTCCCGCCGGTCCCGTCCGGCTGCCCAGCCGGGTTCCCTACGGCTGGGGTCTGTGTTCCTGTCCCCTGCCCAGCCCAGACGGCAGGGGCCTCGGCCTGCTCCGCCCCAAGTCCTGGAGGGGCCTCGGCCTGCTTCGCCCCGCGCCCTGGAGAAGCCTCCTGCTTCGCCCCGCGCCCTGGAGAAGCCTCCTGCTTCGCCCCGCGCCCTGGAGAAGCCTCCTGCTTCGCCCCGCGCCCTGGAGAAGCCTCCTGCTTCGCTCCGCGCCCTGGAGAAGCCTCTGAAGCTGCCCAGTGCTCCTGCCCTGCCCAGTGCTCCTGCCCTGCCCAGTGCTCCTGCCCTGCCCTGTGCTCCTGTGTCCCTTGGTGTTCCCTCGTCCCTTGGTGTTCTCGCTCCCCCTAATGTCCGTCCTTCCCTCCCCCAGTGTCGTCGCTCCCCCTAGTGGCCGTCCTTCCCCCGGTGTCTTCGCTCCCCCTAGTGGCCGTCCTTCCCCCGGTGTCGTCGCTCCCCCTAGTGGCCGTCCTTCCCCCGGTGTCGTCGCTCCCCCTAGTGTTCGTCCTCCCCCCAGTGTCCGTCCTCCCCCTAGTGTGGTCGCTCCCCCTAGAGTCCGCACTCCACCTAATGTTCCCACGCCACCCAGTGTTCCCAACCGTGTGTCTGTGTTCCCCGGCCCCCGTGTCGAATTGTTTACCCGCATGTGTGTCAGTCAGTTTGTTGGCCTGTTTGTCTGCCCCCCAGGCCGTCGGCCCATCGGCTAATGTGTTCTCCTGCCTGTCTGTGTCAGTCCGCGTGTTTTTTGTCTTGTTTGCCAGTGTGTCAGTCCCTGTGTCAGTGTTTGGGTTCACCCCTTTCCCTCCCTGTCTGTCTGTCCCTTAGTGTGTCTGTCGGTGTCGCAGTGTGCCTCCCCGCCTGCTTGTCCCTTTGTCTGTCTGTGTAGATCTCCTGGTGTTGTTCCTGTGTCTGTCAGTCCATTTTGTCAGTCCTGGTCCACCCCTGTGTAGTGTCCTCGCCCGTCTAGTTCCTTGTAGTGTTTTGTTTCGCTCCGTGTTTGTCTTGTACCCAGTCCTGTGTTGTGTGTGTATCTGTTATGTAGGGTCTTGAGTCTTGTCCCTTCCTGTCATATGTCCCAGTCCAGTGTTTTGTCTTGTCTCGTCTCGTTACCGTCCAGTGTACGGTCTCGTCTAGTCATAGTCCAGTCCTGTGTGTCTGCCTCGCCCCAGTCCAGTCCTGTGTGTCTGCCTCGCCCCAGTCCAGTCCTGTGTGTCTGCCTCGCCCCAGTCCGAGTCCCTTGGTTTCTTGAGTCCCTGAGTTTCCTGTCGCCCGAGTCCTGCCCAGCCCTGAGTTTCCTGTCGCCCGAGTCCTGCCCAGCCCTGAGTTTCCTGTCGCCCAAGTCCTGCCCAGCCCTGAGTTTCCTGTCGCCCCTTGGGGGGGGGGGGGTACTGTCATGGTCCTGTGTTCCTGTCTGCGTTTTCCCTGTTGGGCCGCCAGATGGCGGCACTTCCGTTTTGTGTCCTGCTCCCCCTGTGTTAATTGTATGATTGTTTTCAATTGTCTTATTATTGGTTCTTGATTGTCTCATTTTCCCTTCCCTCTCTGTGGCCTGATTGTTCATGGTGCCCTCCTGTGTCTCGTCAGTGTCTGTTCTATTTAAGTTTCCCTCTCCCTTGACTCAGGTGCTGGATCCTTGTGGTTATGTCTGATTGTTTGTTCGTAAGCCTCTGCTCCATGTGTTCCTGCCTATGCTCTGGTTTTCTGGTGTTTTTGGATTTCTGCATTTTCTTTGTTCCTGCGTTTGTAGTTTCCCTTCGTTGTTGAAGGTCGCCCTGCGAGGCTTTGTGTTCCCTTTTGTTCCCCCCTTCTAAGTAAAGTCTTTTGTTCTCATCATTTGGAGTTTTTTTGTATTTTTGCCCTCTGTGTTTGGGTCCCAACCCCCCACGCAACCCGACATGCACCATTTTTTACAAAAGGTAAGACTCAATGTGCCTGAAAATGTCAGGTGGTATAACCACAAAAGAATATTATATATTTTATCCACCTAGAGTGTATGTAAGTGTACTCATAAAAATATCACATGAATAGATTTTATTAGGATTCTCTAAATTTAACCGTGTAAAGCCCAAATATAGAAAAAATGCTCATTTTTTTCACCTATCAGATGTTGTAGGAGGCCTCTGAATTTTTTACATTTTAATAAGTTTTTTGGGAAATTATGTAATATTGCAACATTGGCCCTAGTTGGGAGCAGAATTTCTGTATTTGTACTCGCATTGTCTGAACAAATATACAGAACAACTAAGGGTTCATTTGCAGGGCTGATTGCTTGTTCAGCCCCATAACAGTATATTATGAATAATAATCACACAAGTCATATTTTTTTATGAATAGTCATTTATTAATTTAAAAAAACAGGATAAAATTGTATTTACAAAACTGAATTTCGTCTTTGTGCCAGTGTTCGGCCATGTTCATTTGCAATGATCGTCCCAAAGACAGTTCTTTTCCTCTGAAAAGCAAAAACGAACATTACACTTGCTGCATAGCGTGTTGGTGTATCCTTTATTGCAGTGTCTGCAGCGTCCTCTCTTCGTCTTCACTGGCAAATGTGCGATTAGGTCCTTGCGTACATCCAGTGGGGGGTGTACAGATGACCTCTTGACTGGGACCCTGTTTGGTGGACTCCCATCACCTGAGGATGGTCTCTTCTGAGCATTCAAAGGGCTCCTTGATGTCGCCGTCTGTGTTACTGGGTTCCCATTGCCTGAAGATGTTCACCCTCTTTGGTGTGTTGAGAGTTGTGTTCACCTGAATTGTATTAGAACAGAATCAATTAAGATACAAGTCAAAAATACATTAAGATACAAGTCAAAAATATTAGAAACAGTGAAATATTAAAAATATTACAAACTGTAAATAACAGCATGCATTCTCACCAGGATGAGAGAGGATGCTAGTTGTGCCTGAAACTGTCTCCTGTTCAGTATCTCTTTCCTAGAAATCTTGAGAGCTTTGCAGTCCCGCTTGTAGAGGAGCCAGGCATGGATCACAGCGAGGATAATGGTGTGCCAGAAGATGTAGATGTACCAGCGGCAGGATTTCATGGGGAACTTGTATTTGGCTGTAAATGAGCCCAACAAATCCACACCTCCCATGTATTTGTTGTAGGTACTGTCATAAGGTTAATAGAACTTAGTTGAGTTATCAAATTGAAATTAATTTATTTTATTATTTCAAATTTAATTAGAGGGTCACCCTCAGCTACCCTGTTAATGGCACAGCACTCTGAATACTGAACCCAGAATAACTGGAGATTACCCTTTATCAACACTTAAAATTATTTAGAGGGAATTGACCCTCTGCACTTAATACAAATGTCTCTATTTGACTTTGTTGGTGGATCATTCCATCAGCATGAGAGGAAACATAAACACACACATAAAAAATATATGCTTTAATGACCAGTTTGGTTGTAATATAGGATAGGATGCTGCACAGTATAGCACGATACAATTCAGTACATAAATGTAGAATGTAGTGCCTAGTCAGACGTTATAGTATTAGTATTAGGGTTCATAAGCGATACGCTCTCTCAACAACGTTGCTGGGTATTGCTACATAGAAACTCACTATGAATGAACTAATACCATTTTACACACATAGCCTATGATTAGTACGAAACAGACAACAATCAGTTACACTCGACTCATAGCACAAAGTTCTTTAACCATACAATTAGGTTTACGGTCTAGCTGCTGTCTTGCTACTGCTGGCTCTGTATGGATATACACACAAATAGCTAACGGTAGGTTAAACTTCGAATTATGGCATTACTTACAAGTCGGAGTGTGGAGAGGAGAGGAAGAGAGGAAAGAGGGAGGAGAAAGTGATCCCCGAGACCCAGCTGAGGCAGCATGCGCTAAGTTCAAAGCCAGAAGATGTTGCTTGAGACAGGCCAGCTTGATTGGCGACACCGGTCTCCCAACACAAGTCCATCAGTACTTCAAGGCATAAACAAAGCGGTGCGAACACCAACGGTACAGCGATCCAGGGTTATTCGCCAGGGACACCGAGGCTAGATGATGGCTTCCTAAAAATCAGCATGAGAAAAAAAGAAAAGAGCTGGCCTTGGTGGTCATTGACTTAAAAACCGGACCGGGAGAGAGCAGTCTGAGCTGTCATCGGCTGTTTGGAGGGCACATCTTCATATCACGTCCACCTTTCCCATTGTGGGGCGGGTTTCAATAACTTTGGTAATATTTATTCAATTTTGATCTAGCTGCATAATTATTTAGCAATGCAAGAAAGGTGGATATACTTTGTACCCTGTGTCACGGTGCGATGGAGGGTTAAGACCCAAATGCGGAGGGGGAAAAACTCAAACTCCAAAAAAGGTAAGAACAAAAGACTTTACTAAACAAAAGGGGAACAAAGGGAACAAAAGGCCTCGCAGGGCAACTCTTCAAAATAAAGGAAAACTTCAGAAACATAGAACAAAGAAAATCCGAAAATCCAAAAAGCACGTGGAAACAGAACAGGGCAGGAACATGATCAGAAACACAACCAAACAACCAACAAACCAACAAGGATCCAGCACTGAGTTCAGGAGACGGGAACTTAAATAGACACACACTGACGAGACACAGGAGGGCACCATGAACAATCAGGCCACAGAGAGGGAAGGGAAAACGAGACAACCAGCAAACAATAATTAGACAATTGAAAACAATCATACAATTAAACAGGGGGGAGCAGGACACAAAACAGAGGTGCCGCCATCTGGCGGCCCAACAAGGAAACACAGACAGGAAAACACAGAACCATGACACCCTGACCATTGTTGTCAGTATTAAAATATACCCATACCAAACATGATTACTTTAGGTTCAGGTTATGAGAAGATGAAGAATTATTTCTAAGTCGTGCAGGCTAGGGAACTCAGAAACGTGATACTGTAATATTCTAATAGCCTGCACTCACTTTGAGTTTTTCAGACCTGTTGGATATTGTAATTGTATTTGCTAATTATTCAATTAGACTTTCCTCCATTTGCTGGTGTGAATGGAGCGGCCTTGAAATACTGACGGTGCCCGCTAGTCGCCGGCGGTGCTCTACAGGGATATGCAGCAGTTATCTAGGTGCCAAGTTGGCGCAGTCCAGAGATATCACACCGTGGGGGGTTCACACCGCGAGCGTGGTTAACAGTGAATTAACATTTGTTACTATGCCTCCTCTATGTGCAAGGAGGTTGTTAATCCCCCCCAGTGTCATCTATATCTTTGATCTTAGAATTATGAGTATCTGGCATGACGGGTCTGGCGATCCTGAAGGGAAGTGGAAGATAGTGTTGGAATGTTGAAAGTAACAGACACAGGCTCATTTGGGAGCTTATGCAGAAATAAAGCATTTGAGCCCTCAGAGAGAGGACTGCAAAGAAAGAACTTACAACTTCCCTACATTCCCTCTTTATAGCCTCGCAAATTAGCGACGAGCTGACTTGTGAGGTCATGCAATATGGCAGGTGGTGCAAGGACTTATGCTGTCGATTAGTAGGGCACCCTAGTTTCATCTCTCTCTCTCTGGCGGGGATGGTCGCTTCTGTTAATGTTCATGTTTGATTATGTGCTTACATACATAGGTGGTCTGTCACTCTCTTACTGTGCTTGCACAAGGTTATTGTGTTAGTTGTGATAGTGTACATGGGACTGAGAGGGTCTGGCACCTTGGCACAGCTGTGGGTCACGACCTCCACTTAAGTTGGGTTGCAGGAACTGAGGGTCTTAGTTTCATGTGCTACGGTATTGTGTTAGGAAGAGTTTGTTTGAAGTGTGAGGTCATTTAGATGTTACAGGAAATGCAAGGCTGGTGTGCAGGATCTCCAAAGTTGACCTGTAGATGTTCCCACTTTTGTCAAGGTGTCAGCCTGATCACTACCTCGTTTAGGATAACCATCTTTATTCGGCAGCAAAGGGGGGTTTGGTGACCTAGTCTCTGTTTGGTTCTCCCACATCTTTTGATTTGGTTGTGTTAGCCGGTATGTGGAGAGATGTGCTGGCTCTGGGTCCGTTCCGTAGCCGTCAACGGACACCCAACCCAGTGCGCAGGCATAAATAGCCTTTATGGGCCCAGGATCATAGTGGTCAGCCTCTGGCCTGTGGCCCCAGAGAATGTTTTTGTCAGCATCAATAATGGGCCTGAGGCGCCTGAGTAAGTCCATCCCTAATAAGAGTATGGGATGGTCATGTCACGCTACATAGAAGGGGTGGATTATGGACAACCCTTCAAAAGTTAGTTTAAGATCAATCACTCCCCTGTAGGTTGTGGTCTGTGCCTTCCCGTGTTCTCTGTATGGCTTCAAAGAGCGAGTGAGTTATGAGGGAGATTTCAGCACCAGTGTCCAGAAGAGCCTCAACATTGCAAGCTTGGTCTAACTGTAGCAGATCAGAGGCCGAAACACGTCATTGGGGAGGGGGATGTGTCTGGGGGGTTACTGGATTCTGTTGTTAGGAGGCTTTCGTTTGCTCTTGTGAGGTCATGATGTCCACTAATCGCTCCAGGTTGTCAACTATGGTATCCAGTCGGTTATGTCGGGGTGACCGTGTAGGTGCCTTTAGCTAATTAGAAGGGAAGTGATCTCTCCTATAACGCGGGGAAGATTTTGGTGTGTGTGGCCTGTCAGTTTGGGGAGAGCTGTGAGGGAACGCTCTTTGAAAGTTCTTTCCCCTTTGTGTGGACTGTATTGTCAGGACTTCTGTTACCTTCCTGTGGTCTGACTGCTTTTTGCGCATGCTGAGCCAGATTCGTTGTGCATGTTCCACTATATCCTGCATGGGGGTGGTTGTCATGGCCAGCCCTTTTATGTCCTCATGCAGATTCTCCAGGAAAGCTTCTTTGAGGAAGTTGGGGTTGTATTCCTGTTGCGGCAGGTTTCTTGTGTAGGCCCGGTTAAGTCCATCAAAGAAATCCCTTGGGCTTTCTTGGCAGCCTTGTTTATTGTCCATGAGTGCTTTTATCTTGGAGAAAAGAGTGGTGGGGCCTTGGTATTTTTTGCAAAGTTCATGACAGAATTGGTTAAATGAGTTATGAGGGTTATTTTGCTGTCATCATTTAACAGTCCCAGGTAATTAACCTGCTGGTGCACCTCCATTAGGTAGGCTTTGACATCACGGTGGCCCTGCTGGGGGTCAAAGGGGGTTATGGTTTGTGTTGCCTTGTACACAGTGTTCTTTATAGCTGAAGCTTCCACGTTGTAGGAGTGTGATGTGGTTAGTTGGTGGGGTGGTAACCATGGCGACGGAACAGGGTATTCGTGGTGGCCCTGGAGGTCTTTAGGAGGCCCATTGGTTTGATTGGGGAAGGTCTGAGGGTGGCAGGTGTGAATGTGTGGGGGGAGCATGGATGTTAGCTATGTCCCTACGGCTGGGGTCCGTGTTCCTGTCCCCTGCCCAGCCCAGACTGCAGGGGGGTCTGCCTGCTCCGCCCTGCACCCAGGAGAAGCCATCTGCTCTCCCACGTCCAGCAGGAGCTGCCTGCTCAGCCTGCCGTTCCGCGGGAGCTGCCTGCTTGGTCCACCGTTCCACAGGAGCCGCCTGCTCTGCCCGTTGTCCCAGAGGGGCCACCTGCTCTGCCCGTTGTCCCGCAGGGGCCGTCTGCTCTGCCCGTTGTCCCGCAGGGGCCGTCTGCTCTGCCCGTTGTCCCGCAGGGGCCGCCTGCTCTGCCCGTTGTCCCGCAGGGGCCTCCGCAGCCTGCTCTGCCCAGTCTCCAGCAGGGGCCTCTGTCTCCTGCTTTGCCCAGTCTCCAGCAGGGGCCGCCGCTGCCTGCTCTGCCCAGTCTCCAGCAGGGGCCGCCGCTGCCTGCCCAGCCCACTGTCCCGCAGGAGAAGCCGCCTGCCCAGCCCGCTGTCCCGCAGGGGAAACCGCCTGCCCTGCCCACTGTCCCGCAGGCGAAGCTTGCTCCGCCCGTTGTCCCGGAGGGCCCGCCTGCTCTGCCCAATGTTCCCATGCCCCCCAGTGTGCCCGCGTCCTCCAGCGTGCCCACGTACCCTATTGCTCCCGAGCCACCGCTGCTCCAGCCCAGAGCCCAGAGACCTCATCCATCCAACAGCCCTGGTGCTTTCCCGCAGCCACGCCTTGGAGGACGTTTCCCCCTGGGGATGGGGCCTGTCCGTTCCCCTAATGGTCCACCTGCCCCATTGTCTGTCTGTCTACCTGCCTGCCTGTCTGTCTGTCTACCTGCCTGTTTACCCACCAGCTTGTTTGCATGTTTGTCTGCCCCCCAGGCCGTCGGCTCGTTAGCCGGTCTGCCTACCCGTTTGTTTGCCTGTCTGTCTGCATGTCAGTCGGTCTGCCTGTCTGTCAGCGTCTGTGTCTGTCTTTGGGTTCGCCCCTCCTGTTGCATGTCTGTCTGTCTGTCTCTCTGCGTGTCTGTCTGTCTTGCTGTGTGTCTCCCTGCCTGTCTGTCGGTCTGTCTGCCTATTTGTTAGGTCTCCTTGTTGAGTTTGGTGTCTGTCTTGTTGAGTTCGGTGTCTGTGTCTTGTTGAGTTTGGTGTCTGTCTTGTCAAGTCTTGTGTCTGTGAGTCAGGTGTCTATGTTGAGTCTGGTTTCTGTTTTTGTTCAGTTTAGTGTTCTGTCCACGTTCAGTTCTGTGTCCTGTCTCTGTCAGTCTGTTCCATGCCTGTATCAGTCTGTTCCCTGCCTGTGTCAGTCTGTTCCTTGTCTGTGTCAGTCCGTTCCTGTGTCGGAGTCTTAGCTTGTTCCAGTGTAGTGTCTTAATCCGTTTCAGTGTAGTGTGTTAGTCCGTTCAGTGTCTGTGAGTTCAGTCCAGTGTCGTGTCTGAGTCCAGTTTAGTGTCGTGTCTGTGTGTCTTGTTCCGTTGCACTCGGCACCCCTCCGGCTTCCGTTCCTGCGCCCGGCTCCCCTCCGGCTTCCGTTTCTGCGCCCGGACCCCGTCCGGCTTCCGTCCCTGCGCCCGGACCCCATCCGGCTTCCGTCCCTGTGCCCGGACCCCGTCCTGAGTTCCCCCTCTGTCCTGTCCAGTCCCGAGTCTCATCTCGTCCCAGTCCCCAGTCCTGTCTCGTCCCACTCCCCAGTCCTGTCTCGTCTCGTCCTAGTCCCCAGTCCTGTCTCGTCCCAGTCCCCAGTCCTGTCTCGTCTCGTCCCAGTCCCGTTTCTGTCTTGTCCAGTCCCCAGTCCCGTTTCTGTCTTGTCTAGTCCCGAGCCCTGTCCTGCTCTGTTCCTGAGTCCTACCCCATCTGAGTTCTGTCCTGTCTCCAGGTCCCACCCTCTGTTTCACTCCCTCCCCAGGTCGGCCTTCTGGGACGTCAGGAGCCGTCCCTTGGGGGGGGGGGGGATACTGTCATGGTTCTGTGTTTCTGTCTCTGTCTTTCCTTGTTGGGCCGCCAGATGGCGGAACTTCAGTTTTGTGTTTCAGTTCGTTCTCCGTTCCTGTGTTAATTGTATTATTGGTTTTAATTATTCTATCATTGTTCTCACCTGTCTCGTTATTTAAACATCGTCCCCACCTGCCTCTCGTTATTCCTTCCCTCTCGTTTGATTATGTATTGAGTTCACCTGTGTCTTGTCTATTTAAGTTCTTTGTTCCCTTGACTCGGGTGCTGGTTCCTTGTGTTTGTTTCTAACTTTATGTACCTGCCCGCTTTGTCCTGTTTCCGTTTCGTGTGTGTGCTTCTACCCGTGTACTCTGCCTGCCTGTGTTCTGCCCTGCCCGTTTTTTGAGTTCCTCTTGTTTTCTGTTCTTAGATATTTTGAGTTTTTTGGTTTTGCCCGTCGTGGCCTCTTTTTGGTTCCCTGTTTTGTTTATTGTTTATAGTAAAATCTTTTGTTTAAATTTTCCTTTTGTGTTCCTGTGTTTTTTCCACTCCGTGTCTGGGTCCTACCCTCCCGAAAAAAATTACTGCCACATACACACCAAGTCATTACTTAAAATCTACGCCTGCCATTAAAAGTACTGATATTGTGCCAAGTTACAATATTAAATATTGAAACAATATTAGCTAACTTAGCTCACACACATTAAACAAGCTGTATTCCACAGCAATGCTGCCCAATGTCCTAAATTTTTTCATGTGTTGGTGACATGATGTGATCTATTTTAGGTTTTGCTTTTAAAATCTGAGGGACAGTGGTGTTTTAAATGTGCACTGGGATTTTCGTAGTGATGAAATAATAGTGGTCTAACGAACACACTTTTATGCCAATACTCTAGTCTACAATTGTAGGTACTTGATTTTAGAAATAGGAAGTACACACATGGTAATGGAAAACATAGGGTAGTAAAGGTAGTGGCTCTGGCCAGCAGTAGCCTACATATAGCAATTAGTACACACATGCAGACACACAAAATGTTGGCTAGTGGTTGTATGCAGTATTAAGTAGACTGAAGGAAGTAGATGGATTTAGTAAATGAATACAATTTTTGGGTTTGTTTAACCCCTTAGCGCACATCCCAAATCTGGCCAATCCCATTTAGGGGGTACCCTATTTAAAGCTTTATAACTCCAGATGTGAACACCACAGAGACTTGAATGGCTTAAATGAAGCCAGACATTTGTACCATTTACAATACTAGCTTAGGTTACTTTATATTCATAATTATATAAGAAATACATTGCCACAAATGAACTGTCTAGGCAAAAAATCTAAAATGAATTTGCTCTTTTTTAGTTCGCAATTAAATAATGGGAGATTTCAGCAGGTTAAAGTATATATGTCCTGGATCAAAAACTTCTTGACCACAAGTTCATAAAATCTAAGGGTGGATATGTAGAACTACTAAAGATCTAGGAAGCAAAAACTAAACAGTGTACCCAGCGTCTCCAAATCTACCCAAAATGCTGTAAATCACAACAAATTCACGTATTTCACTACAAATCAACTGTTTTTACTCAAGAAACTCACTGTTGTATCATTTTCAAGTGGTAATTACAAGCTGTCTGTCAGTACAGTGGTCTAAAATAGCTGGGTGTCCAGAAACATATCCAAAATCTCTCCAAAAAGGAATATAATGCTTTTTGTACATTGTAAAGCAGATAAATGAGCCCCTTATGAAGGTTTAAGATAAAACATTGATATCAGATTGAAAAATTATGCAAAAAATATTGTCACACAATGCTGTACAGTACCTAAATGTGTAATAATTAACTCTTGTATGTATTTCTATACTCTGTACTCTCGTATATTTTCTTGTATGGGGATGGGGCGACATGAAAACAATTTTCAACTGTCCACCACGTTTTGGCAATGTTCCAAAACTCTCGTCATCACTGTTGCATGCATCACGAAAACTACTACTAACTAATGCTTACATTACAGTCTGTGAAATATCCACATTATATAATACCACTAACCCATTTAAAGACACTCAATTAAAAAAATAACATATATAACTGAAATATTTTGAGCAGGAATACTTATATAGCAATGATGAAATTTTATCTCTGTTCAGTAGATGGAGACAGAGACAGTAAATCAATGATAGTTCTATCCGCTTCTGTTTTGCTCCAGAAAACAATGTCAAACATATGGCTTAGCTATGCCCAGAAGTCCTCAATAATAATAGTATTTTCGAAGAAATTACGAGAAATCGTTGACAACGTTTCGTTAGGTGCAGCGTCTTTTACTGCTACGGTGATAGTTTATGTCTGACATATCATACAGCTCGGGATAGACAGACATGGCCAGAACAAGCTTCTCCTCCATTTTTTTGGTTACCAGGGTGATGAGTCCTGCCCCATCTGATATATGATTGGTTTCCTGAAAAGGAGTGACAGTAGCCGCGTTTCCACCAAAATTACCCGGAACTTTCAGTCCCAGGAACTACTTTACCAGGAACTAAAAGGTTCCTTCAGCCAATGGTTGTCTGCGTTTCCACCGGGGTCTAAAGTCCCGCGAAGATTAGGCAAATTAGCCCACTGACGTATGAAAAAGCGACGTTGTCGTCGGTCCATCTGTCATATGATTTCTTCTGTAACCCCATACTACCACCGAAGTAGCCTACAATATTTTCTAATAACCGGGACAGCCCGGAGGGGTGTATTCCACTTATATACAACGGGTTACCAACAATGACTGGTTACTTTTGTATTTATTGATTTTTATCGATTTAATCACATGGAATTGAAATATTCTTCTGCAGCCGTTTGGGCATATTTTACCGTTGTCAAGCAAAACTGTCGTTGGTAGTTGAACTTGGACCGTTATGCAACAAATAGGATATAACAGACCAATAGTCAGATTGTAACTGTTTTATATATCCTCTCAAACACATTCATTATGTTTTTATGCGAACATTCACTTTCATGTCTTGACATCCGAAGCGACAGAACGCATTCACATTTCCAATATAACTGGCAACAACAGCAGAAAACATGCACACGTTGTAAACAATTTGCTGTTTGATTACTTTCTCATCATCAATTCTATATAGGCTAATCGCAAAATGACAAGAATAGAACGAAAACTCGGACTTGCGTGAAGATTTAAATTAGTAGTGGTACAGCCACCGTTCGTTTTCCTTCGAAGTTACTGCTAGCCGAGCAGCGAAGTGTGCCCTCCAGATGCGAACCATGCACCATAAATTAGTCCATAGTCTTCCTGGTCTTTTTGTGGAATTGAAGAATGGCAGAGTAAAATTACGGCAGTCTGAAAAAGCTAAAGGTACGATTACTAGAATTAACCTGTTATTTTACCATGACAAAAAGTGCGGAAGGTGATTTCCAGTTTGCTTTTACTGTATCACCAATGTGAATTACGCAGAACTACCGCATACCTCACATAACTGTATCAAACGTTTTGAGTCAATTACAACGGGCTAACAAATAAAATCCGGAAGAAAATATTCAGCAACCGAATTAATCCGTTTGAATGTTTTAGTACGTAATATGCTGTCCCAGCACGAATGCTTAGCATTTTATAAAACGAATACTAAAGCAAGAAAAGAACAGAAGAGCACACGTTATAATTCCAAGACGTTGGCAGGCTATAACCAAAAGTAGGCTACTGCGCCGCATAACATACAAGTTTGATTTGAAGTTATTATGAAAATAAATCGGGTTGCGCCTGCATACTTTTAAACATGGCGCCTGAAAATAGACACAAAAAAAATGCTACGAGTACTCGACCAATCAGAAATGTTCAGCGCTGCAAGCTCCCCCCAAAAGGTTCCTGTACTTTCGGAAAGTACTACCCCCCGAGCAGGAACCTTTTGGGGGGTAAAACAAAGCCCCCAGAACTAAATTTAGACCCTAGTTCCTGCGGTGGAAACGCACTGAGTTCCTCAAAAGGTTCCTAGTTCCGGGGTATAGTTCCTGCGGTGGAAACGCGGCTAGTGACAACAGCGCCTTTCTGAAAAGTTCAGAGATTTTCAACTAGAAGGGATCGGAGCGGCCGCACAAAAAAGTCGGAGCGCTCTGAAAAAAGACGCTGGGTGCAGCGGTCGCATATGCTCTCTCCTCATTGGGAAAAATTGAAAAAAGATGCTGGGGCTCAGAAAAAAATGCTATGTGGACACTCACCCTACAGGAGCAGAGCGATTATGGTAGTTTAGTTTTAAACAAATATCTTGATTAAACTATTAATGTTGATTTACTCTACAGATATGGATTGTACAAAGTTATTAGCTGAATATGTTTGATCCTTTTGATAGATGACAAAGGTGCACTCATTCGGATGAGGAACCGGCTGGTGGAAGGCAAGGATGGGGATGAACAGGAAAAGCAGATGGGAAAGGGCAAGAGGGTGAAAAAAGGAGGCCGTTTCTTGTAGAGGATGACATCAGGAACAGCCAGAGGTGAGTTATTCGAATAATTTGAAAATATTCAAATACCGTAACTGTATGAAGATACATAAATATCTATATGTGTGTGTGTGTGTATTTTATTGTCTGTTTTGAGGAGAGGCCAAGCAAAAATAAAAAGCTGTCCTCCTCTTCCTCTGATATTATTAAAAAATACAAGGACCTTCAGAAGGTGTTTATCTGTTTTAAGAAATACTAAATCCAATGTGCAGTGACCTAACTTAACATGTTAACAACACCATACTATCCATTTAACAGTGGTGAAAGAACTACTCAGAGTAAAAGTAGAAAAACCACAGTGTAGAAATACTCTGTGAATGTCCTGCATTCAAATTCTTACTTAAGTAAAAGTACATACGTATTAGGATCAATATATTCTTAAAGTACCAAAAGTAACATTACCCACTATACAGAATGACCCATTTCTGAATATTATACTGTATATGATATCATTGGATAATAATTATTGATGCATTAATGTGTAAGCATCAATTTTAATGTTGCAGCTGGTAAAGGTGGGTTAATTTTAAATATTGCTAAGTAGGTTAATCTGTAATAGTACTAATAGTAATAGGAATAGTATTCATGGTAATTATTTAGTTCTGGATTATGTTTTTTATTAAAAATCTTTATCTGTAAAGTAACTAGTAACAAAAGCTGTAAATGTAGTGGAGTAAAAAGTACAATATTTCCCTCTAAAATGTAGTGGAATAGAAGAAAAAAAAAAGAATTACTCAAGTACAGGGACCTCAAAACTGTATTTATGTTCAAAACCTGAGTAAATATACTTAGTACTTACTTTCCACCACTGCCTTTTAAACATAATAAGCCATACATTTGCTAGGGACTAGCACATTAACTGTGGGTGAAAGTTTTTGATTTGAAGGTGTGCTTTGTGATAGGCACGAGAACAAAAGGACAAAAACAACATAAATGAAGAGGGTTACCTGAGGACATTAGAGCAAAGGGTTGCTGAACTTGAGAGGGAGAATTCTTCTCTGAGGAATGCTTTGAGCATCATTGAAGGTTTGTTGATTATAACGGTAATATGTATTTTTAGCCACGCTAGCAGCATGAAGCTCTATGGATGGCAATGTCAGTCTGTCTGTCTGTCTGTCAGTCAGTCCACCACTTCAGTCCAGACTGAAATATCTCAAGAACTATTGGATAGATTTCCATGAACTTTTGCACAGACCTTCATGTTCCCCAGATGAATCCTAGTGACTTTGTTGATTTCTTGACTTTTTCTCTGTTTTTAGTTGGCTGGATTGTAATGATTTTTTTTTGACTCCCTCTGAATGAATTAAAATCTGAAAACTTTGGTAATTCCCTGACTTTTCATGTTACACTGTTGGGAAACTTTTCCCGTGTGGAACCAAGTTGAGAAGGGTGAAGTAACACACTGAGGACCACTTTCCAATGAAAAGATTTTAATACGATGCGCAAAGGGAGACTCGCCACGGTACCACAACAAGCGTTCCGTAGGAATCTCAACGAGACAGTCACAAGTGAGGGTTTAAGTATACTGTTGAGAGGTGTGGTTATTGCCATGCATAAACGTTCCCAGGAAGGAATACACATTCCAACAGACTTCCCGGGGACACCCAAATGGCCTGCTGCCGGTGACACCCCTTTGATCTGTGGCTACTGTATATCCTTACAAACAGTGATTGAACTCTATTTGTAGCCATTTGCCTCTAACAGTGGGAAGCAGTTACAGAGTGTGAGGGTGGGAAGTCACAGAGTGTGAGTGTGTGTGAGTGTGGGAATGTGTGTTCAGATGAGGTTAAGACGCAGGAAGGAACGGAATTGTTCAAACCTATCATTCCCCCGTTTTGTATTGGTGGTGGGGTAGCATCCCAACCACCACTAATTAAACTTTGATCCTTACACCATTTGCTAGGGAATTGGTCAGATTACAGTCAGTTAGATCATAATGCACTTTGTTACTTAAATTACACAATTTACAATACATACAAACAACTAAAACAAAGGTAACAATGCTGATTGCACAGATACCCTTGGATATTGTCACCGAAAGCCACCCCCAAGGGACACTAATTACTACCTTTTGGCCATTGGGTCACAGTTGTTGCCTCTTAGCTGCATAGTGATATTAAGGTTCAACACCCAGCTATCAAGTGCTGGAACAGAGGTGTTAGTGGTGACATCAGGAGTGACTAGAATAGAGCTAATAGTGGTAGAAGTGTCAGTTGGATTAGTGCAGTAGGAAGTGTTAGGCATTGCGCAAAGCTTTTTGGCCACAGTACAAAGGTCCAAACCCAACCCACACCAAGTGGTAGCATTGGTTCTCACTGCTATTGCTCAAGGCGATTCAGGCAATCACACATGACCGCTGCATGAGAAAGTGAGCGGGTGTATAGGCTGTGCCTTCAGTATAGGTTTCTGCTATACTGGAATCGGCACCCAATCCCATATGGTCTCACCCTCGTGGCAGACACCGGCTACTGACAGGGACCCCTCCCCGGCCGTCACCCAGGGAGCTGGCACTGCTGACCGCCCTCAACCTGGTACATGTGATGCGAGCAGGTCACCTATCAAAGCTGCCACCTCCATGCTGAATGGCATGCCAGTTCTATACTATTTCAAGTAAATGCTGGATCAAAACAGTGATTACCTCCCTAGTATCATGCATCACAGAAGTAAGAATGAGAGTAGTTTGGTTAGAAAGTAATCCTCCCTTTGTCACCAATATTGTGCCTGTTGCTAACAGGTATCAGCCCAATCTCAATTATTGATTTTATAACCAAAAAATGGCATTTGCTGTGGACCCAGTGGCTCCCTCCCATCATGCAATATCCCTATGTTTCCTAATTATAACCAAAACAGTTTTACACTAGTGATTAATGATTATGTGAGAGTGTCTGATTGATACAGCTACTAGGGCAGGCAGAGGCTCTCTTTTGGACGACATTAGGTCCACTATACAATTTAGGGCATGTGCCAGGCTTCTCTGGAGGGCTGCATGTCCCTCACCTCTTAGCTGAAGGCAGGGTTTCCCCCAGAAAAGTTGTTAGGCCCGGTGGCAAGTATCTTTTGACGGGGGCTGGGGGCCCGGTGCGAGCCGGCGGCCAAGTGTCTTTTTTGACGGGGTCCGGCGCGAGCCAGCGACAGACTGATGGCAGCATTAGGCTGCATTCACACCAGATCAGGCAATGCGGCATCTTGCCGCAGGGTTGTGCGGCGGTGTGGGCGTGTCACTACATGGCCCATTTGTGTGATGTCATGCTGTGAACTTTAAACCCACCCCTCCATTTCCTGTCTGCTAAAACTCAAAAAATAAAAAATGGACGCAAATGCAAACCAAAGGAAGCTGCTTGCTATCGTTGTTTTGCAGCATAGTATGCAAGCCAGACGTAGAAGTCAATGCTGGGTACACAAAACAAACCAAGCGAGGACACAACTGGGAGAGTACCATCATTTGGTCCACGAACTACGCCTGGATAGCACCCGGTTGCAGCTATATTTTAGACTTACTGTGGAGCAGTTTGACGTATTGCTGCAGAGACAAGGCCCGGACATCACCCGGCTAAAGACCAACTATAGGGAGCCAATCTCCCCATCTCAGTGACTGAGTATTTGTCTTCGGTAAGTTTTCTTATGTTGGCTTGAAAAATCAGTAGAATTCCTTTTGATTATCATCACTGTAGTATCGTTACTGCCACAAAAGACACAGGTGCGCGCACACACAAACAAAGCGAGTGCTCTCGTTTGTAGGATAGCACATGCGAGTCGTTAATACGTACTTTATTATTTCTTTTGCTCACTATATTATTTAACAATAGACAGAGACTGTATTTGTATTACTGGTTTAATTTCTTTATTTGTGTTGAAAACCCTAGAGGGAAGTACAGTTCCAACCGCGTAGTTTTGGACCCTGTAGGTTAATCTGATTAACATCAAACAATTTACACGTGGTCAAAGTGCAAACTCTGAGCTTTTATTAAATTCTTATACATTTTGGTTTCACTATGTAGTAATTACAGCACTTTTTATACGTAGTCCCCCATTTCAGTGTTTTAGATAAATTAACAATGTCAAATAAAAGAGTCATGTTTTGTATTTGGTTGCATATCCTTTGCATACCACGACATTCTGATGTCTGTGAATTGGGGGGTGGGACTTGATTCAGCTGTAAATTATGCTGATACAGTTTGGAACACATTTGTTGGCTAAATGGCTTTAAGTCATCAAGGTAATAGATACAAGTCAAAAAGATAATACTTTTTCATGTCTACTACTATAGTTCTATGACTGAACATAATGCAACTGTAACACTTGCCAATTGTGTAGTTTCAGGTATCTTGCCACCGGGGATTCTTATCGATCCATTGCCTACAGCTACAGGGTGGGTGTGTCCACTGTGTGTGGCATCGTCCAGCAAGTATCCCAGACCATTTGGGATTGCTTGGTGGATGACTTCATGCCAGTACCCAAAGTGGCTGACTGGAGGGCAATTGCAGAGGACTACATGGAGTTGTGGAGCTTTCCAAACTGCGTTGGAGCTGTGGATGGCAAACACGTGGTTATGCAGGCTCCAGCAAATTCAGGATCGTTGTTCTACAACTACAAGGGGACCTTCTCGATTGTCCTTATGGTTGTGGTTGATGCCCGGTACAGGTTCCGCCTGATGGACATAGGGGTATAAGGCAGGAGCAGGTATGGAGGTGTAATGTCACACTCAGTGTTTGGCCAAGCCCTCAGGACTGCAAGGCTCAGAACCCCCCCGGATCAACATCTCCCGGGTGCAGAACATCTTGACCCCCTGCCTCATGATTTTGTGGGAGACGAGGCCTTTCCTGTGCTGCGGAACCTCATGAGGCCGTATCTGTAATGAGATTGTTACGTCAGTTACGTCAGTTACGACGGTGCCGTAAAGTGTTAGAGTACGAGAGAGATTGAAAAACATGAGGTTGTATGCTGGAGTTTGTTGAAACGTGTTACGTGCAATAAAAGGTTGAACAACACTGAAGAGCGGACAGAACTTCGTTTCCATAAAGGTAGACTAAAGAAGAGTTTATCACATGGTGTCAGAAGATGGCGAAGTTTAGTCCAGCGGAGAATTTCTGCTTTGAGAGGCCGACGGAGTGGGCGGACTGGAAGAAGCGCTTCACTCGCTACCGCATAGATACGAAGCTGGATAAGGAGGAAGGCTGCGTACAAGTGAGCACCCTCATTTATGCACTGGGAGCCGAAGCAGAAAACATTTTCAGCTTGTTTGTCTTTGGGACAGACGAAGACACGGACTATGGCATTGTTATGGGGAAGTTCGACACTTACTTCATACCGAAGCGTAACATCATTCATGAGAGAGCCTGTTTTTATCAGCGGGTGCAACGCGCTGGAGAGAAGGTAGAGACATTCATCAGAGCTCTTTATGAATTATCGGAGCACTGCGATTTCGGGACCCAACGTGAAGAGCACATCAGGGACCGTATCGTGGTGGGAATCCAGGATAAGGAGTTGTCTCGCAAACTGCAGCTCGTCCCCGACCTCACGCTAGCGGTGACGATACAGGAGGCCCGTCAGCTGGAAGACGTGAAAGCCCAAGTCAGCCGGCAGGGTGAGGCGGCATACGCTGTGCAGGAGGTAGCGCAGGGGCGCGAAAAACACACAAAATGGCGCAGGCCCCACCCAAATAAAAACGAAAACAGAGGCTTCAAAGACAGAGAGCACAGCAAAACGTGTGGGAGATGTGGCAAGACAGTTTACAGGAAGGAGGAGAAATGCCCTGCAGCTAAGTCTACATGCCACAAATGTAAGAAACCAGGACATTGGGAGAGGATGTGCAAAAGCAAAATGGTGAGTGAAGTTACTGGCCGGGAAGAAGATACAGCCTACTTTCTGGGCTCAGTGGACAGTAAACTCACAGGCAGTGAACAATGGACTGTACAGCTAGATATTGGTGATACACCGGCCAGGTTCAAAATAGACATGGGGGCCGATGTGTGTATAATGAGCGAGGGAGCCTTTGACACATTAGAACCAAAGAGAGAACTGTACCAGACTAAGACAGTACTGAGGGGTCCAGATGGCAGCCAGTTAGACTGTGTAGGCCAGTTCCAAGCACACGCTACATATAAGGGGAAAGACTATTCATTTAAGGTCTATGTAGTCAAGGGAGGCACAGTGAGTAACCTACTCAGCCGAGCAGTAGTGGAGGAGATGGGCCTGGTGAAAAGAGTCCATGCAGTCCGGATCTCAGGAGAATTCGGTCTGCTCAAGACACAACCAGTTAAAATAGTGCTCAGGAAAGACGCACAGCCCTACGCCATCCACACAGCACGCAGAGTCCCCATTCCCCTTATGGAGCCAGTTAAGCGAGAGTTAGAAAGAATGGAGGCTAATGACATCATAATGAAGGTGAGCGAGCCAACTGAATGGTGTGCACCAATGGTGCCAGCCCCAAAGAAATCTGGCAACCTACGCATCTGTGTGGACCTCAAGAAATTAAACAAGGCTGTAAAAAGGGAGAGATTCATCCTGCCGACTCCAGATCACCGCAGAACTGGGTGGGTCGACAGTCTTCTCCTCACTGGACGCAGCGGCAGGGTTCTGGCAAATCCCGCTCGTTGAAGCCAGCCAGAAACTGACCAGGTTTATCACTCCTTTTGCCAGATACTGTTTTAAAAGACTCCCTTTCGGTATCAGCAGCGCCCCATGGGAGAGACATGGCAGACCATGACCAGCACTTACAGAAGGTCATGGAGCGGCTGGGTGCCGCAGGACTGAAACTGAACACTGAAAAGTGTAAACTGAGACAGACAAAGCTACACTTCCTGGGCCATGAGATCGACGCAGAGGGCATGCGGCCTGATCCAGCTAAGGTGTCAGCCATCAGGGAGCTTTCTCCACCAGAAGATGCCTCAGAGCTCAAAAGGATTCTGGGCATGGTAAATTACCTGGGGAGGTACATCCCCAGGCTGGCCACAGTGGGACACCCGCTGTACATACTACTGAAAGACAAGTCGGCAAGGACATGGGGTCCAGCGCAGCAGTCTGCGTTCGAACAAATCAAGACGCTACTCACCACCTCACCCACCCTTGCATACTACGACGTCAATAAGCTCACGGCAGTCTCTGCCGACGCAAGCAGCTATGGGGTTGGTGGCGTGTTGTTTCAGCTCCATGGGGAAGACTGGAAACCTGTGGCGTATTGCTCACGCCGCCTGAGTGATGCTGAAACCAGATACGCCCAGATTGAGAAAGAGTGTCTGGCAAGCGTCTGGGTCTGTGAAAGGTTTGAAAAATATCTTTATGGCCTAGAGGGGTTCAAGCTGATCACAGACCATAAACCCCTAGTCCCGCTAATGAACTCAAAAGACCTAGATAACGTCCCCATCCGCTGTCAGCGACTGCTAATGCGGCTAATGAGGTTTAACCCCACAGCGGAGTATGCGCCCGGCAGGACTCTGGTCGTGGCGGACACTTTGTCTAGGAGCCCCTTGAGAGACAATAGTCAGGACACACACACAGACATAGAGTGGTATGTCGCATCAGTCATCAACGGCGTGCCAGCTACAGAGCAGAAGATGGACAGCATCCCCACAGCCACGGCAGCCGATAATAAACTCCAAACCCTAGTCAGGTATATACAGTCAGGATGGCCCGTTTACATAAACAATGTGCATCCATCTGTTAGAGAGTTTTTTGCAGTGAGAGGAGAACTGTCAGTATATGATGGGTTCGTGACTAGAAGCAACAGAATAGTCATTCCAGAGCAGCTGAGGGCCGACATATTAGACCGAATACATGATGGTCATCAGGGCCTGACTAAATGTAGAGAGAGAGCGAACACCTCAGTATGGTGGCCAGGGATAGGATCCCAAATCAAGCACAAAGTTTTAACATGTCAGACATGTCAGGAACAGAGAAAGAGCCAATCCAAAGAGCCGCTTATCTCCACACCCCTTCCAGATAGACCTTGGAAGCGAATCGGGATAGACTTATGTGAGCAGAAGAAGCAGAGCTACTTAGTCATCTCAGATTACTATTCACGCTACATAGAGATACTGCATATGGCTACTACAACCAGTGCTCAGGTAGCCATAAAGCTCAAAGCTACATTTGCTAGATATGGAATAGCAGAGCAGGTAGTTAGTGATAATGGGCCGCAATTCTCTAGTGAGGAATTTAGGGCGTTGGCCCGCGAGCTAGACTTTCAGCACATAACATCTAGCCCGCACAATCCCCAAGGGAATGGGCATGCACAAAGGGCCGTGCAAATAGCAAAGGGAATCTTAAGCCAGAAAGACCCTCTTCTAGCGCTTATGAGCTACAGATTGACTCCGAACATCAGCACAGGTGTGAGCCCTGCAGAACTGTTGATGGGCAGAAGAATCCGCACAACCCTGCCAACCCTCGACAGCAACCTGCGACCCAAGTGGCCAAGCAGGCGGCGTGTCGAGGCCAAGGATACAGCAGAAAAAAGAAAACAGACACACTACTACAATCGACGCCACGGGGTGAGAGATCTGCCAACCCTACGACCGGGGGACCGCGTTCTCACTAAGCTGGACAACCAGAAGTCCTGGCTTACACCTGCAGTGGTGACCAATGAGAGCATCACGCCGCGGTCCTACATCATTGAGACGGAGCAGGGAGCTACGTTCCCCCGTAACAGGCACCACCTCCAGGCGGTGCCTGCTCCGAGATCATCAGTGCCGGATGCCACACTCACACCTGCTTCTGACCAACTGCCGGACACACCACCATGTCCAGAGGCTGGTTTCCCTGCTCAGGCCGGTCCTTCAGCCCAAACCAGGAATACTCCTATAGGAACTGACGGGACAATACGTACCAGATACGGCAGGGCCAGTAAACCAGTTGAGAGACTAAACCTGTAAAGGGGAAATCCACTGTTCATACATTGTTTGGGGTTAGGTTGCCACCGTTCCTGAAATGTAAAAAAAGAGTTCCAGAAACAAGTTGTCAACAAATGTTTATTTACTCGCAGGGGGAAAGGGAAGAATAATTGGAGTAAAAGAAATATATATATATATAGCCTACTGTAATTGGAGTGAAGTTATTAGTTATTATTATACAGTAAGGTAAAATGTTTGCTAAGGTTAACTTGTGGTCTTAGAGTAAATCACACCTACTTGATTATTTGAATGTTAAGCACTGAGCAGTTGCACTGAGGGGAAAGGAATTTAAAGGGGGAGATGTAATGAGATTGTTACGTCAGTTACGACGGTGCCGTAAAGTGTTAGAGTACGAGAGAGATTGAAAAACATGAGGTTGTATGCTGGAGTTTGTTGAAACGCGTTCTGAAGAGCGGACAGAACTTTGTTTCCATAAAGGTAGACTAAAGAAGAGTTTATCACAGTATCCAGGACGAAACCTGCCAAGAGAGCACCACCTGTACAACTACCAGCTGTCACGTGCTAGGAGGCTTGTGGAGTGTGCCTTCAGCATACTCGCCAGCCTGTTCCGTATCTTTCACCGGGTGATGGGCGTTGAACCAGCAACAGCAGAGTTGGTTGTTAAGGCCGCTTGCATTTTGCACAATTTCATGCGGTGGGACCCGACAGAGGACATCCCCAACTCCATCAGCGATGACGGAGCTGGTGAGGGACTGTTGCCTGTCCAGCGCCTTGGGAGCAACAGCTCTTCCAGAGAGGCTTTTTCCATCCGCAGCAAGTTTAAAGAGTATTTCTCCTCCCCTGCTGGTGCAGTCTCCTGGCAGCAGGATGTTGTTTGAGGCACCAAGCAACATAATAGAAACTCTGAGCAACTTGGCGGACCTCTAAATGTTTGTGCATGTTGTCTTTTTTTGGCCTATATGACAATATCTGTTTCACCCTGGCACCAAACGTGTCATGTCAACCAACGTTTATAATAAAACATGAAAAAATTCCAACACAACTGTTTCTTTTTTTGTTGCGCATACAGTTATAAAGGAATTAAAATAATTTGCTGCCTGGTGTAACTTTTGAGGTCGTAGTGGGTGGTGGCAGTGTACTGGAGTGCATTATATTGACAAATAATTTTAGAATTATCACCTTTCTGACAATGTCTGTATTGCATTACATAGCATCAGTCTGTTGAGCTTCCTTTCATATGATGCTATTTCTACCATTTCGCCCATTCCTTTATGTCAGGAGCTTTAACTGATTTCCAGTGTCTTACAATAATCCTAGAAGCTCTGACCAAGCCAACCATTACGACTGAACAGTTAGTATTTAGGTTCTCTCCCCCAACAGACACAAGCTGGGAGTCAGAGGAATTATGAAACCAGACCATTCACTTAGAACTTCTACAACTTTATCACAGAATGTTCTGACCACTGTGCACTCTCATATACAATGCAGAAATGTTCCATTAATTGTTCGGCACTTCCAGCACAAATTATCATTCATTATTTTCATTCTATGTAGTCTTAATGGTGTATGATAGTATCTTTGTAATATTTTGTCTTGTATTTATTTCCCCTTTGCCTCCTTTATAAATTTCCCACACTCTTCCAGATTTTTTACCACCTTCCCCATTCTATTTCTTCTCCTAGATCATGCTGCCAGAGCAGTTTAGTATTGGAACAATTACCGCTTATAGTATTGTTGATATATTTATGAAATTGTGAAGCTGTGTGGCATTCCTGTGGCAACTTAAAATACGTAATAGGATTATTATCAATACTGTTGTCCAAGAGGTCAGACAACTCTATGGTCAACAGTATTGATAGGAACAGAAACACCTGTTTCTGTTCCTATCAATACTGTTGAGTGAGTGTAATAAAAGGATGTATAAACATCCTCTTAAATCAACAGTATGAGCACCTACTGACCAAAGTGTAAGAATAAATGATAAGAAGTGACACCAATATATATTTAAAGTGTTTATTGCACTCAAATGAGTAATGTATCCCCAAACTCAACCTCATACACTAGCCGCTCAATGCAGCACCGTAGCAGTCAGCTTTTTGATGGGGGAAGTCTCCGCAATGTTGCTGCCAGGCTCAGTCCAAAGTGCTCCTCCTCGTCTGCTAAGTGTGTTCATCACCTGGGCCTCAAATTCAGAGAGCTCCATGTGTCCTCTCTTGGGGTGAGAAGGTCGGCTCCTCCCACACAGGGGGTTGCTGGGGCTTTGGAGGTGCACTGGTGTAGCAGGGCAGGGGCTCTGCAGGGGCCGTGAAGGAACAGGTGTAGTAGGGCAGGGGCTCTGCCGGGGCCGTGAAGGGCCAGGTGTAGCAGGGCAGGGGCTCTGCAGGGGCCGTGAAGGGCCAGGTGTGAGCGTGCGGGGGCACTCAAAGGGCATCACGGGTCCTGGTGTGAGCCCGCAGAAGTTCTCCTGAGGCGTGAGCCCGCAGAAGTCCTCCTGAGGTGTCACCGGGCGTATCGCAAGCCTGATGGCTGGGTTGGTGGCTGTGCTGCAGGAGGGCAACTCAGAATCACTCAGTGTGGGGCTCAGCTCTGATGCTGAGAAACTGTCCGTTTCCAAAGAACAGGTGCCATGCCCCATATTGGAAGATGTCGGCCTCTCCTGGACGTAGGGCTCGAGGAAATGAAGCAGTGACATGAACTTCCATGTCCTCTTGCGCTCTGCTGCTGATCCACTTCGCCCCTCCTTCTCAGCGATGCGCCCCTACCTGTACCTGTCTCAGAGATTTCTCCACTTTTTCCTTAGCGTCCTCCTCTACATTACATTACAGGCATTTGGCAGACGCTGTTATCCAGAGCGACGTACAACAAAGTGTATAACCATAACCAGGAACAAGTATGACCAAAACCCTAGAGAGAAGTACCGGTCCAAGTGCAGGGAACAACTGCATAGTTCAACTTGGACCCTGAAGGTTAAACTGATTAACACTAACACAAACGAGAAATACAAGCAGTAGTTAGGACAGGTGCATTAACTAAGTCGCCTACGAAACAGCTACCTAGTTACAACCCTAAGCTTACGGTCATTTAAGAGATTACAGGGAGGTAGGGAGGGATGGGGAGAGGTGCAGCCTGAAGAGGTGAGTCTTCAGTCGTCGCTTGAAATGGGTCAGTGTCTCAGCTGTTCTGACCTCCACGGGGAGGTAATTCCACCATCCTGGGGCAACAAACACAAACAAGACACATAAGCCTACATTAACATCCCTAATCACAAAGTCAGAGTTTAAAAATCAACTTACTTTTGTCATAGGTAGACAAACTACAGATTTTCTAAAACTAATAAATAATAGGGACATGTGGCTTTTAAACTGTTGTGTAAGCGCATAACGTTACACAAAGAAGTCTCCATTGTGTTCCCCATGCTGCTAGCATTTGCTAGCCATGCTGCTAGTGTGCCGGGTCCTATGAGTGATAGTGTCCGCATCGACAGATTTTTTTTTTTTTAAAAGAACGTATTTACTTTCAATAAATAACCAGGATGCGACGCCTATCGTTACGGTGGGTTTTAAACTGGTGCACAAGGCCAAACTGAGTGAATGCAGGTGAAATAACGTTACACAAAGAAGTCTCCATTGTGTTCCCCCATGCTGCTGATTGTAGCACAAGTAGAAATAGTAGAAATACTAACCAGAAATCCCAATTTGAACAGCGACACAACGCCAAGCGACTGCACAGCAATTGACGTCTTTGTATTCCCTCATGGCAGGGTTGTACAGCTCGGGAAAGATCATCACGACGGCGATCAGTCTCTCTTCCATCTTCACAGTTGCTCCTTGCTCGGTAAACAGCGGATTTTGCTACAGGTCATTGTGGGAGTCTTCCGCTCTGATCGCACGTGATTGGCCACCGCAGCATGACGTCGGGTTGCGTTCCGGCAAAAGTTGAATCTGGTTGAACTTTCTTGCCACAGGCCACTGCGTTTTTTTTCAGCACCCCTTGCGGTCCCAACTGCCGCAGCCTAAACGCACTACCCCCATTCAAATTAATTGGAAGACTTCCGTTTTTGCCGCATTGCCTGATCTGGTGTGAATCCAGCCTTAAGGTAGGGCCCTATAGTTTTTGTGATAACAGAATCACGGATGGAATCGCGGAATTGAGAATTTAAAAAAGCTATAACACAGATTCCATAGGGCCCTACATTAAGTCAATGCTAAAAGCTGACTGGAGATTTTAAACTATGACTACGTAATGTGAATGTTGTTATAAATAAGTCATTTATTCAACACACATTTAAAAAATCAACAACTGTTTACAGCATAGCAGAGTCTTACAAAGAATCTGACAACAATGTACAGTCTTGGAATGCTGTGTTTTCAACAACAACAAAAGAAATTAAAGAAAATAAATAATATCAAAGTTTTTGCACTACAAAAAACTTGTATTCAAGTCCTGATTGGCTACTGAATCTTACAACAAGCCTTGGAACGCTGGGCACATTTAAACATTTAAAAAACGGTCTAAGGTTTTTTGGCTTTTACCTTTCCTCCTTGACATTATCCCTTAATGTCACAAAGGAAGTATCTGGGTTATTTACTGTTTGGCTAGCTAGCTAAGTTAGCTAAATGACCACGTTGTCATAAAATTTTTCCTGACCGTGAAAACTGCCTGACTTGTTTACATTTTGGACAGATGTGGCTCCTGAGTAAATCTATCGTTGTTTCCGTCGCAGCACTTTCGACACAAGCAATAGCCTATCGAAAATATCCTGAAATTTCTTCTTACCGTGAACAGACCTGCAAACTCAACAGGGGTGAAAAAGGTGACAAAGATGCAAACCCCCTAGGGTGGTCCGGGGGTATGCCCCGCCAGGAAGAAATTTTTTAAAGTATCAGCTTTAAAATGTGGATTTACAGTAGAGTTTAGCATGAGGATATAGGGAAAAACTCACCCTAGAATTAATGTAATCTTACTGCTAATGTCTCCCCCTTACATTACAAAAGTAATGTAAGGGGGACATCAGTTCAGGGCACTTAAAAAAAAAAAAAATTAAGTCAAGGGAGTGCAGAGCCGGGTCCAACATTGTATTAAAATGCATTGCATCCACTTTATGATAAAGTTGATCAAGCAAAACAAAAACACAATAAGCACAACAACTGACAAATCAAATGGAAAACACAGCTTATGTTATATTTTGGTAGAGAGAGAGAGAGAAAGAGAGAGAGTTTTTATAGTGGCAATATGGTGTGGCAAGGTGTGTTCTATTACACACATTATTTAACTGACTAGTACTGATAGTTTAACTTAAGGCACAGTGATGGCTGCTGAGCTGAAAATCGAGGAGGCAGAAAACTTCCCCTGATTATTAGTCTTGATGTTCAATCATTTTCCTTGATTAACAAGTCTGCCCACGATCTGAATAATTCAATTGTAGATAAACACAGTTTCCTTCGTCATTCCATGCTATGAAGATCAAATAAATTCAAAATAAATTATAAACTGAAAAATGGCATCTAACCTGTGCTCGTTCAAATAACAAAATCTGCGTATTCCAGATCTTTGCCATGAACATTTTCGGAGTGTGTACGTTATCCAGTTTTTAATATGCTAATGTCGATTGAAATGTGCACAATTTTGCGATGCAAATAGAATGTTTTTCTCGTCTAAACTAATTGAGGAGAACTGTCTCTATCATATTTAGTAATATGTCATTTCTAATCAAGTACAATCATTAAAAACAAGTTGACACCAATAATAACGTTGATCAGTTTAAGGGATTTTCTGCCTGCTCATTTTTCAGCTCAGCACCCGTCACTAGGGCACCCAGTGGTTTTCTTTCACTTTAAAAACAAGACCAGGTATAAAAACAAGACAAAAGCCGCGTTTCCACCAAAAGTACCCGGAACTTTTAGTCCCAGGAACTACTTTTCAAGGAACTAAAATGTTCCTTCAGCCCATGGTTGTCTGTGTTTCCACCGCGGTCTAAAGTCCCGCGAAGATTAGGCAAATTAGCCCACTGACGTATGAAAAAGCGACGTTGTCGTCGGTCCATCTGTCTTATGATTTCTTCTGTAACCCCATACTACCACCGAAGTAGCCTACATTATTTTCTAATAATCGGGACAGCCCGGAGGGGTTTATTCCACTTACATACAACGGGTTACCAACAATGACTGTATATGGTTACTTTTGTATTTATTGATTTTTATCGATTTAATCACCCGGAATTGAAATATTCTTCTGCAGCCGTTTGGGCATATTTTACCGTTGTCAAGCAAAACTGTCGTTGGTAGTTGAACTTGGACCGTTGTTATGCAACAAATAGGATATAACACGCCAATAGTCAGATTGTAACTGTTTTATATATCCTCTCAAACACATTCATTATGTTTTTATGCGAACATTCACTTTCATGTCTTGACATCCGAGGCGACAGAATGCATTCACATTTCCAATATAACTGGCAACAACAGCAGAAAACATCCACACGTTGTAAACAATTTGCTGTTTGATTACTTTCTCATCGTCAATTCCATATAGGCTAATCGCAAAATGACAAGAATAGAACGAAACCTCGGACTTGCGTGAAAATTTAAATTAGCAGTGGTACAGCCACCGTTTGCTTTCCTTCGAAGTTACTGCTAGCCGAGCAGCGAAGTGTGCCCTCCAGATGCGAACCATGCACCATAAATGAGTCCATAGTCTTCCTGGTCTTTTTGTGGAATTGAAGAATAGCAGAGTAAAATTATGGCAGTCTGAAAAAGCTAAAGGGACAATTACTAGATTAATGTTATTTTACCCTGACAAAAAGTGCGGATGGTGATTTCCAGTTTGCTTTTACTGTATCACCAATGTGAATTACGCAGAACTACCGCATACCTCACATAACTGTATCAAACGTTTTGAGTCAATTACAACAGGCTAACAAAGAAAATCCAGAAGAAAATATTCAGCAACCAAATTAATCCGTTTGAATGTTTTGGTACGTAATATGCTGTCCCAGCACGAATGCTTAGCATTTTATAAAAGGAATACTAAAGCAAGAAAAGAACAGAAGAGCACACGTTATAATTCCAAGACGTTGGCAGGCTATAACCAAAAGTAGGCTACTGCGCCGCATAACATACAAGTTTGATTTGAAGTTATTATGAAAATAAATGGGTTTGCGGCTGAAGATTTTTAAACATGGCGGTTGAAATAAAACAAATAACACTGCAAGTAGTCGACCAATCAGAAATTGTCAGCGCTTGCGCCCCACCCCAAAGGTTCTGGTACTTTTGGAAAGTACTACCCCCAGAGCAGGAACTTTTTCGGGGGTAAAATAAAGCCCCCGGAACAAAATTTAGACCCTAGTTCCTGCGGTGGAAACGCACTGAGTTCCTCAAAAGGTTCCTAGTTCCGGGGTAAAGTTCCTGCGGTGGAAACGTGGCTATAGTATATGGTTTTGAGGACTGCCCTGCTATTGCGGTCCAGCCAAAAATAACTAGCACTTTGCTGTAAGCGGCGGGTACAGACAATTTGACAATTAGGACGTTGGCTCTTCTCCATTGCTCTTAATGGTCTACAAAAAAAATACAAATAATTTGAAATCCACGCCTGCAAATCCATTATTAAAATACTTGGTAGATTTGTTAATCACCGCTGATGGCGTTAATTTGTACTTGTTTAACGTGACTTTGGAAAGGTTGGCTAGCGTTGTCGTAAAATTTAGTGTTAACACATTACTACGGTTGCGGGTCAGGCACTCTTCACGGTAAGAAGAAATTTTAGGATAGCGCTTCCAATATTGCTTGTGTCGAAATTGCTGCGACAGAAATAGCGATAGATTTACCCACGAGCCACATCTGTCCAAAATGTAAACAAGTAAGGCAGTCTTCACGGTCGGGGAAAATTTTATGACAGCGTCACCCAGTGAGTGAACACCACAAACGGCGGTGGTGTAACAGTTATTGGCTCATTACCAACTGATTGTGGCGAAAACCTGCGGTGAAAACTTGCTAGGTTAAAAGCAGAAAAGCGACTAGTTTGCAGGTATGTGTGAAGAGTGCCTGACCCTTAACCATAGCATTTTTTCCCAAAGATGGTATTTCTAGATATAGCCTAATTTTGCCGCTGTGTTAACACATTTCTACGTTTGCCGGTCAGGCACTCTTCACCGTAAGAGGAAATTTTAGGATTTTCAGATTTTTTTTGTGTCGAAAATGCTGCAACGGAAACAACGATAGATTTACTCAGGAGCCACATCTGGCCAAAATGTAAACAAGTCCGGCAGTTTTCACAGTCGGGACAAAAATTATGACAACGTTGTCATGCACATCAGTGTCATCAAGCTAACGTTATTAATAAACAAGTGAAGTCATTATTTCGATGGCGATTAATAAGCCATGTAATGTTACAATGTATCGAACATTACATGCATGCTACTAGTTTAACGTTACCTACACACTGCTTAAGTTAATATAAAAAGAATGTATGCCTACTTACCAACGAGATTAAGTGATAACGCTGAAGTTTGCAACGAGGTTAGTTAGTCTACTAAATAAGAAATGGTGGCTTGCTAGGTAACGTTAGCTTGTGATAGTTGGAAGCGTCAAGTGTTGACCGTCACTCTACGCACAATGAGGGTAAAGAACACTGATCTCAGACCTGCTGTTTTCCTATAGTGCATTCACGTTTTAACCAACAGATGTCGCTGGTGAGCTTTCCAACCGAGCCGCCCCACTGTAACTGTAGTTTAAAAAACATCTTTAAAATATTTTTTTTTAAATTCCCCGATGCTTAGGCCCGGCAGGGGGTCAACTTAGGCCTGGCGGGCCGCCGGACTTGCAATACACTGGCGGAAACCGTGGAAGAGTATATTCATATATGGCCTTCGGAGTGGGACAACCATTTTCCTCCAGTCCTGCAGCAGTATCCTAATTAATATACAACTTTTCCAATACTATAATTGTCTCCTCCCAACCTATTCCTGTATCAACCCACACTCTCAGACTGTATACAACATTACAATACAATGACAAAAATGTTCAACATTACAACATAATGACAAAAATAATAGCTGTGAGGCCATCCCAGATCCAACTGCAGCCTGCAGGTTTGGTGCACATTCCTGTACTGTGGAAATGTGTGTCTAAATGGAGACACGCAGAGAGAGATAGCCCCCAGGGGCTAGAAGGGTAGATGGGGATTATTGTGCCCCATGTTGGGTCTCACCCTTGTATTTTCTTAACTATTTAATGCGGAACCACACCGGAGTTATGGACACTGGAAGTAGCTGATGGAATCGTGAATGTGTGGTCCAGACCAAATTTGGATCAAATGTCTCTGATTTGGATAGGCTGATTTGTTTTCAGCAGGACCTGATCTCCAGATTCAACCAGCCATGTTTCCTCTTTGTCCTCAGCCAGGTCAGGTCCAGTTTTGTAATCCTGTGAAACAGGCTTAGGATAAAAGTCTGCAATATTCAACAAAACGGTCAGCCATACATGTTATTCACTGTTACTCATACACAAATCAGCAGGAGTCCTCATGGTTCGACCTGTAAGAATTTCAAAGGGTGAAAGTGAATGTTAATGTTTCCTTGTTTTCCTTGTTGCACCAAGGCATCTATTTTGGGGTACAAAAGTGGATAAGTAGGGGGAGATTGGATACACATCTGTTTCTTTAGCCACTTTTCCACTGTAGGGCCGAACCATTACCAGGGCCACTCCGTGCCATTCCGCGCTGCTCAGTACTCTTGGGAACAGTTACCGTATGTTATGAACCGGTCTCGGACTGGACCCAAATGCAGGACTCAGAGACAGCAGTAGGTGGAATACAAAAAGGGGTTTATTTGAGTACAGACAGAGCGCGGTAGGAACCAGGGCAGACTTGGGACAGGAACCGTGAGGGTAGGTGCAGAGGTCCGGGATCCGGCTTGGCGTGGCTCTGAACAGGCTGTGGCAGGAACCCAGGCAGGCTTGGAGCAGGGCTGTGAGGTTTTGTGGGGAGATCTGGAATCCGGCTTGGCGCTGAACGGAATACCTCCGGTGTCGGTGGGGGAGCTGGGCTGGAGACTGGGAGGCCGGCGAAGGACGGGCTGGATCGGGAGGTTGGAACTGGGGAGGTAACTGGGGAGAACACGGAACAAGACGCAACGCAGACAACACGTAGGCACAACAGACAGGGGAACACTGAACAAGGTACATGAACAAACAATCTGTGGCCAAGGAAACAGTGCGAGGTGAGGAAACCGAGGAAGGTGCAGAGAAAACGGGGTATAGAAATTAGTGCTAGGCTAGGGTTTAAACGCGATAGCAAGGTGTGACGCTGGGCAACAAATCAACGATCTGGCAAAGACAGAAACCAAAAGTGTGGCTTTATAGTCTGGTGCTGATTGGAATTAATCAGGGAGGGTGTGAGGAATGCGACCTGAACGAGTGTGAAAATTGCTGAGGGCTGGAAGTGATTAGGGAGTGCATGGGGAAAGACCACGCCCACCCTGTGGGGAAAAGCAAAGACATGGTGAGGAACAAAGCACACGGAACAGAAATAACCGGAACACAAGGGAAACCATATGACAACCGAAACACGGGGGCATGACAGTACCCCCCCCCCTCAACGGACGCCTCCTGGCGGCCCACGAGGCTTGTCAGGGTGGGCACGATGGAAGTCCCGAATGAGGGAGGGATCAAGGATAAGACGAGGGGAGATCCAGCTCCGTTCCTCCGGACCGTAGCCTTTCCAGTCCACCAGATACTGGTAGCCTCGGCCCCTGCGGCGCACATCCAGTAGCCGTTGCACTAGGCAGGGTGGCCATCGATAACTCGGGGGGGTGGGGGGGGACCGCTGGGGGGCACAGACTGCTGCTGGACACTGGCTTCAGATGGGAGACATGGAAGGTGTTGTGGATCTTTAGGGATGGTGGTAGTCTCACCTGGACAGCGGAAGGGTTGATGATGCGTGCGATCTTGAAGGGTCCTATGTAGCAGGGCTGGAGTTTCTTGGATTCCACCTGCAGTGGGATGTCCCGGGTAGAGAGCCAGACCTCCTGACCTGGTTGGTAGTCCGGAGCGGGGGTCCGGTGACGGTCCGCCAAGCGTTGGTTACGCAGCGTGGGCGTTCTTCCAGACCTTGTGGCATCTGAGGATGTGGGCTTGGACGGACGGAACAGCAACCTCCTCCTCCTGGGCCAGGAAGAGTGGTGGCTGGTAACCTAGGGAGACCTCGAAAGGGGATAGGCTGGTAGCAGAACAGGTGAGTGAATTGTGGGCATATTCTACCCACGGTAAAAACTTGCTCCAAGAGGAAGGGTTGCGGCTGGTCATGCATCGCAGGGCCTTTCCCAGGTCTTAATTTGCCCTCTCGGTTTGCCCATTCATCTGGGGATGGTACCCGGAAGACAGGCTCACCGACGCCCCCAAGGCCTAGCAGAAGGCCCTCCAGACCTGGGATGTAAACTGAGGGCCCCGGTCTGAGACTATGTCTGCAGGGATCCCGTGGAGGCGCACTACCTGTGCCACCAGCAGGTCTGCAGTTTCACGGGCTGTGGGAAGCTTGGGGAGCGGCACGAAGTGAACTGCTTTCGAAAAGCGGTCCACAATCGTGAGGATGACCGTGTTACCTTCTGAGGGGGGGAGACCGGTCACAAAATCCACCCCAATGTGACTCCACGGACGGCCTGGGACAGGCAGGGGACGGAGAAGGCCGGCCGGCGCTTGGTGGGAAGACTTGCTGCGGGCGCAGTCGGTGCAGGCAAGGATTAAGGCCCGGGCATCCGCTTCCATGGATTCCCACCAGAAGCTTCGCTTTAGGAGGGATAGGGTGCGCCGGATGACAGGTGAGGCGTGTGGAGTGTGCCCATTGCAAGACCTGAGAATGAACAGACTTGGGTACAAATATAGCACTGTTAGGGTCAGGACGTGGATCTGGCTGGTCCTGCTGAGCCCTCTTAATTGCCTCCTCGATTTCCCATGTGACCGCTGCGACCACACACGCTGAGGGCAGGATGGGTTCAGGTTCAGCCGGACGTCCCCCCTTGGAGAACTGCCGGGACAGGGCGTCTGGCTTGGTGTTCTTAGACTCAGGACGATACGAGATGGTGAAGTTAAAACGCCCAAAGAAAAGAGCCCAACGAGCTTGGCGGGAGTTTACCCTCTTGGCCGACTGAAGGTAGGGCAGGTTCTTGTGGTCGGTCCAGACCAGGAAGGGTTGTTCGGTTCCCTCGAACCAGTGCCGCCATTCTTCGAGTGCCATCTTGATTGCCAATAGTTCACGGTCCCCAGCATCATAATTGCGTTCCGCCGGCGAGAATTTCCTGGAGAAGAAGGCACAGGGATGCAGTTTGTTGTCAGATACTGACCTTTGGGAGAGGACGGCCCCCCCACCAGTTTCAGAAGCGTCCACTTCAACCACGAACTGGCGGACGGGATCTGGGTGGATTAAAATAGGGGCTGATGAAAAGCGCCTCTTGAGGTCGGTGAAGGCGGTGTCAGCTTCGGGGGTCCAGGCAAAGGCAACTGAGGACGAGGTAAGGTGGGTGAGGGGAGCGACCACACGACTGTAGTCCCGGATGAATCGCCGATAAAAATTTGCAAAACCCAGAAAACGCTGGAGATGTTTAAGGGTTGTTGGTGTGGGCCACTCAATTACCACCTTGACCTTCTCTGGGTCCATCCTCACTTGCCCCTCCTCTATGATGAACCCTAAGAATCTTACTGAGGACACATGGAATTCACATTTCTCCACTTTGACAAAGAGCTTGTTCTCCAGCAGCTGCTGGAGAACTTTTCTTACATGACTCACATGATCCTGAGGGTTCTGGGAGAAGATCAAGATGTCATCTAGGTAGACGACGACAGAGCGGTTGAGTAGAACACGGAGAACGTCGTTGACCAAGGCCTGGAAGACTGCAGGGGCATTCATGAGGCCGAAGGGCATTACCTTATACTCAAAGTCTCCCAGAGGCGTGTTTACTGAACACCTCCCCCAGGTCGTGGTAGACCGAGGGAACAGAAGTCAGGTCAGGAGGCTCTGGAACAGGTGGGGGAACAGGGACCTCTGTGGGTGCAAGAGCAGACTTGAGACAAGAGGAGTGGCAACCAATACTCCAGCCTAGCAACTTGCTATTGGTCCAGTCTATTTGTGGGTTATGGAGCTTTAGCCAGGGTAGACCGAGAACGATCGGATTGTTGGGGGATGGCATGACGTGGAATTCGATGGTCTCATGGTGGTTGCCTGAAGTTATGAGGTGGAGGGGTTCAGTGACGCGAGTTACCTTAAAGAGGGCACTTCCATCCAAGGCAAGGGGACCTCGAGTGGACGGGTAGAGACCCCCATACTAAGGCGATGTCCAGGAAGTTTGCACCTGCGCCGGAGTCCACTAACGCTCTGAGTGGGTGGCCCCCCTGACCCTTCTGCAGAGTGGCATCAAGCTGAAGGCAGGAGGAAGTAGAGGGTGAGGTGGTGATACGGCTCGTCAGGACCCCCACGCTTACTGGCGAGCCCGATCTTTTGGCCGAAGGGGACAGGAAGCCCGGCGGTGACCAGCCTGACCACAATAGAAGCAGAGGCCCTCCCTCTCTCTCCGGGAGCGTTCGTCGGGCGTAACATGGGCTCTCCCTACTTCCATGGGTTCTTCGGTGTCGGGGCTTGGGCTTGGAGACCTGGGGGGTGCACTGGGACTGGAGGCTGGACGCCGGCTCGGCCCTGGGAATGGTTGGCCAAGGGTGGAATGACGAGCCCTCTCCCTGCGGCGCTCACGTAGGCGGTTGTCCAGCCGGGAGGCTAGTTTTACCAGGGCGTCAAGGCTTGTGGTGTCATCCCGGACTGCAAGTTCGTCCTTGATGTTCTCATTGAGACCGTTGTAGAAGATGGACTGGAGGGCAGAGTCATTATGCTCCGTTTCTGCCGCCAGGGTTCGGAACTCCACCCCAAACTCACTCACACTGCGGTATCCTTGCCGCAGGGATAGGAGGCGCTGTTGAGCCTCCCTGCCGCACACCGGGTGGTCGAACACCTTCCTGAACTCAGAAATAAAAACAGAGAAGGCAACGTTAACGGGCGAAGCCGTTCCCCAGAGAGCCGATGCCCAGGCCAAAGCGGATCCCGTAAGAAGGCTCCTGATGTATGCAATCTGGGCCCGATCATCTTGGTAGGTCAGGGGCTGTAAAGAAAAAACCTGGTCGCATTGCATCAGGAAGGCCTTACACTTTCCTAAGGCTCCCGCGTAGCGCTCTGGGGCAGGTATGTGAGGTTCCCTCACATGGAAGACAGGGCAGGCGGTTCAGGAACTGGAGGAGTTGGAGGGGCTGGAGGAGTGAAATGCGCCGTTAGCTGTGATAGCCGATCCCCCATAGTACTCACGCTGTGCACCAGGAGCTGTAGCTGTTCCGAGAGGTCCCGGAGGGACTGGTCATGTTGTCCCACAAGAGCCCCCTGCCTGGAAAGGTCCGCTCTCAGCTGCTCAGGGTCCGCTGGATCCATCTGTGACCAGATCGTTCTGTTATGAACCGGTCTCGGACTGGACCCAAATGCAGGACTCAGAGACAGCAGTAGATGGAATACAAAAAGGGGTTTATTTGAGTACAGACAGAGGGCGGTAGGAACCAGGGCAGACTTGGGACAGGAACCGTGAGGGTAGGTGCAGAGGTCCGGGATCCGGCTTGGCGTGGCGCTGAACAGGCTGTGGCAGGAACCCAGGCAGGCTTGGAGCAGGGCTGTGAGGTTTTGTGGGGAGATCCGGAATCCGGCTTGGCGCTGAACGGAATACCTCCGGTGTCGGTGGCGGAGCTGGGCTGGAGACTGGGAGGCCGGCGAAGGACGGGCTGGATCGGGAGGTTGGAGCTGGGGAGGTAACTGGGGAGAACAGGGGAACACGGAACAAGACGCAATGCAGACAACACGTAGGCACGACAGACAGGGGAACACTGAACAAGGTACATGAACGAACAATCTGTGGCCAAGGAAACAGTGCGAGGTGAGGAAACCGAGAAAGGTGCAGAGAAAACGGGGTATAGAAATTAGTGCTAGGCTAGGGTTTAAACGCGATAGCAAGGTGTGACGCTGGGCAACAAATCAACGATCTGGTAAAGACAGAAACCAAAAGTGTGGCTTTATAGTCTGGTGCTGATTGGAATTAATCAGGGAGGGTGTGAGGAATGCGACCTGAACGAGTGTGAAAATTGCTGAGGGCTGGAAGTGATTAGGGAGTGCATGGGGAAAGATCAGGCCCACCCTGTGGGGAAAAGCAAAGACATGGTGAGGTTCAAAGCACACGGAACAGAAATAACCAGAACACAAGGGAAACCATATGACAACCGAAACACGGGGGCATGACACCGTATCTGTTTCCACCGTCGGGCTGCTAAAACCAGGACTAGGAAGTATCTAGTGAGGACAGCTAGGTCTATCAGCAAATATACGGCTTAGCTATGCCCAGAAGTCCTCAATAATAATAGTATTTTCCAAGAAATTACGAAAAATCGTTAACATCGTTAACAATCATTAGGTGCAGCGTCTTAATGCTTAAGTGAATGCGATGATTATTCCAAAAGCAAAATTAGACATGTTTTTACACGTCACTGTAGCTCTGGCTTCTCATTCTTTATCTATCTATCTGTCTGTATGTCTTCTCCATAGTTTCTTGTGAGTAACACACATTCTTCTGTGCTTTTTAGGGGTCCAAGCAGTGAAGCTGGTGGAACCCTATTGTATCTGTTACTTAGGGGTCCAAGCAGCGAAGCTGGTGGAACCCTATTGTATCTGTTACGATTATTATTATTATTATTTATTTATTTATTTTTCTCCGCTAAAAGTGTCTGAGGTTCAGCAACCATAGGTCCTAGAGCAACCAAATTTGGTAGGTGGGTTCCTATACTACAAATCACCTATGTCGGCCAGATGGTGGCGCTATGACAAAGGGTCATACGTAAAAGGCCATAACTCCCACACCATAAGTCAGATCAACACAAAACTTCACCGACCTATGCATCTGAACGTCCTCTACAACTTTGCCATTGGGTCCACCTATGTCCGCCATATTGTTTGCCCACCATTTTGGCTTTTTAGTTGCGGCATGGAAGCTTTCTCCGCTAAAAGTATCTGAGGCTCAGCAACCATATGTTGTAGACCAACCAAATTTGTTAGGTGGCTTCCTATGGCCCCCCACTACTCAGGCACTACAAATCACCTATGTCGGCCAGATGATGACGCTATAACAAAGGGTCATGTTTAAAAAGTCATAACTCCCACACCATAAGTCAGATCAACACAAAACTTCATTGACCGATGCATCTGAATGTGCTCTACAACTTTACCATTGGGACCTATATCCGCCATATTGTTTGCCCGCCATTTGGACTTTTTTATTAGTTGCAGTGTGGAAGAGCTGTAGCTCCACATCTAAAGTGTTACGACATCTAGTAAACTCCTTTACGGCAAGCGGCTAGAAGACATCCATGGCGACGCAACTAAGTTATCTGACACTGTCAGGTCTAGTTTTTATCAGTGAGGGGAGGGTCTGAACTTTATAATGGACAATATTATCTATCTGGGTATTCATAAAAATATTCTTTCACCAGTCAAAAATCATATTCTGTCATAGCAACAAAATAAACCCGACAATAGCCCTAAGATATGCCAATACGGCAGTGAAAACGCTGCTCACTGAGTAACTAAATAAACAAGACAACGATTTAAAATATGATACCATTCTACAGTCAATAGCTGGGACTAAATATTGAATAAATATACAACCTTACCATTGGTTTTATGCATAGAGGTGTCCCTTTTGAGACTGAGTGGTCATATATTGTCTTGGACAATCCCTTTGTGAAATATACGCACAATTGTGATGCCTGGGTTGGCTACCTTCAAAAATAGCTGTGCGTAATACCACACCTGTTGTTTACAGCGTTGTTGCCCTTTTTAGTACAGCCTGGCTTGATTGACAGTTAATTTATTCAATACTTGAGAGTATAAGCTTTCTAACAATGTATAACATGTCTGATTTTGCTTTTGGAATAGCATTTTATCGGTCAGCTTAACCGAAAATTTTCTTATCATCGTATTCACTTACACATTCACTCTGGGGTAGCAGTAAAAGACGCTGCACCTAACAAAACGTTGTCACCGATTTTTCATAATTTCTTGGAAAATATTATTATTATTGAGGACTTCTGGGTATAGCTAAGCCATGTGTTTGCTGATAGACCTATCTGACATTTTTCTGGAGTAAAACAGAAGCGGGACTGTATCATTAATGTCTCTGTCTCTATCTACTGAACACAGATAAAATTTCATCATTGCTATGTAAGTATTACTGCTCAAAATATTTCGGTTCGTTCCGTTGCTACCATAATAACAAACTTTTTTGTTTCTACAGCTGCTTCTTGCTGCAATTACTAATATTGAATATAAACAAAAGACACAATTTATGCTGTAGTCTGCCAATGTCCAAATAAATAATATGGTACTCTGCGGGCAGCACGCAGGTAGCAAGGATGGCGAGTTGATATTTCGTTTTTGTTTCGTTTTTTTCAATGTTGTATTTATTATTTGAAATATTTATTCTATCTGTCTCTGAGGCGCTCTGAAATGTGCATTCTCTGCTAAGCTGAGCAATAGATTAGAATGTGTCTGCCGTAGTGTTGCACGGTATACCGAAACTTCAGCACTTTTTCGGTACTTTAAAAAGAAACGGTTCGGTATTAGAATTCTCTGACGTTCGGTACTTTTAGGTTTATGTAAAAGCCAGGGAAATGTGTCTCCTGCATTACTGATTGAGAGGATGAAAGGTGTAATTTGTCAGAATCTTCGCTAGATGGCAGTAGCAACTATGGTAGCCAAATCAGGTGACGTGCGCTTCTGCATTCCTCCTCGTTGATATAGCACAAGCTTCGACTCAGTACACTTCAGTAGCAATAGGTGTTCTAATTTGGAAATATTTTATTGTAGGAAGATGCTGTATTGTTATTAAAATATGCTGTTTTTAGATCTATTTAAAAGTGAAAGACCTGTTTAAAGATTATTTAGTTTAATTTTTGAAATATATTTAATATATTTTTCTATTGTTTAGTGTTGTAACACTATAGGCCTATGCTCATTAATATGTTGAACAGGCTTCAACTTAAAGGTTGTTAATACACCAGGTTGTTAATAAACTGTGAATTCAAAAATGAGGTCAACCCTTGTGGACATTACGTTTCAGATCTATTAAGGTAATTTCAGTATCATTAGGTACCGAGTATCGAATCAGTATCGTTTAAGTTTCAAGTATCATTTCAGTATCGAGTATTGTGATACTAAACCTGGTATCGGTATCAAAGTCAAAATTTGGTATCGTGACAACACTAGTCTGACGCCTTTTTTAGTTGCGGCGTGGAAGCACTGCAGCTCTACATAAATGCCGGGCCAGCTAAGTGTGGCAAGCGGCCAGGACACATCCATGGCGACGCAACCAAGTCATCCGGCAGGGTCTCTTAGCACATAATTGGCCATAAGTCATCAATATTTTATTCAATCATCATGATATTCAGTAGATATGTTGGTTGAAGGTGTATGATCATGAGGACAAAACCATTTAAAAATTGCTCCATAGGGGGCGCAATAGTGCCAATGCTTGGACCCCTCCCAACGCCACTTGCGGCTTTAATTAAATATGCAGTCTTCCACAACGCAACTGCCTGTGGATGACCAGGATGGTTTGATTGCCCCCGTGGCTGTCTGTCTGGTAAGTTTCATATTCTCTAATAAGTATACTATAATGTGGGACCATGGAACAGTGCATAAAAATAAACCTCTGAAATTAGGAATCTGAGATAAATGGGAAGATTAACAATCAAATTATTTTAATTGACCTCAGAACCACAATACTGATATTTCAAAACAAGCCCTGGTAATATGACCCAATGTGGTACTTATTTATGTTCTTAGGAGATTCCACAAGCTATCAGGGATAGCTGCAACAGGGTTACAGCAGCAAAATACACCAATGATCTCATGCATGGCCTGTACACCACGGAATATATGGCAGCTCACAGCATGACTGGGCTTGGGTCATCAAGCAAGGGGGAGACACAACTATCACTCCCTTCTGAAGACGTTCAAAAGATTGTAAGTATTTCTTCTTCAGTGGCAGTCAGTTATGTGCATTCTGTTAAGGGTGATACATGCCGGCCACACTGTGTAGTGTTCTGTCATTTCATAACTGTAGCAAACACTAAATGAGCCATACAGACTTAAGAAATAGTTAAGATGAGCAGGTATTTTGTATAGCGAGTGTGGGTATATGTTGCCCTTAACTCTTTCTCTCTCAATAGTTTGTTTGTCTGTCAGTCTGTCTGTCTCTGTATAAGTCTGTCTACCTGTGTCTATGTCTCTACCTATCTGTGTCTGTCTGTCTGTCTGTCTACGTATCTATCTGTAACTTGTCTGTTTATTTGTTAATTCTCCTTCTTTTCTCTCTTTAGGTGAAGTTAAATCTGTTTTCCCAGACAAAACCGACGCTGAAATAAAGGCATTCATTCATCAGAAGTTGTCTAATTCGGCCAAGATTATGAAAAGAAAATCCTGCTAAAGCACCAACATTTAATACTCCACTGATTTACCCCTTAAACAAAAATTTTGGTTTTTTGTTAGTACAGTTGAACGCAGCACACAACATTTTTGGACCTTGGACATTTAAATGGTGAGATCGTATGTGGCTAGCTAATCGGAATAAAATGTCACAGCATCACACCTGCCGCTGAAGCACACTGCCTGGCTGCGAGGATGGGGAAATCCTTATATGGTCATACGGTAGTAGGACAGGCCACATTGCACGCACTGAAATTAACCCAAATTTGGGATTTTTGGCAGAATTATTTTAAAAATCAGACCCAGGGGAGACATTACAAGGGATGGGATTAACTAGTTATACCATCATTTCTTGTGTAAAAAATTTATTTACTTTATTTTTCCTCAGAAAAATTGGCCTCTTTTCAGGCTTTCCCCATTGACTTAACATTGGGTGTGCGGGGTTTCAAGTTCTTTTTGCAACCAGGCGTTGCAGTTCATGCAGTAGCCACTGGGGTAAAAGGCTTTACTAATAGAGGCGAGTTGGTAGGGTTAAGTCCTTAGGGGAGGGCGTGGCCAGGTCTGATTGGGTATCATGTTTATGGTATGTTTATGTTTGTTTATGAATGGGTTATTGTGTGTGTGGAATAAGTGTCAGCTGTATTGGAGGAGGTATTAAGGGTACCCTTATGTTCATTCATTCATTCATTCATCACCCTAATGCAATAAATAGCTATTGGTCATGCCAGTGCATCAGTGATTGGCACCTCATCTTATCCTGTTAAACCCATCCTCCATTGTCAGGAGTCTGTGTTCAGTGTGTGTAGGTGTCCTTGTGTGATTGGCGCTGGTTAGTTTAAATGTGGGTTTGTTTGATGTTGTAGGGAGAGTGGCTGGTTGTCTCTTGCGAGGGCCAGTTGCTACCGGTTTTAATGCATCGCATCTTTTTCCTAATAAAGTGAACAAAAATTTCATTCAGTCTCCCTGTGAATTTCTGCAGTGCGTCCGGGCTACTGGAGCAGTCCGTAACAAAATTACTTTTTAATTTTCTTAGAATAACTGGACTAGGAAGAAGAATCTAATGTAGGTAGTCCGTGACCGGCCTCACACTCCAGCACAGTAGGGGTCAGTGTATGGACCTTGAAATTTGGTGCAATCCGCCAACCAAATCCAAAAAAGAAGAAGTAGTGGTGTGAGAGTTGGGAGAGACTATTGTGGAGTGAATTTGTTGCCTGCAGTAAAGGAAACGGCTTGTTTTTGTGTATGACTGATTTCTGGAGGACTATCTGATTTGAGCCTGATTCTTGTTTCTGGACGACTAACTGAATTGTGTTTTACCTGCACCTGTCACAAGAACGTTATTTTGCTGTATGTGATTGTTTGTTCTGGCGAGCAGCTTTCTTGCCCAGACGGGTGGGAAGGTTCCAGTGTGCGCTAGGTAAAGCTTCAAGTGGAGCTAGGTTTTCTTTTATTGTTTTGTTTTCATTTGTTTGTTCCTGCATTCCCCTTAAAGGGGCAGGACTTGAAATTTTGTGACTGAAAAAATAGGATGGCAAAAAACAAGGCCAAGTTACTTTAAATAATTTAGGAAAACCTGGGTAGCAGCATTGATTTGGAATATGGCATGTTAAATTTGTGTGAGCTAAGATAGGCAATTCTGTTTCTTGTAACTTTGCCTAATTTTGATATCAGTCCTTTTAGTGGTAGGCCTAGATTTTGCAAGTGCGAATGACTTATAGACAGTGCTTTGTATGTGTGAGTAACTTTATATTTTTGTAAGTAGAAACCCTGTTTTTCTTCAGATTGTTATATGGTGCAACCAAAATGTTTTGAAATATCATTTAATAGAAGCTGAGAATTTGTACTTAAAGCACATATGAATTGTCAGATTGCAAATCTGAAATTGTGGAGTACAGAGCCAATTCACCAGCTGCATGCCCTCTCAATCAGTCTGATTGGGTGTCACCTGCTTCCAGCTGGGCTTGCCAGTCTGAAGAATTTGCCTGCAGGCCATATTTTACTAGCTGACTGCAGGCCGAGTCTGTGATGTTTTGGGGTTAGAGATCACTTATATACAGTCTCAGCATCAGCTTGTGGACACACAACATACAAACAAGCCTTTATTCATAAGTAGCTGTTTCTAGATAAGATCCTGTGCTCTATGAAATAGTTTGCTTGAGCTACAGGTATATGCTGTAATAATGCTGTCACAAGTTCATTGTAACATCTGTCATAATCAGTTTAACCTTAGGCATCTGCAGTGGATTCCACCCTGGGTTTTTGGCATTGCCTTGGGTTGTCTGCTGCTAAGTTGCCGATTGATCCCACAGTTCCATTCATCTATCTGACCGACAAGAGCCACAAGGGACAGAAATGAAACCACTGTCTCATGGCAACAGCTGCCACGATCCCTGGTCTCGTTCACCAAGCATGGATGGGCTTTAGCCAGGGGGCAAGCCAGCGGCAGAGAAGTGTCCCTCCAGCATTAAGCATGACAGTGAAACAGAATGCTCATCAGCATGGAAGACCTGATCTCCCACCCCCGCCGCCCTGTGCTGCTCGGGAGCAGAGCAGAGATGAATCGATCTGCAGGAGTCAGGCGGGTGAACATGACTGGTGCTGTCCTCTTAACAATATTAACTGTTAAATGACCCTGTCCATTTATATCCCCACTTTCCCCCCTGAACCCACACAATCAATCATATATACCTCCTTCGCCAGCTGACAGCTTTACAGTTCCCAGAATCTCCCCTTCGATGGTACTGGAGAAATGTTGCTGCACATGGGATGCCGTGTAATGCCTTTTCATCAAATCCTGCAGAATCAGTAGAAAACAAACCATTATGCTTTTTTTTGTGAAAAGACTTGGGAACAGTGAATGTACATGAAGGCCTGGCACAGGGGGGGTTTGGGGGCATGGAGGGATTTATTCTCTACCCTCTGCCCCTCATTCATTTTAGAATTAATTTAATTAGAGCGGCAAGACTGATATGAGGTTTTCTTTTAGATTGAAATATATGAAATTCATTACATGATTCATTTTAACAGGAGCAGGAGAATGTGTGGATTGAAATGGTTTGATGTACGTTAGGTATTCAGAGAGGAGACACACCCTCTCGAGTGTCACTTTGTAAAAACAAAGATTGACCCTCGTGGAAGTTTCTAGCTCAATAAATACACCCACATAAAATTACATAATACAATAAAATACATGGTGCAGCCATAATGGAATGGGATATTATAAAGGCCATTCAATGGCAGTCAGGCTCATGAATGAAAGGTTCAGCCTTCATGTTCATGGAGAAAACTTCCCTGTTGTTCACACATCCTTCCTCTCCACTGCTTCCGTCTGTCCCTCTGCGAACAGAAGCTGGAGTCAAAGGTGGCCAATGTAGTTTATTTATTTATTTTTTTTAAATCAATGATTCTTGATGGCAAGAGCAAGGGGTAATTAAGAATTACTGTGATTGGCCTTACTCCAATAACATGAGACCTATATTCTATGTCATTCTATGTTTTTAATGGAACGTGTGCAGTCTGTAATTTGTAATAAATGTAATATCAACACAAAACAAAAATGAATAAATAATTAGCATTTGTCTTAAAGAAGTAATAAACAACACCTTCCCCCTTTTGTTCTAGTTCATACCTACCTAATTGAATAGTCTAATAGTCTGATAAATATTCATGCAAAGAAAATAGATTTTTTGGCTTGTATACTAAATTTCAAATTACTGATGATCATATAATGTCATGGCCACTCGTGGTCAAGAAGATAACCCTTTCGAATACATTTTTACAGATCAACAAAAGAAGAAAGGGCACAGATGGAGGTTTTAAGAGTACTAAGCAACTTCTTTAAGCACAGTTTTTCCATAATTTGTGCCAGTTCTGTACATGCCCAGCAAAAGTCCATTATGCTAAATGGTCCTCTGTGACAGCTCTAGAATCTCTAACTCAAAGGTTGTTCAGTATATACACCTCATGGTGATTCTTCTCTAGGCAAAACATGGTTTGTTTTCCTGTATTATACAGCTCCCTGGCCTTGTGATTATGTGTCGAAGCACTCTGACACATAAACACATGGAATGTTCAAATCAAATATATTTATGCATCTCAGTGGGCAGTGTAGTCATTAAGTGAAGCAGACCCTCAGACTCTGTCCTCCAGTGGTGTTATTGGATTTCCTTTCTTCTGAACAACAGTCCTAAACTCAATCTTTGACAATAATTAGTCTCCATACAACTGAGTTACAACATTTTAAGCTTGTAGAATCTAATAAAGATTCTCTAACCACAAAATCACATTTATCTCCATAGCTGGTGACTGCAGTCCTCTGTAAATGTTTCAGCACTAGATGTCATCCAAGTACAATTTGTCATCTTTAACCTCTATGCAAATTTCTGCATTCTAAATTATGTTGCAAAGGTAAATTAACCATGAAGAAGGAAGCTATTTTGCATTGTGTTTTAGCAGAGGAAAAAATTCAGCATGGTGTGAATGGAGTAAATTGAGTATGGCCCTGCAGAAACAGATTTCAATCAAGCTGACTAAAGCACAAATTATCCTGAAACCTTATATAGAACAGGTAGAATTCAAAACCCACTCTAAATTTTGCAGCTTACATGCAACACTTGACTTTGCTTAATGTCTTCTTGTATCTCAAATACAAAAGACATAGAGTACGATAAAATCCTTTAACAAATGGGAGCGTATTTACCCTGCAACGAGTCACTGCTGCTATGTTTCTAAGCTGGAAAATGTATTCTTATGAATTCAAGTTGGGAGAAGAGAAATAGCTCTCCATATTGTGCTAAAACTTTTGTGCCTGTCCCTAGATCCTTATGGTTACATGGATGTTATATTATTTGACGGAGCAAACAAAACCAAACCACACATCAGTTGCAAAATAAGTAGAGCTGTTTTTATTTGTTATAGAATAGGACAGAGGCATTTTATGTGTCTTTTTATAAATTGACTAAATGTACATGCCATTCACTTTTTCTGAATTCAGCCTCTGCTTTTTGGTTTCATTTCAGTATCTATTGGCCTGGTTGAAGGAACCTTAAGCACGTATGACAATAATTGCAATCTATGTTCATCATTTTCAGGTTGTTCACTATTTTTTATCTCCACATTTAAGCTCTCTGGAGATATCTTAATTCTAGTGACTTTATACGAAAGACACCAGCATGAAATTACTTTATGAATTTACTTACTATATTGTATTCTTTCAGAACGTCAGCACGCTGTCCTTAAAGTTAATACATATGACATTGGCAACGCTGGTCCTGGAGTGCCAGAAATGGTCCTGGTCTTCTCTCTACCCAAACCAGTAATTACATTATTGTATTAAATTTATGCAGATAACATGTTCTGGAGGCATAGGCGACCTTTGCTATGTTCCACTTGTTTCTACCAAAATTGGCCTTACAACTGAAAGGGGTAATGCCTCAACCATAAATTAAAATAAGACAAGATTTTCTATGGTCTAACCAGTAGTTTCCCCTTTCAGCCACTGTTGAGGCTGTTCCAAACCTAAGCTATTTCACTGAGGATTATTTCTCCTTGAAGGGTGCATTAATGCAAGATTCTGCATGTTTTGAGCAGAAAAAAAGAGCCAAAACACAGCAAATATTCCAAGATCTTGTTTTAAGATTACTACAGGCATTGACCCAGACTTGAACCACACTATTTCTTTGAGCGAATTGTATTTTGGTATTTGTATTGTTTATTGAACATAATATTTACACAACCATTGGTAGCATTGTGAGATTCAATGAGAAAGGACTTCATTTGAATGAAAACTCAAGATAGGTAACCCTAGGCCTATACAGATTGATCACAGGCTTACACAGTCAAATGACAGGAAATATATTTTTCATATTTGCATTTGTTAAGATCATGCATTTATTTGCTGTGTGTCATATCTGTATTGTGGCCAATGAAAACCCTGGAACATCAAAAGAAAAGTTACTATGCATGTTAAAAAAAGAAGGCAATTATTACTGCGATAAGACTGTCGTCTGTATAAAGTGCATTCCAAATTAGTTTGTGATAAGTTCCCTCCTCCATAGCAAGCCATCAATGGTAAGAGAATTATATAGCTACGTTTCTCATGCCCGCAGTGGCAGCGTTACTATAATGTGGTCACTAAAGGTGCTGCCTTGTACTGTATGTTAACAGGTTTTTTACCAGTCACTGACACTCCAGAACCAAAGTTGCCAAACCCCTTATTTAAAGGCATATTATGCAGGATTTTTAACCTTGCGGTGGTCCTGTGTTGACAATCAGTCGCCTCCTCCATCTTCAACCCACCCAACCTCACCTCATTTTTTATATTTTATTTTCACATCTCCATTTTTCAATATCCTCATCAAGGCATTGCAATTCTATGGTTGACTCGGGTTTTCGAACGAGTCCTGTTGGCTTGTTTTGCTTCCCTGCATTTGTGCTTCTTCACATCTGCCATTGCAGAAGCTAGGCTCTGTTGCGACACCCACCCCTTCACACACAGAAAAGAGCATCACACCCAAACACATCTTAGAAGAAATACATGCAGAGGAAAATGAACTTGGCAAACGTGCACAAATACACAGATTGCCAGTGCATCATAGATATGACTGAGTATGGTTATCTTATAATATTTTCAAGGTTAAAATCGAGCCACCTTGTAGAATCCCATAACAGCTGTGAACGGCCATAACCGGCTGTGACATTTCTCAGACAAATCAACAGAGGTGGGGGACTCGAGTCGCATGACTTGGCTCGAGTTAGACTCGAGTTGCAAATTTGAGGACTTGCGACTTGCTTGACTAACGTTGATAAAAGACTCAACTTGACTTTGACTTGGTATTCATGACTTGAGACTTGACTTTGACTTGAGGCAATGACTCGAAGGGACTTGACAGTTTTTATTAAGCTGAATAGCCTATTTGCATTTTCCAGATATTGAGCATGAACAGTTACCGTTTTGAAACATGATTGGGTACCTTTTAGTGCAGTGCGCACAACCCAGGCTTAAAAGATAGTGTCTAGCAGGACCTAGAAAACAATGCAAGACAGGATTGAGCTGAAAGCATGTTGAAAGGATTCTCCCATACCTGCGTTGATTTTCTCTCAAGCCTTATATTATCAGACCGTTTCTGATTCAGACAAGACAGCTTATGAATTGACAGCTTTTCAAGACAGAGCTTCATCATTCTGTTCGCGGTCCCTCCCTAGTTAAAAGTCAGTGTAACTCAACCACAGCAGAATGGTCTCTCCCTCTCTCTAATCAACTGTGTGACAAATGCAATCCTGTGAGATCAGGCAGACATGATGCTATTTTTCCTTGATGAGGATTAAAATTTCAGTGTTCCAAATTAATGGATGTATTAGTCTACACAATCCACAGCAGAAAATAGTAATCATCAGACAGAATACTATGTTTCGTTTTCGCGCAATCTGAACAATTGCCTATACAGTAGGGAATAATAAATAAAAAGTGGGAAACTGTTGCGGGTATAATAATCTATTTCGGCATTCAAAGGGTCTTAGATAAATATTTAAAAACTGCCATGATCATCCAGACATGCTAGTCACCCTCCACACCATAATATCAGTCATTTCAACTCTCTATTTTAACGTCTATCCTCTAAACTATCCTCTATGTTGAAAACTGTCAATGGAAGGCCTAATTAAAGTAAAAATGACAAAATTCTTAGAGATGAAATAGCATACCAATATTATATGCTATCATGTTTGTTTTAATGTACTAAGCGATTTTAAAATGTCAGTAGTGTAACCTAAAGTAACCAGAGCAGCCTATATTTTTAGGAAGGAGGTTGAAAAGAAAAAAATACCTGCAGCTCACAAAGGTAGCAATAACTAGTGATTGGTGGACACACACTATATTACAGTCATATTCCCATTAAGTTAGAGAAGACCAACAGAAACAGAAATTTCTCAAGTATCAACAACTACCAGACATTTACAGTATCTATACCAATTGGTCCCATCATCATGTTTTGTCTGAGAAAACAATCTATTTTATTTTATCAACAGAACTATTTAGTTAAATATTTTTTTCCCAAACTAATATAAAAGTAGTACTGATAATTCTTTTAACAACATGTATTTTGCACTCAAAATTAGGACGTATCGATAAGAGTATTGATAAGTATTGGTATCGATAAGCAGTATCAATAGTGGCATTGGTATTGATAAAATCCTAACTATACCCATCCCTAGTTGTAGAGACTAACTAACTAACTAACTGGTGCAGTTTTCTCATGACATGGCTTGCCATTGTACCCCTTTCTCTCGTTTTAAGCACTTCTTTCATGATGACTTGACTTGTGACTGACTTGACCTGAGCAATGACTTGACTTGTCTTGTCTTGTTTGACATTTAGCAGTGACTCGACTTGATTTCCTTGAGTCTAAACACAGTGACTTGGGACTTGCTTGAGACTTGAAGGTTAAGACTTGAGACTTGTTTGTGACTTGCACATGTGTGACTTACTCCCACCTCTGCAAATCAAAGCAAGTCTGTGGTTTGTACCATTGAAATACATATACCCACATAAACATTCCACAATAAAATAAACAGAAACAACACTTATTTTAACAACACAGATATTTGGCTTTAAATGGAGCAGCAATTTTTTACCCAAGAGACTGGTGATACTGCTAACTTTAACCCAGTGAATAATAGACTGATAAGGAACTAGCTGTGAGAGTAACGCAAGTAAACGTGGGATGGCAGGTATGCCATCCAGCCAAGTTACGCCTTGGTGGGGCGAGATGCCCCATACCTATACAGCCCCAAGATTTTGACACTTTTAAGGGTTCCCTACAGAAATAACCCCAATGACCACAGACTCTCAGCCCTTAAAACATTCATTTCTGTAACTTCTGACCCCATTTCAACAGACAGAATTCACAAACAACTTCACACGTCCACAGAACAAAGCCCCAAACTAAGAGGATTTTGCGTTTTCTCCTTCTAGTTTATTGTTTTTGCATGGATTCCATGAGGGGGAAGGGTTTAGAGGGTAGTTTATCTGATATTGTGTTTGTGTGGGCAACCAATGGTGTTTCCCAGCAATGCCGCATCTCCCTTCCAGGGGTGTCACACTGGGGTGTGACATTTTTCTTCACACTATCCCCTCACAGGTTACAGGCAAAAACAATAAACCAAAACAACAAGCTAAAATAACAAAGACAAAAGAAAGTAAAACTGCGCAATCCCAGCTGAGGATTACTTTCTTGGTCTTTCTTGCTCTAACAAATCTCCAGAAATAAAACAAAACAAAAATCATAACCACGCTCCTGGTCTCGGCCCCGAACTGAGGAGAGCAGCACACCTTTAAGCACCGGGGCTGATTAGCTAACGCAACCCAGGTGCGTGCGCTCTCTCCACCAGTCGAGACCAATCCGCTTCTCCAGCGGACCGAATGCTAAAACACACTTTTCTGGTTATTGGCATTATATTGAGTATGATAATAATCTGAATAAGCTGTTTACATAGCTGAATATGAGGCATAATCGGGTTATGCAGCAAGACAATGATCCAAAACAGGGAATAAGTCCACATCTGAATGGCTAAAAAGAGAAGTTTTGGAGTGGCCTAGGCAAAGTCCTGACTTGAACCCTTTGAACCCTGGCTGTGGTAGGAGCTGAAACGAGCAGTTCACACTCAAAAACCTACCATTTTGTCTGAATGAATGCAGTTCTGCGAAGAAGAGTGAGCTAAAATACCTCCACAGCAATGTGACAGACTGATATCCAATTATAAATTGTTACTTACAGTTTTTGTTGCTATGTATTGCTAGCAGTTATTAAGTCGGGAAATTATGTTTTCACATGGGTGATATGGGTTTTTGAAATTTTTTTTCAGTAAATAAATGAAATAATAATTTTAAAAACGTGTTTTGTGTGGTTATTCCAAATAAGCTCTGTACACGCCCATATAGTGCATAAATAACCCAAATAATTGTGGTTGTCCACATGCCTTAATTGGAATATTCCATATTCAGAATAAAGTCCTTAATTGGGGTATCTACTCAGAATATGCTATTTAAATGAAACATATCTTATTCAGTGTTATGACCTGGTCTAGGGTCAGACCATAACAGGGTGAATGATAAGGGAAATGGGAAGGGAAAAGTACTGCAAACCGATCAGTAACTTTGGTCCCTATCTGCCTATCCAAATCTAACTGAACGCTGGCTAGTCTCCGAAGGTTACTGGCACGTGGCAGCTTTGAACGCTGAATTTCAGGCAGTGGAAACTAAAAGCTTGAATAGCATACCCCCTACGGAGTGTTAGATTTACACCCAGAGTAGCTTCAAAAACAATAAAGGAAAAATAACAAAGCAAAATAACAAACGTATGTCACGATGAAACGATTTTTAGTCCAGCTGGGAATGCATGAACTAATCAGAGCACTATACAGCGAGCAGAGGGCAAAACGTGAGTCAAGGTCAAAAAGAGCATACGGCCAAACACATAATCCAATCAGCAAACAAAGCAGAGGGGGGCTAGGCGTGAATCGTAATTGAATACGAGAGCGAATGGTCAGAAACACAATATCACGGGGCAAACAGGCTGGAAGGGCTAAGGCAAGAGTCAAACGAAGCAATCACTATACACAACACACCAGCAACGAGAGTTTCCGCTGGTAGGTGGCAAATGGTGGCTTTTTCAAGCTGAGCAACCGGATACAGAAATGGCTAAATGATTAAATGAAAACCGGAACGAAGGAACATGCAAAAGTAACAAATGTAAACACAAACTTACGACTGGGGTCGTAACATCAGGATATTTTCCTATTCAGAATAATATCACAATATGAGTGTATATAAATGTATCCTGGTCTCATTGGATGCTTTTAAAGTAATTCTTAATGATTTGGAGGCAGGCACATCTGCAGATGTTTTGAATGAATGATATTGTCCCTGTGTGATCCCTGATGTTTGATGATTTGTGACGAATATTTCTAAATATTTTTTAAATATTTAAAATATTTTTAAATATTTTAAAAAATATTTTAAATGTTTAAAAATATTTTTAAATATTTTTTATACTTGTATTTTGTGAATCTGTAATTTTTTATTTTATTGTAAATTGTTATATGTTGCTATGTCTGCCCTGTTAATTGTGCTGCTGCCTGTATTGGCCAGGACACTCTTGTAAAATAGATTTTTAATCTCAATGAGACATTTCCTGGTTAAATAAAGGTTTAATAAAAATAAATAAAAATCCAGTGTTACCATATTCCTAAATAGTTTTTTTTTTTAATCATAGAAACAAAGGGTCATAATATCATGACCCCACAACTTTCAATTCAATTTTCAATTCAATTTAATTTGTGCAGTGCTTTTTACAGAGAACTATGACAAAGACGTAAGAGAGAAAGAGGAACAGAGCAAACGGAAAGAGAAATGAACTGCTTGTTCAAAATGGCATTGATAAATAGGTATTTAAGGGAAAGAATGTGCTAAATCTGATTGGCCATAATGAAGCAACGCTCCCACCAAACAAGTAATTATTCCTTTTAGACCAATCTTTTTACAGCTGCATTCCAGTCCAAATCTAAAACTTGAGTTGGACTTAATTTTCCACCAGTTACAGTACCTAGAAGTGCCAGAGTTTGACAATTGTAACTGTAAAAACAGGACTCATAGAGTGAATTTCACTTCTGACGTAAAATTGCACACACAGACATTACTATCTGGACAGTGGGCATGTCTTGCCAAAAGCCCTGCCTCCACAAGAAGCACAGAAAAACAAATTCAGCCTCCAGCATACTTTTGCACAAAGGGGGGGATAGGGTGAGGGGATAGGGTGAAGAAAAATGTCACACCCCAGTGTGACACCCCTGGGAGGGAGATGCGGCATTGCTGGGAAACACCATTGGTTGCCCACACAAACACAAAATCAGATAAACTACCCTCTAAACCCTTCCCCCCCATGGGTTCCAGGCAAAAACAATCAACTAAAACAACAACTTTTTTTTCCGAAACAGTGTTAATATATACTCAAATATAAACAGTGGTAGTGCCAGAAGACTTAGCCCTGAAACAAAGCAATAAAGCATGTTAATAATAATAAATCACCATCTGGCTGATGTACAGTGCTTAAGTGTGAATGCCTCATCAGGGGAAATGATTTGATCCTGAGAACAGTGGTGTTTTATGGCCTCAACCTGTTATCTCAAAAGCTTTTAAGCCGCGTTTCCACCGCAGGAACTATACCCCGGAACTAGGAACCTTTTGAGGAACTCAGTGCGTTTCCACCGCAGGAACTAGGGTCTAAATTTAGTTCTGGGGGCTTTGTTTTACCCCCCAAAACGTTCCTGCTCGTGGGGTAGTACTTTCCGAAAGTACAGGAACCTTTTGGGTGGAGCTCGCAGCCCTGAACATTTCTGATTGGTCGAGTACTCGTAGCATTTGTGTTGTATTTATTTTCCGCCATTACCCGCCATGTTTGAAAATATGCAGCGGCAAACCAATTAATTTTCATAATAACTTCAAATCAAACTTGAGCCGCGTTTCCACCAAAATTACCCGGAACTTTCAGTCCCAGGAACTACGTTACCAGGAACTAAAAGGTTCCTTCAGCCAATGGTTGTCTGCGTTTCCACCGGGGTCTAAAGTACCGCGAAGATTAGGCAAATTAGCCCACTGACGTTGTCGTCGGTCCATCTGTCATATGATTTCTTCTGTAACTCCATACTACCACCGAAGTAGCCTACATTATTTTCTAATAACCGGGACAGCCCGGAGGGGTTTATTCCACTTATATACAACGGGTTACCAACAATGACTATATATGGTTACTTTTGTATTTATTGATTTTCATATATCCTCTCAAACACATTCATTAACAGCAGAAAACATGCACACGTTGTAAACAATTTGCTGTTTTATTACTTTCTCGTCGTCAATTCCATATAGGCTAATCGCAAAATGACAAGAATAGAACGAAAACTCGGACTTGCGTGAAAATGTAAATTAGTAGTGGTACAGCCACCGTTTGCTTTCCTTCGAAGTTACTGCTAGCCGAGCAGCGAAGTGTGCCCTCCAGATGCGAACCATGCACCATAAATGAGTCCATAGTCTTCCTGGTCTTTTCGTGGAATTGAAAAATGGCAGTAAAATTGAGTAAAATTACGGCAGTCTGAAAAAGCTAAAGGGAAGATTACTAGAATTAACCTGTTATTTTACCCGGATAAAAGTGCGGAAGGTGATTTCCAGTTTGCTTGTACTGTATCACCAATGTTAATTATGCAGAACTACCGCATACCTCACATAACTGTATCAAACGTTTTGAGTCAATTACAACGTGCTAACAAAGAAAATCCGGAAGAAAATATTCAGCAACCGAATTAATCCGTTTGAATGTTTTGGTAGCCTACGTAATATGCTGTCCCAGCACGAATGCTTAGCATTTTATAAAACGAATACTAAAGCAAGAAAAGAACAGAAGAGCACACGTTATAATTCCAAGACGTTGACAGGCTATAACCAAAAGTAGGCTACTGCGCCGCATAACATACAAGTTTGATTTGTTATTATGAAAATAAATTGGTTTGCCGCTGCATATTTTCAAACATGGCGGGTAATGGCGGAAAATAAATACAACACAAATGCTACGAGTACTCGACCAATCAGAAATGTTCAGCGCTGCAAGCTCCACCCAAAAGGTTCCTGTACTTTCGGAAAGTACTACCCCCCGAGCAGGAACGTTTTGGGGGGTAAAACAAAGCCCCCAGAACTAAATTTAGACCCTAGTTCCTGCGGTGGAAACGCACTGAGTTCCTCAAAAGGTTCCTAGTTCCGGGGTATAGTTCCTGCGGTGGAAACGCGGCTTTGTATGTTATGCGGCGCAGTAGCCTACTTTTGGTTATAGCCTGTCAACGTCTTGGAATTATAACGTGTGCTCTTCTGTTCTTTTCTTGCTTTAGTATTCGTTTTATACAATGCTAAGCATTCGTTCTGGGACAGCATATTACGTAGGCTACCAAAACATTCAAACGGATTAATTCGGTTGCTGAATATTTTCTTCCGGATTTTCTTTGTTAGCCCGTTGTAATTGACTCAAAACGTTTGATACAGTTATGTGAGGTATGCGGTAGTTCTGCATAATTAACATTGGTGATACAGTACAAGCAAACTGGAAATCACCTTCCGCACTTTTTATCCGGGTAAAATAACAGGTTAATTCTAGTAATCTTCCCTTTAGCTTTTTCAGACTGCCGTAATTTTACTCAATTTTACTGCCATTATTATTTGAAAAGACTTTAACAGTTTTTGTTGGGACAATCATGCCTTCACAGAAAAGGATGTAAAGGTCTTTCAGCAGGACAGCTGGAAGTTAAAAAGAAAGTCTCAACTGGGTCATCCAGCAGGACAATGATCCTAAGCATACCTCCAAAGTTGTAACACCATAGCTTAAAGACAATAAATTGAAAGTATTGGAGTGGCTATCACAAAGCCCTGAATCCCATAGAAAATGTGTGGACTGAACTGAAAAAGCGTGTCCGAGCAAGGAGGCCCACAAACCTGACTGAGTTACACCAGTTCAGTCAGGAGGAATGTGCAAAACAGCAGGCATGCAATTAGTCATTCTTCAGTCAGTCCTTTGCAGGTCAAACTAATTACATGGGCATTGGAGGTTGTTTTACATTCAGTTTCAGATTGCTGTTAAAGTGGTGTTCTGGATACCCTTGCCAGACCTTACCATACCTGTATAGCACCTTGATTGGAGAGCATAGTAGACTTTCTGTTTGCACCAGATGAGTTATCTACACTTGCAGCTTGCTCTCTGGGGATGTTCTGTTAAAATATCATCACATCCCATCAGCTGTTGGCACAGAGGTGCACTCCATGTTCACATCTTGTTCCCTGGAAGATGACAACTGCTTGGCAATACATTACACAGAGACAAGCACCCAGCTGATAAATTGCCAAGGGCTGGCATTTATGGGAAAAAAAAGAAACTAATTTCATTACTAATCTCATTTTCTCCAGGGGTGAAAACACTTAAGTGGCTCCTACATTAAGGAAATAGGAAGGGGGGCATAACTTCATCATTGATCATTACTAATATCCTGAGAACTGTAAGCAGTGCATATAAGCAACAACTCATCTTCTTTGTACACTTCTAAAGCCGCGTTTCCACCAAAATTACCCGGAACTTTCAGTCCCAGGAACTACTTTACCAGGAACTAAAAGGTTCCTTCAGCCAATGGTTGTCTGCGTTTCCACCGGGGTCTAAAGTACCGCGAAGATTAGGCAAATTAGCCCACTGACGTTGTCGTCGGTCCATCTGTCATATGATTTCTTCTGTAACCCCATACTACCACCGACGTAGCCTACATTATTTTCTAATAACCGGGACAGCCCGGAGGGGTTTATTCCACTTATATACAACGGGTTACCAACAATGACTATATATGGTTACTTTTGTATTTATTGATTTTCATATATCCTCTCAAACACATTCATTAACAGCAGAAAACATGCACACGTTGTAAACAATTTGCTGTTTTATTACTTTCTCGTCGTCAATTCCATATAGGCTAATCGCAAAATGACAAGAATAGAACGAAAACTCGGACTTGCGTGAAAATGTAAATTAGTAGTGGTACAGCCACCGTTTGCTTTCTTTCGAAGTTACTGCTAGCCGAGCAGCGAAGTGTGCCCTCCAGATGCAAACCATGCACCATAAATGAGTCCATAGTCTTCCTGGTCTTTTCGTGGAATTGAAAAATGGCAGTAAAATTGAGTAAAATTACGGCAGTCTGAAAAAGCTAAAGGGAAGATTACTAGAATTAACCTGTTATTTTACCCGGATAAAAAGTGCGGAAGGTGATTTCCAGTTTGCTTGTACTGTATCACCAATGTTAATTATGCAGAACTACCGCATACCTCACATAACTGTATCAAACGTTTTGAGTCAATTACAACGTGCTAACAAAGAAAATCCGGAAGAAAATATTCAGCAACCGAATTAATCCGTTTGAATGTTTTGGTAGCCTACGTAATATGCTGTCCCAGCACGAATGCTTAGCATTTTATAAAACGAATACTAAAGCAAGAAAAGAACAGAAGAGCACACGTTATAATTCCAAGACGTTGACAGGCTATAACCAAAAGTAGGCTACTGCGCCGCATAACATACAAGTTTGATTTGTTATTATGAAAATAAATTGGTTTGCCGCTGCATATTTTCAAACATGGCGGGTAATGGCGGAAAATAAATACAACACAAATGCTACGAGTACTCGACCAATCAGAAATGTTCAGCGCTGCAAGCTCCACCCAAAAGGTTCCTGTACTTTCGGAAAGTACTACCCCCCGAGCAGGAACGTTTTGGGGGGTAAAACAAAGCCCCCAGAACTAAATTTAGACCCTAGTTCCTGCGGTGGAAACGCACTGAGTTCCTCAAAAGGTTCCTAGTTCCGGGGTATAGTTCCTGCGGTGGAAACGCGGCTTTGTATGTTATGCGGCGCAGTAGCCTACTTTTGGTTATAGCCTGTCAACGTCTTGGAATTATAACGTGTGCTCTTCTGTTCTTTTCTTGCTTTAGTATTCGTTTTATACAATGCTAAGCATTCGTTCTGGGACAGCATATTACGTAGGCTACCAAAACATTCAAACGGATTAATTCGGTTGCTGAATATTTTCTTCCGGATTTTCTTTGTTAGCCCGTTGTAATTGACTCAAAACGTTTGATACAGTTATGTGAGGTATGCGGTAGTTCTGCATAATTAACATTTGTGATACAGTACAAGCAAACTGGAAATCACCTTCCGCACTTTTTATCCGGGTAAAATAACAGGTTAATTCTAGTAATCTTCCCTTTAGCTTTTTCAGACTGCCGTAATTTTACTCAATTTTACTGCCATTTTTCAATTCCACGAAAAGACCAGGAAGACTATGGACTCATTTATGGTGCATGGTTTGCATCTGGAGGGCACACTTCGCTGCTCGGCTAGCAGTAACTTCGAAAGAAAGCAAACGGTGGCTGTACCACTACTAATTTACATTTTCACGCAAGTCCGAGTTTTCGTTCTATTCTTGTCATTTTGCGATTAGCCTATATGGAATTGACGACGAGAAAGTAATAAAACAGCAAATTGTTTACAACGTGTGCATGTTTTCTGCTGTTAATGAATGTGTTTGAGAGGATATATGAAAATCAATAAATACAAAAGTAACCATATATAGTCATTGTTGGTAACCCGTTGTATATAAGTGGAATAAACCCCTCCGGCTGTCCGTTATTAGAAAATAATGTAGGCTACGTCGGTGGTAGTATGGGGTTACAGAAGAAATCATATGACAGATGGACCGACGACAACGTCAGTGGGCTAATTTGCCTAATCTTCGCGGTACTTTAGACCCCGGTGGAAACGCAGACAACCATTGGCTGAAGGAACCTTTTAGTTCCTGGTAAAGTAGTTCCTGGGACTGAAAGTTCCGGGTAATTTTGGTGGAAACGCGGCTTTAGAAGTGTACAAAGAAGATGAGTTGTTGCTTATATGCACTGCTTACAGTTCTCAGGATATTAGTAATGATCAATGATGAAGTTATGCCCCCTTCCTATTTCCTTAATGTAGGAGCCACTTAAGTGTTTTCACCCCTGGAGAAAATGAGATTAGTAATGAAATTAGTTTCTTTTTTTTCCCATAAATGCCAGCCCTTGGCAATTTATCAGCTGGGTGCTTGTCTCTGTGTAATGTATTGCCAAGCAGTTGTCATCTTCCAGGGAACAAGATGTGAACATGGAGTGCACCTCTGTGCCAACAGCTGATGGGATGTGATGATATTTTAACAGAACATCCCCAGAGAGCAAGCTGCAAGTGTAGATAACTCATCTGGTGCAAACAGAAAGTCTACTATGCTCTCCAATCAAGGTGCTATACAGGTATGGTAAGGTCTGGCAAGGGTATCCAGAACACCACTTTAACAGCAATCTGAAACTGAATGTAAAACAACCTCCAATGCCCATGTAATTAGTTTGACCTGCAAAGGACTGACTGAAGAATGACTAATTGCATGCCTGCTGTTTTGCACATTCCTCCTGACTGAACTGGTGTAACTCAGTCAGGTTTGTGGGCCTCCTTGCTCGGACACGCTTTTTCAGTTCAGTCCACACATTTTCTATGGGATTCAGGGCTTTGTGATAGCCACTCCAATACTTTCAATTTATTGTCTTTAAGCTATGGTGTTACAACTTTGGAGGTATGCTTAGGATCATTGTCCTGCTGGATGACCCAGTTGAGACTTTCTTTTTAACTTCCAGCTGTCCTGCTGAAAGACCTTTACATCCTTTTCTGTGAAGGCATGATTGTCCCAACAAAAACTGTTAAAGTCTTTTCAAATAATAAACCCTGGATCACAAAGAATCTGAAAAACACACTTAATCAGAAGAAAATAGCCTTCACCTCTGGCAACAGGACTGAGGCCAAACTCATTCAGGCAAGGCTAAATAAGGAAATAAAAAAAGGCCAAAAGAGATTATAAGGAGAAGGTAGAGAGACTCTTCCAGGAGGGCAAAGCCAAGGATGCCTGGAAAGGTATTAAGACACTGGCTGACCTGCCAAATAACCGACCCCCATCCTACCTAAGACCAGAGGTATGTGTGGAGTTTGAACCTGAACAGCTTGTTTGACAAGCACAACTTCACACAGGAGAGGGAGGAGCTGACACCAACCTCTTGTCAAATGCACTTATCAACACCAACACAGAGTTTCACCCAAGGGATGTTGAAAGGGTGCTCAGGAGAACAAATCCTAACAAAGCTCCAGGCCCCGATAATATCAGCGGACGCCTATTGAAGGTTTGTCATAAGCAGCTGACTGAGGTCTTCTGTAATCTCTGCAACCGCTCACTGTCTGAACACTCCATACCAGCCATATGGAAATCTTACATCATCTGTCCAATCCCCAAGAAAAGTAACCCCACCTGCAATAATGTTTATCGCCCTGTAGCCTTAACATCTTAACTGTAATGTAATGTAACATCTCTGGTGATGAAGAGCTTTGAAAGGCTCATTCTACCCCAGCTACAGAGGCAAACTGGAGTGGGCTCACAGACCCACTCCAGTTTGCCTATAAGCAGCAGAGACGTGTGGATGATGCAGTACTGACTCTACTACACCACACCCACACACATCTGTAGAAGCCTAAATCATTTGTCAGGATGATTTTTGTGGATTTCTCAAGTGCATTTAACACTGTGCAACCTCACTTAATGGGACATAAACTCCTTCAGATGAATGTCAACCCCCACCTCATACTCCTCATCCTCTCCTTCCTTACAGACAGACACCAGACAGTCAGATTCAATGGTCACTACAGCTCCAACAGAACCATATCCACCTGGGCACCACAAGGTTCTGTCATCTCACCAATCTTGTTCACCCTGTACACAGATGACTGCAGGAGCTCAGATCCTGAGATGCTGTACATCAAGTACTCTGACGACACAGTTATTATTGACACCACTAACTCCAACAACCGCATCAGCAAGGAAATCCACAATTTTGCAGGGTGGTGTGAGAACTACTACCTGGACCTAAATCCCAGCAAAACCAAAGAAATGCTGGTGGATTTCAGGCGTGACCAGCCCACTGCCCCAGCTCTGGAGGTAAATGGCCAGACAATAGAGCGCATTGAGGAGTATAAATACCTTGGCACTACCATCGACCACAAGCTCACCTCTAAGACCAATGGTGAGCTGATACTCTCCAAGTGCAAACAACGCCTGTTCTTCCTCAGGAAGATGAGGAAGTTCCAGGTCCAGCCATCAGTCCTGCAGACGTTCTACAGATCCTTTGTGGAATCCATGCTGACCTTCAATATCACGGCACAGTTCGGAGGGATGAGTGCTATCCACCTGAACCCCCTCAACAGGACTGTAAAGATCAGCAGCAAGATCATCGGGTGAGAACAGGAGCCACTCCGCAGCATCCATAAGAAACGGACAGTAAAGAAGGCCTCACAAATAGCTGAAGACACCACACACACCCTATTATTACTGCCCCTGGCTTTTACTTTATGTTTTTATCCTTAGCTTTGTATTTTAATTTGTATGTGAATATGTATGTGAATTGAGTATGTATTATACGATGGTTGTCTGTGATTGTTGTATTTGTCTTATTTGTCCACTGCACAAATGAAGTTCCTCACGGAAAATAAAGTAATTTGAATTGAATTGAATTGAATTGAGACCCAATTTTAACTTTCTAGCTGATGTCTTGAGGTGTTGCTTCAGTATTTCTAGATAATCCTCCTTACTCATGATGCCATCTATTTTCTGAAGTGCACCAATCCCTTTTCCAGAAAAACACCCCCACAACATGATGCTGCCACCCCCATGCTTCACAGTTGGGATGGTGTTCTTCGGATTAAAAGCCTCACCCTTTTTCCTCCATACATAGCTCTGATCCAAACAGTTCAATTTTTGTTTCATTTGACCAAAGAACACTCCACCAAAAGGCTAAGTCTTCGTCCTGGTGATTACCTGCAAACTTCATTCTGGCTTTTTTATGCCGGTCTTAGAGTAGGGGCCTCTTCCTTGCACAACAGCCTTTCAGGTCATGGCAAAGTAAAATACTCTTAATGGTGGATGTACAGTTGAAGTTGAAAGTTTATGTACACCTTAGCCAAATCCATTTAAACTCAGTTTTTCACAATTCCTGACATTAAATCCTAGTAAACCTTCCCTGTTTTAGATAATCCTCCTTCCTCATGATGCCATCTATTTTATGAAGTGCACCAGTCCCTCCTGCAGCAAAGCACCCCCACAACATGATGCTGCCACCCCCGTGCTTCACGGTTGGGATGGTGTTCTTCGGCTTGCAAGCCTCACCCTTTCTCCTCCAAACATAACGATGGTCATTATGGCCAAACAGTTCAATTTTTGTTTCATCAGACCAGAGGACATTTCTCCAAAAAGAAAGATCTTTGTCCCCATATGCAGTTGAAAACTGTAGTCTGGCTTTTTTATGGCGGTTTTGGAGTAGTGGCTTCTTCCTTGCTGAGCAGCCTTTCAATGTCAATATAGGACTCGTTTTACTGTGGATATAGATACATTTGTACCTGTTCCCTCCAGCATCTTCACAAGGTCCTTTGCTGTTGTTCTGGGATTGATTTGCACTTTTTGCACTAAAACACATTCATCTCTAGGAGACAGAACGCATCTCCTTCCTGAGCGGTATGACGGCTGCGTGGTCCCATGGTGTTTATACTCGTGTACTATTGTTTGTACAGACGAACGTGGTACCTTCAGGCATTTGGAAATTGCTCCCAAGGATGAACCAGACTTGTGGAGGTCCACAATTTTCTTTCTGAGGTCTTGGCTGATTTCTTTTGATCTTCCCATGATGTCAAGCAAACCAAGCACTGAGCTTGAAGGTAGGCCTTAAAATACATCTACAGGTACACCTCCAATTGACTCAAATACTGTCAATTAGCCTATCAGAAGTTTCTAAAGCCGTGACACCATTTTCTGGAATTTTCCAAGGTGTTTAAAGGCACAGTCAACTTGGTGTATGTAAACTTCTGACCCACTGGAATTGTGATACAGTGAATTAAAAGTGAAACAATCTGTCTTTAAACAATTGTAGGAAAAATTACTTGTGTCATGCACAAAGTAGATGTCCTAACTGATTTGCCAACACTATAGTTTGCTAACATGAAATCTGTAGAGTGGTTAAAATGAGTTTTAATGACTTTAACCTAAGTGTATGTAAACTTCCGACTTCAGCTGTAGATACTTTGGTACCTGATCCCTCCAACTCCTTCACCAGTTCCTTTGTTGTTGTCTTGGGGTTCAGTTGAACCTTTCGGACCAAAGTTTGTTCAGCCCTGGGAGTTAATTGTGCCTCCTTCCTGAATGATGAAGTGTCTGTGTGGTCCCAAGATTTTTATATTTGCATAGAATTGTTTGTACAGACGCGTGTGGTACCTTCAGTTGTTTGGAAATTGTTACTAAGGAGGCACCGGACTTGTGGAGGTCCACAATGTTTTTTCTAAAGTCTTGGCTGAGTTGCTTGATTTTCTTATGGTATCAAGGGCAAAAAGGCAGTGGCTCTAAAGGTTGGCCCTTAAATACAGCCACAGTTGCCATTTAACTCCCAAAATAACTTCTAATTATGATAACTGGCCAATCAGAAGCTTCTAAAAAGTCATTACACCAATTTCAAAAAACTTCCAGATTGTTTAAAGTTAACTTAGTATTTGTAAAGTTTTGACCCACTGGAATTCTGATATAGTGAATTAAAGCTAAAGTAAATAAATCTGTCTCTAATTGATTGTTTTAAAATCACCTCTGATGTGAACAAAATAGATGCCCTAATTGACTTGCCAAAAGAAATGTATGGTAACATGAAATGTGTGGAGTTGTGAAAAACTGAGTTTGAATATCTTTAGCAAATAAAAACAGAAAGCAGTAATTTGTAAATTTACTTTGACTTGTATTCAAACAAAAACAGTATAAAGACAAGGTATTTCATGTTTTATCTACTTAGGGGCGACATAGCTCAGGGGGTAAGAGCGGTTGTCTGGCAGTCGGAGGGTTGCCGGTGATGTAATCATGTTATAGTATATAAGGAGCCTACAAGAAAGGCATAGTCCTTCATGAGCAAGAAAGGGGCAAAGCTCACCAATTTGCCAACAGATGTGTCAGCGAATAATCCAGCACTTTGAGAACAATGTTCCCCAAAGACAAATCGGTAGGATTTTGGGCATTTCACCCTCTACAGTGCACAATATAATTAAAAAATTCAAGGAATCCGGTCAAATCTCAGTGCGTAAAGGGCAAAGCCGAAAACCACTTCTGAATGCGTGTGATCTCCGATCCCTCAGACGTAACTGTCTTAAAAGTCGTTATGCGTCTGTAATGGATATCATGACATGGGCTCGGGAATACTTCGGTAAACCTTTGTCAGTCAACACCATTCACCGCTACATCTACAGATGTAAGTTAAGGGGAGGCACCACCGTCAAAAACGATGACTTTGGTCCATATGTCACAATTTTGATATTTTTTGATATTTTGCTTCAATAACTTCTATAGTTTACACAAAATGAACAAACTAAAGCTAAATAATCGTTATAAATAGTTAATTTAGATGATAATATAACACCATCGTCAAGAACGTGAAGTATAAAATGAGCTTATGATAGAATCTTTTATGATTAAATGCCTCCGCGGTTTTAAAACTGACCTGGTTGAATCATATATCGTTAAAAAGCTTGTTTCCTGGAGTGTATAGCCAGTATGGCCATATGTGACTATTTCCTTTTCTGTCACTGTGAGGATGGATGAAAAACAAGCAGAACCCTTCGATTTCATTTACATTAGCAAATCTTTAAAGGAGTAACATGGTGGTTGAACGTGACACTTCCCAGTTGTCTTTAGGCAACAACAAATCAAATGTGCATAATTTTTTTTATTATTCAGTCATTTCAATGTACTTTAAAACGTATTTTTCTAAGCCCAAATTTCCCACTATAAAAGTTCACCCGAACTGTCTGGGCGTGGTAATGAGAACTGTCAGTTAGCTATGATTGACAGACCGTGCCCCGTTACCATAGCTACCCCCATGACACGCGCTCTTTTTGGGAGACTGAATTTTCACTAGCTAGCTAGCTTAGTAGTATATCAAGTATCGATAGATAGCTAAGGTAAGGACGTTGACTTATATCCAATTATAATTTTTGCTATCTAGCTAGCCAAGTGAAGATAAAAGCACAACTAAAGCGTCCTCATAAAAGCAAACTAGCTAGCTAACGTTATCGATAACATTGCCTTATGAAAGCAAACTACCTAGCTAGCTAACGTTAGCTAGCTAGCTAAATGAATATAACCTGAAATAATCTAATAGTCCTTAAAAGGCACTCTAATTTAAGTGAACCTAACGTTAGTCAAATATTTGCATTGTCTTGCCTGTAAGCCAGCAGCGCAAACTATGGGTCTCGAGTTATCCATGGGTTTACGGGGCGTGGAAAGGGGAGTGGTTACTGTGTTCGTGACGCACCACATTGACAACTTTCTCAACCGGTTGAAAATAGGACGATACATTTAAAACGCATATTTCTCCAAAAATACAGAACGGACATATTTAATACTTTACTCATTGTGTTTCTTCAATGCCTCTTGTGCAAATAGCACATAAAACTGAGAAAGTGTGAAAATCACCATGGTACTCCTTTAACAGCCATTTCCTCAAAACTGTATATTGCCCATAGGGTATTCAATTTACCTCAACTTTAACAATAGATACGGCTACATCATTTTACATACTGCTTCTTAAATGTTATAGCTAGGGCATTTCAGAGGCTTTTTATTTGGATATGTTTTGTCATTTTCATTTTATGTGGCATTTTATCAGTAAAAATAGGTTAAAATAAATAAATAAATAAAAAATTTTCAGCATGTACATATTGTTTTTAGAATAATTAATTAAAAAAACAATATTTTGACAAAAGCCTCTGACAAGCCCTAACTATTGAGTTATTGATCACATAAAAAAAAAATCAGTTCAGATTGTATCTGTTGAGCTTAAATATTGAATACCTCATATGCAAATTAGCACATATTTAATGAGCAAATAGCTCATTTGCATATTTTAAAAATAAAAAATGAAGTCATAATACAAAAAAACCTTGTATTTGTGTGTTTATTCAACTGGTATAATTTCATTTTGATATGAGTAAAGTGAATTTTTTTTTCCTATTAAGGGGTGGTGCCTCCGCTTAAGGCTTTATCATGTAAAGCAGAAGTCATATGTAAACACCTCACAGCTAGACCAATGAGGGTTTGTAGCTGGAGGGGAAGGTATCGCGTGCTCTCCCTTGGCTGGTGTGATTCAAAACCGAGATGTTAGTTATTTTTCCTCTGTTCGTAAGAACAGGGCACAATTATAATTAAGAATGCACTGGTTCCGTTGCCACGGGTTAGATATGAAGGCGCTGCTTCATATCCCGCTTAAAGCTGGCCTGAAACGGATCAGTAGCATTCAGGTTACTCTCCTTTCGTAAACGGGGCTATGTTGTCATCAGAGATATATCAGATCTGTCGCCGGACTGTCAATATTCCAATGGGAACATCAGAATATTCACAAATACGCGGAACAACACACCCGATCTATCCGTGACTACAGCAAGAAAGCGTAACAGTTACTAGGTTTTACTCTCGTGTTAATCTGACTCCATTTTACATGATAATTTAAAATTTGGGTTTAACTATACGTGGAACTTGGGAGTGGTTACACTCGACTCTATCTTGTGCCATTATTCCTCAATATATGCTCCCGGGTTTAGCATTATTGTTAAATCTCAGTTCGGTGAAGAATCCAGAGGGTAGGAGGCTGACCACCATAATACATGCCTTCCATGCCTGGCTTACATGGATAGTGCATAGACAGTTATGAGCCCAGGACGGTGAAGAATCTATCGGGCTCCTTAAGGCGAATTTGGGGAGAACCGGCGTACAACGCCCATGGGTTCTCTTATGCCAAACAACACCAGAACCGATCCCACCAATCCCTTAGCGGGCAGATCGTGGTCACCTATCTAACTTGAAGACCCCACTAAAGACGTTTACTGTACTAGACCCCTGATCAGTAGGTCCTAGTCAGAATTGCCCCCCTGAGTATTTAAACGGAATTTCGGCTGAAAAGAAGATAACATGGATTAGAGTCATGAAGACCACGCAAGTTAAAATCAGAAGAATTTATTTAACAGGCAGGTAGGTTATTATCTTCAATTCCAAATCAATTATAAGGGTTAAAAACATAAATACAGAGTAAAAGAGTTCTTACCCAGCCTGTTTATCTACACACAGAACACAGAGTATGCGCAGTGCGGGAAGTCGATTGCGATCTTCCTTGTGAATCTACACACACCACACAGATTATGTGTAACGTGGGGAAGTCGTTTACGATCTTCCTTGTCTATCTCTACACAGAACACATAGCCTAGTATGTGCACTGAGGGAAGTCGATTACGATCTTCCTCGATTGCTTTGTCTCCCTTCCTTTTAAGCCAAATCCCGCGTTTGGTCTAGGCGGCATTACCATAAATTAACCTGGCCGAATCATAAATCTCTAATTCCGGCCCCCACCATTTGGAGGAGGTTGTTAAAACAATCAGTGGGGAAATGGGGAAAAGGAGATGATTACCAGAGAGGACATTCCATTGTGTTAGTTTTTTCCTGAGTTATTGAAACTATGTTTTTTCAAATTCTATTTGGTATGAAACATATTTCATTCAATGGTTTGATTATTGTGAACATGTACATACCATACATGCCAAGTGGATGTAATATTATGGTGCAGTTGTCATGAAAATACCCTTCTGTTTAACCATTGTACACGCAATCCATGTTATTATTACATAAGGCATAATACAATAATACAATGAAAACATGTGCATGGTTTGTATGGTTTTCTGGGGTTTGTAAATAGGATAAACAGATGATTTAAAGTCCAGATCCAGAAAATAAATAAAAAGTCTAATGGCAGAGGGGCCCACTGTGCAGTTACCCCACTATGTGGCCGGTCATTTCACCCTTTATGACCCCAAAACACCCACACCCACAACCACAGACAAAGAGACTAGTTCCCCTTATCTTAGTTTTTTCCAGGTGGTAACATTCCAGAGAGCCAAATGGCCTGCCCATTCAGAGGAAGTCCGAGTGACTTATTGTTTTACCACAAGGCTCTCGGGTCCTTTGAAGTACACGCTGCGTCCCAGCATGCTGGCACGTTCAAATGTCAGCCTTTTCTGGGTCCCAGTTTAATTTCCCTCTTACACATACATCAACACTGTCCAGAAGCGCCGCCAACTTCTCTGGGCTTGGTCTCATCTGAGATGGACAGTAGCACATTGGAAGCATGTTTTGTGGTCCGACGAGCCAACATTTCAAATAGTTTTTTGACAAAACAGCTGTCGTGTCCTCCGGGCCAAAGAGGAAAAGGACCATCCAAGCTGTTATCAGCGTCAGGTCCAAACGCCAGCGTCTGCCATGGTATGGGGTTGTGTCAGTGGGTAACTTGCACATCTGTGAGGGCATAATTAATGCTGAAAAATATGTACAAATTTTGGAGCAACATATGCTGCCATCCAGATGCCATCTTCTCCAGGGATGTCCCTGCATTTTCCAGCAGGACCACGCCAAATCACATTCTACTCAGACTAGGCTACAAGTGCATGGCTGCGTAAGCAGAGAGTGTAGTTGTTCCAATAGCCTACGGAAGGTATGCACTTATTGTACGTTGCTTTGGATAAAAGCATCTGCCAAATAAATGTAATGTAAAATAGACTACACCACTGATTGTGTAAGTGCATAATAAGCAATTTTAGTCATTTTTACAATCAGCTAAACAGCGTTGTTTCGAAGTGGATACCTCACATTGAGAGTTGAGTAGGTAGTATGCCTACCTAGCGAACAAATGAGATGACGAATGTGACCTGAACAACAATTTGGTTTTTCTGGAACCAGACATACTAGTGAACAAACAAACAAGCGAAACAAATCTTTTGAATGAATGGAGCCAAAAGAAACTATTACACAAGACAATACCAGCTTTCCCATTTCCATTTTGATATATTAGTGCCAAGGGGCAGGGGGTTAGGACCCAGGCGCAGAGTGAAAAAACTCTAAAGGTAAGTTTAAACAAAGACTTTACTTTCCATGACAATAGTGAACAAACCAAAGGCCACGAGGGGCAATTCCAAAAACACAAAATGCTTGGAACAAAAAAAAAACAATCAGCGGAACTTGAAATCTCAAAATACGGGAAACTCGGGAAAAAAACTAGAAACGCAGGGAACTATAAATACTCAGAATTGCAGGGAACACACAACAAGGGCAGACAACAGTATGGGCAAAACACAGTAGGATCCAGCGCCCGAGTCAGGGAAACAAAGAACTTAAATAGGCCAGGGATAACCAGAAACAGGTGAACACAAGGCACAATCAAACACAGCAAGGAAAGGAATAACCAGACACAGATGAGAACACTGATATAATTAAGACAAGAGGAGAAAGCAATGAGGGAAACAAACCAAAATGCAAAGATGAGAAATGGCAGAATCCTGACAGTAACCCCCCCCCCCCCCCAAGGGACAGCTCCTGACGTCCCAGAAGACTGACTTGGGGAGGGGGTGAAACAGAGGGTGGGAACCACAGACCAGAACAGGACCGGAACACTGGCCTGGACTAGACAAAACAGGACTCAGACGGGATGGAACAGGACTCAGGGCTGGCCAGGACAGAGACAGGACTCAGGGCTGGACTGGACAGGAACAGATGGGATCCGGACTCAGGAAGAGACCAGATCCGGACTCAGGACTCAGGATCGGGACTCGGACGGGATTCAGACTCAGGACACAGGAACGGGTCTCAGACGGGATCCAGATTCAGGAACAGACGGGATCCGGACTCAGGACTCAGGACCGGACGGGATCCAGACTCAGGACTCAGGAACGAGACTCGGACAGGACTCGGATGCAGGAACAGGAACGGGGCCCGGACGGGACCGGGAACAGGAACGGGACCCGGACGGGACTGGGCACAGAAACAGGAATGGGACCCGGACGGGACCCGAACAGGACTGGGCACAGGAACAGGAATGGGACCTGGACGGGACTGGGCACAGGAACAGGAACGGGACCAGGATGGGACCAGGCACAGGAACAGGAACGGGACTCAGAAAGGCACGGATCGGGACTCTCAGACACACTCTGAACTGGACTCAAAGACGCACACGGAACTGGGCAGGGAGACCTAACAAATAAGTAGACAAACCGACAGGCAGGCCGGGACACACACTGCAAGACAGACATACACGCTAAGTGACAGACAGACAGGAAAAGAGAGGGGCGAACCCAAAGACTGACAAAGGGACTGACAGACGGATAGACAGGACAACAGGCAGGCGGACTGACATACATACAGACAGGCAGACATGCGGGTGGCCGATGAGCTGACGGCCTGGGGGATGGACAGGCAGTCAAACATACTGGTTGACAGACAAGCAGGTAGACAGACAGACATGCAGGCAGACAAACAGACGATGGGGCAGGTGGACCGTCCATTAAACAGTTCGGGGGACGGACCAGCCCCATCCCCAAGGGGGAATGCCCTCCAGGGCGTGGCTGTGGAGATACTCCAGGGAGCCGGAACACAAGAAGGCAGTGGTGCTGACTTGCAGCGGCCACGAACGGAGTCGCCGAGGGAGGCGCACCAGGCGCTAGGGTGGCAGACTCCGGATAACTGGACGGCCAGGGTTTCTGGACCCTGGGCCAGGGAAGCTCTGGAACACTGGGCAGTGGGAGCTCTGAAACACTGGGCAGGACAGGTGGCCCCTGCTGGACACTGGACTGGACAGGCGGTTTCTCCTGGACATGTGGCAGTGATGGCCCCTGGACACTGGGCAATGAGGGTCCCTGGTCACTGGGCAGTGCAGGCAGCGCCTGCTGGACACTGGGCAGGGCAGGCAGCTCCTGCTGGACACTGGGCAGGACAGGCAGCTCTTGCTGGACATGGGACAGGGCAGGCAGCTCCTGCCGGACACGGGACAGGGCAGGCAGCTCTTGCTGGACACGGGGACAGGGCAGGCTTCTATTTATGCTCCTGAATATACTCCTCCCACCAGAGGGCCGAAGCCGTGAGGGCCTTGAGGTCCGAAGACCTGCCCAGCCCTGAGTGACATATCCCGCTCTGGAGGGCATCCCTCAGACCGTCCCGGAAGAGCTCGCACAGAGCTTCTTGGGACCATGAGGTGAGAACGCAAAACCTGGTTGCATACTCCTCCACCGTACGTGACCCCTGGCGTATGCTCACAAGCCTTTGCCCTGCCTCCTGCCCGGACAAGAGGGCCTGTCCTAAGGCAGGGCTGGTCCCAGAGGGCCTACCAGAGACCACGGGTTTACTCCAAACCGGTGGCATGCTGAACAAAAAACCCAAAAAACACAGGGGGAAGAAAAAAAAAGCTCTGCTCGGTCCAACATTGGCTGGATCCTTCTGTCACGGGGTGGGGGGTTAAGACCCAGGCGCAGAGTGAAAAAAACTCAGGAGACTCCAAAGGTAAGTCTAAACAAAGACTTTACTATCCACGACAATAGTGAACAAACCAAAGGCCACGAGGGGCAATTCCAAAAACACAAAATGCTTGGAACAAAAAAAACAATCAGCTTGAAATCCCAAAATACAGGAAACTCTGGGGAAAAAAACTAGAAACACAGGGAACTATAAATACTCAGAACTGCAGGGAACACACAACGAGGGCAGTACAACAGTATGGGCAAAATACAGTATGATCCAGCGCCCAAGTCAGGGACACAAAGAACTTAAATAGGCCAGGGATAACCAGACACAGGTGAACACAAGGCACAATCAAACACAGCAAAGAAAGGAATAACAAGACACAGGTGAGCTAGCAAACATTAAACTTTGTTCTACAGCAAAAAGTGAAATCCAATAAAAATGTTTTTAAAGTTTAACTGTTTTAAAAATTGCTTTTTAAAAGTGTGGCTCACAATTTAGGTTGTTTCCTAAGAACATATTTTGTGAATCTGGTCTCTGGTTCTAATAAACACATGCACATGGTCAGCAACAATAACTTAGTGTTACACTTAGGTATGACGCGGTATTGAAATGATGGTCAATTTGTATTAAGGGACCTAATGTGTGCCAAGAAAACATTCCACACACCCACGGGCATAATTCCGGTATGGATGGGGCGATATAACCCCCCAATATTTTAAAACAGGCAAAATAACCCCCCAGTAATATTAGCGTGATGATGAGAAAAATAATTTCATATAATAAAGATGGGAATAGGGCGGCACGGTGGTGCAGTGGGTAGCACTGTCGCCTCACAGCAAGAAGGTATTGGGTTCGAATCTTGGCTTGGGGCCTTTCTGTGTGGAGTTTGCATGTTCTCCCCGTGTCAGCGTGGGTTTCCTCCGGGTACTCCAGTTTCCTCCCACAGTCGATTGTAGACCCTAAACTGCCCATAGGTATGAGTGTGTGAGTGTATGGTGTGTGTGCCCTGCGATAGATTGGCAGCCTGTCCAGGGTGTATTCCTGCCTCTCGCCCAATGCATGTTAGGATAGGCTACAGCACCCCCCGTAACCTTGCTCAGGATAAGCGGGTATAGATAATGGATGGATGGATGGATGGATGGAAGATGGGGATTTCATGATGTGATTGGTATATAGACTATTGATCAGTAAGAATGGGCGTTTGCATGGAAGTCACACATTTCCTCCATTTTAGTGATTTCTGTGATTTTTTGACAGTTTTGGATGGTAACCTGTAAACTTTAACATAGCCTATGTGGTGTTATTTTTATAGTCCTACACATTTTAACAACAGTCTATTGCCAAATGCTGGGAGACACCATAGACCTATGCAGATTCTACAATGCTCTGGGAGCATTCCAGTCCTTGTCAGCTGTTTCAATCAAATGTTTGACTGGCTCTGTCAGCCCAGTGTTCATTCCCCATTATGGTCACATCTGTGACAAAAGCTCTGTCAAAGATTCAAACCTCGCAATGTACAACTTACTGTTCCAATACAAAAAATGGACATGGTAACCACATTTTATTTTAGTGATGCAATTTAATAATGCTCTATTTCTAACAACGTTCTGTTAAAAAAGCATGCTCTTTCTTTCCATGATGGTCCGAATTAAGCAAATAAATGCACCAGCCTCTTAATGTATTTAATTTGTAGGCTGTTCCTAGTAGCCAGCCAATTGCCAATTGATTTTTTAAACTTCAAGCATTTGTTACTATTGCTATAGTTATGCATATTATTTCATTTTCAATTTCATAAATGGACTTTAAAAATCTCTGATTTCTTCTGATTTTTACCAATCATTTAGCCGTGACTACTCTATTAACTTCATTCAATATTTTTTGTGACAAATACCCAACCTTAATTATCAGTAATCTGAAGTATGTTCCTCAGGGTTTATGCATTTCAACCCCTCCAATATTCAAAATAAAGTTAGCCCTTGCCTACACCATTACAACACGATTGCCAGCCTGTACTGTTGGCACAAGGCTGGATGGATACATGGATTCATGCGGTTTATGCCAAATTCTGACCCTACCATGTGCATGTCACAGCAGAAATAGTGAATGGGCAGACCAGGCAACATTTTTACAATCTTCAGTCATCCAGTTTTGGTGATCACATGTCCACTGACCTCATCCTCCTGTTGTTAGCTGACAGGAGTGGAACCTAGCATGGTCTTCTGCTGCTGTAGCCTAACTGCTTAAAGTTTGACGTGTTGTGCATTCACACCACGGCTGTAAAAACGCCGTTATTTGAGCCTTTGTGGCCTTTCTGTTAGCTTTAACAAGTCTTCCCATTCTCCTCTGATCTCGTTAACATTGTGTTTTTGGCCACAGAACTGATGCTCACTGGATGTTTTTTGTTTATCACACTATTCCCTGTAGACTCTAGAAATTGTAGTGGGTAAAAATCCCAGAAGGGCAGCTGTTTCTGAGATGTTGGAACCAACATGTCTGGCACCAACAATCATACCACAGTCAAAGTCGCTTAGATCATGCATCTTGCCCATTCTAATGTTTGGTCAAACTAAAAACTAAACCTCTGTACCACATACGCATGTTTTATATATTGATTTGCAGCCTTAAACCTTTTTCACAAGCCCCCTTGTGACAAGGATGCCAGCATCCTGAGACTGCTCAACTCAGGCATTCAGTGCTCCTGCAAGCAAACTATGAATTGAAACAACAAACTAGTGTTCTTGCTTTATTAGTAGAAAATACATGCCATTACATGCCGTATACGCCAAATACGGAGTTTCTATGTGACACCATTGTCACCATATAGCTAGTCTATTTAGCAATCTCCCCATCCCTGAAGTCTCATCTGCAACAATAACCCCCATGCAAGACAAAAACATTTATTTGGGAGTCCATAAATATTATTTCACCACCAAAAATTAATATTCTGTCTTAGCAAAAATATAAAGCAGACAATAGGCTGAAGGTATGCCAAGACAGCGGTGAAAATGCTGAATAGTGAAATAAACAAACGCAATTCTTGTGTAATTATACTGCGTTCTAATATCAATATAAAGATACCCCTTTCAAGATTCAGTAGACATTTACTGTCTTGTACAATCTGTGTGAGAAATAAACATGCAAATAGAAAGTGGGGCGCTTATATCGGCTACTCTGATAACTATTTTATCCAGTAGAGGACAGCATAAATTTTCTAACGGTGTATAGCATGTTTCATTTGAAGTTCAAAACAACGAATGAGCGCCCCACACAAACAGCAAGCATGGTTGCTTCAGCATAGTTTTGCGCAGTCAACTGTAACATTATACAATAACATACAAGCATTCGTTGAGGCATAATTGTTTTCTTTCTTTCTATTTTTTCTTCCTAATTTGACTAAATCATCAGAAAGGCAAAAGTAAATTATCTGGGGAGTGGGTCAGAAAGGAGTCTAGCTAGGACACATATGAAGATGTATGTATTACTGCTGGTAGTATTTCAATTTTTTACATTGTGTAATATTTTTTGATATTGTTATGTTCACACTGGTTGTAAGAGACAACTGTTAATAATGCTCAGCATGTACTGCGGGCTAAATAATAGGCCTAGCTGTTAGTATAGGGGCATTGTTAGCGTACCCTGGCTCGTAGTGGCCTGCTTTGTTAAAATCCATGCCACTCACAATGAAACTGATCGTCTTTCGAGATGTTTGCACTATTATATAATGCAGTCATTTCATGTACTGTAGTGCAAGCATTCATAGGTGGCTCAGTCATGTGCTTGATGCACTGGTTTACCATGGAGCTAGATCATCGCCAATATTTTTCTGATGGTGGAATATTATTTATTATCTTATTGTCAATGTGGGGGGTATTAGTGTCTCCATCAACTATACCTTTCATTTGGGGCATAGAAAATATTCAAATTTACTGTGTGCCAGTCGAACGTAAAATTTCCCTTGGACTAAGCATGAATAGTAATAAATGTCGTGTCATCCCAATGCAGCAAAAGATTACATATTGTCGAGTACAGAAAAATATACAAGAGTAAATAATTAAAAATTAAGGTATGTGCATCACAGTGTGTCCCAATGTTTTTGCATGATTTGTCAATGTGATATCAATGTTTGATCTTAACTGCATAGACCCTGAGGACGCCTTGTGGCGTCATAAATCACTACAGTTCATTGTCAACGAAGATCTCCGTTATTTTCGAAGCTAACTCGGTTTTCTTTTTTTATCAATGAGGGGAGGGTCTGAACTTTGAGTGGCATGCATCTTTAGCCATTCAGCAATCTATGGTGCTTTAACTATGTTAACAAAACGCCAAAATGTTTGTGTCGGGGAAGCAATGGAGGCTAGTGCCAGACTTCATGCTACTGAAAGTTTGTTTGAGTTTTTTTCCATTTTGAATTCATTTTGAAATGCTTCCAAAGATGTGTTTGAAGAGACACATGGACGCTAAAAAAGCTCTTGAAGCTATTATTACACACAGTAAGATTGTGGTTCTGCAAAAGAGTGAAATTTTTTTGCAGAACCGAGGATGAATAATTACTTTTCTTTGGCATGGATCCATTTGAAGACAATATCAGGTGAGTTTGTTTAGTCCGTCATTATGCTGAGAAATTGCTAAACCATTTTTATTGATAGTATTTGCGTTTCTCAGCAAACGCGTGAAAACACGCTGGTATAATAAAACAATGATGGTAAATATATATGTGTATATATATATATATATATAGTCTGCATCGTTCTGTTGCTACCATAATATAACAAACGTTCTTGTGTCTACAGCTGCAGTTTCTCGCTGCAATTACTAATATTAAATATAAACAAAAGATAGCAATTCATGCTACTGTCTGCCAATGTCTAAATAAATAATATGGTACTCCGTGTGCAGCACGCAGGTAGCAGGGATAGCGAGTTGATATTTTGTTTTCTGTTTCTCTTCTGTTTTTTTTTTCCAATGTCATATTATTTGAAATATGAATTATTATTCTATCTGTCTCTGAGGCTCTCTGAAATGTGCATTCTCTGCTGATCTAAGCAATGGATTGGAATATGCGTCTGACGCCTTTTTTTCTCAGGGAACTGCTATCAGCACAATAATGCACTGCCCCGCCTCCAACCCCCTCAGCTTTGCCATCAACTTGCCCTGCCCACTGCCCCCTCCCCCCTCCCCCGTAACTCCAAAAGCAGTTAAAATAATATAGTAATAATAGTCATATTTTTGTTTACTTTGTAGTTTACTATTGTTCAAAAACAAAGAAACATTTTTTTATACAATAAATAAAATACATTTTTTAAAATTTTTATTTATGGTATTAGTTATATATAAGGTGCCGTATTCCTGGACTTTCACCACTGCTGAGGACTGGTAAAGCCGCACATGCCACAAGTTATATTTGGCAACCAGGAACTGGAAGACCAGGCCATGGGCCTACCTGGCGGAGGGGTCAAACATACAGGCAGATTACCTCCCTGGAATACTAGGCTATGGACAATACAAGGCAAAGGGGTCAACAGGGCAGGACAAGACTGGACACAGACAGAAATAAACAACGTTGCAATGTATCGACAGTGCCACAGCACAAGGAATGTGCTTGAATGTAGAACAGAATGTGAAAGAGGCAGTGATGTATAGGAATAAATGTGGGAATGTGGTCGGAAGTAGGGTGTATCAAAAAATGAGGTTTACCTACATGAGTGTCTGGATAACGGAGGGACCATTACCTTATAACTCCATAGAAAAGTATCTTGGAAGATAGTTACAATCATAAGATTGTGCGCAGTCGCACAAAGAATCTTATTTCTATCAATAGACCGCAAAGGAGTATACTCTGCGGTTTCCCTGGTTTTGGGGGAGAAGGGGTTTTGGTGCCTATTCCTGTCCAGACCTTATGTGGGCAAACAAAGGGAATTGTGGGTATGGAAGGCTTGCTCAGGATTGTACCTAAGGGAAGCTCAAAGAAGCATTCAGGGAGACACTGCTTAACAGTTCTCCTGGTACCGTAGTTATTTCCGTACAGTCATTTAGTTATGTATTTGTCAGTGAACATGTTCATGTTTATTTGGCGTAGCAAGCATGCATCTGCATGCATTTCTACAAAAATTACATTTCTAGTCCTAAAGGAACCCCTGAGTATTGAATTGTGAGTAACAATTTTCAAGATATGAGTTTCTAAAATTAGATTCCTAGTCCTAAAGGAACCTCTGAGATTGAGTTCTGAGTAACAAGTTTCAAGATATGATTAGATTCCTAGTCTTAAACGAACCTCTGAATACCAGGATAGATAACAAGTTTCAGGATAAGAGTTTCTAATAAACAGATTCCAAGCCTCAAAGGACCTCTGAGTCTGAGTACTAAGCCAGACATAAAAATAAAATCCCTTGTGAGGAAAACAAAGCCTAAAATGGGGGGTAGCAAAAGGAAACCAGAGCTCTGAGGTGCAGGTATACTGCTCAATACGGGGTATATACCAGGTTTTGGGTATTTGATTTGTGCCCCCTGTCTAAGCGATAACTAAATTATACAGAATTTCCTTTACAGTTTTGGCGCTGCAAGCAGGATAACACATTTTCTTTTACAGTTTTGGCGCTGCAAGCAGGGTAACAAATTTTCTTTACATATATATATATATATGAAATTTAAGCAGTTCAAGTCCAGTGAATGACATGAAATGGTACAAAGGTAAGCGGTAAACTGCCAGAGTTTTAAAAAAGTTCCAGTTATCAAAAACTGAAAAATAATGTAAATTTCATGTAAATGTAAAAGGCCTTATAAAAAAGGCCTTTTCAGGGAACAAGTAATGGGTTAAAAACTTACAGCTTTTCTGCAGCAATGAAAGTAAATTAAGCCTTGAAAGTTTATGCAAACAATTAAACAATTCTCTTGATTACTTACAAACTCTCTGTCCGTATAAAATCAGTGTTGGAACAGACTGTGTTACTACACCCTGTGAAGCATTATTTGGAAAATATTGCACTGCAGGAAGTAGTATATTGCTATCATAATGGCGAAAAAGGCAATTAACAAAGGAAAAGTATAGGTCTTTCCTTTAGAGAAATTGCAAAGAAAGCCAAGGTGTCAGTGAGTACAGTTTCCTACACCATCAAAAGGCACTTGGAAACTGGAGGAAACTCTGACAGGAAGAGGTCCGGCAGACCCAAAGCCACAACAGAATTAGAAGGCACGTTTCAGAGAGCCAATAGCTTGTGTGATAAGCGGCTCACAGGACAACAGCTTCAAGCTCAGCTTAACAGTGGTCGAAGTAAGCAAGTCTCAGTTTCAACTGTGAAGAGAAGACTTCACAGTTGAAACAGCTTTGACAGGTCGAGTGGCAGTACAAAAGCCATTGATAAAACAACAAAATAAGAAAAAGAGGCTTGTCTGGGCCATGAAGCACCGCAGTGGACTACTGAAGAATGGAAGAAGGTCTTATGGACCGATGAATCAAAATTTGAAATCTTCGGTTCATGATGCAGGGTTTGGTTTTTGTATACTGTCGAGTAAGTGAAAGGATGGTTCCTGTGTGACACCAGCTCTTTTGCTGGATCCAGAGTTGGCGCCTTGCACATAGTGACTGGCACCCTGAACCAAAAGGGCTACCACAGCATTTTGCAGTGCCGTGCAATACCCTCTGGTCTATGCCAAGTTAGTCAGGGGTTCATCCTACAGCAAGATAATGACCCAAAACATACCTCCAGGCTATGTCAGAACTAACTTACTAACTAACTAAGAAAAGAACAAGAGAATAGACTTCAAATCATGGAATGGCCAGCACAGTCTCCAGACTTAAGCCCAAACTTGTTTGTGATGAATTGGACAGAAGGGTGAAAGCAAAGTAACCTACAAGTGCAACACATTTGTGGGAACTTCTGCAACAGTGTAGGGAAGAACTTTCCGAAAAATATTTGATTTCCATTGTAGAATGAATGCCACGAGTGTGTTCAGCTGTTATATCTGCAAAAGGTGGCTACTTTGATGAGTCAAAAAATTTGACCGGTAGTGTATATATATTAGAGCCCAACCGATATATCGGTATGGCCGATATATCGGCCATTATTTGACTTTTTTGACGACATCGGGATCGGCAGTTATGCCGCCGATGTGCCCCGATTTTTTAATAAGTATAATAAACAAAAAAACAATGATTATTTATCTGTACTTGTCTGTTCGAACGTTGTAATTGCTATTTACTAGAATTATCCAGTAGAGGGAGCTCTAATGCAAGTGTGAACTGCAGCAGCTGACGCGCTACTTCTCTAATAAGACGTTTGTCACTCGTGCCTCATCCAATATTCTCCACTGCAAGACTTGTCTGCACAGATTCGATTGCCGCAATAAAGGTATGTATATTTAGTGAATGTTTTTAATTAAATGCGTTTATACGACCACTATGTTTATCAATCCTCATTATCAAGCGAGCGAGCTAGCTAACATATTTGGTTCACTTTAGCAAGCTAGCTGGCTAGCAAGCCTTTATGAAGTGGCAGTGAGCACATAAGCAGCGTAGGATCTACATTTCCAGAGGACATCGCTGTATTCTCAAATAAATAACCAGCCAAAATAAAATGGTGATTGAATGTATCACATTTGTTTTTTTTATCTGAGATAATGATATTAGCTACTTTATGACGCTGTGTAAATAGCCAACGCATGATTGCAAGCGAGTGTGTCATCTAGTCACGCGTCATCGTAGCAAGCTAACCAGACAGTAAAAACACAGATAAAACACTTCTAACATGGATCTTTTTAAGCTATGTTATCTAGCTTTGTCGTGATAACATGAGAGAAGGATTGCTGTTGGAGAAGTGAATCAACCAACAGTTAGCGCAGGTAACCTGCACGAAAGCGCATTGTAGTTTTTTTTTTCACGTACTTCATCCAGTCAATTTAATTTCATCTAACGTTACACTTGATTCACTCTTTAGCTCCGCTAGATAATTTCTTACTCTTTGAGATCATGTAGTAGAAATAAAATAGGAAAATATAATTAATTTAACTTACTGAGAATATATAATAAGAAATAATGAGGCTGTGTCAATAGCTAATGCGTTATTGCGAGCGAGTGTGTCATCTAGTCACGGGTCAGAGCGCATTGTAGTTATTTTCACCGCCTAATTCTTATGGACAGGGAAGCTCGCTAGATAGTCTTACTCTTTGAGATCATGTAGTAAGAATAAAATAAGAAAATATAATTAATGTACTGAGAATAGATACTAAGAAATAATAATAACAAATAACAACAAGAACAATAATAATAATATTCATAAAAATACATGTTTGAAACTGGACAACTGATTTTTTAAAATTAATTTTTTATAGATGGCTGGAAAAGAAAGGAGTAAAAGCAAGGTGTGGAGTTATTTTGATTTCACACACTTAAATATGGTGTTAATATATATATATATATATAATATATATATATAATTTTATATCATCTTTTACTTTTTTATCTAAAAAGTTCTTTGTGTGTTTATTTTTCAAAACATCGGTAATCGGTGGGCTAGGACTCTCCAAAATCGGGATCGGCATCGGACCCAAAAATCTGGCATCGGTCGGGCTCTAATATATATATATTTCAATTGTGCTTTTGGAATAAAAACATTTCTATTAACATTTTTATATATATAATTATCAAGTAAAAAACTGTAAAAATAAAAAAAATGAAGGTCAGCCAACGTGGTTGAATGGAATGGCCTGCCAACAGCCCAGACCTCAACCCAACTGAACACTTGTGGGATCAGCTTGGGCGTGCTGTACGTGCTAGAGTGACCAACGCAACCACGCTGGCTGACCTGTGCAAGACAGTCTGCCTGCAGGTCTCCTCTTTGGAGTCGCTTCCGGTGCAGGCTCCGCTCTCAGGGCAGCTCCACTGTCAGGACAGGAAATGTACCCAAAAAATACAAAACAAAACCCTAGCGACATCAATTCACAGAAAAAAATAAAGCTCGTTTATTGAACAATTGGAGCTGTCACGACAAATTTAATCCCCCCAACAAATTTCATCCCCCTATTCACTTATTCACTGCTTACCTTGCGTGCATGGTTTTCAAGCGTTCGCTGCTGGTTGCTAACGACAGTGAGCGATCGCTAGCTAGGAAGAGAAGCTTTAATAAAAGTCTAAAAGAAGCTCTTCCCGCTAGCTAGTGATCTGTCTCGCTGGCTATCTATTTATTTCTCTTGCTAGCTAGCTAGCGATCTATGAATCTTGCTAGAGAGAGAAATTAAAAAAAAAAAACTAATTACTCATTGTTTCACATAATTTACACACGCCATTACACAATCTAAGATACAGAAATACCACACACACAAATTTGTATTTTGTTCATATGTTTATTGTTGGTTGTACTCATGTTTTTGCAATATGTATATACATCATGCAAATAAAATTTATGTGAATTTGAATCTTCGGACAGAGAGATTATGTGAATTAGAATCTTCGGACAATGCCGTTACATTGACCAATCGGCGCGACCCCGGAAGTGAATAGAGGGGATGAAATTTGTTGGGACAGAGCCTCTTATGTCATAAGCCTCAACATCTCATTATGTATAATATTTATCTCATAAAAAACATGTTTTCAACGTACAAAAATGCCAAGTTACTCACACATACAAGACATACACCGTCATTCATTCAGACTGACAAAATCCAGGCCTGCCATTAAAAGTATTGATATCAAAATGATGCCAAGTTACGGTACTACAAACAATATAGGCTATCTTGCCTCACCGAAATTTAATAACATGTATTCCAAAGCAATGCTACCCAATATTTCCTCAAGTTGATAGTGGAGAATAGGAGCAGACGCATATGTCCCAGCAGGCTTAGCATATGAGAAAATAACAACAGTGTGAGATGAATTAGGCGAAATGATGAAATTGCGTAGTTGAAACAATATGTTTTTCGCAGAATGGGCATGTAGGTGAAGGTTGACATGATGACAGACTATAGTGCGAAGGAAATTAAGTGACCATGAGCGAGCTTAGTTTCCTTATCAAAGGGTAGCCTATAGGCTATATAACAGTCTGTGTTAAACGTTAGTTGTTGAAGTGGAGGGTTAAATAACGTGTGCAATCTATTGCACTAATGTGTTTTTCTCATGTTCAGTGCTAGTAGTTATATTGAATCATGATTTTAAATGTAATGTTTTAATGCGGAGTTGCAGAACGTACATACGTAGTAATTGTTTGTATGTGGCTAGATAGAGAACAGGGCGAGGTAACATGAATGTAGAAACGTGGCTTTTGCTGATAAGGTTTTGTACGGTAGCCAAGTGAAGAAATATAGTTAGTAGAAATGGCACAGTGGTGAACTGGTGTAACTTGTTAATAAAAGGAATAAATTTGCCGTCATGAAATGCATATGGGTGGCCGTGAGTGAGTTTTGGTAAAGCAAATATAAGCGTAAGAAAACGTTAGTGTAAAAGAGGAAATGATCTGCCTGAGGGCGAGGCGGGATTCAAGCCTTAAACCGGAGGTTTAGTGCAGCACCATGCCATAGCTATACAATGCGTGAAATATCATTAGCAAACCTGCCGGTGGTTTTAAAGAAGAACACAGGCCAGTAAGCACAGAAGAGCTCCCGTTGAATCCATATGGCTTAGCAATATTGTAGCCGGTTAATAACTGAACGTACAGACGGTACGTCATAATGCATATGGCTTAGCAATATTGTAGCCGGTGAATAACTGAACGGTGGGTAGATATGGTGCAAAAGCAATAATTGATAAGTAGCAGACAATTATTAGTGAGGGTCGAAGCAGGTTAAAGGAGTAACATGGTGGTTGAACGTGACACTTCCCAGTTGTCTTTAGGCAACAACAAAACAAATGTGCATAATTTTTTTTATTATTCAGTCATTTCAATGTACTTTAAAACATATTTTTCTAAGCTTAAATTTCCCACTATAAAAGTTCACCCGAACCGTCTGGGCATGGTAATGAGAACTGTCAGTTAGCTATGATTGACAGACCGTGCCCCGTTACCATAGCTAACCCCCATGATAAGCGCTCTTTTTGGGAGACTTTTCACAAGCTAGCTAGCTTAGTAGTATATCAAGTATCGATAGATAGCTAAGATAAGGACGTTGACTTATATCCAATTATAATTTTTGCTATCTAGCTAGCCAAGTGAAGATAAAAGCACAACTAAAGCATCCTCATAAAAGCAAACTAGCTAGCTAACGTTATCGATAACATTGCCTTATGAAAGCAAACTACCTAGTTAGCTAACGTTAGCTAGCTAGCTAGCTAGCTAAATGAATATAACCAGAAATAATGTAATAGTCCTTAAAAGGCACTCTAATTTAAGTGAACCTAACGTTAGTGAAATATTTGCATTGTCTTGCTCGTAAGCCAGCGGCGCAAACTATGGGTCTCGAGTTATCCATGGGTTTATGGGCGTGGAAAGGGGAGTGGTTACTGTGTTTGTGAGGCACGAAGTTGAGAACTTTCTCAACCGGTTGAAAATAGGACGATAAATTTAAAACGCATATTTCTCCAAAAATACAGAACGGACATATTTAATACTTTACTCATTGTGTTTCTTCAATGCCTCTTGTGCAAATAGCACATAAAACCAAGAAAGTGTGAAAATCACCATGGTACTCCTTTAAAGAAAGGTGTTCCTAGCTGGGCTTTAACCTACGATCCCGTGTTCCCAAGACTGTCACCTTACCCACTAGGCCACAGGCGGAGTAACTGTTTAAAAACTGGAAATGTTTCAGAGTAAAAAGGTATGGGTATTTTGCGTGTGTATGCGCATTTTTGATTGGGTCGTGTAGGTGAAGATTTGGCTGGTGTCAGTGAAATGTTAAATGGGGAAACATGTTGTTAGTGGGATAGGCGGCAGGAAAAATAAGAATGAGAAGAAGAAGAAAGAGAAGAAGAAAAAGGAGAAAATGCAAAATCCCCTTAGTTTGGGGCTTTATTGTGTGGACATGTGAAGTTGTTTATGAATTCTGTCTGTTGAAATGGGGTCAGAATATACATAATTTAATGTTTTTAAGGGCTGTGTGTCTGTGGCTGTTGTGGTTATTTCTGTGGGGAACCCTGAAAAGTGCCAAACTCTCGATGCTGTATAGGTATGGGGCATGCCCCCGCCAAGGCGTAACTTGGCGGGATGGCATACCTGCCATCCCAATCATGTTATATTCACTATTCTGATGTGTGCTATTACACACTATTACTCACCTAACTCCTACATATACTATACTTTGCTGCTACTTTACTCACTCTAACTTTTGGTTGGGGGGTCAATAAAAGGCTTATCTGAAAATACACTAATTTAGCTCTGCGTTCTTCATGGCATAATCAAAACAAAAAACAAAACAAAGCAAAAAACACACAAACTGACAAAATGATCAAATGTTCTATTGCCCTTTATTCAGCAAACACAGCATATCACAACAATAGTAGTGTGCTACTACTTGTATTCAAAGTCATAAGTTGTTTTCCATTCAGCATTCACAGTACGCCAAATACCCTTGGCTATCTGTCATTTCTTCACAAAACTTCCACGTCTTCAATGTCGTAAAATACAAACTTGAATGGCTCTAAGATCGATTCCCTCTCATGTTCGTCCAGGCCCTCACTCGTTTCCTCAACCCAAACCTTTCCATACAGCTGTGCAGCCTCTGCCAGTTCCTCTTCCCCCAAATTCAGTGCATCGGGCAACTCCACCTTGGCTGAAAAGACATGCTGGTTTGCTTTAACCCATTCTTCTGCCTTTTTGCAGTCATGTACAATCCTGGGCTCTACTCTGTCCTATGGAAAAGAGAGAGAGAACAAAGGTTGTCTTCCTATAGCAAGCATAATTGCTGCACCAACAGTATCATAACCTCTTTTCACATATTGCATTCCTTCTTATATATATATATACACAACACACATACACACACACACTTTCTTACTGAGCATAGAATGTAGCAAATTTTGAGCTTACGTTGCAATGGGTAAGGGTAAGTAGCTAGACTACGCCGCCTTGGGAATTTCACCCAAGGAAATAACCAGTTCGGACGCTTTACAGTTTCCCAGGTTCTTTCATTGAAAGAAGACAGAGACATGGTTCAAAAGAAATTATTTTAACTTTTATTGAGATTTAAGAGGGCTGGATGGAAGAATCAAGCTCAAATAGCCAAAACGATTAGAAGCTACAAGAAAATAGCAGAAGAATTTAAGCAATGATACCAAACTTTTATTAATTTAACATCAAAATACATGCATGGAATTCCAGACTACTTTGTTAAAAATGACTAAAAATTACCATTAGAGGGCGCTAACGAATGAGCCGAGAATCCACTCAGTGGGAGGTATACTAACAATAAGGGCTGTCCAAGTGAATTCTACTTACCACCACGCGTGCCACCTCATCTGAAACACAATCAATTTTGTGTTAAATAAGTGATTCAGTGCAATTACCATTAAGAGGAACGCAAACAGTGAGGGACCTAACCACCGACTAACCTCCCCACCAGAGCAGCACTGGGCTCACCAACAACCTTAATTTAAACAATGTAATAGATCTAGCTAAAAACAATTAATCAAATACAAAGAACCAGTTGGTTAGTTTCGATCATTTCGAAATTAAAATGACAATACGGGTAGGCCAGTCTTTCCCGTATCTCCGCCAACAAACGCAGTTTAGCTCGTTTAAGGTAAAAGAACGGAGATTTAACCGCTGAACTATGACAGTAAAACACGACCAGTGCGAATACACTTCAGGAGCGTTCAGGGTAGCAAGTATAGTACAACTACGAAACACCCTTCGGACAAAGCTAGATTAGCCTACCAAATCCTAAGCACAGCGGAAAACTACAAGTGGTTAACAAGTTGTAGGCAAGTAATGTTGCACTAATAAAAAGAGGCAAAACAGCAGCACATTGAGGCAACCTAGAAAGGGAAAAAACAAAACAATAAACAAGGTAACCAGACAATCGCTATGAAAAATAACTACCTTGGATGCCATAAGGCAATCCTACTTAATATACCTCTAGCCTACCTTAAGCCTCAGAAATGCACGCACCTTGATTGGTGAAGACACACCCTCACTTTACTATTAGGCTACCTCAGCCAGGCGAATCAATCACTCGCTCTGGCTTGCAGATACCTGTAAATGAATGGGAGGGTTTGTTAGCCAGTGGAAACACGGACTTTTAGTTAAATGTACACGTCTTCCGAACCTACCTAGATGCAGCAACAACTGGTTCACAGTAGGATCCAGCGATTTACTAGAAGCCAGGAAACTACAAATACAAATGGTTATGAATTCACCGCTTTACATATTGAACCTTAAAACAGAGGAACAAGACTGCACGGTTACACGTACCTCTCACCAAAGCAGAAAGACGCTCAGAAACAGAGGCGGGCACAAGAGCAGGAAACAAGGTAAAGCGATAGGTACATTTCACTTAAATAGAAACCTAGGCTACCTAATTGGCGAACTACTCAGTGAAGAGGGGTGGGGAAAAACACGCAACTAGTTTACCATGATGTCATCCCAAACAGGAACAAGTGAAGAAACACTAGCCCCGGTCACACTTACTTTGAATGAGCAGGTCAACTTACAAAAATGAAATCATAGGGGGCATCCAGTATGGTGTAAAGGGCATACTATGAATAAAACATTAATAATTTAATGTTAATATCTTTAAAGCACACAGAGAGTTAAATCAGACCAATAATATCCCCTACCATCAACATGAAGATGCCACAGTCATTCCCGTATGGTTGTCTTGGAAAACCCTAGCATGTCAGAAAGGAGTTGGTTGTTTAGTTATGGTTTTACAGTACTGTTAAATATAAATTATACATACTGTATACTATTACCTCTATTTCCAAACCAGTTGTCTCTTTCCACGGTCCAGGATTTATTGACTGGGAAAGGTTTCTAAAATTGAAAAGACAGCTGCATTAAGAGCTAAATATGTTTATCTTTATCTGTTTTCTCTTACTTGCCTTTTGTTGTTGATTTTATTGTAAAGCACTTTGTGACGTCTGCCCTTGAAAGGTGCTATATAAATAAACTTATTATTATTATTATAGTTAGTTATCAAAATGATAAATATGGTCCTCGTTCATGCACAACACACACCATACAAGCAATTCGGTCACAAACAAAAATTTACCTGCAGTCACACACACACCATTTCAGCAGGCTTTTTATGGTGTCAGTTTATGAACTCAGTTGCTGGTTTCAAATATTTTTAATGTTAGGTCATCGCATTAAACTGTAAAATTCTAAGATAAAATTGATATCCAATACTTGATGCACAAAACTGCAGTTATATTGAAGTTGCACCATAAAAAGGCTATTACACAGATCAGAACATGATCTGGCGAAAAAACAAACAACAAAGCTTTTCAGAATGGCATAGCAACATGAACACCAATGAGAACCAAAATGTAAGTTTTTGTTAGTGACCTCAATAGTTCTCTCATTTCCTGATCACCAAATCCAAGTTGTGCATGTGCACATTTGGAGTCAAGAAAGACTATGTCTCTCTGTGTTGGCTTCAAAACCTACAATTGCAGTTAATGACATGTCAAATCAACATTGTGTGAGAGGATAACACAACGCAACACGACAGTCTAATATAAAATACCAATACTTTTTAAGAACATTTGATAAATAGTTTAGAGATTTTCCTCATGAAAGCTACGTGTCACAGGTAGCATCACTACTTACAGACAACAGGAAATGTCCAGGTTTCCACACAAGAATAACAATGGTGTCTCTGATGTAAGCATCATTCTAATACAAAGGAAAGGTTTGTCAAAATACATAAAAAAATATGATGTAAATTGAAACCAGTAGGGCATGGTATACTTACAGGTAAACTTGAGAGTGGGTTGCATGCATTTGGCCAGTGCCATGTTGGAACAACATACAGATCAGCCACAAAAATGCTCTTTCCCCCGTAGAATATATTGCAGCCCAGGCACCAAAAAAAATATAAAGAAGAAAAAAGTATGTTCTGAAAACAAATTTTATATTTTATACCTTTGATTGAGCAATTCGTTTGCTAAGCTCAAAACATGCGTTTCCTACCTGCAAAACAAACAAAAAAAGTTTAACTTGGCAGCCTTAACTACATACATAATTAGCTCTCAACGAAATGAGATCCATCAACTATTAACTCACGGTTGATTCCATTTCATTATTCAAGCCGAGGCCCAAAAAGTCAGCACGTGTCAGGCAACTCTTTTGTGTTTTGACAATCAACTCTGTCCCTGACCTCTCGATATCCAAGACGTAGTTGAGCTGATGATTGTAAAAGAAACAAAAAACATAAAATGTTATTTGACATGAAATATAACATTCATAAAAAGCATGATATTTTCCCCAGGAACTTCATGGGTGGCTGGGTTTCAAGATGAGAAGCACAAACCTCTCTCTAAAATGTCACAGAGCTAGCTTTTGTACAGTGGCTCTGAAATGCAAAACACAAAAACAAAAAGAGCACGCAAAAACCAAAACTTTCGGCCCTGAAGTGCAAATACAACATACAAAAACAAAAAGGAGCAGCCCTGAGGTGCAAAACACAAACATACAAAAACTAGCAGCCCTGAGGTACAAACATACAAAAACTAGCAGCCCTGAGGTGCAGATGCAACATACAAAAACAAAAACTAGTAGCCCCAAAGTGCAAAACAGAAACATACAACAACAAGCAGCCCTGAGGTGCAGATGCAACATACAAAAACAAAAACTAGTAGCCCCAAAGTGCAAAACAGTGCACTTCGGGTCTACTAGTTTTTGTTTTTGTATATTGCATCTGCACCTCAGTGCCAAAAGTTTTTGTTTTTGCATGCTTTTTTTGTTTTTGTGTTTTGCACTTCAGAGCCACCATACTTTTACCTTTAAGAGATGTACTACGTACCAGCTGCTCTCGGGCAGGATGAGTTTGCAGTGTCCATGATGCTCGGTATGGTCCTACTTTGTCACAATTTGTGATGGTTTCACAACGTGTTCCACATGGGTCACTGTCTATCAAGGAGAAATAAAGTGAGTAAAAAACATAGCCAAAACAATTTCATGTTGATTTGAAAACCTACTACCTACCTTTGTATGTGTCAGTGTGAAGCCCTTGTTGCTGCAGAGGGGTTCCAACTGGTGAGGGTTGTTGCTGTACAGCCTTTTCAGGTGGTGGGGGTCCTGAGGCTGTACTAATGAAATCATGATTATTCAACACAAGCATGATATTTCAAATTACAACTGTAAAACAAAACATATTTCCTTGACTTCATATTTACCAAATACTGCTTCTCCAAAGTCGTTCAGAGTGATGTCCTGCAAACGATGTGACTCATGCCCTCTCTGTAGTTGCTGTTTGTGTTGTTGTTTCTGTGATGTACTAGGTTTCTCATCAAAAAAATGTGCATTGATGGTGCCGTGTTATTAAAGGAGTAACATGGTGGTTGAATGCGACACTTGCCAGTTGTCTTTAGGCAACAACAAAACAAATGTGCATAATTTTTTTTATTATTCAGTCATTTAAATGTATTTTAAAACTTATTTTTCTAAGCCTAAATTTCCCACTATAAAAGATCACCTGAACTGTCTGGGCATGGTAATGACTAGCTATAAATGAACATAACCAACCATAGATAGTCTAATAGTCCTTAAAAGGCACTCTAATAAGTGAAACTAACGTTAGTCTAATATTTGCATTGTCTTGCCTGTAAGCCAGTGGCCTAAACTATGGGTCACACGTTATCCATGGGTCCCTAAATATGATTTAGAATGAGCTATCACAGCAATCTGACTGACAGTAGGGAGGGCAAAATGGAGCTTTAGAATGTCGCCAGCAGTGTATGCGCGTGTCTCACAGAAAAGGTAGTTTGTCGCCTTTTTTTTTAGTTCATTACAGTGGTGATAGAATTGACTAGAATTAAGTGGTACTGTGCTGTTAGCCTTCACTGATCACCGTACAAGGTTAATGTGAAGTAGCTAGCACAATCAGACAGCACTAACCCATAAAAATGTGCTTGAATGGTACTTGCTCAATCAAACGGTCAATCTGAATTTTCGATTATAGTCAGTGGCACCAACATTTTCTTTCACACCCTCAATAAATGGCAAAAGTCCCAGTAGAAGATTTAATTAAACCTTTTACATTATTGATTCCGCTTGGCCACAGTGAGTGAAACTAGGTGATCTGAGTGTATAGTTTCTATGTAAATTACGTCAGAAGGATTCAGCCTTGTTGTTTACTACCTAAACTTCACAGCACACTTGTAGCAGGACGGTGTGTCCCATAGACATATGTCTATGGTGTGTCCAGTCAGATTTCTTTACGGGGCGTGGAAAGGGGAGTGGTTACTGTACTTGTGACACACTAAGTCGATAACATTCTCAACCGGTTGAAAATAGGACGATAAATTTAAAACGCATATTTCTTCAAAAATAAAGAACGGACATATTTAATACTTTACTCATCATGCTTCTTCAATGCATCTTGTGCAAATAGCACATAAAACCGAGAAAGTGTGAAAACCACCATGCTACTCCTTTAAGGAAGTAGTTGTTTTTCTGCATACTTGAAAAAAATTGCTCGGCCACCTGGCTATTCAACGAACCCTGAAGTTCTGGGACCAGGTTTATCCTCCTTAACACTTCCTGTAGATCTTTGGTGTTGGCCTGTAGGAACCAGTGAATGGATGCCCATCTTCATCAGGACTTTGCGACATTTCAGTCAGCTATCGTAGAGAGATCTTGAGTTTTTTCTGCTGAGCTGCTGTGATGATATCTTCGGTTGACGCAGCCAGTCTCCCTTCATGTGGCTTGAATGGTAGTGAGGTTGGGAAACGGAGGTTGACATGAGTTGCCAAACCCCAAGCAAAATCATAAACAGAGACATTTGGCAGGTGTTTCCAGGACAGAAGAAGATCGGCAAAATCCCTTGGAGACTCTGCCCTCAGGTTAAACTTTAAACTGTAGACCACACCATTATACACTTTGTTGTACGTCGCTCTGGATAAGAGCGTCTGCCAAATGCCTGTAATGTAATGTAATGTAATGTAATGAGGGCACAGAATCACTGACGACCCACCTTTAAAGGAAAGTTGAAAAACGTAACAAAAACGTAAACGAAAAAAGTTATACAGTAAATGTGTAAATAGCTAATCTCAAATAGTTTTTTATGAACTACGTGTGACCCTTACCAGACGCTCCCCAGATTTTCTGGAATATCTTGTCATATTGTCTTGTCTTCATCTCCTCCCTTAGTCTAATAATAAGATCCATCCATGATCCCTTCAAATCCAAATTGCAGGCCTTGCACAGCTTGCGCACAGTCAAAACCTTTTGAAATACAGACGATAAGAAATTAAGACATCACTGCACAATACAACTCAAATATACATACATACATACATACATCCAACAACTGTACCTTCTGCTTCATGAGCTCATCCACAAGACGGTCCTCTGACACCATGCTGATATCAGATTCAGTGGAGGACTTTGAAGAGGAAACTTTTTCAAACTCTGTGTTTAACACTGTCTTGGATTTACGTGTATTCTTCCCAATCTATGGGCCCCAGTGCTCAAAACTAGGATTTACATAAAAGCTGTTCTTTTTACGACCTGGGAAAAATAAACCAAACAAGACATCAATAATATGGTAAACTGCACTGCACCATTAAATAAAGGTAATTACTCATTTAGAGAAATTTGAGAGCATGTAAATACTTCGGAAAAAGCCACGAGAAATCAACTCCAGCTGAACAGAATCCCAGAACTCTTCAATGTTAACTTCACCAGTGAAGTTCTCAGAGGCCTCTTTCATGACACTTACTGAAAAAAAGTCATTTATTTACTCTTATATTTTTAATATATATATTCACTCCCTCCCGATACACATGAGACATTGTGATTTACCAGGCAAGTTGAACACTCCTTTTTTGTGCAGGTCCATCACAACTAATTGAGGATAGTAGCCACAGCAAACACAAGAATAGGAATAATCATGGCTCGTCAATGTTTCAAAGTGGCAGTAGGCATGGAGTGATAGAGTGATAGTGTCTCTGGCAGGAAATTTTACTTTCCTCAGGCTTTCCAGTACGTTTAACACCTTGGACACAGAAACATTTTTCTAAAAGAGAGGCAAAATAAAAAAAATATGTATATTTTGGATGAACAAACAAGTTCTAAGCAACACACACAAAAAAACATTTGAGCATTTTTCCTCACCACGAAAATTCCATTGTACCTACCTGTAAGTTGTGTCTCAGATATAAACATAGTTCAAGGTTCAATATAACATGGTCATCAAATTTGTGAAGACTGTCCTGCCATTCCTGGTATCAGTACATCATGTGGCACTGTGGACATCGCCGGAAATAGGTTGAAACATCTAGTGAAAATAAAACATGAATAAATAATGAACACTTGTTACATTCACAAATGGCAAACTTTCATAATATAAGGTGAAACATGAATAACTTACTTTCAATTACACCATTCATGGTGATTATCTGGCATTTCTGGAGATTCTTGCTGACTTCTCAAGATGTACTGACCCTGGACAGACAGGGCCAAATGGTCTCTGTTGGATGCAATTCTGTGATATAATTATCTCAGTGCCTTTGGTTTCACAGGATCATCTGGTTGGTTGGCTGGAAGCTTTTTATGACTATATATGGACTGCACAAGTCACTTCAAGTCTTCAGCCGATGGTGGATAGACAGTGTCTTGGTGCTGTCAAGGTGTACTTATGCAGGCAGTCTCTGTTTTGAACATGTCCCGGTTAGTTTGAAATAAATGCCATTTACTTATGTTTTTGTGTACACATGACAACATTCTTGGTTTGGCACAAGGACAATGCCACGTGTTAGCTGGTGAATTGTATGTCGCCATTACCCTCCCAAGGCAACTATAGTGGTGTAAAGACGGCTCGTAGATTGAAAAACAAAATTGCTTGGGGGTTTCTTGAAATTACACTTCAACACAGAGAGGGACATGAGCTGCCTGGGCATGTTTTTGCCTTTTCACACAGATTGCCTTTTTAGCCTTGCCGAAGTCCACCATTTCAGATAAGACTTCTTCTTTAAGACATTCTTCTGTTGCTGTTTCCCTGCAGTACTCCAGTGAGCGGATGTGTTCACAATGGCTAAATCCACTTCGAAACGCCATTAAATGATATGGCCTGCATTCTTCCAACTTGCACTGAACCTTATGCACATGACTCCAGGTTTTTTTTTGGACATGTATGGCCACAGAAAAGCCGTGACTTGCTTTTTGGACTGCAGATATCCCATTTGTAGCATCCACACAGACACTCTTTAAATGATCACTCACTGTTATGTCCTTTGATTTTTTATTGTGTTTCCTCTGGATATGTTTGCCCATGTTTCTTTTATTGCAAGTAAGTTTGCAGTGAGGACATGTTACCTTATTCAAGATTAATCTTGGAGTTTTAGTCTCCTGGGCTGTAGGGACAACAGAAGAGGACTTGGCAGTTGAACTTTAAACCAACAGAGAGGAAGATACATTTGTTGCAGAATCAAGTTTAAAATGGGCAACTGTCGCATGTGTATCCACTGAGGAGTGGATGGCAGATGTTTGAATTAACTGTGCAGAGGGAACAGCAAGTGCGGTTGCATCTTGTTGGGGAGGAGGAGCAGTCAATGCTGGAGAGGGGGAGACTGTGGTTGGTGGAAGCAGGGGAGAGGGCGTAGCAGTTGAGTTTGGTTGCAGTGAGGAAGAGGAGATGGAAAAGGACAAATCCCATGCAATAGGAGTAGATAGACGAGGGTCTAGGTTATGTTCGGACCGGGCAGCAGCTGAGGTGGATGTCTGTTGTGTGGCACCTTGGCAAGCTTCCAGGTGTCCTTCCATGTCTTTTCTTATAATAATAGTTTTGTCACAAACAGGGCAATGAAAATGTCCCCCATCCCTGCAGTTTAAATTGCATCTACATATCTTGTTATCTAAGAGCAAGTCTAGAAAAAGTTTAAATTAGCCAATGACTAACAAGACACAAGAATACACACTTTCAATATATATATACATGCATACATATAAAAATGACCTTTAAACGTAATGGCATTGTTTATGTGGACTTCTAGGTGCTGCTGAAGCCTGGATGGTAGGCTGGGCTTGTATTTAGGGCAAAGGGGGCAGTGGTAAAGTTGTGCATCGTTCCACTGCATGCTTTTCACTGGAAGGAATGATCGAATGATGCATCTACAAAAGACAGAAAAACTGTTACAAATGTTATGGTCATAGTAAATAAACTTCAATTCAAATAAGATTAATTCATACAGCCAGCAAAGTCTTTGCACGCTGTTTAAGTGTAGCGGAGTGTAGCACAGTGGGTAAGGAACTGGGCTTGTGACCGAAAGGTCGCAGGTTCGATTCCCGGGTAAGGACACTGCCGTTGTACCCTTGAGCAAGGTACTTAACCGGAATTGCTTCAGTATATATCCAGCTGTATAAATGGATACAATGTAAAAATGCTATGTAAAAGTTGTGTAAGTCGCTCTGGATAAGAGCGTCTGCTAAATGCCTGTAATGTAATGTAAAAGTGTGAAAATAGCTTATTTCAGATTACATTTTCGTCTACACCGAACGGCCTGAACGATAGAAAAACTTTACATTTTTATTTTATCTTCTTTTGTACAACAAATAACCAACCTGAGCATCATAGTCAACATCTTGAGACAATCTTAAGATATGTCCCTTTTGAGAATGAGTGATCATATATTGTCTTGGACAATCCGTTTGTGAAATATATGTGCATCTGTGGCGCCTGGGTACCTTCGACCACACCCGCCAAACCCCCCCACATTCAACAGCATCCAACAGCAGCCCCCCCCCCCCCCTTGCCCAAAACGGTCGCAATTTCAATGGCTGCTATGCCCTTGCTAAAGTCTTTACAAAAACGTTTAATAAAGCCAAACACAAAGTTATATATAAACTTCAGGAGCTAACGCTAGCCACTGTTGGCGTAACTACCTTTAAAAGACAAATAGCCTACCCACATGTGTAACATTCGGTAATTTGCGTGATTTAGATTTACACATATTGATAGCGGTAGCTATTTTGACGGCGAACATATGCAAGACCCATGCATTAAGATTTTTTTGGATAATGCAAATCAGTCACCTACCGTTGCCACGAGGCATAGTGTAGTGAAAACAACCGGGAGAATGCCTTAAGTTATGTCCTTTGAGGCGACGTAAAAAAAATCTGTTCGTCATTTCCTGTCCTGACAGTGGAGCTGACTTGAGAGTGGAGCCTGCACCAGAAGCAACTCCACAGAGGAGCCCTGCAGGCAGACTCCTCTCGACCTGCGATGAATCCTGGTTGAGGAATGGAATACCATCCCACAGCATGACCAGTATGAGCAGGAGGTGCCAGTCTGTTGCAGCTGCTTATGGTTCTTCCACCTGCTACTGAGGCTCCTGACTGTTTGTTCTATGAATAAAGCGTAAAATTACCAAAATGTCTTGTTTGTTCCTTGTTACTGTTAGTGTTCAATTATCCAATCCCCCAAACAACTCAAAACAATAGAGTCAATACCAACAGGAGAATACACAGTTTGACATTGGCAGGGAAATTTGGCACATTTCATCTGGGACCCCACCCACATAATCAGCTGTGCTGCTCACCCCACAAATGCATGATCCTTACAAATTGGACATCATTGTAAAGGGAAATGAACAGACTTTCCAATGATATAACATACAATGCTAATAATACAGTGACAACAGAGATATGATCGACCAAACACAAATTTCCAAACTTTTTTTGAGGAGTTTAGAATACCCCCTAAATGTGCGAGGATTGGCCAAATTTGGCTTCTGCGCAAAGGGGTTGACTGAAAGTAATAAATTATGGAGGTAAGCTATATATTCTGCTGTGTAGAGCCACCATTGTCCTTGGTTCACTGTTGACCTCAGATAGCAACTTTCATGCAAAATTAACCCTCCTCTCTCCCATCATCCCCTCTATGATGTACTTAACATATTCTGCAGCTGCAGTCTGTCTGATCTTGCTTACATGGAACTGATACATTTTATAGGGTGAAACCGCATACAATTTGATACATTGTCTATAAAAGTAAACATTCAGCACTTAGTGAAATATATTTATCAATTTACTACATGGTCAGTATGACATTTAATATAATTGATTATATAACGCTTTATGTAAGTCAAATTTTCAACTATGACCCAGTATCCCCTCCATTTAAAACAAAATTCTGAGATATCAGACATTTTACTAAGGGTTCGTCCGATTTCACCAAGTGCCTCACAGGTTTGACCAGTATCCCTGTGAGTGTAAACATTCCCAAAAATACCCCTGTCACTTCCCTCCATACCTTGACTGAAAATTTTAAATCACACCAATAGCTAATGCGTTATTGCGAGCGAGTGTGTCATCTAGTCACGCATCAGAGCGCATTGTAGTTATTTTCACCACCGAATTCTTATGGACAGGGAAGCTCGCTAGATAAAGTCTTACTCTTTGAGATCATGTAGTAGGAATAAAATAAGAAAATATAATTAATTTACTGAGAATAGATACTAAGAAATAATAATAACAAATGAATAACAACAACAACAATAATAATAATATTCATAAAAATACATGTTTGAAACAGGAAAACTGATTTTTTTAAATTCATTTTTTATAGATGGCTGGAAAAGAAAGGAGTGAAAGCAAGGTGTGGAGTTATTTTGATTTCACACACTTAAAGATGGTGTTAATATATATATTTAATTTATCATCTTTTACATTTTTTTTATCTAAAAAGTTCTTTGTGGGTTTATTTTAATTTTTATTTGTTTGCTTATAAGTTATATTTTATTAAAGATTCTATATTTAAGAACATTTAAGTTTTTCAAATTGCACTTTTTGACAAAATATTGGTCAAAACATCGGTAATCGGTGGGCTAGGACTCTCCAAAATCGGGATCGGCATCGGACCCAAAAATCTGTCATTGGTCGGGCTCTAGTCTTAGTGTGCAAGAAGGACGGCACTTTAAGATTCTGTATAGACTATCGTAAACTCAACAGTGTAACCTGCTAAGATGCCTTCCCCCTGCCCCATATAGAAGAGTCTCTCACTATGCTTTCCAAGGCATTCACCACACCCATGGGGCTTTATGAGTTCAGCAGAATGCCCTTTGGATTGTGTAATGCCCCTGCCACTTTTCAGAGACTTATGGAGTCATGCCTGGGTGATCAAAACTTCCAGTCCCTTTTGATTTACCTTGATGACGTTGTTGTGTTCTCATATGATTTCCCATCTCATTTGAAAAACGTAGAACTGGTGTTTCAGCGCCTGGTCCAACATGGCCTGAAGTTAAAACCCTCTAAGTGCCACCTCTTCCAAGCTAAAGTGCAGTACTTGGGACATATGGTGACGAAAGATGGGGTGTCTCCAACCAGCCACGCCCCCAAACGGTAAGGAAGCTGCAAGAATTCCTTGGCCTGATTGGGTACTATCAGTGCTTCATTAAAGATTGTGAGGAGGCATTTCAGCAGCTCAAGCAAGCCCTGGTAATAGCCCCAGTCTTGGCATTTGCTGACTTCTCCTTACCATACCTCTTGTACACTGATACCAGTAAGCAAGGCCTGGGTGCTGTCCTTAGCCAAGTCCAAGGGGGGGTGGAAAAGGTCATTGCCTATGCAAGTCGTAGCCCGCACCCCTCTGAGAAAAATGATGCACATTACAGTTCCTTTAAGTTGGAATTCTTAGCCATTAAATGGGCTATAACAGAGAAATTTAAATAATACCTGTTTGGTGCATCATTCACTGTCTTTACAGACAATAACCCTCTGGCCCATCTGCCAACTGCTAATCTAGGAAGTGTGGAACAACGCTGGCGTGCACTGCTGTCCAGCTACAACTTCATTACATTATTACATTACAGGCATTTGGCAGACGCTCTTATCCAGAGCGACGTACAACAAAGTGTATAACCATAACCAGGAACAAGTATGACGAAAACCCTAGAGAGAAGTACCGGTCCAAGTGCAGGGAACAACCGCATAGTTCAACTTGGGCCCTGAAGCTTAAACTGATTAACACTAACACAAATGAGAACAGCAACAACGCAGTCTATGGAAAAATACAAGCAGTAGTTAAGACGGGTGCATTAACTAAGTCACCTACGAAACAGCTACCTAGTTACAACCCTAAGCTTACAGTCATTTGAGAGATTACAGGGAGGTAGGGAGGGATGGGGAGAGGTGCAGCCTGAAGAGGTGAGTCTTCAGTCGTCGCTTGAAATGGGTCAGTGTCTCAGCTGTTCTGACCTCTGCGGGGAGGTCATTCCACCATCGTGGGGCCAGAACAGACAGGAGACGACTTCTGGAAGCGCAGGTGCGAAGAGGGGGTGGTGCCAGGCATCCTGAGGTAGCAGAACGGAGGGATCTGGCTGGCATGTAGGGTTTGAATATCTTGTGGAGGTATGCTGAGGCTGATCCCTTGACTGCCTGGTATGCTAGGACCAATGTTTTAAATTTGATGCGAGCTATAACAGGCAGCCAGTGGAGGGTAGTGAACAGGGGAGTGACGTGGGAGTGTCTGGGGAGGTTGAAGACCAGACGAGCTGCAGCATTCTGAATGAGCTGCAGGGGTCTGATGGCAGATGCCGGTAGTCCAGCCAGAAGAGAGTTGCAGTAGTCCAGGCGGGATAGAACCATTGCTTGGACTTCAAGATCCAGTTTCGACCTGGCCGGACAAACCTTAATGCTGACGCTTTGTCCAGGGTTCCAGTGGGGGACCCAGGCCTACTGGAGGAAAATGATGTTGAAGTGGTCTCCTACACTGATGTGGGTGCTGAGGTAGTGGAAGCCTTCTGCTCTGGAGCTGCTGGAAGTGTTACCACAGCTGATCAATCCCCCTCTCACTGTACCCCAGTATAGTATCAGTGGTCAGGTATGACACTGGCAGCCTAGAGGCAAGCACAGCAACAAGATCTTGTAATTGCTAAAGTGGTAGTATTCTTACAGAAGCCTGCCAAGCCCACTGCCACTGAACAAGCTGCCTTACTACCTGAAGCAATGCGCATCCTGAAGGAAAGGGAGAGACTGTTTTTCCAAGATGGTGTCCTCTTTCAGAGACGCAGAGATCCAAGAACTCTAGAAATATGCCACCAGCTGGTGCTCCCAGAGGCCTACAAGCAAAAGGTATGGACAGTATGCCATGAACAAGCTGGCCACTTTGGCCGAGAGAAGACCCTGTCCTTCATCCATTCAAGGTTTTTCTGGGCCCACCAAACCAAAGTTGTCCACAACTGGTGTGCTTCCTGCCCATGCTGCACCCTGCGTAAAATGCCCCCTACTATCACAAAAACACCACTTGTACCCACTGAATCCACCTATCCCCTTGAGCTAGTGACCATGGATTTCCTGAAGCTGCACCCTTCTACAGATAGCCATCAGTATGTCTTAGTGATGACTGATCACTTTATCAACTATGCATGGGCGGTGCCCACCAAAGATAAAACTGCAGTCACCACAGCCGGAGCAATGTGGAATAACATAATTTGGTTCTTTGGGAGTCCATCCAGGCTTCATGCTGATCAAGGGGCTAACTTCCAGTCAGCAGTTGTCAAAGAACTGTGCCAGCTTTATGGGGCGAAAAAGAGCCACACTACGCCATATCACCCCCAGGGTAATGGAAGCTCTGAACCTTTTAACTGCACTTCACTCCAACTCCTAGGCACGCTGGAAGAAGACCGTGAGACCCACTGGCCTGACTACATTCAAGAACTGCTGCTGATGTATAACAATATCTTTAAAAAAAACACGTTTTCAACGTACAAAAAGGCCAAGTTACTCACACATACAAAAAATTAATTATAAGTCCTTAAAATAAAAAAAAAACTTGCAGCACCTAGGCCTGCGATTAAAAGTATTGATATCAAAATGGGGCCAAGTTACAACAAACAATATTGGCTATCTTAGCTTATACAAATTAAACAAGCTCAATTCTGAAGCAATGCTACCCAATGTTTCCTAAATCATTTCACGTAACTTGGCCCTGTGTTTTTCCATCTTACCATCTGAAGAGAATGTGGTCGTTCTAAATTTATGTCACATGTGAGTAACTTGGCCTTTTTGTACGTTGAAAACGTGTTTTTTTTAAAGATATAATTTCTTTTTGTACTGTATTTATTATGTGTAACTGATAATAATAATGCATATAAATGAGAGAGAACCATGAATGCACATACATACATGCAAACACACATACATTCTTGCTAAAAGAAACACATAGGCCTAGATTCAGTCATTTTTCTGTTAACATGAATTACAAATAAATGGAAGTGTAATTTTTTTTGATGGATTGTGGTACTGTAAGTGTTTTTAATGGGTTATGCTTAATTATAGGTATGGTAAAATGTAAAGAATGACACAAGCATGTCAAAAGAATATTTCACATGTATTTGTCATTATTACATCAATAACAGACAGCTGTGTGTACACTTGCCATTGCAATATTGTGATATGGAAGAACTTTATACGAAATGTATAAGAACTAAGAACTATAACATATTATGTAAATAGTACTGAACAGATTACATAATGCCAGAAATCCAGATGCAACAGGTTATCTTAAAAATACACATTACACTGCACTTTTACATTTTTTATGGCAAAGTAGCATATATACATTGTATATTTACAGTATATACAATATCTGTTGCTGATTTTCTATGTAATACATACATTTTTGGCCATGTTAGTAACTGCAGTTCCATGTATGGTTTCATGTGGTTGAATATTATTTTGCTTAACCTCAATGTGTAAGGTTTGAATTGTACCTCAAGTGTTACATCTTTTCATAAAAGGCCATGTACATATCCTTTGCATTTTTTGGCCATGGTTCCAATGTAGTCTTCGTGTCATTGGCATGCACCCACTTTTTAGTTCCAGGTACTGAAAGGACAGAAATATAATGTCCTGAAGAAATGTCTTGTCCTTTGTGTAAAATAATGGAGGACAGCCTGTACTTGTGTTTTCCAAAAACTATTTTGCTCCTGTGTGCTGCAGGAAACTTCACATCTTTCTGCTTTGTAATTTGTGTAACATTTCCTTGCCTTTCTGCTTTCCAAAGCATTAGCTGGACAGCAAACAATCTTCCCGTTTGACCAAAACGGTCACGTTCAACAAAGTCCTCAGATTGGCAAGAGAAACATCTGTGTCCGGCTAGATTTGTCCAATTTTCTTTATATTTTATTGTGTCTTCAATAGACATGTTGTGTGCACTGGGATTAAGATGGAGAGAGTAAATGTAGCCCAACTCTGACGATGACGTTAGGTGGCCACAGTCCTTACATAATCTTTCATGAGAAACATTGAAGGACAGCGAATCTGATATCTGAGGGCACTTGGCACACATTTGTGTGAGGAATTCTGCAACATCTTGCTGCTGAGGTGTATTGAAAGGTTCTCCCATAAAATTACAAATCTCTTCAGTGCTCAAAGAAACTGCAAAATGTAGTTCATCATACTTAGTTGCAAAGGTCTTGAGAACTGTTTGCTCACTGTTTTTTAGAGAGTGCTTCAATGGCTGACAATGAAGAAGACACTGTACTGTGGCATTGGCATAGCATGAGGTGAAATTAGAATTGAGCAAACCTCTCACCATGTGATCAATTATCGGGGTGCTTCGCGAAGTGGATGGGATTTACTGGTCTTGGACAGAATTGTTGGCTTGATGCAAAAAATGCACATGGTCTTTCACTTTGTGCACTTTGTGTTTAGTACTTAAATTCTGGCTAATCCTCTCAGGGCACTGTTGAGCGTTCAGTCTGCTGTACTCTGCAACAGCAGCTGGAAGTGCTGTAATGGAGGCAGGGTCAAAGTTAACCAGGTGAAGTCCACTCAAAGAAGTTACCCTGGATAGAGCAACAAAACTTTGGGCACTGGAGAAAATGGAGCTCCCAAGGTCGGACAACACTGTGTGTAGTGTCATGCCTTGGCATTTTGTGAATAGTGATTGCATGGGCACCAATAACAGGGAACTGTTCTCGAACAATGTATGCTCTGTCCATGACTTCAAACTTGGAACTTGTTCTTTCAAATGTGTGTGTTACTCCATTGTTGAATGCAATAGTTATTGATTTCACAATGTGAGGATTTTCAATGTAGTAAGAAACAGCCTGAAGTTTCCCTATGGCCCCATTAATAAGACCTTTGGAAATGTCAATATTTCTCCGAAGCATCAGTTTGCAGCCTATTTTCACCCGTATTGAAGTTTCCAATCCTGCAGTGCGACTGCAGTCATCCTTGTAGTTGCTTAATTTCTTTGAGACAGTTTTCTTTATTTGTGGGCAGTCCACACTGTCAATTGCTACAAGATGAATGTCCTCCCCGGGCATGCTATCCAGCATTGCATTTTGTATCTGATTACAGGCATTTAGTGTGGGCATAAGGCATGTTGCGTTTGCATCTTTTTCATCCAATTGTTTCATGTACTGAATGATCCCTTTTTTACAGGTGGAAATGTCACTTCCAGCAATGGGTATGAGTCGGGAACGCAACATAGCATGGTCACTGCTGTTTGTTGCACCAAGTCCGGCACGATTAAGCAACTGTGCATAAGCTACATCTTGCTTTTGCTCATATTGATCGTCAGTTCATCATATGTGCACAACTGCCAAAGGTCCACGGACCCCATAGAACCAGTCAGTTTGTGTACTTCTTCTTGTGTAAGTGGGACAAAAGGTGGTTTCTTGTGCACAGGAGGAAGCTGAAGTAAGTCTCCCAAGAGCAAGATATTGATTTTTCCAAACCAGCTATTATTTGCATTGGTAGTCTCAAAAATTTCTGATAGACGCAGGTGAATGTGCAACAGAGTGACATTTGAAATCATTGATACCTCATCAATTATGAGGAGTTTGACATCTCTCAAGTCTGAACAAAGACAGTGAAACACTTCATCTGAAAGGGTCCGATAAGTGGGTGTTTGTCCATGTTCTACTGGGAGCATTAGCAACCTGTGACTTGTCATGCCATTGATATTGTATGCTGCTACTCCTGTGGGAGCTGTAATAGCCACTTCCTTCTTCATTTTTTGTCTAACTCAAGCAGTGACAGTTTTTATGACGTAAATCTTTCCAGTGCCTCCGGTGCCACTCACAAACATGCGGAGAACTGGACCATTTGTTTCAGTTTGTGCTTCTAAAATCTGAACAATGTGGTCAAACACTTTATGCTGGTCCAGATTTAAGTTGGCAATCATGTCATCCACATCTTCATGGAGAGGTTGTGATGCTCCATCTCTGAATTCAGCCATTGCTTCTGCAACCTGCATGGGAACAAACTGAAGTGGATTCTCAGGCCCCTCTAGGTCTGAGTCATTTTCTTCAGCTTCCATTTCTTTTTGTTTTTTTTCCACAAGTTGGTTTAAGTGCTGTTCTGCTGCAGACATTTCTTGCAGTTGATCATGGTATGACATTGCTTGTCGAAGACCATCCTTACACGTGTGGAATGCATCAATATAGGATGTGATCCCTTGAGGAAGAAGCTCTGATGTGTCTCTCCATGGCTTGAAGAGAAACAGAATGGCATGGAAGTAGTTTTCTGGCTGATTGTTGACATTGTAGTGGTAATGGTTGATGAGATAGGGCTTTGGTCTTTTTTTGAGGTATCCGAAGGGAAACTGATACCACGTGATGTTTTCATCTGAGGGCTTTTCTTTAACAATGTCATGCCATGCAATGAAATCATAGAGACTTGTGTCATTCATAGATTCAGGACGCTGTGGATAGTATGTGTCAGTCCAAGAAGGAAAGAAGATCTCTGTCGAGTCAAGACGTTCTTCAACAAGAGAATCAATGTCTGCCTTTGACAGTAGTCGCCGGCTTCTGATGATAGACACATCAACCCACTTGATAGTTGTGTCTGGATCCTTTCCATGTAGAGGAATGCCAAGCAAGTTGTCTGCAGCTTCAAGTGCTCCACATTCTCTATTGGACAAGCTACGGACTGCTATGTTCCAAAGTCTGCTAGTTAAAGGCTTGTTTGAGGCTTTGCATAACTCTTCTCAGGCTTTGAGATGTATTTTGTAATGTAGTAGTTAAGTGCTGCTGAGTGCTCACCAATGAACTGAATATCCATATTGCCTTCCCAAGCCAGCATAAGAGTTGGATTGTAATCATTGATTCTTGCTTGTGCGAAGTCTCTGGGGAGATCATATAACCTGCTGTGAGATTTCCATGCTCTTCGTCCAGCAATCGCCACAGAAACATCTCGGATGACCATTTCTGTTTGCTGTGGTCGTGGAAAACCAAATCGGCAGACAGACACCATCCCCTTCTTTTGTTTCTTTGACCTCAGACAGTATTTGTTGCACTTATGGTTCTGCCATTTTAAGACACGTTCTCTGAGTACAGGTGCTTCAAGGTCACTTGGGATGGCACATGTGACATGTTCACTGATGAACTGTGCAACCTCTTTCTCTGATGTTACCCCAATTACTGGTGCATTTTCTACCCAAAGCAGGATGTGGAAATGCTGAAGGCCACGGCCCTGGTACTCTCTGCGCCAAAAGAAATGTGTAACATTGCCTAGGGGGCCATTACGAGATGTGATTTAACCCAAAATAGCTTGAAACTTGTTTTGCATAAATCTGAATGAACTAACTGGATCTTGTGCCACAAGTTCACTGATGGAGAGTTTTTGAAATTCTGGTCCATTGACCTCCTTCACATATTCTCCTAGATCTGTCCAAGTCCACTCTGCTGGGCTCACTGTGATAAACCATGTTGCAGGACCATAGGCTCTTGTCATAGCATCTATGTCACATCTTGGTTTCTTCCAGTATTGTTGAGTGTTCTTTAAGCGTCCAAAAATGGTTGTGAGGTCCATTTCAACATCATCAATGGACAATTTCTGAACCCATTGTGCTGCTGTCATATGCTCTTTAGGACGATGCACTTTCAGCTTGTGGTAAATGCCCCCACTGATCTGACGAAGGTTAGCTTGATGCTGCAGGTGAAAAAGGTATTGCTGATTGAGTCTAAATTGGGCATGGTGTGACTGGAGCCGAGCCTTTACGAACTCTCCTGCATGTAGAGGGGTTACTCTTTTCGCATGCATTCCATTTTCTCCATTACTGTACAAGTCTGGGAAACAGAGTAAGTCCAATTGTTTTTCCCAGTCTTTCAGGGTGTTGTCTTGTACATGTTGCATTTGGTAAAGAGCTGTGGCTGTTTCATGTTTTCGGATGTGTAACGGATGAATGCTGTAATTTTGGTAGATAATAGCCTCTTCTTCTCGTTCAATCTTTCGCATTAACAATTCTTTGGGACATTGCTGTTTTTGTGCAATGTTCTCGTCTACACTGGAATCAGATTCAACTTCTTCTTGATCATCTTGATTGCACATGATTGACGTATGTCTCCAGTTCCTGGTTACGAAACAAGTCTGCAGGATCATCAGGGAGCAAGATGTGGTTGTACAAAGGGTTGATTTCCTTTAGTTTACGCAAAGCATTGTAAACTTTGTTCACATCCACAATGTCTTCCCAAACTATTTTTTATTTTGTTGGTGCACTACGTACCATGATGTGGAGTTCAAGAGCATCTGGCAAGGCTTGGTTTGGTGGAGGTAGTTTGCTGAGAGTTTCTTGAAGTGGCAAGGGCAGGTGAAAGGTTCGACCATGCACTTTCAGAATGCGTTGATGATGCGGTAACCTCTTATTAGTGGAGACTGGAGACATTCTTGATACTGTCTGGAAAGCCTTAGCACGCTGAATGAGTATTTTTTCATACTCATTGAGGCACAAAATTTCTTGAGGAACCTGTGGAACTGCCATTTTGTTTAGAACACATCTGGGTGGTAGTCTGTCGTTCCTGAACTTTTCGAGGCAGTAATTGCAAACATACTTGACTTCAGTTTGTGTACTGTCCAAGTAGGTTAGAAGAGTCAACCAATGTTGAGAGTCTGGTACTGAGGACATGCGATTCACATCAACACAGTCCTTTCTGAAGCACAGTTTATTACAGGAAGCACAAGCATGTTTTGGTGTGTCAGCTACACATTTTGCATATGTTGCAAATTGGGTCCTGTATTTTTGTAGTATCAATGCTTCATTTAAGTGTGATGTGTCATGTTCCTTTGAATGTCAGATTTGTGGATTTGGAGAAAGGTTTGCAGATCTCTTCTATTCTGTCCATATCACCTTTCTCCAAGGCCTTCTGCAATGAAGTGGACTTGTCATAGATAGTCAACACAGAGTAAATGTTTTTCACAAGAGTCCTTATCTGAGGGAAATGAGTGCCAAGAGTATACAAGTAACGAAAAGGTGACTTGCAGGCGCTGTCAGACATGTAACGTGATATGATGGCCTAGTCTGTCAGGAGAGCGGAATCCTCCATTGTTGCAATCATCAAAAGTTTTCAGAAATGTGCATGCTTTGCTTGGATCTGCAGAGGCTATTCTTTGAAGAATGTTGAGAAGATAAGGGACAAGTTCAGCGCTTGTGTCAATTCGACAAATGTTGTCATTACATAGCCACTTTTGACAATGTCTTTTTGATTTGTTTTTCCCCTCCTCATCTTTGTCATGAGCCTCAGAAAACAATGGCCCAGTTTCATCATTACTTGTTGGATGTTGAATTAGTACATCAGAGAAAACATGGCCTTGTCCCTTCTCATCAATGGGAATGCAGGGAAAAGCTGCTTTGTCATAGGCTGCTTCCAATAGTAGCACTCAGTATTACTTGTGTGTAGACTTGGGCCACATAGCACATGAGCCTTTTCATCATCATTGTCCTGTGCATATGCTTGCTTTAAGATGACATGCACTTTCCTTTGCAAACCAGAAAAATCCTTAACTAATTGGTCCAATTTCTTTAAGACTTGGAGGGCAAATTCAACAGAGTATGTTGCCATCATACGTTTGTCAGCAGTACTGTGGCCTTTCAAGTTCCTGAGTAGTTGCTTGATAAAAAACTGTTTATGGAAACGAATCCGTGAACTTCGTTTTCTTGTGTATATGGTGGAGAGTTTTTTGATCCTTCGGTAAACATTCCGACTTTTGCTGTGTTGTTGTTTTCTCTTTTGATGTTGCTTGTACTGCAGTTGTCTCCTTTGTGGATTAGCACAATATTTTTCCCATTGATCTTGAAGATTCATTTGGTAACGTTTCTGCTTCTGCTGTAGAATTGCTGCAGGATTTTCTTGATAATACTCTTGTACTTTTTTTCTCTTTGGTTCAGGATTGTTTTGGTAATGTTCCCGTACTTGTTGACGCTTCGGTTCAGGGTTGAGTTGGTAATGGTCTCGAACACGCTGACGTTTTGCTTCTGGATTTTCTTGGTAGTGCTCCCGAACTTGCTGACGGTTTGCTTCTGGATTGTGTCGGTAGTGCTCCCGGACCAGCTGACGCTTTGGTTCTGGATTGTCTTGGTAGTGCTCTCGAACACGCTGACACATTGCTTCTGGATTTTCTTGGTAATGCTCCCGGACCTACTGACACTTTGCTTCTGGATTTTCTTGGTAGTGCTCCCGAACCTGCTGACGCTTTGCTTCTGGATTGTTTTGGTAGTGCTCCCGGACCTGCTGACGCTTTGCTTCTGGATTGTCTTGGTAGTGCCGCCGAACCTGCTGGCGCTTTGCTTCTGGATTGTCTTGGTAGTGCTCCTGAACCTGCTGACGCTTTGCTTCTGGATTTTCTTGGTAGTGCTCCCGAACCTGCTGACGCTTTGCTTCTGGGTTTTCTTGGTAGTGCTCTCGGACCTGCTGACGCTTTGCTTCTGGATTTTCTTGGTAGTGCTCCCGGACCTGCTGACGCTTTGCTTCTGGATTGTCTTGGTAGTGCTCTCAAACACACTGATGCATTGCTTCTGGATTTTCTTGGTAATGCTCTCGAACACGCTGACGTTTTGGTTCTGGATTTTCGTGGTAGTGCTCTCGGACCTGCTGACGCTTTGCTTCTGGATTTTCTTGGTAGTGCTCCCGAACCTGCTGACGCTTTGCTTCTGGATCGTCTTGGTAGTGCTCTCGAACACGCTGATGCATTGCTTCTGGATTTTCTTGGTAATGCTCTCGAACACGCTGACGTTTTGGTTCTGGATTGTCTTGGTAATGCTCTCGTACACGCTTGCGTTGTACATCTGGTATATCGTGATACTGTTGTTTCTGTCGTTGTCTTTGCGGTTGAGGATTGTCATGGTAGTGTTGTAGCTGCAGTTTTCACTTTTGTTGCAGTATTTTCTCTCGATTTTCCTGATACCGTTGTCGTTCTCGTTTACTCTTAGCTATAGCATTTTCTAGCGAGGTATTTTTGTATTGCTGGTCGTTCTCTGAACATCCTTTGTGATACGCATGAAATGATGGTGCTTGCCTGAGTTCTTTGGGTTTTATCTGTTCAGTAGGTTTGTAAAATGATCCATCAGTCTCGCTGTCTTTTGGCTTTGTTAAACAGGAAAAAAAATTAGAAACAATTTTCCCAAAAGTTCTGAACTTTGATTGTGGTGCTTCAGCTTGAGTAAAATCTTCCTGTTGTTCCCCTGACACAGGTGCCTGATGTGTATGTTGTTTGGGTTTCAGATGTGTTTCACCTTTAGAAGACGTGGAAAAAGAGAACGTACGGTGGTAATGGCTCATCAGAAAAAAGTTAAACTCATAGAGACCAGGGGAAGAGCATTGTGACTGGCTGATATGCTGCCATTGTGTTTGCATTTGTGAACCAGATGGAGAATGTGGCGTAGGGAAGTCTATGTCCTTCTGATGGTGTGTAATTTTTTTCCGAGTCTCATTTTCTTGATATCTTGCAAGCTGCCGCTGTGTTTTACCCTCATGCTCAACGTGCTGAAATTGCCTTCGTGAATCACCCTGAGAGAAAGAGGTGCAAGACACTTTGTGTTGTGGTCGCTGAGTTTCAGTCCTGACAAAAGAGGTATGAGACTCTGTGGGCTTTGGTCGCTGTGATTCAGTATTGAAGAAAGAGGTACGAGTCTCTGCAGGCTTTGGTCGCTGTGCATCGATATGAGATCGAGAGCTGTAAAAGCCTGAAGGCTTTACATGATGGGATTGCACATGAACAGTTGTACGATGGTATTGTTCATGTCTTGCATATTGTGATTTTGTCTTGACTGATGCATGATAGTAGTTATGATCAGACCGAATTTGTTCCACTTTATCTTTATGACTTTGCATGATAGAATGCGTGTTTTTTTCTTATTTTGGGAGAAATTATGTTGATCTGTAAATGTCCACCTGTGAGTGAAGAAATACAGGAGTAGTTAAAATTGGAATAGTAATGAAACAAAGACAATACATTTAATACTGCATATATATTTGAGTAGCAAATGACAATGGGCATCATGTATCAAATGACTGTATGAACAAATTAGATTGTGAAGTGTTTGTATACACAAATTCACTGATGGTATCAGGTTTATTAATATTCACTTGAGATCAGATATTTACAACAGGTCCAAACCTTGCACATGCACATTTTCCGATGGTAGAAAATACATTAATGTGAATAGTAAAACAGTGAAAAATGTTTTCTTTCATGTTTATATTAATAGTACAGGCTCATTTTAATTTGTCAAAAATGAAGTAAGGAAGCCGAAATATAGTGCAAACAAAGAAAGTTTATGTATTCATTCATACTGAAAAGTAAAACAGAATGAAAGGCTTTACGGTTTAGCCAAATTATGGTGTTCCTCAGACAGCCTTAAGCCAGGAACATGTTGCATGTGAATGTGTTTTTTCTTTTTTTTGTGGCTATTTTTTGTTCTGATCACTTACCATGCCTATGAGTATAAAAGAATAAATGTATTTGTCGTTTGGCCTAGTTTGTCTTCAGTAGCATATTTTTTTATATTTCCTTGGCCTGCTGAAGGAGCCTACTGCCACTGCCCTATGTTCAGCTTTAATTGAGCGTCCTTTGGATATATATATATATATATATATATATATATATATATATATATAAACCACAACATGCTCATATGCATGCACATACGCACACAGGCCTACAAACATTCACCCACATGCATACACACCATGTTTGGAAACTGCCCTGTGAAGCAACATGTAGATAGTGTTACAGTGATGACGTATGTTTGTAGGCCAACCCGGATGTTTCTTCCGCCATGGGTTCCCTCCGCAGATTTCGAATGGTTTTTTTCCCATAGGGATTTCGTTTTCTGCCGAAAATAAGGTCTGTGGTAAACGTATGCCAAAATCAGTTTCACGTTTTTTTTTTTTTTCTAGGAGATAAATGACAGCCATTACTATCTCAACCGTGAATTTCGTTGAAGTTGCTAACAAGTTGCTAAATTGAAACTACGTTTGTCGCGTGCATGCGGGCTAGTATGGAAACTAGAGTGGCGGTTGCAAGAAAGCCACTGTTGTTGTAGTTTAAATATAGTGCTATTAATTGGTGCTATTTATCTCGTAGAACAAAACGTGAAGCTCTCTTAGGCTTACGTTCACCACAGACCTTATTTTCGGCAAAAAAGCGAACTGTCTATGGGGAAAATGCTTTGGAAATCTGACGAGGGAAGCCATGGCTCTAAAATGCGAATTGCTTACGGGTTTCAGGACTAAAAAGTGTAAAGTGTTTTTACAGTCTCTGAGTGTAACACTCCAGGGCTTGACATTAACATCTTGGGCAAGGGGTTTCAGATTGTTTACTTGTCCGATAGCTGGACTTACTTGTCTGAAATGTGAAATGTTGTCCAATTTTAAGAAGAACAATATACAGATCCATTTTCACAATTATTGTGATTTAATGAACACAATACATACAAAATAACATAGCAGACTGGCTAACCCGGTCTTTCTTTTTCAAAAATTTGTTGCAAGTGGAGTCTCAAAGCAATAAAGCAAGCTTGCAATCAACTGTATATTTTACCTTCCAGAAAAATAGGTCAGGTGTAGCCTACTCGCCAATTTATTTTGCAACACATCTTTACCTGTGCAGTGTGGAAACTCCTGAGGTTCACTAGCTGCACTCAGCCCATTGTTTATTATCAACCACCGTAATTAAATGGTTTGAACATTTATTAGATATGTTAAAGAAGACATAAACACACAATTCAATCATGGCATTAATTGAAATTTGAGAATTATAATAGAGGTAGCATGATCATCAATGGGACTTATCTTGAGATCATATTTTAAGCCGCGTTTCCACCAAAAGTACCCGGAACTTTTAGTCCCAGGAACTACTTTTCAAGGAACTAAAAGGTTCCTTCAGCCCATGGTTGTCTGTGTTTCCACCGCGGTCTAAAGTCCCGCGAAGATTAGGCAAATTAGCCCACTGACGTATGAAAAAGCGACGTTGTCGTCGGTCCATCTGTCTTATGATTTCTTCTGTAACCCCATACTACCACCGAAGTAGCCTACATTATTTTCTAATAATCGGGACAGCCCGGAGGGGTTTATTCCACTTACATACAACGGGTTACCAACAATGACTGTATATGGTTACTTTTGTATTTATTGATTTTTATCGATTTAATCACCCGGAATTGAAATATTCTTCTGCAGCCGTTTGGGCATATTTTACCGTTGTCAAGCAAAACTGTCGTTGGTAGTTGAACTTGGACCGTTGTTATGCAACAAATAGGATATAACACGCCAATAGTCAGATTGTAACTGTTTTATATATCCTCTCAAACACATTCATTATGTTTTTATGCGAACATTCGCTTTCATGTCTTGACATCCGAAGCGACAGAATGCATTCACATTTATATGTATAACTGGCAACAACAGCAGAAAACATGCACATGTTGTAAACAATTTGCTGTTTGATTACTTTCTCATCGTCAATTCCATATAGGCTAATCGCAAAATGACAAGAATAGAACGAAAACTCGGACTTGCGTGAAAATTTAAATTAGTAGTGGTAGCCTACAGCCACCGTTTGCTTTCCTTCGAAGTTACAGCTAGCTGAGCAGCGAAGTGTGCCCTCCAGATGCGAACCATGCACCATAAATTAGTCCATAGTCTTCCTGGTCTTTTTGTAGAATTGAAGAATGGCAGAGTAAAATTACGGCAGTCTGAAAAAGCTAAAGGGACGATTACTAGAATTAACCATTGGGACTATTTCATCAACGGGTCCTGACGCTACAAGAATGCCGGTAAGCAGCAATCTCGGCGGCTAGCCGTTTTCGATGTGGAAATGATCATGTTTTTGTTGTAGCTTTTTAAAGAAATTTTCGGACAAAGTAGGCAGCTAGCATTTGGGTAGGAATTATAGCTAGATGGTGTCGTTATGGAATTGTTTACGTTTGGTGAATTAGTGTAATGTTAGATTGTAGGAATTGTGTGAAATGCACGCAATGGCACCTGACTGAGACAACACAGATTTTTTTGATCAGATAATTTGTAGTATTGTCAGAAGGTATAGTTGATACCTGTAGATCAGCCTATATGTAAACCAGTTGGGGTTTGGGTATTACAATAAATATAGGTTAGGTGGGTGAATTTCATGATCGGTGACGAGAAAGGAACGATCGCGTTCGTTTCCGTCCCCGTTATTATTACTCCGTGAGAATGAACATTTTGTCAGCTAGGTGGCTAACCTCAAAGTTAGGGCAGTAGCTGGTTTAGACTTACTGTAGTTAGCCTTGGTAGGCTATAGTTGATGTTACTTGGTAGCTAGCTAGTATTGTTCAGTATTTGTAGTTTTAAATTATAATTAGAAGTTGACATCACAGAGCGTTGTGCACTGTTGGCATCTGGTTTAATGAAGCTGAGCTAAGTAGCTGGCCAGCTGTAAAATATGAATGAAAGCATTCTGGCTAATGCCGGTAAGCAGCAATCTCGGCGGCTAGCCGTTTTCGATGTGAAAATGACCATGTTTTTGTTGTAGCTTTTTAAAGAAATTTTCAGACGAAGTAGGCAGCTAGGGTAGGAATTGTTTACGTTTGGTGAATTAGTGTAATGTTAGATTGTAGGAATTGTGTAAAATGCACGCAATGGCACCTGACTGAGACAACACGGATTTTTTGATCAAATAATTTGTAGTATTGTCAGAAGCTATAGTTGATACCTGTAGACTAGCCTATATGTAAATCAGTTGGGGTCTAGCTATTACAATGAATAATAGAGTTTGGTGGGTGAATTTCATGATCGGTGACGAGAAAGAAACGATTGCGTTCGTTTCCGTCCCCGTTATTACTCCGTGAGAATGAACATTTTGTCAGCTAGGTGGCTAACCTCAACGTTACGGCAATAGCTGGCTTAGACGTACTGTAGTTAGCCATGGTAGGCTATAGTTGATGTTACTGGGTAGATAGCTAGTATTGTTCAGTATTTGTAGTTTTAATTTTCTTGAAAGAATTGAGGAAACATTGGGTAGCATTGCTTTGGAATACATGTTATTTAATTTCGGTGAGGCAAGATAGCCTATATTGTTTGTAGTACCGTAACTTGGCGTCATGAGTGAGTTTTGGTAAAGGAAACAGAAGCGTAAGAAAACGTTAGTGTAAGAGGAAATTATCTGCCCGAGGGCCAGGCGGGATTCAATCCTACAACCGGAGGTTTACCAGTCTGTGACTTTGTTAGTGAAGCACCATGACATAGCCAGTGGTTAAATTGGGTTTTCTAAGGAGGGGGAGCCCTTGTTTACATATTACCGTCAATGGTCAACGTCTTTCAATGCATCTTTATTTACATCTCACAACATCTTACGCCACATTTACATCTCACACCACTTATTTATATCTCATGCCATCAGTTCACATATTAGCTTTACAGTCATTTCATTTTAATTCATGAGGTTCCAAATAGGGCTGAAAGCATGTTTCTCCTGTCTTTCCTGTCTCTCTCTACAAGCTGTATGGTCTGCTGACCTCCTGGTCATGACCCACTTCTTGACATACTTTGTTGGGTTCCAAACCTCTAATGGTGGACCCACTATGTTGATAAACATTAGGCAGGAAACATTCTGTACCTTCAGCTGAGTGCGAAGTGGTGAGACAACAGTGTTCATGACAGAAAATCCTCGTTCACATTCGGCTGTGCTTACAACCATTGTATCAGCTGCTTGTTTCAGTTTTAAGAGTCCCTCCCTGGGTGTCATATCTGGATTCTGTTTAAAGTCCCTGAAGGCTTGCTTTACACTAGAGTAACTTATTTTGAAACAATCACAGAGTTCTCTTACTTCGAGCTCTCCATAGAGCAATGGCACCGGAGTAGGCCAGGTTTTAGGTGAAAGCACATTCAGCTTTTCAAAAAGTTCAAGTTCATCCTTTGGGACCATCCTTGAGATCATGCTGTTGCTCAGTTCATGGAAAAACTTCTTAGGTTCAATGAGTTTTTGCTTGGCATTTGTTTTAACCAACACGCCTTTAAAAGTGCCATTCTCAACAGCCTGAGAGGCAATTTGATAGTGTGGCCCTGGTGTCTCCTTCATAACTGAAAAAACTTCAGCCTGCCTTTTTACCATATTGACAGCATCTGACAGATGGACATTCCTGTCCTGCAATGACTCTGACAAGTCTTTTAGCTCTTCTAAAGCATCAAACAAGATTTTTAATAAAATCTGCGGAGGCCAGTTTTGCTGAGAGCCCTTCATACATGCATCTCTCAGCAGAGCTCCTTCTTTCATCTTTACCAGCACATGACAAATGTTGGTGCAAAGCACTGTACATGTTCCACACAGCTTCAACGGTTCTGTAGGAAGAAGCCACCCATCTCACATTTAAAACACGGCCTATCTTGCGCAACTGTGCACCCACTGCTGATGCTGCTTGATCCAGCTCTCTGAGATTTTTAGGAGATTGACTATAGAGACAATACAGCTTGTCTAAGAAACTGGTAAAGTGGTTTGTCTCTACACAGCTCTTTACAGCATCTCCTACAGAAAGTTCTAACCTGTGATTTAAACAGTACCAGCCAACTATATCTGGATATTTGGCTTTTAACTTGACATAAACCCCTGACTTCTTACCCAACATCACTGATGCCCTGTCTGAGCAAAACCCAAAAAAGCATTCCTTAAGAAATTCATCATCTAAACTATTGTGCGTGAGGCACTTGAGCAATGAATCAGTTATGCCATCTGCTGTTGTCTGCTCCAGTTCAATGACATCCAAGAAAAAAGTAAGTGGGTCTGAATTTTGTACAGATGCTCTAATATATACAACTAAACAAGATTTCTTGCTAAGTGTTGTACTTTCATCGATCAGAATGGACACTTTGGGTCTTGTACACTTGATGCTTGCCATCAGGGCTTGTTTCATTTCTTTTGAAATGAAATGGACAATATCTGTGCATGTAACATTGCTATGAAGGACTCTTCCCATATTAAGTCCATTAACACGTTCTAAGTCTATGAGAGCAGGGTGGTCGATGTATGGGCGACTGTTTTTTGCAACATAATATGCCGTTCTGAAAACCTTTTCAGTGGTGCTTAGTAGTTCCTGCTGTGCTCTAAGAAAACTGGCATCTAACGGGTTTTCTGCTTGTTTTTGACAAATTGACTCAGCCAGTTTATGACTGTGAGATGTTTTGTGGTCATATAGCTTTTTTCTCAGTGATTTCATTTGTTTTTCTTTTGTGTTTCCATATGGAGTGACATTGCCATTTTTCCATTCAGAAGAAAATGTATGTTTGTTGGACCCTGACCTTAAAACCCCTGGTGAACCAGCATCTCTACAATTCTCACACCCTAGCGCCTTATTTGACATAAATATGAATGGAAATTTTGTCTTGAAGTGTTCAAATTGTGAAAAAGTCCAACAAATCGGCAAACTTGCAGCTGTGCTGCTACGGTCACTGCTAATGGCTGTACTGCCACTACTGGTTGCTGTGCCTGTGCTGCTGCTACTGCTGTTACTCAGGGCTGTGCTGTTGCTGTTGCTGAGGGCTGTGCTGCTGCTACTGCTGTTACTCAGGGCTGCGCTGCTGCTACTGCTGTTACTCAGGGCTGTGCTGTTGCTGAGGGCTGTGCTGCTGCTACTGCTGTTACTCAGGGCTGTGCTGCTGCTACTGCTGTTACTGAGGGCTGTGCTGCTGCTGTTGCTGAGGGCTGTGCTGCTGCTACTGCTGTTGCTGAGGGCTGTGCTGCTGCTACTGCTGTTGCTGTGGGCTGTGCTGCTGATACTTCTGTTACTGAGGGCTGTGCTGCTGCTACTGCTGTTGCTGAGGGCTGTGCTGCTGCTACTGCTGTTGCTGAGGGCTGTGCTGCTGCTACTTCTGTTACTGAGGGCTATGCTGCTGCTACTGCTGTTGCTGAGGGCTGTGCTGCTGCTACTGCTGTTGCTGAGGGCTGTGCTGCTGCTGCTGCTACTGCTGTTGCTGAGCGCTGTGCTGCTGCTACTGCTGCAAAGTTCACATTTATATCAGCCATGGCCTCTTTTCCATTATACTTTAAATGCATACACCTGCTAACAGACATCCAGTATACTACTGTGAAAATAACCAACAAAATACTTGTTAATTATGGCCAAATTATTAACTATGTTCATTTTGGTGCACTTTTATCCTATTACAACAATTTCTGTCATGTCTAGTGAAAAAAATATCTGTACAGTTTATGCTAAAACATGCAGCTAGAGTAGATGTGCAATGGAGCACTTATAACGAAGAGAGAACACAATAGCATTAGTTATACATGTTTTTGATTATGAAAAATTACTTATTCTACACATGACTTTGGGCTTTAATATCGTCATTGTCTTCATTCCTATTCAGCATTAGTTTTTTATTTTATTTTTTTAAGCAAAACGACCACACTTACCAAAAAAAGAAATCTTTTAAGGTCCTCTTCCTCTTCATTGTTAAAATGGACTGTTCATTAAGCCTCTGAATGAATGAACACAATTAGCTTAGCTAACTAAAAAGCTGCCAGTTATCCAAGTTACTCATATCTTCCACTTATTGTACAAACGTAAACTCATCGTGTTCCGAACAAAACACGGGGAAGCGGCCGCTTCCACAAGAAGTTAACGTCCGTTCAACGTTAGTTTTTCTCATGAGGAATGTGGCTTAGTTTTAGGCTTTATGTGCACTAACAGTTACTGGCTGCTAAAGTTAGCTTAATTTCAGCTGATTTACACAGTTTCTGATGTGATGCCTGCCTGAGAAGCTAAAAACAGCCATTTCAGTCCACCAAGGCAACACACAGCTAATCCTGCTTAACAGACAGCTTAGTAAATACACATAAAATGTTAGCTAACTCAGAATTGAACTTTTGAAACTTACCGAGGAGAAAAACAATTTGACGGAATCGGAATGTTCGAGACGAATGCGATTCGCGCCATAACAAACTCGGTTTGCGTGATGTTGTGCGGGCTCACGCGCGTTTGATGACGTCTGATAATTGTTACAAGCTCATTGTTTACATAGTTTTGGATGTAGAATTCGACTCAAATGTCTCTATTTGTTGTCTAGAGAATTATACATCAAGACTTACATGCTATTACATTTACTGGGAGATTTAAAAAATACAAGTGTGATATGATGATACGATATTGAAGGAGACGGAGCTCAGCTCCGGCAAGGTGCAATTTGGAAGTGAGGACGCGGAGCTCAGCTCCGGTGGGCTCCGGCCCAATTTAACCCCTGGACATAGCTATACAATGCGTGAAATATCATTAGCAAACCTGTCCGTGGTTTTAAAGAACAACACAGGCCAGTAAGCACAGAAGAGCTCCCGTTGAATCCATATGGCTTTGCAATATTGTAGCCGGTTAATAACGGAACGTGCTGACGGTACGTCATAATGCAGTGTATACGTTCTGTGAACGGCAGGTTGATATGGTGCAAAAGCAATAATTGAGAAGTAGTAGACAATTATTAGTGAGGGTAATAGCAGGTTAAAGAAACATGTTCTTAGCTGGGTTTGAACCTACGAGCCCGTGTTCCCAAGACTGTAACCTTGCCCACTAGTCCACAGGCAGACTAGCTGTTTCAGTTGGAAATGTTTCAGAGTAAAAAGATATATGGGTATTTTGCGTGTGTATGCGAGTTTTTGATTGGGTCGTGTAGGTGAAGATTTGGCTGGTGTCGGTAAAATGTCCAATGGGGAGACGTTGTTAGTGGGATAGGCGGCAGGAAAAATAAGAATGAGAAGAAGAATGAGAAGAAGAAGGAGAAGAAAGAGAAAACGCAAAATCCCCTTAGTTTGGGGCTTTATTGTGTGGACATGTGAAGTTGTTTATGAAATATGTCTGTTGAAATGGGGTCAAAATGTACAGAATTTAATGTTTTTAAGGGCTGAGCGTCTGTGGCTGTTGTGGTTATTTCTGTGGGGAACCCTGAAAAGTGCCAAACTCTCGGTGCTGTATAGGTATGGGGCATGCCCCCGCCAAGGCGTAACTTGGCATACCTGCCATCCCAATAGTCCACTGGTCCACAGGCCAAACTCCATCCTATTTACTGTTTGGCTGGCACCCCCTTCTTCCCCTCAACCTTGTCCTTGGTACACCTACAGCAAACCTCCCTGAGTCCCCTTCCAGCTGGGTAAAGCGTCATCATGGAAAACTGTGCTATACCCACCAGAAAGCAAACAAAGCCCTTGGAGCCAGATGCCAACAGCAAAAGCAGAAGTATGACCAAGCTCCTTTAAGCGCTCCTCTTTTGCCTGGTGAACAGGTCCTGCTGAAGCAACTGCGGGCAAAGGACTGTGGTAAGCTTTCAGACAATTGGGAAAAGTCACCTTACATTGTTGTTTGACAGCCTAATACAGATATACCAGTTTATGGGGAGGGAACAGAAAAGGTGTTGCATCGAAATCTTTTACGCCCATATCCTGTGACCTGTCAGCCACCAGCAGTAGAGGATCAGTCACCATTACCGGTTGTGCAAAGTGGGGGGATGCCTTGGTGGGCCATGTTCTCTTTTCCAGGTCCAGCAAATCCCCCTGAACCCAGAGTCCCAGTGAACCAGCCAGCACAATCACAGCCCCTGGCAGACCACCCGGAGTCACACAATACTAGTCAGCTGGAGGCAGTTGACCCCATGGCTACCTTCCGATGATCACAGCATACCACGCAAGGGCAAAGGCCTGCCCGCTACACACCCTAAAATGCTTAAGGTGAATTACCCCTCTATTTAGCCTTTGCATGCCATGAGGGTATAGCATTGAAAAAGTGGGGAGGGATGTAATGGGACTTTTACTGTGTAAACTTTTATTACTGTCAATGTGATTGTCCTCTTTTCCTACAATCATGTCTGTGCAGTCAGAATTTCTTGTCCGGTCATATTTTTAGAATATGGTATTTGAGTAGATTGCTATTATAGGCGTGTGTGTGTTCCCAAGTGCACAGATTTTGTGGCGCCACTGATTATTTGTTTTCTCTTTCATTCTCGCTCCCCGCGCACTTGATAATTACAACCTCAAGCTTTGTTCGTTATATCACAACACCATTGTTAGAAGAGAGGGGAGGGCTGTAATCATTGTATTTTACTTTTATCCTTTTTTTTTCTTAATCTATGATCTATGATCTATGACCAGGGGCCTGATTATGGTATATCTAAATAGACCGGCAACTGTTTGATAGTCACGTGTGTACTAGTTTGCCGTGAACCCCACTGCTTGTGCATTTCTACTATTGTATTACTATTGCGTATTTACATCACTGGATTTAATGTGCAGTGCCTTTGAGTGTTGTGTATTTAAGTTATTGTGTATTTAATTTATTCTGTTTCTGTCTATTGGTGTAGCCACTCTGCCTGTTTATTCTATTTTGTAACTGTGGCTATGGTCTTATTATCTGCCTTTTAAAAGAAAATATAGGCTATTTCAAATAAATTGGCTATTGTTCTAACTTGTTTGGTCTACACTTTGGTTACTGAGGTCCCATTCCAGATTTTCTGTTTGATTTTACTTACTTTAGCACTCATTACACATACTACATGCTGAAAAGGATTTTAGCAAATAAAGACCCTGTCATTACCACCCTGGCCTTAGTCAATCCCCATCTGCTTATCCTATCCCCAGGTGAGTGGGAAGAAGTGAGAGGTCTGCAATGTGCTGAAGCCCTTTGAAGAGATCACTGTTGAAATTAGTGGTGAAAGGTATTGAAAACCGCATGATGGTGAGAATGTATTAAAATATTGCCATAGTTTACATCATTCATATTATTAGTTAAATGCTCTGATTCTGAAGGCCTGGGTTTCACTTTCACAAGCTCATTAAAACAAAGTCGTAAACCTGTCCATCAAGGGTGCAATTGCTGTCTTGACTAAGGTTGTTACTATAGGAACTGGACTTGGGAGAAGCTTCAAAGGCCTTAACTTCGACTGCTTCTCAGCTAAGATGTGACATAGTAGTAGTGGTGGTATTAGGAGTAATAATTATAATAACAACAACAGTAAGAATAAGAATAATAACACATTTTCTGAGGGCTAATCTTTCTTCCTCTTTCATTCTCTTAGTTATGTGACTGCCACAAAGGTAATATTACTTGCATAGGGTCTTCAAAGGATCACAGCAAATCATCAAAGAGCTGGTGGAAACCTAAGAAGGAAGATATGGTGGAAGGCCTGGGCAAAAATATGGGAAACTGATTCCACAAAATGGAGTACCACTTACTGCTCTCAGAAGCAGCAGCTCTAGGTTCGAACAATGGCCTTCAAAGATGACCGTGCACCAGACATGGTCTATCAGCTTATCTGAAACACAGCAGCAAGGGTGGCAGTCACCAACCAGCAGGCTGAAGAGGAGGAATCGGGAGCAGCAGCACAAGCAAATAAGACCACACAGGAGAGTGCAGAGTGGAGTGATTTTGATGAGCAGGTCTCTAGGCTTGTGACAACCAGGGACAACCCAACTGCAGAAGCCATTATCCTTATTTTCTTAGAGGAGCCTGTGCTTTCTAGGTCCTCAAACCCACTTGTGTGATGACACGGCTTGTGTGATGGCTATTGTTTGTTTGATTTTTTTTTTGTACAGCACTATTGCTATTCCGTTTGTTGATTGCACTTTACTTGATGTTAATATTTTCTTGTTAGTATTTTACATTTGCACTATATTTTCTAATTGCAATTACTCTTGTCAGTATTCTATTTTAATAAAATATTACAAAACCATCTCTTTCACCACCTCTCTCACAACAAATACTGAGGCATGTATGATGCAAATAGCAGTAACACATTCCCAACTGTAGGCTATTCATTTAACCGGGTATCCTCTGACCTTATTTCTGCCCTTAATTAAATTATAACTTCCTAATAAAACATAGCTGTGGTTGATGGCCGGATTGAATGGATCAAGGCAATGAAAACTTTTTTTAAAGGTATAAATATAATGTACGTACAAAGTTATACAAAAAACAGATGAAAATTAGCCTGTATGGCTAAATCTGGCACATTTACATGGTGCATCTAAGTTCTCATGTTTTATTAACCTCTTAGCGCAAAGCCCCTAGTGGTCGGCACGCTGGCGTGTCGAGATTACTGAACTCAGACATTCAGTGCTACTGCAACCAAAGTATGAGTTAAAAACAGAAATGTGTTGTTTTAGTTTAATTAGTAGACGATACACGACAACTATGTTGAATGTGGAGTTTCGCAGCGCCACCATTGTCACTCTGGTTGTTCATTTAACACACACCCCCTCCCTGCAATCTCATCTAAAACTACACCCCCCACCCATGGCATAATGGACAATATTGTCTATCTTGGCATTCATAAAAATATTCTTTCACCACTAAAAAATTGTATTCCGTCATAGCAACAAGATAAACCGACTATAGCCTAACCCTAAGATATGTCAACACTGCAGTGAAAACGCTGCTCACTGAATAACGAAATAAACAAGAAAAAGTTTTAAGAAATGATACCATGTCATTCTACAGTCAATATCTGGGACTACATATTGAATAAATATACAACCTTATTGGTTTTACACGTAGAGATGTCCCTTTTGAGACGGAGTGGTCATATATTGTCTTGGACAATCCGTTTGTTAAATATACGTGCATTTGAGATGCCTGGGTACCTTCCAAAATAGCTGTGCGTAATACCACATGTGTTGTTTACGGTATTGTCGCCCTTTATAGGTAAAAGACGCTGCACCTAACAAAACATGGTCAGCGATTTTTTGTAATTTCTTGGAAAATACTATTATTGTTGAGGACTTCCTGGCATAACCAAGCCATATGTTTGCTGATAGACCTAGCTGACATCGTTTTCTGGAGCAAAACAGAAGCGAATAGAACAGTATCATTGATTTACTGTCTCTGTCTCCATATACTGAACATAGATAAGATTTCATCATTGCTATTAGGATGGCCACCAGCATTACCTCAGAAAGGAGGACACTTCTGCAGGGCACGCTGTGTGGGTAACCAACACGGCCCCTCGCGCCCCTCGTGTGTGTGTTTACACCACCTCTATGGTTTGTTTACACCTGCTTTGCACCACCACCATCCCCATCACATGGTCCATCACAAGTTTAAAATGAAGTAAAGCAAAGGGAATGGATTTGTTAAATTGAAATGTAGGAAAATTTTGAAACTCCCCATGATTGTGATGACGTCACATGTTAAAGTTAGGGAATTCCCATCAATGTTGATCAAACTGGTTCCTCCAAACTCTCGATGCTTCATGGTAAAAGTACATCACATGTCTGACTATTCACTCACATAATCAATATGTAATCCAATAAACCTGTATCATTAGTTGCAGCTGAGCTTATGGAAACGCAAGAAACCACAGTATCAACTGTAGAAAAAAAGCAAGAGAATGCAGAAGGCTTAAAAGAAACGACACTTACTCACTCAGCAGAAAACATTAATCAAATACTAACCATACACTTATATTTTCAAACTGATCAACTGCTAATAAATGTGCTAGAAGACTAATATTTTACAGTGACTCCTATGTAACCTGAATACAATGGAAAATTACAGGAGGCTGTGACTTGTATTCTTAATGGAAAATTACAGAATAAAGACTAATATTTTTTAAGGGAAAGTTGGGGTAACTTTCCACAATGACGTTATCACCCAAGAACAGGAAATCATTGTGGTGCCAAGAAGGTCAGGTAGACCCAAGAACAGGAAATCATTGTGGTGCCAAGAAGGACAGATGGTATTTTAAGGAATGTGTTAGGGGGAGTTGTGGGGTGCACAGTGTATAAAATGAATGTAAAACTGACAATCGAGGTTCAATTCTGCAGAGTTGATCCGGCTTTGTGCACCTGTGCAAACAAAGTCTAACTTTTCTGAAGAGCTTGCTGCTGTGGTGTCTTTTCCCTCATGAAGTTGTTTTCTACAAATTAAAGATTGGACTTTGAATTCTGTCGGTTCCTAGACACGACAGAAATTCATCTTTATTTAAGGGAACCACGAAGACCATTCATGTGCTATTGTATTTTATTGTATTTCTTTACTGTTTTTTTTGTTATTTTTTTCCTGTTTGGATTGTCCTTTTCTTGGGGTTTTGTTGTATGCAATTATTATTAAGTTAAAATGTCACAATGTGGGCTGAATGTTACCAGGATGTGGGCAACATCAGGGTATAGCCTACAGAACAGAGGGTCTGACCATCTGATGCAGCTGAAGGTAGACACACATCTGGTGTGGACTGGTCTGGCCATCTGGGGCAGCTCTAGGTAGGCACACATCTGATGTGGACTAGCATATTTGTTTTTCCGCATGTGATGCGTTTAGCTGTTGTTGAATCATTGTAAATTTCCCTATCCACTTTAATGCCACAGTCTACACTGCTGTGAGACTGATGGTGTTTGACAGTGTGATAGACTTTGCAGAGCTCTGCTGCTGTCGTTTTATTCTCAATCGGGGATCCGGTAGGAAGGAAAAAAAGACGAGAGATGTACCTGCACTCCTCAGATTGAGTCGATGCTTGTCGGTCAAAGCATGATGTTCTATGGCGCCTTTCCCTTTGCTGCACACATCAAAGTCAGTTCTACACACTGTGCAAAATGCATGAAATTCATCAATTCTACTTCTCTTTATGAAATCCATTTCCTTGCTCCATTCTTCGCTAAAAGACATTTTTCTTTTCGGCATCTTTCTGCAAATTTTAGTTGCTAGCTGGCGTCAGTTTCATCCGACCTCACATGCACCGGCACCACGCGTGCGACCCGAGCCTCTGACGAAAAAAACACAAAAATGCCATGGTGCATGATGCACGCAGCAACGTACGTAACGTAGCCAATAGGCTGGCTGCCAGCTGATATGTATTTTTTTATACAAATGAAACGCAAGATTTTATTTGATGTAAATCTAAGCCAATAAAATGTTTGAATAACACGTTGACACTGTAATTCTATTTGTAAACATAATAACTTTCACAAAAGCCAGACAATTATGCATCGGGCCAGAGGTTGCGCCGGACAGAGGACAGTTGGGTCAAAAACCGGACTGTACATCTCAAAACCGGAGAGATGGCCACCCTACTTGCTATGTAAGTATTACTGCTCAAAATATTTTGGTTATATACGTTATTTTTGAAATTGAGTGTCTTTAAATAGGTTAGTGGTATTATATAATGTGGATATTTCACACTGTAATGTAAGCGTTACTTAGTAGTGTAACAGTTTTTGTGAAGCATGCAACAGTGATGACGTGATAGTTGGAACATTGCCAAAACCTGGTGGACAGTTGAAAATTGTTTTCATGACGCCCCATCTCTATACCAGAAAACATATGAGAGTACAGAGTATAAAAAACATACAGGAGTTCATTATTACACATTTAGGTACTGTACCGCATTGTGTGACAATATTTTAGCATTATTTTTAAAAAATTTGATGACAATGTTTCAACCTTCATAAGGGGCTCATTTATATGCTTTATAATGTACAAAAATCATTTTATTCATTTTTGGAGAGATTTTGGATATGTTTCTGGACCCCTAGTTATTTTAGACCACTGTACTGATGGAAAGCTTGTAATTCCCACTTGAAAATGATGCAACAGTGAGTTTCCTGACAGTTGATTTGTAGTGAAATACGTGAATATGTCGTGATTTACAGCAATGCATAATTTAGACATTTTGGATAGACTTCGAGACGCTGGGTACACTGCTTAGTTTTTGCTTCATAAATCTACAGTAGTTCTACATATCCACCCTTAGATTTTATGAACTGGTGGTCAAAAGCTTTTTGATCCAGCACATGTGTAGTTTAACCTGCTGTATATATGCAATCTCTCAGTATTTCACTACAAAATAAAAAAGTGCAAATTCATTTTTTATTTTTTGTCTAGACAATTGCATTTGTGGCACTTTATTTCTTCCAAGATAATGAATATAAACTAATCTGCGTTAGTATTGTAAATTGTACAAATGTCTTGCCATTTTGCAAGTCTCTGTGGTGTTCACACCTGGAGTTATAAAGCTTCAAATAGGGTACCCCCTAAATGGGCAAGGATTGGCCAGATTTGGCGTGTGCGCTAAGGGATTAATGTGCACTGTCCCTTTCTTAAATAAATAAACCTGTCTGTAAATAATGTTTTAATGACTTCAACATAAATGTAAACTTCCGACTTCAACAGTATTTGCGTACTCACAGTACACGCTACTTGAGTAAATTGCACGAAAACATTCCCATATAGGCTATTCATTTTTAAATCAGCTAAATGTTTTGAAAAGATCTGGGAAAAGCATAATAACAGTGTAAGCTTGGCTAGGCTAGGAATTCACCTACAAAGGAGAATAAGTGACTTATTTCTTTTGCTAGGAACTACAGCCTGAAGTTGAAACCAGACACTGAAAGACTCTCATTCTCATTCATTTGGAACTGGAGTCAGTGTACAAGACTGAGAATAACAGTTAAGTTAGAACCCATCACTGCATGACTTTTGTTCTTTTTCGTGGGAATCTGAAACCATGCCCCCAATCTCCCTAGAGTTCCTTTCTCTCCCCTCTGCACCCCCCACCCTGGACCAAAACACATCATCCCCCTTGTTAACATTTTATAATTCGAAAGAATTTACAGTTCTTACCAAATTTGAACAGATGCAACATGCACACATAAAAGTGGTTTGTTAAAAAAAATGCGCTTCTGTTCTAAATCTCTGGGAGCAGACATTCATTTGGACTGACCATGAGCGCTCTGGCAGTTAACATTCATTGGTAAGCTTGGACAAAGTTACTTCTCCCTCAGTCATAAAAGAGATCTGGCAGAAGCCTAAATTTTCAGTAAAGAATCTGCATGCTGCCAGGAAAAGGCTGAGTGTAGGCAAAAGGCGTTTTAGGGAAGAACAATAATGCAACATTAAATGGCAGATATGATTTTAAAGGACAGGCAGATTGATGACTGACAGGTTTCATACAGTGGACTGTGGCAGACAACTGCGGACCAGGAGTGCTGCGACAAACAGCCCTGTACCTCTTTCAAAAAAGCTCCCTCTTCTCTTTAGTAGCATAGATTTATTCTTTTTGTATTAGCTCTATCACCACCTCAGTAATTATTCTACGTAAGAGGACAAAGGCACGCTGATAAAAGATAAAGTCCTTGAAACACCTTTGACAGTCTTTGTACTGGAATTGTGCACACATCATACTGTATTATCTTTCCGTAATGCATTGTATGTGTCATGGTTTTGGGTGGCTTGAGCATTCTGCTCTATTCCTTTCCACCCCTGCTTCTCTAATTAGAGTTTGTCACATTGTTTGGGTTAATGGTCCGTATGCATGCAGAATTCACTCTGCCTACAGACCCCTTCCTCGCTGATTGGTTCAGAGCTTGGCAGGCGTGTTGATTGCGTTAGCTGCGGCACCTGTCTAACGTTACTTAAGGTGTGGGTTCACAAAAAAACAGCGCTTTAGTGTCATCTACACACAAGAGCCGGTACTGGTAACCAAACTGTGCTTTTCAGTGTTTTTTAACCTTGTATAAAGTTCACGTCCAATAATTATGCCCATAGACATTAATAATCTCTTGCGTGAAAATTATATAAGGGAGGTATCTGGTTTAGCATGTCCGTGACTCCTTTAGTCAGGATTGTCACGGGGTAGAGAGTTGGGAGATCAGTTCTGCGAGTTGTGCAGTTAGTCCTCTCTCTGAGCTACAGAGGTTTTGAATAGGGCCCAGAGGTTGGGTCTGCATCAGCTCGCTCTGTTGGGCTATTGTTTATTTTATTTTTGTTCTGAGTTTTGGAGAACCTACCTACTCCTCCCCCTTGGTTCGGAGTCCTTTTGAGGTTCCCTTATTTAGTTGGGATATTCCCGTGGAGTAGTAGTCGTTTCTGTTCATTTATCTTTACCCTTCCTCAATCTTGGAAGAGATTTTGTGGCGTGCTCAGCTTTTAGTGAGACGCTTTAAGATCCCTGTTCGGTTGCGCTTGGTCTCCGTCCCCCAACCCTTACAGCATGCATTAAAATCAACCAGGCTACAGACAGCATTGTGTTGAATTTCAGGATGTCTTTGATCTAACAATGTCATATCTAATCTGATGTCTCTGATATATTTTCATTACTCTTCCTCTGATTCCCTCAGCATAGGTCACTGGGTCAAGTCAATGCTCAATGGATTCCTTTTTTAATTCACTAGCTGGCATTAAATTAGATGCAAGTTGTATGAAAGTGGAATTTTAAAAAGTGTGTAGGAACATTCAATACCTCAACCAATATGAGATTGCCATCTATAGTTTTAGCAGAGACTGGTCAGGTGCTACCATTAACCGTAACGTAGAAATGAAATGAAACCTTCCATTCGTTATTCGTTGTGAATGGTTGTGTTATGGATTGTGGGTAGTCCTGTATTTAAAAAAAAAAAATGAATGGAAGTCAGTTGGGAACTTTAAGGAACATTAAGGGCATTACTTAAACTTTGATAATAACAACTAGAGAATTTTTTCTTTATGCATGAAAAAAACTTGTCAGCCTCAGTGTATGGTGAATCATGTGTCACGGGTCGAGGTGAGGTGGACCCAAATGCAGACTCGGATAACAGAGCGGTGAAACTCCCGTAAGAGTTGTTTAATGTGGAAGTACACAATACAGCAGGCAGTCTCGTAGTCAGTTCGTGCAAAGATCAAAACCAGAAAAAACCACCGGGGCAAAAGTACAGTCGGTAAACAGGCGGAGGTCAGAACAGGAAATCAGCAAAACAAAGTCGGCAGGCAAAATCGGTGGTCGGGAAAACGGGCAAGATCAAAACACGAGTCGAACTAACGAGAGGTAAACGCTGGAAAGGCACTGTAAACAGGAGGCCCAATCTGGCAAGGAAGAACAGGGAAACAGAATATATACCAAAAGAACCAGGTGAGTGAAATGAGAGTGAATCGAACAGAGCGTGAACATGCAAAACAGGGAACAGGTGAATGAAATGAGTGATATGAGAAAGTGGCCAGAACAGGTGAGAATGATCAGCTGAGGGGAGAGAGAGAGAGAGAGAACCACGCCCATACTACAAACCGAAACAAAGATTGTGCAGGAGAAAAGCAGATAGTCAACTAAAAAGTGAAGTGACAACAGAAACATAACATCATGAGGTGGGGCAACTAGTATTTATTTAGATAAAGTGGTTTTGAAATGCTGTTCCACTTTTGGTGCTGAAACATTTTTGCATCAGAAGACGACAATGAGTTAGGACCTGAGCTGCAAAGAGATGTCATAAAATGCTCCATCTGAATGGATTATGTGACTGAATGTGCACTTTAATAGATTACATTGCCATCCATTGTATCTGCTCCTGTTGACATTTTTCCTCATTATCAAGTATCTGTTGCAATGAAGTCCATCTTACATTTTTGTCAACTTTATATTTACTCTTTAATACTTAAGTGTTCGACCCTTAATTGTGCTTTAGTTTTCCAATAATGGTAGCTAAGACAAGACATATATGGAATGTAGAGTAGAATCACTATCAGACACAGCGCAGAACCATTTATGCTCACAGTCCATGGCTATTTATGCATACATTTATCTCTGACTGTTTACATTGTAGGACTATATCTAAACTTGTTTAAAGTGTGGGACTCTTTTTTTTTAGCAGACTGCATATATAATGTAGGTTTGCTTTTCACTAAAAGACTGAAAACTAATTTTCACCTTCAGTCCCTGGGCAGATTACAGCAATAAAGATACAACTCACACACAATGCAAAAAGGAGTCAGCTTAATGGAAAAAGTACAAAAGAGAATCCTTGTACCAAAACAATAGAATCTAACTAGTTCACATTTGTGCAAATTTGTCGCAATAAAGCCATAACAGAGGTGATGTATGCACTAAAAAAGCACGACAGAGTCTGGGAAGAGTAAGTTGCAAGAGACCATAAAAAGGCTAATGATGTTTTAGGTATTTTAAACCATGACTTAACATCAGAGACAAATGTCATATTACTGACATTTTTATGTTACTTAGAAGGCAGTTCTGATATGTAATGGCTTTAATTGAAAATTTGAATCAGCCAAAAGCATTGGAGATATGTGAATAATTATTCATGGTATACACAAAATGTACATACCAATGTAATGGTGTTTATTTCGCAAAATTCACAAGATTCACAAGAGAATTTTTATTAAAAAATGACACCCAACCTTTCCCATCACAAATAAATATAAAAGCGAGAAACATTTTTAAAATGCATGTACACAGAAATAAATTAATAGATTAAATCTGACATAAATGGTTATTTCTGTATTAATTTATTTCCACATTTATTTATTGATATCTGCATATATTCATTTTCATATTTATGATGATGAGGGGGCACAGCTTTTACATTTAGCCATAGCAATCAGGCCCGGAGGCAGAGAGTAGGAGGTCAGTGTAAGAGGTTGACAACATGCAGGCTGTTCAATTCAACTTTTTTAAAAATTCCAACATATAAAAGACCTCCGTTTAAATACATCAGTGGTTCTTTTCCTATTTCTTATTTTCTGCAAACAAATACAGCCACTGTTTTGTTTGAGCTATGTATTGTGCATTGTGTTGCTATGTATGTATGGCTTTTCACTGTGTGTCTCAAGTGCATTGTAGTGTATGTAGATCCATTAAAGGGGAATTTCACTTTATAACACTTCTGCTTCTCATGACTGATATTGTCCTTCTAATGAATCGCCCTTCATTTTTCGATTAGTTATTTCATTATGTTAATATTTTACGCTGTTTTGTTGTTTTCTTTTACAAATGCAGGTAGTAGACCCAGGCAGTTTAGTGTTGAACTTGAGGATGCATATCATTGCGCGACTTCTGAGGTGGGTGTACCTGCAGACAATAACATTAGGTTGGTCGTAGAAATAGTGTTGTATGACTACTAGCTAGCGAAACCGAAAATGTCTGAGGACGAAAGAGATTTTGTTTTTGATCATGGGATTGTTGTGCCCTATCGATTTGAGCCGGAATACACAGAAGAAGAGCTGGCTAGTTTGCAGGCTGATTGTGCGAGTGAGAGTCAGGAGCGGGCTGAGATTGAGGAACCACAGGCTATTCCCAGGACAAACGGCAACTGGTGGTAGACATCCTATGTATCACAGACAGACGTGATAGTGTTAGCCAGCCTGCATAGTACCTACCTCGAGCGGTTTGACCAACGATGGGAAAACGGTGGGTACAGCTCCAGGCTTCAGACGGTCGACTTGGCAGTCGGTGCCTTCAAAGTGGTCGCTGCATACCCTTAGTCCTCGTTTGCGAACTTCTTCAGCTGTTATGTTGGGGTGTCTGATTTACATCCAGCCATGTCTGGCACAAAGTTGCATCGCATGGAAAACTATGAAAATGTGCTTTCAAGGCACATCAAACAAAAGCTAGCAGACGTTAGTTTGTTCGATTTCAATGCCAAGTTAATGGAATGTTTTGCTTCGCTTCTCTATTTTGCCATAAAATTAAATCGAAGAAGAAAAAACCTGAAACCGTACTACTGTGGACTTGCGCTAAAAAAATAGGTCTTTGTTTCTAACGTTAGACTTTTAAAATAACTAATCAAAAAATGAAGGGCGACACATTCATTAGAAAGACAATATCAGTCAGAAGCAGAAGCAGAAGTGTCATAAAGTGAAATTCCCCTTTAAGAGATGTCATGGAGTCTATTAAAACACTCTAGCTGGCCTAATATATTCTGTCATTGGGTGCATTCAATTTTTTCGTAGCACCCTTTGCTACTACTAGTACTTTCTATCATTGGCAGCATATGAAACAGTTTTAGGTGTGACCCACCTGGGGTGTGTCTGCACTTTTGACTGGCCAGAAATCCCAGAAAGCAAGCATGCTATATCAAAACTACTAAATATGTTTGTCACTAAAAGACTTTGCGATTACATAAATTTGGATTCCTTGACATACATACAATACAGCACCCGAAAAATACTTCTGGTAAAAAAATAAATAAAAAAATTCACTTGCATATAGCCAAAACTGACTTTTGTTTGGGAATATCTACAGAAATATTTATTGAAACCTCTCGCCGTTTGTTGGAGACGACAACAACAGGGTAATTCTGAAAAAAAAAGTTACATTTTGTGTAGTAAAAAGCAAACGGTGTTGAGGCAATGCGTGCATAGTTGATCTAGGCACTCAATCGACCAAAGGGAATGACAGCCCTCTAATTATCATATGGATGAAGAAATACAGAAATAAATATATACAGAAATAAATGAATCAATAAATAAATTAATATGTAAATTGAGAAATAACCATTTACTTCTGTGTACTTTTTTATTTTATTTTATTTTTTACATTTTTAGTGCATTTATTTATTTACTATTTTTAATTTTGCCATTTTGGGTCCTCCGTGCACCAAACGATCACAAGAAGCCAGCTAGTCATCTTCTGCATCAAATGGCTGGGTGCAAACCTGAGCATTAACCACACTGTCGACTCCAGTAGGACCCTCTTGGAACCCACAGCCGGGTGGCAGATCACTTATATTCATAAAACAAAGACAGCAGCATGGCCATCTGGGGAAAATGATGTTCCTTTCACTGGCCAGTGGTGCCATGCTGTCCCAAGACACCTTCAGTCTGACATGCAGACTATTGCATTATGCTTCTCTCACATTACATAATCCTGCCTTTTGGGTGACAGATGGGGTCATATTTAGATAACCTGTGTGTCCAAAAGTCAATTCAAATTGTCGTGTCAAGCAATTCCATTTGTGTTGGCCAGAGCAGAAAGATGAGAGATTTAAAAAAAAATAAATGTGCAAAGTACAATAAACAGATCACAGAAGGCATAGAGAATAAAGAACCCATTGCAATGGAAATGTAATCAAAGTCAGATTTAGCAGAAAAATTGCCCCAATAAAGCAGAGCGATTGAGAAGAATGCACACAACTTGACGCCAAAGATGGGCTCTCTCACCATTTATTGGATTTCTCCTTGATGAATGATTACTTGAAAATGATAAGGGGAGAAACGCAGCCCATCTGGAACAATATTCTGTCACATGCCTCCTATTCTTGGCACTCTAAAAGAAAATCTGTTATGGACGATCTGCATAAGGAACACTTTGATAGTTCTGGCAAATACATAGAATTTTATGTGCCTTTCTAATCTGCCATCGATGAGAAAGGATGGCCGTCTGAGTGGGCACAATATCATAGCTCATGACATTAAATTATTGATTAATGTGTGTATGGAAGGGTATGACACTTTTGGAATATGAAGGGGATTAAGTCTTTTCTTTGCTTTTGGTGTGAATAATGTCTACTTCTGTGCAACAAGCAAGATTACCAAGTAAGTGATGTCTCGTCCGACAGATTTTTTTCCTCTCGATTCTCTCTGATCAATAGTTAATTACTGTGGCCTTTATAAGATGGGCTATCAGTTAAAAGTAACATAGGCAGAGGGAGTTGATTGGTGGGAATCATGAGAACCACAATAATATTAATGGATGGGGATGCAATAGCTTGCCTCCCCTACTGTTTCTGGGTCTTTGGATGAAAATGGCACGTGGTGGCCATCTCTATTACTGGTGATGGAGAGCTTGCCCGCGCAGTGTTATTAACAGTGGCAGCTTCATGACAGCATGGCAGGGCCTGAATAATGCTGCTAACTGCTCACCTCCTGCCCTGCTAATGTAGAGTCACTCACCGCTGTTGTAATTTCAACGGAAACCTCATTCACTGCAACGCCTATTCAAATGTATTAATAAGCAATTCATTTCAATTAAAGGACACTACCCACTGCCATTCTGTTCTACATTGTTTATAGTTTATTTTGGATCCCTGTTAGCTGTCGCCAGAAAGACTGGTAGTATTACATCCAGCCTGTAGTCACTGACGGTAGCTTTAAAAATATATTATAAGACCTGGGCACACTTTAAATGTTCAAATAACTACTTTAGGAAGTGTAGGTTAATCAAGGTGTTACCAAAAACAGGTAAAATGACCGTTATCCCAGGAAGAAGCAGATCAAAAGTTTGTAGTAAATACAGGACGATTTATTACGCAGCCGGCTACAGGAACAACTCAGCGAGAAAGTTCAAAAAGGTATTGGTGGGTAATTAGTTTTATACAGTTCTCAGTAGATTGATATTTGCATATAGTAGAATTCTATTATTGAAAGGGAGCACTGCCTCTGATTGGTGATAAGGGGCCGTGCTTCCTTCTGATTGGGCCATTCAAATCCATAATGGTCATGGGGGGCCCAGTGGAAATTCCCAGGAGGGGAAACCTCGAAACCGACAGGAATGGAGGCCCATATATGGTCATCGGGGTGGCCCTTCCTCCGGGACTTAGAATACACAAACTGGGACTTGGGAAACAGACAGTTTTGTGTATTCTAACAGTCCCTCCTTTTTGACCCAGCATAAAGCATATGATGAGGTCAACTTAGTTGGCTTACAGGAAATCATAACAGTATTGTCAATTGGTCAGTTACACCTCTTACATATAGAACTCAGGCCTAAAATCCCCTTGTGGCATGCCTATGGCAACCGTGGCAAGGAAAAACTCCCAGATTTTAATATGAAGAAACCTTGAGCAGAACCTGGCTCACAAAGGGGAAACCCATCTGCTGCTGGCTGGCACTGGGCAGACAGTAAGAGAGGTTGACCAATATTCTAAAAGTGCAGTATGCATGATATGTGAGAACCCACTGATAAGAGTAAGGCCGGCTGAATAATGTAAGAAAACAAAAGAAAGAATCCTACAAGCGTCGTGTACAAGGCCTATTACCAGGTACAGGCACCTCTACTTACAATGTGACAATACACACAAATACTACCTTCTAGCCATTGGGTCACATTTGTTGCCTTTTAGCTGTATTTTGTTATTTTGGTTTAACACCCAGCTATCAAGTGCTGGAGCAGAGGTGTTTACTTGTGACATCAGGAGTGATTAGAATAGAGATAGTGGTAGAGGTGTCAGTTGAATTAGTGCAGTAGGAAATGTTAGGGCATTGAGTAGTTTGGTTAGAAAGTAGTCCTCCTTTTGTCACCAATATTGTGCCATTCGCTATGGACCCAGTGGCTACCTTTCACATTTGGACTATATACAACATTACAACAAAACAAAAAGTCCAACATTAAAAATGTCCTTTTGTGAGGCCATCATCCAGATTTAACTGCCGCCTGCCGCGTTGGTGCACATCTTGCCCTGGAAATAGGTGTCTGAATGGAGAGACAGAGAGAGAGAGAGCCCCCAGGGGCTATAAGGGTAGACGGGGATTATTGTGCCCCATGTTGGGTCTCACCCTTGTATTTTCTTAACTATTTAATGCGGAACCACACCGGAGTTCCAGTCACTGGAAGCAGCTGATGGAATCGTGAGCATGTGTGGTCCAGACCAAATTTGGATAATGTGTCATCCGATTATGTTTTTCACCAGGACCTTGTCTCCAGGTTCAACCAGGCATGTTTCTTCTTTGTCCTCAGCCGGGTCAGGTCCAGTTCTGTGATCCTGTGAAAGACACTTGGGACACAAGCATGCAATATTCACCTAAACGGTTGCTCATTTCATGCAATTCCCCACCAATACACTAATCACCAGGAGTCCTCATGTGTCGACCTGTAAGAATTTCAAAGGGTGGAAGCAAATGTTAATTACTCGGTCCCGCTTTCACGGAGAGGTGGCTACGTCACCCAGTCTTATCCTAAAATGGAGAACAAATGATTAGTTAGTTTGAATTGATTAGTTAGTTTCTTGTACCAATCCCCCATTTTGTATTGGGAGTTCCTGCACTAGTCAGGAATCTCCTATTCACCCACAAGCTCAAATGTCACAAGTCATTTAAAATACTTCCTCAATTCTCCACATACAAGTACTTTCAAACACGTTTCCGCCAAATCCCTACTTGCAATTTCCCTGTAAATCTCACTGGCTTTCCAGTGCCTAACTTCCTGCCGTGTTTGAGCAAGGTCCTCAGCGTCTCCCACAGTACTGCAGTAAAGGTAGTATACTACCTTGCACCAAAACCCTTCTCTTCTGTTCAATACTTCCGTATTTTACTTCCATCTTTCACACGTACTCGAACCTTACAATGCTACATACTAGTTCCTCCATCTCTGGTGTATTTACACGGCCTCGGTTGCAACCCCAGAGATCAGCCACAGGTACATTCACGGTATTAATGAAAGTCTCATGCAAGATGCGACTTTGAGAAGTAAAAACGATCCATTACCTCAGTGTCAGCTTGAAGCCAACAGTGCTCAGCGTGTATTTTATATGAGAAACTGTGGAAATGGCGTTAGGATCTGCCACTAGGGGGTCAATCATATTTGTGCTACCTTTTTTAAAATTTATTTATTTATTTATTTATTGTTACTCCCTTATCTTGGGCTCATAAATTAAGAATATTTAGGGGCTTATGGTGTCCACGTCCTTATGCTATTTCGTAAAATATATGCAGCCCATGCCCAATAGATCACTACAATCTCTCAAAGCTTAACCAATTTCTCCACAATGCTTTGTTTCTAAAAATGGGAAGACTACCATCAATTACCACAGTCAGGAAATCATCACTGTCTCTACTCAATTCATTCCCTGAATTACCATAAGCTAAGTACAGCAGCGTATCTCTAAAGGCTCATTCTCACCTTGTTCCCTAGCAGAGAACACATAGCAGCCTTCCTAACCTTCTTCACTTAACCTCTCTTTCACCATTTTTAGTCCCCACATTTGAAAACTCTTGATCTGTAGATTAGTCATTATTAACAATAAACAACTAGTACATGGGTATAAAATACTTGTCTGTAGCTACTTCCCTGTGTGTAAGAGAGTTGCTAAGGGCAAGTAAAGTATGTGTCTTGTATTTCATCATATTACACAGAAAATAGGAGACATTCCTATGTGTGTTACTATTTTATCATAAATTCTTTTAACCTTACTCCATTATTTCAGGCTCATATAGTGTCCGCAGTCCTTAGGCTATTAGACCGGAACCTCAATCAGTTTATACTACTATCTATGATCATTCTATTATATTACTTAGGTTATATATTCTATCGACTATATTGTGTACACTTCATATAACAAACATACATTGCTGCATATTTTTTTTTTGGAATCAAATTTAATACTTTTTAAGACCTTTTTAAGACCTTAGATGCTGAAAATCTTATTTAGGACTTAAGACTTTTTAAGGATCCACATTTTTCATCTAACTCTGTATCTAGATATAATAATATATAAGTATAAATGCGCGTTACTGGCCAACATACGATCAAGAACAATACCAACACGAAACAATAAAGACTCAGAACAATATCAAACGCAACAATAATGACCCAAAACAGTATCGAAAACGCAACAATGACGTGATTCACGTCGGACACGAGTAAGCTTCTTAGGAAAAGCCCTATAATAGCCCGCTCACCTAATACTCCAGGTACGGTACAACCTTCGTCCCCTGGACTGAGGGCCAAAAACTCAGCCTGCCTCAGCACAAACTCACAAAAACCTGTCTCTCACTGTAGGCCGAGGCGCAAAAACTCACTCTCCCCGGGACATAAAAACGCAGACGAGTACGCTTCGTAGGTATTTCTAAACCTACTACCCAAGATATGAAAATAGTTTGTCACTTTGGACCGCGGGTTGAGATGTCAACCTGCTGCGGTAACGTACTCACAAATACTCAAGTTAGAGACACTCCCTTGTCTTTACCTCTGAGCTGGGGCGCAAAAACTCACTCTCCCCGGGACATAAAAACACAGACACGATATACGCTTCTTAGGTCCACTCGACCTAATACCCAGCTGTGAAAATAATTAGTCACTCTGGGCCACGGGCCAAAAACTCAGCCTGCCGCAGCTACGCAACCACGTATTCACCTTTTTTGGCATGAAAACTCACTCTCCTCAGGTTAGGATGAACTTCACCCTGTCACAATATAGCTATATTCCAAATACATATACAGCGCTGGTACATTCAAACAGTAGCTGATACAAAATCAGTTAAAACATAACATCACAGTAGACACGTTACAAGAAGACACAGCTTTTAACCACGAACAATTAATTGCTTCTACACTGGTCAAGTTATATTATAGGTTACGTACCACTGGGTGGAGCGTTCCAGACCTCCGTTAGTTTGCCTTCCAATCGCCTAACTATATGGTGGTAGAACAAAGTACTCACTCCTCTTGCATCGGTCGGGGAACCCACGGAGGTCCGGAAACAAATCCACCCTGCTCGCAGCGCCAATTTGTAGGTTAATCAAGATATTACCAAAAACAGGTAAAATGACCGTTATCCCAGGAAGAAGCAGATCAGAAGTTCGTAGTAAAAACAGGAAGATTTATTACGCAGCCGGCTACGGGAACAACTCAGCGAGAAAGTTCAAAATAGTACTGGTGGGTGATTAGATTTATACAGTTTAGAGTGGGTACATTTTGAATAATGACAGAACTAGAGCTCTGCCTCTGATTGGTGATAAGAGGCTGTGCTTCCTTCCGATTGGACCATTCAAATTCAAACCCATCCTATCTATTCAAACAGGTTCCATTCACATTGAAATTGAAATACAACAGGGGGGCTCGCCCCCTTCCCCCCCGGGGCCCAGCGGAAACTTCCCAAACGCTGAATACACAAAACTGTCTGTTTCCCAACACAAGCCATATGTCACCAGTGGGTTTGTATCCTTAGCAGAAAGTGATAAAAAAAATTCCTGATTTTAAGAGATACTGGAGCTTTGGAGTCTTTCATCTTGGCATCGGTGTTGCCATTCTCATCTGACACTGACACTGGAGACTTTCTATTGGTTAGAGGTATGGGTTTGACTGTGTTAACTGTTCCCTTGCATAAGGTTGTTTTATCTTCAGATCTGGTTAAAGGGGAGGTGGCTCTGGGAGTGCGGCCTGCTCTACCGGTTGAAGGAGTGCTAGTAATTCTGGGGAATGGCCTAACTGACAGCTGTGTCTGGGCAGATTCACCCCCTTCTCTAGTGGTTACCTGCTCTCCTTCTATGGATAAGGCTGAGGTTGAGGACAAAGACCATCCACAGGTTTTTCCAGCATGTGCTTTCACTAGGGCTCAGGCTAGTTCGGACAAAAATAAGCTAGATGAAAAAAGGGTGAAAAAATTTGCTCTAAATGTTGTTTCCCTTGCCTGCCTTTCCCTTCTCTGTGTCTCGCACTGACTTGATACAGGAGCAGTAGGAGGACCCTACTCTAACAGAGCTGTTTCAGCAGGTGCGTCCAGTGGAAGAGATGGAAAGTGTTGCACATGGATACTTCCTTGAGGAGGGCATGTTGGAGAGAAAATGGTTGCCTCAAGGTGTGCCTCAACAAGTTTGTGGGTGATACCATTTTCCAGATTGTGGTTCCAACTAAACTTAGAGCTGGGATTTTGAGAACTGCTCATGACATGGTGGCCGGGCATTTGGGAGTTAAAAAGACATATGACAAGATTTTCCATTACTTTTATTGGCCTCAGTTGAAAAAAGACATTTCAGCCTACATCAAAACCTGTCACACTTGTCAGCTCACACGAAAACCAAATCAGTCCATTAAACCTGCTACCTTGCATCCCATACCTGCAGTTGGTAAACCTTTTGAGCATTTGCTAATTGACTGTGTTGGCCCACTGCCCAAGTCCAATCTGGTAGTATGTATCTTTTCACTGTGATGTGTCAAACTACCAGATACCCTGCTGCTTACCCCTTGCGCAGCATAACCACCAAGTCTATCATGAAAGCCTTAACCCAGTTAATTTGCCTTTGGCATCCCCAAGCTCACCAAAGTGATCAGAGAACCAATTTTACCTCACACGTTTGCAGACATTCTGAAAGAGCTTCGTATCAAGCATGCCCAGTTAACTGCCTATCATTCAGAAAGCCAGGGAGCTATCGAGCGGTTCCATCAGACTCTTAAGTCGCTTTTGCGCTCCTATTGTACTGAGCTGGGACGTGACTGGGAGGAAGGGTTGCCCTGGATAATGCTAGCTGCTTGCGAAGTAATACAAGAGAGTACTGGTTTCAGCCCAAACGATCTTGTGTTTGGTCACACTGTTCGTGGTCCATTAGCTGTGTTACATGCTGACTGGAAGAAGCCTCCTCCTCAAATAAATCTAATGGACTATGTCAATGGGTTCAAAAGACATTTGTATGAGGCAGGTAAAATGGCAAAAATAAATATGGAAAATTCTCAAGGGAAAATGAAGTGCTTGTACGATCGCCGAGCTGAAGTGCATGTTTTTAGCCCAGGTGATCAGGTTCTAGCACTCCTCCCAGTGGTGGGTTCTCCTTTTCAGGCAATGTTTTCAGGCCCCTACTCTGTTCTTCGACAGGTCTCAGATTTGAATTATCTGATTTCCACTCCTGACCAGCGGAGCTCCACTCAATTATGCTATGTAAACATGCTAAAACCCTATTTTCCTCGTTCCAGTGGGGTGGAATCTGCAGGGGAAAAAAAGCCAGTGGTCCTGGTGGCTTCTGTGGGTTCAGTGTCTGTGGGTGCAGAGGAAGGTGGTGAAGAGCCAGTTTCCCCAGATGACTGTTATGCAAGGCTGACTCAAAAATTCAGAGTCACTGAGTAACCTGGACAAGTTGTTGGATCATTTGCCTGATGTTAAGAAGAAGGAATTGTCTAACCTCATTTTGTCATTTCCTTCTTTGTTTTCAGACAGTCCTTCTCAAACAAATCTCACAGAACATGACATTGATGTGGTGGATGCTGAACCAATTCGTCAGAGATTTTAATCATGTTTCTCAAGAAAAACGCACTCAGCTGGAGTCAGAGGTGAAATATATGTTGGAACACAACATTGCAGAACCTTCATGTTCTAGTTGGGCATCCCCATGTGCGTTAGTGAGCAAGCCAGACCAAACCTTTAGACCATGCACAGATTTTAACAACGTAAATAATATCACAAAGCCAGACTTATCCACTTCCCCTTATGGAGGATTGTGTTGATCAGGTGGGCACAGCAAAATTTGTAAGCAAGTTTGACCTTTTGAAGGGTTACTGGCAGGTGCCCCTGTCCAAACGGGCTTGAGACATTGCAGCATTCATAACACCCTCAGGCCTTTATTCCTATACGGTAATGCCATTTGGGTTGCAAAATGCACCAGCTACCTTTCAACGTTTAATGAATAAGGTAGTGGCGGAGTTACAGGGATGCACAGTGTATGTAGATGATGTTGTAATCTATAGTGAGACTTGGGAAGAGCATGTACACCGCATCAGAGCTCTGTTTGACCGTCTTGCATAGACCAATCTCACTGTAAATCTGGCTAAATGCAAGTTTGCCCAGGGTACTGTCACCTATTTGAGGAAGGTAGTTAGCCAGGGTCAGGGTCGCCCAGTTAGGAAAAAAGTTCTTGCTATTGATCAGTTCCCACCTCCCACCACTAATGGCGCTTCTCCACCACCGTGCCGTGCCGGACTCCATGCTCCCGCTTTGTTTTGCATTCTTCACTATCACCTGACCCATGCCGGGCCGCAAGTACCATGCCGATTTTAGCTACTGCTCTGGGGTAGGTACCAAAGGTACTATCCGTGCTGCAATTCGATACTGCAGACCGTTGATTAGTCAAAGGAAATTGTCACAAATACGTCATCCCATGTTCAGTTTGTTCACTGGCAGCAATCGCCATTTTTAAATACCATCAACAGCGAAACTAGTGGATTTGAATAGCTTCTACTTCTACTGAGTTATTTAAATATGGGAAAAAAAGAAATTCATCCGGTTGGACAGTCAGCAAGGTCCAGGCCCTCATCTCTGTTTGGTCGGTAGACCAAATTCAGCTAGACTTGGACTCTAGCATTAGAAATGTAAAAAGTTTTCCAGGCTATCTCTCGCCGTTTGCTGGAGATTGGGGTTCATAAGACACCCAGGCAATGTTGAGAGAAAGTGAAGAAACTAAAACAAGATTACCGGAAAATAAAGGACCACAACAGCCGCAGCGGAGCTGGTAGGAAAACCTTGCGGTGGTACGGCCACAGACCAGCCAACTGCGGGAGAAGTGAGACAATGGACTCGGCGTCGGTGGTTTCGTTGTTTGAGGCAACGATGGGCGAGGATGTCGAGGAGGAGCAAGGTAAGTTCTCTATACCTGATATGATACAATAAACATTGCTAGATAGATATCTGCTAGCAACTACTAGCTAGCTACTGTTGTGACTTTATTTGTTGTAGCTGCTAGGTAGTAGTTGCTAGCAGCACCGAACATTGTTTGGCTACGTTCTAGCTGCTAGCTAGAAGCTCGTCTTTGTCTAGCTAGCTACTATTTTTACGTTATTTGTTGTACGCAAAGCACACGTGCTTAACGGGATCTTTTAAGCACAAAGAAACTGGCAATGCTTCAAAGCAGACAAACTTAAAAGAAAAAAAGGAAAAGTGATGAACATGAAAGAAAGATAGAAAGGACATTTTGCTCTTGACTCCCATGATTTAATGGGGTTTGTTTATGCATCAAAGCTCTACATGTGCTGTAGGTTGCTCTTTTTTACAGTACATTGCATGGCTATTGCTAATGCAGAGGTGCTAACACTGCAAGGATGAATGTCTCAGCCATTCAACTCAAAACACAATGATGCAAGCTCAATCCCAAATGGAAGAACATTCAGGAATCTGCATTTCAGAATTTCTAACGAGACACAACCACATGCTGGAATCTGCTTGTTCATATGAAACACAAATAGCTATATTTACTGTTGTAAATATTAATACATGAAATTGCTGATGAATTTAAGGAATGTATTATTGAACAAGAAAGAAACGAGAAGTGACAGCCAGCTGCTCAGAACCATCCACAAGAGCATGTTGATTTAGAAGCAGACACCATATCCAAATGATCAGAATGACACATTCCTCTATTGGTGCCACAGAGAGATGGCTACACTTGTATGTAAGGACTATGAGAGGAAGGATGCTAGCTCATAGAGGTCCTCTACAACAGAACCAAACACACTGCACAGTATTCTGTACATGTCTGGTCTATTTTTCATCCTGCTGCATGACTGCAGTGTATAAACATGTACATTTGTTTAAAAATGCTGGAGTTTCATGATCTGATTCAATCTGTGTTATTAAAATTACTGGGTGTCCATATTTTCCTCCTGCACTAAGGGACAATAGCATACATTTCAATTTGCAGTGGGAATACTTTAAAACATGCATTATGCTTGCATTGTCTTGACAGAACAAAAACAAAACTCAATTTCAGTGTTGGGAAAAAGTATTTGCCCCCTTCTTGATTTCCTCTATTATTTTTCACACTGAATGGTTTCAGATCTTTAGGTAAAATGTAATATGAAACAAAGGGAACCTGAGTGAACATGAAACGCATTTTAAAAATTAAAAAAAGTTAAACACCAATATCACCCATGTGGAAAAGTAAGTGATCCCCTTAAACTGCAACAAAACAGTTTCTGTAATTTGATATCAGTGTTTTACATCACCATGGAGGAATTTTATCCCACTATTCTTTTCAGAACTTCAGACATATTGGTAGGTTTTTCAGCATGAACATTTGGGTTCAAGTCAGGACCTTGACTAGGCCTCTCCAAAACATTACTTTGGTTTTCAGCCATTCAGATGTGAACTTGCTTTTGTGTTTTGGATCATTGTCTTGCTGTATATCCAATTACTATTCAGCTTTAGCTCACAAACAGATAACTACATTCTCCTGGTACAGAACAGAATTCTGGTTCCTTCAACAATGGTAACTCGTCCAGATCCCGAGGCAGCAAAGGAGCCCCACACTATCATACTACCACCACCATGTTTGATTGTTGGTATGACATATCTCTTGGTTTCTAATTTGCTACTTTCCCATGAATCCCTTTTTTGCCCTCTAAGGTCATGAACACTGACCTTAGATGAGGCTACAGAGGCCCACAGTTCTTTGGATGTTCTTCTGGGATCTTTTGTGACTTCCTGAGCGTTTTGGCAGGCTAGCCATTCTAGGGAAGATTCACCATTGTTCCAAGTGTTCTCCATTTAGAGATAATGGCTCTCCTTGTGGTTTGGTGGAGTCCCAGAGCCTTAGAAAATGGCTTTGTAACCCTTTCCAGACTGATATATTTCAAGAACCTTTTTTTTTTCATCTTTTCTGGAATTCCCATTGATCGTGGCATAGTGAGATTGTACACACAGTGCAGTGACTACTTCACTCTGATAGTAGGGTTCAAAATAATGTAATATGAGTGAGGTTTATGTTCAACAGGGCTGGCTGCAATCAAGCCTGGCTGCGTTTAATGAGCTGAATCTAATAATCAGCTACACTTGGTTTATTTGCTGATTGAGTAACTAAGTTAATAATTACTTTTTTACATGGGTGATATGGGTGTTTGATAACTGTTTTCATTAAATAAATAAAAATCAGTTGTGTTTACTCAGTTTCCCTTTGTCTAATATTATATTTTATATAAAGACAAAAGCATTCAATGTAACAAATGTGTGGCCGTCTGGAGAAACCCATTGATGTCCCTGACATTGTTCAATGGCCAAAAAAGGTTTTTGGACAAAATTGAGGTTTTAACATAATATGCCCTATAATTTCTGAAAAAACCTAACAAATTTGTTGAAAGTAACAACTAATTGTTTTTGTTTATTTATTTATTTTTTAAAACATTTTTAGCATGAGTAGCTAGCTAGCCATCTTCCTCAATGTAGCGTGAAGTGCAGTCCTGCCACAGTGACCTAGCATCTTTCTCTCTTTCTGTCTCTGAACAACTTGATCAAACCTGTGTGTAGTTGTGTGTCTGTGTGTCAGAGAGAGACAGAGAGAGAAAGAGATAGGGAGACTGTGTGGCACACCCTCTTGTCCTGTCAGCAGCTGACCTGATGCTGAAGCAAGCCTGGCTGTGTTCATTCAGCTTAATCCAATTAGCAATTAAATTTGGTTAATTGGTTGATTTACTAAGAGGGCATTTACTTTTTCACATGAATGAAATGGGTGTTTTGTGTTTAATCAGTTTCCTTTTGTCTAATGTTGCATTTTATCTAAAGATGTGAAACCATTCAGTGTGACAAATATGCAATAATAGAGGAAAGTAATAGAGTACTTATGTTTCCGTATATGATCCTGTGCAGATGATGGATAATTTTGCAATAGAAACATGGATCAAAAGTGAAAGCACTGATTGGCAGTCTGAATAGTAAACTTTAATATTTAAATAATATTTAAAGGCAACAATCTGTTATAGTTATAGTCGGTCAGGGTTTAGAGCAGTGGTTCTCCAACTTTTCAGACCCAAGGCATCCCTGTAAATAATTTACACTTCCACAGCACCGTAAAATTACATATGCAGTTTGTGACACCTTAAACACATGTTAATAAGTGATAATTAAAAAAAAAACTGCTCATAGTATGAATTGGTGGTAAATCTTGGAAATCTGCATCAATGACAGAAATAGATGAATAAGTCAAAATATTAAATCTGTTTCATTCCGCAAATTACATTTGAGAAATTACATGTTTAGTTTACTTAGTGTAGTGTTTGGTGCGAAAAGCCTCTTGCATGGGAAATCTAGGTTGGAGCCTCACCAGATCCCTGTAACCCTTTGTTTTGCTTATTGTATTTTATTATTATTTTTTTTTAAATAAGGCACCAAGCCACTTGGCATATATACAATGAACTATATTACATAATTATTTAATCGAAGGGGTAGGCAATCTATAACAAATTTGAATTCTCGAATTTAAGTTGAAAAGTTTTCAAATATTTGAAATTTTGGAATCTCGCAGCGCTCACTTTTAAAAATGCTGGTCTAGAGCAATTATTTTAATATTTTATATAGTTTTTTAAACTTATTTTAGTGTAACACAAGAAAACAAAGTGTATAATAAACAAAAAGACTGAATAAATTAATAAGCATACTGAGCTACATCACAATTGCAAGTATATTAAAATTAACAACTTTAATAATGATTCAATGGAATCAACCAAAATAATGATTCTCAAATTATATTTATAAAAAATATAAAGTTCTTTACAAAAGTTATTACATTTTTCTCTATTACAAATTATACTTACTTATTTTTCCAGTCAGTATTTTACACTGAAAACTCATATTATTTAAAAATATTAATACTTTAAAAGTCAAAATTAATTATTTGTCAGCAGAAATATGCTGCCTTCATCAGTAATTATACTCTACACATTAATATATGGTTGAGCCATCTTTTGCCCCAATACCAGGTTTAAGTCTTTTTGGGGGTATCAACCAGCTTTGCACATAGGAGTGATTCTTTTCCTGATTCTTCTAGGTAGATATGTTCCAAACTGTACACAATTGTAGTGAGGTTAACTCAGATGAATGGAGTTTGAACAACCAATCAGAATTTGAGACGTCAATAGAGCCAAACTTATTGAAATAACATGGACACGACAATGGTTTATAAATAAAGTTACCATTTGACGAAGGTTAGTTTGTGTTATTGGTTAGTGACACGCTACTTTGTTACTTGGTTAATTCATTATCAGTCTGATAAAAATACAGTTTAACAACGTAAACTACAAAGTCTGGGAATTTGCTATTCCCGACCAACATACGCAAAACAAACAAAACACAACAACAAACAGCAGTAAAATAACCTAAACAGGTATTTCAAACTTTACTATACACTATACTTTGATGTCAGTGTCAAATATGCTTTTCAATACTTAACGGTGATTGTAAGGGAGGCCAGTCCTTAATTCCGTTAGGTGATGCTCATTCAGCTCGTCAGCTGGTCCCAGGGGTCCGTGGCAGGTGCGCAGAGACATGGGAAACTTCTTCTGTGAAGTCGGGGTCGCGACAGGTTCCAGTCACGATTCCGGATGTGCACAAATCTTCTACTTGGGTCCTGGCCGCAAGGGAGATACGGAGGAAAAGTATGCAGATACATGTTCCTCAAACAGCTGTAGATGGAAATAAACCAGCTTGGTTTATTCCGCGGACGGTGGCAGGCCAACTCGGCAGGTCTCCAACGAGGTGCGCGTTGGGAAGCGCAGCAAAGTCCCGTGGTGTCCTTAAGGTGTGTGTCTGGTCGGTTAGGCAATGCCTTACCTCAGAGCAAAGTTGTTAGGTTTTTTGATTACTTTTATCCTCCAAAGTCACTGACGCGACGGAACCCCACGTGTGAGTTCTGTAATTTGATTGGTTTATTATTTTGGCCACACAAACATTTAATTGGCTTGTGCTACTGGAGCGGTCAATGAAACATGAATAGATAGACCGTTGATCACTGTGTTACTGTTCAAGCTTGTTAAGTTGGGTTCCCCATTCCTCCAAAAAGGGGGTGTTCCTTGCCCCAAGCTGATGCTTAATCGATCACGCAGAGAGTTTATTGCAGGGTCACAAGAGGAAATGGACAAGCACTTGGTTGACCAAAAAGATAATGATGAACTTGACTCAGCAGAGTCAGTCCCGTGGTCAGTGAGACAGAGGCCCCAAAGTTCCTGTGAACAATTGAATATCATTACGCAATGGTTGGAGGATGCTTGTAAACCATCATTTTCTAATAATATCAGATTCTCAATGTGCTTGAGATCAGGAATGCCTGTAGGACATTCACTTATTTGTTCTTGAGGTACTCCAATGTTGCTTTGGCGTTGTGTTTGGAATTATTGTGCTGCTCAAAGGTGAACTTCCCAGAAAATGTCACAGTTATTTAAATGTTTCACAGGTGGATACTTCCAGAGTACTTATGCAAACAACATAGTATTTCAGTTTTTAATTTAAAAATATTTTACATAAACCAAAGTCACCTTAACATAATTCATTTTGAGTTTCAGTGTTTTTAAATAATATTTCATACAGCAGAAAATATCAATGTATCATCTGTAATTCAGTAAAGCATGATTGTGGTCAAGGGTCTCAATAATTTTGCAAGCACTGTAAATGTTTTTATTTAACCTTTATTTACCCAGGGTAGGTTCACTGAGCACGGATGCTCTTTTGCAGGAACGCCCTGCTTCACACTCATACACATTCACACCTGGGAGCTGCCCAGTACAACCACAATCCTCTATTGTTGGCCACTGAGCAGTTCCACTGGAGGGAGAGAACATTTTTTAGCCAAAGTTTTTGCGAGAGCCAGATCTGGGATTTTAGCCAGGACACCAGGGAACCCCCTACTCTTTTTGAAGAGTGTCATGGGATCTTTAATGACCACAGGGAGTCAGGACCTCGGTTTGTCTCATCCAAAAGATGGCATCTCCTACAGCACAGTGTCCCCGTCACTGGACTGGAGCATTGGGGTTTATTTAATCAGAGGGAAGATTGCTCCCTGCTGGCCCACCAACACCACTTCCAGCAGTATTCCCTGGTGGTCTCCCATCCAAGTAATAACCAAGCCCACACCTGCTTAGCTTCAGCCAGTCGACAGGAGCTGAGTGCGTTGTGGTATGGCTGCTGGAATATTAACAACCCTGTTCCCAGTACTTTTTGTACCCTCTGTCTGCAAGTACATATAACACGACTGATTTGTTTTCTAGATTGGTGAGCATATTGCTTTACATTGCTGGCATTTTAGCAGACATTCTTATCCAGAGCAACATTCACATCCTTTTTTCGTTTTTGCATTTTTAAATAGTAGTCATTTGTTAGGGGTGTGCTCAAATACAAATACATTATTCAAAAAAGCACAATAATGATATTGTAACAAACAAGACATATGTCCAAATATTGATAGAATTATTGATAGAACAGTTTTTTATTATAAACAGAATCAAATAGCACACGCTTGTATGTTGCTGCTGTTTTTATCACATTTTTGGAGCTGCCACAGCAGAGGAGTAGGAAGTGGGAGAGAGAGGGTCACAGTTCTTGCAGTGTGTCCCTGCGGGGAGGTCAGATATCTAGTCTTTAGATTATCATCTTTGAGAAAGACAATATAATTTGTATGACCATAGGATTGTATTGGTTTTCTCTCCTTCTCCCCTCTCCTCACTTTCTGCTCCACTAGCATGAAGGGGAACATCTGGGGGCAATTAAGTCATGTTACAGGTCTTACCTCCATGTAAGTCTGGGGTGTCCAGGACAGCTGTCTCTCCTTTGAAAGTTTTCTGAATTCATCACCTCCCAGAAGAGATATAGGATACCATACGGGGGGTCAGATGCTCTGTGTGGCTATATGCCGCACAAAGATCCGTATTCCTTTTAAGTTTGAATGCAATATTTGAAATTTAATTGAAATCATTCAGTGATGTCTTAATATAAAGATAATGGTTGTTGTGTTCTGATAGTTGAAATCTCCGTTTTTAGAGTTAGTGAAAAGTAACATTGTTACATGGAAATTATTTTGCCTGAATGTGGAGATTACAGCTGGCGAAACTGAACAATTATTTAACAAAATGTTATTCAAAATTATTCAAAACAAAATGAATCTCTTGTTGTCAGAAGCAGTTGACAAAGTTCCATGTTTCTTTCTTTGATCGCTGACCTGGATTACTTCCAAACATAGTCATATTTGATCTTTTTATAAAGCGCTTAATACCAGGAATCTTTTGATAATAATATCATAGTGTTTAGTCCTGCTTTCAAAAACATAAGGTGACTTTAATACATAAATCCCTGCCACTGAAAAACATCCCCGCAGAATGATGCTGCACCCACCATGCTTCACCGGAGGGATGGTATTGGCCAGGTGATGAGCGGTGCCTGATTTCCTCCAGACGTGATACTTGGCATTTTGGCCAAAGAGTTGAATCTTGGTTTCATCAGACCAGAGAATCTTGTTTCTCATGGTCTGAGAGTCCTTTAGGTGCCTTTTGGCAAACTCCAAGCAGGCTGTCATGTGCCTTTTACTGAGGAGTGGCTTCCATCTGGCCACCATAAAGTGTTGTAGTCTGTATTAGTATCTGTTTGCTGTTAGTGTTTATTTTTCACATCCTCTGTCCCAGTATTTTCATTCTCCCTTGTCTCCCCAGTGCCGTCTCTGTGTTCTCTGTGCTGCTTCACTTCCCTGTATTTGCGTGATTTCACTATTCGGGTGGTTCCGGGTTTTCGTGGTTTCCCCCCTTCTTTCCAGTCTCGTTTTACTTACTTCCTGCTTATATCTAGTTTTACTAATTTCTACTAATCCTTACTAACTTATAGATTGTAAAGTACTAACCTCATTAATATACTAACATGTTAATATTACTAATGGATTAACAAACACTAGTTTTGGGTTTTTGATAGTTTAAATCACTATACTAATACATTAACCATTCTCCCCTTTTCCATGCTGCGCTGTAGCTCCACCCCTTTTCTTTCTAGTCTGCCCTAACGCTGAGTTCTGCAATTGCCTGCACCTGTCTCTTGCTCTAACTGCACCTCTCTCTGCACGTGTTTTACCTGCTAAACCCATTCCGTCTGTTATCATTGTTGTCTATGTGATTCCAGTCCGCGTTTTGTCAGTCCCCTGTCATTTAATTAGTTATCCTAATGTTCTTCACCTGGATGTTGTTTGTTACTCTGCCCTCACTCACGTAACCCCTCCTTGATTGTTACCTTCCCCAGTGTATAAATGTCAGTCTTTTCCACCAGCTCCCTGTTAGAACGTTGATCGTATTCACTGTGCCGATGTTTTGTAAACCTTTGTTTATCGAGATTCCTGAGACGCCTTTTCCGTACGACTTCGAGTTTGCCTGCCCCTTTTGTTTGATTGCTTTCTGGTTTGACCTTCGCTTTGTTTTGACTTCTCTTTTGCCTGTTCCTTTGTACCTTCGCCTATCTGATCTCCTGGTTTTTGATTTTTTTGCCCGTTTACCGCTATTCTTTTGGAAACTCGATTTTGTACCGTCCTCTCTGATTACCTGCCTTTGGACTGAATAAAGACGTTTTTTGGATTTCCCTGGTCTGCGTTTGGGTCCTTGCACAGAACATTACATAAAGGCCTGATTGGTGGATTGCTGCAGAGATGCTTGTCCTTTGGGAAGGTTCTCCCACCTCCACAGAGGAACTCTGGAGCTCTGTCAGAGTGGCCATCGGGTTCTTGGTCACCTCCCTGACCAAGGCCCTTCTCCCCTGATTGCTCAGTTTGGTGGCACGGCCAGCTCTAGGAAGAGTCTTGGTGGTTCCAGACTTTCATTTGAGAATTATGGAGGCCTCTGTGTTTTTCGGGACCTTCAATGCCACAAATGTTTTTGTACCCTTCCTCAGATCTGTCAGGTCTACGGACAATTCCTTCAATATCATGGCTTGATTTTTGCTCTGACATGCACTGTCAACTGTGTGACCTTATATAGACAGGTGTGTGCCTTTTCAACTCATGTCCAATGAATTGAATTTACCACAGGTGGACTCTAATGAAGTTGTAGAAACATCTCAAGCATGATCAAAGGAAATAGGATGCACCTGAGCTTAATTTTGAGTGTCATAGCAAAGGGTTTGAATACTTATGTAAATGTGATATTTCAGTTTTTTATTTTTAATAAATTTGCAAAAATCTATAAACCTGTTTTCGCTTTGTCATTATGGGTTATTGTATGTAAATTGATGAGAATAAAAATGAATTTAATCCATTTTAGAATAATCAATGTAACAAAATGTGGAAAGTTAAGGGGTCTGAATACTTTCAGAAGGCACTGTATATAACAAAACTGATATAAATACAGTCATGTCTTATTTCAAAAACATAGTTTTGCAACAATGTTTCATAATCTTTATGAAAATAGGTCACTGTGGCTGCTGAAATCAGTGCTGTAACGCTGGATGAGCCTGATACCACTGTTATCAATGAACACATGAGCATGGACTCTATATTTAATGTTCATTAGAGGCACATATCTCTGCATGTCAAATCATGTAAGAGATAAGGTTTTTCTAATTCTCGTGTTTCTACAGTAAACTGTGCCAATTTAATCTGAATACATTCATCATAATAGGTTACTTACATTTACAGTTGCCTAAATTTTAAGCTATTCTCATATTGTAGTCACAGTCTGCAGTCTCTAGTCATAAAATTACTAAAATTTAGGTGCACACCTTAATTTTGCACAGCCACAAGTTTTTGAAAGTTTGACAGTTGTGCCTTGACTGCAAAAATATAGCCCTCAAATTTCCCTCATGTGTTTCAGCTGTGCGGTATTATGAAAATGTAGAAATTAATCCCCTTTTAATACATTACAGACTCAAACTTGAAATGTTTCCATCTAAAAAAATCCTTCTGGGGAAGAAAAGTTATGTCGTTAGGTGTCTAAAAATAATTTCAGATGTGAGGCTGAACATGTATATTAGTTTGTTACAACACACGCCAGCAAAATAAATGAAGCACATTTACTTAAGCCGCGTTTCCACCGCAGGAACTATACCCCGGAACTAGGAACCTTTTGAGGAACTCAGTGCGTTTCCACCGCAGGAACTAGGGTCTAAATTTAGTTCTGGGGGCTTTGTTTTACCCCCCAAAACGTTCCTGCTCGGGGGGTAGTACTTTCCGAAAGTACAGGAACCTTTTGGGTGGAGCTTGCAGCGCTGAACATTTCTGATTGGTCGAGTATTCGTAGCATTTGTGTTGTATTTATTTTCCGCCATTACCCGCCATGTTTGAAAATATGCAGCGGCAAACCAATTTATTTTCATAATAACTTCAAATCAAACTTGTATGTTATGCGGCGCAGTAGCCTACTTTTGGTTATAGCCTGTCAACGTCTTGGAATTATAACGTGTGCTCTTCTGTTCTTTTCTTGCTTTAGTATTCGTTTTATAAAATGCTAAGCATTCGTGCTGGGACAGCATATTACGTAGGCTACCAAAACATTCAAACGGATTAATTCGGTTGCTGAATATTTTCTTCCGGATTTTCTTTGTTAGCCCGTTGTAATTGACTCAAAACGTTTGATACAGTTATGTGAGGTATGCGGTAGTATTGCATAATTAACATTGGTGATACAGTACAAGCAAACTGGAAATCACCTTCCGCACTTTTTATCCGGGTAAAATAACAGGTTAATTCTAGTAATCTCCCCTTTAGCTTTTTCAGACTGCCGTAATTTTACTCAATTTTACTGCCATTTTTCAATCCCACGAAAAGACCAGGAAGACTATGGACTAATTTATGGTGCATGGTTCGCATCTGGAGGGCACACTTCGCTGCTCGGCTAGCAGTAACTTCGAAGGAAAGCAAACAGTGGCTGTACCACTACTAATTTACATTGTCACGCAAGTCCGAGTTTTCGTTCTATTCTTGTCATTTTGCCATTAGCCTATATGGAATTGACGACGAGAAAGTAATCAAACAGCAAATTGTTTACAACGTGTGCATGTTTTCTGCTGTTGTTGCCAGTTATACATATAAATGTGAATGCATTCTGTCGCTTCGGATTTCAAGACATGAAAGCGAATGTTCGCATAAAAACATAATGAATGTGTTTGAGAGGATATATGAAAATCAATAAATACAAAAGTAACCATATATAGTCATTGTTGGTAACTCGTTGTATATAAGTGGAATAAACCCCTCCGGGCTGTCCCGGTTATTAGAAAATAATGTAGGCTACTTCGGTGGTAGAATGGGGTTACAGAAGAAATCATATGACAGATGGACCGACGACAACGTCGCTTTTTCATACGTCAGTGGGCTAATTTGCCTAATCTTCGCGGTACTTTAGACCCCGGTGGAAACGCAGACAACCATTGGCTGAAGGAACCTTTTAGTTCCTGGTAAAGTAGTTCCTGGGACTGAAAGTTCCGGGTAATTTTGGTGGAAACGCGGCTTTACTGTACTTATCTATTTTCTTACATTTTAGTTTTTTAGCTGTTTATGAAATTAAAATGACACTGTTCCACACATGGAATATGTGCATCCATTTTCCATGTAAGGAATTATGGGGAGGGGGGGGGGGGGCAATTGGGTCTTTCTGGCTATTAAATCTGTTCAAAAAATGTTTGTGTGGCATAATTCTTCTAGCAGGAGAATGTCGATGAAGACAAGCAGTGTAATTTTCAAACACAAATAAATAAATCCCATCAAGCTATCATGCCAAATTTTGTGTGTTTACAGAGGCAATACACAATAACCGAGTGGTGTTGCCGTAATCTACAAAGACATCTATGTCGTGACCGATGGAATCACAAATTGCTTGTGCAGACAGAACATTTTCACAATATATTCACGTATTTCATAAGAAACTCACTTTTGCATCATTTTCAAGAGGGAATTACAAGCTTTCCATCAGTATAGTGGTCTAAAATATCTAGGGGTCCAGAAACATCCAAAAATGAATTAAATATTTTTTGTCCATTATAAAGCATATAAATGAGCCCCCTATGAAGGTTTAAGATTAAACATTGATATCAGATTTAAAAAATAATGGAAAAACATACAATGCGGTACAGTACCTAAATGTGTAATAATTTAGTGTTTTCTTGTATGGGGATGGGACGACATGAAAACAATTTGCAAATGACCACCACATTTTGTCAATGTTCCAACTCTCACGTCATGACTGTTGCATGCATCACAAAAACTACGAAGCTACCAACGAACGCTGACATTCATAACCACAGGAAGTAGGGGTGCTGGGGGTGCTGCAACACCCAAAAATAAATATTCAATTAAATTTAATAAAATTGATTAAAATTAATTAGGATTTATTGTAAACACTAATGACTGTAACAGTAAACCATTAATGACAGCAACACTTTGTGTCATGCTAGTCACATGACCTTACTGACGTAGCTACTGACCTTATCATCACTGGATGTAGCTAGCTGAGCACCTGTCAAAATGGCGCAAAAACGCATTTTTGATTTTTTTGGGAAGCCTCAACAAAACAAAAAAGGATTCAGTGTGTGAGGGAGTCCGGCGGCGGTTGGCGCAGCAAAAGAGTGGCAGGAGACAAAAACTTCTGTTCACCCAGGTTTACTTACAGGAGACGTGCTTCAAACCCAGAACCAGTGCAAAATATGTACAGGTGACGACACGACAATACATGTATACAACAAATACCATAAACAAAACAAAAACGAGTAAACAAAACAAAGTAGGCTATGCCTAGTAGGCCCTACTTGTTGGAGTAAGCTGCGTGTCTAGCATGACCACTCAGCACACACACAAAAGAATTTTCCGCCCCAGGAGGACTTTTCCTCTGGCTTATATAGCCCAAGCCCCTCCCCCGGCAATCCTATCACAAAAAAATAAAGTTTCTTCCCTTTATCATTGTTTTATTTTACATTTACATTTAAAGAACAAACAATAAAACAAAAAAATTACTATGCATAAACAAATGAATGTGAATAATGAATTGACCATTACGGAAAACAAAAGCAAATGCATACATCCTCCCCCCTTGGGATTTCACACATGACGTGTCCCAAACACCACCATGAAAAAGCCCTATGATATGGCCCACGCTTCCTTGGAAGGCTTCCAGAAAAACCGGATGTAGCCTATGTTCGGTTGGTGTTTGCTAACTTTAAATATAATGCAAAATAAAACAATGTTTAACATGAATGTTACATTTTACCTTCAATAATTTAACTTTTTCCCCAAAAAATTTACGACAAACAACGGTACCACTGCCAATTTCATTTAACAGAAAATGCGGTCGTTTAAAAAAAAAAAAAGTATTTTAAATTTGCGATAAAACGAACTTTGTTTCTTTTTCGTTTTTTTGCCATACTTTCTCGTTCTCATTAATTTACAATTCACCATCAGAACACACACAAACAATGGTAAGTACATTTTTCCTTCCTTCCTTCACGTTACTTTATATGGTTAAGTTGCGCGCAATTGAAAAGAACGTGAACAGGGGTTTAAATGCATTCAACCATGTGCGCATGCTTAAAACTGTAAATGTCCACAGGTCATGGTTTCATCCATGACATTTCCTTCCCCCTCTGCAGACGCCACTTGAGGCGTCCTCGAAAGGAAGTTTGCAGTACAGTTCAGCTTCCTTTTTTTGTACAGGACTTGAAAGTCAAAGGGTTGTATAGTACGAAACCATCTTGTGATCCTCGCGTTTGTGTCCCGCATCTGTTCCAGCCAGGATAACGCTCGGTGATCAGTTTCTAAAACAAATTTGCGACCCATAAAGTAGTACCGGAATGAGTCCAGTGCCCACTTTATAGCTAAACACTCCTTTTCCACCGTGGAGTAGTTTAATTCACGTGGTAGCAGATTCCGGCTGATGTAGGCGACAGGACACTGATGATCGGGCTCACCTTGCAGGAGGACAGCACCCAGGCCTTGCCCAGATGCATCCGTCTGTACCGTGAAGGGCTGGTCGAAGTCAGGACTCTGCAAAACAGGCTAAGAACACAGGGCATTTTTTAAGTCTGTGAATGCTGCTTTGCACTGCTCAGTCCACTGCACTTTATTAGGCAGGTTCTTCTTGGTCAGCTCCGTCAGGGTGGCTGCCCTGGCCAAAAAGTTGGGTATAAACCGCCTATACCAGCCCACCAACCCCAGGAAAGATTGCACCTGTTTCTTAGCCAGCGGTCTCTCTGCTGACTTAATGGCTGCAATCTTCCCTATCTGTGGTCGGATCACTCCATGACCCAGCACAAACCCCAGATACTGGGTTTCCTCTGTAGCCAGCGCACACTTCTTGGGATGAATGGTCAAGCCTGCACTGTTAATGCGAGACAGTATCTCACCCTGTTTGAGGTGGTCTTCTCAAGTGCCGCTGTATATGACCATGTCGTCCAGGTATGCTGCAGCGAAGCCTTCTTTGTCCATCAACCTTTGAAAGGTGGCTGGTGCTCCATGTAAGCCAAAAGGAAGAACGGTGAACTGATAGTGCCCCATAGGGGTCCTAAAGGCAGTCAGCTCCCAGCTCTCTGACATCAGTGGCACCTGCTAGTACCCCTTGCACACATCAAGGGTGCTGATGAACCTCGCCTTCCCCAGCCGCTCCACCAGGTCATCAACCCGTGGCATGGGGTAGGGCTTAAAAAGGCTTAAAAACAACTGAGTAAAACAAGACTTAAAAAGATGAATAATTTATTTTAAAAACACCAGCAGTACAAATGATACACATGGCTCACCTCTCTCCCTGTCCCTACTATCAGACACTTAACTAGTTGAGCCGATCAGTTGCACCTGGTTTCAATCATACCAAACTAACAAATTAAACAATTAAATAATCAATTAAACAATCAATTAAATCACTCACTTGACTTAGTTCTTCAAGAGGCCGCCCGTGAGGTGAGTGTTATTGCTGATTCCATGAACTTGGTTCAGGGCATAGCTGTGGTAATCCGTGAGTCATCCAAACGCAACGAGTCAATGTTTGGTTGCGATGAGGTAGTTACCATACTGGCCATATGTCCAACAAGAGGGTGCATACGAACAATAGGTTTCAAGCATGTATGTAGTGCCTACAGAGAAATCATTGGAACTATGGAGCGGCTTAAGGATGACAAAGGTGTGAGGGGAGACACAAGAGCCAAGATCGGAGGCCTGTATAAGCAAGTAATGAAAGCTAAAACCTACTTTGGCCCCCTGTGCTTACATTACAGTGTGAAATATCCTCATTATGAAATACCACTAACCGATTTAAAGATGCTCAATTTAAAAAATAACGTATATAACCAAAACATTTTGAGCAGTAATACTTACATAGAGATGATGAAATCTTATCAGTGTTCAGTACACTCTTAGAAAAAAGGGTTCATTAGGGTTCTATATAGAACCTTAAGGTTCTTTATCCTCCACCAAAGAGTCATCTGCCTAAAAAGCTTCTATAAAAAAGTACGTAAGAGCATTGAAGAACCTTTTTTTGAAAAGGGTGCTTAAATTCCTGGGCTTAATGAACGTGAAGTAATGTTTAACCAACTAACACAACAGTGACACAATAGTCCAAGATAGACCTTTTTTTTAAAAAAAATCGGTACACAAAAGAGATGCTTAGTTAATCCCCAGTGCTAACTTACCTTTACTTGGTCTTTCATTCTTGGGAGCAATTATCAAGGAATTTGCACAAGGAGAGTTCAATTTAAAATATGAACTGAAAATTGACAGTTGACCACAGTTAGCTTCCAACAAGGTAAAGGTGGGTACAACTTCTGAAAGACTAATGGGCCTCATTCACTAACGTTGCGTACGCACAAATCTGTGCTTAAACCTTGTGTATGCACGTTTTAGGCAAAATTGTGGGATTCATCAATATGTTCTTACTTGAATTTGTTCTTATTGTGCGAACAAATTTAAATCCCAGATCTGGCTCTCACAAACTTGCCACTAAAATCATCCCCAGACTTAATTGGCTAAATAAATGTTCTCTCCCTCTCCACCTTCGCTAATGTGTGGTGAGCGTTCTGGCGCAAATTGGCTGCGGTGCATCACCCAGGTGGGTGCTACACATTGGTGGTGGGTGAGGTGAGTTCCCCTTCACTGTAAAGCACTTTGAGCATTTGGAAACGTGCTATATAAATGTAATTAATAATAATAAAATATAGAGCTGCCTCAGACCACGTATACACAAAAATCATGAAGGCCCCAAGTCTTCGAAAATTATTTAAATTGTAAATTCATCTTAGACAAATAGTAGAAATGCGTAAATATTCAATGTTTGAAATTGTAAATAATATTTACTTATAATACCTATTAACGTACTTAATAAGTATTACTTGTAATAAGAATAAATGGAATAATAATAACATAGTAAAAATTTGTCTTGCTCCCACTCATAGCCAACAATAGGGTACTCCTTATTCCCCCTCCCCCCCCAAAAAAAAAAAGCATTAGCACATTCTAGCTTTACACCAGCAGTCCAGTATTGAGCTTTGTAGAATGCAAGTATTCCCAAAATTGCGCAACAGCCGAATTATCGGACACTCCATTGAATTACTTATCATTGATTTCTGGACTCCGCACAGACAGACCCTACACCACTGCAAATCAGACGTAGGACTTTTTCCAAGCAATACAAACGGCACATCGCGGGGGAAACTGTAGAATACGTGGAAAATGCAGCAGTGCCCCTCTTGCACAACCGAGTGAAGGATTCCGGAAAAATTGAAGTTATTCTTGTGTCTAAAGTAGAGGCGAGTCTTCAAAATCTTAGCGGGCTGAATGATAACACAAACAACCGCTGAAGTAACTCCGAAATCTGTTCTACTCAGCTGAGATTTCATTTGGCATTTACCCGAAGCATTTGTGTTTATTTATGCACAGAAACCTGCATGTATTCATCTGAAGTAAGAAGCAGTGTTTACCACAGTTGTAATTTGTTCGTATGGTTGGTAAAATGTGCATATGCTGTTTTGAATACTATGGAAAAAACATTCAAGATGAGCTGATTTGTTTTTTTACTTCAGCCAAACTGCATCCCTCAGCAGATACGGCATTCACTGCCTCAGTTATTGCAGCCCAAACCTCATTTTTCCTCGCACTAGTCACTCCAGTGTAAACGCTACGAAAAAGAACACCTTTTCTGGCTTCAAATTCTGAAACAATCACTTCTATCTCTGCATTAATAAAAAAAAAAATTATTATTTTTTTACCTTTAGGGGACATGGTTCACCTTTTCTCTTCTCTATCTCTCAGCCATGCTCTGAGCCTGCAACAGGAGCGTCCTTATATGGAGAAATGGGGCGTTGCATTATGCAAATAGAAAATTGCAGGCACAGCCTATCAATTAAGAATGATCAAGATTCACCAATATACGCACGTGGGTAAGAACAAAAGTGGCTGGTGCGCACTTGTCTTGAATCCGGCGGTAATTTTGCTGCAAACTTTTTCTGCGCACAAAGAACATTTCTACGCACATATTAGTGAATGAGGCCCAATATTTTTATAAAGGTAACTCTTTGGTGAGCTGATAAATGCTAGTTATGCTGTTTGTGTCATGCCGTTTTAACTGACAGGTGTCAGTATTGTTACAGTAACCGTTAACAGGAATATGGCTTGGCTAGATTAGCAGATATGTGATCTGTTGTCAACTAACGTTACCGTTAGCTAACTAATGTCAGTTACCTAGTTAACATCACGTCAACTAGCTTTGTGAAAGAATGTCTAATGTTGCTACTTACAGATATCTAACGTCTTAAACATATGATAGATCTCTAGATATAAGCACTATATATTCAGATGGATATGAAATAGCTGCTTACCAGTGTGTAGCCAAAGCGTAGCTGGTGTTGCATCCCTGTCACCCTGCACAGTGAACTGTGTAGGGAATGGAGGAAGTGATGACATCGCATCACGCTACACAATAACTATGCTTTCCCCTACCATTTTCCCAACATTAATACTGGTTACTCTGCTTATAATATTATAGTGTCAGAGAATCTTTCCCCTTTTCTGTATGCACAGTAAAGCTGGAATATACAACCTATTTTGTGAATTTTTAAAAATCGAAAAAAAATGTTGCTCAAAAAAAATAAAAATAATAATAATTACCTGAATTATTTTCTTTGCAGATGACAATGGTAGACAAATGGACCATTGATGATGTATGCAAATGGCTACAAAGCATAAACTTAATCGATGCCAAAGAGGCCTTCAGAGGCAATGGAACCCTACTACAGATGTCCATTTTGTGATGTAAAGTTTCAAATATCAAAATATTTGCAATACCTGTGTAGCCCTCCCACCACAATGCTCATTTACATAATATACATAGGTAATACTGAAACCTATGAAATTTCCACTAATACACTAAAATGCATGGGAGGAGCTGTGATGGGATGCACCAGTTTACTCTGTCTAGGGATCTCACCTGGGAGACTGGGAGGCCTCAGGTAGCTTTAAAGATGTTAGTATGTAGCTATACTGCTTGTAAACAATGACTCCCATGCATAAACACTTTGACTCACGAGCCCCCACCTTGAGCACTCACACTCAAAGAACCAGTTATTTTATTAACCTAAAATGGTGCTCTACTTGTGCGTAACATTTGACTCCATGTATAAGGAGTAAAACCACAATACCAATATACACCAAATTATAGTGGGCTTAATCAATTTCAAGAGAAAAATATGCACTATACACAGTCCATAATATATCTTTAACTACAATAGTGGCATTTATTTAAAAAAAAACACCAAAGTGCCATCAACTTGACGCCATTCAAACTTAGGCAGCCAATACACACTGCATGGCCCCTTTAACTGTCACAGTATTAAATGAAAGAAATGAACACGAAACCAAAATAACAAACTAAAGAAAATAACCCGGGGTTTTAGGCTGTTCGTGCACAGTTTGTCTTTATACGTTGGCGCGCATGTTGGAGCTCATATGAATCCACACAAGAATAATGTTGAGGTTTACTCACACACACAGGAAAACAAGTCACTGGCGATCCGAATGCAGGTCCGACACAAACACACTCGTCCAGCCGCGTGCTGTCCTCTTCGTGTGGCTAGCTGCAGGTTAGCTAACCCGAAACAGTAGAGAAAACACTTCGTCGAGAAGAAAATAAGAAAAACTGAATTTACACCAAAACGTCCGCACCTTCCCATCCCGTACCGCAACTTAATTCAATGACGATGGCGAAAATCGATAATCAATTCCAAAACGTGCATTCAACTCAATTTCACTGAACAGTTTTACGATCTCTTCTGCACCGTGCACCATCTGCTTCTCTCTTCAGTTCGAGTCTTCTCCTGCAATCCCTAACTAGTTCCCACTTGACCTCTTGTCGAACCCCCCATCACGCAGCGTGATTGGACAACATATCTTTTAATCAGCACAGCAATAGGCGCCAGAGAGTTCACTAAAAGTTTAGGAAGTTCACGGAGAGTGAATGTCTAGTTAAAGTAGTTCTCGTTTTATCAGCTTCTATCACATGAACCAATTATCTAAATCACACAGTTGCATAGGATAAACTGCAGCTAGCCCCACACGAATGGCACAGAAAAAAAACACTGGCCTCTCTGAGCAACATCCACCCAAATCCAATAATTAATGAATTAATTAAAATACATTGCAAATATCAGATCAAATTGGCAAACATCTTCCAAGGGCACTACACCTGCAATTACTGCATCAACATCAGCCTGATTTCAGCATTGTCTGTAATATAGAAGGATGCAAGAAGAGTTATAAAACTGTCCCAAGTTTTAGAACCCACATCTACAGAAAACATAGGGCTGCCTCAGTAGACCTACAGATAATCATTGTGAGAACATACCTCTCTCAGAGGAAAATGAAGAGGATGTAGAGCATGTACAAGACTCAGAGGACTTGCAGCCAGTAAATGAAAATGGTCTGCCTGATTTAAATACCCTATTGTCTGGGCTACAGAAGCACGTGGCACTTTTTGTCCTGAATCTACAAGAGAAACATCTCCCCAAAGTTACTCAGGAAACAATTGTTGAAAATCTTCACTTTATTTTGCAGTTTTTTCCAACAGTATTATGTAGACATACTGAAATTCCACCTAGACCAGTCAGGGTTCAAATTACAGGACCAGGAGGATTTAGATAATCTACTTTCAAATGAAAGCGTATTTGACTCTGCCTTTGAGTATGTGAAGTCTGAATACAAATTGCTACAATATAACAAAGAAAATCTGCATCTGGTAGAACCAGTACAACATATTCTTGGAGTTAACAGCAAGGGGCAGAAAGACATTTTCCAATATGTGCCAATAAAAGATGTTTTGAGGGTTTCTTTGGAGAAACAGGACATTTTTCATTCTTTTCAAAGAAGCTGTGAGAAAGCCCTAAGTGCTGTTTTGGAAGACTTCACGGATAGAACTATTTTCCAAGACTGTCCTTGTTTGGAGATCCAAGTATTCTGCGTATACATGTATATGCAGATGAATTTGAAGTTGTGAACCCACTAGGTTCTAAAAAAAATCCATACATAAAGTGACTGCCTTCTTCTACTTTACCATCGGCAACCTAGATCAAAACTACAGATCCCAGTTAAGACACATACACTTGTGTGTTCTTTTAAGGCACCAGCTCTTTCACAAGTACCCCATCAGGGATATCTTACATCCTCTCATTCTTGACCTCAAAGAGCTATATACAGAAGGTATTACTATTTGGGTGAATGAAAGAAACTACCATCTGAGAGGTGCCCTTGCAACCATTTCAGCTGACAGTTTATCTGTCCACAACTTGGCTGAATGTACATTCTGTTTCAACAGCGGTCAGGTGTGCAGGTTTTGTATGACTACATACAATGACTAAAAAGCACATGTAAACGAAGACAATATCCAAGTAAGGTCCTCACAAGTGCACACCTACCATCTGAGTGCACTCAGGGAGTGCAGTGAATTGTCCAAACAGACCTACGGTGTGGTCAAGCAGTGTCCATTCACTGAGCTTGAATACTTTGATGTCACCAGAGCATTTCCCACAGACCTAATGCATGATTTCTTAGAGGGCCTTGTACCAATTGTTGTATGTAAAGTTATCACTGCACTGCACTTCTTGAAAGTTGTAACACTGAGTGACATCAATTCAGAACTGGAGGCATTTCATTTTGGAAAGAATGATAGGAATAACGTCCCACAGAAATTACCACCAAGTATATTGAAGCAGAACAAATTGACTGGATCAGCGGCACAAAAGGTATTTAGGATTTTACCATTCCTAATTGGACACTACATCCCAGAAGGTGAGGCACACTGGGAAGTTTTCTCAAGTGCAGAGAGATTGGAGAGATCATCCTCTCTCCCTCCAACAGAAAAAGCATCATTCCTGTCCTCAGCTTCCAGATTGGTGAATTCCTCTCCTCCTTCTCAACTGTGTTCCCAGAGACCTTCACACCTAAGCTCCACTACCTCATTCACTATCCACGTCTGACTTTAGAGTTTGGCCCACTGAAACCCAGTGTTGGGAGCTAACATCTCTGGATATTCTTCGCCAAAGCACATACACTGAAGGTGAACGCCAAGTCCCATTATGGTGTCTTCCTCTTGATGTTCAGGAAGCTATTGCCGTTAAGAGTGGGGTTAAAGACTTAAGTGAGGAGAAACTAGGAGTTGTTAGCTCTCTGTTGATTAATAACATCAAATACAAAGCAGATGACACCATCATAATTGATGTCCCATCTTCATGAAAATATCCAAAATCATCGAGTTCAGGGCTCTGTGGATGATCTTTGTAAAGCTACTGACACCCAAGGAGTTCAACAGCCACTATCATGCCTTTTCTTTGGAGGACCAGAAGAAGTGGATTGTGGTTCGGCCAGGGGAGGAGAAAGACTACTATGTTCTGGACACCTATGTTCATGATGACAATATGTTCCTTACACTTCATCATAGCGTGCATGTCAAGAGGTGAAAGCACTATATATCTCTGCCATTGTCTTAAGAATTAAAGGATAAAGCATAAAAAGGTCACTTTATTTATCTCCATACAGACAAGAATGTCAAGTGCCACGTGATGCGCTACCTGCAGAAACAAACAGTCAGTAAGTATAGAACAGACCGGTGTTACCTCATCTAAGTTCTGCTTTCAATGCCATGCCAACTTTTTTAGTGGAAAAAAATACACTTTTAGATTGCACATCTTAAGCATTGCCAGTATTTGCAACCATGTCTCACAAGAATTACGTTCATATGTTACTATTCTGCATTAAATTTTACATTTTGGGCAAACGTAATACTGTGGAAAAAACATTCATATTTACATTTGGTCCGAAATGCGTAAAAAACATTCATTTGGTCCCCATTGTTCTTTTGGTTAAGGTTAGGCATTGTTCTTTTGGTTAATGTTAGGCATTGTTCTTTTGGTTAAGGTCAGGTATTGTTCTTTTGGTTAAGATTAGGCATTCTTATTTTGGTTAAGGTCAGGCATTGTTCTTTGACTTAGGGATAGGCATTATGTTCGTAGGGTTAGGGTAAGGGTTTGGGTTAGGGTTAGATTACTTTATCATAGAAATCATTATACATATATAGGTACTATATATACAGGGACCGCATTGAGTCGACGTGGTCCGCAGGTCCGCATTTCGGACCAAACATAAATATGAACGTTTTTCAAAAATATTACGTTTGCCCAAAATGTAAAACGTAATGCAGAATAGTAACATATGAATGTAATTTGTGTGAGACCAGGCTGGTATTTGACATAGACAAATTTAAGTTGCCTAAATCATGCCTATAATGCCTATTGTCTTACAGTTGATTGGACTGATGGTAAAAAAAAACAGATTTCCATGAAACGGCGAGTGGTGCCATAAAGTCTGTGTAGAAGATTTATTCTTCATTTATTTTTATAGGCAGGGACTACAGGAGTCATGGCCAACAGTATACAGCCTACCTGTTCTGCCCCCAGAGCTCCAGGAAGCTTTTCAAAGAAACAATCCATCTTTCAAGAAGAAGGAGAAGTCCCATTTACGATCACCATTGCTCCAAGTGTTGTTCGACAACATAACTAAATACACATGCAACCAGTTTGATGTCAGGAAAGTACATTTAGATTTTTAGCATATCATTTTCACTATTATTTATTTTAGGTAACATTGCAGAAAATACAGAAAATCTTGAAACCAGAATAGTTCTAACTGTGGACATGATCTTATTTCGGATAACCATAAAAAATAAAAAATATGCTGATGTCTGATTACCAGATTTCCATTTCTGAAACATGGCAGCTCCTCTGGCTATGTATGCAAAGCATTCTTCCAGAGTTGTACTTTTTTACTTTAAATGTTGTGCATAATAATTTATATACTGTATACTGCCATTATATACTGCCTATGTCTACAGGAAACCTTACTGGAGAGCCTGAGAAACAAGCTCAATAAAGAGAGGTCTCCTTTAGTGAACATAAAAGCAGTCCAGGAGATGAAAAGGAAGTTTGGAGCCAAGAGACGGAGCAGTGGGGACCACAGTCCTTTGGAGGTCCTAGTGCCTCGACAGGAGGTGTCTGTCTGACATTCTGTCTGACTGACTTCTTGCTTGCCTGTCTGTCTGCCATACTGTCTGTATGTACATCTCTGATGGATTAATCACTGCCATTTATGATCTGTGTTATGGCTTATTTCAGAGAGCCTTTTAACAAAGCATTTTTTCTCCTGAATATTTTTTCCATTGAGTTCAACAGGAAAATGAATCAGGAGAAACAATGCTTGTAGTATCTACTGCATATCTGGCAGCAGCATGGTGGTTTGATGCTCATTTGATACCTTGGACCCTTGATGACTTAAAGCCATTTAGCCAACAAATGTGTTCCATACTGTATCAGCATAATTTACAGCTGAATCTAGTCCCACCCCCTAGAGATCCATTCAAATGCAAAGAGTTTTTATATCGCTTGTAGGACAATCTGACAATAAGATATCCAGACTCCGATGATGTTGATAGGTCACAGACATCAGGAAGTCATGACATGCAAAGGATGTGCAACCAGGGGTTAAATTGGGATTGGGAGGTGGGTGGACCCTGAGATCCGGTGGGAGGTGGGTGAAAAAAGGTACAAACCAATGAATGTCTCAGCTCAAAATAGTTTTATCTTTAATGTATTGTGCACATAATTGTAATTGAGGAAAACAATGTTTAAAAAAAATGTATACTATTGATGCAAGCTTTTACATAATATATTTCAAGTTTATTGAGTGTCATTAATGCTGAGAATTTTTTTTACCCACGAAAATAATTGGTCATCCTCCTCTTGTCCTCACTTTTTCCTCCTTTATCCATCTTTCTTAAACTGGTGAGGCGCAAAACTTTCCTTTAAACTAATCACTGATCTCAAACTGTTTTAATTCATTTTCAGTGATTAACAAGCATGCAAACAACTGACTAATCAAATGGAAAGGGACACAGCTTCTTCACATTGTGTTAGGGAGATTAAATGATAAATGCGATTTAGAAAAATCAGTTTTAATCGCTAAGCAGTGGCGGAATCTTCCCCTGATTTTCCTTGAGTATCAATACAATTAATCCACAAAATAGGCTACTCAATACTATCATATATAGCCAGCTCTCCCCAAATAGGCAGTTTCAGCGAGTAGCCTAGACCGTATAGCCTACATTCATTTTCATTTGCAGTACAAAATTGTGCACATTTTGAATCAACATTATTTGCGGATACATTTCTTTCTCTGCACTCGTATTCATGGGAAATATCTGCAATGCGTAGGCTAGATTGTAAACACAATTGAAGTGCAGGTTTTGTTTTTGCTGGTTATTCTGAGAGCTAACATAGTAGATAACAGACGGGTGTATCTTATTTGTTAAGTGTAGACTACTTGGTGATTAAAACGGATTTTTAACGGATAAATTGAATTTATGATTTAATCCCCCTAACACGGTATGAAGACGCTGTGTGTTACTTGCCATTTGACTAATCCGATCATTGGCATGCTTGATTATAAAGGAAAATTACTGAAATGAATGAAAACAGGTTGAGATCAATGATTATTTTAAAGTAAAGTTTTAGGCCCCACCAATTTTCAGCTCACCAGTCGCCGCTGAATAAAACGTTATGTATGTGGGAAATATTAAATCCTAGCTTAGCTGCTGACCAACAACCTGCTGATTTTGCTTAAGCAATCAAAGTTGCCGTTAATAATAGCCGGCGTTCGTGGGGGTTGTTTATTCACCTCTCCTTAAAATGTTACATAGATGAAATTACATGTTAATGAAACTACCTACCGTGTCCGCTTCCAAACAATCAAGACAATCAACGATATTTTTCTTTCTATGCTGTCTATATAAACAGCTGTTCCACCTGAGTTTTTTTTTTTTTTGATTGGTTGAGCGAGTAACTGGCTAGAGGAAACACATGGGCTGGAACCTAAATGGACTGGATTGTCATAGTTATTTGTAAAACTGCCGGTCAAAATGATTTATTTATTTACCAAAGGTGGGTGGACGCCGTCCACCCGCGTCCACCCCAAATTTAACCCCTGTGTGCAACCAAATACAAAACATGACTCATGTTTGACATTATGTTAATTTGTCTAAAACACTGAAATGGGGGACTATGTATAAAAAGTGCTGTAATTATGACATGGTGAACCCAAAATGTATAAGAATAACCTTCAATAAAAGCTCTGGGTCTGCACTTTGACCACGCGTGAATTGTTTGATTACAAACAGAGAAAATAAAATATTAAATCAGAAAAAAGCAGAAAAATGCAGGTGGTTTTAATGTTGTGGCTGATCGGTGTAAGTGCTATCAATACTGAGCTGCGCTAGCGACAGCCTGACTTCACTGATATTAAGAACAGAATGAGATGCTCACTGTATAAGAGAAGAGCATATGGGAAAACCAACTGAGGTGATGGAGATGTTCCCCTTTCTGGAAGTGCCATTGCTTGTGAGTAGCCATCAGGATTATTACAGTGATATGATTTCTATTTTCAAATTTGAATTCCATTCCTCAGTTTGGCTTTGGTTAGTTTTCAAATGTTTTTTTTTTCAGTTTTAGTGTGGTTTATAATTTCACTAATTTCTAATTTTCAGTTTAGTTTTTAATAAGCATTCGTTTTTCAACTGTCATGTGCCCTTTTTGAGTGTGCTGGTACTGGTGCTACTACTTACTAACAGAAATGTTTCATTTGATGGCTATAAAAAGTGTACGAATAACCTTGGTACCCATCATGTTCTGTATGTTGTTCAAGACACAAAGCTTTTTTGAACATATTGTTTGTGTTTGTTGCAGATGCATCATGAAATGAGGCTGCGTTTCGGCCAGGACTTGGAGCTAAACCTTCAGGATGCTCTAAAAGTGAAGACACCCAACATCATACGGGTGGCTCATATTTGGAGTCAGACGGGCCTCCTATCAAACCTACTGGGAACTGAGGGTAACAAAGATGGTATGTTACACACACGCATTTGTACTCTCACACAACAACCTATTCCTGTGGTTGCAGTTCCTCTATAAATTGTATTGATAAAAACTCAAGGTTTTATAGTTTTATGCAGAGATAAGTTATTATTTATTCTGATAAAGGTGGATCACACCTACAGACAACGACTAAAACAGGAAAAACCGTTTTTTCGGGCAGTTCAACGCTGGAGTGAGGAATCCATTGCCACCCTCCAGGACTGTTTTGAAACCACAGACTGGCAGATGTTCTGTGTTGCAGCTGATGGGGACATTGATGAATACACAGACTCTGTCTCAGCCTACATCTCTAAGTGCATTGATAATGTCATCCCGAAAGTCAATGTCAGGACCTTCCCCAATCAGAAGCCCTGGGTTAATGGTGATGTCCATGTTAAGCTCAGAGCACGGTCCTCTGCCCATAGCTCTGGGGACCTGGAGGCCTTGAGGAAGTCCAGATATGACCTATGGAAAGCCATCAGAGATGCCAAAAGAGCCTACAGGGACAAGTTGGAGTCTGATTACCACAGTTCTGACCCAAGACGCATGTGGTGTGGACTGCGTTCCATCACAGACTACAAAGGGAGAAATAGCAGTGATGGCCAGCCCGCCACCTGTCTTCCGGACGAGCTCAACACCTTCTACGCATGGTTTGAGGCAAGCAATGCCATCCCTACTGTAAGGCTAGATGAGGACCAGGACCAGAATGCCGCTGCCCGACTCATCTACAACCTCCCCAAATTCTCCCACGTCACTCCTCTGCTGCGATCACTTCACTGGCTACCGGTCGCTGCCAGGATCCGATTCAAAGCCCTGACCCTTGCCTACACTGCCGCCAACAGGACAGCCCCCATCTACTTGCAGGACATGACTCAATTCTATGTGCCTGCTCGACCACTCTGCTCTGCGGCAGCAGGGCGTCTTGTAACCCCTCCCACCCGCCCAAAGGGATCACAGAGCTTCTGCACCCTAGCTCCCCAGTGGTGGAACAAACTCCCCGTCCCTCTCCGAACCTCCCCCTCACTATCCATCTTCCGCTGTGGCCTGAAGACTCATCTCTTCAGACTATACCTAGACTAACCACCACCACGCTGTATAAATATTTTTTTAAAAATTTAAAAAATACTCTTTTTCCTGTCACTTGTTACATGTTGCCCCATCCCTGCACTTCTTGGTAAATTGTATTTGTCCTAATACTGTAGCTTATTCTTCCGCCTAGTTGGCTTTGCTGATGTTAGACCAGGATAGTGTTCATTGTTCTCGGCTAGAAATAGCTGTACCAAATAAGTAATTGTACCTTACTGAACCCGTGTTCAGCAGTTGTCTATGATCATGAAAATGCACTTTTGTACGTCGCTTTGGATAAAAGCGTCTGCCAAATGAATGTAATGTAAGGACGACTGCACTCTGTCCCTATCTACGGCTGACGTGAGGAGAGCTTTTAAAAGAGTAAACCCTCGGAAGTCACCAGGGCCAGATGGCATTCCAGGCCGTGTCCTCAGCGAGTGTGCCGACCAGCTAGCGGAGGTATTCACCTCTATATTCAACCTCTCCCTGAACCAGTCTGCAGTCCCCACCTGCTTCAAACAGACCATCATTGTTCCTGTACCAAAGAAACCTGCCATCTCCTGCTGGAATGACTACCGCCCTGTAGCACTGACCTCTATTCACCCACATCTGCTCCCTTCTTCCTGACACCTTGGACCCCCTTCAATTTGCATACCGCCCCAACAGATCTACAGACGACGCCATCGCACTGACAGTGCACACCGCCCTCTCCCACCTGGATAAGGGAGACACTTACGTGAGGATGCTGTTTATAGACTACAGCTCAGCATTCAACACAATTGTGCCTGCTAAGCTCGTTCCCAAGCTCAGGAACCTGGGTCTTAACACCTCCCTCTGCAACTGGATCCTGGACTTCCTGACGGGCAGACCCCAGGTGGTGAGAATGGGTAACCTCACCTCTTCTGCACTGACCCTGAGCACCGGAGCCCCTCAGGGCTGCGTACTCAGTCCCCTCCTGTACGCCCTGTTCACGCACGACTGTGTGGCCACACGCAGCTCCAATGCCATCTTCAAGTTTGCAGACGACACCACCATCCTGGGTCTCATCTCCAACAACGATGAGACCGCCTACAGAGAGGAGGTCAGCGTCTTGGCAACATGGTGCCAGGACAATAACCTCTCTCTCAATGTCTGCAAGACTAAGATGATCGTGGACTTCAGGAAGCGACGGGGGGGGGGAGGGGTCACGCCCCCATTCACATCGACGGAGCTGAAGTGGAGAGAGTCTCCTGCTTCAAGTTCCTCGGTGTGGTCATAAATGATAACCTCACCAGGTGCAGGCAATCAGACGCAGCAGTGAAAACTGCCCAAAAGCGCCTATACTTCCTGAGGAGACTCAAGAAGTTTGGCATGTCTGCCAAAACCCTCATCAATTTCTACAGGTGCACCATTGAGAGCGTCCTCACTGGCTGCATTACTGCCTGGTACGGCAGCTGCTCCGCTGCTGACCGCAAAGCCCTCCAGAGGGTGGTGAAGACAGCGGAGCGCATCATTGGCTGCCACCTCCCCTCTGTGCAAGGCATCTACCACACACAATGCCTTAGGAAAGCACAGAAAATCATAAAAGACTTCAGCCACCCAGGCTATGGTCTGTTCTCACTGCTGCCGTCTGGTAGACGCTACCGGAGCATCCGGGCACGGACGACCAGACTCACAGTTTTTTCCCTCAGGCCATCAGGCTTCTCAACCAGCAACATTAATCTCTGGGATCACATTGATCACACGACCTCCTGTGTATGCTATGTACGTTCAATGTACAATCTTATGCACATATTCATCAGCACTCCTGCACTTTATATGGTTAATATTTAAATATTTAATACTCCTATTCTCACTGTCCATATCCCCCATCTGTACAGGCTTGTACTTATTTAATACTATGTTTAATATTATGTATATTTTAGATATTTTTTGATATTTTTGCTCTTGCTGCTACGTAGTTGCTGCCTGCCGAGTCATAAGAATTTCTTTGCTCAGAATGACCTGTGTTATACTGTGCACTTGACAAATAAAAACACTTTGACTTTGATATTTCAGATCTGGATAGGAACGCAGCAATAATGATTCTCCCTGCTTTATTCAGAGAGAGCTCCATGTTCCTCTACTGTTTAGATGAGGTATGTGTTGAATCTCCACATAGTCACCAACAGTTTTTTTGTATTGTCAATCTTTTATAGATTGAATAGCCTACTGCCAGGAGGTTGCTTACATATGTTTCCCTTGTATAGGAACCAACAAGCCCATTTCCAACCATCATCTTCCATGATGCAGCGAATCCCCTCCTTGCTGTGAAAGCAACCATAAATATGGATGGAGTCACCATCACGAGTGGCGAAATGGATGTGGCACAGTCTCAGAGTATATTTCCTGTTTAGTGTTGTAAACACCTCACAGCTAGACCAATGAGGGTTTGTAGCTGGAGGGGAAGGCACCGTGTGTTTTCCCTTGGCTGGTGTGATTCAAAACCGGAGATGTTATTTATTTTTCCTTTGTTCGTAAGAACAGGGCACAATTATACTTAAGAATGCACTGGTTCCGTCGCCACGGGTCAGATATGAATGCGCTGCTTCACATTCCGCTTAAGACGGGCCTGAAATGGACCAGCAACATTCTTGTTACTCTTCATTCGCAAACGGGGCTATGCTGTCATCAGAGATATATCTGACCTGTCGCCGGGCTGTCAACATTCCAATGGGAGCATCAGAATATTCACAAATGCGCGGAACAACACATCAAATATATCCATGACCACAGCAAGTAAGCGTAACAGTTACTATGGTTTACTCTCGTAATAATCTGACTCCAAATGTAATTAGAATTTAAAATTTGGTTTTAACCTTACGTGGATCTTGGAGTGGTTACACTCGACTCTATCTTGTGCCATCATTCCTCAATATATGCTCCCGGGATTAGCACTATTGTTAAATCTCAGTTCGGTGAAGCCTACAGAGGGTAGGAGGCTGACCACCATAATACATGCCTTCCTTTGTGCATAGATAGTTATGAGCCCAGGACAGTGTGTATCTATCGGGCTCCTTAAGGCGAATCCCTAACTTGACGACCTCACTAAAGACTTTCGCTGTACTAGACCCGTGATCAGTAGGTCCTAGTCATAATTGTCCCCCTGAGTATTTAATCAGAATTTCGGCTGAAAAGAATATAAAATGGATTAGAGTCATGAAGACCACGCAAGTTAAAAATAAGAAGAATTTATTAACAGGCAGGTAGGTCATTAGCTTCAAATTCATAGTCAATTTATAATACGGAAGGTTTTAAAACATAAATACAGAGTAAAAAGTTCTTATCCAGCCTGTTTAGCTACACACGAAACACAGAGTATGTGCAGTGTGGGAAGTCGATTACGATCTTCCCTGTTCAGCTACGCAAAGAACAAAGAGTATGTGCAATGTGGGAAGTCAATTACGATCTTCCTAGATTGCTTTGTCTCCCTTCCTTTTAACCTCTTAAGGCACAAGCCAAATCTTGCCAATCCTTGCCCATTTAGGGGGTACCCTATTTAAAGCTTTATAAGACGTGAACACCACAGAGACTTGAAAAATGGCTTAAATGAAGCAAGACATTTGTACAATTTACAATACTAACGCAGATTAATTTATATTCATAATTTTGGAAGAAATAAAGTGCCACAAATGCAATTGTTTTGACAAAAAATCCAAAATAAATTTGCACTTTTTAAGTTTGCAATGAAATACTGAGAGATTGCATATATACAGGAGGTTAAACTATACATGTGCTAGGTCAAAAACTTCTTGACCACAAGTTCATAAAATCTAAGGGTGGATATGTAGAACTACTATAGATGTATGAAGCAAAAACTAAGCAGTGTACCCAGCATCTCCAAATCTATCCAAAATGTCTAAATTATGCATTGCTGTAAATCGCAACATATCCACGTATTTCACTACAAATCAACTGTTTTGACTCAAGAAAATCACTGTTGCATAATTTTCAAATGGGAATTACAAGCTTTCAGCCAGTACAGTGGTCTAAAATAGCTAGGTGTCCAGAAACATATCCAAAATCTCTCCAAAATTAAATAAAATGCTTTTTGTCCATTATAAAGCATATAAATGAGCCGCTTATGAGGGTTTAAAAAACATTGCAATCAGATTAAAAAAATAATGCAAAAATATTGTCACACAATGCGGTACAGTACCTAAATGTGTAATAATTAACTCGTGTGTATTTCTATACACTCGTATGTTTTCTTGTATGGGGATGAGACAACATGAAAACAATTTTCAACCGTCCACCACGTTTTGGCAATGTTCCAACTCTGACGTCATCACTGTTGCATGCTTCACAAAAACTATTACACTTCCATATAACGCTTACATTACAGTGTGAAATATTCACATTATATAACACCACTAACCTATTTAAAGATACTCCATTTCAAAAATAACGTATATAACCGAAATATTTTGAGCGGTAATACTTACATAGCAATGATGAAATCTCTATGTTCAGTAGATGGAGACAGAGACAGTATCAATGATACTGTACTATTTGCTTCTGTTTTGCTCCAGAAAACGATGTCAGCTAGGTCTATCAGCAAACATATGGCTTAGCTATGTTCAGAAGTCCTTAATAATAATAGTATTTTCCAAGAAATTACGAAATATACTTGAACACGTTTCGTTAGGTGCAGCGTATTTGTCTGCTAGCAGAGTGAATGCGTAAGTGAATGCGATGCTAAGAATATTTTCTGTTACGCTGACCTATAAAACACTATTCCAAAAGCAGAATTAGACATGTTATACATCGTTAGAAAGCTTATACTCTCGCCTACTGAATAAATGAATTATCAATCAAGCCAGACTGTACTAAAAAGGGTGACGACACCGTAAACAACAGGTGTGGTATTACGCGCAGCTATTTTGGAAGATACCCAGGCGTCACAGATACGCGTATATTTCCCAAACGGATTGTCCAAGACAATATATGACCTCGCAGTCTCAAAAGGGACATCTCTACACGTAAAACCAACAGTAAGGATTTATATTTATTCAATATGTAGTCCCAGATATTGACTGTAGAATGACATGGTATCATTTTTAAAAACTTTTTCTCGTTTATTTCGTTATTCAGTGAGCAGCGTTTTCACTGCTGTATAGGCATATCTTAGGGCTATTGTCGGGTTTATCTTGTTGCTATGACGAAATATGATTTTTTAGTGGTGAATGAATATTTTTATGAATGCCAAGATAGACAATATTGTCCATTATGTCAAGGGTGGGCGGTGTTTTTTAGATGAGACTGCAGGGAGGGGGTGTGTGTTAAATGAACGACCGGAGCGACAATGGTGGGGCTGCGAAACTCCGTTTTCGGCACAGTTGTCGTGTATCGTCTACTAATGAAACTGAAACAACGCGTTTCTGTTTTCATCTCACACTTTGGTTGCAGTAGCACCGAATGTTTGAGTTTAGTAATCTAGGCACACCGGCGTGCCCACCACTAGGGTTTGTGCGCTAAGAGGTTAAGCTAAATCCCGCATTTGATCCAGGTGGCATTGCCATAAATTAACCTGGACGAATGATAAAATCTGGAATTTAGGGCCCCACTGTTTGGGAGCTGTTGTCAAAACAATTAGTGGGGAAATTGGGAAAAGGAGATGATTACCAGAGAGGACATTCCATTGGGATAGTTTTTTCCTGAGTTTCTGAAACTATGTTTTATCAAATTCTATTTGGTATGAAACATATTTCATTCAATTTGTTGAATTTCCCTGAATACATCCATACCAAACATGTCAAGGGGATTTAATATTATGGTGCAGTTGTCATGAAAATACCCTTTTGTTGAACCATTTTACATGCAATCCATGTTATCACTACATAAGGCATAATTCAGTAATATAATGAAAACATGTGCATGGTTTGTAAGGTTTTACGGGGTTTTTGAATATGACAAACAGATGGTTTAGAGTCCAGATTCAGAAAAGAAATAAAAAGTGTAATGGCAGAGGGGCCCACACTGTGGTACTCTCAAGAGCAGTTGCCCCACCATTTTTCCAGAGGCCTGATAATCTTTTCACCCTTAATGGCCCCAACACGCACACACCCACAACCATAGACAAAGAGACTAGTTCCCCTTATCTTAGTCTTGTCCAGAGGGTAACAGTCCAGAGAGCCAAATGGCCTGCTCATCCAGAGGAAGTCCGAGTAACCTATAGTTTTATCACAAGGCTCTCGGGTCCTTTGAAGTACAGGATGAGTCCCAGTGTGCAGGCTCTTTCAAATGCCAGCCTTTTCTGGGTCCCAGTTTGACTCCCCTCTTACAGTGTGAAGTTCCCCAAACAGATAACACACACATTGTCATTCATAGAACATCATTTGTTCAATGGGAAATGGTAAGAGAAGAGTGTACATTTTGAGCACAGGAATAGACAATCAACTTCCACAACACATTGCATGAATTGATGGAAATAGTTATTTTTAAGAAAATGTTTGCCAAGGCTAGATATCTTTTATATTTATACTATTCTTTTGTTGGTTAGGTTGGTTGAATTCAATCCAACTGTTGCTATTTGGAATATTCATTGGTCCATTTCAAATGTTGAGGATTGTCTAGTGATACTTTTGTTTTTAAATTATTACAACTGGCTTTGAATATTTAAAATCCTCACTGAAATTGTATTTGTATTTTATTTGTAGTGCTGATGTATTTTATGTAGTTTAAATACTGTGTATGCATGTAATAATACAATCCATTTGAAACCACCTCTCTCTCTCTCTGTTTCCTGAATCTACAATAGTGTGGTGGGGTAAAGGTGTTTTGCTATTGACGTTATCAATATTATAGGTTCAAGTTGCATTTATTAAAATTTGACAAGGCAGGGTACAGCAGCATAAAAACACAGTTTTTCAACAGTGAATCCTGAAATGCGTCAAACATAACAGCGATCAACATCGTAAGCAAAAAGCATGAAGAGCAATAGAACAAGAAACTCCTTTATCCCTACCTCCATTAATCTGCTGAACACACACAAGTAATGACATTGCTCTTATGAGCTTAATTTGATGACATTCTTGTTATGATTGTCTTATATTTATTCATTTATTTATTTAACCTAATAATGCACTGTATAAAACTATGCATTGACAATTATCAATAATTGGTTATGCCCAGATAATGCACTTTAGGGTCAAGTGTTTCCTGCTGGTTTTTTTAATATCATGTCTGTTAAGTGTCTGTACGTTTATGGTTGTCGTGTAAAATGTGGTCTGTGTTGTTTTAACCTGTGTATACCTGCCTGCAAAGCAAATTTCCCTCCGGGGACAATAAAAGTATTGATTGAAAATGGTGACGCTGCGAAACTCCATATTCGGCATAGTTGTCGTGTATCGTCTACTAATGAAACTAAAACAAAGCGTTTCTGTTTTCAACTCGTACTTTGGTTGCAGGAGCAATGAATGTCTGAGTTGAACAATTTAGGCACGCCGGCGTGCCGACCACTAGGGGGTGTGCACTAAGTGGTTAACTTCTGTATCTCATGACCTCATGTAAACCGACTGAATTCACAAAACACATCCCACAATAAAGCCCCAAATATGGGTGATTTTTTCCCACTGATACCATCACAAATGCTGCAGGACCAGCATCAATAATTCTCCCCATTGGACATTTAGGTACATCCGCTAATGACAATATCTCATCTTGAAACCAGCCAACTTCAGGACAGTTGTGATTTAAAAATTTTTCCTCCTACTTTTTCTTGATGGTCACATCACAAATCTTCAGGATCACCATCAATAATTCTCCCCATTAGATTTTTAGCTACATCTGCCAATGACAACATCTCATCTTGAAACTAGCCAACTGCAGGACAGTCGATAACAGGCAAAAACTTGGTGGTCTCCATCTTGGTTTTGTGTGAAAGCTAGCTTGCTAACTAATAATTGCCCCCCCTAAAAAAAGTTACTTTTACAGCTGTATGTTTGTGGGTAGGTAGGCCATAAAACCTCCATTTGTGACCATTAACGCTATTACTCTTTAACTAAAACATGGTGTAGCCAACTTCATATTTACATTTGTTTCATGCATACTTAGCTACACAGATTCATTATACCAGCTGCATGGCTCGCTAGCTTCCTAACTTCAGCTCAGTTCAGTTAAAAGGAAAAATCAAACTAATGTTACTGACGTATAGCTAGCTTTCCAGCACTGCCATATGTTATCAATGAAATCATTAATAACGTTAATCTAGCTGGACAGCTAACTATTAGCTACATAGCTATACTTATACAGATATTTGATTACAACACTAGCTAGCAATATTATGTGCTGTTAAATTATAATTAAAACGAAAAACACTGCCAGTGACATTAGCTATAGTTAAAAGTTCACTAAAGTTAACTAGCTACCTGCGAGCAGTTTCTACTCATCACTGGTAAAGTTCAGGTAAGGTATCTACCGAGGAAGCGAACAATACAGCTTCAATAACTACTGTTACTCAGGGGGATCCCCTGAGAACCACCATCAACCTAGGGGAACCCCCAAGAAGCTGATGTCAGATCAGACAGTGAAATGCAACTTCATTACAAACTACTGGTAACTTTCTTCCATTAATTACTCAGACTGGACATTAAATTTTCCAGTCGGGACCACAAACCAGACAAATACAAATAGTTTGAAAACCAGACATTTCAGTCAGAAACCGACCATCTGGCGACCCTATTTGCAGTACATTCTTTAACCGACCATCTGGTGACCCTGTTTGCAGTTAGTACATGCACTGAGTTGAGGAAATATTACTTCTCTAAAAAGCATTAAAAAGAAAAATGCTCACTTAAGGGGGGTAATAATGGGTGAAAAAAAGATATTTATGGCAACGAAATAATTTTCTTTGTCATTCCAGATTATGAAATTCACCAATATGAGCTATCGTTATAAGTTACCCTAACTAACAGTAATAGTCTATAGCAGGGGTCCCAGGTTTTTTCTTTAGCTGAGTATTACAATACCTGATTCAACTAACTAACAAATCATGGTGTTCAATCAAGGCCACAGTAAGCAGAAGCAGGTGCCTTTGTGCTGTCAGCAGCCATTTTTGTTTGCGGTGCATTACCTTTTCAGACTGTTGGGTAACGTTCTTGGCAAACAGAAAAAAGTTTGAATAGTCAAACTCAGAGGAACGAGACAAAGGAAACAGCACCAAAAAATGGTTGTATAACTGACAGACAAAAATACTGTAAACTGAGGAATTATGTCACAAAACTTAATCAAAAGAAAAAGAAACAATATTATGCTCTACAGATAAGCAGGACAAAGAATGATGGGAAAGAGCTTTGGAGTACACTAAATAATATAATGGGAAGAAACACCTCTCCACAACCTACATTTATTGGGTGTGGGGGTACCTTTATCACAAAACCCAAATAAATTGCAAATTACATGAATGATTACTTCAGAAGCAAGGTATATAAATTAAGGAAATAATTATCACATGGGACAGACAATAGCTTATCCGTTTTTAATATAAAAAAAATTATATGAGGGATAAAAACTGCAATTTTGAGTTCAGTGAATTAAAAGCGGAAACAGTGGATAAATTAATAAAGTTAACATGTAATGACTAACAACCAGGGATTAATAATAAAGATGGTAAACTGATTTGAATGGCTATAGACTATATTGCACACCCAATTTGTCACATACTAACTACCAGCCTGAAACAATAAATCTTTCCACAGGCTTGGAAAGAAGCAAAAGTTGTTCCACTGCCCAAAGACAAGAAAACATCATTTAGTGGCCCTAATAGTATAAGCTTGTTACCAGCAATAAGTAAGATCTTTGAGAAGGCAGTATTTGATCAAATACAAGAATACCTCTCAGTAAATAATCTGATAACAAACTTCCAGCATGTTTACAGAAAGGGACACTCTACACTCCTCCTTTTGCCCAGGAGTGTACATGCACAGGTCTTGTGCAAATAACAGAGGACTGGTACAGAGATCTGGACAACAAAATGATCTGTGGAGCAGTCCTATTAGATTTTACGGCAGCATTTGATGTTACTGACCATAAGCTTTTTGAAAAGCTTGAGTGTTATGTATTTAGATACCATTGCTTGCTCGGATACCATCTGCAGCTGCCTGGATGGAAAACTATCTGGTAAATAGACCGCAGAGAGTCTTCTTTAATGGAAGTTACTCAGAGTGTCTGTGGAATGTGGAATTTCTCAAGGGAGCTGCCTAGGCACTTATGTATTCAATTTTTACCAACGATTTACCTCTTGTACTAAAAAATGCTAAATTAACTATGTACGCAGATGACACTACAGTATATGCAATCAGCAACAGCACCTGCTGATCTGACTGCCATCTTGACCAGGGAGTTAGATATTATCGGATAATGTATCCTTGAAAACAAACTGAGACTTAACATATACAAAACAAAAAGCATAGTATTTGGTTCAAATCATTCTCTAAGGTGAGAGCCAGAGCTTAAACTCTTTATAAATAAAACATCCATCCAGCAAGTAAAGGAAACCAAGCTATTGGGCATCACCCTTGACAACAAATTGTCCTGGTCAAAACACATCAACACTATTGTCAATAGAATGGGCAAGGCGATGCAGAAAATACCTTACACCTCATTTAAATAAACTTGTATTAAGTACTCTTATTCATTCACAGCTTGATTACTGCCAGATAATATGGGCGAATGCCACAAAAAAAGATTTCAGCAAACTCCAGCTAGTACAGAAAAAGGTGGCACACATTGCTCCCCAGTGTCCGTACGGCACTAACATCGATTGCATGCAGGGGTTAAATTGGGATTTGGGGGGTGGGTGGACCCTGAGATCCGGTACGAGGTGGGTGAAAAACGGTACAAACCAATGAATGTCTCAGCTCAGAATAGTTGTATCTTTAATGTATTGTGCACATAATTGTAACTAAGGAAAACAATGTTACAGAATTAAAGAATGTATACTATTGATGCAAGCTTTTACATAAAATATTTCAAGTTTATTGAGTGTCATTAATGCTGAGAATTTTTTGTTACGCACAAAAATAATCTGTCATCCTCCTCTTTTGTCCTCCCTTTCTTTCCTCCCTTTACCCATCTTTCTTAAACTGTCGATTTGAAACAAAATAAAACCAGTGGCGACTGGTGAGCTGAAAATTTGTGATGCGCAAAACTTTCCTTTAAATTAATCATTGATCTCAAACTGTTTTAATTCATTTTCAGTGATTAACAAGCATGCAAACGATCTGACTAAGCAATTGGAAAGGGACACACAGCTTCTTCGCATTGTGTCAGGGAGATTAAATGATAAATGTAATTTAGAAAAATCTGTTTTAATCACTAAGCAGTGGCAGAATCTTCCCGATTTTCCTTGAGTATCAATGCAATTAATCCACAAAATAGGCTACTCAATAGCAATACTATCATATATAGCCAGCTCTCCCCAAATAGGCAGTTTTAGCGAGTAGCCTAGGCCTTATAGCCTACATTTATTTTCATTTGCAGTACGAAATTGTGCCCATTTTTAATCAACATTATTTGTGGATACATGCACTTCTTTCTCCGTACTCAAATTCATGGCAAATCAATCAATCAGACTTTATTTTATTTCATACAAGTTAAATGTAACACAAAGTGCTTAACACAATACAACAAACCACCCCCCCCCCGATTCCATACTCAAAGCAAAGATTTTGTAAATTAATAAAACACTCAACAATAACAGCATTCAATAAAAAAGGAACTATGGAACTGAGGAAATGCTGTCATAAAAAACAGATAAATGCATAAAACTCAATTAAAAGCCAAACTAAAAAAATAAGTAAATAAATAAAAACAGATAAATGAATAAAACTCTAAAAGCCAGACTAAAAAGGTAAGTCTTGATATGAAAAATATCGACATTCTCTGCAGCCATCAGGTTTTCAGGAAGGCTGTTCCAGAGGCGTGGACCATAGTAATAAAAGGATGCCTCACCTTGGGTTTTTGTTCTGACTTTAGGGATGATTAAAAGGCCACTACCAGAAGACCTGAGGGTCTAAAAGCAAATCTGATAAATAGATGGGACCAAGACCATTAAGATCTTTATAAACCAATAAAAGGACCTTAAAATCAATTCTGAAGCAAACTGGTAGCCAGTGCAGAGACTTTAAAATTGGTGTAATGTGTGCTCTCTTTCTGGTCCTAGTCAATACACGTGCAGCTGAGTTTTTCAGTACTTGTAATTGAGCTATATTCTTTTTAGGGAGACCAGAAAGTAGAGCATTATAGTAGTCAATTCTGCAGGTAATAAAGGCGTGTATTAATGTCTCTCTATTGGCTCGAGAGAGAAATGGTCGCACTCTGGCAATGTTCTTAAGATGGTAGAATGCATTCTTAGTTATGTTTCTAATGTGAGGTACAAAACTAAGATTTGAATCAAAGATAACTCCTAGCTTTTTTACTTGTTGACAGGGGTTTAATGCCAGTGCTTGCAGTTTCACATTGAGTTTGTCTCTCTGAGCTTCAGTACCAATAACCAAGACTTCAGTTGTGTCCTGGTTGAGCTGTAGAAAATTCTCTGCCATCCATAATTTGATATCTAAAATGCAGTTAAAAAGGGCATCTATTGGCCCTGAGTCATCAGGAGACACGGAAATGTAAAGCTGTGTGTCATCAGCATAGCTATTGAAATTTATGCCGTGCCTCCTGATGACGTTTCCAAGTGGCAGCATGTAAAGGTTAAAAAGTGTAGGACCTAAAATTGAACCTTGGGGAACACCACAATTCATTTTATAGCTTTTAGATGAACATTCACCCTTGTTTACAAAAAATTCTCTGTTGGTAAGATGAGATTTGAACCAGTTAAAAACAATACCAGAGAGGCCAATCAGACTGTGAAGTCTACCTAGAAGAATTGAGTGATCTATCGTATCAAAGGCAGCACTGAAGTCAAGTAGTACTAATATAGAAAATTTTTTCATATCCATATTGGACCTGAGGTCGTTTACAACCTTGACTAGTGCTGTCTCAGTGCTATGATTGGCCCGAAAACCAGATTGGTATTTTTCAAAAATATTGTAGGAGTTCATTTATCATTTAGCTGATTAAAAACAAGCTTCTCTAAAATTTTACTTAAAAATGAAAGATTTGATACTGGTCTATAGTTATTAAGGAGTGAGGCATCTAAATTGTTTCGCTTCAGGAGAGGTTTAAACAATGGCGGTCTTTAGAGCAGTAGGGAAGACACCCATCTGAAGAGAATAGATTACAATGTTAAGTAAATCTTAATCAAAAAAGCTATGAACTGTTTTTAAAAAGGATGTGGGAATGGGGAATAAAAAAAGCAGGTTGTGGGTTTTAATTGGGAAATAACTTTACCAAGCATCTCAGCATCAACCAAGACAAATCTCTCCAGCGTTTCAGGTAAAAACAAGGGTTCTGGGGTATTAAGATTCATAGGCTGACATTATTAGATTATCAAATCTATGTCAGTGTCTAATAGTGTCTATTTTATCTCTGAAGTGGACTGCAGATTCTTCACATTTGGAGCTGGTAAGCATACTGCTAGACTTCCTAAAAACAGGGTTAATTAAACGGTCAATGGTTGAAAAGAGGATTTTGGGGTTATTCCGGTTGTCGGTTATCAATTTTGAGAAGTGTGCTTGTCTTGCATGTTTCATTGCCTTATTGTAAATAGTCAGCTGTTCACGGAAAATTTGATAGCTGACCATTAATTTATTCTTTCTCCATCTTCTTTCTGCTGTTTGACAGTTTCTCTTTAATTGTTTAGCTTCCTCATTTCTCCAGGGAGGTGCCAGATTAGAAGTAATCTTTTTCAGTTTTAGTCGTGCCACTGTGTCAACGGTTGATCTTATGTCTGCAGCAGTGTCACGTAAAAGATCAATAAAAGGTGCAGCCACTTCAGTAGTAAGATAGCGCTTCCAGTTCGTTCTGGAATATCCCGTTGTATAAAACCATTGACAGTAAAAAAGACACAGAAATGATCAGAGATGCCTACATCCACAACAGAAGAGATATTAGCAGACAGGCCATGGGTTATTACAAGATCTAACATGTTTTGTTATGAGTAGGCTGATTAACTTGTTGGATAAAATTCATACAGTTCAACAAATTAAAAAATTCCAAAGCAAAAGAGTCTGATTGTCTACGTTGTAGCGCAGCCAATTAGTAAATAATTTAAAGATAGCTTTTTTTTTCACGTTGGGCGCCAGGCAGCGGTAATCTGCCAAAATATGGTAGGCCAATGCTACAATACCGTTCCTATTAGGACAAAAACATTACAACAGTCATTTTTTTAAAGAAAAATCACTGAATGTATTCAGAATTAAGAGTATTTTTCCCAGTTGTCAGTCCATTACCGAACCCATAGTCCTTCCAATCGCACAATACAAAAAAAAGAAAAAAAATTCCAAGTCAACTCACGTCGCATATAAAAATCATTTATAGTCCATAATAATGTTCACAAAACTCTGAAATTATATAGTCTCTGTAAATGTTTCAGTTCAGTCCCATGAAGACGTGCAATCTTTCATTTTACCAAAATGAAATGATACCGCAATATGCGGAGACACTCCGAAAATTCGTTCAGTAAACAGTGTCAACACAGATAAACAAAAAACCCCGTCTTTCGAGCAAAATTAGTAAAGTATAATTAATATCCAAATGAAAAACCCAAGCAGGTATTCAACAGTTCATTTCAGTTCAGCCTTTCAGTTAAGCAAAATTAAATGAAACGCAATATGCGGAGACATTTCGTCAGTTCGCAAACCCGAAAGTTTGTTCACTAACAATTTCCAACACAAAGATTTAGAAAAAAAAACTCTGTCTTTCATTGAAAAATAATAAAGTGAAATTTATAACAAAACGAAATATCAACCAGGCATGTAAGGAGTTATGGGATGGTCACAGACTATGAGTTTATGTTATTATGCAAAAAACGTAGGTCAGTATCGGCAAGCGGAGAGAATAAAATTGGAGTTTCAGTGGAGATTAGAAGCAAAGGATTTAGGAACATGGGGAAGTTATATCTAGTATCTTTTCGAGTCGACAACAGTTCTGGCAATGGGAACAGTAAAAATGGAATTAAAAAAAAACTTCAAACCAGTTCCTTGCGCTGTTGCCTTCTTCTTATGTGGGTTGGCTGGCTGGCTGTACAGCCAGCAGGGTGTTGTGATGCGTCTAGTGCAGTCTGCTAAATGAGCCATTGCATGTAGGGATGCCTGCAATCTCCCTCCTTCAGCTTCTGCCGCTGGCCACCCCAGCCGGGGTCCAGGAAGCAGCGTGTAAGTCTTCTGTGGTCAGTACATAGCCTCTCCCTCACCAAGACTCCTACTATGCCTCCTCGTGGCAGCCCATGGTAACTGGGGTTTCACAACCCCAGGCTGAACCAGTAGGGGATCTCGGAGCTGCAGTGGTCCCTAGAGGTGTTACGCCAACCACTGTCCCACTGCCACGTGGGTAAACCATTGGGTGGTACGATGGCTAGGGGAGTAAACCCTGAGCTCAAATCTGCAGTTGGGGATAGTCACAGGCGGAGTCCAACAGACCGGACCACCGGCAGTCCCCTGCAGCTCCAGCCAGACGAAGGTCGTCATGAGCTCCTCATGCCACCGGAAGTATGCCTGGCGGAGTGAAGATGGTGGGAGTGAGGACTGCGCACCAGCACCCTCACCTTAATCCTTTCCCTGCGCAAGCCCCTTGCCCCACCCCTCCCCCCAAAGCCCTGTGGCGATATGGAATGGCAGCAGGTACAGGCCAAGGATGTGGCTGGGAGTGCCTAGCCAAACCATACACACAGGCGGCAATGGAGTGATGGTCGCTGAGATTGCGGGATGGAGCAGCGTGTCTCCTCGGCAGCTTCCATTGCGTCTGAGCAGCCCCACACTGCTCACCCCTGACGGGGAAGGACCTAGAAAAGGTGGTCCAAAAATTGTCTGCTCCCGCAACTCCGGACGGTAAGCCGCAACCGTCGGAGCATCCCTCTTTGCGGTCGAAGAAACAAAAAGAAAAATATTTACTTGCATCGCTTCGTGGAATGTCCGCACGCTCCTGGATATGGCTGAAACACCTGACAGGCCCCACCGTAGAACAGCACTTGTGGCCCTTGAACTCGCAAAGTATAACATTGACATCGCAGCACTCAGCGAGACCAGGCTACATGGAGAGGACTCCCTGACAGAAGTTGGTGCGGGGTACACCTTCTTCTGGAAAGGGGTCCCCGAAGGCACACGCCGCCTCCATGGAGTTGGCTTCGCTGTGAAGACCCATCTGCTGCAGCGCATCCCAGAATCCCCCACTGACATCAACGAAAGGCTGATGACATGGCGCATTCCTCTTACAAAGGGACGCCTCATCAGCGCCTATGCACCAACCCTGGATGCAGAGAATAACATCAAAGAGGACTTTTACAGAAGTCTTGACTCCATCATCCAGAAAACCCCAGCAGACAAACTCATACTCACGGGAGACTTCAATGCTAGAGTGGGCACAGAGCATCTTATATGGAGTATAGTCCTTGGCCAGCATGGAGTGGGGAAAATGAACAGCAATGGGCTCCGGCTCCTCTCCCTCTGTGCGGAACATCGCCTGGTCATTACCAATACCACCTTCCAGATGAAGAACAGGCTCAAAACCACCTGGCAACACCCCCGCTCAAAACACTGGCACCTCCTGGATTACATCATTGTCCGTCAAAAGGACAGACAGGATGTTCTTATCACCCGAGTCATGTGCGGGGCTGAATGTTGGACTGATCATCTTATGGTTAGATCCAAACTCCTCATAGATATTCAACCCCGCCGCCAAAGGACAGCCCCAAACAGAAAACTCAACTGCACAGCACTGAACAACCCCACCACCACAGGCAACCTCCGACGGCTCCTTGCAAGAAACCTTGATCGAGTTCCAGAGGAATCCACTGATTGGTCAGCTCTGCGCACAGCTATCCACAGTGCAGCCTCAGAAGCGCTTGGTCTACCAAGGAAACGTCACCAGGACTGGTTTGATGACAACTCTGCCAAAATACAGTCACTCCTGCAAACAAAACGTGAAGCCCACAAAGCTCTCCTGTCCAACCCTGGATCCTCCACCCTGAAAACCACTTTTGCTGAGGCAAGAGCTGTGACCCAGCGTGCTCTCCGGATCATGGAAGACACCTGGTGGGTGCAGAAGGCACAATAAATCCAAGCCTTTGCAGACTGCAATAACACCCAGGGCTTCTATGATGCCATCAAAGCCTTATATGGCCCCACGAAGCAAAGTAATGCCCCTGTCCGATCAGCAGATGGGGACACTCTTCTCAAGGACCGTCATGAGATCCTTGGCCGCTGGGCAGATCACTTTGAGACCCTCCTCAACCACACCAACCCTGTTGATCTTCACATCCTCAATAAACTTCCAGACCTTCCACCAATCCTGCATCTCGACACTCCGCCACAGTTATTTGAAACCCGCCAAGCCATCAGGGGCTTGAAGAACAACAAAAGTGCAGGACCTGATGGCATCCCAGCAGAGGTCTTCAAACATGGGGGGTACCTTCTCACACGCCGCCTACACCTCCTGATCACAAACATCTGGAAATCCGAGATCCTCCCGCAGGACTGGAAGGATGCTAACATTGTGGTCATTTACAAACGGAAGGGGGACAGAGCAGTTTGTGGGAACAGCCGGGGAATCTCTCTCCTCTCCACTGCAGGGAAAGTGCTGGCAAAGATCATGCTCAACAGACTGGTGGAACACATTTCGGAAAGTGCTCTCCCAGAAACACAAAGTGGTTTCCGGAAGTCTAGATCCACTACTGACATGATCTTTGTCTTACGGCAGCTACTAGAGAAGAGCAGAGAGCAGCGCAAAGACCTGTACGTAGCCTTCATTGACCTCAGCAAAGCCTTTGACACCATAAACCGTGAGATGCTCTGGAAACAGTTCTCCAAACTTGGGGTACCACCCAAGTTTCTCTCCATCCTGCAGCAACTGCATGATGGCATGCAAGCCAGAGTTTTCACGGGAGGACTCCAGTCAGAGTCCTTCAAGGTCAACGTTGGGGTGAAGCAAGGCTGTGTCTTGGCACCGGTCTTGTTTAATCTCCTCCTCTCAGCCATCACCCACCTCTTCCATCATGCCCTGGGACACAGAGATGGAGTTCACCTGGAGTACCGCCTTGACGGAAGTCTATTTAACATCCGACGCCTCCAGGCCTATACAAAGACAAAGACCTGCCAAATCTCTGAGCTTCAATATGCAGATGACTGCGCTGTCTTGGCACATAGCCCAGAGTCCATGCAGCATGCCCTAAACACAATCTCTGGCCTATACCAGTCCTTTGGTCTCCAGGTTAACATTCAAAAAACTGAAGTTCTGGCACAATTTACTGTCCAACCTCCTTCACCCCCCAGCTTCCAAATCAATGGTGTTCCACTCAAAGTAGTGGGCCAGTTCACCTATCTTGGCTCCACACTTTCCTCAGACTGCTCCCTTGACACTGAAATAAACAGCCGCATCAACAAAGCCTCATCAGCCTTTGGGCGACTCCGCAGAAGGGTTTTTGAAAACAAAAACCTGAAGGTCAGCACCAAGGTTGCCGTATACAATGCGGTATGTGCCTCCACTCTGCTCTATGGGGCAGAAACGTGGACCCCATACAGACGGCACATCATGAACTTGGAGGCCTTCCACATCCGATGCCTTCAAAAGATCCTCGGCCTGTCTGGGGAAGATCGAATCCCCCATACTGAGATTCTGTCCATGACCAACTCCACCTGCATGGAAGCAGCAGTGGCTAAAAAACATCTTCGCTGGATAGGGCATACCATCCGCATGCCTGACCACCGCTTAGCCCACCAAGCCCTCTATGGGCAACTCAGCGCTGCAAAACGGGCCGCTGGCGGACAAAAGAGGCGCTACAAGGACTACACCAAAGACCTCCTGAAGCGCTGCAACATAAACCCCTTCCAACTAGTACCTCTGGCACTCGATAGATCGGCATGGCAGGGCACCTGTGCCAGGGTGGCCGAACAAATACATCATCACACCATGCAACAGAGGAGGACCGAAAGACGTGCCCAACGACACCAGAGGGCTGCCGGCATTACCCCAACATCTGGGCTCCCTTGCCCCACCTGTGGACGAGTGTGTGGCTCACGCATCGGCCTCCACAGCCACATGAAGTGGCACCAGCGTCCGTTGAACCCCCCCCCCCCCCCTCGGAGCAAGCGTCATCATCGGACACGATGGACAGCTAAGAGTCTTCTTATGTTCCTCCCACAAGAAACGATAAGATCGAGTGTTCCTTAATCCAAAGGAATTTAATGGAATACTCTCCCAGGGTAAGAACCGGAGAATACAAAAGTATACACTTTAAACTCTTTTTTTGTTCCTTTGTTCGTGGATTTCAAAACTTCCCGCTACCTCTCTCTTCCGTCCTCATTCTAACTTTTTTGAATTCTCCACTCCCCTTCCGTCATACCTCACTTCCTCCCTTTTCTAACTTTCTAAAACCCAACGTCATGTTATAAATGAATTTAAAACAGAAATTATGCCATGATTAGTGTAGGCTATAAGACTTTAAAAAAAAAAGTTTTATTAACTTAAATAAGGCACTAAATGTTTAAGTTGAAGAGGCAGATTGCCACAACGTGCAAGTTAAAATCACCTAAAATAATAATTTTGTCATAATTGGTGTGTATAATTGAGAGTACTTCTGAAAAATCTGAAATAAAAGAAGAGCATTGTTTGGGTGGCCTGTAAACTATCATACACAGTATAGGAGGGCTGCTAAAAATAATGGAATGATATTCAAACAATGTGTATTCATCAAATGTAATGTCTTTTAAACCAAGTGACGCTGAGAGGATGGTTGCTGTACCCCTACCTTTTTTTACCTTTCCTGGAGGAGTATGAAAAATTGTAATTTGATGGTGAGGCTTCAATAAGAGTTGCTGATCCATCCGTACTAAACCAAGTCTCAGTTAAAAACATGCAATTGATATTATTATCTAAAATCAGGTCATTAGAAATGTCTTGTTTAAAATTGATCTAACATTCAAAAGTGCCATATTCAGGGACACTGGAAAAGTTCTCTTCAGGGGTGAATTAGCAACTGATGGTTTATGTGTGCATAGAGATCTAAGATTGTTAAAATTCACACCATAAGTTCGTTTGGTGTTATGTCCGGTAGTGATTATGACCGGAATTAATGAATAAGAGCTTGGGGTGTCACTACGCTTAGGCTTACTGCAGGGGGAGCTAGCAGTTCTATGAGAGGTAGTGGAGAATGTACCTGGCTCACAAGAGGTCAGTAGTCAATCACGTGAGGAGGTGGATGTTGACCCAAGCTGGTCAGTGGCATACTGATTGTCCGTGAGGTGTAAAATGGTATGGTGAATGTTCGAAGAGAGCAGCCGTGATCCCCGAAAATTAAGATGAATGCCGTCGTGTTTAAAAGAGTCATTGCACTCCCATAAAATATTAAAATTGTCAATAAAAACAGCACCGTGCTCCCGTTCGTGGGGGACGTTTATTCATCTCTCTTTAAAATGTTGCATAGATGAAATTACATGTTAATGAAATTACTGACTTAGTCCACTTCCAAACAATCAGTACAATCAACGATATTTTTCTTTCTGTGCCTGTCTATGTTAAGAGACCGTTCCTCCTGAGTTTTTTTTCTTCGGATTTTTCATTGGTTGAGCGAGTAACTGGCTAGAGGGAACACATGGACTGGAGCATACGAAAAATGGACTGGATTGTCATAGTTATTTGTGAAAATTATTTATTTACCAAAGGTGGGTGGACGCAGGTGGACGGCGTCCACCCCCAATTTAACCCCTGATTGCATGCACTTCTGTCTCAACTGGCTAAAAGTTGAAGACAGGATGATCACTGCGCTTCTACTCTCAACATGGAAAGTTTTACAATCCAAAACTCTATCATGTCAGTACAGTCAATTAAAAAACAATTTAGTGTCATATACATATGCCACTAGACAGGCAACAGAAGGCCAGTTTTCACTCCCCAAGGGAAACACTAATTTCCTTAAACGCACAGTAGCATATAGAGCAATGAAAACATGTAATTCTTTACCACTGTTATTGATATTAACAAAGAAATCAATGTTTAAAAAGCAAATAAGGAAACACTTAGGAACATCATATTTGTAGTTTTTGCTGGTAACTCTGTTGAGAGAGTCATTAGTGTAAGTTTTACTCATACATATTAATGTTATTCTCTAATATATGTCTTAGGTTTGCCATTTGTGTTGACTGTGATGTTTAATGTATGTTTTTAAATGTGTCTGATTTGTGTTGACTGTAATGTTTAATGTATGTTTTTAAATGTGGACCCCAGGAAGACTAGCTGTGATTTAGGACACAGCTAATGGGGATCCTAACAAATAAACAAATAGGTTTCAATATGTTCACGAACGTTAGTGAACGGTCGCCGTCTTGAACACACGTCTCGTCTACATTTTAATTACTTTAACTAGGCTAACGCTACTGTAGCTACCTTGCTAATGGTATTTTAACCATTAACATTGACCATTAACCATTAACATTGTGGCATTTGCAAGGTACACAATGAAACCCAAGCAAAATACAATAAACCATTTAAAAACATGACTTTATTTGTAATTCATGATAAAGGAAAAATTACTGAATCCATGCCTGTATTTCTTTAAGCTAGAATTTATGTGTTTGCATGTATGTATGTGTAAGCATGTCTCACTCCACATTTCATTTTCTTAGGGTTAATACATTTATATGATTATTATTATCAGTTGCTCATAACACAGCACAAAAAGAAATGATATTTCAACAAAAACACATTTTCAGTGGACTAAAATGCCAAGTTACTCAAGCACACAAAGCACTATAAAGGCATTAAAACTTGCTAAATCTAGGCCTGCCATTAAATGTATTAATATTAAAATGAGGCCAAGTTACAACAAACAATATCGATGTATCTCACACACAAATTAAACAAGCTCTATTAATGCTTTATCAAATTAATGCTACTCAATGTTTCTGAAATTATTTAATGTAACTTGGCCCTGCGTTTTTTTCATTGTCAAACGGTACAACTATCGTACTTAATTTAAGCAATCTTTCCAAGTCTCTGTGCTCTGTGATTTTCATTTAATGGCTGATTTACTCAACTGTAGCCGTCACTGAATCAGTTCAATGACTGTTCCCAGTTAATTATGACATGTAGTAATTCACACACCATTAAATGTTCAATAGTGAGTTCCCCAACTGGAGAAGTCATTAGGTTGTCATGACACCTGGAGAACTAGGCATGATATGGTATTAAATGGCTGCCATTTTACATGATACCCATCTCTGTTGGAATTATTATTTAAACTGAGCAGAGACATGCTTTTGTATTTTAAATTGATATTTAACACATTGTACAGGTTGTCACATATAATAATGCACATTCTGCTAAGAATAAAAAATTTTGCAACCCACTGTAACTGTCCACTGTTGAGGGTCCCATTACACCAGATATTAAAAGAAATAAGGAAGCAATTATGACCCTAATAAGTAAGAGACACAGAGGGTTCCTGTGTCATGCCATATTAAGGAGTATGTTTTCTCAGATATACATGGGTCAAATGGGCTGAAATGTTGCATGTCCTGCCTGCAGTTTTTCCTAGAATTTTTTTTTTAGTGGGCAGTGAGGGAACAAAACAGGGGGTGGGGGGAGGGGGGTGGGGATTGCACTGGTGACAACATACATTTAAAAATTCACGATGACAATTAAGAGGTATATTGAGCTTGTAAGTGAAATTGCCTCCAGGGAGCGTCTGGTTCATGACGTCACAGCCCAATGTTAAAATCGTATTGACTTTTTAAAAGATTTCTCATGTTTTTTTGGAACCGTCATTCTCTGTCGTAGCATGTGCTTGGTTCTATTTATTTCAATCTCTGGAGGGAAAAATAACGGATTCATGTCGATTTACGATGTGTTGGTGGTCCTGAACTACACTAAAATCAAAGTCGCACGATATACGTCACAACCACGTGTGCTTGTAAGTCTACCCGCCAAGTGCGGTGCCTAGGCTCCAGGGTGAAGTTGCGCCTAACTGCTGGTCTGGGATCAGATTTCCCTTCCCAGGTCCTAACTTTAACCATTAGTAGGGGAAGAAATCCTGCAGTCATGCTGCAGTACTGGCAATTTTTGCAATGCACAACATTGGGCCTACAGACGTGGAGTGCTGATGGCGGAAAACTGCTGCTACGAAGGAAGTAATGTCTATAAAAGACCTGTATCCTCCTAGAGAATACAAGGCTGTCCGAGAGGGACCAGGCATGGCTGAGGGATCAATTGGCAGGAAGATTTAAAGGAATTGGCTGGCTGCTGTCACCTGAACCTGAAGAGCAGCCCCAAGAACAGAGCGTAGAGTCTGTGTCATTGCCATTGTCACAGATTCTTCAGCAGTTTGGCCATCTGGGGGAGGAGGCAATACGCAATGCTTTCACCCTCACTGAAGAGCAGGTGACCAACTTGCAGAGGTACACCATTGGCCAGCGGGACAACCCACACTGGCACGACTTCCGCAAAGGGAGACTGACGGCAAGCAAATTTGGGTGTCATCAAAGCGAAGAATGTGTCTCCAGCGCTTGTCGACAGGATCCTCCTGGAGAAGTCTCTCGTGGGAGTGTTTGCTGTTCAGTGGGGCATCTCGAATGAAAAGGAGGGGGTGACGGCATTTGAGCAGGCAACAGGGCTCAAAGTGGAGGACTCTGGCCTTTGGCTTACAAGATCAGGGATCCTGGGAGCTTCCCCTGATGGTCTTGTTGGAAAGGAAGAACTTCTCGAAGTCAAGTGCCCTTATCGGGAACGCAACATGACCATCGAGGAGGCCATTGCCAACAAAGATTTTTGTCTTCAGAAGGAGGGGGGGGGCATACTCACTGAAGACTACTGTCTACTGGCACCAAGTGCAGGGCCAACTCCACGTAACTGGTCGATCCACCTGCTTCTTTGTTGTGTGGACCACAAAGCAGGCCATAGTTATTGCAATAGCCCGTGATGACACCTGGCAGGAGAACATTGCAGCACTGGAGGGCTTCTTCAAGCTGCTGGACATGTATATTTGTAAATAGTAATCATTTTTATCAATCAGTTAATGTTCCACCTTAAGGCTTTTTTTATAATTAGTTTTTTGGGAGACAATGGGTCAGCATTCTCGTTGCGTCTTCTGTCAGTATCTGGTCACAGGGAAGCTAATGATCCAACATTTTTATAGAAACAATTTTGGTAATATTTTATATAAATGCTGATTTGCGTTTCTGTATGCCAATGGCACAATCTAGCTTAAACACTGCAAATTACTTTTGGAGTCTTTAGTATATCGAACCCCATTCTTGTTCATCAAATAAGACACGTCATCAGTTCAAGTACTTAAAGGTATTTATTGAAAAATATCTTTATTTATTATATTTATTGAAAACAGCAAACTATGGGAAGTCCACTTAGAATATCATCATAATGTACAACTTCACCAGTCTCACTTAAATCGCTGCTGACTGGGGACACACACACACACACACACACAATAACAAGCACGAAACCGTCCAGACCCACGGCGCACCTGTACAAAGTGTCATGAGTAAAAGTTGGCTAACTATATAGCTAGCTTGCTTACTTTACTTATGGCAGTCCATTGATATTGATGACGTTGCTCCAAATTCATTTGTTGGGGGTTTATTGGGGTGTATTTCGTCTGTGAATAGCCATTTGGCTGTGCAGGCTAATGCCCGATCCGCAAGTCTTGCCACATGAGGGGCGGGGAATACGGCACAGATAAGGGACCGTGCAGCACGTTAGTGCCTCTGTGCACACCGCTGTATTCTCCTCTCTGTAGCTTGCTCCTGAATGTGAGTGATTCCCTGGTGGAAAGTGGAGCTCCAGGTGTGGCAATCAGCAGCCAGGGACTCTAGTGCTGGTGGTTTGATGTTGCACTTCTTCAGGAGGACTTTTAGTTGATCTATGAAACGCCTTTTCTGGCCCCCAGCAGACCTATGACCATCCAAGAGCTGGCCATAGAGGACCTGTCTAGGAAGGCAGTGGGCAGGCATGCGGATCACATGCCCAACCCAAAGCAGATGTCTTTGCGCAAGGAACACTGCAATGCTGGGTGTGTGGGTCCGGTCGTGCAAGCCACATAGCGCACCGTGTCTTCCAAGGACACACCCAGGATCCTTTGGAGGCAGTGGATGTGGAAGGCCTCTGGAGTTTGTATGTGCCTCTGGTAGGGGATAGCTAGCTAGCTATGGTATGTCCTCACCTCTGTAACGTTATTTTTTGGCCTCCGTATGTCCACACATATGTATCGGTGGTACGCGCTAACTAGGTTAACTAAAGTAGGCGAAACGCTAACATGTTAGGGTTAGCTAAAGTAACATTAGGCGATAAAGCTTTGCTTAAAAATCTCATGCCATTCGAAGTGGTGATTTTGGGAGATGCACCTGTGCATTCGTCCTACTAAATGAAGCACCACCTACGCATGCGTCCTCCCAAACGTCCCTCTCAGGTTGTCCATGTGTGAGTGATATTGTCCTTCTAATGAATGTGTCGCCCTTCATTTTTCAATTAGTTATTTTATTTTAAATGTCGAACATTAGAAACAAAGACCAATTTTTTTTAGCGCTAGTCCAAGTGTAATCCAATGATCTAAAACAAAATCTCCTTCATCCTCAGACATTTTCGGTTTCGCTAGCTAGTAGTAATACAACACTATTTCTACGACCGACCTAATGTTCTAGAGGGTATGAACGTGATGTCACAAGTAGGCAGAATCACTGCGGTTACACCCACTGAGTGGCAGAAAGACTAACTTACTGAATGGCAGCATTAGCGTTCAGCTTGAATGCTGCGAGAACACAAAAAACACATCCCGCCTTGAAGAACGACCAAGCGTCAAGGCTTTTGTATGCTGGTAATGGATCACTGTCGAGTCCAACTGCCTTTAATTTAAGCAGATAATCGTTTGTTTTACTCCCGGTTTCGCAGTTTTTCCTACTAAAGGCAGCCATGTTGCAGCATGTTCTGCCACTCAGTCCGACTGAGGGGGCGTATTCCGGTGGGAAAGTGATGTCAGTGCATACCCTCTATTGTCTGCAGGTACGCCCACATCAGAAGTTGCGCAATGATATGCAATGATATGCATCCTCAAGTTTGACACTAAACTGCCTGGGTCTAGTTCCTGCATTTGTACAGGAAAGCAATAAAACAGCGTAAAATATTAACATAATGAAATAACTAATTGAAAAATGAAGGGCGACACATTCATTAGAAGGATGCTATGTAAAAAAAAAAAAGTTGTGTAAGTCGCTCTGGATAAGAGCGTCTGCTAAATGCCTGTAATGTAATGTAAAAGGACAATATCTGTCATGAGAAGCAGGGATGTGTGTTTACAATGAGACGAAGGTGAAGTTTGATGTTGAACGGGCTTCTATTGGATGAGGGGTTTTGCTTACATGGGTATCAAATATCTAAATATTGAAGCAAGCAACCTAAAAACTGCCTGGGGTGCACACAAAAGCCCGGGTAGGTGTGAAAATGACCCCAGAAGGGTTATAAAGTGAAATTCCCCTTTAATCAACATCCACTTCCTTGATCAAGGGATTCTGTAAGTTAACTAGGGCACAGCAAACTTGTACCACCATATCCGCATAACTGCGCATTTGATGTGGCATGTTATGCAAAATTTTAAACATTTTCATTTTCGACATGAATTCGATTCTTTGCTATATCATGGCAGATCTTGACCTCACTCTCCGATAGCTTTCCGTGGTTCAAAAAGGGTGGGATGTTGAGGCTAACTCCTTGTGACAAAATGTCTCTGATTAAAAAATCTTTATCAGCCAGGATTAAGTCACCTGACTGGAAGTGTTCTAGAATTCCAGATTTTTCAACGATGGCCTTGTCTGATGTTGACACAGGGTACAGATTGCTGCAGTATGTAATGACACCTTTGGGTGCAACTCCTAGTAACAGCTTAAGAGTTCATCCCCCTGTATGATGAATACATTGCTCTGTTTTTGTCCATCTGACATGGAGCCTCAATCTTTATGTCAGTACAATCAATGATCATTCTGCAGTTTTGGAAGGAGTGGAAAGAAGCTGGCATACTGGTCTGATTTTTCTTCCGACTTGGGACCACATTAATTACCCCTTTAAATAGTAATTCTTGGAGTGTTTGAGTGAATGTAGACACAATATTACTCACTGTGGCTGTGCTGCACTGGAACAACTCCCCCAGATGATCAGATGGGTAGTTCTGTCTCATGTATATCTGGTCTTCTAATGACAGACATTCTACCCTACACCCACTGTAGTAAGTTATTGTGTCCTGAAACCACGCCATGAAACCCACAGGGTTCATACGCTTTTTCACCAATGATTTTCAATGACTTTTCCATGACTTCTCCACAACCTTTAACTGAATTTCCATGACCAAAACAAATTACTTTATCTCAGCGGGACGATTTAAAATTATTTAGTGTAACAGCTCCAACTACCCTGTACCCTCCAACAGACCCTGAATGGTCTTGATATCTGGGTAGAGGAGCACAAAATCAAACTCAACCCAAAGAAATGTAAAGTTTTACATGTCACCCACATGAGGCATCCACCCGCCCTGCCGACTCTCTCCATTGACCAGAACATCCTGGAAGTCTGTGACACTGTCAAGGTCCTGGGGGTCACCATCCAGAGTAATTTGCATTGGGACAGTCAGGTGGACCACATGCTGACCTCAGCGAACAGGAAGCTTTTTGCTCTGCGTCGCCTGAAGAAATTTGGTGTCCGAGACCCAGAACTGGTTTCCATCTACACAGGCTACGTACGCCCGGTTCCGGAGTATGCAGTCCCCGTCTGGCAGTTCCCTGACTACAGACCAGGCTAAAAGGCTGGAAAGCACGCAGAAACGGGCTTGTAAAATCATACTTGGCCAGAGGTACTCAGGGTACCCAGAGGCTCTCTGCACTCTCGGATTGTGCACTCTATCAGAGAGACGCACTCAACTGTGTCTTGGCTTTGCCAGAAAGCTGCTAAAGTCCAACAGTGACTGGCTACTCCCCCTCAGGGAGGAGCTCACAGGTCGTCAGACAAGGAATTCTAACCAACTGGCCATCCCAAGATGTCGAACTGAGAGATACAGGAGATCACCAATCCCCTATATGTGCAGACTCCTAAATGACAGCGGATTTAAAATTTTAATTTGGGATACACGATTAGATCTCAGCTTAGATAATTACAATATTTAAAAATTTTTGTCTACTTAGTATTGATGTTTTATTGTAACAGCAAAATAATTCAGTGTTTTTAATGACAACTGTCTTTATGAACCTGTAATAATGCTGAAAGGTCAATAAATAAATAAATAACACTAAGTAAAATTAGGTCTGCATCTGAAACATATGCTGCCTCTCTAAAACAAATAAACACCAGACAGACACACTTAGATACAGATTCTCTCATATTTTAATTCGAATAGTTTAACATTTTTGTCAATGTCTCAAACAGGGCTCGAAATTGCGACCATTTTGGTCGCATATGCTCCCGAAATTTAATCTGTGCGACCTCGAAATATAATTGAGAGCATTTGTGCGAGTGCAAATAATTGTTCTGGTGAGACCTTTTTTTTTTCTTCTTCTTTTTCCAGTCGAACGTCTCTTTCTCTGTACATTCGCTAGTTAGTACACTCAGCATGTCCCTTGTGAGCTGACGGTGACCCTTCTAACCAGTCGCGAGCTTGACATTCTTACCTTTAATGCTGATTTTAAATTGGTTAATATTAGCCTTCAATCACTCCCTTTCGCTGCACTCCACTGTCACGCGACACAGAGAGCTAACGCGTTAACTAATGTTACCTGAAGACAAAAGTTTATGTTCAATTTATTAGCGTTATCGAAAGCTGAAAAGTTGAAGCGGACGTTTTGTGTAGCGACCCGGTTGGAACAGCTAATTTCTCTGATGCAGTTTATTGGCGGTTGATTTAATTAGCGGTATTAATGTGACGAGAACCGCTTTGTCGTTTGAATGCATAACACGCAATTCCTTGAAGAGTCGACACATTTTATGCGTGACAGTTTAACTGTTACTTGTAAACCGTACTGTTATATTGTCGTTTTTTATTAATAAAAAATCTATTGCATATATTGTTGGTGCTCCTTACATTTCGGTGGGTGTTCCTAAGTTTTTGAAGTTGGGAGCACCAGTGCTACTAAGTAAAAAAGTTAATTTCGAGCCCTGATATATTACTGAAGCTGCACTTCCCTGGCATATTGTCGGCACAGTAGGGCCTACGTTTACTAACTGCTACATCAGCAGAGGCGTGCCCGTAAACAGACTGAGCCGGACCGAATTAACTTCTCACACCACCAAAATACCGCGAAGGTTACGTGCCAATTTACGTTTTATTACTATACATACTATTTTTATGATTGGATTAATTAGTAATTATATTTGATGCAACTTTAGCTATATTTCCATTACTTTTCCAAAACTTTTCAAAAAATATTATTTTCCATAACTTTTCCAGGGCCTGGAAATTGCATTTTAAATTTCAATGACTTTTCCAGGTTTTTCATGACCGTACGAACCCTGAACCCACAAGAGCCTGTAAGGCTCTTTTGTCTGCCAATCCTGTCTCTAATCTAATAACCGTTTTGGACAACTGGGAAGCAGAATACCGTTGCCTACAGTACTGCATCTTCTCATCTACAGACTGGAGCTTGGCTTGTGCATCAGTAACCTCACTCTCTTCAATGATGGCTTGAACTTCAGGAGAAAATACTTTTGAAGGGGGATCACTTGAACCACTGCCGACTGTGTGAGCCTCACTGAAATTGCTGCCCTCTTCAGGGGCGTCACTTTACATTACATTTACTTGGCAGACGCTTTTATCCAAAGCGACGTACAAAAAGTGCATTTCATGGTCATAGACAACTGCTAAACACAGGTGAACCACTTGAACCACTGCCGACTTTGTGAGCCTCATTGGAATTGCTGACCTCTTCAGGAGCAACACTTGAACCACTGCCGACTTCACGAGCCTCACTTGATGGAGTACCATACTAAGGAAACCAAAGAGGTCCCTTCTCCTTTCCCTTTGGAAAGTGACAGCTGCAAAGCCTTGAGCTGCTGCTGGGCCTCCTGTCAGCTCATCTAATTGAAAACATGCAGACCAACGAACAAAAAATAAAAAATATTAGACATACTGTGCAACACTTGAACACATTGCTCATTAAGCAGACAATTGATGATTTTGACAGTGTTGATAATAAATGTTTATTCATGTGTCAATGTCTGCTGTAAATACATCATAATTGATGTATTTACAGAATACAAAATATTGCCTTGTCCAGTAAAATTTTTCTACCGTCTGTTATGATGCCAATTTTTCACTTAACGAGCCAGTTTAAACTTTAGATTTCATAAAGTCACTGACAATCTTCCATATAAAACTGCATCACAGCGACTGAATAGAAAAGTCATTATCCTAACATTACATAACACCGATATTTATGACATTTCATTATGTGTCACTTAAGCGATTGCATTTACTAAAGTCACTTTACCCTCCTGCATATGCATATGTTTTATTTGGTTATCTACGTCCAGCGCTTGTGCACTTCAGTGATGTTAAACTCTAAAACGGGTCAATTTCGACCCCAACATAACATGAGGGTTAAAATTCAAGTTGTTTGCTTGGCATACATTTTCAAACAAGCATGACCAGTGAATTCAGAATTTAGAATAATACAGTGGCAGTTTTAGTTTCTTAGCAAAGCATACTTGAGCAGTTTTAAAAATAAATAAATATACACTGTTGAAAATGTCTGATTGTTTTAGGTGGTCCAGTTGGCGCGTGTAACATTTTTAACATTATTACATTTTAGCTGGATATTTGCGTTTTCAACACTAACGTTACGGCTTTTTTCGCTAGTAAAACGACAAATTTAGTGTCCGCTTACCGTACAAGTCTAGTCCAAATTCGCTTCTGCTCCTCGTGCGTTGGAAATCGGAAGAAGAAACAGGCGTCCACATCAGACTCGTGGTTGCAGCCCGAGGCAAAGCACCGCACCATCACACCCAGCTAACGTTAGCTCGGTAATACCCTAAGCTAAGTTTTAAAAATATAAAATGACTACCTAATAATAACTGTAGCTATAAAATCGAAAAATCTATAACAGTTAGCTAGCTAGCTAAATATTTATATACACACAGTAAAAGTTAGCAAGAAACTAACCTAGTCAGCTAGTAGTAGTAGGTATCAAAATAACAAGAAAATGTAAATATGTACAGATATAAAACTGGAAAAATCTAAAAGTTGGAAAAATTTAAAATTTAAAACTGAAATGGCGCAAAAACAAAGTGTGGAGATAGATCTGGCTATGCGAGACTAATATCAAACTCAGTGACACTACAGGTAGAAGGGGGCAAGCACATCTGAGTGGTGACGATATAAGCGTGCGTCGGGAGCACAGTGGTATGTGTAGTTCCTTAGCATACTAAACGTACACAACGTTGTACCTTGTACTTTTCATGGGTCAATCGTGCTGCTGATATTATATTTCATGAGTCATATATGTCAAGAGTACCGCATACCAATAGCTAACTGGTTCCTGACTTGTAACTAAAAATATTGCTTATTGAAATTTGCGGGAAAACGAGGGGAGTGGCTTGGTGACATTTTCACTTACAAGCTCTATGGGTAGCAACTGATACCAGAACTTAGCTGTGCGTGCTGTTCTGGTATAAGAGGTGAAATTAGATCCTTGCACAACAGTGGGTAGTCTCCATGTACTGGGCGCTTATGTGTGGATGGGTTTGTAAGAGTGAAGATTGATTGAATAGGTATCAATATGTCCAATTTGTATTGCTATGTATGTATTTAGCTGCCCAGCCTTTCTATTGCGTGAATGATTGTATGTTTTGTGGTATAAATGTTTGTTCGTAAATGTCAATGTAATATGCTGCGAGGGAAATGTGCCCATGGGGATAAAGAAGTATTGGATGTATGTACAATATGTATTTCACATGGAGTATTTATTGTAAGTAGAAAATATACAACTTGTACATTTAGTAAAATTAAGTTCACATATGTTTTCTGGAGGAATATGATTCCTGTAGGTATTCACCAGCAGTTTTGTACATGAATTTAAATGTGAGGCATGAGGCACTTTGATGTGACACAATGACATTGTAAAATGGTAAGATTAAAAAACACAGGGCCAAGTGACTTGAAACAATTGAGGAAACATTGGGTAGCATTGCTTTGGAATACAGTTTATTTAATTTTGGTGAGGCAAGATAGCCTATATTGTTTGAGGTACAGTCCTACAGTAACTTGGAATCATTTTGATATCAATACTTTTAATGGTGGCCTATATTTTGCAGTTTGAATGAATGAGTTACAGTGTATGTCTTGTATGTGTGAGTAACTTGGCATTTTTGTATGTTGAAAACATGTTTTTTTAATGAGATATCATTTCTTTTTGTAAAGTCTTTGTTATGAGAAAGTGAGAAATGCGAAGTAACCCTTTAAGAACCAGTGGATTATGGCTATCCTTGTGTGAATTTGTACAGTCTGGTGAGCATGTACCGTTGAGCACTTTCGCTTTGCTATATATGTAAAACAGTGGCTGTGACAAAGGGCGCGGTGGTGTAAGTATAAACGCATGAGAAACACAGCTGAAATATGCCCAGTGTATGTACTCTTGACGGCCATCCTACGAGCCTTGTTTGACAAAATTATCAGCAAGTTTGTAGAATTAGAGCCCCCGAGGTCGCAACTTGTGTACTCTTCTGTCCTGCTCCATTTTCTGTTATTTCGTTGAGATGCACTTTTAGTGTTTGTAAAGTTTATAAGGTATTTTGATAGGCTTATCTGCAGGTAGGAGTTCTCTTTGCTGTTTTTCAAAAGTAGATACGTGACCTTATGTGAGAATTGGAAGTAGTAGAACCGGAACACTTGATAGTGGAGAAAAGGAGCAGACGCATATGTCCCAGCAATATTTGCATCTGATAAAATAACAATAGTACGAGAGAAATGAGGAGAAATGATGAAACTGAGTAGTTGAAAAAATATGTTTTTAGCAGAATGGGCATGTCGGTGAAGTTTAGCATGATCACAGACTATAGTGTAAAGTAAATGAAGTGACCATGAGCAAGATGCGTTTCCTTATCGAACGGTATATATAACAGTGAGAGAAGCCAGAGAAAAGGGTAATTATGCCATAATCAGATATTGACCGGCTCATTGTGAGACCAAAGAGGTCATCCTAGTTTTAATGGAAATCAAATTATGTATTATTAGGTTGTCATTGAAACTGTGCCATAAGTCACTAAATGTCTATTAAGCTACCAAAGAAAGGACTAAGAATTGCCCATCTGAATATTTGTAGTCTAAAATATAAGGTGCAAGATCTGAGTTGTGTGCTGTTAGAAAATGTTTTACATATCACTGCCATTTCTGAGACACATTTAGATGCATCTGTAGAAGACATTGAGGTGGCAATACAAGGGTATAACATATTCAGACATGACAGAAATAAGCATGGAGGAGGTGTAGCCTTTTACATTCAAGATCATATACCGGCCAAAATAAGAAAGGACCTAAGTGCACCAGGTGTGGTTGTGTTGTGGCTACAGATTCATCTACGTCATCTTAAACCCATATTATTGGGCTGTTGCTACAGACCACCTAGCTCTAATATACAGTACCTTGAGGACATATCCACAATGCTACAGACAGTCACTGATACTGACAGAGAAATATATTTTGTTGGAGACCTTAACATTGACTGGTTCTCCAATACATGTACACTGAAAAAAAAAGTTAAGTGATGTAGCTAGTGTATGTAATTTATCCCAGATTGTGAATTTACCAACAAGAGTCAATATCAGGTGTTCAGGAATGTCCTCTTCAACTTGTTTTTCACTAATTCTGTGGATATATGTTCTAAGGTTGTATCTGTACCAGTAGGCTTCAGTGATCATAACATCATTGCAGTGGCAAGGAAAACAAAGGTTCCTAAAGCTGGGCCCAAAGTGATATACAAAAGAATTTATAAATTTTTTTGTGAAAATGCATTTGTTGAAGACATGAATAAGATACAGTGGTATTCTGTGGTTAAATTAACTAGTAACTAGCCTTACAACTATTTATGCAACTCTTTTTATCTACTTGAGACAAACATGCTCCTATCAGAAAACTAACTGTCAGAACCACTGAAGCCCCTTGGCTTGATTTGGAGTTGAGAAGCTGTATGACAGAGAGTGACCAACTGAAAAAAGCTGCTATCATATCTGGTAGCTCAGATGATTGGCAGGCTTACCATTCACTGAGAAACAAAAATGAATAAACTAAAGAAAAAGCAATATTATCAATCCAAGATTGAGGAGATTAAGGGGGACAGCAAAAAGTTATGGAGAACCCTTAATGACATAATGGGTAAAGATAAAATGAATAGAACTCCCTCATTTATTGAATCTGGTGGTGGATTTATTACCAAACCTCAAGATATAGCTAATTATTTTAATAATTATTTTATAGATAAAGTGGATACAATAAGAAATCAAATGTTGCCAGTGAATGGTAAGCTGTCTGAGTCACTAATTAAACAACATATCATGTATGACAAAAAATGTGAATTTGTCTTTACCAATATAAATACAGAAGAAATGGAAAAGCTTCTCTTGTCATTGCAGTGTGATAAACGTTGTGGCTATGACAATCTGGATGGTAAATTACTACGGCTGTCAGCTAGGATTGTGGCGAAGCCACTGTGTCATATTTTTAATTTATGTCTGAATGAAGGTGTTTATCCACAAATGTGGAAAATAGCAAAGGTTACTCCTCTACCAAAAAATAGTAAGGAGTCATTTACTGGACCAAATAGTCGACCTATTAGTATTTTGCCTGCTTTAAGCAAACTTATGGAGGATATTGTATTTAAACAGATTCAGCATTATTTCTCGGAAAACCGTATCAACTCTGAATTCCAACATGCGTATAAGGTGGGTTACTCAACATGTATAGCTTTAACACAATTAACAGATGATTGGTTAAAACAAATTGACAGAAATTTAATGGTGGATACGGTACTGCTGGACTTCAGTGCAGCTTTTGATCCTATAGACCATGAGCTGCTACTCGTCAAACTATCTGCATATGGATTCAGAACTTCAGCTATCAATTGGATGGAAAGTTATTTATCTAACAGACAACAGTGTGTTTTGTTTAATGGTACCCTGTGAAATATTAGATCACTACAATGCGGAGTTCTGCAGGGCAGCTGTCTAGGACCTCTTCTATATTCCATATTTACAAATGATCTGCCATGTGTATTAAAAAATGCATGCATGGCTATCTACGCTGATGATACTACAATGTATGTATCTGCAGAAAATACCAAGGAGCTTAATAACATGCTTCAAGAAGAGTTGATGCTGGTTTCTGAATGGGTTTCTGAAAATAGGCTAAAGTTGAACATCTCAAAAACCAAGAGTCTGACAGGCAAGAGTCGGCTCTAGGCATGCTCTAAGGACAGATCAAGAGCTGTGCATCTCTTTGCAAGGGGTAGCTATTGAGCAGGTTAAAGAGGCCAAATTGTTGGGTGTCACACTTGAGGGAACACTGTCATGGTCAACTCACATTAATAAAATGGTTGCCAAAATGAGTAGAGGCATTTCCATCATTAGAATGTGCGCTTACTTTTTAACAGAGATAACGATTAAGCAAGTAAACAATCTTTAGTCTTATCCCACCTCGATTACTGTCCAGCAATCTGGTCTAGTGCTTCAAAACAAGAGCTTAATAAGATCCAGCTCACTCAAAACAGAGCTGCCCGCCTTGCTCTGCACTGCTCAATGAGGGACAGTGTGGAAGGGATGCATGCAAGGCTGTTATGGATGAGGGTGGAAGGGAGACTGGCATACAGCCTGGTCATGTATGTAAGAAACATTTGTGCCTTAAGAAAACCTACATATTTATATTCACAGTTAACACACACCAATGATAGACATTATTATGACACCAGACATGCCTTTATGGGATGCTTCACATTACCTTTGCCTAAAACCAATGCTTTAAAGAAAACTGTAATGTATAGGGCTATGTCAACCTGGAACAAACTACCACAACATTTAACCCAGATTATCAGTAAAATCAGTTTTAAAAAGAAATTAAAAACAGCAATTATTCAGAAAGAATTCATTTTAGGCTACATATGATGTTCTGTATGTGAAGGTTGATTATATTTGTGGTGTTAACCGAGGTAAGGCTTTTGACACTCTCAGCCAGAAAGTTATATATACAGTACTTATATATACCTAGCCTACTAACTGTATTATTTGCTTTAACCATTTATTGTTGAGGTGACATTATGAATGTGAGAGAACTACTTATTTTCTCTTATTTTTTATTTCATTTTGTTTTGTTGATAATGTGGATTGTCTATAATGTGATGTTTGAATGTCTTATCTTGTCTTGTCTTTTGTGTGGACCCCAGGAAGAATAGTTGTTACTGAGGTAATAACTAATGGGGATCCTAAATAAATAAATAAATAAATAAAAATAAATAAACAGTCAGTATAAGAAATCACTTGTGGTGGGTGAAGTAACATGTGATAATGTGTGGGAAATCTATTGCACTGAGGTACTTTTGTCATGTTCAGTACTAGTAGTTATAATTATGATTGAGTCATGATGTTAAATGTAATGTTTTCATGTTTTCAATTACTACGTATGTACTGTCTGCATGTGGGTAGATACAGAACAGGGTGAGGTAACATGAATGTAGAAATGTGGCGTTTGCTGATAATAACGTTTTCTGCAGTAGCCAGGTGAAGAAATATAATTAGTAGAAATGGCAGAGTGGTCAGCTGATGTAACTTTTAAAGAAAATCAATACATTTGCCATCATGAAATGCATATGGCTGGCCGTGAGTGACTTTTTGGTAAAGCAAATATAAGTACAAGAAAACGTTAGTCTAAAATAAGAAAATATCTACGCGAGGGCGAGGCGGGATTCGATCCTTCAATTTCTGGCTTTCCAGTGCGTAACTTAGGCAGTACGCCACCACGATATAACTATTCAGTGCGTGAAATATCATGTAAAACCTGTCCGTGCTTTTAAAGAAGAACACAGGGCAGTAAGCAGTGCTGAGCTCCTGTTGAATCCATATAGCCTGGCGATATTGTAGCCGGTTACCTGGACGTGTAGATGGTACATCATAATGTAGTGTATACATTCAGTGAACAGCAGGTGGATGTGGTGGAAAGCAATAATAGACAATTATTTGTGAGGAAAAAAGCAGGTTGTTCCTGGGTGGGCTTGAACCAGCAACTTCAAGGTCCATAGCCTGTAACACTGACCACTAGGCCACAAAGAGACTAGCTGGTAAAACTTGTAAATTTATTAGGAGATAATAGAAGAGTTCCCGTTTTGTCCATATGGCTTTGCAATATTGTAGCCGGTTAACGGAATGTTTAGATGGTACATCATAATGCAGTGTACGTTCGGTGAACGCCGGGTAGATGTGGTGCAAAAGCAATAATTGAGAAGTAATAGACAATTATTAGTGAGGAAAAAACCAGGTTAAAGAAACTTGTTCCTGGCTGGGCTTGAAGGGGCAACTTCGTGGTCAATAGGCTGTTAACTTTGACCACTAGGCCACAAACTGACTAGCTGTTAAGACTGCAAATGTTTCAGACTAAAAAGATATGACTATTTTGCGTGTGTATGCTAGATTTTGATTGGCTCGTGTAAGTGAAGGATTGGCTGGTGTCGGTAAAATGTCCAATAGGGAGACATTTTGTTTGTGGGATAGGCAGCAGGAAGAAGAAGGAAAAAACACAAAATCCCCTTAGTTTGGGGCTTTATTGTGTGGACATGTTAAGTTGTTTATGAATTCTGTCTGTTGAAATGGGGTGAGAATGTACAGAATATAATGTTTTTAAGGGCTGAGTGTAGGGATGGGAATTGAGAACCGGTTCCAAGTTGTCCGATTCATCGGAATCGTATGCCTCCAAGCTTATCAGTTCTGCTTATCGATGCCAGCATGTTTTTACGACAGCTGCACATTGCAAAACAATGACGTAACGCCTTGGGGGAGGCCTCTCTCTCAGGTGTTTGTTTTGGACGGCAGCTGTCAACAAATTTGATCCGGGCTGCAACAATGATCTGGGTGACGTACTGACATTCTAAAACAGCTGTTATACCCACTGTGTGCTTAAAGTTTCATTACAGCGTCCATTGCTATGCAGACACTGCCAGCCTTGATACATTCAGGTGCGATAAAGATTCTAAGACAACTCAGCAATTTCTCTGGATTAACGGGTTATTTTCTAGCCTGAAATGCGATCGTATTACTAAATGGCTACACGTGTCATGTAACGTGCAAGTAGTTGGCTATCTCCCTGGATATTAATTAAATGTTTTTACAAATAAATAATATTAATAAATGCGATTTTATCCATGGAAATAGCTATACAAAAAGGAAAAAGAAATGTTGTGGTTGCGATTGCCGTCGTAGATGTCAGAAGGAAATGTCACTGATCAAAAAAGGTTTGCTCTCTTTGCAGTGGTTTGGGCTGGAAACGAGCTGTAAGAGCGGGATGCACAACACTGTCTACTGATTGTAGATAAGATCACTGTGAGGATGCTTTCCATCGAAGATTTCAGCTGCATGCTCCCATATTACTGAAAATGCTGTAGCGGTGGCTAGCTATAAGTGCATATCAGCATATGACGAGTGCTGTTGCGTTGATAGAAGCGTACCGCTGGCTAGCGCTAGAAGCTAGCTAATTGTTAAATAGTCTACTTACACCAACATATCACCGAGGTTCAGAAAATGTAAGCCCGTGTTTGGTTAATTTTATTATGTGAATTAATTTAACTGAAGGTTTCTACGACGGCGATCGTGACCACAACATTTATTTTGCCTTTTTGTATAGCTATATTTTTGTGGATAAAATCGCATTCATTATTGTATTTTCTGTTAAAAAACATTTAATTAATATCCAGGGAGATAGCCAACTACTTGCACATTACATGACATGTGTAGCCATTTACTAATATGATCACATTTCAGGCTGGTAAACAAAGTAAGTTGACGCTGAAAACTTGTATGTAGGCCTACTATTTTTACACCTAGAAAATGTATCAGGCATCGATAAAGGAATTGATAAAGAATCTGATCAATAAGCAGAATCGGTAATGGAAACGGTATCAATAAAATCTTATCAATTCCCATCCCTAGTGCTAACTTTGTAGCCCACAATCCAATAACCTCAAAATTCAGTTCCGCAGTAACTCTTCACGTAAATCAAAGGACGCAGAAGAGGGACTGATCTAGTACTGAACAAACAACTAAACCTCTTACCAAACTGACCAAGTTACCAGCTTTCATGTAACGCAAGTTGACACTGACGCGAAGCTTATCGGTTTGCTAGGGGTTTAAATAGAAAGCCAACAGGTGCAAATTATAAAAAGAGATTTGCACACATATAATTCAATCAAGGAAATGAAGGACACTAAATGTCTGTAATAACTGAAGAAAAGGTGCAGGAATAAAACCAATGGCCGTAATAAATGAAAGAATGACGCAGGATGGAAAAGAAATGGTGTTATCACCAAAAACCATGACACTCTCAGCCAGAAAGAAAAAAAGTCACTAGTTCCCCCTTGTTCCGCCTGCTCTCAGTCACAAGCATGGAATAGTATGCAGCACTTGCTGAAGGGCGATGAGTCTACTTGCTGCCTCTTGTCCACTTCCGGGGTGATTTAAAACTTTGCTCAATTCACTTGCACAAGGCTGGATGTTTGCACACACGAGAGACTGATGATTCCGCACTGCCATAGCCCAGGCAAGAACCTTGCTGGACAACAAAGAGATGAAGGCTACCTTGGAGTGGTTGGTAGGAAAACTAGATGGCAGGAACTTAAAGGATAAGGAGCCGTGGGTTAAAAAGTAGGGATGGAGTGGTACACTCAACTGACGGTACGGTTCGTATCACGATACAGAGCTCACGGTACGGTACAATCGTGTTGCCAGAGGGCGTGGCTTCATTAATCTTGCTGGTAGCAAATGCAAGGAGCGAGGAGTCTCTGGGGAGGAGAGTGGGTATGGTATGGAATAATGGATAATAATCGAACATCACTTTTAAGTGTGCTGTTTATATTCAATGAAATAACAATACTTTTTTTCAGCATCCAGGGCTAAAACAAATTCAGTAAACTAAAATGGCCATATCAAACATTCTTTCAAACTAAATTGTTTACAATAAAATCTAAACGAAAACATTTTATTAAAAATAGGGAAAGAAAGTGCTCGGTTCTTTGGCTATTAAAAAGAATGCTCTATGACAAGTTTTTTTTTAAAGAAACAACAAAACGTCCACGTTTTCAGGGAGGATCTGAGACCTTTTCGCTGAAACAATATCCCCGGCAGCAGAGAAAACTCGTTCGCTTGGAACTGAAGTGGCTGGAATTGAGAGAAAAGCTTTTTCAGGTGGGACAAGCAGTGAGAACTTTCCGCTGTTGTCTCTCCACCATTGTAGCGGACTTTTGTCTAGAGGGAGAGCAGCGCCTTCCCTGTACCGACTAATTTCTTTGTTGATTGCGCTGTCACAGTTGTCTACTTGTACGTGTTCACCGAAAGCATTGCCAAGGAGGGCCTCCAGTTCCTTCTCCACTGTGTTGCGCTCCTCTCTCCCGCTTGTCGGGGGGTCACTCCCAATAGGCTGTGTTTGCTCAGTCGTGTTCTAGTAGCGAGAGAAAAATAAAGAAATAAAATAATAAATATTTGTATATTGCTTTTCCTTACAATGAATCATAGGCTTGGCTATACATAGCCTGAACTAACTCGTTGAAAACGTAGGCTGTATTAGCTGAAAATGTCAACATGCTTTCGTAATGTTCATCTAGGCTGGAAATTTACTCACAGTAGACTATCGCAGCTTTTTAAGATATATTATAAGCTAAACTAAAGAATAAAAGTAGCCTAGCTCAGCATGCAAGTTGACAGCATGTGATGTAATTCTGGAGAACACCATTGCACGGTTGCTGTCATCTAACTGTGGCAGCGTGCGAAACCATGGGTCCATTGCTGTCGCCTCCCAAAGAAAACCCATGTCATCGTTATAGCGTTTGGAAATATCTTGAAGGATGGCACTCTTCATAGCAGTAGCAATGGGCGAGTCGGGTGACAATACTTTCTCAATTGTTTCTTTTGGCGCGATCAGAGACATAGTTGGGTTTTTTTTTGTCACACAAGACAGTAGTCGCAGTTTTAAGTGGACCTGGGACCCTCTAGAGGAGTCTGGGGGCATGCTCCCCCGGAAGAACATTTTGTACATTTTAAAGTTAAATGCATCAATCTGGTGCACTTTGAGAGCAAAATTAAGAGGCTAGATCTATGAAGAACTTTGTGCTCTTGTAAACAATTTTGTGCTCTAGTAAACAATTTAATCAAAAACACATTGGTCAACACATAAACACAAAAGTCCATATTTCATGCGTGGGGGGCTTTAATACAGATTTATGATTTATCTTATAGGTAGAGGACATGGTATCCATCAACTCTCATTGCCTTTTGTAGCTGACATTTGTATTGTACCTCTCCAAAAATGAATAAAATGCTTTTTGTCCATTATAAAGATGAAACATTGCTATCAGATTAAAAAATAATGCAAAAATGTTGTCACACAAAGCAGTACAGTACCTAAATGTGTAACAATGAACTCTTCCTGTATGTATTCCTATACTCTGTACTCTTGTATGTTTTCTTGTATGGGGATGGGACAATATGAAAACAATTTTCAACCATCCACCACGTTTTGGCAATGTTCCAACTCTCACGTCATCACTGTTGCATGCATCGCAAAAACTATTACACTACTAACTAACACTTACATTACAGTGTGAAATATCCACATTATATAATACTTATTTATTTAACTTATTTAAAGACACTCAATTTAAAAAATAACCTATATAACTGAAATATTTTCAGCAGTAATTCTAGCAATGATGAAATCTTATCTATGTTCAGTAGATGGAGACAGAGACAGTAAAGCAATGATACTGTTCTATTTGCTTCTGTTTTGCTCCAGAAAATGATGTCAGCTAGGTCTATCAGCAAACATATAGCTTAGCTATGCCCAGAAGTCCTCAATAATAATAATAGCATTTTCCAAGAAATTACGAAAAATCGTTGACCACGTTTCGTTAGGTGCAGCATCTTTTACTGCTACCACAGAGTGAATGCATAAGTGAATGCGATGATAAGAAAAAAATTTGATTACGCTGATCTAAAAAACGCTATTCCAAAAGCAAAATTATACATGTTATACATTGTTAGAAAGCTTATATTCTCACCTACTGAATAAATGAATTGTCAATCAAGCCAGACTGTGCTAAAAAGGGTGACAACGCCGTAAACAACAGGTGTTGTACGCACAGATATTTTGGAAGGTACCCAAGCATCACAAATGCAAAAAAGTGTAAAAATATTTTCTGTTCATTATGAAACTGTGGCGGGACAAATTAGACCATGGTGGGCCGCCACAGTCTAGGTCATTAATGGGAAACACTGAAAAAGTCTACTCAAATCTTTCAGGGTCAACATGTGACAAGTAGCGAGACAGCCGGGAATCCGACGAGGAGACTTCTTCATGAGACACACACGTTTGTAGTTGGCTGCTGCTCCGCTCCAAATCAATACAAGATCTTCTTCTCTGGGTTTTTGGCAGCCTAGACACTACTCTAGCGCATTACTGCCTTTCAGGTTTAAGAATGAATTGCGCCTATACACAGAAGTTTGGTTTACTCGTCAAACAGTTCAAACTAAGTCCTGCCTCTGACTGGGCAGATAGCCAATCATAGTTTAGGATAATGGGGTGGCACCTGGTGTGGCCAATCAGATTCCCGTGCTACCCCAGGCCACTCCCTGGACACGCCCCTGATCTGGACTCATCAGGGTTGCCACAACAGCCGGTTGTTGTTCCAGATATCTTTCCAGCATCTCATAGCTGCTGTTCCATCTAGCTTGTACATCTGCCACAAGTTTGTGTTGAGGTAAGTCCAGAAAAATCTGCTTGCTCCGTAAAACAGCAGTGGCAGTGGAGCTGCGATGAAAGAAAGCATTCACCCTCCGTACTCGTCCCAGTAGTCGGCTCGCCCTTGGAACTTGTAGACCCCTTTGAGTAGCCAAATTGATAGTGTGTGCAAAGCACTTCACGTGGGGCCCCAGTCCACTCTCACGCACAACAATATTCATATTTGACGCGTTGTTCGTAACTACTGCTGAAGGGTGCATTGGCTTTTTTAGCCCCCCACTCAGTAGTCACTGACGCCAGCACCTCGCCAATATTTGATCCTGTGTGTGATTCATGCAATGGCCTTGTCTTTAGCACATAATTTTCCATCTCCCAATTGGTTGTAACCAGGTGTGCAGTCACTGTAATGTAACTTTCAGTGGCTCTTGATGTCCACCCGTCTGTAGTCAGAGCAATCGAATTAGCTTCTAACAAGGCATTACACACTTTTTGTATACAGCGCAGACATAACTGTGGTGCTAAAATGCTTTCTCGATGGCATAGCATATCTGGGCTTGAAAGCATTCACAAGATCTCTAAAGCCTCTGTTTTCAACCGATGAAAATGGTCTTAAGTCTAAAGCAATATACCTGGCGATGTAGTTGGTTATACTTTTTGCCCTGGGAGATGAATGAGCCAGGGTGTTGGTGAAAGATTGTTTCACCGTTATCTGGCCACTCAATGGTCTTGGGGATTCTGTTCCTTTAGCTTCGTTGCTGTGATGGCGGCAGCGCAAATGAGTAGACATGTTGGACATGTTGCCATCACTGTACGCGACCAAACTATTACACAGTCTGCAAATTGTGTTTTTTCGGTCCACAACCCTTTTTCCGTCTTCATAATTGACCGGGAATCCAAAATATTTCCTCACTTCAGATTTATATTTCGGTGGTGGATTTTCTATTTCAGTAGGCCTATTTGCTCTTGCCATGATTTCTGAATGAAAAGGACGGAGTGTAGCACAGTGGGTAAGGAACTGGGCTTGTAACCGAAAGGTCGCAGGTTCGATTCAAGGTACTTAACCTGCATTGCTTCAGTATATATCCAGCTGTATAAATGGATACCATGTAAAATGCTATGTAAAAAGTTGTGTAAGTCGCTCTGGATAAGAGCGTCTGCTAAATGCCTGTAATGTAATGTAATGTAATGAAAATGCGTGCGCATGTGAAAATGAGTGAGCTCTCGTAATTTGGCTATGTTAGTCACATGGCACTTCTGAGTTTCCTCTTGACAGCCAGCTTTGGGGGGGGGGGGGGTCCTATGGGTCTTTTTAATATTCTGTGCAAAAATGCTCTGCCTATACTTTTTAAACTGGAAAACTAAATTCAATTAAAATAAAATAATGTGCTAATATATGAACCGCGGTTCGCCTGTTTTCATTTTCGGTATGAACCGTCAGCTTTTCTGTACGATTTTTCGGTACACAGGATTTTTTCACACACCTATTAAAAAGCCCCAAGGAGTAGCCATTCATTGTGGCTAAGGGTGGTACCTTGGCTATCTAGAGTGCTGCAGATTTGGCTAATTCAGTGGCTTGGTTTTACTTACTATGTAAATATGTAATTTTATTCACTGAGTCTGAGTGGAATTTGATTCACTGACTCTGGCGGTCAGCATTGCAGTAAATATATTTACAGTGACTGTTTACTCTATCTTGGAACTTTGTTCATCCAGGTTGTTTGAACTTGAAGTTATTTGCTATAATGGCCTTGAAAAGATTCCAGAAAACATGATCCCATTTTTGTTCTTCAGGCTGCATGCATGTCATTCTTATCACTGGGTTCAAGGTAGGGATCTAAACAAAAATAACAAACAGGAGAACGTGCGGGAGCACAACTAGATTAGAAACTAGACACAGAGTGGCTAGTGGCTGGCAAACACAATATTCAGACCAAATGACTACAAGGTGAGAACAGAAAATTTAAATACACAGGGGAACAAGTGAAACTAATAATAAAATGACAATCAGGGGAGACCAAACAGACAAAAATGAGAAACACTAGAGTTGGGGAACTGGCGGCCTCTGGTTGTAATAGGGACTGTAACAATTCTCCCCTCAGTCTCTTTACCAGAGAGGGCAAACCCTTTTTCACATCAGCCTCTGAATGAGTTTGTTCTTCTTCAGTCCAGAACATGTCAGGAATAAAAAACTGATGATCATATGAGGTTTTTTTAAATGTATTTTTCATGATTTAATATTTGAGTTTACTGGCCCAGACATGATATTCCTTTTTGCCCAGATCACAGCTGTGTCCCTGACCATTAACAGCAAATTTAACCTGAAATAACCTCAGAATCTGTGCTGGAGATATTGTGGTTGCCAAACCAGAAAATGAAGGAGGCCAGACATGCTGCTGATTTGGAAGGTTTGCATGGGGCTAAAATGTTTGCATATGTCCCAGACTGATCCAGAGGCAGGCTGTGTGGGTTCAAACAGAATATGTATAATAGTCTATGTTATGTGCAAACATGGTGCTCCATATATTACACTATCTTACAGCTTAATTCCACCAAAACTTATTTCAGTCATAGAAACTGAAAAGGATAGTTTCATTTTTATTTTTGGGGGATTGTTGTGTTTTTGGTTTCCTGAAATAACATTTTTGCCAGTATAGTAGAGAGGACTTCTGCATTTAATTGGCTTTACTGAGAAAAGTCACACTGTCTGTGGTAGCAGGAACAGAACAATTTTAAAATAAAAATTCAGTCTGGCCTGTAATTTACAAGTGCCATAATCACCCTGTATAAGCCTGTTTTCATTTTTACCAGGAGGATCCTGCCAGTTGTGTGTGTGCCCCCTGTTCAATTGTAGCAGTCCTTTCATTTCCCCAAAATGATTTTTCAGTTCATGTTAATCAAATTCAAGATGATACACAAACGCTGGCAATTAAGCATAGGAATCTGTCTGGATTTAATATAAGCAATACTATTGTCATCAGACACAGTTTCAGTGCTGACATACCCAGGTCTGATGGTAAAAAAAACTGTTTATGCCATAAAGAATTAACTCAATTTGAGTTAAAAGTTTAAGGTTCCTACCAAGTCCTGTCATGAGTAGGGGTGATGAACTTGTTGGCTGTGTGTGAGAGACCCTTGCAGAGAATGAAAAGGAGTAGGTGGGAGCATCAGATTCCGCTTCAAAATAGATCTGAGATTACTGCAGATTGATATGAGCCATCACTGATATAACTGCTAGAGATAAGAGTCAATAATTAGATTGTCAGAGATATGTAAAATAGCAGCAAGGCAGCTACAGAGAGAGATATGAGCCATTAGCAAAAAGACTGCTAAGGAGATATGAGTGAAGAATGTTATTTCAGAGGGAGAACAACAGTGGAGTTGGAGTGATATGCGCTAGGAATAAGATTACTGCAGAGAAACAAGTCAATATGAGGTTACTGAATGGGGTTATATAAGCTGAGAATGATGAAGTCACCTGTGTTACTCCGAGATGGCCCCCTTTTTCCCAACATGGCAGATATAATCTCCAACACGATTTCCTCTAAATCTAAAGAAAACAACAAAAACAATTGCAACTTGAGGCAATGAGACTTGAAAGTTAATTGAAAACTTCAATGCAAAGCCAAGGAAACCAAGGAAACATGGTGAACTCCCTGTAATAGTATGAGCCCAGAGAATCAGGGGCTTAGATATAAGGTACAGGGCAGGCCTCCACATTCTGTCATCTTCAAATCTGTCCTGATTTATGTCTTTTGGCAAAGGTGCATGTTCCTTAGTGCACAAAATAATGAACCATCCCCCTTCTCCTCTCTCAAGCAACATGCTGAGACTCTGGCCCGAATGGCAAAATACCAGATGTTTGTGGAAACCAAACATGAGGAAGCCTTTGGTTTAGAATCACAGATTGTAAATTGAGATAATGATTCATAAACCTCTCGCAGCACTGCTGAAACTATGGTACATGAAAGAAAAAGAAAAAAAACAAACCATTTGTGACTATTTCCTAAGTCAATTCACCCTTAGTTTTGATGTATTTTGGTAAATTAAGAGACCCGCATATTAACTGCCAAAGTCCAGCATGTTTCATTTTATGTGTGCTGACTTCAACAAGATGAAAGCAAATTTAAGTAATACAGATTGGGTATAACTTCTTGATTACAAGATTGAATGAAATGTGGGTCAAGTTCAAAAGGGTTGACGCACAATGTGAATTCATTCCAAAAGTAAGGAAAAGTTGAAAAATCAATGGATGAATAAAGCTATACAGAAGAATCTAAGCAAAAATGATAACATTTCTATGATATAAAAATGAGAGTACTGAAAGTAATAAGGCTCAAAATTGTAATATGCATGTTAAGGTTAAAAAATAACCAAGTGCAGCTGAAAGCTGTTTGAGTTAAGGAGGAGGGTAGGCACTACAGGAATTAAGAAGGATATTGCTGATACCTTAAGTGAATTTTCAGACAGTCTTTGGAAACTGTAGAAATATCAGACAACTGAAAGCAAAGTAATATAATATCAATATTTCTAAAAGGGGGCCGTGCTGATCCAGGAAACTACAGGCCTGTCAATTTAAATTGTATCACTTGTAAAATACAAGAATCTGTTATATAAGACATTTATTGAAAATGGTTACTTGGATTGCTAGCTACATTTGAATATTTGGACAGTGATTATGTTACTGAGCTTGCTGTTCTTATAACAGTTGTTTCTGAGCCTGCTGTTGACATTATCTCTAAAGTAAAACTTCAAGACAGATTTCAAATGGAGATCTTGATCATTTGATAAAAAAGCCGTAACAAGGGCAATAGTTTATTAATTGTGGTTTGTTTATAATGTTGCCTGGCAACAGTGACAGTTGTAGGAACCATATTTATTTACAGAGGCAAATTAAGAACAGTTTAATCAAAACAATACTTTGCTATTTTTATTGTTTTTAATGCAATGTAGTACTGTTGCATAGATGGTTATCACAACATTGAAATCGAGCCACTTGGGACTAGTGATCATTCTGCAGTTAGTGTTTGTATTTTGGAAAGTTAACAATGCCTCCTCTATGGCCAGAATTTCTTATTTTAGACAAGCACATTTAAGTCATATTGACTGGGGTGCAACATCTCGACTGCAAAAAAGTGAATGAAAAGTGGGGCAGGTTTAAAACATTTATTCTTGTGGCACAAAGTTAATTTATTCCAAAGGTAAGGAAAAGGAAATTGAAGAAGCAATTGTCACACTCTGAACTGAAGACAGTGTACGGAGTCATATTCAGTTGGTTAATGGAGAGGGCATATCCACCTCCCAGCAGTAAGGTGGCGCTACTAACTGCAGGGGTCTGCACTGTGATAGTTAAATCAGAAGATTATCTTCTGTTAATGCTATCTGTAAATGGTGTGGTAATCCGGTGCAGCGAACTCATATATGTCCATTCTCCTTCTGTTTTCAGGTAAGGTAATATTCACTCCTGCAAGCGGTAATAGAATGGAGAAAGTGATATGTTGATATGTTTTAGTATGAGGTTTAATGGCAACATGATCGTCAGTGAGATTGTGGCGCGAATACACTGTGTTTCTGAACGGGGTCGCCGTCCATTTTGGAAAATATTTGGTGATGATGGTTAAATATTCCATTTCGGCATGTAAGCTAAACTAATCGGGTATGGATTGTGAAATATTTAGAGCATTAAGCGCCGTTTTGCGAAAGGAACCGGGAGACGAGTGTACCAAGCGTGTGTAGCTTGATAGCCACAGTAGCCGACCAAGTTATTTTACGATATGCTCAGCTACCTGCTGTGAGTAAGTTCAGACATGAATAAATTATACCGGGTACGGCGACGTTCCAAAGCCGATGCATCCTGTGTTTATTGAAGGAAGATTCGCGGCTTTATTAGTACATCCTGCCTGAGCGAAAGCGAATCTGAAACAATAATTCCCAGCACTAACTCGGAAAGGGAACGTGGGAATATCAGTAGCTGAGCTAATACTCGGCAACTTAATGCATTAAAGTGCACGGATCTGGTATTAAAAGGGACATGTGAAACAGTTAGCTTAAACCCAGGGAAAATGCACGGAACTGTATTACCCAGTTTCGTGGGGAAATGAGGTTCGTTCAATATTGCTAGTGGAGTGCAAATAATTGTTTGTCCACTAGGTGGGAGTATTCAGTTAAAGGTAGAGCTATAGAGATTGAGAAGCCTAAAAATCTTTGTTAATTAGTTTTAGTGACTGTGTGAGATTGCTGGTCTTTTTGGAATTGTGAAATGTGATACTGATATATGGAATTGATACTCTGTAAAGAAATATGTTTATTTTGGTAATTGAAACAGGCACAAGGTAACTGAACCGTGAAGAGTAAAGTGTTTTCTTTATTTGTGCGACACTGTGATAGTTAAATCAGAGATTATCTTCTGTTAATGCTATCTGTAAATGGTGTGGTAATCCGGTGCAGCGAACTCATATATGTCCATTCTCCTTCTGTTTTCAGAATTAATAAAAAATTTAAATGTGATACAGTGGCGGGTTTATTCCACGTCAGACCTGTAACACAATCTCCCCAGTAGATGAACAAAGCCATATGGGGTGGGACTGGATGAGAGTAATAAGGCCGCATATTGTCATATGCGTGCTAAGGTTAAAAAAAGAACTATGGGAAGCTCCTTGAGGCTCCTTGAAAGGCAAATTGCCCAAGGTACAAAAAGTAATCCTACATGTTTCTTTCAATACTGTAGAAGGAAAAGGAAGCTGAAGGAGGATATCAGGTGCATCAAAAATGAAGAATGAGCATTGCTCTATAAGAATGAAGATTCATATTCATATGGCATATTCAGTACTCAGAATGTCTTGGCAGATATTGAGATAGAGGCTAAGGAAGTACTGTATAAATTACATAAACTAAAGACAAATAAGGCAGCAGGCCATGATGGCATATACCCAAGGGTACTCAAAGAGTGAGGTAAGATCATCTTTAAACCACTGGTATGTATTGTTATACAGTCTTTAGAAAATGGAGAAATATCTGAGGACTGGAAGCAAGGTAATATAATAACAATATTTAAGAAAGGGGACTGTACTGATCCAGGGTCTGAACTGATCCGGGGACTGTACTGTTTCCTACTGTACTGAGTAGGAAACTACAGTCCTGTCAGTTTAACTTGCATCACATACTGGAAAATACTACAAGCTATCATTAGAGACAAGTCAGAAGTGTTTCATGAAAATGACAACATCCTAAGGGATAGCCAGCATGGTTTTCACAAGGGATGGTCATGCCTGAAAAAACCTGGTATTCTTTGAAGAAGCTACACTTGAAGAAGTGTTTTGACTATAACCAGATTGCCAAAAAGAATTTGATAAGGTACCACATGAGAGACTTCTTAGGAAAATGAACAATAGCAATTATAGGAGGTATTTCAGAGTGGATTTGGAACTGGCTACAGGATAGAACATAAGGAGTAGTAGGAGGGATTTTCCTTTCTCTGTGGCTGCTCCCTCTCTGTGGAATGCTCTTCCAATGCATATTAGGGAAGCAGATAGTTTGGAATCTACTCAAGCAATCCAAGAAGATTTACACAAAATCCAGAAGTGGGCAGAAACCTGGAAATGAAATTAAATATAACCAAATGTAAAGTTCTGCATGTGAGAAATGAAAACATTTGGCTAAACAACTTTATTTGATGATCATCTCCTACAGCACAGTGTCCCCGTCACTGCACTGGGGCATTGGGGTTTATTTGACCAGAGGGAAATAAACCCTCCAACCCTGGCCCACCAACACCACTTCCAGCAGCAACTCAGTATTCTCAGGAGGTCTCCCATCCAAGTACTAACCAAGCCCACACTTGCTTAGCTTCAGCCATTCGGCAGGAGCAGAGTGTAAATAAACTTAAACTTAACTTACCTTTTTTTAATGCAGACTAGTCAATGTGTGGAATAGCCCGCCAAGTCACGTAGTAAAGGCAGAAACTGGGAATTTTCAAGACCAGGCTTGATATGGTGTTCGATACTATCTTGTCTGTAGGCAATCAAAGCACTAGGTACAGTCTAGGCAGGAAAATTGCGAGCATTGTTGTGCTGAATGGCTTATTCTCTCCATTATGTTATGTTGTGTAACACTGCATATCAATGAAATAAATCTGAATTTGTATTATCTTAGATATTTCTGGTAAGGCATATCATGTTATGTGATGCACAGCTGATGACTTGACTACCAAAGAAACCCAGTCATATATCTGGCTACAAATTTGGAAGTAGTGACAGTACATATGGAACAGGAATACAAAGGGCAGGCATGAAGGGCACAATACACATAATGAAGAAACATCATACAGGGGAGTGTGATCAATTTCAACAAAAGGAAACAATAGAACATGTACTTTTTAAATGCCCACAAGACTAAAAAGAAAGACAGACCCTTCAAAAAAATCTGATTTAAGGATTAAAAAAAAAAAGATTTAAGGACAGAATTAAGGATTTTTACAAATCAGTTTTCTCTGATGAATCAGGAAATAACACCAAAATATAATCTTTCATTATTTACAACAAACAGGTCTAAAATATGAGAGGCCGTTTAGGCCATACATCATACTTCTTCTCACAAACACCATCATACTCTCTCACAAACACCATTACACTCTCTCACACACACAATTATACTCTCTCACATACACCATTGTACTCTCTTACACACATCATTATACTCTCTCAGAACACATCACCATAGAGAATAGTAGTGTGTGAGAGAGAGTTTGATAGTCTGTGTGTGAGAAAATTCTAGTATGTGTGAGAGAGTATGATTGTCTGTGCGCGAGAGAATACTAGTATATGTGAGAGTTTGATTGTATGTGTGAGAGAGAATAGTGTGTGTGTGAGAGAATACTAGTATGTGTAAGAGAGTTTGATTGAAAAACGGAAGGTAGTTTGATTGAAACGGAAGGCAGTTTTCATCATCAGTTCCTGATTGGCTTACAGCCTTTTCACGGACAAGGCCCATCCGCTCTGAGCGGGACCTCCACCAACAGGGAGCATCTTAATTAAGCTCATTTTAATAATACAGCTAGTTTAAAGGACCATACCAGTGTTACTGCATGTCATTGTCCATTGTCAACATTGGCCACATAATTTACATAAACCTCAACCATTTTTCCCAAAATTGCTTTATTTTAGAGATATCGTGTTATACCACCGCGGGATCCGAACACAGATTACGGATCAGTAGGTCGGGATGCTACCACTTAAGCCAGAGCATGCAGATGGTAAACTAGAGCGTATGTATTGCATATATGAGTTTATATTGTGAATAAAGATTATTCACATCTTTAAATAGGTGTTTAATGTGGTACTGAAACTAGTGAACTGTAATTGAAGCTAGCGTTTTCATTTTAATGGCATAAACGGAAATGTAAATATTTAAATTTGACAAGCCGCTTATGACCGCCACTGGTCTTGTTTACCAGCGCTGGATTATCAGCAGCTAGACCAGTAGCTGGCTTTGGCTAGGATATAGCCACCGCCGGCCTCTCGGCAGTCTGATTTTTGGTACTTCTCCAGCGTCATACACCTTGCTATTGTACAAACAAAACCAGTTGATTTTAAAGTGTTATTTAAACTAGCTGTTTTATTAAAATTAGCTTAATTTAGCTGCTCCCTGTCGGTGGAGGTGCCGCTGAGAGGGGGCGGGCCTTATCTGTAAAAAGGCTGTAAGCCAATCAGGAACTGATGATGAAAACTGCCTTCCGTTTCAATCAAAGTACCTTCCGTTTTTCAATCAAACTCTCTCACACACTCTACTATTCTCTCTCACACATACTAGTATTCTCTCGCACACAGACAATCAAACTCTCACACATACTAGTATTCTCTCACACACAGACAATCACACTCTCTCACACATACTACTGTTCTCTTGCATACTGACAATCAAAGTCTCTCACACATACTAGTATTCTCTCACACACAGACTATCAATCTCTCTCGCACACTACTATTCTCTATGGTGGTGTGTTCTGAGAAAGTATAATGATGTGTGTAAGAGAGTATAATGGTGTATGTGAGAGTATGATGGTGTGTGTGGGAAAGGATAATGGTGTATGTGAGAGATTATAATTGTGTGTGTGAGAGGAAGTATGATTTATGGCCTCATACTAAAACACAGGATGTTAAAGCTACCTTTACTTTTAACATAAATTTCTCTACATACGAGATGGTAGCTGCAAACCCCAAAGACAATGCAGACCGAATGGCAACTCCAAATTAACAGGTAATCAAGTCTTCTTTTGCAAATTGCTTCCTCATGGGAGCATTATCACCAACTGTTCACCTTGTAAAACTAGCTTTAATACTAGATCCTGTGTTTTAGACCTGTTTGTTGTAAATAATAGAAAATAATATTGATTTGACCAGTGCTGATTTGTTCTATAACCCATGGTTAGGTTTTCTTTTATTTCGAGACTTGTAAGCCGACAACATTACACTCACTGGCCACTTCATTAGGTACACCTGTTCAACAGCTTGTTAATGCATATATCTAATCAGCCAATCACGTGGCAGCAACTCAGGGCATTTAGGCATGTAGACATGGTCAAGGCAATCTGCTGAAGTTCAAACCAAGCATCAGAATGGGGAAGAAAGGTGATTTAAGTGACTTTGAATGTCTTTTTGCCAGACGGGCTGGTTTGAGTATTTCAGAAACTGCTGATTTTCACAGACTTTTTTGGGCATAATATACAGCGCCCCACCATTGGAGACAGAGGAAATTGATTGACAGACAAATTCAATCCCCTGAGTAGTTCTTTGGGAGCATGCTGCCATGGCCAGTAAATCCTGCTGTGACTGGCAAGTACAAAAAAAAATGCAGGGAATAAATAAAAGTAAGATCTATATAGGACTGTTTTTCACACTCTATAAATCCAGGGGCAGCTTTTAGGGCCCAACCATACCCTGTCCTCTCCTCCTGTCCACTAGGACATCCTGATCAGAGCCATGAAATGAGGACACACCAACATTCTCCAAAGGCCTGCTGTTTTCCAAACTCACAACCTTATTTAGCAATCCATTTAAAACACCACACTATAAAGTTTGTTGCTTTTGCATTTTTTCAAAACACACTCACCAATTCTCCAGTGAATAAAATCAAGCAGAAAACATGCTCACAAAACATGCACAAAAACACGTTCTCACAGACACAATGTTCACACAGTGAACGGACGCACTCATGCACATGCGCACGCACATACGCACACACACATACTCCAAGGAATAACATGTATGACCTGCCAAATAAAATATCCCCCACTGACTACTCACACAGATGCAGCAGGGCCTGGTTGGCTTACCTCATCTGCAAAATATTGCTTTTTCCCCCCCATAAATAATCCTGTTCTACACTGTAAATGATTGCAGAAAATTAACAGCAGGAACTCAACAGTATTAACCAGTTATTTTTAAATACAGCGTTTTTGTTAATACAAAAGAAAATCTGTTAAATTGCGCTCCATTGACCGTTTTTTAACAGAACTATAATGTATTCCTAAAATACAGCACTTAACCGCTAGTCAATTGTCCAAAGTAGGCCCTATTTTACGTAATGGTATCATGCAGTATTTTTTGCATTTTGGGAAGAGCAATTCCACGTGGACTGCACATGTGAAGCTGGATCCTTTCTTTACTTAATCCATCCCCATCTTACTAATTATTTGGTGAGTAGCAATTTTATTTAATTCATAAATCAGTGCAAAGTCTATTAGTGATGTTTCCAGTTTGTTTGCATTACTGAATATGTGCACATTGTGATAGAAGGATTCAGCAGCTAGCTAGAATTTCATAGATGATTGCCGATTAATCAGACAACACAAGGAGCTCATTTTAATTTCTACATGTCTAAGTTAACGTGTGGACACGTATTTTGCCAGTGAATTCATGAAGCACAATGATAGTCTTGACAGTGTTAACCTTTTACAGTCTATAGAAGTCACTTCAACAGTTCAGAAGTAGCCTAACATTAAGACCTCAGTGCACGCTGGTTATTGGGTGGTAATTTAGCAGTGCAGATTCAAAATTTATTGCTGTCTGTGTGACCAAGGCAGGAAATCAAAAGCATCTCTGACTGTACCATGGTGACTTAGTTGTATGAGCATCAAAAAACCACAGCTGTTCATCTTTCTGGCACAAGCCAAATATGGACTGCATTTATATAGCGCTTTTATCCAAAGCGCTTTACAATTGATGCCTCACATTCGCCAGAGCAATTAGGTGTCTTGCTCAAGGACACTTCGACATGCCCAGGGCGAGGTTTGAACCGGCAACCCTCCGACTGCCAGACAATCGGTCTTACCTCCTGAGCTATGTCGCCCCAAACATTATGCACAAATTTATATCACAATAACTATTCACAACAACAAACAATAAAAACAGTAACAATAAAAACTTCACATCGCTGCATGTTACTGTGCAACTATTGTTATTGGGGGCAGTTGAAATGAAAGGCAGTAAATGTTGGAGAAATATTGATTCAGGGTACTATAGAAACAGATGGACAGAATATTCATCATGGATAAAAAAAGGCTTCTCAACCAGTACTGGCAAAATTCTTTTTCCCCACTCAAGACAATTTATTTCAAACATGGACTAAAAACCCATAAATTTGATAATAGAGGAGAATTCTATGTTTCAGGTGAAATGGCAGGAAGCTGTTTTCAGCCCTGGATGGTCAGCCTTGAGGGCCACATCATATGTGAGGGGATCCAGCCCATCTTCTTGACGGGGCTTGCTGCATTATTTGCCACCTTCTACACCTTTAATCTCCAATACCAAGAAGAGGCAGCATGCACACTCAAATTCATCAAAGGCTAGATACTTTCAGTAAAACCTGTATTTTTCTTAACTTTTCGATGACATGCTATTGCACATCTAGAAATTTGCTGCCTTTTATTGTATTGTTAATCTGAGTGAGTTACACAACTTTATTTTTACACAGTGTCTGAAGAAACACTATAATTGTTCAGGCGCTTCGTTGGAATAAACCCTGAGAGAGGCACCAAGGCTGGGCGGGGCAAAGTGTTATCAAAGAAAACTGGCAAAGTCACCAAAAAAAGACAACAACTTTATATTAAAATAAAAAGTAAAGTGCAATAAGAAGCAAATCAGTGAACTGTAAAAAAAAAAAAAAACAGTATCTTACAAGTCAGTTAACAGTAAAATACTGTGAAAGTAATAAAAAACTAGTTCTTACTGTATTTTTCATTAACAGTACAAAACCGTAAATGTTAGTGACAGTAAAAAAAATGTTAATTTTACAGTAACATAATGGCAACCCTGCTGCCAGCTGTTTACTGTTTTTTTTTTAGAGAGTGGAAGGTTTTCGTCCATGAAAATACAGATGTTCCATTTGTGAAGTAATCCATTTTGCTATAATTTAAAATCTGAACATGTATTTCAGATGTAGGGCTGAAAATGCATACAAATAAATGGAACCTGACAATATTGTAATGAGAAAAGTGAAGCAATTCCCTTTCAGACTTCACAGTTCACTTTCAAAACCCCACAACATTAATAAGCTTCTCATTGCTTGTCTTAAGTGAATGGTGCACTTATGAGGATACATTCTAATTTAATGTGAGCATTTTTTTTCCTGTAAAAAGAAAAAAAAGACAAAAACACCACATGAAAGAACTTTAAATTTGAAGTAACTAAATTACAATCACAAAAGCAGCTACACAGGTGAGTCATATTAAGTTGAATGCCAATTACAAGTATGTGTCAGCTACAGTATAAAAGAGTTCTACAAAACAGCATGAGTAGAGGTGCCAGTTTACATGACCCAAAATGATTGCATCTTGCATAACAATCTAAATCACCATGAGGTCACCTGTGGGCACTGGGTTATAAACAATCACCAAACTAATCATAAAATTACTTCTCATTTGCGGCTATAAAAAAAACAATTTATTGCTGTTATTGTCTACACTGGGTGACAGGAAGGAATCTGACATGGACAGAATGTCAGAATGTCTTTAAACACATGGAACCTAGAACACTGCCGGGTTCAATTATCTTGTCAGGTAGTGGTTTTCCCCATTCACATATAGTTCTCCTATATGGAGAATTCCAGTGTCTAGCCTGTTCATACACCAGTCTGGATAGATTAGGCAGGATGTTACATATAATGTCACCTGTTGTTTGTAGCGAAATGGTGGGCGAGGATCTCCTGTGATCGAGTGCCAATTTTCTAATAATATTGCTACTACACTACTTCAGCCACACCCATTACTAACAGGTGCACAAAATCATACAGCCATGCAATCCCTATAGACAAACATTGTATTGGCAGTAGCATGGATCATACTGAAGAACTCCGTGACATTCAGCCTTGCAGTCATAGGATGCCACCTTTCCAACAAATCAAGAGCAACAATAGCTCAGCTGTGAAGCAGTAGACCACACAGGACTGCGTCTAGCGCGTAAAAATCATCTGTCCTTGGTTGCAACACTCGCTACCGAGTTCCAGACTGACTCTAGAAGCAACGTCAGCAGAAGAACTGTTCATTGGGAGCTTCGTGAAATGGGTTTCCATTGCCGAGAAGCCGCACACAAGCCTAAGATTGCCATGCCCAATATTAAACGTCGGCTAGATTGGTGTATAGCACATCGCCATTGGACTCTGAAGCAATGGACATACGTTCTCTGGACTGAAGAATCACGCTTCACTATCTGGCAGTCTGACAGACGAATCTGGGATTGGTGAATGCCAGGAGAATGCTACCTGCCTAAATGCATATCGCCAACTATAAAGTTTGATGGAGGAGGAATAATGGCTAGGGGCTGTTTTTCATAGTTTTGGTGAGGAACTTGGTTCCAGTGAAGGGTAATCTTAATGATACAGCATACAATGACATTCTAGAGAACTGTGTGATTCCAACTTTGTGGCAACAGTTTGAGGAAGGCCCTTTCCTGTTTCAGGATTACAATGCCCCTGTGCACTAAGCGAGGTCCATAAAAAAATGGTTTGCCAAGTTTGGTGAGGAAGAACTTGACTGGCCTGCACAGAGCCCTCACCTCAACCCCTCAAACTGCTTTGTGATGAATTGGAACGGCAACAGCGAGCCAGGCCTTATTGCCCAACAACAGTGCCCAACCGCACTAATGCTCTTTGTGAGGAAGTGAATCCCTGCAGCCATATTCCAAAATCTAGTGGAAAGCCTTTCCACAAAAGGTCCAACTCCATATTAATACCCATGGTTTTGGAATGAGATGTTCAACAGTCACATATGGGTGTGATGTGCTGATGTCCACATACTTCTGGCCATGTAGTGTACATAACAAATTTTAATAAACAGGTGATATTTTTGCACAGGTGATGTATTCAATTCACAAAGATGCCTAGTAGATATTAGAAGAAGCATGAGTAAACTGAAGAGAATAAACCCCATTGTGCAAATGCCAAATCTGTCCAATCCTTGCCCATTTAGGGGGTACCTTATTTAAAGCTTTATAACTCCAGTTGGGAGCATCACAGAGACTTGAAGAATGCCTTAAATTAAGCAAGACTTTTGTACCTTTTACAATACTAGCTTAGATTACTTTATATTCATAATTTTGGAAGAAAAAGTGCCACAAATGCAATTGTCTGGGCAAAAAATCTAAAATGAATTTGCTATTTTTTAGTTCGCAATGAAATACTGAGAGATTGCATATATACAGCAGGTTAAACTATACATGTCCTGGATCAAAAACTTCTTGACCACAAGTTCATAAAATCTAAGGGTGGATATGTAGAACTACTAAAGATGTATGAAGCAAAAACTAAGCAGTGTACCCAGAGTCTCCAAATCTACCCACAATTATGCTTTGCTGTAAATCACAACATAATCATGTATTTCACTACAAATCAACTGTTTTGACTCAAGAAACTCACTGTTACAGCATTTTCAAGTGGGAATTACAAGCTGTACGTCAGTACAATGGCCTAAAATATCTAGGGGTCCAGAAACATATCCAAAAGCACTCCAAAAATCACTACGATGCTTTTTGTCGATTATAAAGCATATACATGTGCCCCTTATGAAGATTTAAGATGAAACATTGATATCAGATAAAAAATAATGCAAAAACATTGTCATACGATGTGGTACAGTACCTAAATGTGTAATCATTAACTCTCATATGTTTTTCTGTACTCTACAGTATGTGATGAATTCCTATATGGGGATGGGATGACATTAAAAAATATTCAACCGTCCACCACGTTTTGGCAAAATTCCAGTTCAGGTCACATCCGGTGCATTCAACACAAACACTACTTAGCTACCAACAAATGCTTACATTACTGTGTGAAATATCCTCATTATAAAATACCACTAGCCTATTTAAAGACACTCAATTAAAAAAATTAAGTATATAACCAAAATATTTTCAGCAGTAACTCTTAGAGACAGAGACAGAATCAATGCTGCCATTGCTCAGTTCTAACTTAATCCAGAAAACAGTATATCAGCTAGGTCTATTAGCAATCATGCCTTAGACATGCTCAGAATTTCACAAGAATAATAATATTTTCCAAGAAATGACAAAAGTCATTAATAAAATTTCGCCAGGTGCAGTGTATTTTACAGCTACCACCATACATATTATACATCCTTAGAAAGCTTATTCTGTCACCTATTGGATAGATTAATTGTTGATCAAACCAGATTCTGCTGCAAAGGACGACCACACCGTAAACAACGTGTGGTATTACGCACAGCTATTTTGGAAGGTACCGAGGCGTCACAAATGCACGTATATTTCACAAACGGATTGTCCAAGACAATATATGACCACTCAGTCTGGAAAGGGACATCTCTCCGCATAAAACCAATATTAACGTTGTATATTTATTCCATATTTAGTCCCAGATATTGACAGTATAATGACATGGTATAATTTTCGGAAAATTTGTCTTGTTTATTTTGTTATTCAGTGAGCAGCATTTTCACTGCTGTATTGGCATATCTGTATTGTTGCATTTAACTTGACTATGACGGAATACAAAATTTTTGTGGCGAAAGAATATTTTTATGAATGCCCATATAGACAATTTTGTCCAGTGTGTTGTGGGTGGGGGCTGTAGTTGCAGATGAAACTGCAGGTGTACTAAGGTGTTCACGTGTGTTCTGGATTAGTCATGTGTGTTCAATCGCTTCTTTAGAGCAAGTATAAGAGAGCTGTCAGTATTTAATCTTGATTTGAGGCTTTTGTAGTCGTGTACGCATTTGCCAACTTCAGGGGGTGGTGGGTTATGTATAAAAAGTGCTGTCATTTGTTTCATTACATGGCCAAACCAAAGTGTATAAAAATACCCTTTAATAAAAGCTGAGAAAGTACATATCCACATCGTAATTGTTTGATTACAAATCTAAAATTAGATTTTTAATCAAACAATTACAAGTCAAATCAAGAAAAAAAGTATTTGTCTCAAACTTTATAGAGCTCACTGTATACATGGGCTGGCCCGATCGTAGACATGATGCTATAGTGTTAGCCAACCCACTTTTAGACAGAATGACTGAAGAGCAAGATGGGTATTTGTTTCTCTGTGACGTATGTCATTCATAACTTTGCTCTCACAGATCAAATTATACTCGCAATTTGGTCCTGAGTGACTATTGATACAGACTTGTCTTTCACTAATTTAACACAAAAACAATGACGCCATGTTTCCACAGAAATATTTTACTGTGAATGGAGTGGAAATTCCTGTGCATCTCCTTAGCAAGTCTGCCTATCCATTTAAGTGGCTGATGAATAGGTTCGCCAATCGTCTCAGAGTCGGTCCAATTGTGATACATTGTGACACTCTTGAGTGACATCTGGACTTTTTTGTCAGAATAGTCAAAAAGATTTTCAAGCACTGTCCAAGCAGAATGTTTTTCTACACGTTCCTTTTAAGGAGCATGATAAAATAAGGTTCAGGGTTGAACATAAAAGTAGAACAGCACTGCTGTTGGATTTCAGGATTTGACGAGTATGACTCTTCCAAACTAGTTGATTACAAATTATTGGCACATGAACAAGGCAATGTTCTGGGACATCAGAAAATGTTTTTAAAGGAGTACCATGGTGATTTTCACACTTTCTCGGTTTTATGTGCTATTTGCACAAGAGGCATTGAAGAAACACAATGAGCAAAGTATTAAATATGTCCGTTCTGTATTTTTGGAGAAATATGCGTTTTAAATTCATCGTCCTATTTTCAACCGGTTGAGAAAGTTGTCATTTTGCTACGTCACTAATACAGTAACTACTCCCATTTCCACGCCCCGTAAAGAAATCTGACAGCACACACCGTCCTGCTGTTCAGACAATGCAAATATTTGACTAACGTTAGGTTCACTTAAATTAGAGTGCCTTTAGATTATTTCTGGTTATATTAATTTAGCTAGCTAGCTAACGTTAGCTAGCTAGGAGGTTTGCTTTCATAAGACAATGTTATCGATAACGTTAGCTTGCTAGTTTGCTTTTATGAGGACGTTATAGTTGTGCTTTTATCTTAACTTGGCTAGCTAGATATCAAAAATTATAATTGGATATAAGTCAACGTCCTTACCTTAGCTATCTACCGATGCTTGATATACTAGCCCTACTAAGCTAGCTAGCTTGTGAAAATTCAGTCTCCCAAAGAGAGCGCGTATCATGGGGGTAGCTATGGAAACGGGGCACGGTCTGTCAATCATAGCTAACTGACAGTTCTCATTACCACGCCCAGACGGTTCGGGTGAATTTTTATCGTGGGAAATTTAGGCTTAGAAAAATACGTTTTAAAGTGCATTGAAATGACTGAAGAATTAAAAAATTATGCACATTTGTTTTGTTGTTGCCTGAAGACAACTGGGAAGTGTCACGTTCAACCACCATGGTACTCCTTTAACAAATATTAGATAATAAACAGCAGAATGATACTTTTTTGTTTCAAAACTCTGTTGGGGTAAGCAGTAGTGACATGCCATATAACACCCCTGGGAGGGAGATGTGGCAGTTCTAAGTTTTCACATTTTTGGCTAGTCTCAGCCCAATACCATGGAGAGGATTACTTAACACAACCCAGATGTGTGTGCTCACTCCAAGGGTAAGCATGGCTGAGGTTATTATGACTCTACACTGGATGGAATGCCACATACAACCTCAAAGATTGGCAGAGATTTGAATCAACACCCCTGTGACCCATTCTCAAGAAAGACGGTATGTTGTGAGCTTTACAATGCTGATATTTATGGCAGGGCCACCTTTCTGTAACTGCTTATATGCAAAGTTAACATACATGTAATGGACGTACCAGAGAAGGGCGCAGAGACAGAAGTAGCGGTGCAAAAGTTAGGGGTTTATTGTTCCCAGCACAGGTTGACCACAAAAAAATGTCTCAAACCAACAAGGGAAAAAAAACCAACATGTAAAAAAAATAATAATAAAAAAAATGTCTCTAGATCTGCTCTTGCCTCTTAAAATACAGAGATCTAAAATACAGCAGATTAGCAATTATGGAACCTTTTAGCTTAACAGACTCACACCTTGGCGCCCCTAAACAAGACAGACCAAGGGCCCCAAAATACGCATTTATATGATGGTGGCCAGCACCAAAAATACAGAAAAAAAGTTACATAAATATGTATAATAGCTATTACAGGTATTTGAGGAATGACAACAAAATATACATATAATAGTTATTAATAGATATTTGTATTGCATTTGTTGACTAATAATTTTAAAAGAAGAAAATGAATACACTTTAATAATAATTTTGAGATGACCGTGGGTCCTGTGGTCCCCTCGGGCCATGGATGCAGTGGACTGATCAGCCCTCCCACTAGGAACCAAATAAATGTTCCTTGTTTCCGCCCGCAACCCCTTTTGCGGCGGACCCGTCTGCAGGAATAAAACTTAAACCGCGGTACAATTACATTATGGTAAACTTAACGTTAAACTAAGTGTGTCCACTCACTTAATAAAACGAAAGTAAATAAAGGATTGTGAAAAACAGAAACCGTGTGGTGAGTTATTTTAAATGATATGTATAAATGTACTTAGAAATGTATGATAAATCGGGTGAATTGGGCTTAGCGCAGCGACCTGTCTGTGCGACTCGCTCTGCAGCCGTCACAATACAACAATGCAAAACCTGGTGAAAGAAGCACAAACCTGGACCCCTGAGCAATGGAATGGAAATGACAAAAGTAATGGACAATGACAATGGAAAAGTAATATTGTCTAATGAATCCTTTTTTTCATACTTCTGGATGGTTTTACATTTGGTGAAAGCCAAAGGAAGCATTCAACCTACAATGCCTGTTTCCAACTATTAAACATGGAGGATCTGTAATTCTACAGGCTGGTGTCATTTGATCTGATGATTAATCTGTATGACTGTATAATGGGCTTTATATGTCTTTGTACCAAACATTATGGAGTTCACTCTATATATTGGCACCCTTGCTAAGATAATCCAAAAGCCTGAATATAAATAAAAAACAGAATTGCCTATAATGGTTGACACACTTGTAAAAATGTGAATAAATCAAGAATTTTTAAACATAGTTATTGTCACTAGTTTTGTACATTGTGTACCTTCCCTTTGCAAGCACAAGCCTATCTAGTTGTCTTTTTTATCATGTTTTATGCAATTGGTGAGCATAGTGGGGGATCTTTGATCATTCTTCAATGTACAGTTTTTATTTTATTTTTTTCAGCTTGTCCTCTTGATCCTTGCTTTAGTTTATGATTCCATTGACCTTCACAAGAGCCTCAGGACCAGTAGACACAAGAGATGCATTGCACCTACAGACACACAAGTAATGAGATAATTCAGAAGCACATAGAACCCAGTACTCGCATGACGCAAACAATATTGGAGCTGGACCAAGTGCTGCAAAACGGGCTTTGTTTTTTAAGCTTACTTAATGATCTTGTTGAGAGACATTGTCTGTGCGTCACTGTAGCACGCATGCTTAGTGGATGACCCAGACTGGCCTGGAATTTATGACCATATCAGAGTCTCCTCTTTTCCCTACTGCGCAGTCTCTGGCTCCAATTTTTGTACAAGACGACTGGGCGAAAATTTTACTTCCGTGGTTTCATAATGCTTTTCACAAGCCCACAGAAAGCCAATGCGTGACATCATAGTCACTTTGCCCACATTTTTTCTACAGTCTATGAGCAGGATCAAAGAGGTATTTACTGTGTGATTGTACCTAACACCACATATCTATTAGGAACAGTGATTGTCAGTTATTTCACAGATCAAGAAATCAGGTAATGTGGTCGATTCCAAATCAATTCCTAGCATGGAGAAGAATCTCCATGCTGAGATTCTCCTCCATGCACCACTGGTTTTGTAGAAAATGCATGCATGCATAACTCGCATCACTACCCATGTTTTTCCATGATAATAATGTCTTAGGGTACGTTCACGGCGCAGGTCTTGATGCCCAGTTCCGATTTTTTGCCTATATCTGATTTTTTTGACCACCATATCTACCCATATCCGATACCTCTGCTCACACGGTTTACACTAGAAACAACCCGCATGTGCACACAAGGGTTTGGTCACTGATACAAAAGTAAGCAACCATGCTGCCATGACCATATTGCTGTCAACAATAGACAAAATGAGAGAGAAATATTAATTCAAGCTTTTGCTTTTTGAAGCGTCTTAGGTCCACAACGAACATGCCCTGTATTTTAGCACATACTGACTTTTCGCACCACATACTTTAAAGGACATAACCTTGATTTTTTCCACTGGACTGAGCCTTCGTCCTCCATTAACTTCTTTTAACATTTATTGTTACCATCATAGAGTGGTTTTGCCTTTGATATACGTTACGCATCATCCAAATGCCAAAAATGTATGAGAATATTGCATTTTGAATGACAGTCACACTGGCTGATATCCGTTTCCTATAGGATTTATTTCCACATGAATGTGGCCAAAAACGCATCTGAAAATATTCCATGTGCTTTTTCCTGTTTACACATTCATAGTACATATCTGATCTGTGCCACATGCAAGCAAAAAATCTAAATTGGGTCACTTTTACCAGGCAGTGTATTTTCAGCCTTGATGCTTAGTTTCTTGTTGCAATAAACACAGTCACTGAGTAAGTTTTATTTTAAACTTTTCAATTTTGTTCAGAGCAAGCAAGCCAACAATTACAATGTCATACTTGCAACAACGGTCCTCACAGGGCATTAAAACTGCACAATGCTCAGCCACATTATTCCACTTATATAACAGCTCACCAACTACAATCAAAATATCCATTTGAAAATATATATTTGCTTTATTCCATTCAGATTAGATAAAGAAATATCCTCTATTTTAATGTTTACTCTTCTTTTTTTACATAGGCTACAGTATGATTAATTAATAAATAGAGGCAGGTTCTTATGTTTTGTAAAAGAAACTTGTAAAACTGCACCACAGCTACATGAAGAACTTTAGTTACTAAATTACTATATATATATGTATATGTATATATATGTATATGTATATATATATATATATATATATATATATATATATATATATATTCTACTTATTAGACTTAAAAAAAGATAAAAAAAACATGCTTTGATGTAAAACCTGAATTTATTAATATATCAGACTCAAGACTGGCTGGGCGTGTCAGTTCTATCCTAATTATTTATGCAGTCACTTTTGATTGACAGCCCGGGCCGCTCACTCCCACTGACCTGGATCACCACTCACTCCACGTAACGTCAGTTGTTAGCTAACGTTAGCTAGTTATCATACGGCAGTAATAATGGATAACAAGTACAGAATAGTGATGGGAATTACGGCTCTTTGAAGGGAGCCGGATCTTATGGCTCCGTTCCTTTCTGAGAGCCGTTCAAAAGAACGGCTCATTGTTCTTTTTCCTTTTTTTAGGGGGCGGGGATTAGGCTACTAGGTTTATCTGTGAAATAATCACTATGATAATGATAGGGTAAGATTTGGATCAGACTCAAATTTAGACATCCCACTAACATGTGTGGACTAGGTTTAGCAGCACTAAATTACTCGTATTGCCAGACCTAATGTCAATGATCTGTATTGTAAACATTACACAAGGTGACGCCATATCCCTCTGCTTTGTCAGTGAATTTACTACTTTGAATTTACCCTCTGTATGAAATGTGTTATGTAAATAAAGTTGCCTTGCCTTGAATGCAATTCATGCAACATTTAATTTATTTGCACAATAAAAAAACAAGTAGGCTATAATGAACTTTTGTGCAAAACAGTTAGATAAACAATTATCTGAAAAACATTTCACACAAGAAAATTTTAAAGAATAAATAGTAAAACAATTTATCAAAATAATAATAATGTTAATAACGTTGTCGTCTCACCTCAGCCACTTGCCCCGTTGGATGCTGTGTTTTTAAGTGGCGCTGAAGATTGTTTGTTGACCCTGCTTTGAATGATATTTTTGATTTGCAAATATTGCACTTCAGCACTCATTGCTGAAGTGCATCCAAATGCTGCTGCGTTTTCGAGTTCGGCTCTTTTTTTTCCAAACAGGTCTACCTCTTGTGAGTGTGACTGGCTGGTTCTCACTGTTCACATAAAGGGGAGTGGATTTAGAGCAGGCAGTGAAATTTGGGCACAACGATAAAAAGAACGGCTCTCACCAAGTACAACTCGGTTCCCTTCGTTCGTACCAAAGAGCCGTTGAAAAGAATCGGATTGTTCACGAACGTAACATCACTAGTACAGCAATAACAGCATTAGAAATATTGAGCCGTATATGTATGAGCCCATCGCATACAGCCTACAATATAGGACCCTAAAGTTATAGGATAACCTACGTTAGCACATAACATTATCGACTGTTTTTTTTGCGGCAGTAACATTATAACAGTCTGGAGAATAAAGTAACGTTACACTTGCCAGCTAACAACCTGGCCCTCAACACCAAGAAGACCAAGGAGCTCATTGTGGACTTCAGAAAGACCAAAGGAGGCACGCACACCCCTATCTGCATCGACGGGACGGAGGTTGAGCGTGTCACCAGCTTCAAATTCCTGGGCGTCCACATCTCTGAGGACCTCTCCTGGGCCCTCAACACTTCGACCCTGGTCAAGAAGGCTCACCAGCGACTCTTCTTCCTGAGGAGACTGAGGAAAGCCCATCTGTCTCCTCAGATTCTGGTGAACTTCTACCGCTGCACAATTGAAAGCATCCTCACCAACTGCATCACAGTTTGGTACGGCAGCTGTTCTGCCTCGAACCGGAAAGCACTTCAGAGGGTGGTGAAAACCGCCCAACGCATCACCAGCACTGCACTCCCAGCAATTCAGACTGTCCAGCACAAGTGGTGTCTGCGGAAGGCACGCAGCATCACCAGGGACACCTCCCACCCCAGCCACTGACTGTTTGCCCTCCTTCCCTCTGGGAGGCGCTACAGGAGCCTCCGTTCTAGGACCAGCAGGTTCAGGAACAGCTTTTTCCCCTCAGCTGTCACCTTGCTGAACTCTGCACCACAGTGACAGCCCCCCCCCCCCACCCCGGATACCCCCACCTGGACCCCCCCACCCCCCACTCAACTTACTCCAATGACTGAACCTTGCACTGCCGCACCTTGCTAATAATGTATTTATCATATTTATACCGATCCACTGTCTATATTGTTTATAACTGTCTATACTGTTTATATCACATTGTATTGTATTCATATTTATCAATATTGTATTCATATTTATTCACTTATGTACATACACCTTACTGCACTTTACTGCTTCTTTTGCACTTCTGGTTAGATGCTAACTGCATTTCGTTGTCTCAGTACGTGTACTCTGTGCAATGACAATAAAGTTGAATCTAATCTAATCTAATTAGCTATATTTACACAAGTTAAGTACAGCTCATTGCTTCATTAGCAAAATTATCAATAGCCAGACAGCAAGTAAATTGGGGAGATGAGGTTAACGGTAACGTTATAGTTAGTAGGCTTCATTCGATTAATAGCAGAACGTCATCTAGCCCGAACGGATGCTTGCCGGAACCAGTCCGTTCAACCGGTAAGCGTCTGTTCGGGCTAAACATCATCGACAGCGAAGTAAAGTGAGGTTAGGACAGCTAACATTATGATTTGTAATATACGTTAAGTAACTCTAAAGTTAACTGATCGTATTAAGCAAAGGCTTAATTAGATTATTGATAGCATCAAGGCTGTCTAGGATTCCCTGGTTGGGTTAGTTAGCTACGTTGCGTTTCATGCACATTGAGGTAGGGAGCATGCGTAAAACACCTAAAGTAAAAAGACAAACAGACCTTATCTTGATCTTGATTGATAATTGGCGCAGCATCTGGCTTTATAAACGTTGTCTTGGCAAAACCCATCCTCTTCTGTTCTTAATTGTAGAATGAATCAGGGGTAAAATGTGTACTGCACAATTTTGTCACCTTTGATATTTCTAACTGTGCACCGTTTTGTTTTTCTATATAATCGATACAGACCATTCGGAGACTTGGATCTTTTGGCAAGGCGTGAAAAGATGCATTCCTATCTCTGAAATCTTTAATCACACAGTAAGGCATTGCTGAACTGGATAGTTAATGTTAGCAGCAGACTCGCGCAATATGTATGTTCATACTGGGTGAGTTTTTTGGCCACCGCACATTGGTCAATGTAAATTAGAAACATTTGTGACATCACAAACTTGGTCTCAAAACCACCAATACCAAATATCCACCAGGCGGAAATGTCGAGCATTGTATAGTTTTTAGGAAAAAAAATCTAATTCATTACATACATGTATGAAGTACTTTTAAAATCAATGCGTAAGTAACCTTATAGACTTTGGTCATAATATAAGCATTTTAAAATCATGATTTGACTGCACAGGGTCTTTAAGTATTTTTGCACCGTTACATTGCTGCTATACTATTGTTTTATTGTTTTTCCTACATGTTACCATTTATATTTTTTCCTACAGTTTAAGTTTGTATACTGAAGTTGTGATTAATAAATCCTACAAAGTGATAGCACTCAAAGTTGTCATACACTTTACATTTATTTTAAGATGGAAAAAGAAATGATATTGAAATACAAACAACTTTCTGTAGAAATATACAGTATATACAGTATATTTACACACAAACACAAGTAATTAAGGGGATATTGATTTAAAAACAACTTTTTGTGGAAATATATTTACACACAAACACAAGTAGTAAAGTGTTCACTTGGCCTGTGTCCTCCGAAATCGAATCGTGAGGTCCTTGACCATATCCAGCCCTAGGGTAGGGTGTTGTTCATCAATGGAGTGAAATCCACTCTTCATTCCATGATCTATAAATGATAAACAATAGCAAGTAGATCACTGTAATCCGAAAACGGGGGTAAAGTAAAGGTAAGAGTTTTTCACATTATCTCAAGGTTTAGTCTAGTCTATATAGTTAAAAAAAGTAGAGCATGCGCATCCACTCTGGTAATCAGGTGCAGGAGAAACAGAAGATCAGCATAAAAAATAATAGTCTGCACACTGTTAGACTTGCTCAACATTTCGATCACCTAAGGATCTTCATCAGGAAGATCTGATGAAGATCCTTAGGTGATTGAAATGTTGATCTCTCAATAAACATATAGTGGGAGCAAGTCTAACAGTGTGCAGACTCTATTATTTTTGATGTTAGTCTATATAGTTACCTGTCCTCTTTGAATCTGTGTCTGGACCAGCTCCTCTACTGAAGGTGGTGGAATAGGGGGAAGAAGTCCAAGCCTTCTTGGATCATCAGGCCTCTTCTTCCTCCTCTGTGGAAGTCCCATGTCAGAACACAGTCATACTCCTACAATGGCTCGTTGTAGGTCAGGGATGTAGCCGTATTCCTTTTTTCGATTTCAAGGAGTATGCACTCCACCTCTGAGCCTTCTTATTCCATAGCCTTCTGTAGCTGGAAAAAATAGTAACACAATAGTTTGAATCACATCACTGATTTTTGGTTTGTAAAATTCAGTCCTGTAACATCCTAAAGGGGAATGCCACCCATTTTAAGAATTCACATATGTTCTTCCTGTGCCTCAGGACAGTTCAGTCAGTATTTGTGAACACGCACCACTCCTAAAGCTAGAAACCAGAGAGAGAACCCTCCAATCGGTGATGTAACTGGGATGTAAAATCTGGGGCTGCTCCATAGACAATGAATAGGGCTCTGACTTTAGGAGTCCATAAAATGTTTGTTTGTGCTCTTACACCCAAATTAGGTTTTAATTATGGTTCAGATCTTCTAGCAATGCTAGAATATAAACCTCATTTCAGTGTAAGAGCGCACACATTTTATGGACTCATAAATTCAGAGCCCTATTCATTGTCTGTGGAGCAGCCCCATATTTTAAATGCATTCCAAGTGGCTTACAACTTTTTCATTTATGTTACTATTGTGGCCCTTTATCAAAGCCCTTATTTTCCCCACCGCTTGCAAGTGATTATGAAAACTTACATCTTCTGGCCCTTTTTGTTGAGCATTGCTGGGCGATGGTTGTGGAAGTTGTAGACCAACGCAGCCAACAAGGTTCTTGCTTCATAAGCAGGGGGGTCGAAGGAATAGCGTTTTCTGGCATACATCAACATGTGGTTGGGAAATCCCTCCAAGTCTGAGGTTGACCTATTACAATCACACATTGTTCAGAATTAGCTATACATGATCAAGTACCCTATCATAAATGACAAAATAGACTACATGGATACTGCAATTAATCAATTTTGTGTGATTAGGCCACATAATAACTATTTAGGAACCTGCCTGAAATTGAGGAATTTTGGCACATCTTTCAGCCAACCTCATAGTTCAACAGAGTGTAATGCACCGTCATGACATGGTGTGAGAATCGGTATCAATTATCATACAAAAGTTGACTGATGCTTGTATGCAGTAAAATTGTTCAAAACCTACCATGAACTGCTCGTAGTTTTGGGCCTCCTTGCAGCAGTGCCAGAAGTGGGCAGTGATGTATTTTAGCCACGGCAAGATCTCTGATTGATCCTTCATCATTCCTGCCTGTGTAGATTTCAAAACAACAACAAAAACTAATCACTTGTAAGTATATTATTATATTTAACAATTAACAAAACATATAGCACAAATAATATTTCTTCTTCTGAAATGCTACCATAATCCTCATCAGTTACATATACATCCCTCTTTCTGGGTCTGGTTGAGAAAGTGTTACATTTGATTCATCAATTGACTAATCAAAAAAAAAATTATTTGCTTATGAAGAAATATGATGTGTGTAAATAACGATTTACTTATGCATTCAATGAGCATCTGTGTAGATTTCCTTCAGTGAGATCTCGGGCAGGAGTTTGTTTCTCCAACACAGAGATGCGATTCGTCTCTGACTTGTCAACGGTGACGATGTTGATGATGTCACGGGAGTCATTTTCAATGGTGGTATATGTGCAGTAGTGTGCACAATGGCCTAAAAAAGACACGCAGATTCATAAATGTATGTTACTTTTGGGTGCATTGCACACAGGCAATTTACAATAGATATACACTGACTGTGTTGTAAGGGGCATAATGTAGGCAGGAGTACTATAACACCAACCTGGTGAGTCCATCCTTCCATCTCCAAGAGCTACAACGTGGTCTTTAGGGCGTAGCCTGTCGATGATCTCGCCCCTCTTTTCATTCCAGAATTCTTTGATTGTGTGTGTCCACACTGTACTCATCTTGGACAGTGAAGATGGTGTTGCGTGCCACAATCCCCATGTTCATAAATTTGAACAGAAGAGCTATCTTGGAGTAGTTGTTTCCCGAAAGAAGAATATTCATGGACAACATGAAATCTCCTGCCTACATGCTGAACTTGAATGTGGGCTGTGAGTTCCACTTCCAAAGGGTGTGGCCCTGGGGACATTTCTTTGAATAAAGGGGGGGATGTTTTAGTCGATTGAGTGAGTATGCACAGCACATCTAAGTGAGACAACAGTGCTGTAAAAAATTTCAGATTACAGTTGTCTTACCCATTCCAAAATCGACGCCGTTCCCTTTTGGTGAATGCTGACATCAAAGGCCAGTATACCGTCACATTGCACGCCTAATACAGGGTCACTTCAGGTGCACCGGGTGATGGGGAGTTTGAGGTATTTGGCCATCAAGTTAGTCGCATACGCTATGGATGCACTCTGTCCAACAATATCCTCCTCACAAGGAGGTGTTGGGGGAAGTATGACACATCAGGCATTGGCTTGTCATCATATGGAGTGTCATCCACAGTTTCTTCGACGGCAAAGACAGGGAGGGTCTTGATGTCAATTTTTAACTGCAGAGCACCTCCAGTTCTGTGTGAAAATGCAACAATCACATGGTTTAGCTGGCTGTGATGTGAACATTGTACATTAAGCCAAGAATAGATTAATATGTTGGAATATGAAAGTTAAGCACTTTGAAGCAGCTAGAGAAACTTTGTGACCAATACATACCAGATCAAAGTAAAAACATGGCTGATTGGTTGTTTATGGGCCTGCACAGATGATATAGAAGCAACGTTTTATCTATTTATTTGCTGGATATTGATGAGGCAGGGGCACGCTGATCACCAGGCTTGACTGGGGTCGATACAGATGGACCTCAAGTATAACGTTCATAACTGAAACAAAAGGATCTGAAAATTGTTATTGCTTATCCATCAATAAACAAACTACTTGTCATACTTACAGTGTGCCTTGAGGCCTAACTCTATAGCCTACATTGAACTGATTGTAAATCATGGCTACATGCATAGGCTAAATGTTGTGAAAGCAGCCATAGAACTTTGGTTCTGTGGTGAAAGCTCCAAGCTGTCTGACTAAAAACACAAAAACAAAGCATTTCTGATTTCTACCTCGTCACACCCAGTCACAGCAAATTGTATTTACCAGCAACCTTCTTGTATGGCTTTACTCAAGAACCTTGCATACTGTAACGTTAGCATTAACTGGCTAACTGTTACCTCGAAGCTACGCCATACATAAAATGCAGGCTGCTTGAGTCAAGTTTAATATCTCTGCTTGAGTCATGTTCGTCCGTGCTAAGTTAGACAACCAGATAGCCAACTAGTCTGATAGAAAATATAGAAGCTAAAGTTAGACCCTGAGGTAATTTGATCATAGCTAGCTCGCTAACAGAGAAAATAACGGTCCCGTTCGTTGTTTTCAAACCTAATGACAAACAAACAGGCAATCTGCAATTCCACCTGGGGACTACCCCAAAACAATGGTCCACAATTTAGGTAGAGTAGATTTCATATTTATAAATGTCAGCGGTACCTACCAGTCCAAGAGAAAGAGAGCCACATCTGTATCTCCCCTCAGTCCCTTTTCTTCTTTCAATGCTCTCCACCTTGGCAAGGCAACGCCGATGGTAACTCACTGACGGTCACTTTGCTTTTTTGACTGTTTGCCTTCATCTGACCGTCAAATTTGTTTTTTTCTTTGGATTTGCACTTGTTTTTGAAGTTTCATTGTCTGTAGTCATCAATCTTTTCTTTGTTTGTTCGGCCATAGTAACCATTTACTCGCAGTCGCAACACTAGCAGAGTCCGGAAAAAAAACAGTATGCCGCTCACACACAAAGAGCAAGCCTGTTGCGTTAGCTCCGTCTACCCTCTCTGGCGGACCAACCAATGCTGGGTGATGGAAAACGTGTAACTAACTGTGCGCTGCCTGTGATTTTTCCTGGGAATGTCGCCACAGACACCCAGTTCATAATACTTGGTAATACTGCAAATGCAAGGGCTTTCATCAGTGGGTCATAGGCTCAATCACCATTGTGTTACCTCATTCGGCGATAGATAGTGACTTACCAGACATTTATTTAAATGAAAATCTTCAAGATTAACTATTAATTTGTCACAGTGCAAACATTCATACGGTTGTCACTACTGTAAAAAGTATGATTTAAGCTCTTTGAGTGATGATTTTGAGTCTTAAGCAGTCTCACCAGTGGTGAGTACAGTAGATCTGTGCTTATACACCTTGATGGGCAGCAGGCTGATGTTAGCATTAGGGCAGATAAATTTCATTTACTGTCTTTTGAGGCTTTTGGCAAATGCAAACGTTTCACTTAAAACAGTTTTTGTGATGAATTTCCTTGAGTTTTTGAACTGGTGGGTTTAATTAATACTTGGTAATATTATGCACGTATTCTTTTCTGGTTATTATAGCCATATGAAATTCAAAATATCATTACACCTGTATTAGACTGTAAGGTAGTGTATCAGATGTTTAAAAAATGTAGTAAAAAATTGTACTACATATGTACATTGAGTATAGCACCATTGGTGTGAGAAATATCCCTCCCAAACATGTCTACAAGCCTGCATTCAACACTGTCACAAAGTCACAAAACCTTGGGGAAAGGGAAACCTTGTCCTCCAGAAAGACCCGCAGAGGGGTGCTGTGTGTATATATATATATATTATATATTATTATATGGTAATATTATATATTAAATATTATATACTCTAAAAGTTTTTTCCATTAAATATACTTCCTGTAAAGTGTCTTTCCAGGCTTTTATTTCTGGTGGCATGGCCTTTTTCCAATTTTTAGTAATTTGTTTTACAATTAAAATTTTGAATACATATTTGTCTCTGTTCCTCTGTTAACCGGTCTGGGTATTTCCCCAGGAGGATATTCTCCTCTTTAAGTTGGTTTTGTTTATTGTAGATATTTTATAAAATTTCTATTACCTCACGCCAATAAGTTGTTAGAATTGTACAGGAATAAAAGATGTGTGATGTGTTTGTCACTACAGTTCCTCCAGCATTGAACAGTCATTATTTTATGTCTGCATAAAGCATCTGCACAGCATGAAGGTCCTTGGTTCGAATCCTGGCTGGGGCCCCTTTGTGTGGAGCCTGCATGTTCTCCGCGTTTCCATGTGGGTTTCTCCAGGCACTCTGGTTTCCTCCCACAGTCCAAAGACATGCCAGTTAGACTAAGTGGAGACTAAATTGCCCATACATATGAGCATGTCAGTTAATGGTGTGCGTGCCCTGTGATGCTTTTGTGACCTGTCCAGGATGCATTCCTGACCCAATGCATGCTCAGATCCAGACACCTAACCCCCGCCCCCCCCGACCCTGACCTGGAATAGGCGGTTCAGATAATAGATGGATGTGTGGATTATAATGAAAGGGGTTATTATTTGTAGTAAGTTATTTATTGAGCAATGTGTATTTGCCTCCCAGATGACATAAAACAATGTAACTGAATTTTCATAACATGCTAAAAATGCTGATATACTTTCAGCACTAGGTTCCTGTAGTAAGGTCACAAAGCTGCAGTGGATACCATTCAGGGATTTAGATTCATGTTTTATAAATAAAGGTCACAGAGGTCGTAATGTATAATGTACTTGCCCATAAATTCTACAAGCTAATCCATCAATGAGAAAGAGCGAGAGCTCAGCCATAAACGGTGCCTTCCTTCCCAAGAGGCGAAATTTATCTGTGCATGCAGAGGGGTGTCTGCAAACAAGATAGCATAATGTTTCTTTTACAGTTCAACAAAGGTGTGGCAATTAGGTCTGATTGGCATTGAAGCAGCCTTTCAGATGTCAAAGACAATTCAGAAGATTAGCCCTTCAGATGATTTGTATTTGAATTTATGATTGTTTTCTGATTTAGGAAATAAGGCGTTTTTAATGTACATTTGTTTGCATTTTATTGAATTGGATACTGTGTCTCACTCTCACACTGCCTGCATCCTCCATTCCGTTAGATAGCTAAGCAGAGCTTGTTAGAAAACCTGATTGATGAGATGTGGTCAGAAGTGGCTCTGCTGAAATCAATCTTTCAATTCGATCAATCTTTTTTGGTTCATAAACAGGATATTCTCCAAAGACAATGAGACTGGATGTAGCCCTGTTCATAAATCTAAGGATCTGTCCAGGACACGTGTGAATACGCTCTCTTTACATTCTCTTTACATTTCACTGCCAAAAGGAGCAAATTATCCCTCTGAATTAAAGGAAACAGTCAATGCAACTGGAATGTGAGAGGCTTGCCTCACCTTCCTATATTTCATTTATGGCTGACAGGATTCATTTGTTTCAAAAATGCAGCTGTCAAAAAACAATGGAAGAAAAACAAATAAAAATGGACATTGTCCTTCTGACAAAACCGCCCACTCTGTGCTTATAGAGGTTAAGCATGAACTTCTTTCATTTTAATTATAAAATTATTATCTTGGATAATGTTGATAATTTCTTACAATATCTCATTTGGTTTCTTGGTTCCTGGTCAAAAACACACAAATCTTATGTTTTCCTTTCGCTGCACATTCCTGTATAGGGGTTAATAAAAACAATGGCATGTATTATTGATCATTACATTACATTACAGGCATTTGGCAGACGCTCTTATCCAGAGCGACGTACAACAAAGTGTATAACCATAACCAGGAACAAGTATGACGAAACCCCTAGAGAGAAGTACCGGTCCAAGTACAGGGAACAACCGCATAGTTCAACTTGGACCCTGATGGTTAAACTGATTAACACTAACAACGAGAACGGCAACAACGCAATCTATGGAAAAATAAAAATAAATAAAAGTACAAGTAGTCGTTAAGACAGGCGCATCAACTAAATAACCTATGAAACAGCTGCCTAGTTACAACCCTAAGTTTAGTCATTTACAGGGGGGAAGGGAGGGATGGAGAGAGGTGCAGCCTGAAGAGGTGGGTCTTCAGTCGTCGTTTGAAATTGTTCACAGTCTCAGCTGTTCTGACCTCCACAGGGAGGTCATTCCACCATCGTGGGACCAGAACAGACAGGAGACGTGTTCTGGAAGTGCAATCAGCAGAAGTAATTTCCATTTCCATAATCAAAAACTCCTAAAACAGGGTACAATTTTTACAGACGGTCCAGTCACTGAATTTTCAGAGTGGAGCTGACATAATATACTAATATTGAGCACACAGAATGTACCAGAATCAGTTCACACAGGATAGCGAACTCACAGATTGCACAAAAATGCTTAGCTCACAGAGTACATCAGATAGAGCTCACAGAATGCCCAAAAATGCTAAGCTTACAGAATTTATCAGACACTGATCTATCAGAATACACAAAGCGCTTAGCTCACAGAGTGTATCAGACACTGAGCTCACAGTATTTACAATCACACTGAGCTCACCGAATGTGCAATCACTGAGCTCACAGAATGTACCAAATCATCAGCTCACGGAGTGTACTGAATACAAAATGATTTATATTCTAATGTGTACTTGGTGAACATAAAGCTGACACACTACTGAACACATAAGCCATGTACTGGGAAATGACAGTGCCTTGTTTATTTTAAGGCTTTGTTAACTGAAAGTAGATTAAACCATTTTTACACTTTAAAGAATACATTTTTCTAAGCAGAAAAATGAGCTTGCCAGGTTATCCTTTAGTATAATTACACTTTTGTTAATTGGAGGACTCCTAGAATAAATTAGAAACAAATGTGGACCTTTGAAAAAGCACCTCACATTTTTTTTAACCTTTCATCACAGGCTGCAAAGACACACACACACGCACAAAAATGCACACAGTACATAATGTCAGTCATACACATGGCCGGCCGCATGCACACAGCTGACTCAGGATAAGCGACGGCGTCTGAGGCTTCCTGAGTTTATCATTTACAGACGGAGGCACACGTGTCAGTGCAAGGGTGGTGGATGACATCATTGCAAACCGTCATTAAACATAAATCTGCCAAGGCAGAGACGCAAACAGCCCTACAGAGACAAACACAACCATGAGGAGAAAGGATGGGAGCAGCTGGCCTTCCACAGCTCACACATCCACCTATTGTTCTCTACCTCCCTATTTGAACATAAAAATAGAAACACACACACACATATGCACACAATCTCTTCTGTCACATGTATGCACACAATTATACATAAACAACTATGCACACACAGATACACACACATATGCATACAGGCTCACACATGTAAATGCAGACAGACAAATACACACATGCACAAACATACACACACCCACACATACGCACAAATTGTGCATCCTCTCTCTCACTCACACAAACATATACACTGTCACACACGTTACTCACACACAATGTGTGCTACACTGTACACAAAGTTTTCTTTCTAAATTCATCACAGAGGCAGAGCTGTGCCATGAGGAGCAAATAAGAACGAGTATTCAGAGGAAGGGGAGCTCAGATGGTCTTTATTAAAGCAGAACTTGTTATTCCTCTGAATGGAGGTGGCTTGGCTCCAGCAGAAAGGGCCTGTTCTGGCACTTTACTGAAGGGGGAAAAAGAAGAATGTGATTACTGTGAACTTGGTATCATTTATGTGTTCTGGTGGGTGGGGGGCAGGTTGAGGTGAAGACATGCAGGAGGCCAGTGTTGTGCATGTACGCGATAAAAGAGTGGCGTTCATTGAACGTGCTCAAATTTCTGGTGAACGGTGAACTGAGCGTATCCTTTTGCAAATAATGAACATGAACGTGAGCGTCGTTAACTTGTTACCCTGTAGAAATTTTGTTTGTGTGTGAGTCAATGATCACACTGACTTGGAACAAACCGCTGGTTTATTAAGAATATAAAACTGTGTGAGCAAAGCCGACGTTGAGTGAGTACTTGCATGTCCGAACTAGATGGAACTAAAGCACGTTGATTGGCCTAGCCATAAACACACATACAGGTACGGTGGCTCATAATGAACAAACAGGACAAATGATCTACATCCCTTTCCTTTAGCTCACAACTCCTATATAAAATAAAATAGCACTGGGTAAATATCAACATTTCTTTCTTACCATGTTGTTTTACGATTTTCAGTAAACAACCCAATAATGATATTCTTGGTTAAACTTAAGACTATCCAACAGCAAAACAAGGTGGATGAACATATCACTTTAACAGGTAGGCCAATTCATATGGCATACCCGGAATAGAATTAATCATGATCAATTTCCACAGATGCGCTTTTGCCTTTCATCTACGATCATTTTTGCACTGCAGAGAAAAGTCCGCAGGAATCAGTGGAAATGCTGCTACAGTTGCCTATATATTGTGTGACAAAAACAAATTAACATTAGACCTTTGTTTCAATAAGAACACAATAATTCACCCATATGTAGCCTATATCCTTTTATCCTGGGCTTCCAAGAAGTCCCAGACTATGGCGTATATGTCCCAATTGATGCTCTTTATTTTATCTTTTGTAGCCTACATTTATTAATTGAAACTATCACAAGGTCTCGTTTTGACTCTTAAAGAGATTAGCAGATGATCTTTAGTAGGCATAGCTTCCTCTTCTGCAATATTAGATTGATGTAAATGATCATGACAACACGTGTTATATTAAAACGTCATTCATAAACCTTAACAAGTGAGACAATCGATTCGCTTGGCATCGATTGATAAACTTTTCAGCACCACAGTGAAGGCCAGCTCCAACTTACGACATACCTTTGGAAGTGTCCCTCAAGGCAACTGTTAAGATATAGTCTTGGAAACACTCATAAAAAAGCGGTTTCCCTTTAAAAGGTATACCTTAGAAACCTTCGTAAAACGTTAAGGTACATTGAAACTGGGAAACGCAGCCCAGACCTATTCCTCTGCAAATGTTTTAGGGAGAAGACTAGGAATAAGCTATTGGCCTGGATTCAATCACCATTTTTCCATAACCTATTGCTTAAAGATTCTTGTAATTCCTGTACATAATGCATTTGCCACCTCATGAGAGGTGGCCTCATTCCTTACAATTTAAATATGAATTGGCTGCAACCCAATTAGACAGTTCGTTTTGGTTGCTGCTCAAATTCACCAAACTGTTTCTTTTTTCCAATTGTATTTTTTTGTGATTGGTTTGTGTTTTTAGTAATCATGGACATGCACAACATTTGTTCACAGGACAATCTTAACTGTGTTTCTGCAGGAAGAAACTCATGACTATTGTTTATTGAAACCAGACCATTATGCTGAAATCAGACATATTATTTTACATTTATGGAAACCAAAACTATGTATAAAATAAAGCTCTTTTTCATATAAACAATATTGCTGTAGGTTATTGTCACTATAAAGAGGGATAGCAACAAGAAAGAAACTTAATGGAAAATGTGTTTATAAGATTTCACTACAGACTCCAGTTGCTGTCAAATCCACAGAGGTCAAGTTCATTCTGATAAGGGACGCAGTGTGTCTACAAACAGCCTGGGTGGTTGTGGTTTTGGTTGGCATAGGGGGGAATGGTTAATTTACCATGCCAAGGGTTTAAAGGCTTTCTGCACAGCTGTGATTTCAGATAAAGACCCCTTTTGCAACAGAGTCCCCTTTTACACTGAGATAATTATTTTATTTTTTAACATTTCTTTTAAATTTTTTTATTGCTTATGCCTAACTTCATCATACAGTGTAAGCAATGTGCATTTGGGGAAAAGTACAGCAAGCCTTGAGCTCTGCATTGTGCTTAAAATAACTGTAAGATGCAGATCATATTTATAAAAACCTATAAGGAACGCTTAATGTTATGCTGTGTTACAAAGGATTCAGAGGCAAGCATATGGGAGGACAGCAGCGTTGTTTTACTGGGATTATTGCAAGACTTGAATAATCCCAGTGAGATTAGTAATGGAAATAAATAAGTAGCCTAAGACATGCAGGGAGACCTAGACTTGAGACGAGTCGGGTCCATCGAAACGTGCCATAATTGCTTTTTTGTTGTCTGGAAACAAACTGTGAATTTTTAAAAGGCTTTCATGGACAGAACATTCCCCGATTACTCTGAAGGCATTACAATTCAAAGTGTCATTCAAGATGGGAAAAAAAGAAACTAAATACAATGTACTTATGAACTGAAATAGTGGCAGAATGAAGTCAGTAGCAGGAGAACTACAAATAATAAGAAAAAAGGAAATGTATTTTGTTCATATGCAGTTTCAAAACAGATAATATAAAACAGTCTTTAACACCAAATTAAATAGTTTTTTCTCTCAGAAGCTGTGAGTTATTGAGGGATGACTACACCATTTCCCACCCAATTACCACACTCGGCAGTACGTAAAACTGAGAACAAAACAATCATTACTGAATCATAAAAATACAGTTTATGCCCTCTAATTAATATAGTAATGTATGCTTCCACTATGGAGCCTGCTCCCCCGCGCCCCAAACCCCCCTCATGTGCCTGCCTGTGTGCCTACCCGCTGGTAGCCTAAGTAGGAATGCAGACTTTTTACACTTTTAAGAGCTGAAGTCTTGAAGTCACTTTAAGATTAAATGAACATGTAAATCCTGGTTAATTAACCAGCCTTAATATCTCAGCCTTAATGTTAGGCACAATGTTTATTTTGTTGGTTTAAATGAAGTTCTCACATTTTAAATAGTTACAATTGAAAGACACAGCCCACTATACATGATAATACAATCTAACTTGATTAAGTTTTCTTTTCTGCACTTCTGATTTGTCAATACAACAAGACAACACGTGTCTACAATTACGATAGATCAGGGGGGCGGGACTACTGTATCAAAGACGCAAGCAATGTAAATCTCTCTCTTTCCTTATCGTCAGAGCAGTTTGAAGCCTGCAGTCACTTTAAGATTAAATGAACATGTAACCCCTGGTTAATTAACCAGCCGTAATATCTCAGCCTTAATGTTAGGCACTATGTTTATTTTGTTGGTTTAAATAAAGTTCTCACATTTTAAATAGTTACAATTGAAAGACACAGCCCACTATACATGATAATACAATCTAACTTGATTAAGTTTTCTTTTCTGCACTTCTGATTTGTCAATACAACAAGACAACATGTATCTACAATTACGATAGGTCAGGGGGGCGGGACTACTGTATCAAATACGCAAGCAATGTAAATCTCTCTCTTTCCTTATCGTCAGAGCAGTGTGAAGCCCGCAGTGCAATTGTGTGCATTTGTTTCAATTTGTAGCGCCTAGCTACATTCTTAAGTGTTTGTAATAGTGCTAGTAAAAGTGCTGGTTTTAATAGAATAATGTTATATTCTTCCACGTGATTGTCAAAATGCTTGTGTTGTTATCAGAGCGATTTGTATGGTGTAATTTTTGTGCCAAAAGTATTGTCTGCATAGGAAAAAAAAGTAGCACGCTTAAAAAATTAAAAAATCATAGGCGTAGATGTGGAAATGTTTCTCATGATCAAAAAAAAAATCTAACTCATTTTTCTGAATTGTAAACGAAAAAGTTATGTTCACAAATGAAAAAAAATTGCAAATGTTTTTTCTCACTCATGTTTACGATTTAATTTTTTATGATTACGATTCTGTTTTTCTCGAGCTTGTGGTTTTGGCATGATTTTGACGTGGAGGTGGGGTGAAGGGAAGCAGGCGAATTTATTGGTCACTCGGACAAATGCATCATTGGTATGCGCTGTGTTTGCCTCCCCTGACTGAAGGCATGCACATCATCATTTATGCCGTAACATGGCGGAGCAAAGACATCCTTCTCAGGTATTTAATTAGCTATTAAACTTGTTATTGTGGATGATGAAGTGCCAAGTGATGGATTGCTGGTTACGTTACTAAAGTTAACTATTTAGCTCAGTCATAAATCCAGCTGTTCACAATGTCTAGTTAAGCGAATACCGAAGGAATTGCTGTAAACAGTTAGCTCTAGCCTATCACCTTTATCTTCATTATTAGGTAGATAGCTAAATACCTGAGAAGGATGTCGTTGCTTCGCCATATTCCGGCGAAATGATGATGTGCATGCCTTCAGTCAGGGGAGGTAAACACGGCGCATACCAATGACGCATTTGTCCGAGTGACCAATAAAGTCGCCCCCTAACCTTCACCCCGCCTCCATGTCAAAATCATGCCAAAACCCTAAGCGCGAGAAAAACTGAATCGTAATCATAAAAAATGAAATCGTACTTGTAAAAAATTTCATCGTAAACATGAGTGAGAAAAAACAATTGCAATTTTATTTTTTACATTTTGGAACATAACTTTTCATTTACAACTCAGAAAAACGTGTTTGATTTTATTTTCTTTTTGATAACAAGAAACATTTCCACATCTACGATTTTTTTTCCTACGCAGACAATACTTTTGGCACAAAAATGATGCCATAGATTCAAGTGGAATCCAGATCAGTGAGCACCTGTTAAAAGTATTATCGGAGCTAGCTAGCTTGCTATTGCTACAGAGTGTTGCTTCAGCTTGCATTTAGCTTTATGGTAATTTAGCTCGCGCCAACATAACACGAGCGCACATTCAGCACTGAGGACTGGAATCTGGACATTGACCATTTATCCAAATAGCGCTCTATGCAACCAGGAATAGCATAGTAGCACCTCTGGCACCGGGAAACTTGACAGCACTCCGTGTGACCGGAAAAGCACGGAAGCACCTCTAGCAACAAGGGAGAAAATCTGCATCGTTCACAGGAAGCACATTTCGATCAGGCCTGCAACAGGGGTTCTTTTATTCTTTATTATTGCCGGCTAGTGTGTTTTATCTTGTGTGCGGGCCCACAAAGTGTTTGCAATTGTATTGTATTGCATTTAAGGTGAACACGGTTGTAATTTCACTGCTGTTAAATTAAGCCGTTTTATATTGTGGTAGCCATTCCTGCATGGAATATATCAAGATTGGAACTTAGTTGTTACGTTCCGTGTTTAGAGGGATCCAAAATGCAGGACAGAGACAGCAGTTTCAGGGAACTCAGATAGAGAAGTTTATTTAGTGGACAACAGAGGGCGGTAGGGACCAGGGCAGTCTTGGAACAGGGGCAGCGAGGGTTGGTGAGGAGTTGGTCCGGGGTCCGGCTTGGCGTGGCGCTGGAAAGGGGTTCCTTGGGTTCGGCAGTGGAACTGGGCTGGGGACTGGGAGGCCGGCAAAGGACGGGCTGGATCGGGAGGTCGGAGCTGGGGAGGTAAAACAGGGAGAAGGAGAGAGAACACAAAAAAAGACGCGACGAAGACGAAACACGTGGACTAGACAGACAGGGGAATACTGTGACTAAATGCATGAAACAAAAACTAAGAGTGACTACCAAAGGTTCTGTCCAAAACAAAGAAGGTACTGAGGAATTTGGGGTTCGGGAATTGGTTTCTAGGCTTGGTTCAAACAAGCGCTGCGAGGCTCAAGGTTGGGCTACAAATCAACGATCTGGCAAGGGGTGAAACGAAAAGCGTGACTTTATACTCTGGGACTAATTAGAACTAATAAGGGGGGTGTGAGGAATGCGACCTGAACGGAGTGAGAAAATGGCTGAAGGCTGGAAGTAATTAGGGAGTGAATAGGGGATATGGTCACGCCCACCCTGTGGGGAAAAGCAAAGACATGGTGTGGAACACGAAAGCACAAGGAACATAAATAACGGGAACACGAGGAAATACAAATGACAATCGAAACACGAGGGCATAACATTAGTAGTATGACATACTGATGCTAATAGAACATTATTATTGAAATATACTATATTGTCTACATATATTATTACAGTGTTTAAATAATATTGGACAGCTTAATAGCTAAACTTGTTGAATTCAATTATTGTATGAATACATACTAAGCTTTGAGTTAAAGGGTACCTAGAACTTAAAGATATATTGCGTTTCAGTGACCTTACATTGAGTGAAAGATAGTGTTCACTTTATTTTTTGCATACTTACCTTCGGGGTTAAAGAGTGTTTCTTTCATACTTGCCTCAAGTGTTTTGTTTCCACTTACCTTTGTTTTACTATTTACCTTAAGGGGTTGAAGATTAAAAAACTTATTTCAATGACACATTTTTATTTTTGTAAATAAATTACATATTTTTGCTACATCTTGTTTGTTTATTTAAATAGATACATTGAATCTATCAAGGCTAAAGGTTTAATTCTGTTAACATCAGCCATCAATATCTTATGGTAAGGTCATATAATATTCACCAAGGTGATTAGGTATATTCAGTGAAAAGGGGAAACACACTTTAGACATACTGATTAATCTTACGGTTAAAATAACTCAGGCGCTGTGTCTCATGTCCAGGGTTACTGAGGCAGCATTAGGTTTCAGGTGAAATTCATGCAATTTTTCCGTAAGGGCGTAACCCCATAATAATTAGCACAACCTCGCATAATAGCTGCAAAACAGGGGCAAAGTGACTTGAAACAATTTAGGAGACATTGAGTAGCATGGCTTTGGAATACAGTACAGAGAAGGGGATGGAAGGGCTAGCTGGGATGCGTCTGTGACCGCGAGATCTGACGAGACCGGTGCAAGATTTATTCCGCCTCCACACCTACGTCCAAGAGATGCCGGCCATCCGACTCCATTCATAGCTCTCCGGGCAATTCATGCTGTACCGAGGTCAGTGACATTTTACTTTCAATTGACAATGAACTCTCTGGGCTAGATGCAAGGATTGCGCGTATCGAAGTGCTTCATAAGGAATTCCAGCAGCTACGCGACAGCCTGGAATTCAGCCAAGAACAAATAACTACACTGGCTAAAGAAAATAAATCCCTCCAACACTCCGTTACCTCCCTCACAACTCAGTTCGCCTCTGTTACTAAAGAAAACAAGGACATGAAAGAAACCATACTCGATCTACAATCACGCAGCATGAGAGACTACCTCGTTTTCTCCGGTATCCCGGAGCAAACGCATAACGACAATTCAGAACAATTAATACAGGAATTTATGATTACTCACCTCAAAATATCCCCGGACACAGTAAGCGGCATTACATTCCACCGAGTACACCTCATAGGAGCAAAAAAACCCGCAAACAAACGCCCACGATCCATAGTAGCAAAATTCGAACATTTCGAACTAAAACAACTGGTACAACGTCACGGCAGACAACTGAAAGTCGACTATGGACTTATCGACCGATTCCCCCGAGAAATCATGGACAGACGCAAAATACTACTCCCAACCAGAAAACAGAATATGCAAGAAGGAAAAAAAGCAGTCATTTCAGACGACAAGTTGTACATTGATGGCAAACTATTCCGTGACAAAAAAACAACCCCCTGGCTATTCTAATCCGCTGCCCCCAGCATAATCACTCTCTCTTTCCACCTCTTGACTGCTTAATTCCTCTCTGTTCACTCAACAATGCTGATCTGTATTTGTAAAAATGCACCTTGGTTTCACCAGGCACCTTTGCACTTGAACTGTTTCTTTCTTCCCTTTTTTTCATGTGTAATTTTTATAGTTTAAGTCCTTGTATTTTATGTTTCCATTTTTTTGTTTTTTGTTTACTCTCTGTTGTTGCTCTTCTCTTATTCTCTCCAAAGAATCATCCAAAACACACCCATGTACTATATCTCTGGGAGGGCCCATATCTACCCTTTCTTTCACGCGCATGTACACGCACGCACGCACGCACGCACGCACGCGCACACACACACACATTCCACTCATGCTCCACACTAATGGAAGAACACTTGCCCACCCATCCACCCACAAACATACCCAGACACATGTGCATATGCCCATACACACACATAAACATGCACAAAACACAAAAACCATTCAAACAACAGATTCCCACATCCTGCCACTGTGACTTCACTTAAATTTGTAACTTGGAACATCTGTGGAATTGGTTCACAGGCAAAAAGACTTAAGGTACTCAACCACATAAACAAACTACAAGCAGATATATGCCTTTCACAAGAAACTCACACATCTGAATCTGACTGTCATAAATTAAGAACACCACAATTTAATCAAATCTTCTCCACCCATTTAAACTCCAGGCAAAGAGGGGTAGCCATTTTAATACACAAAAACATTTAATTTATTCACAACAACACCATCACAGATCCTGAAGGACGATTTATCATAATAAATATCACAATACACAACAGCCCAACTACTATTGCCTGTATCTACGGCCCAAATAAAGATGACTCATCCTTTTTTCGTACCTTTTTTACATCTCTCTCCAATCTGTCTGACTCCCCAATAATAATCGGAGGAGATTTCAACACAGTCTTGAACCCATCGTTAGACAGATCTAACAATTCAAACAGTACACGTAACTGCCGATCCATAGAAACAATTAAACAGTTCATGAGTGATTTTGGTCTTGGTGATGGCTGGCGATTAAAACACCCCACTGATAGAGAATATTCATTCTTTTCACCGGTCCATCACTCCTACTCTCACATTGACTTCTTTTTAACCAGTAACTCAATTATCTCCAAAATATCAGATATACTAATACACCCCATTGCCATTAGCGATCATGCACCCGTCTCACTCACCTGGAATATCAATCATTCTCGCAAACCATCCAACAGATGGCGACTTAATACATCCTTACTTGATGACCCCGACTTTGATAATTATATTAAAAGAGAGTGGGCTTTCTTCCTTGAAATATATGATTCACCGGAAATAGCACCATCACTACTTTGGGAAACAGGGAAAGCGGTATTAAGAGGAAAAATCATCATATTCCACTCACAAGAAAAAAAAAGACAACGAAAAGGAAACGTACTTAGAACAAAAGATTAAAGAACTAGAGAACATCAATGCAAATAACCCCACAGCACAAACCCAGAATTTTCATGGTTTTGACTGATACCACCATTTCTTTTCCTACCTGCGCCTTTTCTTCAGTTATTACGGCCATTGGTTTTTTCATGCGCCTTTTCTTCAGTTATTACGGCCATTGAGTTGATTAAATAATACACGTGCAAATTTCTTTTTACAATTTGCACCTGTTGGCGTTCTATTTAAAACCTGAGCAAGCCGATAAGCTTTGCTTCAGTGTCACTTATGTTGCACGAAAGCCGGTTTTCTGTCAAGCGAGGTAAAGGTAAAGGTAAAGGTAAAGGTAAAGGTAAAGGTAAAGGTAAAGGTAAAGGTAAAGGTAAAGGTAAAGGTAAAGGTAAAGGATTGAGTTGCGATATTGGATTGTTGTGGCTATAAAATTAGCACAACAGTCTTTAGCTTTTTTAGATTGTTGGCAACAAGTTAGTGCCACAATCTAAGCTCAGTATTCTTTCTTTAGGGTTTTACTTTTTCAGCCTCGGTTCGAGGTCTGTTTTCTTTGAGTTGCCCCGTTTTCTGCTCCGGCAGTTTTGTTTTATTTTCATACTCCTTAAGCTTTAGTTCTTTTTTACCCAGTACGTGGGTTGTGTAGAGCTTTTCTTTGGGATACTCTCCCTAAGGAGTATTGTTTTCCTTTCCCTTGTCTCTTGAGACTTTGTGGCTATTTTACCTCTGGTTAATAGCTTAAAGAACCCCCCTGTTCAGTCGCGGTTGGTCTCCCAAAACTCCAACTCCTTCACAAGAATGACCTACGGAAATACAATTTACAGTTTAATGAACCTCCTACAAAGACTCAGACACGAATATTTTGAATACAGTAATAAATCTGGAAAATACCTGACCAATCAAATCAAGCGAAACAAAGAAAAAACAACTATCTCAACGATTGTGAACTCAGCAGGGAAGATCGTGCAGACACCTGAGGAAATAAATAAGACTTTCCAAGATTTTTACACCAACTTATACTCATCAACACATAACCCAAGCCAAGAAGACATTGACACTTTCCCAACCAATATTGATTTACCATAACTTACTGAAGACCAAGCAAATACACTTGAGAAACCGTTTACAATAACAGAATTCCACAACGCACTCAAACTCATGCCTAACAATAGATCACCAGGACCTGATGGTTTCCCTGCTGAGTTCTATAAACACTTTTGGAATATTCTAGCTCCCATTTTCAACAGACTAACTGCAGAAATTAAACAAAAATCCAAAATTCCCATAGACATGAACACTGCTTCAATTTCTCTTTTACTAAAACCTGATAAAGACCCCACCTCCCCATCAAGCTATCGCCCCCTTTCTCTCATTAACACAGACACAAAAATCATTAGCAAAGCTCTGGCATCACAAATCGACAGTTACTTAATTTATCATCCACTCAGACCAAACTGGCTTTATTAAAGGAAGACACTCATCGAACAACTTACGTAGACTATTTAACCTAATCCATTACACATTTCACACAAACTCACCAACAGCCATAGTCTCACAGGATGCAGAAAAAGCATTTGATAAAGTAAATTGGGAATTTTTATTTTCTACACTAAAAAAATTGTGGTTTTGGTGAATCCTTTATCCACTGGGTGAGGATTCTGTACACATCATGAATGGCCACGATCACCACCAATGGACTAATATCACAACGCTTTACTTTGCACAGGGGCACTAGGCAAGGATGCCCACTCTCCCCATCTTTATTTGCCATATTCATTGAACCACTCGCAGCAGCTATCCGTCAAAAAGTAAACATCACAGGAATTCAAACGAAAAGTATGCGCCATAAGATCAGTCTCTACGCAGATGACGTTCTACTGTACCTACAAAATCCTTCCTCTTCATTACCTGATACCATCTGCCTTATAAACACTTTCTCTAAAATCTCAGACTACACTATCAACTGGTCTAAATCCACCATTCTCCCACTCAGCCCTAATAGCTGGGATGTGGCAGTCCAAACACCACCTCTTCCTCTGCGCACTGGTAATATCACATATTTAGGAGTCAACATTTCCCATAGGCTGTCAGAGTTAGTTAATCTCAACTTCAACCCACTTTTCAAAACAGTAGAGGACAACCTTCAGCGCTGGATGAATCTACCACAATCAAAATGACCATACTACCCATGATAAACTACCTATTCTCAATGATCCCCATCAAGCCCCCACCCTCCTGGTTCAAATCCCTAGACTCATCAGAAAATTCTATGGAAAAAACAAAACACCTAGAATCAATCTAGACACTTTACAAAAATCCAAAACGAAGGGAGGTCTGGAAGCACCAAATTTTCTCCATTACTTCATTGCCCACCAACTCCAGTACATTCATAAATGGACCAATCCAAATCCAGGGTTTCCGCCAGTGTATTGCAAGCCCGGCGGCCCGCCGGGCCTAAATTGACCCCCCGCCGGGCCTAAGCATCGGGGATTTTTTTATTTTTTTTATATGTATTTTTAAGATGTTTTTAAACTAGTTACAGTGGGGCGGCTCAGTTGGAAAGCTCACCAGCGACATCTGTTGGTTAAAACGTGAACGCACTATAGGAAAACGGCAGGTCTCTTCTTTGCCCTCATTGTGCATAGAGTGATGTTTAACACTTGATGTTTCCAACTATCACAAGCTAACGGTACCTAGCAAGGTACCATTTCTTTAGTAGGCTAACTAACTTCGTTACAAACTGTGTTATCACTTCATCTCGTCGGTAAGCACATTCTTTTTATATTAACTTAAGCAGTGTGTAGGTAACGTTAAAATAGTAGCATGTTACATTACTAGTTCGATACATTGTAACATTACATGATTTATTAATCGCCATCTAAATAACGACTTCACTTGTTTATTAATAACGTTAGCTTGGTGACATTGATGTGCATGACAACGTGGTCATTTAGCTAACTTAGCTAGCTAGCCAAACAGTCAGTAAGATCCATAGACATTTTGTTGTTGAAATGTCCCCAGTATTCCAAGGCTGTACATTGTTGTAAGATTCAGTAGCCAATAAGTAGGCAGTGTTGCGCATATCCCGCTCTTACAGCTCGTTTCCAGCCCAAACCACTGCAAAGAGAGCAAACTTTTTTTGTCAGTGACATTTCCTTCTGACATTCACATTACGTAGTTATATTTTCAAATCTCCAGTCAGCTTTTAGCACTGACTTAATGTAGGGCCATATGGAATCTGTGTTATAGCTTTTTTAAATTCTCAATTCCGCGATTCCGACTGTGATTCTGTTATCACAGAAACTATAGGGCCCTACCTTAATGCTGCCGTCAGTCTGTTGCTGGCCCGCGCTGGGCCCCCATCAAAAAAGACACTTGCCTAACAACTTTTCTGGGGGAAACCCTGAAATCAATCCGACAACACCTGGACAGACATAGAACAAACATTATGTAATGAAATCCATATATCAGACTTACCATTCATAAGTTGCTCCATTGCACACCATCCTTGTTTCAAAAACCCTACCATAGCTACAACTCTGACAGCCTGGTGGAAATTTCACCAAATAATTAACACCACATTCTCACCCACCAAACACACTCCCATCTGGAACAATCCTGATTTCTTAGTTAACAGAAAACCACTAAACTTCCCTTTCTGGATTAGTAAAGGTATCACGCACCTCAGACATATCTTCCATAATAACACTCTGGTCTCATTCTCTCATTTGGTCCAGAAGTATGGCATTGGGCAGAATCACTTTTTAGAATTTCTCCAGATTAAATATTCTATTCAGACCAAAATCAACATTAAATCATCTAACTTAGATCTTCCCCAATTAACATCAGATCTGATCAACATCACTACTAATAAAAAACTCCTATCCAAATTCTACAAGACAATTTCCACATCCGATTTAACAATATCCATCCCTTCAAATAAATGGGAACAAGACCTACAGATCATCCCTGGTGCCGACTTCTGGACTCAAATCTGCAAAAACATCTTCTCTATATCCACGAACACAAACGTATAACTCATACAATACAAGATTATTCATAGAGTACATTACACAGGGAAAAGGATGTTTAAAATGGGCTTTATAGATTCTGAAATTTGTCTGCACTGCACACAAAACACCACAGACGGCTATATGCATGCCACATGGGACTGCACACCAATCAAACAATTATGGCGGGACATCACTGACAACCTCTCTTCTTTTTGGCTGCCACATTCCACTATCCCCTCCACTCTGCTTACTAGGAGACATATCCAACATCAACCTAAACAACACATCCAGTAGAATACTCCCCATAGCCCTAATCATCGCCAGGAAAACTATCCTCATGAACTGGAAATCAAGGGGAAAAAATCAATATTGCACTTTGGAAAAATCTACTAACCGAATACATATCAATGGAAAAATGATCTACCATCATTAAAAAAACAAACCGCTGACTGTGACATAATCTGGAATCCATTCATTAATACCCTAAATTCTTAATTCCTACACGGACATCACTCATCACCCCTTTTTGCCTGTCCACCATCCACAATAAACATGCTCACCGTCATTCACATACACACATCCGCCATTATACCTACACCACAATCCCTACCAAATTTAGAATCTGACATACACTTGCGCACACACACAGGCATCACACACCTACACCCAACAAACATACACTCATTCAGACCCCTCCCAGCATTCTCTAATCAATCACTTCCCTTTTTTTTTGTTGTTGTTGTTGTTTTGTTGTCCCCATGCACTCTCCCTATAACCTGCTCTTATCACTTCTTGTAACAATATCATTATTACTTATTATTTGTACTGTTGTTGCTGTTATTGTTACTTTTGTTGCTATTATTGTTATAACTTTCATTACTATTTTGTTGTTTTAAAAAAAAAAAAAAATGGAATACAGCTTCTTTAATTTCTGTGAGGCAAGATAGCCTATATTGTTTGTAGTCCAGTAACTTGCCGTCATTTTGATATCAATATTTTTAATGGCAGGTCTAGATTTAGCCAGTTTGAATGAATAACTTATAGACAGTGCTTTGTAAGTGTGAGTAACTTGGCATTTTTGTACGTTGAAAACGTGTTTTTAATGAGAGATCAATTTTTTGCACTGTGTTTGTAATGAGTAAGTCATAATAATAATAATTCATATATAAATGTATGCTATGACAGACATGAACACGTTGCACTCGCAGAATGACGACACAAGCCTTTCGGTGCCACATATTTTAATGAAAAGAAGTTATTTTTCACTGCAAACAAAACATAATAGCTTTTAACCGACCACACGGAGACACTCGGTTTCAGATGGCTTACACTACGGTCACACGGGCGACAAAGGAGAGAGACAAAGCGACCGGCTGCCGTTCATTTTCAATGAGAGTTGGCGATTTACAGCGACAAGAGACAAGTGGCCATTGCAAAGCCAACTAGGCGGGGCAAAAATAGGCTAGAGGTCTATTTTATGCAAATACTGAGCAATGCGACATGGCGACTACCAATGAGAGTAAAGGCAGTGTGACACGTTGCTGAAACAAATGATCTAAAATTTTGGTTCCAGTCAAACATGGAGGAGAAGCTCATTGTGGCAGTGTCAGGTTTCCCCTTACTCTACAATTTGTCTCATGATGCGTACAAAGATATTAAAATAAAATGATGCATGGAGAAGGGTGTCCGAAATCGTGGAGATTCCTGGCACACATATTCATATATATGTGCAGTCACAGCTTTTTAGCTTTAACTTAAACACAGTGCACAACCACTACCTAACTAGCTAGCTAGCTAAACTGAACAGCAACACTTGCTCACGAATGCAATGTAAGTCAGCACAATTCAAGAGAAATGTAGTTGTTCATGTTCGTTTGCTAGGTAGCTAGCTAGCAAGTTGTTCATATTAGGCTAGCAAGAAAACGTTGTTCACAATAGCAAAGTTGCTACTGGTAGTCAGCTACCTTTTGTCAGTCATTGTAGCTACCTTACAAACCAGCTTTCCCTGAGCTAACTAATGCAAACACATTGCTGCTTCGTGTCATTAATTACAACACAGTTACGGTGTAGCAAGTATGGTTAGTTTCAATCACTCTTTAGTGATGATATTTAGTAAATTACTCTTATATGGCCATCATGATATACTCAGTTATAATCATTATGGACTGTGACAGTAGGCTATGTAACATTTTAAGTTATCAAGTCTATGAATTGCCTCTGACCTGATGTTTATGTGTCATTACACTGTCACAATTTTCATTTGAAAACTGTAAAAAAATAAAAAATAAAAAAAAAAATAAAAAAAAAAGGGAAAAACCTCAGAGACTCCGACGAGAACTTCAGAAAAGTAAAGACAGGCAGAGATGCGGTGCAGAAGCGGAATATGTCCACACATGGAAATATAGTAGCATCATGGGTTTCCTAGCCCCCTATGTTGAGAATAGGCCCACCAGTGGCAACATGCCTCAGGGGGTTAGGGAGCTCATGATGCTACCAGAAGGTGAGCCCCCAGTCAGTCAGTCAGCCAGCCAGCCAGCCAGCCAGACCCCAGCCAGTGGCCAGTCAGGCCCCAGCCAGCAGCCAGCCAGACCTCAGCCAGGCCCCAGCCAGCAGTCAGACCCCCACCAGTGGCCAGTCAGTCCCCAGCCAGCGGCCAGCAGCCAGCCAGACACCAGCTAGCAGCCAAACCCCAGCCAGCCAGCCAGCACTCAGCCAGCAGCCAGCCAGAGTCCAGCTACTTGCACCTTCACTTTGGCAGAGGGGGCATGTGGTCAGAGATCAAAAAGGCCCAGGAGTGGAACCCTGATGAGCTGTTTTTGCAGAGCCTATTGCCTCAGCTGAAGTCTCTGGCAGTTTCAAGGAGGGAGGCTGTGAAATTTAACATACATAGATTAATTTATGAGGTCCAGTGCAAGCAGGAAGAGGAGGGTGGGGCACAGCTGACAAGGCCGTGAGGGGTGTTAGTAAGCTCAGTTACCCTCGCGGTCTTGTCAGCTGTGCCTTGCAGTCTGGACTTTTTTGGGGGGGCTGACTGCAAATGTTCATTACCCATGTTCATTTTAAAATATTATAAAAAGTTGAAAAACTATTACAAAAGTTCACAACTTCACAACAAATCAATAGTGTGGTAGCTTTAACCCAATAAACATGTTCTAAACTGTTAATGGTGTTGTAGTATTCAAAGTTATTTCAAAGTGACAAGTTAAGCTGAGAGATATTTGTTAATACCCATTTCTTCTGTAATTCTGTCATTAATATGTTCATTCTTTGTAGTTGTGGTTTAAATGTTTGTTTAAGTTTGTAATACAATACATAGGCAGTTCATGTAAACTTACTCATTCATTTACACACAAGTGCAAAGTAGTGGAACAGTGGGCTAAATGACTTCTATGGGATAAGAATGTTATTGCATGTATATATTTTATAAGTAGGAGTGGGTCATGAGGTGAGACAAGGAATATTGGCTTTTTATTCTAACGTGGGTGGCTCTTAAAAGAGCCTTTATTTCTAAATTATGCTGTTGGTTGCCAAGGGACTGCACCCTCAGCACAGAAGTATGTGGCGAAGGTCCCCCTCACACGCATTGCCTCCCGTGCAGCATGATTGCTCCCTGCTCTTCTGATGTTATGCAGACCAGCAGCTTCCACATCAGCAAGTTGGTCCTGCACAGCCCTTGAAGTTTTGCGGATTAAATTGTGCAGGACACAGGCGGCTTTCACACAGGCCTCCACATTTGCAGGACCAATGCCAATTACACAATGGTACATGCAGCCCAATGGCACCCAATGGCACAAGTATACCAAATGTGTTTTCAACAATTAGCCTTGCCCACGAAAGCCTGTAGTTAAACACCCTCTGCCTGCTGGGGAGGCTGTGCCAGGAAAGGGCCTCATCAGGTCTCTTCAAAGAGGAAAGGCCTCATCACCAACGAAGACATGAGGCGGGGGCCCAAGGTGCTCTGCTCCAGGCAGTGGTTTGTCCCCAGGTACGTACAGTGTGCCATCCCGCAGGGCCTGGCCGAAGACAGTTGGTCAGAGTCCCACCATCACTGGTCCTCCCGTAACTGCCAACATCGATGACACGAAAGCAGTACTGTGCATCTACAACTGCTAAGAGGACAATGGAATATGTGCCCTTGTAGTTGTAATACAGTGACCCAGAGTTGCTGGGGGCCTGGATCTGCACATGCTTTCCATCAATTGACCCTAAGCAGTTGGGAAAGTTTCAACGATGGTAGAACTCCTCCTCAATGGCTTTCCAGTCCTCTGTGGTGGGAACATTACATTACATTTATTTAGCAGACGCTTTTATCCAAAGGGACGTACAAAAAGTGCATTTCATGGTCATAGACAACAACTAAACACAGGTTCAATAAGATACAATACTTATTTTGTACAGCTATTTCTAGCCAAGAACACAGTTTAGTTCACACAGTGAACACTATTCTGATCTAACCTCTGCAAAGCCAACTAGGCAGAAGTATAAGCTACAGTATTAGGACAAGTACAAATTACCAAAAAGTGCTGGGATGGGGCAACATGTAACAAGTGTCATAAAAAAAGGAAGGGGGGGTGGATTTAGAGTGAAATATACAACGTGGTGGTAGTTAGTCCAGGAGAGATAGTCTGAAGAGATGAGTCTTCAGGCCACGGCGGAAGATGGGTAGTGAGGGGGAGGTTCGGAGAGGGACGGGGAGTTCGTTCCACCACTGGGGAGCTAGGGTGGAGAAGCTCTGTGATCCCTTTGGTCGGGTGGGAGGGGTTACAAGGCGCCCTGCTGCCGCAGAGTGGAGTGGTCGAGCAGGCACATAGGATCGAATCATGTCCTGCAAGCAGATGGGGGCTGTCCTGTTGGCTGCAGTGATGGTAAGGGTCAGGGCTTTGAACCGGGAACAGACATGTAGTCACCCACCAGGGCGTACCAGATGGCCCTGGCAACCTCTGCCACAATGCTGGGAACAGTGTTGTGCCAAACACAGTAGCTGAAGGCAATGCTGCGGTATGAGTCCCCTGTAGCGAGGTACCTGGGTATTAAAAATTGAACTTACATTAACGTTTGACTTTAACCCTCTTGGGTCGAGAGCTCCGCCGGCGGAGCTCGACAAGATGAAATTAACTTTACGTGCTGTTATCATACAGACGGAACAAAAACATTGACAGAAACCTTAGAATCGCGACTTTCCAATGCGCCCATTGGCAAATAATATGAATTGTTTTAAATGTTCTAAATTTGATTAATTAGATCATGTATGCTTCGTTAAACTTTACTCATTACTATGTGAATTTCGCTCAGCAGGAAGTCCGCCCAAATCGCATTCACATGTTAACAACATTATAATTACTCTCCACAGAAGGAGACTAAAGGAGGGGCGAGGCAAGATCCATGTGAGAAATGCCATGTCTGCGAAAGCGGGATAGAATGTCAAAGTGTCGCCTAATTCACTTCTTTTGAGGTGAACATTTCGTTTAATTTTGAAAAATGGTCCGTCCGGAAGCCGACACTGATGAAGAGCGGTGTCATTTCAAACTTCATGCGTGAGTATATTTCTTATGATCATATTGGTAAATATGTGTACTGTATTGCAACGTATCTGTGTGTTTGTAGGAATATCCAGCAATATGCGCGTTTGTAAATTCCCACACTACGAACGATTCGAACTATTGCATCTCAAAATTATAGGCTAGGATCTCAGGTAGACTGTATGTTTTTCGATCATATTGGTAATAAATAGCCCGTGGCGTGGCTAAGATTCTAAAACTGATGTCCTCGCACAATCGATATTAGCATACTGTAAGTAAATTCGGGAAATAGAAATATAATAACCACTTAGCTAAACAGACCTAGCCTACTTCAGATTGAGGCATTGTTATTGATGAATTGCGTGTAGTTTAGCTGGAATAGCAATGTTTATTTAGTTTAGCTAATGTTGTTTCGTTGATAGCTTGCATTATTTGTAAATGTGTGCTGTATTACATTCTCTGTGTGTTTGTAGGAATATTCACTAATATGCGCGCTTGTAAATTCCCACACTATGAACGATTCTAACCATTGCTTCTCAAAATTATAGGCTACCTCTCTGCGTCTGGTTGTGTTTGTTTGGTTCTTTGTTTGTATATGATGTAACCATGTCACATTTCCTAAGTTTTGTTTTCATTAGTTAGTGGTTTGCCCCTTTTTTGTAAAGCACATTTAATTTTCACCTGTTGAAGGAAATGTGCTATATAAATAAAGTTTGATTTGATGTCACATTTCCTGACAATTTTGTTTTTATCATATTTACAGAGATGCTGATCAGGAAACACGGCCTAGTTCACCACTAGCTAAGAGGCCACGCAAGCTTTGCAAGAGTACACCAGTCTCATCTCATCTTCCATGCGTATAGTTTGCTTCAATAAATGTTCTGAGAATCAAAAGATGTCTTTGTTTCTGTCTTCTAAATGGCTCACTGAGTCTTTGTCTTAGTGGTGGGGAGGCATGCGGCCAGGTGTGAATAGCCTACTTAGCTGGCAGGTCGTCCTACCCAATGCATATTCATTACAGAAAGGCCATTTGCCCTCCCATTCTCACCTGGTGTTGAAAAATAGTAGTCACAACACTAACTTTTAGCAATGTATTTTATATTTCTCACTGGATTTGCTAAAATATTTTGTCTTGATACCAAGACCTTGATGAACACATTCCAGTGACCAAAAGTCTTATTCACAATTGTTTAGTGTGTTTTATTACAACATTCCTGTGCATGTTCAAAACTACTGTTTACAGTTTGTGTGTTTTTAGAGCAGTTTACAATCCACACATGATTATGACCTACTTACTGCTGCCATATTATTGTAGCTGAGTTTGTGCTGAAAACAAAGATATGAAACACTTTGGAATCACTGTATATAAAGTTGATAATTTACACAAATGTCAGAGCATCGCACAATCACCAGTGTGCCTCATTTTACCGTTAGACCCCAGAGGGTTAACCTCTTAAGGCACAAGCCAAATTTTGCCAATCCTTGCCCATTTAGGGGGTACCCTATTTAAAGCTTTATAACTCCAGACGTGAACACCACAGAGACTTGAAAAATGGCTTAAATGAAGCAAGACATTTGTACAATTTACAATACTAACACAGATTAGTTTATATTCATAATTTTGGAAGAAATAAAGTGCCACAAATGCAATTGTTTTGACAAAAAATCCAAAATAAATTTGCACTTTTTAAGTTCGCAATGAAATACTGCGAGATTGAATATATGCAGGAGGTTAAACTATACATGTGCTAGGTCAAAAACTTCTTGACCACAAGTTCATAAAATCTAAGGGTGGATATGTAGAACTACTATAGATGTATGAAGCAAAAACTAAGCAGTGTACCCAGCATCTCCAAATCTATCCAAAATGTCTAAATTATGCATTGCTGTAAATCATAACATATCCATGTATTTCACTACAAATCAACTGTTTTGACTCAAGAAAATCACTGTTGCATAATTTTCAAATGGGAATTACAAGCTTTCAGTCAGTACAGTGGTCTAAAATAGCTAGGTGTCCAGAAACATATCCAAAATCTCTCCAAAATTGAATAAAATGTTTTTTGTCCATTATAAAGCATATAAATGAGCCCCTTATGAGGGTTTAAGATGAAAGATTGCTATCAGATTAAAAAAATAATGCAAAAACATTGTCACACAATGCGGTACAGTACCTAAATGTGTAATAATTAACTTGTGTGTATTTCTATACTCTGTACTCTCGTATGTTTTATTGTATGGGGATGAGACAACATGAAAACAATTTTCACCCTTCCACCACGTTTTGGCAATGTTCCAGCTCTGACGTCATCACTGTTGCATGCTTCACAAAAACTATTACACTTCCGTCTAACGCAGACATGGGCAAACTACGGCCCGCGGGCCACGTACGGCCCGTTAGGCTTTTTAATCCGGCCCGCCGAACTTGTCCAAATTATAGTAAAAACCTTCTTTTTTCCCCTTTCCCTGCAATGCCCACCTTTCCCCAATAGATGGCGCACTCGAAACACATTGACCGTTGTTGGAGTGGCGCGTATTTCTCTTTATTTCACTTTAATTTTCACTTCGTTTCACGTCACCATTAAGCCCTTCTGTAAAAATGATCGGACCAAAGAGAAGGAAAGTGGACAGCGAATGCCGAGTGTTTAATAAGGAGTGGACAACAAAATACTTCTTCACTGAAGTCCTATCAAAGGCTGTATGTCTGATATGCCAAGAAGCTGTTGCGGTTTTCAAAGAGTACAATATCAGCCGTCACTTTGCCACGAAACATGCAAACTATGCTAGCAAGCAGTCAACACAAGAACGGGCGGCTACTGCTCAGAGGTTGGCAGCTAATTTACAGAATCAACAGAACTTTTTTCACCGACAAACTGCAATTCAAGAGTCAAGTACCAAGGCAAGTTATTTGCTGGCATTCAAATTAGCAAAGGCTAGCAAGCCTTTCTCCGAAGGCGAGTTTTTGAAAGAGTGCATGGTAGAGACAGCAGGTCTCTTGTGTCCGGAGAGCAAAGCCAAGTTTGAAAAAATTAGTTTAGCACGCAGGACAGTGACTCGTCGCGTGGAACTGATTGACGAAGATATAGTCAGCGAGTTAAACAAAAAGGCGGAGTCCTTTAAGTTATATTCACTAGCACTGGATGAAAGTAACGACATAAAAGACACTGCTCAGCTCCTAATTTTTATCCGAGGGATTAACGACAGTTTTGAGATAATGGAAGAGCTTTTGAGCATGGAATCACTGAAAGGGAAAACGCGAGGAGAGGACTTGAACTATGAACTATGAACAGGTGTCTGCTGTCATCGAGAGAATGAAGCTACCTTGGAGTAAACTTGCCAATGTCACCACGGATGGATCGCCAAATTTAACTGGAAAAAACATCGGGCTGCTGAAAAGAATCCAGGATAAAGTGAAAGAAGAAAACCCTGACCAGAATGTTATTTTACTTCACTGCATCATTCATTAGGAGTCTCTGTGTAAGTCTGTATTGCAGCTTAATCACGTCGTGGATCCAGTTGTAAAACTTGTTAACTTCATACGAGCAAAGGGACTTAATCATCGTCAGTTCATTACGTTTCTGGAAGAAACTAATGCGGATCACCAGGACCTACTTTACCACTCTCGCGTTCGCTGGTTAAGTTTGGGGAAAGTGTTTCAACGAGTCTGGGAGCTCAAAGACGAGATTCGCTCATTTTTTAATTTAATGGGGAAATCCGAAGAATTTCCCGAGCTGAGCGACACAAACTGGCTTTGTGACTTTGCGTTTGCTGTGGACATATTTTCACACATGAATGAGCTGAACGTGAAGCTACAGGGTAAAGATCAGTTTGCGCACGACATGTACACAAATGTGAGAGCCTTCAAATCCAAGCTGGTTTTATTCTCCAGGCAAATGTCAAACAAATCTTTCGCACATTTCCCCACACTAGCCGTGCAGAAAGAGGCCGCCCGAAATGCGAAGAAATACTGCAAATCGCTGGACGATCTGCACAGAGAATTTTGCCGTCGGTTCTGTGATTTTGAAAAAATTGACAAGTCACTTCAACTGGTGTCCTGTCCCCTGTCACAAGACCCCGAATTAGCACCGCAGGAGCTGCAATTAGAACTGATCGATCTTCAGTCTGACTCCGTCTCAAAGGAGAAGTTCAAGTCTCTTAAACTGAATGACTTTTACGCTCACTTAACGAGACCGCGTTTCCAAACCTCCGGAGGACGGCGCAGAAGATGCTGGTGTTGTTTGGCTCGACTTACGTGTGTGAACAGACGTTTAGCGTCATGAAAATCAACAAAGCCCATCACAGATCCAAGTTAACTGACCAACACCTCAGATCTGTCCTGAGAATTGCCACAACAAAACTAACTCCAGACTTTGATGCACTGGCAAAAAAGGGAGACCAACAACACTGTTCCCACTGAAATGGTGAGTTTTTCTTCTGTGTTTTGAAAAAATGCATTTGGAAAGTTTGGAAGTGCGTCTTTTAATTAAGAGCAATGCGTATTTACGCACAGCACCGGTACAGTAGCTCAATTAACACGCCGCACATCGCTCTTAATTTAAATTTTCAGCTACAGGTAGGATATTTAATACAGCCCATGTCTGTGTGCTTGGCAACAATACACGTGTACTGTTTGCGCATGAAGGCGAGGTCTTCCGTAGCGAGTTTGTAGAGCGCGCGGTCAAGACAATCCATTTATGATTTTGCGGAGTTTAACACAAGTAGATATTATTGAGCTTGAGTAATTCGTTGTGTAATAATATGTTTTGAATGTTGAAAGTGATTCCATTTTTCAATAAATGTTGATTTCTTTAACTTTGCACCTTAAATTGAAACTTATTAAAAACAGACGCAATCTTGATAAATCACAGTGCGTGTGTTATTTGAATCTATTTACATTTCCTCATCCCAGTATCTGCGAAATAGTATGTAAATGTCATATCTTGCATATTCCTTGAGACAAATTTATTAATTGATAAGGGCTATTTTTCACATTTGAAAGACAGTTAATAAATTGGGTTGTAGTGTTCTTACTGTGCTATGAGGTTTGCACACACTACATTTAATGCTTTAGTATATCCGGCCCAAACACTCCCTCCAAATGCACCTGGCCCGGCCCCTCTGTCAAATTTGAAAACCCATTGTGGCCCGCGAGTCAAAAAGTTTGCCCACCCCTGGTCTAACGCTTACATTACAGTGTGAAATATTTACATTATATAACACCACTAACCTATTTAAAAATACTCAATTTCAAAAAGAACGTATATAACCGAAATATTTTGAACGATAATACTTACATAGCAATGGTGAAATCTCCTCTATGTTCAGTAGATAGAGACAGAGAGACAGTATCAATTATATTGTTCTATTCGCTTCTGTTTTGCTCCAGAAAACGATGTCAGCTAGGTCTATCAGCAAACATATGGCTTAGCTATGTTCAGAAGTCCTCAATAATAATAGTATTTTCCAAGAAATTACGAAATATCCTTGAACATGTTTCGTTAGGTGCATCGTATTTGTCTGCTAACAGAGTGTGATTGCGTAAGTGAATGCTATGCTAAGAATATTTTCTGTTACGCTGACCTATAAAACGCTATTCCGAAAGCAGAATTAGACATGTTATACATCGTTAGAAAGCTTATACTCTCGCCTACCGAATAAATGAATTCTAAATCTAGTCAGACTGTACTAAAAAGGGCGACGACGCCGTAAACAACAGGTGTGGTGTTACGCACAGCTATTTTGGAAGATACCCAGGCGTCACAGATGCGCCTATATTTCCCAAACGGATTGTCCAAGACAATATATGACCACGCAGTCTCAAAAGGGACATCTCTACACGTAAAACCAACAGTAAGGTTTTATATTTATTCAATATTTAGTCCCAGATATTGACTGTAGAATGACATGGTATCATTTTTAAAAACTTTTTCTCGTTTATTTCGTTATTCAGTGAGCAGCGTTTTCACTGCTGTATAGGCATATCTTAGGGCTATTGTCGGGTTTATCTTGTTGCTATGACGGAATACGATTTTTTAGTGGTGAAAGAATATTTTTATGAATGCCAAGATAGACAATATTGTCCATTATGTCAAGGGTGGGGGGTGTTTTTTAGATGAGACTGCAGGGAGGGGGTGTGTGTTAAATGAACGACGGGAGCGACAATGGTGGGGCTGCGAAACTCCGTTTTCGGCATAGTTGTCATGTATCGTCTACTAATGAAACTGAAACAACGCGTTTCTGTTTTCATCTTACACTTTGGTTGCAGTAGCACCGAATGTTTGAGTTTAGTAATTTAGGCACGCGGGCGTGCCCACCACTAGGGGCAATGCGCTAAGAGGTTAAAAGGATCAGGCTAGGCTGTATAGGAATGCACCACTGACAATAACATGCCTAGTTAGCTTACACAAGTAGAACTTCAGTTAATTCTTAAAAGAGAAAATTGGAAATTAAAATTAGAGCTGAATATGAGCGGAGGCATTGTTCACAACATAATGGGTAAAGATATCCCGATATTAAAATGGAAATTAATTATAAAAACTCACCGCAAGCAAATCGCAAGCCGTTCACCTGGCCCGATGGCTGCACGGCAGATCGTGTCCAGTTTATTGATGTGGGGTCCCACCTTTGACAGGAGTGCGTCAAACTGGGCTTTGCTCAGCCTGAAATACTGCTGGAACCGATCCTCATCCAGTCGCAGCTCCTGTTCAAGCCGACTGTATTCTCCTTGCTGACTGTGGGCCTGGAGAATCCAGATGGAGCGGCGCCGCTGACATTTTCGAAGCAAATAAATTGCCACAATAGCCAAGAGCAAACTTCTCCTATTCATTTTCCTAGTAAGTAGGCAATGATAGTTTTTGGAAAGAATACACTGCCTTTTTATAGATAGGATATTCATGCCCCAGAGTAGACATTTTTAGCGGCAATGCATCTGATTTAATGACAGCAGAGATCGTTTTCTATACTTTCCATCCTGCCATATTTACAACAAATCGGATTTAAAGACAAGTTCTGTTGTGGTGTCATTGGCTCTTACAAATTTCCATAAAGCCTACGATAGCTGACATAATATTTTACAGCAAAGACAGAGGGGACGTATTTTAAGGTAGCAATCGTGTCTAGCCTACTTGTTTAGTTCTGTAACCTGGTAACCACAAGCCAGGAACGCCCATAAGCGACAAGGGTTTGTCTCTTTCCTGTGTCGCCCGTGTGACCATAGTGTTAGCTTGGTAGTATTCCAGTAAAGCTTGCTACCAAGCACATTACAATACTGTTCCACTAACCACTTAGGCAACATTATCTTACAACAAAAAAAGTCAACAGGAATTACCACACATACTAAAGCTGGCAGTATACTCAGTAAGAAGAAAGAACTTCAGGATTGAGAACCACCGGCGAACATGTCCACGAACACCGTTGTTGGTATACTCAGTGAGTACACCACACTGTTTAATGTCAATCCACGCCGCTGGGGGGCACGGAATAATTACGAGGCAGCTATTAACCAGGGTTGGAATTTCGCCCAGACCTCCGTCTCACGGCTACACCATGGATGTATTAGGGCGCGGTCACACGTGCGAATGCAGGCGAATGACCATCGCCTGCCGAGGCGAAATTTGTATCTTGTCGTGCTGAATGTGGGCAGTGCAGGATGTGACGCACATGGAAATCAGTTTGCTGGTTTGTAGTCCTTTTGAGTCGTTGTGGTTGTTGGTCACACATGAGCGGTTGTGATATCACATGAGCGGTTGTTGGTTTCGCGACGGGAAAATATATACTGAAGACCAAAGAAAGATTCTGGCGTTGTTAACTAGCTAGCTAAGAAATACCGGGAATTTTAATTTGTCAGGGTGCGTGGGGGGTTAGGACCCAAACGCAGAGTGAGGGGGAAAACACAAAACTCCAAACGGTAAAGGAAACAAGGACTTTACTTAGAAAACAGGAACAAAAGCAGGGAACAAAAAGCCTCACCGGGCAACTCTCAAAAACAAAGAAAAACTTCAAAAACACAGGAGACAAAGAAAATCCAAAAATCCAAAAGCACATTGAAAACAGAACATGGGCAGTTACACACGGGGCAGAAACATGATCAGAGGCACACGTAACCAAACACAACCAAGGATCCAGCACCTGAGTCAGGGAGAAGGGAACTTTAATAGACAAACACTGACGAGACACAGCAGGGCACAATGCACAATCAGGCCACAGAGAGGGAAGCCGAGACAACGAGACAACCAAAAACCAATAATTGAACAATTGAAAACAATAATACAATTAAACAGGGTACAAGCAGGACACAAAACAGAAGTGCCGCCATCTGGCGGCCCAACAAGGGAAACACAGACAAACCACAGAACATGACATGAATTGATGTTATTGATATATTTTCCATTTATTTACCTTCAATGCCTGTCTCCCGACTCACTACCAGGCAGGCAGCATCTCTCTTGTGGGGCAGTTTGTAGTTTTCATGGGCAAGATTGTACAATACTGGCTGGTTAGACAAAGCAACAATCAAAGTCTCCTCCATCCTGGCTCACTAAGAAAACTACAGCCAATTACAGCCAAGTGGGGTCAACCACACACACTTCTTTGTTATTGGCTGAGGCTGTGAATTCGCCGGCCAAAGTTCACCAAAGTTGAACTCCACGCAAAGCGAAGATGCAAATTTGCTTCGCCACCGGAAGCAAATGTTTTATTCGCCCCTTCGCTCGCATAGAATGGAAGTGACTGGGAGGCGAATATTCTTCAATAAAGAGAAGGGCGAAGAGACAGAGAGAGGAGTTTAAAGTGGCTTTAGTTTATCTAGCTATGCAGAAGAAGAAAAAAAGGCGAAGGAGATGGTACGTTCGCCCTCTACCACAGTTCAGTACAGGCAATGAATGAACCAGAAAAGAAAGTTGAAGTCTGCACTCTGAACTCTCAACCGTGATGTACCAACCATGTGATATTTGGACCAATAGCTGAGAGGGGGGGGGGTCAAAGAACAAGAAAGACATTTTCTAAAAGTTCTCCCTGGAGGCCGTCGCACACTGCACCATGATAACACACAACGTAGCATGTTTTTGTTCTTCAGTTGTTCTCATTGCGTCTTTTTGCTCAAAAAGTTCTACTTCTTACTAAGCATACCGCCTACTTAAAAGTATTGAAAATTTGTGCTGCGGCTAGCACAGAATCTAGTTATATTACTAACCAGTTTAGCCAACATTATCGTGTATAAGCCAGAGACTGTAAAAAATATGGACAAAGCTACTGTGACGTCACCCATTGACTCTCCGTGGGTCTCCGAAAATACGTTTTGAAGCTCAATGGCGGGCGCGGCCATTTTGGAGTTGGAGCCAAAACCACAGAGTTTAAAAGCCGCTCTGTGAGTTTTACAGTGTGATTGACAGCCCGGTGCGGAAAACCCCATGACCTTCAAGCATGTTTCACTTACCCATCAACCTGAACCTGTACGAACCACGAACGAACTCAAGGTAAGCTAACTGTCTGCCGTTATGTTTTAAAATATATTATGAAATGTTTACAGAGTTTAATTTCCATCCGTGACTGTACTGTGTCATGTAATGACGTTATATGTATGACTTTAATAATAAAATTATGTTCAGTTAGCTTCAACTTATGTTTCTCTGCAAAACATCACCGTATATGCTTAGCTAGCATATCAGCTTGCCAGTGAGCTAGGTAGGCTATCCGTGGTTAGCTCACGCATTAGCAATATGAACCACAGGGGAATAACATCGAAGACACTGATGGTCAATAAATCAGAGATGTGTACTGGTGATTTTTGACTAGGCTGATTTTCATATAACTGTCTGGTAGACCTGCTGTTAACCCAGCAAGTTATCATCGTAGGTTTTCGCCACAAGTCAGTTAATGGGCCAATAACTGTTACTCTACCGCCGTTTGTGGTGTTCACTCGCTGGGTGATGCTAGCTGACCGATCGTTCGCAAGTCGCTTTTAAACGAATAAAAATTAACACTGTCAGCGGTGATTAACAAATCTACCAAGTATTTTAATAACTGATCTGCAGGCGTGTAACTATGGCAAAGCACTTTGTAGAGCAAGTTTTCCACCTGGTGCATGAAGACAAGAATAATGTACATTGAATTTCTAATTATTTGGTTTTTTTTCCCGTGTAGATCATCAATGGAGAAAAGCAAACGTCCTAACCGTGAGTTTGTCTGTAACTACCGATCTAAAAAAATGAGCAGGCAGAAAACTCCCGAAATTGATTAACGTTGCTATTGGTGTCAACTTGTTTTTAATTATTGTGCTTTGTCATTTGAATGAGCACAAGTTAGATAGCCTTTTGAGTTTATAATGTTGTTTCGAATTTATTTGATTGGCATAGCATGGCGAAGGACACGGTGTTTATCCTGTCTATACAATACATTAGTCAGATTGAGCAGAGGAAAGGAAAATGTCTGAAAGCCAAGACCAATAATCAGTTTAAGGGGAAGTTTTCTGCCTCGTTGATTTTTTAGCTCAGCAGCCACCACTGCTGTGCCTTCAGTTAAACTAGTCAGTACTAGTCAGTTAAGTAATGTATATAATAGAACACACCGTGCCACACCACTGTAAAAACTGTGGATGTCTTTAAAATCTTACATCCAGACTATATATGTGTGTATTTATCAGTGTTCGTTTTGAATGAGAAGTATTTCATTGTCTTCCACAGCAAAGAATGTGTGGATTGTGGGAGACAGCTACATCCGGCGTGGGGAGGAGAGAGCACAGAAGACTGTGGGGACCAGCCTGGGTCTGGACACCATTGTCCATTGGTTTGGCTGGGGAGGCCTGAGGTGGGAGAGCCTTCTCCCTTTCATTCACCAGTCCCTGAGAGGAAGAGCAGCCCCGGATCTCCTGCTCATTCACTGTGGCGGGAACGACCATGGCAAGATCAAGAGCCTTGATCTCGTCACAGGAATGAAGCGGGACCTGCAAGACCTCCACCGGCAATCCCCAGGAACCAAGATCTTCCTGTCTGGGATCACTCAGCGACGTCGGTGGAGGACTGCCACAACGGCATAACAGTGATCATCAAAACAGCTGGATGTTAAGGCTGAGTAGTCATGATCCTGTAACACCATTGGATCTCTCTTTTCAGTAATCTCCCTTCTGCAAACACCACCTGAAGCACCACTGACCTCCCTACCAACATCTACATGCACATCAGCTGCCACAGAAATGTTGTCATCATTGGAATCATAGATGACACAATCCTCCATGATGACAACACTGTTGTGATCAGCTGCTAATATACCCCCGTTGGATTGTGACACCTTGTCATCACATGAAAAATACTTAACAGAAGGAACTGTAGAGCCACTTGCCTCTGCATTAATACTCACCTTACAGCGCTGCTTCCTTGGTTCTGCAGGCCGTCTCAGCAATCTAGCCGGGTAATCAAAAATGGTTGGCACTGCAGAGATGGTCAAGCAATGCTTTCCCTTGAAGGGGGATAAGGAACCACTGTTAATTACTAGCCACTGAATATTCACAATGAGAACTGGTAATCTCATGACCTATTTTCATATGTGTATATTACCTAGGTATTAAAAAAACAAAAGTAGCCTTCCTCGTCAATTTTGGCATTGCCACTACTGTGTTCACGTGCAGTCTTTTTTTCTGAAATGCGTTTTCTTGATCAACATTAGTATGTGCACAGTCTGCACACACACACACACACACACACACACAAAAACTGGCTATACAGATTATTAAAGAAAAAAAAACAATATCAATAAGTGCCTTTCCTAACCTTGGGGTCCCGGAAAACACATTGCTCCTCAAAGTGGTCGCTGCACAGACGAGATGCCGGGGTGGGTCTCCAGTTCTCCCTTCGGATGTTGGCTAACCACTTCTGCAGTCTGGCCTCATCACCTAAAGGAAAACTATGAAACAATAGACGCAGAAAATAGACTGCAATTTTTTATAATCTATGGTTGCAATACAGACTGATGTAAACGGTAAATGGACGGCATTTATATAGCGCTTTTATCCAAAGCGCTTTACAATTGAGGCCTCTCATTCACCAGAGCAGTTAGGGGTTAGGTGTCTTGCTCAGGGACACTTCGACACGCCCAGCGCTGGGATCGAACCGGCAACATTTAAAGCAATGTACACTCCTATTCATTGCTAGACGTAAATAATTCCCTCACGACTACATTAGTAGCACTCATAGAGACAATTGTAGAAGTGCCTTAAAACAGTGGTTCTCAAACTCCCCCCGTGTAAATTCATTAATCTCAGTCCTTCATTTGATTTTTAAAAATGTTAAATAGGTAAAGACCCGCACACTCGCTTGATGCTAAAAAAATATAACGGTAGCCTATTTATTTAGCCATAAGCACGGTTAACGTTTCAACCCCATCGGTATTCACTATTATATATATATAGCATTCATAATAGGCTACTACGATGATATTTTCAGGAGCATAAAGCGAATGTGCGAGTCTTTTCTTTACCTATTTGATGTTTCTATGATCCAGCACCGGGAGTTTATTGGGGTGCGTTTATTTTTTTTCCTACACTGTGATAAATGTTGCACATTTTAATATAATCAGTATATATCAGTATTGCACAACCTGAACATGGAAATTGTACTCTTGACAACATGCATAGCTGTTTCTGGCAGAATGTACCGAAGAGGGTAAGCGATCCCTCTTTTTGCACCGTGTGTACATGTTATTCAAGCATAAACCTTAAGACGTATTGCCCCGGTCTGGCTAAATTGTGAACTCCTGCAGTTTATCCCACAATGTCAGCAAATAAATCGGTATAATAGTTAGATTGTCACATACATGAAACATGGCACAGGTAGACATTTACGGAATGTACACGACTGACAAGCCGTCAAGCACGTTTGACAGGTTGTATATTTGCCGGCTAAGGTTAGCTAGCTAGCTTTTGCTTGCAAGCTAGCTAGCTTGCAAGCCAAATAGCTTGGAAGCCGAAGTTGCTAACTGTTTTAACATGCTAGACTTGCGCTAGCTGATTACGCTTTCTGTCAATTAATGATTTGGTTAGACAAAGTATGTTAAGGATATAGTTAAATGACTTAGCTACCGAAAAAACTTCAGAAAAGGATTCTTTGAAGGTCGATTAGTACAATTGTAAGCAACACACGCCATAATGATACTGATATGAAACGGGACGTTTGCATTTGCCAACTTCACAGTCTCTGCTTCACACAGACAAGAGGTTGACGATCAGTCGGAGTGGCAATGTCAAGGTCATGAGAAGCCACCTCCCACCCAGAGACCCAGTGACCACAGATTGTAGCCCCTGCTGTAGCTCAGTCCTCTGCAGTAATCCGGAAGTGACGCAAGCTGTACCTCATTGGTCCAGAACAAATATTGGCCCTGTGCCCAAATGACGCAATAAATCATAAAATAGACCCATGGACAGTCATAAGACGAATAAAATACACCTATTATGACTATTTGTTCTTGTGAGAAAAAATTAGTGGCTTTGTATTTTTATTGCATTTGTACCGTAGACTTACATGGAAACCGGATATGAAAACACCTATACTGGAGCCATCCGTAGTGGCGCTAGTGAGCAACCAGGAACTACAACATCAGGAAATGAGCTTCAAAAACGAAGTCTGGTTTTGGCCGCTTGGTATAAGCATGTAAAAGTCAACGGGAATTCGTACACATACTAAAACTTTGTGCTTCTTGTGCTTACCTGCAAATAAAACATAAAAGCTGACCACATACACACACTCGCTCTCAGAACTCTTACCTTATTGCTAGTATTCCGAGACACAACTGGTTGCAGGCTTGGAGAAAGCAGTTCTGGACGACACATGCGCAGTTTAGACAAAGCAATTCTGAACGACACATGCGCAGTTTTAACCCGAACATGGCATCGAGAAAGACTGTAAGTTATGGAGTAACATTACAACAATTATGAACATAATTATTATGGAGTGTAATGTTGTAGCAAGCTAGTAAATGTTTTTAAAATTATAAAATGGATGTCATGGTATGGTATAGGCCTAGTGATTCTACTTCCATTTTCAATTTCAGTCTCTGTGATTTTTGTGAATTGAAATTCAAATGGAATTGAAATGCTATGATATGTTTTTCTCATTACATGAAAAATGAAATTTAAATGTAATTACTGTAACCCTAACCCTGATGTCAGCCATTCCAAAAAGCAGTCATCGGGGTTTTACAGTTAGTAGACCTTGTTGGCAATCACTAATTGGGTATTCATGTATTCCGCTCTATACCATGACATGCCTACATTCACATGTTCAAAGTTCACACAAACAGCAATTTTGCTAAATGCATGTCAACATTTGTTTTAAAACAAAATCGCTAATGGGATTTCATCAGGGGACTGGATCATTCCAATAAATAAGGTAATGAAAAATGTTTTAGAAATAGTCTTATTCTGCCTAGTGTAAGCACCACCAATAATCCTCTTGCTCATCACCATTTTTAAATGACAGGATGTTCTGAAGCAAATTGCCAGCTTGGACTGCGGGGTGTTCATGATAATGGTAAGTTGATAAAAATAGTGATATTGTCATAAGGTTCCCTACACACATCATTGGGCCAACCATTTGATTTCACTCAAGTGAGTGATTTAACTCCCAGCAATGTGAAGGGTACATATTTTGAGGTGACTTATGTTGTGATTTTTAATTTCTTTTGTTTGTTAGAGTGACATGCCCCAAATTAGAAGGTGGTGGTGCCTCCATCTACTGGGCAAAGCCGAAAGGTATCCATATTTGATTATTGTATTTCATTTAAAATTAAGCCATATTTGTCCGTCAAACACCTATGAACGTCTGTTTTTAGCCTGGAGAGATGCAGCCAATCTTTAACCAGGCAAGCAGTGGCAGAGAACCCTCCAGCAGCTACGGAGGGTTGCTCTACACCAGTACAGCATCAGGTAAGACAAGCCGCTGAGGCAATTTTTTTCATTCATTAGGGCATTCCAAGTCAGAAAACTAACCACTACAGCTGTGGAATCTTGATGGTATGACCACTTAACATTAGTAGTAGTTTTGTTGTTGGTAGTAGTAGTGTTAGTAACATAGAGACTGTGGATGTTGGTAATACAGTAAGTCGATAAATGACACATTAGAAATGTGGTGTCTCTTTTCTACAGTTTTTTTTTCATACTGTATGACCATAATAAAACGATTGCATTCATTAGGGCACTCCAAGTCTGAAGACTTGCAACCTTGGCTGTGGAATATTCATGGTATGACCACTTAACATTAGTTGTTGTAGTAGGAACATATTTTTAATACTTTGAAAATTATTGTATCCCTCATTGGGAAATGTTTTTACAGCATATACTTTACATCACACAGTTATGTACATAAAGCTGAGGGACTGTACTGTACAGTGATTTTAGAACAGCTAAAAGAAAAGGCCTTGTTGGGCTTGAAGTAAAGCTGTTTTTAAGAAAAAATACTATAAAAGTGACATTAGTCTGATATGCTTCACAGTTGCCAAAATATCTCCTGAAGGACATACCTCTCGAAGTGGTCCTCCAGGAGGGAGACAAAGCCCTCCAGACCCTGGCCCTGGTGAGCTCCATGTTTTACAACCTGGTCACCAGTGAGCACTTCAGGAGAAAATCCCACTTCCTCTGGCTTGAAAGTAAGTAACAAATGATGATTCTAATAGTGACACGCCCTACGGGTTATAACGTTTCAACACGCCACTGTATGGGTCATCCTTGCCGAGAGGGTGAGATACTAGGAGACTGAATAGCAAATTAACCACCACTACGGGGCGGACACAACGTCACGCAATAAGTATTGCTTCATGTCCGCAGCTCATTCTCTTTTGCTGACTGAAGGCCATGGAATTCCCCGAGTGACGACGCCGAGTGGCGTGTTGACCTTTATTCATAGAACTGAGGTTACCTACGTAACCATTCGTTTTATTTCATTTCGGTCAACACACCACTGTATGGGTCAACAGTATAGCAAATCAGTCAGGAGGGGGATGTAGTGGGGTAATGAACACGTTATTTAGATGCCCTTCTTTGGAAGGAGCAAATGTAAAAATAACCACTGGGTGATAAAAACACCCTGAATCTTAAATTATATTCAAGGTCGCTCCGCTGCCCCGAGGACAGAGGAGGCAACTGATATAGACGATGTCACGTCCAGGCAATAAAACCTGGCAAACGTGAGGGATGAAGCCCAGCCAGCCGCCGCACATATGTCAGATAGCGAGGCACCACGAAATAAAGCCCAAGAGGCAGCCACACCCCGAGTGGAGTGAGCGACCACACCTGTGGGAGGGGGCACACCAGCGCTGCTGTATGCCATGGAAATTGCATCTACAATCCAGTGGGCCAAACGCTGTTTAGATAAGGCTTGGCCCTGCGCAGCCCCTCCATAGCAAATAAATAGATTATTAGTTTTTCTCACAGCCCCTGTGTGGGAAACATTAGACCATAGGACCCAGACAGGGCACAGTGAGTGAAGTCTGGCCTCCTTAGGGGAGTCATGAGGGGGAGGATGAAAAGCCTCCAAAACCAAAGGCCAAGAAACGTACGACCGCGAGAGAACCTTGGGCCGAAAAGCAGGTTTAGGGAGCAGATAAGCCGCAGAGCCACCGTCACCTAGCCGTAAACAGGAGGGATGTACGGACAGCGCATGCAGAGGCAATGGCAAGCAGGAAAGCAGTTTTTAGGGAGAGGAGCTTCAGACTAAGGGCTCAGTGAGGGCATTCAAAACAACTTGTAAGTCCCAAGAGGGGAGCGAGGTTGACCTAGGTGGGCGAAGCCGCCTGGCTCCTCAGAGGAACTGACTGGCGAGGGGGTGCGAACCCACCGTCAGGCCATCGATACGCTCATGGCAGTCAGAGATGGCAGCCAGGTAACCTCTCAGCGTAGACTCCGCCAACCCCTCTTCAAAGAGGGACTGAAGGAACGCTAAGACGACTGGAATGTCACAAAAGACAGGGTCAGACCCTTTTTCCCAGCACCAGCGGCTGAACCTGCCCCACTTCCCGGCATAAAGTGCCCTCATAGAGGGCGCTTTTGATGCCTGAAGTGTCCCCAGCACCGCTGGATCTAGGTCCCGTAACGACCTCCGTCCAGGGGCCAAACGTGCAGGCTGTAAATTCCCGGGTTTGGATGCCATAGCAGACCCTGGGCCTGCGACAGCATATCCACCCTGGTCGGGAGGTGCCATGGGGCACCCACCAGCAGCTCCCTCAAGTCTGCCATCCAGGTCCGATGGGGCAAGTCAGGGGCAATCAGCAGAACTATTGTCCTTGACTCCCTGATCCTCACCAGAACCACAGGTAGGAGAGGAAAAGGTGGAAGGGCATAAAGCCACACTGGAGGCCACTGGTTCGCCAAAGCGTCCACACCCAGGGTCCCCACTGGCCCCACCATGGAGTACCATAGGGGGCAATGAGCATTCTCCAAGGACGCAAAAAGGTCCACCTGAGCCCCCCCGAAGTGAGACCAAATGGCCTGCACAATGTCCGGATGCAGGCGCCATAACCCTGGGCCTGGGGCCCCCCCTGGACAGCAGATCGGCTGCCACATTGGCCGTGCCTGGCAGGTGGACTGCCCACACGGACACGCCTTGAGCTTGTGTCCAGAGCAGGAGTTGGCATGCCTTGGCATGCAGGGTCGGAGACCGTACACCGCCCTGTTGGTTGATATAGGAGACAACGGTGGAGCTGTCTGTTCGAATCAGGATGTGCCTGCCCCGGACTACTGGGAGGAAATAGGCCAGTGCCCGAAGCACTGCCTCCATTTCTAGAAGGTTCATGTGCCTCCCCGCCCATGGGGGGCTCCACAACCCTTTCAGGGACCGACCCTCCCAGATTGCTCCCCAGCCGGTCTCAGAGGCATCCGTGGTGATAGTCACTCTTGAACACACTGGCCCCAAGGGAACACCCTCCTTGAGGCCAGGGGTCGAGAGCCACCAGACCACCACCTTCAGGCACTCCTGAGTAACAGGAAGGAGTCTCCGCCCGTCCTTGTGCCGCCAACCACCGCTGTAACGGGCGCATGTGCAGCAGCCCAAGTGGCACGACCTGGGCCGCTGCAGCCATCAGGCCGAGCACCCTCTGACAATGATTCACTGTCACCTGCCGCTCCGTAGCAAACTGTGACAGGCTCTCCCGTAAAACACGCTGCCTCTCTGGGCTGAGGCCCAGATCAGCACGGCTTCCAAACGCACTGAGTACTGGGGGCCTTGATGTCGGAGCCTGCCTCACAGAACACACCAGTTCCCTTGTCCAGCGCAGCCTCTGCAGGTGGCCCAAACACCTCCCCAGGGACTACAGGGGCCGCAAGGACTGCCATGCAGTCCTGGTCTGCCAGACTGGACTGGGACAGCCACACCTGGCGACAGGCCTGAACGACCGAGGCCATGGAATGCCCCAGGGCTTGGGCATGAGCACTAGCCCCATGCATCATGATGTCAACCAACCACAACATCCCCACCACTGAGTCACTGGGGCCAGCGGAGGACAGGTCCTGCAGCAACCCCTCAAAGTACACCAACAGTAGTGCGTTGGTGCTGGCCAGGCGAGCTGACAAGGCAGAGGCCTGGTAGACCTTGCGCATCTGACTGTCAGTAGACCAGCAGCACTTATTGGGATGCTGGGAATCACGTGAGCATCGAAAATGTAGGCCCAACCTGAGGAACAGCAGCCACCCCACAGGATGCAGCACCAGCCAGATTGGCAAGCTGGGTCCTGGGGAGTGCAGACATCCCAGGAGACTTCCAGGACAATTGTAACTCAATCGTGAAGTCAGGCAAAAGCGGCAAACCCTCCGGCTTGAGCCGCTGGGGGCCACGATCAAAAACTGAAGGAACAGGAGCAGAGGCTGGAGGGGGAAGGCGAGCACGCTCAGCCGCCCTGAAAATTACAGCCCGATCAGAGGGATCCAGGGCAGGGGGCCCAGATGAAGAGGAGTACTCCTCCTGGTACAGACCCCTCCTCAGTCTCTGACTGTTGGGGGTCAAGACGGTCCAGGCTGTCCGATGCTGCAGTGGACAGCTCATCAGGGTGACAGCGGGGGCGTCTAGCCACAGGCTCCCAAGAGTCATGGGGCCTAGGTGGCTGCTGCTACGACGCTACTAGCCCTTGCAAGGTCTGCTCTATTGTCCTCATCTGCAGCTGCAGCTGAAGGAGCTCAGGCTCCTGATGCCGGCGCTTCTCAGTACGCTTCCTGGCCGCGGGCCTCTGCGTGTGCAATCCCTCCCCATCACGCTCCATACAAACTGGTTGCCCAGGTGGGACGCCCTCCGCGGGCGAGCCACCATCTCCCGAATCCTGTGCACCCTCCAACATAATGAATGCTGCAGTGCGCACACCACCAATATACCACGGACCCGAACAGTAATACTGCAGGGACACGAGGGGGTGGAGGAGCCTAAGGTGGCGTACGACCTCACGGACGCAGAGGCTCCTTTCGGCATTGAATGTTTGTGTTCAGCGCAAAGTACACCAATATATCAATGATATAATGTGTAAGTAGCAAAATAGTGCATGTATATATGTATACAACAGAAATGTGTGCAAAAATGCAAAACCAATTAAATTCAATATTTAATATAGGTTACTATAATCAAAAAAATATCAGAAGTAAAACGAATATAATTCACAAGGTAACAGCAGTGAGCTGCTTAAACAACCTCACTAACAAAAAGTATTCTTACCAGAAATGCGCACACGTGCAATCAGCAATACCAAGCACAAAACACAACGCAGCACGCTGCGTGGGAGTGAAGCTGCCTCGGGTAGCGTATTCCTTTTTAAGGAGAAGTGGCTCTGTTTGGCAGACGGGAGAGGGCAAAGTCGGAGCCGCAAATTCTCTCGAGCTCAAACCTGTCTCGTAGGAGGCAAAAACAGAATGAGCGGTGGACATGAAGCAATACTTATTGCGTGACGTCATGTCCGCCCCGTAGTGGTGGTTAATTTGCTATTCAGTCTCCTAGTATCTCACCCTCTCGGCGAGGATGACCCATACAGTGGCGTGTTGACCGAAATGAAATAGAACTGCATACTGGGTATGCATACTGTGCTTGGAAACGTGGTGGCTTGTTTCAGTAGTCACTTATTGCTAATAAAAAATAAAAAGTAATATGCATATTGTGCATGAAGCAGTGAAAGGTTTTACTGTCTGCAACAAAAAAGCAATGTACAGTAAATGTATGACAACGAATCAACAGTATGCTTTTGTTTTTGTTATCTCTACAGGCTATGTAAAAGGGGGGAGTTGCAGGCCTTTTATTCCGAAGACAGTCATCCGGGCTTTTGTAGCTTTGTGCAGGGCTGGGGGAGTGAGTGATGGAAGGAGTGAGGGAGGGAGGGAGGGAATGAGTGAGTGTGGGAGGGAGGGAATGAGTGAGTGAGAGAGGGAGGGAGGGAAGGAGTGAGTAAGGGATGGAAGGAATGAGTGAGTGAGAGATGGAAGGAACGAGTGAGTGATGGAATGAGTGAGTGACTGGTTACTATTCTGTTCTAATAAATGTTCATTATTATGATTCGTGACTCATTATTTATTTTTACTTGGAGGGGTTTTGGGTCTGTGAATGAGAGTAATTTGGACATGGCTTGAGTAATATGTAAGAGCTCAGGTGTTAACGTTAGCTAACTAACTAGCGAACTTTAGCTAAATTAACACTACTCACTGTAGTCGGGTGCACACACCCTTTATGATAAGACTGAATGGCTGTGTTGGTAACATTAATCGGCAATACAAGTATGAAATAGTCCATCATCATCTGAACTTTAGCTAAATTAACACTGCTCACTGTAGTCGCGTGCATGCACCCTTAGTTATGATAAGACTGAATGACTGTTGGTAACATAAATCGTCAATATAAGTATGAATTAGTCCATCATTATTGCTAAAAATATAACGTTACGAGCGCACACTAAGCAATACACCATTGTGATATAAATATTACAAGTTAGGCATTTTATAGTTTTAAAAACATTTATTAGCTAGCTATATTACATTACACTCCATGCTAATGATGTTCATTGTTGTACTCAATAACTGAAACTGCGCATGCGTCGTCTAGAACTGCTTTCTCCAAGCGTGCAGCCAGCTGATACAGGAGAGTATTCCCACAAAGTTTGCTAACCAGAAAGGCGTCCTGTGCCTGCAATCTCACACTGACTAGCGGCCACTGCCATTTACTGGTGTCAGCTGGTATCACACTGGCTCACAGATACAAAAAGATTCTTGCAGTAATATATCTCATGAAAAACACGTTTTTCAACGCACAAGAATGGGAAGTCACTCACACACAAGGTAGCGAATGTTAAACATGCTAAAAATGCCAAAAGCGAAACTGTCCCAGTAAGATTTGACAGATGCAAAAGCAATAGTTTAAATGTTGTATTTTTAGTTAGCCTGCTAGCCAGTGCACTGAGTTTAGAGATTTTCTGCAGTCGGAGGGGGAAATTGAACAGTTCCAACCAAAAGGCACTACCCACTAGGCTGCGAGGGGAATAGACATTAGAAATGCTAAATTGTACTGTTTTAAACATGCGTACTTGTATATATGATCGTTTTGTGTTTGCATCCAATGTTTTTTTACAGTATTGGTTGATGTACGTAAAATTACCAATTTCGAGACATATTCTCTGTGGGCTAGAAGCATTTATGGCAGGAAAAAGAAAAAGGAAAAAATGCAAAACCCCCGTAGTTTGGAGCTTTATTGTGTGGACATGTGAAGTTGTTTATGAATTCTGTCTGTTGAAATGGGGGCAGAATACACAGAAATTAATGTTTTTAAGGGCTGAGAGTCTGTGGCTCTTGTGGTTATTTCTGTGGGGAACCCTGGAAAGTGCTGTATAGGTATGGGGCATGCCCCGCCAAGGCATAACTTTGCTGGATGCCATACCTGCCTTTCCAATAACTTTTATACCTACATCTACTAAAAAGTGGCGAAATGCAATAAGAAGTAACGGTATGCCTAAGCGCAAAATTAAAAAATTCAAGCAGTAGGGCAGGGGCAGAAAAAGAGTACTGGGAGCTTAAAATAAGTCCCAGTATGAAAGAAAAAGTCACGGTACTCGGTACCAAAAGTGCCAGAAAATAAGTGCCGGTACAATGTAGTGGTGAGTGCTGGCCCATTCCAAGCACTCTCTTGATTGTCTCTTTTTTTTCGGGTGTCCAAAAAATGATTATTATTATTTATTTTTTTTGGTGTCAAAAAGTCCGGGGCTGGAGGAAAAACATCCGGGGCTTTAGCCCCGGAAGCCCACCCCTAGCGACACCACTGCTTGATGCAGTCTACATCAGCTGGCTGCAGGCTCGGAGAAAGCAGTTGTGGACAAAGCAGTTCTGGATGACGCATGCGCAGTTTTAACCTGAACATGGCATCGAATATTTTGTTCTAATAAATGTTCATTATTATGATTTGTGATTCATTATTTATTTCTTTTAACTTGGAGGGGTTTTGGGTCTGTGAATGAGAGTAATGACATGGCTTGAGTAATATGTATCCATTAAGAGCTCAGGTGTTAACGTTAGCTAACTAACTAGCAAACTTTAGCTAAATTAACACTACTCACTGTAGACAGGTGCACGCACCCTTAGTTATGATGACTGATGGCTGTGTTGGTAACATTAATCGTCAATAAAAGTATGAATTAGTCCATCGTCATCGCTAAAAATACATTACGAGCACACACTAAAATATAACGTTTCGAGCACACACTAAGCAATACGCCACTGTGCTATAAATATTACAATTGAGGCATTTTATTGGCTAGTTTTAAAAACATTTACTAGTAAAACATACTCTTGTTGTTGTTTGTCATTGTTGTTTGTTGTTTACATTGTGAATGTAAGTACAGTGTGAGTTACTGTGAACCGGAGTCAAATTCCTTACATATCAAAAAAAACATGTTTGGCTAATAAAACCAGATTCTGATTCTACCTTGCTATATTACAACATTACACACTATTGTAATGTTGTGCTCCATAACTTAAACTGCGCATGCGTCATCCAGAACTGCTTCGTCCAGAACAGCCCCTAACGTCCAGAACCGCTTTCGATGCAGTAGCCACCGCCTAATAAAAAATGCATGTGGCAATGTTCAGGAACATTTGAGAGCATCGCGCCAATGCTCAGGAAATTATGGCAGGAAAGGCTTGCATTTTAACAGGCACACAGCAACAGTTTCATAGATCTCCAGTGTAGCCATGCTTGTGAGAAGCTCATTATTTATTTGAAACCCCATATACTTTTAAATGTCCGTCAAAGTGGCATTTGATGCACCTTTCCATTTATAAATAAACCATTGGTCACAGTAATCTACACACCTCGATTTAGTCAAAACATATAGAAATCATACATTTAAAGGGGAAAACCTTGTTAGTGTAACGATCTAGCATTGAAAGCAACACATATTTAAGACTGGAAAATGAATTGGTGAAAATCTGTCCTGTTTCAAAAGGATTTAAATTGAATCTTCATATTATATATTGACAAGGCTTCATAAATGTGGACATAGGAAAATTATTCACCACGACACTTACCTAATTTAACCAACTAGCCTACATCTCATTATTAAATGTGTTGATTGAAATATTTAATAGATTTTATCACCATTCTAGTAACAAGTGCAGATACTGAAATTAATAATCTGCCGTTAATAGTCTATACATGTGTGGAGTCTGTCTGCAATAGATAATGTTAGCTTATCAGTATGTAGTTGGGCTTATGCTGCAGATTAATATCTATGATGCTAATTTTACACAAGTGCCAAACAAGATACTGCTGCTGCAGAGGGAGGACCATCTGCAGAGTCAGACCTTACAAGTAGGGCTATTACCAGCTTCCACTGCAAGTCTGTGCTTTCCTTTAGATTGCTGTTACAGTATTATTTTCATAATATATACCTAATTGTTGCAAGTTATTTGTCAATGAAAATAAAACATGTAAAGAAATTATTGAAGCGGATGACTATGTCTGGTTAAACCTGGAGTTCAAGACACATCCACATCTACTACGGCAACTAGGGTTGGGTTGGTTTCCGGTTTTGCCAGTCTGGTCCGGTGTACGAGCTTAAACCAGTTTGATTTTATGCGAACCGACTGAACCGGCATTTGTCATTATGAGACGTTCTGGCAAATTAAAAAGTAGCAGCAACCTGTGCCGATGGCACTAAATCCAACTTGTATTGCATTAGTAATAAGCAATATGACAAGGTGATTAACATAATATTATGTTTGTTTATAAACTGAGCCACTAGTGTCTGAGTGCAAAAAAAAAAAAAGGTTGACAGGCCATGTGCAATTTAGTGGCCGGCAACAAGGAGAACAGATTTCAGTAGACCACCACATTTATTTTGCCTTTTTGTATAGCCATTTCTGTGGATAAAATCGCATTTACTATTATTATTATTTTTGGTTAAAAACATTTAATTTATATCCAGGGAGATAGCCAACTACTTGCAAGTTAGATGACATGTGTAGCCACTTACTAATACAATCACATTTCATGCTGGCAAATAAACCGTTAAACTATAGAAATTGCTGAGTTGTCTTAGAATCTATATCGCAACAGAATGTATCAAGTCTGCATAGCAACAGAGGCTGTAATGAAACGTTAACTATGTCACAATGTATAACAGCTGTTTTAGAATGCGTCCCCTGGATCATTTTTGCAGCCCGGATCAAAATTGGCGTGACTATTCCACTCGGAAGCGGCTGAGTCACGTGCGACGCCTAGTTTTAAAATATGGCATTACCGGTCCGGTCCGGTATTTGGCTTAATATCAAATCGGTTTGAAAATGTTTACATCGGCCCAACACTAACGGCAACTAGGCCTATTTCACCATTTATACGGCCAGATTCAGGACAGGGTATATAAGAAGCAGGTGAGAGCCTCCAGTTGTAAAATATTTCTGAACTTTGCTTTATTGGTTACATTAATACACAAGAGAAATATTGCTTTCAACAATTAAAATTTTTTATAGTTTGTTGCAGTGTAACATCTTTATTAACGGACAGGAAAGAACCAGAAAGACTTAGAATGCCTCATTTCCCTAGTTTTGAGATTTTCTTTTTTGTATTCCTCAGAGTGGGTTAACCCTGCAGTCATAATCTAGGTTTATTAAGAATACTTTATGAATTGTAATGTGTGATTTATGTTTTTTTGTGCTTTGGTTGACATTTATACCATCATATTTTCCAAAAATACCAATAAATACAATAAAAAATAGAACACAGACAGTGGCATTCTCCTGGTTTGCCTGCAGGTGAAGGACTCCATACTACAGTGGGTGTCTGGACTAGGGCACCAAAATGGCCAGAAACTGTCATATTATTATTTATTATTATTATAATTATTATTATTATTTTATTTTTTGTTGTAACCTTCACTATGTTTTTCCAATTTGGAATTTACTATTGTTTCTTTTGTTACCGTCATGCCAAGTAAGGATCACGGCATCTAACGTGTGTACACTTATTTGATGCATTTGCATGCAAGCCAGAGACTAACCCCCCAGCCCCTTTTCCACCTTGATTCCCATTCCCTTCCATGTCTTCGTCCTCTCTCTCCCCTATCTTTCTCTATCCCAAAGGTAAAAAACAAGACCAGGTTAAAACCTAGTATATGGCTGGACCTAACAGTGTTTCCTCTAGGATTTTTTTCAGCAGCGGAGGGAAAGGGTGTTATACGTGGGTGGTGACCGCGTGCAGCCGGCATCGGAGTGAATATCAATATTTAAAAATATGAAATAAAATGACACGACTGCAAAACAAACTTTAGAACATAATTATTGACATCTATTTATTCATACATAATGCCTCTTTGACCCAGTACTTACAGAGGGCACAGTATATTAGCCTCAGTGGCAAAGTTCGCAGACTGGCTCTTGTCTACCCATTTAGGGTCCCAGCCTGATAGCCTGTGCTTAGTCTTCATTTTCTCTCCTCTCTCCTGTCCTCCTCCACTCTCCTCTCCACTCGCCTTCACTACTCATGCCTGTTTACTTGTCTAATAAGGTTACATTTGAGAATGAGTAACGTTAGATAATTCTCTCACATCACAAATATTTGATCACGCAACCTGTAAGAACATGGAAATATTGTAGTAGCCACCACTAACGTTACATATTTCAGAACTAGAAGGCATTTCTTTCCCTTCAAAACTTAGGGGCATAGCTAAGAACTAGGGTTGAGCCGAATAGTCGGATGAAAAGAGTATCCGGTACGGATAATGTACTTTTTACGAGCACCAGTACCATCCGAGTAAAATGTGTCAATATCAGTACTCGTGATACTAGGCCAGCCACACACAGAGCTCCTCCTCTACAAAGAGCTTATACAAAGTTCACTGCTGCTGCGCCACACAACACAATCTTGCCATCATCACAGCCACTCTGTCCACAGCGATCTATTATCTATTGTCATATATTCTCAATAAAATAAAGTTTGCAATTCTCAGATTCGGATCAACACATTATTCTCACCATAGTTAAACACACACATTTACTGGACAATCACAAGTAAGCACATATTACTGATTACGAACGGACATTTCTAGCTTCTAGCTTGCTACAGTGGGGCTAACTAGCCAGTTAGCTAGAGACTACATGCTATAAGCATGTACTTGTATTTCCTAACATTTAGCAATCTCATACACACACTCTACTAGCATCATTGACATCCTAGCATTCTTATACATCCACTGTACTAATGCAATATCACTTCTGTGACGTCGTTGCTCACCTGAAATCACAAGACATACAGTGCATCGTGGTTAGCCAACTGTAACCTGGCGCTCTCTGTCTAGCACGGTCTTCACACCGTCAGTTAATTAAAAAAACTAATAAAACCAGAGTAACAATAACAGCGTCTTTACTGCTACCACAGAGTGAATACGATAAGAAAATTTTCGGTTACGCTGACCTATAAAACGCTATTCCAAAAGCAAAATTAGACATGTTATACATTGTTAGAAAGCTTGTACTCTCACCTACTGAATAAATGAATTGTCAATCAAGCCAGTCTGTACTAAAAAGTGCGACAAAGCCGTAAATGACACGTGTGGTATTACACAAATCTATTTTGGAAGGTACCCAAGCGTCACAAATGCGTGTATTTTTCACAAAGGATTGTCCAAGACAATATATGACCACTCGGTTTCAAAAGGGACATCTCTACGCGTAAAACCAACGGTAATGTTGTGCATTTATTCAATATTTAGTCCCAGATATTGGCTGTAGAATGACATGGTATCATTTTTTAAAACTTTCTTTTTTTTATTTTGTTATTCAGTGAGCAGCGTTTTCACTGCTGTATTGGTATATCTTAGGGCTATTGTCGGGCTTATCTTGTCGCTATGACGGAATATGATTTTGAGTGGTGAAAGGATATTTTTATGAATGCCCAGATAAACAATATTGTCCATTATGCCATAGGTGGGGGGTGTAGTTGCAGATGAGACTGCAGGGAGGGGGTGCCTGTTAAATGAACGTCCAGAGCGACAAATTCCGCATTCGGCATAGTTGTCATGTATCGTCTACTAATGAAACTAAAACAAAGTGTTTCTGTTTTTAACTCATACTTTGGTTGCAGTAGCACTGAATGTCTGAGTTCAGTAATCTCAGCACGCCGGCCTGCCGACCACCAGGGGCTTTGCTAAGACGTTAAAATACAAACGTCCGGTTATTCCCCGTCCACTTCCGGTTAAAGCCCTGCCCATTCCGAGTACGGATACGGATACAGATAATTTTGTTGGTTGAACAGATACAGAAACAGATAATGGTGTACTCGCTCATCCCTACTAAGAACCTTGAGCCCCTCCCTAGCGAAAGTAAAGTTAGAGCGAGAGCACCTATTATCGACCACCCGAGGGGCGGGATGTGTATTGACCACCTGAACCACTAGTGTATTTACTTCGTATTTATTAGAGAGAACTGGACATCGTTACCTATTAAAATGTAAGTCCTGTAAAAATACACATAATAAACTGTCTAAATGTAAAAAAAAAAAAAAAAATAAACTTCATACATATACATTTAGTTACATTAATACAGCCTTATTTACTATATCAACTTTAAGACAAGCAACATGCTCGGAATGATCTCATTGCGACCCATTAAACCCAATGGCGCAGACGTTGCTTCATAATTTCAAACTGCTTTCCTAACGGCTATTTTGCATCCTGCAACTTGGGTTACAACAGTGAATATGTATGGATTCCTGGACGTGCCGATAGCGACCACCCTTTCTCATATTAGCCTATATGGGGTGGTCGATACACGTCCCCTTAGCAACCAAAAGCTAGCACTGGCCCACCTCTGACTTATTTGCCGGCACTGAAAAAAATCGCGAAAGTACTGAAAAAATAACAACTGAAGGATAACAAGTACATTTTTTCCTACATAACTAGGTACAGGTTGTTACCGATATTTTGCCTATTTCATATAGCCTATAGTTGCAAATCTGTTTACATTACCTAGCTCGAAGCATGCAACAGTGATGACGTGAGAGCTGGAACATTTCCAAAACATGGTGGACGGTTGAAAATTGTTTTCATGTCGTCCCATCCCCATACAAGAAAACATACTAGAGTACAGAGTTTTAGTGTCTTTGTATGTTCCCAAATTTCTGCCATTTTAAGACGTTACCATTAACATTTAACATAACGTTTGTTTACACCAAACATGATGTTCTGCACATCAGGTGCAAGGTATCATGGGACTTTGGAATATTGTGGAGAATTCCTTACCTGAAAGTTTTTTTTTTTCTTGGATCAAATAAAAGAACGTTTAAAGCCACGAGAATCAATCAAAGCTCGTTGGTATTTTTATCCCTTTCACTTAGTCTTTTGGCTTCATTCCCTAGTACTGTATTCGTGGAATCCGCGCACTGAATTTGGATGAGCTCGATTGAATAGATGTTGAATAGATGAAAATGCTTTCACTAGGCTAAGTAGGGGGAGGGTATCGTATCAGCAGGGAAATTACGCTCTCAAAGTAACGACAGTGACAAGTCCACGTGTATTTTTTATTATTTTATTTTTTTGCTGTTATAGCCAAAAAGACCAGATGCGAGTTGCACCCTAGGATGGGCCTAGGCAAGAAGTGGGTGGGCCTAGGCCCAGCCAGGCTCACCCGTAGATACGCCCCTGTCCTCATAGAACTATCAAGCAGTGTTGAGGTCCAAGACTGGACCTTCCCCCGGTAACACCATTCCAGCAACCACAGGGATTACAATGACCAGAGCCTGTTGCATCAAGAACCATAGAAGGTCCAGGTGCTGTCTTCAGCTAAACAGCATACCCTCCAGCCGACCAAGTAAGCCACCAAGTTGCAAACCACAACCTGCTAACATTTTGATGGAAAGAGCCAAAGATGCCCATATACCAGCAGGGGGAGGACATTGAAAATTACCTCCTGAGGTTTGAACGTTTGGCATGTATCTGGCAATGGCCAGAATGTGAGTGGGCATGCAGACTAGTGCCATTGCTGACAGGCAAAGCTCTTGAAGCCTACTCAGCCATGGACGAGGAGAGTGCAGATGACTTTCAGAAGCTCAAGGAGGCGCTACTACTCAAGTTTGATATTTCACCTGAGACATACCGGCAGCGATTCCGAAAGAAAACCGCACCAGCAGGAGAGACACCTATGGAGACGTATCACCGGCTGAAGCATCTGTATCGTCGCTGGATGCTGCCTGAGCAACACACCAAGGAGGAGATTGGTGAGAAGGTCATACTGGAGCAGCTGCTGTACATCCTGCCACCAGAGGTATGGACCTGGATCCGTGAGCACGAGCCGAAGGATGGAATCACTGCAGCTAGGCTGGTGCTGCAATACATCAATGCACGCAAGGGGGAGTCCAACAGAGCAACGTCCTCCCAAAGACCAGCCAGAGACTTCAAGCAGGGTGGAGGTAACTCTGGGGGTGGGATTGGAACTGACAAGGCAGAAGGTAAGGGGAGGGCCCTAATCTGTTTTTTTGTCAGCAACCAGGCCACAAGTCCTCAGCTTGTCCATTAAAGAAACCCAAGCTATCAGGGTACTGCTATGTTCCAAGAGATGGGAATAGGGGTTTCCAGGCTAACTATGTTGAGCCAGTCAACCAAAGGGTGAGAGTTAATGGGACTGACCTTGATGCTATGCTGGACACTGGTAGTGCTGTTACACTGATCAAGAAATGCCATGTCCCCCCTGAACTGCATTGATTAAACAGAATCAGAAAGTGCTTGAGTGTGTTCATGTGGAACAAAAACCACATCCTCAGGCAGAGCTAGCTGTTGAAATTGAAGGACAAAAATGTCTGTTAAGAATGGTGGTAGCCTTGCGATGTTATACTGGGAAGGGATGTACCAGTGTGGGTTGACTTGCTAGGGATTGCCGTAAGGAATTTCCAACCTGTACAAATGATGTTTTTAATGTGTGACTTTCCCTGTTGTTACCCGTTCACAGAAGGAGGTGGAACCGCTACCCAATTTGCCAGGTGATCTTATCCAGGGTGGGAAAAAGGGGCCTCGGAAGTCACATCGCCAGCGGAAGCTGGAAAAGTACAGGGGTTCCCTAGAGAAAGTAGACACCAAAGGTTTAGAGGTTGAATGGGAGGTGCCGTATGACATTGTTACTCTACAAAGGGAGGATGTATCCTTAAAACCGCTGTTTGATAAGGTGGAAGCAGGGGTTAATGGGAGTTACTGTGGAGAAGTGTACCTGGTCGAGACTAACATCCTGTACAATCAGTCAGAAGCAGGGGTGAAGAGGATAGTGGTGCCAGTTAGTTGCAGACCCCTAGTGCTTCATCTTGCTCATACAGTCCCATGGGCTGATCATATGGAGCAGCAGAAAACATAGTTGAGACTAGGTGTTAGGTTTTTTTGGCCAACCATGTGCACTGACACACAAAACTATTGCAGAACATGCTCTGTCTGTCAAAAAACCTCTGCTGTCCGTAGGTCTGAGCGAGCACCTCTGTGTCCACTGCCGGTGATAACATCGCCTTTCCGAAGAATAGCCACGGACATCGTAGGGCCCTTGGAGAGGAGCAGTGCGGGCTACAGATACATCTTGGTGGTATGTGACTATTCAATCAGATTTCCGTAGGCCTTTCCACTGCGAACCATCACTACCCCAAAGTTGATCAGTGCTCTTGTCCAGTTGTTTTCCAGAGTTGGCATACCAGAGGAAATCTTTACGGACCAGGGGACAAACTTTATGTCACGCATAATGGCACAGCTCCACCGGCAGCTGGAGATAAAGGCATTGAAGACCACGCCATATCATCCCCAGACGAACAGATTAGTGGAGCGGTTCAATCAGACGCTCAAGGCAATGCTCCGCAAGTTTGTGGAAGACACAGGTAGAGACTGGGACAAGTGGTTACCGTTTCTGTTATTCGCTTACAGGGAGGTGCCACAAGCGTCTACAGGTTTTTCCTCATTTGAGCTCCTGTACGGTTGGCCAGTGAGAGGGCCACTAGACCTACTGAAGACCTCATGGGAAGGCACAGTGGCACACTCCAACAGCCAGGGCAACCTCCAGTGTGTATTGCAGATGCGGGACAGACTGGAGAAGTATCACCTGCAAGCGCAGGAGAACCTTCAGGAGCCACAACGCACTCAGAAATGGTGGTATGACTAACATGCACGCTTGAAGGAGTTCCAGCTGGGGCAAAAAGTGCTGCTTTTGTTGCCCTCCTCCACCAGCAAGCTGTTGGCCAAATGGCAAGGGCCTTACACCGTGCTGCGGAAGATGAGCCAGACAACGTATGAGATCCACCATCCAGACAAAGGTAAAGTTACTCAAATTTACCATGTCAATCTTCTCAGGACCTGGAATGAGAGAGCTGACCGCAAGATAGCAGCCCTCTTTGTGCGATGTCTGGAGGAAGAGGATAAACCGGAGGAGTTGTTGAAGGCATGGAGTGGTGAGCCAGAGGTGGTGCTTCCACATCTGGAAGGTGAGAAACGGGCAGACATGTTCAAGGTGTTCAGTGACTACCCTGCACTCTTCCAGCAGAGGCCGGGGAAGACCACCATCCTTGAACACACCATTCACCTGAAGGCTGGCCAATTCCCCATAAGACTGCAACCATACCGTGTCCCTGAGAGGCTGGTGGGAGCCCTCGAGAAGGAAATCCAGACTATGAAGGAACTTGGAGTGATAGAGCTGTCGTCCAGTGAATGGAGCAGCCCTATCATGATTGTTCCAAAGCAAGATGAGTCGTTAAGGGTGTGTCTGGACTTCCGAAGGCTGAACGCCATCTCCCATTCAGATGCATATCCAATGCCTCGCATTGACGACCTGCTGGAGAAGGTAGGCCATGCCAATTACATAACAACCCTTGATTTATGCAAAGGATGTTGGCAGGTACCTTTAGAAGAGAAGTCCAAAGCCTACACAGCATTCCACACGCTAATGGGTCTCTTCCAGTTCCGTGTGATGCCATTTGGGCTCCATGGGGCTCCAGCAACTTTACAGCGGATGATGGACCGCATACTCCAGGACTGTGGTGACTGCAGCGCGGCCTACCTGGATGACGTGGTCATTTTCTGCAAAACCTGGCAAGAGCAACTGCGGCACCTACAGAGAGTCCTGGAGAAGATCCAGGAAACTGGCCTCACCCTGAATGTGCAGAAGTGTGAGTGGGCCAAGGAAGAAACAAGGTATCTGGGCTATCAGCTAGGGAAGGGAACCATCAGACCGCAGGTGGACAAGGTGCAGGCCATCAGGGATAGTCCACGGCTAACAACTAAGACTCAGGTAAAGTCCTTCCTGGGGATGGTTGGCTGGTACAGACGTTTTATCCCTCATTGTGCCACAATTGCCACTCCCCTGACTAATCTAACCAAAAAGTCTTCCAGCAACCCGGTAGCTTGGAGTGATGAGTGTGAATTAGCATATAATGCTTTGAAGAGATGTCTGTGTGCCTCTCCGGTCCTCCAGACCTCAGATTTCACCAAGCGGTTCCTTGTAGAGGTAGATGCTTCAGGACCGGGTATCGGAGCTGTCCTGGCACAAGGAGACCTTGGAGAAGAGAGACTGGTCCTATTCCTCAGTAGGAAGTTGTTGCCACGAGAAACAAGGTATTCAACTATTGAGAAAGAATGCCTTGCCATCAAGTGGGCATTAGACAGTTTGAGGTATTACCTGTTGGGCCGGAAGTTTGATCTCCACACAAATCACAGAGCACTGACATGGATGAATACAATGAAGAACAAGATTTCTCGGGTGACAAGGTGGTACCTGGAGCTGCAGTCTTTCCAGTTCTGTGTTCAGCACAAGAAGAGCCAGCAGAATGTAGTAGCAGACTATCTGTCAAGGTTGCCGAGTACTGCCACCCTTGGAGAGGAGGGAGGCAATGTGAGAAAAAGCGCCGTATCTCACCACGGGCAGCAGGGGTGAGACGGATGCATTGCACTACATTACACCACACTATACTGATACATTGTCATAATCATTAATTTACCCTCGTAACCCTTTTTCCCTTCCCTCAGCTAACTTCTTTGTGGGTGCACACGCAAGTTGTTAGGTAACGTTATGTTGCAAACATTCATTTTAGCGATCTTTTCCTTTGTTATTTTCCACCTCCTGTTACCTATATAAGATACAAAATGCACACACAATATTCAAGTTAAACTGCCTTTATTTACTTATCTTACAAAGTGAAGACCATTGCGTGTTAGAGCTGTGCAATTCTCCATGGCCACTGTTTCTGTTACTGCAGGACTTCCTTGTTGCTACGGAGTTCGGGGTGGCTTGGTAGTGCCTGTCTCGGCACGAGTGCAAACTCATGCACAAATTAAATGGTTTGTCCCAATTAACGTGTATTTTGGGTTCTATGAATAATGTGTTGTCTTTGAGCTATGGAATATTAATGTTGTTAATTATTAATTATTTTGATAGTAACTTTAAACTGAAATTATTATGTAAATGGTGCTTTAAAGTTGCATGTCTGATATAAAATTGAGTGGTATCTTCCAGTGGACGGAGACACCTTAGTATAAGTATCCCTCTGAGGAGGGGTGAGGGGGTTGGTGGTTGTTCCTTGACCTGAGCATACCAGGTATGTGCTGTGATGTAGTGGCAGGGAAGAGTTACTGTGTACAGTGAGATTGTGAGTGAGTCAGCTGTAAATAATTTTCCTCAGTATTTAGGCCTACATGTTTTTTTTGTTTTTGAAAAATTAATTTTGGTAATTTTTTGAGTAATTTTTGTTTGCGATTTCTGGGAACCGGACCCAATAAAAAATTTTGCACCAAAGTGCTACTTCTGGCCGTTTCATCATTTAATGTCATTTCAAGAACCTACTTGACACTCATGTTGATAAACACCAATAATAAACTGCAAAGGCAATCAAAGGCTAGAATCAAAACTAGAGAATGAAAGTTCTCTTATACCTGCATGAAGGAAGCAATTGAACATATCTGGCTAATCAGAAACATCAGTGAATCCATTTGTCCCAAACATCATCAGCTCACTGCATATATACATACTGTACATACATGCAGGATTTGCGGGAGAGCACCGCCCCCCTTGTTAGCCAAAACTGGAAAACTTCTTCCCCTAGGCAATTCTGTACAAAGAAACACATTGATTATACGAAAGGGAATGTTCTTGCTTGAACAAAGCAGCTGCACTAATGTCATATCAGCAGCTGATAGGGGGGTTGAAGGGGTGTTTTGTAGAAAATGTTACTATCTGTCTGGGATTTGCCAATTGCCAGCATGCATGCTACATAAAGTAGCCTATACAGTGAGCACCATAATTCATTGGACAGTGACATATTTTTTATTTTGGTTCTGTACTCTAGCACTTTGAGTTTGAAAGGATACAATGACAATTGAAGTTGAAGTGAAGACTGTCAGCTTTAATTTGAGGGTATTTTCATCCATATTGGATGAACCGTTTAGAAATGACAGCACCTTTTGTACTACAATTTTAAGGTACTACAAGTATTTGTTGAATTGGCTTCACAGATGTTTCGTTAGGCAGGTGTATTCATTTGTGTCGTTAGTGAATGCAGAAGAGAGCTGTTTATATCTAGTCTTGATTCTAGACTTTGCAATTGCCTTTGGAGATTGTTGTTGGGGTGTGACAACATGAGGAACGACAGCAGTGTCGATGCAAATTAAGCTGGCCGTCTTAAAGGAGTACCATGGTGATTTTCACACTTTCTCGGTTTTATGTGCTATTTGCACAAGAGGCATTGAAGAAACACAATGAGTAAAGTATTAAATATGTCCATTCTGTATTTTTGGAGATATATGCGTTTAAAATTTATCGTCCTATTTTCAACCGGTTGAGAAAGTTGTTAACTTGGTGCGTCACAAATACAGTAACCACTCCCCTTTCCACGCCCCGTAAACCCATGGATAACTCGAGACTCATAGTTTGCGCCGCTGGCTTACAGGCAAGACAATGCAAATATTTGACTAACGTTAGGTTCACTTATTAGAGCGCCTTTTAAGGACTATTAGACTATCTCTGGTTGGTTATATTCATTTATAGCTAGCTAGCCAACGTTAGCTAGTTATGTAGTTTGCTTTCATAATGTAATGTTACCGATAACGTTAGCTAGCTAGTTTGCTTTCATAAGGACGTTATAGTTGTGGTTTTATCTTAACTTGGCTAGCTAGCTAGCAAAATTATTACTGGATATTTGTCAACGTCCTTAGCTATCGATACTTGATATACTAAGTTAGCTAGCTTGTGAAAATTCAGTCTCCCAAGATGAGCGCGTATCATGGAGGTAGCTATGGTAACGGGGCACGGTCTGTCAATCATAGCTAACTGACAGTTCTCATAACCACACCCAGACAGTTCGGGTGAACTTTTATAGTGGGAAATTTGGGCTTAGAAAATTATGTTTTAAAATACATTTAAATGACTGAATAATAAAAAAATTATGCACATTTGTTTTGTTGTTGCCTAAAGACAATTGGCAAGTGTCACATTCAACCACCATGTTACTCCTTTAAAATGTGCTTCAATCCCTGTTGTGATGGGTTATGCAGTGTTTTCCATTAATTCACTGTGGTGGCCTGCCACAATTAAATTTGTCCCACCAGTTTCAAAATAAAGCAAAAATAGTTTTTTTTTTTTACATAATATATAAAAGACCACTATATGCATCAGAAAAGCACCTCACTTGCAGCCAGTCAGCTTCCCTTTTTCCCCTTGCAGTGTGTGCACGTGATGACAGCGGGATTTCAGCCATGACTGTAGTCTCTTTGAACACTTAAGTCCTGCATCTCAACTTCCATAAGCCATCGGCCCAGAATGCATTTTTAGGAGACATTGTTTGAGTTAATTATCTATTTTCTCGCTCCATCAATGTTAATGTCATTACACTGGTTTAAAACATTATTTCCAGCAGCAAGTTAGAATGCTATCTGTATCCTACTGCAAAGCCGAACGTTATGTCGATTATTGCAAGGGAGTGATATTTTGGAAATTTGCACTGCAATATGAATTATTAGCATCTAGCCAAGTTTGCAGTAGCGTATATGGTAGCCAATTCTCTTTGATAAATTTTGTTACCTTTATATCAATATGAACAATGTGGTTTCAATGGTTGGTGAAATTAAAACAATGTTAGCTGCACACTTACACTGTATTTGTAGGCTACATTATTTCAGCATCAAGTTGGCAAAACTATATTCTGACTGATATATAATGTTATGTCACTTATATGAACGTATTCAATGCTGTTGAATGTTAATCAAGTTCAAGTACTGTTTTAAACTCAATGTTGACACCAGATGTTCATGTAATTGGAATACCTCCCTTCTAGTGAATATCTGCTTGAAACCTGTTGATTAAACATTTTAGTTGATATTTAAGTCTTTTGGCGTGGAAATGAGTTTCTTGATAAGTTAACTCCTTCACCATCAGGATTTTAGTTGAACGTGATTCTGAGATAGCATGTGGTGCCATATTTTTACTGCAGCATTAGTATGATTTCAAACACTTTAAATAAACCAGTACAATATGTGACAAGTTTTACAGTACTTCATTTCCTTGATGGCTTAAGCATCGTAAATGGTGATGCAACTGCAAGGGTTTATGATTGGACTGTTTACTAAAGCACAAAATTCTTCACAGATCTAGCCTCTTAATTTTCCTCATTGTTGATGCATTTTTTAAAATGTGAAAAATTTTCTCCTGGGTGGTAACTAGACAGTTTAGGGTCCCCCAAATGCAGTTTCCCAAAATCCTGAGACCGCAGCAATTATTTGTTTATTATTTACTATATAAACAAACATTAATTTTTATTATTAATTTCTATTGTTAATGGATAAACACATTTTTGCATCCATGCATCCATCCTTGGTGTTTGTGTAATGCATCCATCCTTGGTTTTTATATGTCACAACTGAGACAAATGTGTCTGAACTTCATTTTACCATCAGTGCATTTCTCTGCAGCCCAAAACTCATAGCCAGTATCTAAAATAAAAAAAAGAAAAATGGTCCAGTGGGACTATCACTTTCACTGTGTAATTAATATATGGACACTACTTATTCTCCCATTCCCTGCTTTAATTATTCAGACCTGGTTTTTTAAATAGCTCCATAAATCGTCTATCAAGCCAAAGGTAAGGGGCAGAACCCAATTAGTTCTGAGGATAAGAGAACATGCTGTTAGCGTTGCGTAAAAGTCAATTAGAACCGCAGAAAAAAAGACATGGGATATGCGCCTGGACTGGCAAGCCCTCAGCACCATGCCAGAAATGAATTTCATAGAGATTTTGTGGCAAGGGGGTGAGATGTGAAACATAATGTAACATAAATTTTACCTAATTGGTTTCCATCAATTGCTTTTAATTTAATTGTATCTGCATTGGTGACATTTATACCTATTGAATAATACCTGCAATTAACATTGAGAAATAGCCATTTTTAATTTGAGCATGCCCTAATATTTTTTGTAGCCAATCTATTTGCTTAGTTAGGCCTTAGCTAAGGCATTTCCATATGTTGAATTTAATTGAAATTTTTGTGTGTGACATTTACACCTGAATGACTGCATGAAACTGACATGGTTTAATATCAAGGGATGGTTTAAAAATGAAAGCTTGTCCCTTTATTTACTACAACCAAAATGTCCGCTGTTGTACATTGCCATTTCATTTGCAAATGATTGGCGCAATTGGTATCATATGGACGGCTGCTGATTTTATCTCCCATATTGACAAAGCTGATGCAGGACTGAAATGGCTCAATAAAAAGTATGGAAAAGTATTCCATTGCCATTTTTAAAATTATTGTTATTAATAATCATAAAACTAAATATAATTTCCCTGCTTTAGACCCAGCAGATTTAAAACATATGCACTGCTGTGTATCATTCTGTGCCTCTCCAAATCATTATCAGACTATTGTGTATTATCTGACTATTTGTATTCCCACAAATACTGTATGAATTCTCTGACCCTGATAAAATATTGAAAAAAGGTCAATCATTTACATAGGACAGATTGATTAATGCATTAATGGCTGATCAAAACAAGCAGTGGTGCAGTGTGCCTCCGCAAGTATATTATGTATGGGTGTTGTTGGGAAGCGATGAGAAATCATGCAAAAAACATCACAGACTTAGGTGATAGCTTACTTGATGCACCTGGAACATGCTGCAACTTTTCTAATCCCTTGCCAACAGAGTTTAATCCCTTAACCGCTTAGCGCAAAGCCCCTAGTGGTCGGCACGCCGGCGTGCCGAGATTACTAAACTCAGACATTCGGTGCTACTGCAACCAAAGTATGAGTTAAAAACAGAAACGCATTGCTTTAGTTTCATTAGTAGACGCACCCCTCCCTGCAGTCTCATCTACAACTACACCCCCCATCCATGACATAATGGACAATATTGTCTATCTTGGCATTCATAAAAATATTCTTTCACCACTAAAAAATCGTATTCCGTCATAGCAACAAGATAAACCCGACAATAGCCCTAAAATATGCCAATACAGCAGTGAAAACGCTGCTCACTGAATAACAAAATAAAGAAGACAAAGTTTTAAAAAATGATACCATGTCATTCTACAGCCAATATCTGGGACTAAATATTGAATAAATATACAACCTTACCATTGGTTTTACGTGTAGAGATGTCCCTATTGAGACTGAGTGGTCATATATTGTCTTGGACATTCTGTTTGTGAAATATGCGCACATTTGTCATGCCTGGGTACCTTCCAAAATAGCTGTGCATAATACCACACGTATTGTTTACGGCGTTGTCGCCCTTTTTAGTACAGTCTCGTTTGATTGACAATTCATTTATTCAGTAGGTGAGAGTATAAGCTTTCTAATGATGTATAACATGTCTAATGTTTTATAGGTCAGCGTAACCAGAAATTTTCTTATCATCGCATTCAATTACGCATTCACTCTGTGGTAGCAGTAAAACAAAGACGCTGCTTAAGGAAACGTTGTCAACAATTTTTCATAATTTCTTGGAAAATACTAATATTATTGAGGACTTCTGAGCATAGCTAAGCCATATGTTTGCTGATAGACCTAGCTGACATCGTTTTCTGGTGTAAGACAGGAGCAGATAGAACTATCATTGATTTCCTGTCTCTGTCTCTATCTACTGAAAACAGATACGATTTCATCATTGCTATGTAAGTATTAATGCTCAAAATACTTTGGTTATATACGTTAATTTGAAATTGAGTGTCTTTAAATAGGTTAGTGGTATTATATAATGTGGATATTTCACACTGTAATGTAGACATTAGTAATAGTGTAATAGTTTTTGTGAAGCATGCAACAGTGATGATGTGAGAGCTGGATCATTGCCAAAACATGGTGGACGGTTGAAAATTGTTTTTATGTCGTCCCATCCCCATACAAGAAAACATACGAGAGTACAGAGTATAGAAATACACACAAGTTAATTATTACACATTTAGGTACTGTACCACATTGTGTGACAATATATTTGCATTATTTAATCTGATAGCAATGTTCCATCTTAAACCTTCATAAGGGGCTCATTTATATGCTTTATAATGGACAAAAGCATTTTATTCATTTTTGGAGAGATTTTGGATATGTTTCTGGACCCCTAGATATTTTAGACCACTGTACTGATGGAAAGCTTGTAATTCCCACTTGAAAATGATGCAACAGTGAGTTTCTTGAGACAAAACAGTTGATTTGCAATGAAATACATGAATATGTTGTGATTTACAGCAATGCATAATTTAGACATTTTGCATAGATTTGGAGATGCTGGGTACACTGCTTAGTTTTTGCTGCATAAATCTGTAGTAGTTCTACATATCCACCCTTAGATTTAATGAACTTGTGGTCAAGAAGTTTTTGATCCAGCACATATAGTATGGTTTAACCTGCTGTATATATGCAATCTCTCAGTATTTCTATAAAATATATATATTATATAACTATAAAATTGCAAATTGATTTTTTTGTCTAGACAATTGCATTTGTGGCACTTTATTTCTTCCAACATTATGAACATAAACTAATCTGCGTTAGTATTGTAAATTGTACAAATGTCCTGCTTCATTTAAACCATTTTTCAAGTCTCTGTGGTGTTCACATCTGGAGTTATAAGGCTTTAAATAGGGTACCCCCTAAATGGGCAAGGATTGGCAAGATTTGGCATGTGCACTAAGGGGTTAAACAAAGCAATGCTCCCCAATGTCTCAGATTGTTTATGATTCAGAGGGCTATTTTGGTGATGTCAATACCATCCCTGTAGTATTAGCAGTTGTTTCACTTGTTGTGGACAGTTACTTGATTATAAAATGGAGCACTGCATAGTTCAGGCAGGCCATGAGCGTCAAGCTCTGGCTGAATCAGCTGATGGCTCAGCAATATTGCACTAAACATATCATAAATAATGTAGTAGACGCAGGCTGAAAAAACCAGGTTAGCCTAGGCTATATTGTGCATTTTGCATGAAAGTAATGTTTTATTTTCTTTCTGATATCAGCGAGGTTGCCAATTTTGTGACTAGCTTACTAAGCATTATTAGACTATGAATGTGTACTGTAAAATGTGGGTTTCAAAATAGCTATCATTAGTTCAGGATAATCTTAACATTGCATTTTGAGAACCTTGGGCAGCGTTTTATGGGATTATTTTTTAAATCCTGTATGCATTTCTGGGAACAATTTCCACAGATGCATGGAATGACGGTTCAGTAGCCTACAAGTCATTATCACTTGCTACTAACGGTAATTCTCCCTCTCACAGATCCCCACGCACGTACAGGAAAAAAACACAATCCCCCCCCGCCCACCACCCACCCCTAATTTTCCACAGTATTTAGATTTGCTGGTATAGAACTGGAGAAGCTGGGAAAATTATCCAAACTATATGATCACAGCATTGTTGAAATGCTTTATGGTAATAATAGCCTACTTTTACGATATATACACATCTTTTTTTTATTTCATTGAAGAGAACACCAAGTCTCTCCTGTACTAGAGTGAACCTATTACTCTTATTGTGATGGCCTACTTGTTGTAGATACAGACATAAAACTTTTCCTTTGATTCTACCCTAAACGTATCCTTTTACAAATGTAGATGTAACCGGACTCAGCTCTAGCTTACTATAGTAGACACTGGGTGGTACAGACACGTGTATCTCTACATCTACATCAATCAGAAACCATAGGGACCAGCACATCAGAGACTTTAGCTTCGCTCACAAGAGAAAGGAGTATCAAGCAGTAAGCATTAAGTAGCAAGAGTAAAGAAGACTCACAGACCAACAGGTAAGTTTGAAAAAGTTAACATGTATTAACTGTTTGTATAAAAAAATATAAATATAAATAAATAAACATAACAACCGTGAATCAATGGATTGCTTCCCTTCTTGAATGAAATCTCTCACAGTGTATAACCAACACCAATTAAATAGACCGTAATTAGTGGCTGCTTAGTTTTAAATCCAGGGTTTCTGCCAGTGTATTGCAAGCCCGATGGCCCACCGGGCCTAAGTTGACCCCCTGCTGGGCCTAAGCATCGGGATTTTTTTTTTTTTTTAAATGTATTTTTAAGGTGTTTTTTAAACTACAGTTACAGTGGGCGGCTCGGTTGAAAAGCTCACCAGCGACATCTGTTGGTTAAAACGTGAACGCACTATAGGAAGGGTCTGAGATCAGTGTTCTTTACCCTCATTGTGCGTAAAGTGGCGTTTAACACTTGACGCTTCCAACTATCACAACTATCAGGTTAACGTTACCTAGCAAGCCACCATTTCTTATTTAGTAGGCTAACTAACCTTGTTGCAAACTGTGTTATCACTTCATCTAGTCGGTAAGTATATTCTTTTTATATTAACTTAAGCAGTGTGTAGGTAACGTTAAACTAGTAGCATGAATGTAACGTTCGATATATTGTAACATTACATGACTTATTAATCGCCATCGAAATAACGACTTGTTTATTAATAACGTTAGCTTGATGACATTGATGTGCACGTCAACGTTGTCATAACATTTTTCCTGACCATGAAAACTGCCTAAATTGTTTACATTTTGGACAGATGTGGCTACAGAGTAAATCCATCGTTGTTTCCGTCGCAGCACTTTCGACACAAGTAATATCGGAAAAATCCTAAAATTTCTTCTTACAGTGAAGAGTGCCTGACTGGCAACCATAGAAATGTGTTAACACAGCGGCAAAATTAGACTATATCTAGAAATACCATCTTGGTAAAAAACGCTACGGTTGAGGGTCAGGCACTCTTCACGGTAAGAGGAAATTTCAGGATTTTCTCGATATTGCTTGTGTCTAAAATTCTGCGCCGGAACAATGATAGATTTACTCAGGAGCCACATCTGTCCAAAATGTAAACAAGTCAGGCAGTTTTCACAGTCGGGAAAAATTTTATGACAATGTGGTCATGTAGGTAACTTAGCTAGTTAGCCAAACAGTCAGTAACACAGATAGTTCCTTTGTGCCATTTAGGGATAATGTCAAGGAGGAAAGGTAAAAGCCAAAAAACCTTTGACAGTTTTTTAAATGTTTAAATGTGCCCAGCATTCCAAGGCTTGTTGTAAGATTTAGTAGCCAATCAGGACTTTCTTCAAGTTTTTTGTAGAGTGCAAAAACTTCGATATTATTTATTTTAATTTAATTTCTTTTGTTGTTGATGAAAACACAGCATTCCAAGACTGTACATTGTCGTCAGATTCTTTGTAAGACTCTGCTATGCTGTAAATAGTTGTTGATTTTTTAAAATGTGTGTTGAATAAATGACTTATTTATAACAACATTCACATTACGTAGTCAAATTTTCAAATCTCCAGTCAGCTTTTAGCACTGACTGTAGGGCCCTATGGAATCTGTGTTATAGCTTTTTTAAATTCTCAATTCTGTGATTCCGTCCTTGATTCTGTTATCACAGAAACTATACGGCCCTACCTTAATGCTGCCATCAGTCTGTCGCTGGCCCGCACCGGCCCCTGTCAAAAGATACTTGCCACCGGGCCTAACAACTTTTCTGGGGGAAACCCTGAAATCTATTTAGAATCTTAGTTATCCTATATTGGCGGTTGTCCTAGAGTTAGACTATTCAACTAGTTTGTCTCACATGCTGTTTTTTTTCATGCGCTAAACCCTTTTTGTGTATTAGCAAAACACCTTTTAACCTCAATGTTTATACATCAAAATACCTTTTAACAATAGTGTATGTATCAAAATACCTATTAACATCAGTGTATGTATCAGAATACCTTTTAAAAGAAATAGAATCAGCTCTCCAAATATCAATATCAATCAACAGAGCAATAGAAGTAACTTCAACCAATGAAACAATTACTTGAATAATGAACAGGGAATCCTTTTTTCAGTCCAATGAAGGGAATGAAAATATACAGTCTATTAAATGTATCCTTCAGTGTTCTGGCAATGATCAGTCCTACCAGGATTTCAGATGAAAGCAACGGTTCAGGGCTGCGTTTCTGAGTTTCGATGTACCTTAACGTTCTACAAAGGTTTCTAAGGTATACCTTTCAAAGGGAAACCGTTTTTTTACAAGTGTTTCCCAGACTATACCTTAACAGTTGCCTTAAGGGACACTTCCAAAGGTATGTCGTCAGTTGGAGCTGGCCTTCACTGTGGTGCTGAAAAGTTTATCAATCGATGCCAAGCGAATCGATTGTCTCACTTGTAACGGCTTATGAATGACGTTTTAATATAACAAGTGTTGTCATAATCATTTTACATCAATCTAATATTGCAGAAGAGGAAGCTATGCCTACTAAAGATCATCTGCTATTCTTTTTAAGAGTCAAAACGAGACCTTGTGATAGTTTCAATCAATAAATGTAGACTACAAAAGATAAAATAAAGAGCATCAATCGGGACATATACGCCATAGTCTGGGACTTCTTGGAAGCCCAGGGAAAAGGATATAGGCTACATATGGGTGAATTATTTTGTTCTTATTGAAACAAAGGTCTAATGTTAATTTGCTTTTGTCACACAATATATAGGCAACTGTAGCAGCATATCCACTGTTTTCCGTGGACTTTTCTCTGCAGTGCAAAAATGATCGTAGATGAAAGGCAAAAGCGCGTCTGTGGAAATTGACTATGATTAATTCTATACCGGGTATGCATTATGAATAGGCCTACCCGTTAAAGTGATATGTTCATCCACCTTGATTTGCTGTTGAATAGTCTTAAGTTTCACCAGGAATATCATTATTGGGTTGTTTACTGAAAATCGTAAAACAACATGGTAAGAAATGTTATGTGATGTTGATGTTTACCCAGTGCTAATTTTATTTTATATAGGAGGTGTGAGCTAAAGGAAAAGGATGTAGATTATTTGTCCTGTTTGTTCATTATGAGCCACCGTAATTGTATGTGTATTTATGGCTAGGCCAATCAACGTGCTTTAGTTCCGCCTAGTTCGGTCATGCAAGTATACTCACTCAGTGTCGGCTTTGCTCACACAGGTTTTTATATTCTTAATAAACTGGCGGTTTGTTCCAAGTCAGTGTGATCATTGACTCACACACAAACAAACTAACATCTACAGGGTATGCAGTCAGAAAATACATATCCTCAGTAAGCTCCACTACGTAAAAATAATATATGCTTATTTTTTTCACAAATTGGATTAGTATTATGGATAGGCCCTACCCTACAAACACACTACGTAATGACAACGTTGCACTTTGGTCATAATTTGGTAAGTCGCAACATTACCAACAGGTGACGTTGTGACAACATTGCTCTATGGTCGCAAAATAACCAGTCCTCATGGAGACTGTTCTGCAACGTTGCTGTAACGTTATAGAATTACGTAAATACGATGTAATTTAATAACATAACAATTACGTTATATCACAGTCTTCATCCTTACTTCATTTGAAATGTTACTGGTAGGTTGTCAGAACGTTTGTAAATGACGTATTGGGTTACAGTAAAATATCTATCTGTCTATCTGTCTGCGCGTTTATGCTTGGACCGTTAACACATTATATCCAATGCAGGGTTTATTATTATTATTATTTTATTTTTAAATATAGGATATGGATAAGCAGGTATAGGGTTCTAGGGTGGCTGACATGGATAGGAATTTTATAGTAGGACTAGGTGTAAAGCATGGAGGATAAAATATAGTTTAGGGTGAAGGGATTTTTGAGTGTAAATCTATTGTCTGATACACACTCCGGAGCAGAAGGTGTAGGTAATTCACCAATAAGCTGTACACCACCCGCTGTCATACAAGAAGAAGAAGACAATCACATGCGCATATTGCTGTGATGTGCTCTTGGAAGAAGGTCGCTGTGATTTCAAATTCTCCGTGGGAAAATCTGGGTTTGAAGGCATTCAAGAGCAGGTAAGCATTTCATTATGCCTTTATATTTTTAACTGAATGTATTAATGCAACAATACTGGATGCCAACCGCCGTGAAAGCTAACAAGAAGAACTGAATGCATTAGAGACCTTTTCAGTTAGTAGTATTTGCAATGTAATGTTGGAGTCCTACTTTCAACATGCATGTTTGCAGTTCTAGCTGAATGTTGCTAATGCTTTAAGTTAGCGGGTGAAATGGCGTCTTTTCAGACCTGACGTCTGTTTGGGACTAATTTGAGTTAGTGTTCTGTTAGATAGAGTTAAATACTCAAAATAGCAAATATGTTAATAGCCCAGTGCAAATGTAATGTAAGACCAGTTAACATTACCTAGCTTATCTCGGCGATGGCCTGTTTAGTAAAGCACCTTTGTTCATGTCCTTTTTGCTAGCATTGTTGCCAGTGCCTCTTTTGAAAGCTAACGTATATGGCGATCTTTTGAAAGCTGTAATTCACCTTGTCCACGTCCTAATGAGATATCAACATGCTGGTTAAAATATGCATCATAAATATGATATAAAATAGTTGTGTGGTCTTCATTTGGTTTTTGGTGTTTGACAAACTAGAGCTAGCAAGCCTTTTCAAGCTAGCATTGTTGGCGCCTCTTTTGAAAGCTATTTTTGCGCTCTTTTGAAAGCATTTAGCTAAACATTATTTCCATTAGAAATACAAAAACTCTACTTTTTTCCCGCAAAATCATCTAGCATTATTACTCTATACCTGGTGTAATCGTGGCCTTAAAAAATTAAATAAATAAATAGGCTTTGGCTTCACGCCAGTGCATTGTGTAATCAGTATTAATCAAGAGTATTTCTCTGTATTTTCACCAAATACTGACTTAAATTGATTTTCTTTTGCAGAGTTCTCTACATTTGGCGCAACAGCTCAAATGGAAACTAGAGCACAAGATCAGAATGAAGGTAGTTATGGATATTATATGGAAACAGCTCTTTGCTCATTGACTGTCATTGTCAAAACACACTTACGATTTTAGCCTGCTGCGTGTGTTACTCAATGTATTTTTCTTACTTGGTCCAATTTCATATCGTTTCAGCTCCCACACATGGCCTTATGACTGTTGCCCCAGCGAAGAACCCGCAGTCCAGCCTCCCCCACTCAAGACATGCCTGAGACAAGAGTGACTGTATTCCAAGTTGAACAATGCACGGGAGGCCTGTGAATTTGGCCAGTGTGATCTGGAACTGTATAGTACATAATAAGACTCTATTGAGCTCTTATAACCTTATTAAATAGCTAACATGGAAAGCATTTCTGAAAATTAATTAACATTAAAGACATGAATGTGACATGTCTTTAAGGGTGATTACAAGCCCTTAAAAAGTCTTAAATAGTCTTAAATTTATTTTTGTTCATAAAATTGTCTAATACATCAGGACAGTTGCATATATATCATGGTGTATTTATCTGAGGTTACATTGCGTTTGTATTTGAATGGTAAAAGCCCACAATGTGTCCTTTTCTTGGACCAGAATAAACATTTGGACAAATGTCAATGTTGTCGTTTTAGATAATTGTAAAAATGTCAAGTAGCTAAGAGTACAACTTGCCTGTGCTTACTTGTGTGGCAAACTGTCTTAAAGGAGTACCATGGTGGTTGAACGTGACACTTCCCAGTTGTCTTTAGGCAACAACAAAACAAATGTGCATCATTTTTTTATTATTCAGTCATTTCAATGTACTTTAAAACTTTTTAAGCCGAAATTTCCCACTATAAAAGTTCACCTGAACCGTCTGGGCATGCTAATGAGAACTGTCAGTTAGCTATGTTTGACAGACCGTGCCCCGTTACCATAGCTACCCCAATGATACGCGCTCTTTTTGGGAGACTTAATTTTCACAGGCTAGCTAGCTTAGTAGTACATCAAGTATCGATAGATAGCTAAGGTAAGGACGTTGACTTATATCCAATTATAATTTTTGCTATCTAGCTAGTCAAGTTAACATAAAAGCACAACTATAACGTCCTCATAAAAGCAAACTAACTAGCTAACGTTATCGATAACATTGCCTTATGAAAGCAAACTACCTGGCTAGCTAAGGTTAGCTAGCTAGCTAAATGAATATAACCAGAAATAATCTAATAGTTCTTAAAAGGCACTCTAATTTAAGTGAACCTAACGTTAGTAAAATATTTGCATTGTCTTGCCTGTAAGCCAGCGGCGCAAACTATGGGTCTCGAGTTATCCATGGGTTTACGGGGCGTGGAAAAGGGAGTGGTTACTGTATTCGTGACGCACCAAGTTGACAACTTTCTCAAACGGTTGAAAATAGGACGATAAATTTAAAACGCATGTTTCTCCAAAAATACAGAACGGGCATATTTATTTTAACCATTCAACAGTTCACAGAGGTCGGATTCAACTAATTCACTCACCAGAAAAGTTTTCTCATAGGCATACCATCCTAGCTTGTGAAAGAACATGGCTAGCACACTTCAGATCTCCGTCCGCTTTGCAGAGTCAGGTGACATAGGAATAGAGTAGGTAGCATTTTAAATATCTAAACTTACACAACAACCAAAGCTTGTTCGGTTTCATGTGGTCAATAGGCTACTGTTAGCAACCATGGCGATCTAAAAGTAGGTTAAGTTGACTCACGTTTTTTCTCAGAATTCCACTGCGCAGAATAGCCGGTTTTAGATCGATATATCGCAAAACAGGAATTTCTCCACTTATACCACTTGTATTTTCGAAAACAAAGTAAAATACAAAGTTCTCCAATGTAATTCACCGCGTAATCTTCAGAGCAATCAAACATGCGTCCGACTCCAATCTCGTTCGCAGCAGAAAAGAAAGTTCTAGAGAAGAATGGTAGATATGTTAACTCACGCAGCAAATCAAGACTCTGATTGGATGTTGAGGTAATGACCCCAATATTGAGAGAATATTACATGAGACTCACTGATTTCGTATCTATTCCACTCCAATGTCACCTGATCTACATTTTTTTTTTCATTTATACCATAGTTTTGCTCTGCACTACAGTGCACCATTTTGTTTGTAATCAACTCCTAAGTTATGTTCTTTATGGGAAATATTAATGTTGCAATAATTATTTATTGCTAACTCTAATTTTACTACCATCTCCTAGTTAAGGCCTAGTAACATGGGTCACATAGACATTCACTCATGAAAAATAAGGAAATCATTTCAACTTGGACTAGATGTAAAATATGCCACATTTATTTGTTAAGTAACATTTTCAAATAAAAATGTAAATCTCATCCTATTTGAGCAGGTTTGTATGATGCTTCCCTGAGACAATCTTGAAAAAGTAGTTGACATAGTACAGAAAAACACATTGTTCTCAAGTGCACAAATTAAAAGCAGCTGAAAAGTAACGACAGCTAGGCATAGCGTACCGTGGCTCTAAGTACATCATCAGCCTGCGGAAGCCCACATTTTCCACCACGCTGAAAGGCTGGTTATCAAGGCTGGTTTTACCCCTCCTCGCATCACTGGTGCTTTACAAGCATTGCAAATAGCAATTTTGTTATCTGTTTCAGATACTTCGAAATACTTCCATACAGCTGACATGCTCATAATAAACATTGCGTCGTCGCGTGCGCATAGTTAACGCCTCACCTTATCGGCCAGGCACATCGGCAGAAATTTTCATATCTGCAGATGCCGATAATTAACTTCTTAAGTTTTTATCGGCCGATACCGATGTTGTGCCAATATCATGGTGCATTCCTAACTTTTACTTAAAGTACACTACATGGCCAAAAGTATGTGGACACCTCACATCCAACATTTCTTCCAAGAGTATGGGCAATAATGTGGAGTTGGTCCACCCTTTGTTGCTATTACAACCTCCACTCTTCTGGGGAGACTTTATACTAGATGTTGGAGCACGGCTCCAGGGATTTGCTTCCATTCAGCCAGAAGAGCATTAGTGAGGTTGAGTATTGATTGGTTGATTAGACTCGCAGTTTGCTTTCCAACTGATCCCAAAGGTGTTGGATGGGGTTGAGGTCAGGGCACTGTGCAGGCCAGTCAAGTTCTTCCACATCATTCTCAACAAAACCATTTCTATATGGATCTCACTGTGTGCCCAGGGGTATTGTCACCCTGAAACAGGAAAGGGCCTTCCCCAAACTGACGTGTGTTCAAGACAACAAACGTTTGTGGCGAACTAAGTTTGCAGGCGAAAAGTTACCGTTGAACAATTTTAAATGAAAATTCCATTTATTTCACCGCCAAAGCATTTTTAATAAAAATGGCTAGCTAGATTAGGTCTAACAATGGTAGCCAGCTGATTCTCTGATTAGCTGAGATTTTTTCAGTTAATCAGAACAAATATTACATTGATCAAAGTCAATTATAACATCCAAATGATTGTCAATTTACTTGTTCTCTCAGTGTCAGCAGCCATTTTTGTTTGCGGCGCACTACCTTTTCAGACTGTTAGCTAATGTTCATGGGGAAAAGAAGAAAGCTTGAATATGTTTGAAAACGTTCGCGAACATTAGAAAACAGTCACCATCTTGAATGCACGTCTGGAGGGGAAGTGCACCAGAATGTGATTGTATTGTTTCAGTGATTAAGATTTGCCTTCACTGAAAATAAGGGGCCTAGCCCAAACCATGAAAAACCCAGCCTCAGACTAAGGGGTATCCAGATACTTTTGGTGAAATAGTGTATTCTTTAATTCAGTCTGTTTTGTGGTTTTTATAGATTGCTGCTTGTACTGAGCTGGGTCCACATTACTGAAAAATGTCCTAACTGCTTGTCCTACCTTAACTTCAGTTTCAAAGATAGGAAAAATCCTATCTTTCTATTACAGAAGCAATTCCTAAACACGTGGCTGTGTCCTATCCTATCTCAGACCTCGTATCTTATCTTAAGAAATTCTAACTAGAACTGTAAACTCGATTCTTCAATTGGCACTCGTCCTGTCATGCCTGTATCTGTGTTTAGAATGTACATGAGAATGCCTGTATCCTTGATTAGAATGTAATATCAACGGCTGTCTCCCTTCACTTGTCACTGGCTAGCTAGCTTGCTATAATGGACAAGAAAAGACAGGCGTTCAATTTTAGCTTCGATGAGTCGGAGGCATTAATCGAGGAAACCCCACCTTTTTGGGAAGTTTTCTTACCAGTTATCGGCCCAGGATAAAGATTTGAAGTGGCAAGAGGTGGCGGGTGCTGTCACATCAGTATGCAGGGTTTTGAGGAGATGCATTAAAAAGCCTTTATTTCATCACGGCTGTACGAACACAAGCGCCACAAACGCCAACATGTTTCGACCAGAAACACCGGGTCTTCATCAGGGCATAGTTAATGGAAAACAGGTGACCCCTTATTAAGCCTCAGGGGGCAACAGGGGGCAGTAACCATACAATATATAGTAAATCAATTAATATAAACACACAGATAGTTAAAACTAAGTAACAATTACCAACAATGAAGTGGCAATAACAAAAAAAGGAAGTGGTAATTACAAAAAACAGGTGAATTCGATGTCATCGTTAAGTTTAAAGCATCAAGACAATGTATCCAGTAAGTTTCCCTTTGATTGACGAAAGTTCTTTTTTTTTGTGATGCATAGTCTAGTAGGTTTGATCTGATTGCATTTACAGAATATAGCATAGGGTCAGGCACTCTTCACAGTGAGAAGAAATTTTAGGCTTCCAATTTTGCTTGTGTCGAAAGTGCTGCTATGGAAACAGCGATAGATTTACCCACTAGCCACATCTGTCCAAAATGTAAACAAGGCAGTTTTCACACTCGGGAAACATTTTATGACAAATGTTAGCCTGATAAAGCTGTTAGCATAGCTAGCTGACGTGAACGGATGTCCATTGTTGATACATTGTAGCTAGCTAACAACTGAAAACAATGTAGCTAGCTGTGAGTTGTAACTTATAGTATGTCACTTATGTATCACATGGGATCTCCAGTGGCTCAGAGGTCAGACTGCCAGAGGCATCTTTGCCGGCATCAGCTGAGCCTGAGGTCATCCTAACGCTGGTGACCTGTGAGGATGATGGGACATTGCTACCACCACGAATAGTATGTCCATCACCTGGTAAGTTGGTTTTCACAATAGTAACTAATTCTATATTCTTTGACAATGTGTTGTTCATAAAGCAGGGTGGGAAATTAGCACCAGCCACCAGCCAAATGCTGGTAAAATATGAAAGTGGCTGGTAGATTTCAGACACAAAATAATGATTTACTAGTGATTTTAGAACTGGTGAATTTGAATATTTATCTGTCAGTGTCATACAGTGTGTTGGGTGTAGGCTATCTGCTCCTAACTGCATTTGATTGGCTCTGTAGGCTACTGCACAATGACAATAATGTTGAATATAGCCTAGGTCTACCCCCCATAGCCTAATGTTGCTTTTTTCTCTTCTCTATAGCCAAAAAGAAGAGGACAAGACCCAAGAGCTGCGCAATAAAGATGCCCAGGAGGAGCTCCTTGACTTGGAGAGGGAGAAAGTGCAGCTGATGAGAGAACAACTGGCAATAGAAAAGGAAAGGTTGAAATTGAACAGGGCGAAATTTGAATTCATGAAGGAACATTGTTACAGACAGGAAGCTAGAGGGTGTGACAGTTCTGATTTATTTAAAATGTAGGATAAAAAGATGAAAAATAAGAATATATTTTGTTGTAGACATTGCATTGTATTGGTTAATTAATATATTTATTTATTCTTCCTGAATTAAATGAAAGTTCATTGTCTGTCCAATTTTCTAGTCCAATTTACTAGTTAATTATCCTATCTAGTGAAATATGTTTCTGTTAAGTTGTTTTAGGTGTTCCTGCCAGTCTGTGCACCATCATTGCCTTCCTCCTCATCTTCAACCAGGACAGGTATTGTTATCTGGGTCTGGGACATTTGCCATCTCGCAAATATTGTGCAACACTGCAGTGGCTTTTATGAACATCACCACCTTCTCTGGGGCATACTGCAGATATCCAGCGCTCATATCATGGCATCTCCATCTACAATAACAAGGATTATTATTATTATTTGTAGTAGTAATAGTGGTAGGGTTAGTAGTAGTAGTAGTAGTGGAGTATTATCATCATCATCATTGCAATACTTTCAGGGCATGTTTTATCAGAAATTATTTGTGTAATCCTGGGGGTATACTGGGTATAAAGAGTATACTCCTTTTTCTGGGCCTTATACTGGCTTATTAGCTTAATCACTATTGTAATGTATAGGGCACTATACCCTCTTCTTTAGAGGCAGTATGCACACCTCCTCAGCAGTCCCCTCTTCTACAATTAAGACTACACCACAAGTAGTGATGTGTCAGCAGTATTTGCCTCACCTTCCTTTCCAGATGCCATACAGCCTCTCCTGTCTGCTACAGCACTTCTTATGAGCCACATTATATTTCCTCTCTGCCTCTGTCTGCTCATTACTAACTGGTGTCATCAGATAGGGTTTCAGAGGGTATCCTGAACCAGCCACTTGCCCGACTCTCACTTAGGTAAGTGTTGATGGCACTGTAAACTGGGTAACACACAAAGCATTAGTCTGGCTCTGCAAGTAAAGACTCTTGAGTGCATGCAGCCTATGCTGTGTCCCAAGAATGTCATGATGCTATCAAAGTAGGTTAAGCCATATTTCCTATTAGGGTCTATAGGACCTACCTGACCTGGAGTTGAAGATGACCAAATCATTTCCGGGTATGTAAACCGGATGTAGGGGTCTCTTCATTTCCGGTTATCTTAACAGCCACCAAAACAATGGCAGAGATGAAGAGCAACCAGTTTTGTAGCGTTCCCCTGTGTACCAATTCGAAGAAGAATTTATTTGCCCTTTCACAGCTTTCCCACAGATGTACTCCAAAATAAGAAAAAAAACTTGCTAGGTAGCATGACTGTCATAATGTTGCAAACTAACATAAACTAACTCATTACGATAGCTAGCTAGTTAGCTACTGCTTTGTGAATAAGATTACACTCGATATTAAACTTTTATCCTCACATACATTTGGGTCCAAAAGTCTGAGTCCACTACCACCTCCTTTGTTTTTTATCTTTCATTGAGAACTAATGCAGTTTCAGTCATGTGGTATTTGTTACTCAAGAATGCCATAAAATCAGTTAGCTAGCCATATTTTATGTTATGATTAGCAAATTACGTTTTAGACAGCTAGCTCGTTAGCAAGCACATATTTGGATATTCAACGTTGAAACTGCAGATGCACGTTTATTTTAGTTAATTAGTTTATTTTAGTTAATTGTAATTACAAAATGTATTGACGGACATCGCGACAAGCCTACTTAAGATATGTCAGCTGATTTAAAAATGTGTGGGTAGTTTTTATCAGCAATGAAAACAAACAGCTCGGTAGTGAACTGAACACCATTACACAGGCGATTTGACAAGCAATATAAATCTTTATTAGAACAAGTACAGCACAAACAACATGTCACAAAATAGTAACGGTAGTACAAAACTTAGTTCAGAGATATTTCACTTCGGTATAACATAAGTAGTTGTGTGGAGCCTAACACATTGTACTTACATAACGTTGATGGTCAGCAGGGGAGGCGCTAACAGAATCGCTTTTCCTCACAGTTGTCAGGCTCCCTATTCATTCATTTTCAGGACAACCGATAGGAATGCTTCGACAATGCGGATAACATTGGAAATAGTGAACTTTGGCAGAGCTATTAAGGATTGTGAGAACACACGTCACTGTTTAGGCTCAATTTTTCGCTGTCAGAAATGGACTTGCGTCCGTAGCAACGGTAACCGGAAACAAAGTATCCCTACATCCGGTTTTGGTCGCCATCTTGTGAAATAGGCCTATTACCCCCGGCATTCCGCTCTGTCTGAAAAACTCCTCCTTAATTTGTAGTACCTCTTATCCTCCTGGGAAATGTATATATTGCGGCTCCAGAGTAGATAGCTTGGGTGACCTCTGTGAGGTTGCGTGAGATGCAAGGCTGTGATGTTAAAGACAGATCTGCAACCTCAGTCTGGAATTCACCCTTAGCAAAAAAACGAAGTGCATTTGTGATCTGTATGACCACTGGCAGAGCCGCATGCCTCCTTGTAGGCCTCTCCAGAGCCGGATGTAGCACGTTGATCAAATTCAAAATTAATGGTCTTGGCAGTCAATATATACCCATTCAGACATGGTCCGGGAAATTTAAAGCGTTACCAAAGCGGTTTGAGTAGCCTTTCAATCATAATATTTTGGTGTTCATGTTGTTCCCCATCTTCATTGTCATTGCCATACAGACCTAACAACAGTGGTGCTGCCATTTTTGGCGGTTATTTTTAATTTAGGACAGAGTCTATACCATCCTAATTTAGGATTACTAATTTAGGAAATTCTTCAGTTAGGACGGTTCTGTAATAGCGAAATTCCTATCCTAAGATAAGATAGGATTTTTCCCTAAATGCAGTTAGGAACCATGTTTCTGTAATACCAAAAATCCTAAATGTCATCCTAAACTGAGATAAGATAGGATTTCAGATTTAGGAAGTTTCTGTAATGAGGCCCCAGGATTATTTACTGTGACAACATTTTTCAAACTGAGAAGAAGGGTTACACCAGCCACAAGCTTTAGCTGACACACAGTAAATAGCTAGATTTCCAGATCGTGGTTTATAATAACTGTGATTGAGCTAGTTTATGTAATGTTACTATACTACTTTATCTGACAATCCAGCTAGCTAGCTTGTATCTGGCTAGTAACTGAACATAGTGTGATGGTTTTTATTCATAACAATCAACTGGCAAGACAGAGCATAAAGGATACTCAGCTGGGAAAGATGTCATTGGATGCATATTCTTTCAAATACACACATACAAAACTGAATAATTATTATTAGTATCCTGTGAGTATTATCTTATCAATGGAATAAAATGGTATATTAGTCTGTCAGTCGACTCGTAATGTTAGATCACCATAGGTAATTTTATAGATATTACATCATCACAGGCATTTAGCAGACACTCTTATCCAGAGCGGTGAGATGCAGCTAGACACATTTGCACACAGTTGGAATGAATGACACCGTTGATTTAAAAAAGAAAAAAAATCTTGACTGGGCTCTTTGTGATTTTTAAATTTTCCTTAGCCATTATTGGTATCTACCTATGGTGAACTTGGCATTATTCACATTGGTCTATGTCTCACTATACCACAATTCCTTTTAGCATGAATCAGCAGAAAAAAGTTAATATCTCAAATTCCTTTCTACATATTAAAATACATCCAAACCTTTATGATTACTACAGTTATGTTAAATAACACCATTTTTGTGGTCTTAAAATGCCACATGCCCTTTAAGAAAAAGTGCACTGGTGAGCTCAGAAATCATAAAGAGCCAGTAAGAAATCAGTTGATGACCAAATAATTCTCACCATAATGAAGAAAAACCCCAAACAGCTGCCTAGCAGATAAGAAACACTCTTCAGGAGGTAGTTGTGGGTGTGTGAGTGACTTCACGAGCATACAGAGGCTACACCACAAGATGCAAACCACTAGTTTGCTGCAAAAACGGTATAGCCAGCCCCCCCTTATCTGTGAAACTTGGGGTATGTTCTAATTGCTTATTTTCTTACCTCCTTGCTCCATTTCCTTGAATCCTTTCCTAGTATGGAAGACCAAACGGGTCAAAAATATGTGAAATTTACATCTGGAATCACATGTTGTCAACGTGAGTGCATTCCAATCACTTATTTTATTCATCTTTTGTGTCCAAGGTCCTTGACTGACCTAGACATTGTCTTTAATCATTTTTAAAGACATTCCAGGACATTCCAACCCATTAAATTCTCCTTAAAGGAGCTAGGAGGCTCCCAAAGAATCCTTGAGTGAGGAAACACGAGCGCATCTTTGTGGAAGTATTTGTTTTGGAACACATGACATATAATGATCGACCTGTGGATCCACCTCTGCCACGTAACTGATGTGGTTTTAAACTGAAGCTTGAAAGAGCAAGGACTGTCCAATTGCCTTTTATGTGTTTCCTTGATTCTTTAGTCCGCATGTCCTTTCCTTGCATCCTCCAATGGGTGGAGCTAGGAGCAAGGAAATGAAGCAAGGAGAATGGAATGAGCCCACGTTGACAACACATGATTCCAGATCTTAATTTCACATAATTTTGCCCCCGTTGGTCTTCCATACTAGGAAAGGAGGCAAGGAAGCAATGAGTTGAAAAAATAAGTGACTAGAACACACCCATGATGTTGGGAGGTTCTATGATTTCGGCATGTATGGCTGCCAGATTCTGGCTCACTTGTCGTCACTGATGACGTAACTGCTGATAGCAGCAGCAGAAGGAATTTTGAAGTGTACAGAAGCATCTTATTTGCTCAAGTTCAACCAAATGCCTCCAACTTCAAACAGCTTTGACATGTCAGTAGCCTAGTCATTTCAATTAAATTCACAACAGTAAATGAAAGCCCTACAATGTGCATATATAGCGATACATAGTTTTTTTCTGCACATACTGATTTTAATCAAGGAAACACTGGTATCGTCCAAATAGAAGAGGAAAGCCGCTTTTATTTGTTTCTTAACACTCTTACGCTTTTACAAAGCAAATAGCGTACTATAAGGACCAATATGGTGTGTGCTTATTATGGTTGCCTGTGACCAGGTAGCAGTTTCTATTCCACTAATCACTTGGAGCATCCAGAAGATGAGGCTATGTCAACACAGCAAGCAAATTTGCTGAACATTTAACATTAAACACTGAACTAACCTAAGAGTCGATGACCAAAAAGATGATGCCCCTGGATATGGTTGGCTATTGGGTACAGAATTAAAGAACCTGAAATAATAAAACTGATCTGATCCTTTTTTTTATTTATTTTTTTTACTAATGAGACGCTAACGTTTAAAGGCGACAGTGCCTATCCATTGCATCTATGGATCCTGCCACCTGTCTAAAACCCAACTTCATCAGAGAACAAGCGATAAAATAATGTTGCTTTCCTGCCATGTGCAAGACGCATCTTAATCCCTGATATATCACCCCCATTTTTTAACAGAAGCCTGAAAATGACATACCCGAAATAAAATGGTTACTATTCTTGAACACTTTTGACAACAGGCATAATCCTGGTCTCTGTAAGGTCACCAAGGAAGATTCGCATTTGCATGGACCCAAGAGATTTAAACCGAGCAATAAAAAGGGAACACTATCCACTGCTGACTGTGGAAGAAATTGTAACACGCCACTGGAGGGCATAGGGCTGTCACCAGCGCAGCTATTAATGGGACGACGTCTGAAGTCAAAACTTCCTACCTCTACATCATTGTGTACCTCTGAGAAGACATCTCAGGTGTGCGACAAGCTGAAAGAAAAACAACAAACACAGAAGATGTACTACGACCGACAAACAAGACACCTGATCTGCAAACTGGAGAAAATGTCAGGATGCAAAGAGGGGAGACTTGGCAGCCAGCTGTGTTTGAGAGAAAACACGAGCAACCAAGATCCTATGTAGTTCGCACACCAGATGGAAGTTTGTATCGACGTAATCGAAAGCATCTGAGGAAGACAGACGAGAAGAAAACTGATGCAACATCAGACAGAGATATTGTCACAGAAACACCTACAGGGATGCAAGATCCTGACAAGAAGGATTACGATCAGTTAACAGACACACCTGTGACTCAAAACACTGACATGCATGAGAGTCAAACTCAAGCTCCTTCATATCTGACTAGGTCTGGAAGACAAGTCAAAGTTCCAGCAAGATACAGGGACTGAACAGTCACACTCATCCACTCTGAACACAAACTACACACTTTTTTTTAAGTTCACAGTAAAAGAGTCTTGTTTAGAGAGGTAAAGAAAATAGGAATCCAGCTGGTATTTCGTATTGTTTATTATTGGGATGAGTCTGACAGGAGATGATGTTTATTTGGGAGACACAATAGTGTTATGTATTGTGAATGTATTACATAGGTATACTGAGAAGATATGTTTATTGAAGATGTTATTGTAAGTGCTCATTGATGTTTAACATTGTTGTGTAGTTCTCTTGTTTAAAAAAATAAAATAAAAAAAGAAGGGGGATGTAATGTATATGCATTGGCACTGTATTTTTCGCTTGGGCATCCGTAGTTGAAATGCGTCAGTGACGTCATGTGGATTATAAGAGGAACGTGATGGTGAACTATTGAAAAACACTAGCTGCAGTAAAGCTCTGTTTCATTTATAAGTTGTCCGTCTGATTTCTACCAAACATAACAGTCTCTTCTGTCTTCTGAGAAGTGACCCTTGGGGGTTTTCTCTTGTTTAAATATTACAATAAACAAAGTTACAGAAATTCAATCACAGTGGAAGTGTTTTTCTCAACTAAAAGATTTGTTTTTTTGAGTGGATACAGATGCGTGAGGCTGGTGGGCTTAGAAAAACAACACGGACACAGCCACAATGCTTTGTGTCCGCATTGATTTGATAACAATACCACCAAAAATGAGCATTCTGCATTGTCTTTTCTGAGCTATGTCTAGGCAGGTTTCCAAAAAATCCATGTGGAAACTCCACTTAGAAACAAAATTATATTTATGGGTTATTCGAGGTGTAACATTCAATAGACTTTATACTATATGTACGTGGAAGAAATAGTGCCTTGCTTTCCCCTTGCCTGTCACCCTCCACCTCCCTCTCCCTCTTCTTGCTCTCGTCTTGCACCCTCTGGCAGGAGCAAGTCTGGGAGACTGTAGAAAATAAATACATTAGCTATCTAGTTTACTAATCCATGTAAAAATATGTTGATGGGGGTGGGATATTTCAAATTCTCAATATTATGAAAATATTTTAATTATTATACAGTATACCTACTCCTTATTTATAAAAAATACTGAATAATAAAAACATATATTCTGAGAATGTACGTATAGATGCTTACCAATATAAAATGGGATCAATTCCTTCATTGGACATCTAATGTGCAGTCAAAGCCATTTTCCCTGTACTTAGAAATATTCACTCAGACTAATAATTTCCTCCAAGACCTCAAAATGCTGAATTTCTACACCATTAGAAACATAATTTTGTTATCATAAAATGCTTCTCAGTTGTCCCTATAATAGCTTGCCACTATTGGCAGTGTACTGGGCAGAAGTTACACTGTCCATGTTGAGTCATTGCGGGTCCCATTGGTTATACTGAGGGACTGCTTGGCCAGTACTAGTCAGAGAAGCATATAGGTGGGCTCGTTTTGTTCCAGATAATCTATACAAACCGGAGATAAGAATATTCGTTTGTACACCATATTTTTGTATGCAATGGTGAAACGGAAAACACTGATAATTCCTCTCGAGAATTTCTAAGTAAACAATAGACATTCTACAAAGGATTTTCCGAGTTACCACATTTCTGGGACTAAACAAGACAATGTATTTTGTTTTCTGGATTCTTTCTCTGACAAGCATACAAACTTCATTGTGATGGGTGTTGTCTGTGGATTTTCAAAACGCAAAGGTAAGGACTCCCACGCTTGTTTTTATTGCTAAAAAATTGGCATTGTAAAATAGTTTATAGATACAGAACCACGCTGTATCATATGACCAGATTGATTCGATAATCTACCATAAAAAAGAATTATTGCAAAGAAATCCACTCTGGCCCATGTGATTTAAGGGATTAAATACGAGCAGTGCATTTAAAGTGATTGTAAAGTGGCTGAAAATGATTAAAATAACCATAAATTATCACAGAGGGATGCATCCACTACACATCCACAAAATATCTATTAAAAGTAAAGTCTGCATTGAAAAAAACCAGGAGCCCCTGTCACCCCAATTTAATACTGAACTCCTCCAAAATGGTCCCACCCACAAGTAAACAAACACACATGACTAAACAAACACACATCAGACATACACAAACAGTATCCCTGATGCTCAACAGCACAAAATTCAATTTGTAACATATACACAAAGACTACACAATTCTGTCACATTGCAGTTTATACCTAAATTCTGCCTTTAAGCAGTTTTAGTGGGATAGAATACTTATTTGCCTCAAACTATGGGAGGAGATTTGCAATGACATTAAAACATTTATACAATGAATAATACTTGATTACTTGAATACTTGAATACTTGATTCTGCTTGGTCCAAGGGTGTAAATTAATTCTCAATAAAGGGACACCTCTGCCTTTTAACAGTTATAAATTCAAAGTGCTACAAATTCCAACACTTTAAATCAGTTAAACAGCAACATTATTGTTCCAATTTTTAATTATTGTTACATCCCATCCCCTTCTCAGTGTCCAATTTCACAATTGATTGCAACGTTGAATCAGTTCTAGCTTCTGTAGCTAGCTTTATTTAGGTTTGCCAGCCATCCTGCGAAATACAGAATTTTCCCTAATTTGGACAGAAGAATATGCATTCCGTATTTAACTCATGGCTACGGGATACATTTTCTTCCGTATCTTTGTAAAAGACTGCGTTTTTAGTAACCACTGTTTTGAATATAATTTCATAGATAGCTAGCTAACTAGCTGGGATATCAAGCATGCTGTGAAACCATTTCAACCTAAAACCCAGCTGGAAAAAAACAGAGGTTTTTGCTTAACAACAGTGCAAATAGAACTGCCAACCAAAGTTTTGCACAACAACGGTCCAAATAGAACAATAAATAGAGTTTTGCTTGACAACGGTAAAATAATATGCCCAAAGAACTGCTTTGCCTCGGCCGCATCACCATCCCCATGGGATGGGACAGCCTGTCCTGGTTTATTCCTTATTTATTGGCCATTATTGTCAATTCCTTCATGACATCACAAAGGACCCACCTGCTCAGAGCCCGGTAATACATTGAACTCCACTCATTCAGTCCACAAAGCAATGGACAGAAATGTTTAGACAGATATAATTCGATATTGCTCTGCAATTGAGTTCTCATACTGCTGCTGATGCTTAATGCATACCACTGTAACCCCAAACAATCTTGTCTGAAGCCATTCTCAAATTTACCTTTAAAGTCACTTTAACCTCTTAGCGCAAAGCCCCTAGTGGTTTAGTAATCTCTGACGTGCCGAGATTACTAAACTCAGGAATAGCGTTTTATAGGTCAGCGTAATTGAAAGTGTTGTTATGATCGCATTCACTTAGGTGCAGCGTCTTGCTACCACTAATGCCTAACAAAACGTTGTCAACGATTTTCGGAACTTCTTGGAAAATACTATTATTATTGAGGACTTCTGGGCATAGCTAAGCCATATGTTTGCTGATAGACCAAGCTGACATCGTTTTCTGGTTCAAGACAGAAACGGATAGAACTATATAATTGATTTACTGTCTCTGCCTCTATCTACTGAAAACAGACAAAATTTCATCATTGTTATGTAAGTATTACTGCCAGAGGTGTTACTAGGATGTCATCTTTGGGTGGGCATTTGGATTATTTGGGTGGGCAACAACAACAATGTTGCTTTTCCTATAGGGTATGTAAACAAGGCCGTAGTTTAATTTTGAGAAGGAGGGGGGGGGGGGCAAAAGGTTGAATTATAACATCCACTTTTTGTAGTGGGGTCCGGGGGGCCATTACCCCATGAAAAAAGAAAAAAAAAATTCGACTAACACTAAACAAATTAGCAGTGGCTTAGGTTTCATTTTAACATCGGGGGGGGGGGTGGGGGGGCATTAAGCGGGGGGTCTGGGGGTCCTCACCCTGGAAATTTTGACCGTCAAACACTTAATTTCCTGCATTCTGGTGAATTTTTATGCACCAATTTGTGCCTTTTCTGCATCAATTTATGGTGGAAATGTAAAGGAAAACACAAAATTCAGGGGGACAAATGCACGTCATAAATATTGAGGGGGAGCCAGCGTTAAAAAGAGATATCAATAGCTAAAACAAACTTGTAATTTTACAAGACGTGTCCATAACGTTACACAAAACATTGACTAAAATACTAACACTGCAACATGGGGAGTCACGTTAATTCCCTGTTTAGCAACCAAGTGCAGCTATCGCCAGGTAGTTTTCTAAGTGAACATCACATTCAGACAGTGTACCGACAGCTATTAACTAGCTAGCTACTTATCATACTATCAGGTATCATAGTTCATTCATTGACAACTAGCTTGCTAACACTGGCGTTAGCTGGCATATTGATAGATAATGTTACAAATATAAGATTACTGTTACCGTTCATTCCAACCGCTGTGAGTCACTTTAGCTGATGCTGTCATAAAAGTTTTCCCGACTGAAAACCATAGACACCGCATTGGCCTTTGGATCGTCTGTCAACGTCGCCGCCATAATATTGGACCAGGCAAGACTGGCCTGAAAACAAATACAAGTAAACGGGGGAGCTGCGGTTTTTCTGGATAAAAACCACTATAACGTTTACATTTCTCAACCAATTTCAAAGAGTCGTTTTTATATTCAAGGGTTTATGATCTATGTGGAGTAGAAAAAAAGTTTTTAAAAAAAAGTTTTTTTTCCTACTCTACGTAGACTCCAGAATCTATCTGGAGTCTATCGCCCTCCAGGGCCCCTGGGAAGCTTCCTCGATGAGCTCGACACCCTGCTCAGCTCCTTCCCAGAGGATGGCACCCCACTGATCCTCCTAGGAGACTTCAACATCCACCTTGATGCCTCCCACCTCGCAGCCTTCCTGCCCCTACTCCACTCATTCGACCTCTCCCTGATGCACTCCCCACCAACACACAAAGCTGGCAACCTCCTAGACCTGGTCATCCTGAGGAATTGCTCCTCCTCCGATCCCACAGTGACCCCTCTGCACCAGTCCAACCACCACTTCATTTCCTTCTCCCTCCCTCTTGCTCCCCTCCATCCACTCCTACTGTCATGGTCCGCCGTAACCTTCTGCTCCCTCTCTCCCTCCTCTCTCGCTTCTAGTGTCACTGCTTCACTCCCCACTCTTGAATCCTTCTCCAACCTTCCCACTGACTCTGCATCCTCCGCTCTGTCTTCCTCGCTCTCCTCAGCACTTGACTCTGTCTGTCCTCTAGTCTCCAGGCCGGCACGCTCGTCCCCTCCCAGTCTGTGGATGTCTGACCCCCTCCGAACCAACTGGGCCAGCCTACGTGCAGCGGAGAGGAAGTGGAGGAAATCCATTGCTCAATCTGACCTGTCTGCCTACCAGTCTCTGCTAGTTACATTTTCTACTGCTGTAATCTCTGCTAAAATTAATTATTATCAAACAAAAATTCATAAATCTGCCTCTAACCCTCATCAACTGTTCTCCATTTTCTCTTCTCTCCTCAGCACTCTTCCTTCCCCACCTCAGTCCTCCCTCGCTGCAGATGACTTCGCGGTTTTCTTTGATGAGAAGATTGCAGACATCCGCAGCTCCTTCACGTCCACCGCCACCCTTCCCCACTCCCCCGTCTCTGTTCCCTCCCCTTGTTTCTCCACTTTCTCTCCCCTCACTGACTCTGATGTTTCCCAGCTCCTACTCTCCCACCACCCTACCACCTGTGCTCTTGACCCCATCCCTTCCTCTCTCCAGACTATCACACCTGACATCCTCCTGTTTGTCACCTCCCTTGTGAACTCCTCCTTGTCTTCTGGATGTTTCCCCTCTTCCTTCAAGCTGGCCCACATCACCCCACTGCTGAAAAATCCCCCTCTGGATCCCTCCGTCATCCAGAACTACCGTCCTGTTTCCCTTATCCCTTTTTTATTCAAAACAATTGAACGAGCTGCTTCTAACCAACAATCCTTTTTTCTCTTACTGAACAACCTCCTAGACCCCCACCAGTCCGGCTTCAGACCTGGCCACTCGACAGAGACCGCACTCCTCTCGGTCAGTGAGTCGCTTCACGCCGCACAAGCAGCCTCCCATTCATCTGTCCTGACCTTTCTGCTGCCTTCGACACAGTCGACCACCCCATCCTCCTGTCCTCCCTGGCAGCTATGGGGATCCGTGGCACAGCACTAGACTGGATCGAGTCCTACCTCTCCGGTCGCTCCTTCCAAGTCACCTGGGCTGGTGCAGTATCGGCACCTCGCCCCCTTGCCACAGGAGTTCCCCAGGGCTCAGTCCTTAGTCCCCTCCTATTCTCCCTGTACACCCAATCTCTTGGTCCTGTAATCTCTGCCCATGGGTTGTCCTATCATTGTTATACCGATGACACCCAACTCTTTCTCTCCTTCCCCCCCTCTGACACACAGGTCTCCGCTCGCATCTCTGCTTGCCTGAGGGACATCCAGAGCTGGATGGATAACCACCATCTTAAGCTGAACCCAGGTAAGACAGAGATGATCTTCATCCCTGCTCCATCCTCTAACCTCCTTGACTTTTCCATTTCCCTAGGGGACACCGTGGTGACCATCACCCACCGCAAAAAACCTTGGAGTGGTGATGGACAACAGACTGTCCCTCTCCCAGAACATCACGGTGGTGAGTCGAACGTGCAGGTTCTTCCTGTACAACATCCGGAGAATCCGCCCCTTCCTCACCACCAACCAGCTCCTGGTTCAAGCGATGGTCCTGTCCCGCCTGGACTACTGCAACTCGCTGCTGGCTGATCTGCCAGCATCCGCCATCAGACCCCTGCAGCTCATTCAGAATGCTCTGGTCTACAACCTCCCCAGACATTCCCATGTCACCCCCCTGCTCACTGACCTCCACTGGCTGCCTGTTATGGCTCGCATCAAATTTAAGACCTTGGTGCTTGCATACCAGGCAGCTAAGGGGTCAGCACCAGGATACATCCAGAGGATCATCAGACCCTACATACCAGCCAGACCTCTCCGTTCTGCCACCTCTGGACGCTTGGCACCTCCCCCTCTTCGTGTCTGTACTTCCCGCTCCCGTCTGCTGTCTGTCCTGGCCCCTCGCTGGTGGAATGACCTCCCCGTGGCGGTCAGAACAGCAGAGAATCTGACTACCTTCAAACGCAGACTAAAGACTCATCTCTTCAGGCTGCACCTCCCCACCCCTCCCTAGCCTATAGTTTAGCTCAATGTACCTAGTTAGGTTAATACGATCACATTCGTTTTTATTTGGCAGGATTGTTTTTGTCTGATTCTGATTAGGCAAATGTGATTTCAGTGCTAGTTTGTACTTGGCAGGATTGTTTGTTTGTTTGCTGAACAGGTTACCCTACAGGGTTGGAGTCCTGATCTATGTGGTCACTTCTGACACTACGATCTTTACTTCACTCTAGTGTGTTTCCTTTGCACCTCTGCACCTTGAACTAATGCACTTGTTGTACGTCGCTCTGGATAAGAGCATCTGCTAAATGCCTATAATGTAATGTAATTTATATGCTTTACAATGGACAAAAAGCATTTTATTCATTTTTGGAGAGATTTTGGATATGTTTCTGGACCCCTAGCTATTTTAGATCACTGTACTGACAGAAAGCTTGTAATTCCCACTTGAAAATGATGCAACAGTGAGTTTCTTAAGTAAAAACAGTTGATTTGTAGTGAAATATGTGAATATGTTGTGATTTACTGCAATGCATAATTTAGACATATTGGGTAGATTTGGAAACGCTGGGTACACTGCTTAGTTTTTGCTTCCTAGATCTTTAGTAGTTCTACATATCCACCCTTAGATTTTATGAACTTATGGTCAAGAAGTTTTTGATCCAGGACATGTATAGTTTAACCTGCTGTATATACACAATCTCTCAGTATTTCATTGCGAACTAAAAAAGAGCAAATTCATTTTTAATTTTCTGCCTAGACAATTGCATTTGTGGCACTTTATTTCTTCCAAAATTATGAATATAAAGTAATCTAAGCTAGTATTGCAAATGGTACAAATGTCTTGCTTCGTTTAAGCCATTTTTCAAGTCTCTGTGGTGTTCACATCTGGAGTTATAAAGCTTTAAATAGGGTACCCCCTAAATGGGCAAGGATTGGCCAAATTTGGCTTGTGCGCTAAGGGGTTAAATGAACTCAATGCAACTGTGCTCATTTACTGTACATAACCAGTCATAGTAAATACCCCGCTACAATGAAAACATATGGAAACGCAGAATTTTGTGGCACTGACGGTAATTGTATTCACTATAGAAGTCTTCCTTTGCTTTCCATATCAATGAAAGGAAAACAGGAGAAGCTGTGGAGAATCTCACATCTCATGGCATCTCTGAACAAGGGTGAGTAATCTGTTGCAGGAGCTGGAACACACCAGTCAAGTGTTTTTATCTTGTTTCTCAAATCTTATTGAGTATCATCTCCCACATCTCAGGTCAGCAAGCATATTGATTTACACACATTACCTAAAGCACTTAGGTAACATTGTCTGGTTGATTAATTTCCTCCAAGGGTATGCTCATAGTCAGTGCCCGTCTTCTCCCCAGTGCTAATCAAGCAGAAGATCACTGGCTAATTGTTACCTCCTCCCTTTGTTTGTGACAGCTGAGGGACACCCTCTGTGCAAGGCTTCCATCAACATCGCTCCTGCATTTAATCAGATGGATTTCACACTAATCACAGCCAAGTACCATTCTGTAAAAAAGGTACTATACATCAGATAGAAACATAATCAATGGGCAGTGTTACTTAAAAGTAAGCTCATTTTCATTTTACAGCTGAACTTAAGTCATTTTTTGAGATTGTGAAAGCTCTCTCCTCCTTATTGACTTTAAACTTCACTGCAGTTTGTAGTGATGTACCTCCAGAGAGAGAGAGGAGAAAGAAAAAAAGGTGAGAGTCAAGAACAGTCAGAACATATTCATGGAACTGGCCTCCTCGTGGTCAGAAGGTTGTGAAAATTTTCTAATCCCATTACTTGTAAAATTGTAAACCGTGAAATTCACTGTGGTTTAAATTAGCTTCAAACTTTCTTTACTTATTGTCATTCTATTTTTTCTCCCCATGTACATAACGTAATGCCACATAACAACTTAAGATAGTCTGGCATTAACAGCATTATCAATGTGCTACGTAGCTAGCTAGCAAAATGCCACCTGCTGCCTTTCTGCTGCAATAATATTAACCAACATAATCAAAACAGTCCATGGATGAATTGTGAAATGCACAATATTAACCAGGGGTGTCTTATCTGGAAAGGGCCAATGTTGGTGGTTTTGTTTTAGCCCAGCATTTACATTTTAGGCATTTAGCTGATGCTCTTATCCAGGGTGACATAGGAAAATATGGGGAAGTGGAAATCTAGGCAGCTGGCTGTGGTGTTCCGGATGAACTTACGGTGTTGGAGTGAGAGAACTGCAGATGCCTGCCCAGGAGGGAGTTGCATTTGTCAAGTCAGGAGATGAACCAGGAGCTGGGCAGCATTCCTGATAAGGAGGGGTCTAATTTGGTGAATGGTAAATGTAAAGTGCAAACCTACAGGATTGCGTTTTGACTGCAATGTGGGCATGTAAGAGAGTTAACTGTCTAGAGTTACAATAAAATTCCTGGCAGTCTCGGCAGGAGTCACTGTGGTATTTAGTGTTCATCAATTGAGATGAAGAGATCCTGCAGGTTATTCCCGGGAAAAAGAGCAGCTCAGTCTAGTCAAGTTCCAGCATTTGCTGGTGGCAGACATCCAACAGCCAGGCAAGCTGAGACTTGCGCCTCAAACCTGAGTGTCAGAGGACAAGAATGAGAGATAGAATCCTCAGCATAGCATTAGTAGAAGTTGTGGGATGTGATGACTGACCCAAGCGATCAAGTGTAGAGGGAGAGGAGGGGAGGGCACCCCCAGCAGTGAGGGTCCATGTCAAAACGATCCCCTCCATTATACCTGATAGGTGCAGTCTGACAGGCACGGAGGTGAACTATGAAAGAGCTGGCCCAGAGATTTCCAGATCCATTATGGTGGCCAGGAGTAGTTTGTGTTAACAGTGTCAAAGTGTCATGGATGATCATCGAGGAGAGGGATAGCTCTAGTGGTATGGAAGGTTTTAGTGACAAGGAGTACAGTTGCAGTGGAGGGAGCATGCTTGAAGCCAGTTGGCATCCTGCAGGTTCTTCTGAGAGAGAATCAGGGAAAGTGCATTCAAGTACTTCCAAAAGAAAAGGAAGCAGTGATACCGTCTGTAGTTTTTGACATGTAGTACGGGGTCGAGGGAAGACTTCTTGACAAGAGGTGTAACTAGCTTGAAGTCAGATGTCAGATGTTAAGAGGATTTGACAATGGTAGTGAGGAAAGGAAGCTGGTCAGCAGTAATCGCCTGGAGGAGGGAGGAAGTGATCAGATTGAGAGGGTGGTTAGATACAGAGGAGTGAAGTGAAAGAGGTGAAGAGGAGAGGTGAAATTTTGGTTTGGCCATATAAGTTTGTCGCAACCCTGCTCTACCTGCTATTCCCTAATACAGGGTTCATACACTTTTTCACCAATGATTTTCAATGACTTTTCCATGACTTCTCCACAACCTTTAACTGAATTGCCATGACCAAAACAAATCACTTTATCTCAGCGGGACGATTTAAAATTATTTATTGTAACACTAAGTAAACTTAGGTCTGCATCTGAAACATATGGTGCCTCTCTAAAACAAATAAACACCAGACAGAAACACTTAGATACATTCTCTCATATTTTAATTCGAATAGTTCAACATTTTTGTCAATGTCTCAAACAGGGCTCGAAATTGCGACCATTTTGGTCGCATATGCTCCCAAAATTTAATCTGTGCGACCTCGAAATATAATTGGGAGCATTTGTGCGAGTGCAAATAATTGTTCTGGTGCGACCTTTTTTTTTGTATAGCGACCTGGTTGAAACAGCTAATTTCTCCGATGCAGTTTACAGGAGGTTGATTTAATTAGCGATATTAATGTGACGAGAAGCGCTTTGTCATTTGAATGCATAACACGCAATTGCTTGAAGAGTCGAAAGCTTGTAATTCCCACTTGAAAATGATGCAACAGTGAGTTTCTTAAGTAAAAACTGTTGATTTGTAGTGAAATTTATTTTGTATAGCGACCTGGTTGAAACAGCTCATTTCTCCGATGCAGTTTACTGGAGGTTGATTTAATTAGCGATATTAATGTGACGAGAAGCGCTTTGTCGTTTGAATGCATAACACGCAATTGCTTGAAGAGTCGACACATTTTAGGCGTGACAGTTTAACTGTTACTTGTAAACCGTACTGTTATATTGTCGTTTATCAATAAAAAATCTATTGCATATATTGCTGGTGCTCCTTACATTTTGGTGGGTGCTCCTAACTTTTTGAAGTTGGGAGCACCAGTGCTACCAAGTAAAAAAGTTAATTTCGAGCCCTGATATATTATTGAAGCTGCACTTCCCTGGCATATTGTCGGCACAGTAGGGCCTACGTTTACTAACTGCTACATTAGCAGAAGCGTGCCTATTGGGCGTGCCTGTAAACAGACTGAGCCAGACCGAATTAACTTCTCTCACCACCAAAATACCGTGAAGGTTACGTGCCAATTTACGTTTTATTACTATACATACTATGTTTATGATTGGATTAATTAGTAATTATATTTGATGCAACTTTAGCTATATTTCCATTACTTTTCCAAAACTTTTCAAAAAATATTATTTTCCATAACTTTTCCAGGGCCTGGAAATTGCATTTTAAATTTCAATAACTTTTCCAGGTTTTTCATGACCGTACGAACCCTGCTAATATGTTTTTATCTTTCATCAGGTCAGTGAAGCTGGCGGGGGGGGGGTGTATGGTCCCTTGATAAGCAGCGCCTGGGGCCTGGTTTGCTCATCATTAAAAAGAGCTCCGGTGTTACTGCAGCATCTCACCCTTCTTTACCAAAGAGAAACTTTTGTTTTGCACTTGCAACACTGCCGACATTGACTGTATTCAACGCTCTGCTTACACACTGATATCACACATCCAATGATATTTGTGAGTCTACTTTAATAAATAATTGTTATCCCTGGAGACCATTTGTCTGGTGTCTCATTTTACTGTTGGCGACTGATAATGAGGTTATAACAGGAACGTGTCTGATCTTGCAAGTATCATGCATTGGGCTTGAGACTCACACATTAGGGCCAGATTTCATAGTCTGATACCTTACCTCTCAATTCTCGCAAATTTGGTCCAGATTTCACGGTCAAATGCCTAGCTCAGGCATTAGAAAAAATCACAGGCTTAAAATTTGTTTAATTTTAGAGTTTATTTCTTGGTTTTATTTGATTTGTTGCTGGTGGTAATAAATGAAAGCTAAAATGAAATTGGCTGGGGTCTCCCAATGCATTACTGAGATTAGCTAATGAGTTTCCTTTGATGATTTAGCTGACCTAGAGCTTTGCCAATCGGTGACCGTAAGATAGTTACCCAAAATGCCCAAGTTAAGTGGTGTGCACTCATATAAGAAGAACAGCTTTTTAGTTTAGCCCATAAAAACAAAACGGACTTCTGAGGCAGCCTTGACATGGACAGAACGCTCAACTCACTCTTACCGTAAAGGTAAACAACAAAAACCTCTGTTTTAATTTCACACCTGATAAGGAACTTCTACAGAAGGCTAAGAAGGTGACCTGGGAATATAACAAGCCACACAGATAAAGCTTGGCCACAACAACAGAACCTACTTCATCCATGCAGCCCTCTTCATCGTGGATGTAAGTAACTTATAGCTTGCTATTGATGAACTGCAAAATAGTTTATGTAATTGGCTACAGAAAACTGTGCACAAAGGACATCTTGTGGTCATATGCTGGTACTACTTCATAACATGTTGTGGAGGTACCAGTAGCTACAGCATGCTGTACTTATCTTTGATTTTATGAACAAACTGGAGTGCCATAGTGGTGACATTCATTTCAATCATGTCAGTACTTTAATGTGTGTGTGTGTGTGTGTGTGAGCGTGCACGTGCGTGCGTTTGATTTTTCACACATTATTCTCTGAACTTGAGAGGTCTGTTTCTGTGTTTAGTTTATATCTCTTTGCATCTACATCTACCGTAACTAATATGTTTTAGTGTTAGGTCAGATGTAAAGTAGCAGTTTTGGTGCATGATTTACTCATGTCATAGAAGACATGCATAACACACACATAGCTTTGTGTGTTAAATAAAGGATAATATGAAGTTGGTAACTGGAGTGTTGGAATACACGTCCTGGTTTAGGAGGTGCTTGTTAAGTGAAAATTCTTCTAATTTTGTCCATTTGAACTACAGTTGTGTAAGTGTGGTGTGAGCAAATTAAATGTGGGCTTGTGTGTAGTACTGTTGCTTTGTGTCTGGGAAAATAATATTTTCAGTAGCTTGCTTTAATGTCTTGGAGTTTTTATTCCTCTGCTTATGTGTTGTAATTGCCGAATGAGGACAGGTGAAGGTGAATGTCCTGTATGTAACATGCAAACAGTTTTGGAGCTGTAGTGATCCTGATACATTCTTAGTATTGTATGAACAGTTAGCCACATCTCGTAGGAGGACGAACAGGCTATAATGTTGCAGTCTACCCTGTCAAGAGGCATATTCTGCCCTTTCCCCAGAACAGGCACAAGTAATATTCTGCAGTAAAAAATGCTGTCCTCAAAGCTTATGAGCAAAAAGCAATTGCAGGTGTGTGAAAAACAGTTTCATGTCGAATTTGTAAGGGAACTGCTGCTTCAGTTTTCACATTGGCATGCTGCCTCAGGTGCCGGCTTGTTTGAAAAGCTGTGCGATTTCCTGGTGCAGAATTCAGTTCATATGTTGCAATGACTGACTTCTTAGTAAGAACAGAACTGTTTATTCCACCAATCGTCACTCAATAGAAACCTAGCTACGGCAGCCTCAAAGGACCATAATAGTGTTTCCATGTATCCTTACATATCCCTCATTTTATTTTATTTTAATAACAAAGCATGGGTACTGTTTTTTAACTGAAATGCCAAGACCGAAATTTCTGTTAGATCTGATTAGCTTGCCTTTTGTAACTTGGGCAGTTAACTTTAATTTTGTCAACTCGAAGAACAAGACCTAAAACACTGTTAGATCTGTGTAGCTTCCCATTTGTAACTTGGAACAGAAACTCAAATCAGCAGTGAAAAAATTAAATGTTCTAAACCCTGCCCGTTTACAGTCCATAGTCTCTCTTTTTCAGTCTTTAGAGATCAAGCCTTTCAAGGGCTTTAATCGAACGCCCTGACTTTCTGAGGGGAGCCGCATCAGGCTCCGGCACCGTCACTGGTAAGTCCAGAGGTCTATTGAACCCATCTGATGTGCTTGGCTGTTCGGCCGTTAACATCTCATGTTGTGCATCTCCTCCACTGCACTACACACTTGAACTGCATTGTTAACCTCCACAGAGGGCTCCTGTGTTTTCAGTAGCTGCGACCTGTTTCGTCGGACCACAGTCCATGCGTCTGTTAGAACTGTGTAGGACCTCGGAGCTACTTCATCCAGAACTGTTCCTGTGTGCCGCCAGTCTTTTTTTTCTGTGTTGACAAATCTCTGACCCTATCGGCGGTCTGTAGAGGTGGCAAGGGCTTTGCAGTGCGATCAAAGTAGCTCTTTTGTTTTTTCTTTAATTGTCTCATTGTGTTGAGCACAGGTGTGATGGCTTGTTTTCTCACTTTTGGGAGCTGTGTTTGCAGTTGTCTGCCCATGAGCAGCTCGGCAGGAGACTTCCCGCAAAACAGAGGTGCTGCTCACCATTCTCTGCAGCCTTTTTCAGAAGACCTTTGACTATTTGAACACCTTTCTCAGCCTTCCCATTCGCCTGTGGGAAGTGTGGGCTCACTGAGACATGTTCAAATTCATACTCGCTCGCAAACTGCTTGAACTCCAGGCTGGCACATTGTCCGAGACAACAATGCTTGGAATGCCGTGATGTGCAAAGCAGGATTTCATATGTGTGATCATGCCCATCGCTGTTGTGCTCGTGAGTAGTGCCATCTCAGGATAATTGGAGTAATAATCAATGATCAGCAGATAACCTCTCCCATGAAAGTGGAACAAGTCGGTCCCCACTTTTTCCCAAGGATGACCCGGTATTGTGTCTGTGAGCAGGGGTTCCTTTTGCTGCCTGTTATGGTAAGTAAGGCATGTAGCACAATTGTTGATCAAATCTGTTATGTCTCGATTCATGCCTGGCCAGTAGACAGTCTCTCTAGCCAGCAGCTTTCCTAGGATCTTCTTTCGCATCATTGTCAGAATAACAATTTGGTTGCCTTTGAGCAGCAGGCCATCCACCAATGACAATGTGTCCTGGTATGAATAATACTGCGGACAAGCTTGCTTTGGACACTCATTCCTCATGTGCTATATCACCTTTTGGAACTGGTGATCCACAGCTGTCTCCATCACTATTTTGTAGTTGTACCTCTGTAGACGCATCATCATACGCTGGATGCGTGGTGACATCTCATTCAGGTGCTTTTGACTGATTGTTATAAGTGGCTTGTGGTCTGTCTCAATTTCAAAGTGTGGCAATCCAAACACATACGAGTGGAATTTATCGCAGCCAAAGACGAGCCCCAGGCACTCTTTTTCGATTTGTGCATATCATCTTTCCGTCTCTGTCATGGATCATGCGGCATAAGCTACTGGTTTCCAAGCATCCTCATGGTCCTGCAGCAAGACAGCCCCCAATCCATCTTTTGAGGCATCCGTGGAGACTTGTGTCTTCCTAATTGGATCAAAAAATGTCAATACTGGCTCTGTGACCAGAATGGCCTTGAGTCTTTGCCACTCCATATCATGCGCCTTGTGCTATGACCACTCAGTCTTTGATTGTAGTAGTTGTCGGAGGGCTACAGTCTTTGAAGAGAGATTGGGCACAAATTTACCCATGTAGTTCACCATACCCAGCGCTCTTTGCACTGCCTTTTTGTCTGCTGGCAAGGGCATGTCAGTCACTACTTTGATTTTGTTCATGTCTGGCTGAACTCCTGCCAGGGTCAGTCGGTCCCCAAGAAATGTGACCTCTTGTCTGCTGAACTGACATTTTTCTTTGTTCAATTTTAGCTGTTCCAGGGTCTTCCCCCAGATAATGACATCATCGATGTAGACCCGTACTCCATCAAGCCCTTCAAAGACATTCTCTATCGTGCAGTGGAAGATTTCTGGAGCTGAAGAAATACCAAAGGGAAGTCTCTGGTAGCTGTAGCGTCCAAAGGGCGTGTTAAAGGTGCAGAGCGCTGCACTTTTGCTGTCAATTTGTAGCTGCCAAAAACCATGTGACGCGTCAAGTTTTGTGAACCACTGTGCCCCAGTCATCACACTAAGGATCTTTTCCCTCTTAGGTATTTGATAGTGTTCCCTCAGGATGTTTTCATTGAGGTCCTTTGGGTCCATGCAGATTCTGCTCCATTTGGTTTCTTCACACAGACCATGGAGTTAACCCATTCTGTGACTCCTTTGGTGGATTGGATGACATTTAGCGATACTGTCAAGTTCTTTGCAAAGTTCCTGTCGCAGCGGAATGGGAATTGGACGTGGAGCATGCACCACAAGTCTAGCCGTGTCCTTCAGTTGTGTATGTTGTATGTGAATGGCAATACCCCAATGCCATCAAAGATATTAGGATAATGAGTTTCCCAATAGTCAACTTGTGACGTGTTTTCTCTTTCATTTGTCAGCAGCAGCAACTGGAATTTGCTCTCAGACAGAGCAGAGACCTTTCCTCACAGGCTTGATCCCCCAGTAGGGATTCTTTCCCTTTTGGCACTATTACAAATGGCAGAGTTCTCTTAATGTCCTTGTTCTGAACTTGCAATCTGCAAACACCCTGTGTTTCAATCATCAGCCCATTGTAAGCTTTCAATCCCACTATTTTGTTTTCAATTACAGGTTTGTGTTGCAGTGAGTTAAAGTCTTTCAATGTGATCAGATTTGCCCTCGCTCCTGTGTCAAGTTTCATGTGAAGCATGGTGCTATTCACTGTAAGAGGCACAGACCATTTGTCTACATGTATTGTGTTCACATGTCCATCCAGTGTTGAGATGGAATCATTTTCCACAGTGCCAAAAAACATTGCATCATCCTCACCGCCTGACTCATTGTCAGCATCCATCATGTTGATGTTTGATTGCTTCTTGTCCCCAACAGAAAAGCACATTTTTGCTATATGGTTTCTCCCCTTGCATTTCAAACAGGTTTTTCCGAAAGCAGGACTTCGCCTAACACGATGTTCACCACCACAGCGGCTGCAGTTTGTGACATAATTTTTGTCCGGCTCCATGTGTAGCACTTTAAGAACGCTTTAAGAACGGTGCGCGCAAGCCCTGACCACGCTATCTACACCCGCCAGCAAAGCCTCAGTAGGAACGACAGATGGCTGTTCAAATGTCCGAATCTGTCTTTCTGTCTGTTCACTAGGTCTCCGAGCCCCTCCCATCTGTGTGATCAAAAGCAAAAGTCTTTTTGTATTTTTTTAACCAACAGAATAATTTGTATTTGTATAAAAAACCGTAAGTGGGTGTGGTGTAAACTGGAATTAGACGCATCAATAATAAATGTAGTTTAACAACTGGTAATATGCTTTTTGAAGCTGTATTTAACAAACAATGACCTTTACATTATATAGCCATAACAGGCTTTTATAACACTGAGGTAAACAAACAGTCAAATCCAGTTTATAACTCATCCTTACTCAGAACTGCATAGTATGAACTGCATGAACCCCACCACCCATACCTGAGAGACACTGAAGTGTAAGGCTCAATTGTTTTGTTGATTTTGTTTGTTAATATTTTACCTTCCCTCTTTGTTGAAACCTCACTTTAACTGTGTTTGATTTGCATAAGATTGGGTAAATTTAAAACATAAGCTTACCTTGGTGGAATAAATCTTCAGCTATTATGCTTTTATTCAAACTTCCTCAAGTTGTATTTTGTAAAGACAAGCTCCTGCACATGAGCTGGGAGCAGTCTAGAGTGATGGGGGCACACAACATCCCTTGTTATACTAAGTTGCTTGAAGGAAACACTCCTTGGGGGGCTGGTCAGATATTTCACAACCACATGAGCCAGCCATTACAGCATCAATTTCTCCACCAGCAGTGACCTAATTTAATAAAGATTATGAAACCATATATTGCAAAACTATTTTTGTGAAATGAAGGACACAACTGAATCAATTTCAGCATTCATATTCCTAAATGATAGCGGTTTTGTTATATAGGCAAAGGGAAATGTATCAAGGCATATTATAGGAAAGCTGAGAACACTAAAATGTGCATGACAAAACAAAATGAAAAATAGTTAAAGAAATACAAAGTTTTTTTTTTTAAAGCAATTTCTTTGGTCATTCAGCACATTTTGCCCTCCCTTCTTCTTGGAGTGTGGTTTTACGTAGTCAATGCACCGTCACTCTTCCCTTAGCAGTATTCTCCAAGTGTTAGTGCAGAGAACCAAGAGTACATCTATCCGCAATTTTGAATAATGTTAATAGGACACGTACAATTTTGAGATGCAAATAAAATAATTTTACTTTTTGCCTACAGGTGAACAGAACTAGCTATATGTGATGATGCACCTTTAAGTATTTTATTTTTTTACTTTATTTTTAAATTACAATTACAAAATACCAGTATTAGTGGTGTGGAAAAAAATACACCTGTATAGGCTTATGCCACCGGATAACAGAATAATGCGACGAGCCCACTTTTTCTTTTTTTGAAAATGGATGGATGGCTTAATGGTAAAACATGTAACGTTTTCATGAATCATTGAAACACAACCATTAGAATAGTTACATACATCCAATCATAAATGTGGCTACATTCGGTCCGTCACTAATTATATTATATGCCCAGAGTTGCAGCCTTACTTGAGTCCTTTGCTTTGAGTTGGTTGTTGGCATGTTTCCAGTGCGAAGTCTGTGGGAGTTGTTGTGAAAAGGGGAAGGTGTTCGCCCTTTTCTCTAGTTCCAAGACACACAGCTTGATCCTTGTCGCAGGCCATTTGCCTCGTCGAACTTCCGTTGTATGTGGCCCTCCTGGTTCTTTGACCACCGCTAATCATAGGAGCGCTCCGGAGTGCCTCATTCCTCCTGCAGCCAGTAGCCAAGGGTATACGTGCCTTGCTCCGTTGTAGGCCTTGCAAACTTGTAGACGCGTGTAGACTCACGCGAGAGGGAGACGGGAGAAGGGTGGCGAGTCCAGGGAGAGGAAAATGGAACAGAGAGTGTAAAACTACAGCAATATCCGTTTTATTGAAGGTTGCGCATTTCAAATTTACACTAAGCCAGTAATGTAACAGGAAAGCTGTGGTAAGAGGCATGGTTAGATGAGTCCCTATGAGGTGGACATATGGGCGTTGTAGTTTTAGTGCCTTTTGTAGTCTATGGTACCTACACACTCATCTGTCTAAGTCCTAGAACTGTCTGTGGTTGAAATTCATGCTGCTTTATCGAGCCATTGTTGTTTTCTGTGTTTGGTGCTGCAATCGCTGTCACTTCTGTGATTTCCGATTAGAATTGGAGAATCTGAATTGCTCTCCACTGATTTGGAGTGTCACTAAAAAACACTTTGAAGGTACAAGAAGTATAGGTATACACATGTTCATATGCGGCACCATGTTCAGCTGTTGTTTTATTTCGGCATCTCCCACTGAGGAAGCGAGTGTGAGAGGGGGCAAAGTGGATGGGCCAATGGGATGAGCACACAGTGTGCACTCAGCGCCCATTGGTGTCATAGTATCATGTAGTATCACCTCAATTTGACTTAACTATTTCAGATCCCCTTTGTAAAGTACAATAATTTTTTTCATAGAAAATGCACCAGCCAAAGTGACAAGTAAAAGTGAATGAGGTACACGCCACTGCCAAATTATGCTCGCAGTTGGCTAGTGTTCATGCCAAGCACCTACCGTACCTCCCTCACTATTTTGTCTTTATTTTTTTTAAGAAAGACAAAATAGTGTTTTTCCCTCTTTATTTCCAACTAATGAAACTAATAAAATTACCCAAAGCATGTAATTTTACATCACATTTAAGTGTTGCTCTAATAATTGCTATCTTACTTTCAGTTTTCCTATTTTTTAATTTTAAGTGCGATCTCCAGGCTGGTAATCATTTTTCCCCCAAATGAATTTAGTATGCAAGGCAAACCATAGACTACTTACCTGCACCTTATTGTTTAAATAAGTATCAAAAACTAAAAATAAGTAGAATAAAAATTACTGAAATACTTTATTTGTCAAACATGATAGTGACAGCAAAGTTGGAGAAACTCATGCATTAACTCATTTTTTTTCTGTGACAGCTCCCATTTCTTTGCTGCAGCAGAGGTATTGCTTTTTTATTGAATATATTTTGGTAATCGTTATATGATCATCTCTTTAATGGGTGCAAAAAAAAAAAATGATGTGCGGTGTTTCTCTGCCTCATTGAATCATTTTTCTGTGTCTGATTGGAGATTTTGAGATTGGCTTTTTTAGGTCACTGTGAATGTGCATTGTTTGGGCTTATCCATTTTCCTTCAATCTTCACATGTACTGCACCTGGCCATAAAACAGGTTGGATGCGCACACAGCTACTCTACTGTGCATGGTTTGGGCTTAACCTGTCCGAGCTTGATTGAACTTAATTACCTAATTTTGAATCCACTGTTGTGGAACCGAGAAATCCAGATATGCCACGTCTGGCTCTCTCAAGACAGACAAGTTATTAATAATAGTATTATATTCAAGTTATATTTATGATTTCATGAGCTTACTTTCTGCAATGGAACCCAGGTGACAGAAGTTCAATCAATTTGTGCCTAACTGACCTGGGTCCTGTTTCATGTAAGTAACTAAGTTAACCCGAGTAGTTTGTTGATATTTTGGGATAAAAGGACTTTTAGTTTCACAAAGCAAGTTAGCAATTTAACCAGCCTTAAAGACAACAGTGTCTTAAGCCCAAAAACTCAGGTTTAAACCCTCTGTGCAGATGTTAAATCTGGCCAGTCCTCACCCATTAAGGGGTGTTCTATTTAAGGCTTTATAACTCCAGATGTTAGCATCACAGAGACTTGGGAAATGGCTTAAATGAAGCAAGACATTTGTACCATTTACAATACTTAGATTAAATTATGTTTTACATTACATTACATTATAGGCATTTAGCAGACGCTCTTATCCAGAGTGACGTACAACAAGTGCATAGGTTTCATGATGTAGAGGCGCAAAAGAAACACTAGAGTGAAGTAAGGATCGTAGTGCCAGAAGTGACCACATCGATCAGGACTCCAACCCTGTAGAGTAAGCTTGTTCAGCAAGCAAGAATCCTACCAAGTACAAACTAGCACTGGAATCACACCTAATCATACAAAACAATCCTGCCAGATACACTAACATAATCAAATTATCCTAGCTAGGTACAGTGAGCTGAACTATAGGCTAGGGAGGGGTGGGGAGAGGTGCAGCCTGAAGAGATGAGTCTTCAGTCTGCGTTTGAAAGTGGTGAGATTCTCTGCTGTTCTGACCATCACGGGGAGGTCATTCCACCAGCGAGGGGCCAGGACAGACAGCAGACGGGAGCGGGAAGTGCAGACGCGAAGAGGGGGAGGTGCCAAGCGTCCAGAGGTGGCAGAACGGAGAGGTCTGGCTGGTGTGTAGGGTCTGATGATCCTCTGGATGTATCCTGGTGCTGACCCCTTAGCTGCCTGGTATGCAAGCACCAAGGTCTTAAATTTGATGCGAGCCATAACAGGCCGCCAGTGGCGGTCAGTGAGCAGGGGGGTGACATGGGAATGTCTGGGGAGGTTGTAGACCAGACGCGCTGCAGCATTCTGGATGAGCTGCAGGGGTTTTATCAACATTATGAATACAAAGTGCAGATACAATTACTGTATCTTGGTGAAAATGCAAAAATGAAGTTGTTCTCCAGTTTTAAATGAAATACAATGAGATCATGTACATATAATAAGTAAAACTACGCATGTCCTGGATCATAAACTCCTTGACCATAAGAGTGCAAAATCTGAGCATAATATGTGGAAAATCTATGAAGCAAAAAGTAAGCAATATACCCTGATGTATCTTAATGTCTTCAAATCTATCCAAAATGCCTAAACTGTGCATTGTTGGAAATCATAATCTCATATTTCACTACAAATCAACTGTTTTGCTCATGATACTCACTGCTGCATCACAATCACGTGGGAATTACTATCTTTTCATCAGTATAGGTGCCTATTATATCTAGGGGTAAAAAAAACCTATCCAAAAAAGAATAAATGTTTTTTGTCCATTATAAAGTATATAAATTTGCCTCTTATGATGGTTTAAAATGAAACATTAATATCACATTAAAAATAAAGCAAAAGCATTGTGATATACTGTGGTACACATACCTAAAAATCTAATCATTCAGTCTTTTATGTTATTCTGTACTTTATCTTGTTGCTATTACGGAATATGGATTTTTGGTGGTGAAAGAATATTTTTATGAACTCCCAGATAGAAGCTATTGACCAGTAAGTGATGATTGGGGGGTATAGTCACAGATCAGACTGCAGTCAGGGGGTGCTTGTTAAATGTTAAACGACCTACATGGCAATACTCACACTTATAAACTGCATATTTCCAATAGTTGTTGTGTATCATTTTTTTTTTTACTGTTTTCCTTTTTTTCATATTACGAAAGTTAAAGTGTTGAAGAAGTCACTCAATAGAATAAACAACATTTTTAGGGTCACTAAATACTTATAATTTGTCAGCAAAGTCGGCTTGTTTTAGTGATTCTTACAGCCGGGTTTTGGAGGCGTGATGGGGGTGCAGTTTAATTAGCATGTTTGATTTCGTTGGCTATTGTCACTTTGTTTCGGTCAAGCCACCGCCCATAAATAAAGCCGTGTGGTAATAGCCTATGTTTGTTTACTGTGTGAGGTTGCTACAATGGCGGACGCTCAATCAGTAGGTGAGAGTATAAGCTTTCTAACGATGTATAACATGTCTAATTTTGCTTTTGGAATAGCGTTTTATAGGTTAGCGTGACCGAACATTTTCTTACCATGGCATTCGCTCTATATATGGTAGCATCAAAAGACGTTGCACCTAACGAAACGTTGTCAACGATTTTTCGTAATTCCTTGGAAAATACCATTATTATTGAGGACTTCTGGGCATAGCTAAGCCATATGTTTGCTGGTAGACCTATCTGACATCGTTTTCTGGAGCAAACAGAAGCGGATAGAACTGTCATTGATTTACTGTCTCTGTCTCCATCTACTGAACATAGATACGATTTCATCATTGCTATGTAAGTATTACTGCTCAAAATATTTCGGTTATATACGTTATTTTAGAAATTGAGTGTCTTTAAATAGGTTAGTGGTATTATGTAATGTGGATATTTCACACTGTAATGTAAGCGTTAGTTAGTAGTGTAATAGTTTTTGTGACGCATACAACAGTGATGAGGAGAGTGTTGAAACATTGCCAAAACGTGGTGGACGGCTGAAAATTGTTTTCATATCGTTTCATTCCCATACAAGAAAACATAGGAGTGTACAGAGTACAGAAATACATACAAGAGTTAATTATTACACATTTAGGTACTATGCAGCATTGCCTGACTATATTTTTGCATTATGTTTAAATTATATCTATGTTTCATCTTAAACCTTCATAAGGGGCTCATATGCTTTACAATGGACAAAAAATATTTTATATTATATTCCTTTTTGGAGAGATTTTGGATTTGTTTCTGGACCCTTAGCTATTTTAGACCAGTGTTAATAATTTAGACATTTTGGGTAGATTTGGAGATGCTGCTTAGTTTTTGCTTCATAGATCTTTAGTAGTTCTACATATCCACCCTTAGATTTTATGAACTTGTGGTCAAGAAGTTTTTGATCCAGGACATGTATTCTTTAACCCGCAATCTCCCAGTATTTCATTGCGAACTAAAAAAGGAGCAAATTCATTTTCGATTTTTTGCCTTGACCATTGCATTTGTGGCACTTTATTTCTTACAAAATTATGAATATAAAGTAATCTAAGCTAGTATTATAAATGGTACAAATGTATTGCTTCATTTAAGACATTTTTCTAGTCTCTGTGGTGTTCACATCTGGAGTTATAAAGCTTTAAATATGGTAACCCCTAAATGGGCAAGGATTGACAGGTACTCTATTGGTTGGGGTGGAGTTAACTAGCTATTGTTCCCACCCATTATCTCCCTGTGAGAAGTGTGAAAAGTTCAAGATCTTTCAAGGGGATTTTCTCTGCTACTTGATTTTAGGAGTACCAACATTCACATAAGCATATCTTCTTCAACTATTTTCAGATTTCAATGTATGACACATCATTTGAAAGCTTATAATCTGCACTTTCATAATATGTAAAAAACTGAAAAATGACCTTGCCCTACTTGAGGACCAAAACACCAGCACCTGTCACATATACTAATTAAGCTAGAACGTAGAGCTTGTTGCTTCCACTTGTAATTTTGTTTCGGGAGCACTGAATGTCTGAGTTGAACAATCTAAGGACACCGGCATCCTGGCCACTTGGGACTTGTGGGAAGGGGTTAAACTGAAGTTAGCTGGACAAAATTAACATTGAATATATAAGCCACCTGGTGAAGTCACACACTAACAGCAAAAATGAACGCATCATTTGTTACAGGCTCTTGTCAATGAAGGAGGATGTTCTAAAAGGCTTGATGTGAAGCAGCTTTAAAAAAAAAATGAATTCAGAATTCAGAAACTGTCAAGTTTAATTGTAATGGGGCTTACTGCGCTCAATAAAGGACAGACATTATCAGAAAGTACATACAAAATCAGGCTAATTTACTGACCATTACTCTAAAGGCCATTGACCATCTTTCAAAAGTCTATTTGCTCATCACTTGCAATATCAAAATGGACTGTGTCATGTCATGCAAAAGACTGCTCTGAGGTGTAGCCTAGGAAGTGTCTCTAACTACAGTAGATCTAGGAGCAGCTCAGCTCTGTACTGGGGCAGTTCGACATACAGGGGCACAACCGTCCCTTATTGCATAGTGTATGTACTATTCAAACTTAGAAAAACACCCCTCACATGCTGCACTGTGTGTGTGTGTCTCACAGAAACACTACCCCTCATTCTTACAGAAAGGCAACTCGCACAGATATTGTTCCCCTCTCACCGTCAGAATGATGCATGTGTGCAGTGCGAGTAGTCATTTTCCTGGCAACCACGTAAAATTTTTTTTTTTAATTACAAAAATATATCAGCTATAACAAAAGGACAGACTTTTATGAGTTGCATAATAACTCATAGAAAATAAAATATCCCCTCGGTTTCTTCCAGGTGATCATCTTTCATGCATTTCAATACTGCCAAGATTTATGTAATTGATTGCCCTGGAAGACATGTCAGTTCTCATTTATTTTTCAATTCACAATAATTAATTAAACACAGGCTTTCCTCATAGAAATACAAAGAATATATATATATATATATATATATATATATATATATATAATGCACTGAAGATTTTTGGCTTGAATCTCACAATAAGTCTCCAAGCGCTATGATGTATGAGCTAACTCAACCTTATGATGTATTGATGTGATATGGCTTTGTGACAGGTTAGTGATAGCAGCGTCTTTGAAGACCCTTAATTGTTTTATTTCAGATAATTGGATCCCATCTGGTTTAATCCCGCATCTGTGAGTCATTTTGAAGAGTTTCTTTTATCACACACTGTCTCGATTCTGTCGTTTTAGTTAAAAGACAGGCAGGGGTTAGTCTCTGTCTTGATCTATTCATTGCTAGGCAAACTGCTAAATGTAGAAATTAAAGAGGAAAAAAGCTGGAAAAAAAACATGGTTGCATTTCAATAATCCCCATTCATCAAAACAGCAGGGGGGAAAGCCAATAACAGGGCAGGAATTGTGCTCCCCTCCAACCACATTGTGGCCATTGAACTGTGACTTTCGACTTTGAGTCCTCCAGTATATAATGCCTTTTTTGGGAGTATGATTGCTGTGTGCCAGATTCCTGCATGAGGCAACCGTTGTGTCATGCTTATTGCATAGACACCACACATTGAGAAAGTATTTCAGATGTCCAACAGGCCGATGATATTATGCAACACAGTGAGAGTATAGCAGGGATATAGCCATGTAATAGATATTAAGAATTATCATTCAATTGTCAACATAGGAAGGGGGATGCAGGAAGCATTGGGTTGAGAAAAGATGTTTGTCCTACTACGGCCAGGAAAAAGAGGAGAAAGACACCCCCCCAAGAAAAAACAAACAGGAGCATAGTGACCTTAACCCTCTGGGGTCGAGAGCTCCGCCAGCGGAGCTCGGCAAGATAAAATGAACTTTCATTTCTATTTGGATGATTAACTTCACGAGTTGTTATCATACAGACGCAACAAAAACATTGACAGAAACCTTAGAATCGCAACATTCCAATGTGCCCATTGACAAATGATATGAATTGTTTTAAAAGTTCTAAATTTGATTAATTAAACCATGTATGCTTCGTTAATCCTTCGTTAACGACTCATTACTATGTGAATTTCGCTCATCAGGAAGTCCGCCCAAATCGCATTCACATGTTAACGACATTATAACTACTTTCCATAGAAGGAGAGTAGGGGAGGGGCAATGCGAGATCCATGTGAGAAATGCCAAGCCTGCGAAAGCAGGATAGAATGTCAAAGTGTAGCCTAATTCACTTCTTTTGAGGTAAACATTTCGTTTAATTTTGTAAAATGGTCCGTCCGGAAGCTGACATTGATGAAGAGCGGTGTCATTTCGAACAGCGAACTGATCCAGCTGAGGATCAACTTCATGAGTAAGTATATTTCTTATGATCATATTGGTAAATATGTGTACTGGATTACAATCTCTGTGTTTGTACGAATATCCAGCAATATGCGCGTTTGTAAATTCCCACACTACACTATTCCAAACTCAGAATTATAGGCTAGGCTCGCTGCATCTGGTTGTGTGTTAGAAGTAGCAGGTAGACTGTATTTCTTTTGATCATATTGGTAATAAATAGCCCGTGGCGTGGCTAGGATTCTAAAACTGATGTCCTCGCACAATCGATATTAGCATACTGTAAGTAAATTCGGGAAATAGCAATATAATAACCACTTAGCTAAACAGACCTAGCCTACTTCAGATTGAGGCATTGTTATTGATGAGTTGCGTGTAGTTGAGCTGGAATATCAATGGTTATTTAGTTAGGTAATGTTGTTTTGTTGATTGCTTGCATTATTTGTAAATGTGTGCTGTATTACATTCTCTGTGTGTTTGTAGGAATATTCACTAATATGCGCGCTTGTAAATTCCCACACTACGAACGATTCTAACCATTGCTTCTCAAAATTATAGGCTACCTCTCTGCGTCTGGTTGTGTTTGTTTGGTTCTTTGTTTGTATATGATGTAACCATGTCACATTTCTTAAGTTTTGTTCTCATTAGTTAGTGGTTTGCCCCTTTTTTGTAAAGCACATTTAATTTTCACCTGTTGAAGGAAATGTGCTATATAAATAAAGTTTGATTTGATGTCACATTTCCTAACAATTTTGTTTTTATCATATTTACAGAGATGCTGATCAGGAAACACGGCCTAGTTCACCACTAGCTAAGAGGCCACGCAAGCGTAGCAAGAGTACACCAGTCTCATCTCATCTTCCATGCGTATAGTTTGCTTCAATAAATGTTCTGAAAATCAAAAGATGTCTTTGTTTCTTGTCTTCTAAATGGCTCACTGAGTCTTTGTCTTAGTGGTGGGGAGGCATGCGGCCAGGTGTGAATAGCCTACTTAGCTGGCAGGTCGTCCTACCCAGAAATGGCCTTTCTGTCGTCATTACAGAAAGGCCATTTGCCCTCCCATTCTCACCTGGTGTTGAAAAATAGTAGTCACAACACTAACCTTTAGCAATTTATTTTATATTTCTCATTGGATTTGCTAAAATATTTTGTCATCTTTTGATACCCAAGACCTTGCTGAACACATTGCAGCGACCAAAAATCTTAGTCACAATTGTTTAGTGTGTTTTATTACAACATTCCTGCGCATGTTCAAAACTACTGTTTACAGTTTGTGTGTTTTTAGAGCAATTTGCAATCCACATATGTTTATGACCTACTTACTGCTGCCATATTATTGTAGCTGAGTTTGTGCTGAAAACAGAGATATGAAACACTTTGGAATCACTGCATATAAAGTTGATGAAATTTACACAAATGTCAGAGCATGGCACAATCACCAGTGTAACTCATTTTACCCATAGACCCCAGAGGGTTAATAACCCAAGCCTCCAGGAGCTCCATTTGGGCCAGTTACAATTCTCTTTGCTACCAGCCATCTGCCTAATCACCTGCAACACAGAAACAAATGGAAATGAGAGCAGGGAATGGAGAGGACTGTAACATAGAATAATAAAAGTATTGCTACAACAAATCAACAAATGGTAAAATCATGCATTCAAAAACCATGTGTCCAAAAACCACGTCAACACATGTGAAGAGTCTGCATGTGAACTATAAAAATAAGATGAGCGTGGGAAAAGGTAACATGCTAATTTGAGTCACAGGTTTTGTTTTCACGTGGAAATTTACATTCATTTCATTCCCATGTAAAATTGTCCAGTTAATGTGAGATTGTCTTTTAACATATTTTTATTCACGTGAAAATGATAAATACACAGGTGAAATTGTGATTTTCATATGTGAAAAGCCTAATTTTAAATGTGATTTTTTCAAATGGGATGCGATCATTAGGGTTGCATCCTGTTCAAGTTCTCATTGGATTTTCTGATATTTAACATTTTCTTGTGGAACCATAGTCTTATTTTATGTCTCTTATTTGCACTCTCAATAGTACAATCTAACGTTTCTGCATTGTATCGACATGGTTGAAAATTTGCTTTGTAACCCAACATACTATTATTGCATAAACTATATTTAAATGAAAAAACTAGCAGGCTAGCATTACACATATACTGTCGCTCATAGCTAGCATTCTGTTTGCGTGGGGCTGTCATTTGGTGTAATAAACTTATAATGAAAAAATGGCATACACCATTGGAAACATTATACTGAGTATGAGTAATGAATGTCTGAGTTGAACAATCTAGGCACGCCGGTGTGCCGACCACTACTGCTCGCAATGGTGTTTGACGAGCAAGGAGAAGGGGAGGGTAATGTGAAGATGAAGGCCTCCACTAGAAGTGTGTTTAAAATGTTTTAATGTAATATAGAAATGTTTGTAATGTAATATAGAAATGTCTGTTTTAACACATTACTTCAGTCTACCTTAACTCTCTGGGGTCTAAGGGTAAAATGAGGCACACTGGTGATTGTGCGATGCTCTGACATTTGTGTAAATTTCATCAACTTTATATACAGTGATTCCAAAGTGTTTCTTATCTTTGTTTTCAGCACAAACTCAGCTACAACAATATGGCAGCAGTAAGTAGGTCATAATAATGTGTGGATTGTAAACTGCTCTAAAAACACACAAACTGTAAACAGTAGTTTTGAACATGCACAGGAATGTTGTAATAAAACACACTAAACAATTGTGAATAAGACTTTTGGTCACTGAAATGTGTTCTTCAAGGTCTTGAGTATCAAAAGATGACAAAATATTTTAGCAAATCCAATGAGAAATATAAAATAAATTGCTAAAAGTTAGTGTTGTGACTACTATTTTTCAACACCAGGTGAGAATGGGAGGGAAAATGGCCTTTCTGTAATGAATATGCATTGGGTAGGAATACCTGCCAGCTAAGTGGGCTATTCACACCTGGCCGCATGCCTCTCCACCACTAAGACAAAGACTCAGTGAGCCATTTAGAAGACAGAAACAAAGACAACTTTTGATTTTAGAACATTTATTGAAGTAAACTGCATGGAAGATGAGATGAGACTGGTGTACTCTTGCAACGTCTGCCTGGCCTCTTAGCTATTTATATAGCACATTTCCTTCAACAGGTGAAAATTAAATGTGCTTTACAAAAAAGGGACAAACCACTAACTAATGAAAACAAAATTTATGAAATGTGACATCATATACAAACAAAGAACCAAACAAACACAACCAGACGCAGAGAGGTAGCCTATAATTTTGAGAAGCAATGGTTAGAATCATTCGTAGTGTGGGAATTTACAAGCGCGCATATTAGTGAATATTCCTACAGACACACAGAGAATGTAATACAGCACACATTTACAAATAATGCAAGCTATCAACGAAAAAACATTAGCTTAACTAAATAAACACTGATATTCCAACTAAACTACACGCAACTCATCAATGACAATGCCTCAATCTGAACTAGGCTAGGTCTGTTTAGCTAAGTGGTTATTTTATTGCTATTTCCCGAACTTACTTAGAGTATGCTAATATCGATTGTGCAAGGACATCAGTTTTAGAATCCTAGCCACGCCACTACACGCCAGGCATGAGCTATTTATTACGAATATGATCGAAAAACATACAGTCTACCTGATACTTCTAACACAACCAGACGCAGAGAGCCTAGCCTATAATTTTGAGATGCAATAGTTCGAATCGTTCGTAGTGTGGGAATTTACAAACGCGCACATTGCTAGATATTCCTACAAACACACAGATATGTTGCAATACAGTACACATATTTACCAATATGATCATAAGAAATATACTTACGCATGAAGTTGATCCTCAGCTGGATCAGTTCGCTGTTCGAAATGACACCGCTCTTCATCAGTGTCGGCTTCCGGACGGACCATTTTCCAAAATTAAACAAAATGTTCACCTCAAAAGAAGTGAATTAGGCGACACTCTGTGACATTCTATCCCGCTTTAGCAAACTTGGCATTTCTCACATGGATCTCGCATCGCCCCTCCTTTAGACTCCTTCTATGGAGAGTAATTATAATGTTGTTAACATGTGAATGCGATTTGGGCGGACTTCCTGCTGAGCGAAATTCACATAGTAATGAGTAAAGTTTAGCGAAGCATACATGATCTAATTAATCAAATTTGGAACATTTAAAACAATTTATATTATTTGCCAATGGGCGCATTGGAAAGTCGCGATTCTAAGGTTTCTGTCAATGTTTTTGTTGCGTCTGTATGATAACAGCACGTGAAGTTAATCATCCAAATAGAAACAAAAGTTAATTTCATCTTGTCGAGCTCCGCCGGCGGAGCTCTCGACCCCAGAGGGTTAAAGCAGGAGCTGACCACTAGGGGCCCCAGGCCCCACAGCGCTTACAGTGTGAGTTGACCACTAGGGCCCCCAGGCCCCTCGGTGCATACATCGAGCGCAACACCTGGGCCCCTTGGTACATACAGTGCATGCTTAAAACGAGAGCCTCTCGGAGAGTACAGTGCTGTACAACTGAGCCACTGGTTGGCACGCTACAATATGCTGTGGCATGATACAATTCACCAACAAGTCTGTTAATTCTGCATAACAGGACAGTTTGAAGGGCGTCATATTATGGCAAGCCGTTCGTTATTTGACTTACCGTAACTAGCTATCCCTTTATTTTAGCTAGCTGCCTATTTTCCCTAGCTAGCTGCCCATATGATTCAGCTTGTTAACAGAAATGAATTAGCTCATGGGCATATATTTCGGGGGGGACGCAGGGGATACGTCCCTCTCAATATTTAGAACATGTGCATTTGTCCCCCCCAATAAAAACATGAAAGAAGCATTCCCACCATGAATTGAATCAGAAAAGGCACAAATTGGTGTATAAAAATTCACCAGAATGCAGGAAATTAAGTGTTTGATGCTCACAATTTTCTGGGGGAGGACCCCCGGACCCCCCGCTTCATGTGTCCCCCCAATGTTCAAACAAAACCTACGCCATTGAGTTAGCTAGCTGCCATGTTTACCAGCTAGCTGCCCTTACAACCAAATTAGCTGCACTAAAAAGCCAGCTGGTTCACTAACTATCAGCCTAAAACTCAGCTGTCTAACTAGTTAGGTGGCACACAACTTAACTAGTTAGTTAGGTGGCATTTGTTTGCGGGTCATCTGCGTGAAAGGGGTATAAGATAAAAGGGGTAGCTAGCTACAGTGGGTTGAATAAATGTTAAAACAGCATGCCAGTCATGATGCTTAAATCAAAGCTAGCTAACTATTAGTGATATTAGTTCAAAACTATTATTTGTTCTATTATTTGGGGGGGGGGGGGGGGGCTCCAAAAGACATGTGCCCAGGGGCCTCACGGGACCATGATCCGGCCCTGCCAATACCCCCGCTACCATGGTCACAGATGATAGCAGGTGTTTTGGATCTTGGGCAGCTCCTTTTGGCCTCCGATCTTTGCTTTTGCCAGCACTCTGATACAAGTGAATCTTGGACTCATATGTGCATAAGACCTTTTTCCCCAGAACTGCGCAGGTACTTTTAGGTATTCTTAGCAAACTGTACAATGGCCATCCTGTTTTGGCAAAGTCTTCTGCGGACAGTAGACACTGACATATCTACGCCTGCCTCCTGAAGAGCGTTTCTGATCTGTCAGACAGGTGTTTGAGGTTTTTTTTTTCATTATGGTGAGAATACTTTGGTCATCAACTGTCTTCCTTGACCTACCAGGCCCTTTGTGATTACAGAACTCACCAGCACTCCGTTTCTTCTTTATGATGCTCCAAACAGTTAATTTGGTAAGCCTAAGAGTTGGGCTATATCTAATCAGTTTTTTTCTTATTTCTATGCCTCATAATGGCTGTTTCTTGAATGAAATGGTAAATGGACTGCATTTATATAGCGCTTTTATCCAAAGTGCTTTACAATTGATGCCTCTCATTCACCCATTCATACACACACTCACACACCAACAGTGAAAGGCTGCCATGCAAGGTACCAATCAGCTCGTTGGGAGCAATTAGGGATTAGGTATCTTGCTCAGGGACACTTCGACATGCCCAGACAACCGCTCTTACCTCCTGAGCTATGTCGCCCCATATGTTCTTGTGTTAACAAATGCCAGTAACAGACTTCAAAGGCAATAAAAAGCCTAGAATCAAGACTAAATACTGAAAGCTCTCCCATACCTGCATTAAAGAAGCAAGTGAACACACCTGGCTAATCAGAAACACCTGTGAAGCCATTTGTCCGAAACATTACGGTGCCCTGAAATGGGGGGACTACGGATAAAACGTTCTGTTATTTTTTACACAGAGAAACAGAAATGTCTGAATGAATGAATCATTACATTTATTTAGCACTTTTCTGAACGCTCAAAGTGCTTTACAGTGATGAGTGGGAACTCACCTCAACCACCACCAATGTGTAGCACCCACCTGGGTGATGCACGACAGCCATTTTGTGCCAGAACACTCACCACACATTAGCTAAGGTGGAGAGGGAGAGAACTTTTTTTTTTTTTTGCCAATTAAATCAGGGGGTGATTAGGTAGAAAGTTTGAGAGATCCAGGTTGGGAATTTAGCCAGGACACCGGGGAACCGCCTACTCTTTGCGTCAAGTGTCATGGGATCTTTAATGACCACAGTGAGTCAGGACCTCGGTTTAACGTCTCATGTGAAAGATGGGTATAAAAACACCCTTAAATAAAAGCTGAGAATCTACACTTTAACCAGATGTGAATTGTTTGATTACAAATCTGAAATTTTGGAGTAGAGAGCCAAATCAAGGAAAAATGTTTTTACCAGATATTATGGAGCTCATTGTATTTTAAATTTGTAACAAAGCTTAACTTAAGTACTTTATGTGAATCTGTATGTAATTCTGTTCAGGGGATATCCAAGACACATTTATACATACTGTATGCTTTGGACATATCCCTATGTGGTTTGTGTATTTGCCAAGGATTTATCATCTGACCTCCATGTTTAGCTCTGCCAGAGAGAGAGACGGCGAAAAAGCCTGCAATCTCTGTTAAAGTGCTCATGGGGTGTTCTTGAAAACTATGAGAATTCCTACCAGTAGGAACTTGGATAAAATTAGCTTCATCTGATGGAGATTTAATCTGATCTGGAGATTAGAATTACAGGACGAACAGTGAAAAGGTTTAAAATGTGATATTTTTCTGCTTATAAGTCTTAAATTGAAGATCTCCGTCTTGTGCTCAGTAATGCAGCCCTATCTCCTTTCACTTAACGAGTATATTAGTAGACCATCTTGAGAGTAGGGACACTGAAACTGTTCACAGAAGGAAATAAAGCACTTGATTTAAACCAATACCATTATATCAAACCAACATTAACATAAACTCTGTTTCACTTAACACTTGTTCTTAAATCTCATGAAAATCAAACACAGCAACCCAAGCTGTCCAAAAAGGAATTTTTGAATTAGAAGTCAGCTGTCTTGCCATGTAATGGTTCACCAGATAGCGGTTGACCATCACCCTCCAGGGATAAGGACTATTTCTGCCTGAACCCTCAAGACAGGAAAACCCCCTCAGAGACATCAATGTAGAGTCATTTCCATTTCAAAGATCCCTCAAGAAAACTTGCTTGTCCAGGAATTAGAGAATATAAGGGGATCAGGTTGTACTCCTCACTGTACACTGCCAAACTGCTGCTTTGGAAACTTTGAGATGTGCTTATTTCTGGCAGAAAAATGCCAGGCTCTGATTGATATGACAGGCTTTTGAGGCAACAGTTTTATGGGTTCAGATGGCTTAATCTGAGAAATGGTTGAAAAGACTTCAAGGAAAGGAACACAAGAATTATTTGCCAAATGTGTTTTTAATATGCTTTTAATCATTTTTCATTAAGGGAATGGTTTACTAAAACCAGTATAATATTTTCCCCAGGCTTCAGCAGATAAAGTCATCCCATGCGTTAATGTGAACATCTTTGAAACTGTAAACTTCTCTGTGATACTGTGCAAAGACAGGCAGTGGCTTGACAAAATGTGTTTTTCATTTGGTGTGGATAGGAATACTCACTTTCTCACATGCACTGCAACCCTGAACTTATCTAGACATTACCCGGAGGAGCTGTATGTGAGAACGCAAATGTCCATATCGGTTGGACCGGACATTAAACAGATTTTACTCTGCCAGCTCCCTAGCGCAAAGTCTGTGTAATGTCCGATTGAGCCCATGTGTGAATAGAGCAGGTCATTGTCCGGATAATTCACAGCGAGGGAGTGGGCGAGTTGATGATGTTTCTATCATGCGACTGGCGCGAAACCGGAAGAATACAAACATCCGAAGGTGAAGAAGAAGGGTCATTTACACAAAGACGGCAACGAAAATGTCTAACTGGAGAGACGACAAGATTCGGGAACTTTTGTCGGTAAGGGCCGACGCCGAAATCGTCAGACAAATTCAAGGAACGGAAAGAGACTCGGTTGTTTATGATCAAATTACGAACCGGCTACATGACCGCGGTGTAATCCGAGCCAAGGCGCAGGTGAACAGCAAACTAAAAGCACTCAAAAGGCAGTACCATCAGGTCATTGACCACAATGGCCGGAGTGGAAACGACCGCAAAACATGGTGCTATTTTCGTTTGTGCGAGGCTATATGGGGTCCGAGTCACTCGACGAACCCTGTGGGTTTGGTCGGGAGCATGGAGACGGCCTCCGCCTCAAGAAGCCAGGAGAGACGCTTTCCACCTCGAGTTGCCCTGAGACGCCATCTACCTCGAGTTTCCCCGAGACGCCATACAGCGACACTGAAGAGCAGACTCTAGTCCATGAAACTGATGTGTCGATCAACGATTCGGTTTTAAGTACAGGTAAGATTATATTTGACCTTTATTGCTAATATTTATTTGTGTAGCCTAGCTACTTGCATGATACAGAGCACAACAGAAGTAATGGATAAAGGCTAACAATGCTAGCTGGCCTTGTAACTACTGTTAAACTAATGTTGTTCTTGTTGCTATTGTTAGAGTCGTTGTGTCGTTCTCCACCTAAGAAGAAGAGGAGGAGGAACCAGACACGCTCAGAAAGGTTATCTGCAGAGATGAGGGGCCTGTTCAGTGAGATTGACAAGGACTTCAATGAGCGAGAACAGCTTTGGTTGTTGGAGCAGCAGGAGTACAAGGAGCGGGTATGGAGAGAGGCACGGGTGGAGAAGGCGCAGGAGATGGCCGTTCTTCCGGACATGACTTCTCTACTCTGACAAATGGTCCAGCGGATGCCTGCCATGCAGCCTCAATACCCTCACTCAGCACACACCTCCTGGAGTAAAGACCCATGCTACCGCCACAACCAGAGGCAGGGCCCTACTTTCACCGACCTCTGAAAGACTTCATACTCCCAATTGTACTATTTTTCATATATACTGTTCACAGAAAAACAATGTTTGCCACCCTTTTTGATAGTCTGTTCCATTCTATACTGTTTTTGTTAAACCAGTTGCACTCTTTGTGTGATTTTATTTTCAAACTTTATATTTTTACTATTACTGTATATATTGTTTTCTAGGTATATTGTTATATGGTATATTTTTCATATTGTTTACAGACAAGTGAATGTTTGCCATCCTTTGTAATGGTCAGTTCAATTTTACGCCGTTTGGGTGTTGTTTACAACCCAGTTGCATCTATTATATATTGTATTATATATTATATCTAAGTATATTTCATTTTTGTATTTAGACCAAAAATAAATAATACTGTTATTGTGACTAATCAGTAGTTGGTGTGTATGCGTCATATGTGTACATACATATATTGCAAAATGAGACACGTAAGCTATAGTGTTTCTCAATTCTGGTCCTGGGGACCCCCTTACCCTGCATGTTTTAGATGTGATTCAAATGAACATGCAGGGCAGGGGGTCCCCAGGACCAGGATTGAGAAACACTGAGCTAGGACACCATTCAATAGAAAAGGGTCAAACAACAACAAATGGTGTACATTGAAGGAACTTCATTTAAAAATCAGACGGAGATGTTTTTTAAAGAATGCTCATCATTGCTTCTCGTATCTGTTGTGTGCTACCTACCTGGGGTGCATGAAAGACCTCAGTGTCAGGCTCTTGTGGGAGGTCAGTAGCAGCATCAATGTTCCACTCAGCCAAAAATTTCTCTTTGCTTATCTCGCAAAACTTGTGCAGTATGCAGCAAGCAGCAACAATTGTCAAGCATTATAGAAATGTCTACATCACTGCACTTGGCAAGGCACCTCCAACGGCCCTTCAAACGTCCAAATGCATTTTCGACTACCATTCGAGCAGAGCTTAAACGGCAGTTGAAGGTGTTCTGTTCGGGTGTCAGGCGATGGTGATGGGTGAACCCTTTCATTAGCCGCTTCTTCAGAGGGTAAGCTACGTCTCTGATGAGATGGATGGGTACTTCCACACCGTCTGCATTCATGGATTTCTGTTCAGAAAAATATAATACAGATAGATTTGTTCTAGGTTAGATTGTTACCTACTATATTGAGGTGCTGGTGGAAAAAAACACACACACACACACACATGTGGTGGACCAACATACATAGCCATTCACAAGATATGTGTTTTTACAGGTCAGTGAAAATGCCTAGCTGGGCTGCAGCCTAGGAAATGAAACACAGTCATTGTTGATACGTACCTCACGGGGAAACAAGTAACCATCTTGTTCTTCAGCCATCTGGAAGATAGGAGAGTTGCCAAGCACTCTTGTGTCATGTGTTCGACCAGGCCACCCCACGTGTATATCTGTGAAGCTGAACACGTGAAGAAATCACCATGAGCAAATCATACCACATTCCAGCAGTTAATATTTAGCTACAATTATAACAGCGCTAATATTTAATATGTATTATATAAATAGTAATTGTCATGGGGCTACCCTGTGCCCTGTAGAGTAAGATGAACGCACCTTAATACAAACCTGCATTGGTATTCATTTCTACTGATAACATCATGCCGGCGTAAGGAAATGTTTGATAATTGCTTTCTGTGTATAGGGTAAATGACTACTCACAAACCACTATTGGTTGTCAATCCCTGCAGGCTATTGTGCGGTCAGGAGGCCTACCAACTTTAATAGTGCAAAATAATCATTTGCAGGCGATCTAGCAGTGCACAAGGCATATTGATTCATTTTGTGATTGTTACATGTTTAAAACAAATGAGAGAGAGAAATAGAATATATTTTTCTAGAGTTATTTATTGAAACGATGTTGTACAATTGAAATGAGCACTGTTTGTTACCTTTCTGTCTCCCGCACTTCCGTTCCTCTGTTTTAGAACTGGAATTGCCAAACCGGAGCTGGGAGAATCCAAGTCCATTTCTAGGGGGGAGGGGAGGGAATGTACCGAGTGCGGTAGAGTGCAGGGGTGTTTTGTAATTATTTGGGAATAGACTTAAAGTGCCCATAATAAGGTGAAATTGATTTTAAATAACTTGTTGACTTTACAAATGAATAATGTAACATATTGTGTATTGCAGCCGAGGTAAAATTGTTTGTTGTTTGATAATTGATTAATTATATTTGGTTTGTCTCAGCAGGAGGAGCTACAGCCTATATAAGCTGGGGATAGAGCTCCTGGAAGGGGGATGTGTGTTTTGCCTGTCATTGTTCCTCTGACAACGGTCTCTGTTAGGGCCCAGTTTAAAAGGGCATAGACTACAGCTGCAGAGTTTTTTTTTTTTTTTGCTAGTTGTATTGTTTGTTTTGTTTCCCTTTAACATTTTGAGATGGTCTTTTTCTTTTTTTATTGTTTCTTTTTTTGTTTTTGTTTTTCTTTCTTTTCCCTTTCTTCATTTTTGGCATTTTTCTGCGCTGTACATTTGGACCACTGCTGTAAATAAAGACCTGGTGACTGCTAGCAACTGCTTCTAAGCCTCGTCCTGTATCATCAAAGCTTGGTCCTCCTAACAATAATAATACTTACCAGAAATTTTGGTCTACAACCCCTTGCAGTACAATGGAATACCATCCTTTCCGATTGTAATAAGAGGCTGGATCATCACTTGGAGCAATAACAGGAATGTGGCTTCCGTCAATGGCACCTGCACATATAGGATAACCTTGCTCTGCAAATCCATCTACGGTCTTCTGAAGTTATTCCCCTTTCGGCAGGCAAATGAAACGCTTGAACAGGTTGTCCTTACAGCAGATGTAACTTTGCGCACTAGGCCACATACAGTGGACAGTCCTACACCAAAGAGACAGCTTATTGTTCTATACTCGGTCGGTGTGGCGTACCACCAAAGAATAATGGCCAGTCTCCGATGCGGTTCAAGTTGTTTTCGCCATCGTGTAATCTTTGTGTTAGTGCGGGTTTCACCAGATGTAACACATACTCAAACGTACACCGGGGCATGCGAAAATGACTCCACTGCACATCGTCAAAGTTCTGCAAAACATCTGCCCAGAATATTTCCCCGCTCGGTCTCTTGCACTTCCATATGGCCTTCTCACGCTGCTGCTGGACACAGATCCAAAACGCTGCAGCTTTCTTTCTCCGGTGGGATCTTTGTGCACGGAGTGTAGCTGCTTCGTACTCTTTTATGCTTGCCTGTATATTGCCTTCCACTCTTTCACTGATATTGCGGATACGTCCAAATACATGTAGTATTGATAGCAATGCAAAAAAAGTCATCATTACAGATGAGTCGGTAGCCTCGTCCGCCATCTTCAATGTGCTGTAAATAAAACACTGCGATTTCCGCAGCGTATTTTTTGCGTCATGTCCTGCCTCCTGTACGCTCTACCCAGGCGCCACCTCTCGCCTAAACCAAACGGAGTATTTCCAGTAGGTGAGAATGCGTCTGACACGGACAATCTCCTGTTGTGTGCTACATGTGTGAAAGGGCAACTCCGGACCTGATTCTCTGGACATTGTCTGGAGTCATGAGAAAATGGCTTCAGAAAGAAAGGACAGTGAAGGGTCAAACAAACTCAGAGGAGGGTGTGGCTAAGACACATTCATCCAAAGACCAATTAGATTGCAATCACAGTACCCTTAAGGACTCCACGGTTGACACAGTATGGCAGCAATCTTTTCAATCCTTGATTTTAATAAGGGAATTTAAGTTAGTGTTCTTTTTTGCACAGAGTTTGTACCTTTGACAGTAAACTAAGCAGTTCCTGATATATTTTGTCATAATTTTCCATTCCAGGAAATATCATGTGGCTAACCAAACCTTTTTGCTGCTGCAAAATTAATCTGTTTCTGCTGGTGTGTGCTGTTTTAACAGGGAGCTTGGTGCCGAGTGAAACATTGTTCCAGCATTTATTTCTAATTGGCTACCAAGGATAAGATAGGGACATAAAATTTTAAGTGGGCACTGATTTAAACCCTGATTAACCCTGGTTAGCCTTCATTTCTATATGTTTAACTCCTATGTTTACGCTACATAATTCCAGGACCCACATTTAAACCAGAAACTAGCCATTGAGCTGGAACAAAATTAACCTCTTAGCACACATTCCAAATCTGGCCAATCCTTGCCCATTTAGGGGGTACCCTATTTAAAGCTTTATAACTTGTATATATACAGCAGGTTAAACTATACATGTCCTGAATCAAAAACTTGTTTACCACAAGTTCATAAAACCTAAGGGTGGATATATAGAACTACTAAAGATCTATGAAGCAAAAACTAAGCAGTGTACCCAGCGTCTCCAAATTTATCCAAAATGTCTAAATTATGCATTGCTGTAAATCACAACATATTCACGTATTTCACTACAAATCAACTGTTTTGACTCAAGAAACTCACTGTTGCATCATTTTCAAGTGGGAATTACAAACTTTCCCTCAGTACAGTGGTCTAAAATATCTAGGGGTCCAGAAACATCCAAAATGAACAAAATGCTTTTTGTTTATCATAAAGCATATAAATGAGCTCCTTATGAAGGTTTAAGATTAAACATTCATATCAGATTTAAAAATAATGCAAAAATATTGTCACAGAATGCGGTACAGTACCTAAATGTGTAATGATTCACTCTTGTATGTATTTCTATTCTCTACTCTCGTATGTTTTCTTGTATGGGGATGGGATGACATGAAAACAATTTTCAACCATCCACCACTAGTGATGGGCAAAGCAGTTCTTTTCAGTGTACTGAATCATTAGAATCAGTTAATTAAAAAGATTTGTTAAAAAGATTTGTTCACCGAAATGTTCAATGCTTGACCAGAGCTCCGACTGCGTAGTCCCACTCACTGAACTGAAACACAGCCGAACGTTCAATTCATCTCACTAACTAGTGAACTGAGAATGGTCGTTCGTGAAGGATAAGCCAGTGAGCTGAGAATTTAGTTGGATAAAGATTAGGGGTGTGAAAAAATCCAACGTACCGAAAAATCATACTGAAAACAACTGACGGTTAGTAGCCTACCGAAAATGAAAATAGGCAAACCGCAGTTCATATATTAGCACATTATTTTATTTTAATTGAATTTAGTTTTCCAGTTTAAAAAGTATTGTTACAACCCCTGGCTCTCAGGTTGCAACAAAGAATGGGGGACACATGAAATCATTAAAGTAATAATCTCAAAGATTTTCATTAAAATAAATGTCTGTTAAGTCACTATCTATCGCCGAATTAGGTAACACAATGGTGATTGAGCCTATTATTATATTAATTTATATTATTATTATTATAATAATAATTTATGATTAAAGAACTGGATGTCTGTCGCGACATTCCCGGGAAAAAATTCACAAGCGGCGCATAGTTAGTGACGCGTTTTCCATCACCCATCAGTGGTTGGTCCGCCAGAGAGGATAGGCGGAGCTAACGCAACAGGCTCGCTCTTCAATTCACATGTGTGTGAGTGGCCCATTGTTTTTTCCGATGTCTGGTAGCGTTACAATAACAGGGAAAGGGAGGGGAGGGGGAGGGGGGTTATGGAACCCTAATAAGTTTTTGCGTAACATGAGGGGTCATATTTGTTGATGTAGATTTCGTATTACATTTGATGACAATGTAACGTTACTAAATTACATAGCTATTTGCACAGCTAACGCTAGCTACCGGACCATGTCACGTTGCGCACAGTATCCATCTCTCATATCAGGTAACGTTGCGTTAGCTAGCTAGCTAATGTAATTAACACAATCTAATGTCAGTTAACAATTATAAAAAACGCCAGCTAGCGCTACCGACCGATACCGACCTCGCAAACCATCTCTCGAATGCAATGCTACCTTGTTGCAACGTTGCAATGTACAGTTCAGATCACTGATTTGCAACGAGACTGGATGCAACTTGCAAAATTCCAAGACGTCTGATTGTAAACGTTCTAAAACTGCACTTGGCGATTTGTCAAGGTGGGTCTTTTGAGACCCCAGGCAACAGCTTCAAACGCTCTGCAACTAACCAGTTCACCACTGCAATTTTCTCTGCAACATTCTAAAACATTCTCATTGATCTGAACTGGCCATGTTACCGTTATTTACATTGCCATCAAGTTCATCAATATATTGATCGGAATAAAGCTGGGGTATAGGTGGAGCAGGTCTGATTTCTGTGTAAAGATGTCAAGCCAGAGAAAATAAGTAGTATAAATATGGCAGTATGGATTAGCGTTGTTATTATTTTATTAAACTTCCTCATATGTTCCTTCAGCCTTGATGCCCTTTTTTTGATGAAATCTCCTTTGTTTTTGTTTTATTCTTCTTGTTCTGATTGCTAATTTAGCACCCAGCTCAGCTTTATTCTCAAACAGTTTAGCTAGCAAAACCAGAAACACCAGGGGTTACATTTTGCAAGGCAGTTGTTTCAAAAAATATTACACAACAGTCATTCACAAAAAAGACTGTTTATTGTGCACGAGATACATAATTGCACGAGCCACAGCGAATCCCGCGAATTCTTCTCTGCAGTGTAAAGATGTTCATACTGGGCAAAAGGTAGATAAAAACCGTTTGTGGAAATTGATCATCACTAATTATACCCCAGGTCTGCTACAGCATTTTAACCCGGGTCGGCAGTGTAAAGACAGTTTAAGTTAGCCTAATGTTAGACAACGAATGAGTATGTACATAACGTTACTTTTATAACAACCATTTTTTATTCAGTAAATAGTAAGTGTTATAGTTGGCGTGGCCCAGGTGCCAACTGACTGACGTCACACAGGCGACACTGGTTGGATCCGGTTGGATCTATGGTGTGGTAGGGTGGGCATGGTTTGGCGTCGGCTGTAGAGAGAGTGACAGGAGCGGCTCTCGGATCCATCGTCACAACTGTACGGCGGAGGTAATCAGCACCGATAATTGTTAATTTTTTGATTGCGCTGATTGCCTCTAATTGTTTTCAACAATGAGCCTGGCGTTTAAAAGGTCGAGACCGGGAGCCTTTAAATCAGCTGACGACGGAAAGAAAAGACATATGTTTAAATTGTCATAAAAGCCGGTCGGCTAAAATAAACGAGCAAACGAGTGCTGAAAGAAACTGTCTGTCTCCCGTGAGTGTGTGTTGGAAGGTAGGAGGGGTGGCACTCATCTTGCCACATATGGGAAGTGAGGTCCAAAAACACACCTGCAATTACCGCTTCTCGCCATTGGTACCGCCATAGAGAACAAAATGGAAATCTTCGAGATTGTAACTTTAAATAATCAAATAATTTATGAACAAAAGTAATGAATTGAACTACATAAAATAAGTTTAGTACATGAGCGTCAGTAGAATCAGTGGTGTAAGTGAGTGTGTGTGTGTAGAATATGTCGTGTGTGTTGCAAGGTGTGAACCAAAGAATAACCTAACTAATGAAGTGTGCAGCGGACTGGGGAGAGCCCGCACTGGGAACTGGCAGCAGCCTTTATGCTGGAGGACACAAACGGGTCCAGGTGTACGCCCTCAGCTCTAACGAGCCATCTCCCAACCTAGAATGACACAAAGTAGAATAGAAATGAACAGAAACAACCCAAAAGGGGGCAGGTCATCACAGTATAGACAGAGAATTTTCCTGCAGAATATTTAATAGCCAAAGAACCAAGCACTTTCTTTCCCTATTTTTAATAAAATGTTTTCGTTTCAGTTTTATTCTAAACAGTTTAGTTTGAAAGAAACTGTATGATATGGCCATTTTATTTTACTAAATTTCCCAAAATGGGTTGTTTTAGCCCTGGATGCTGATTTTTCGTTTTCTCATAAAATAGTACTTCTTCGAGACGTAAAAAAAAAAAGTCTTATTTCATTGAATTTGAACAGCACACTTAAAAGTGATGTTTGATTATTATCCATTTATTATCCATTATTCCATACCGTACCCACTCTCCTCCCCAGAGACTCCTCGCTCCTTGCATTCGCTACCAGCAAGAGGAACAAAGCCACGCCCTCTGGGGACGAAATTGTACCGTTCCATAAGCTCTATATCGTGATACGAACCGTACCGTCAGTTCAGTGTACCATCACATCCCTAGTATCTTACATTCAGTGAACGAATCACTGAACTGATAGTCTGTGATCGATAGTCAGTCAGTGAACGACCAGTCCATGTTCGCTCGCAACTGACTGAGAGCTCAACTGAACTGACTGAGAAATGAATGGATCGTTTCAGGAAGTGATTCAGTTCAGTTCATTCACCCAAAAGATTTGTTCTTTTGAACAAATCATTCGCGAACGACACACAATCCACCACGTTTTGGCAATGTTCCAACTCTTACGTCATCATTGTTGCATGCATCGCAAAAACTATTAAACTACTAAGGAACGCTTACATTACTGTGTGGAATATCCTCATTATAAAATACCAGTAACCTATTTAAAAACACTCAATTTCAAAAATAACATATATAACCAAAATATTTTGAGCAGTAATATTTACATAGCAATGATGAAATCTTATCAGTGTTCAGTAGATAGAGACAGAGACAGTAAATCAATGATACAGTTCTATCCGCTTCTGTTTTGCTCCAGAAAACGATGTCAGCTAGGTCTATCAGCAAACATATGGCTTAGCTATGCTCAGAAGTCCTCAATAATAATAGTATTTTCCAAGAAATTATGAAAAATCATTGACAAAGTTTTGTCAGGTGCAGTGTCTTTTACTGCTACCAGAGAGTGAATGCGTAAGTGAATGTGATGATGAGAAAACCATTGGTTACGCTGAACCATAAAACGCTATTCTGAAAGCAAAATTAGACATGTTATACATTGTTATAAAGCTTATACACTCACCCACTGAATAAATTAATTGTCAATCAGGCCAGACAGTACTAAAAAGGGCGACAACACCGTAAACAACACGTGTGGTATTATGCACAGCTATTTTGGAAGGTACCCAGGCGTCACAAATGCGAATTATATTTCACAAACTGATTATCTAAGACAATATATGACCACTCAGTCTCATAAGGGACATCTCCATGTGTAAAACCAATGGTAAGGTTGTATATTTATTCAATATTTAGCCCCAGATATTGACTGTAGAATGACATGGTATAATTTTTGAAAACATTGTCTTGTTTATTTCATTATTTAGTGAGCAATGTTTTCACTGCTGTATTGACATATTTTAGGGCTATTGTTGAGTTTATCTTGTTGGTATGATGGAATACGATTTTTGAGTGGTGAAAGAATATATTTATGAATGCCCAGATAGAAAATATTGTCCATTATGTCATGGGTGGGGGGTGTAGTTGCAGATGAGACTGCAGGGAGGGGGTGCTTGGTAAATGAATGACCAGAGCGACAATGGTGGCACTGCAAAACTTTAGGTTACTATCGTAACCCCGGTTCTCTGAAACATCGAGTGGAGAGATCCACCTATGGGGAATGACATCCGGTCATGACTCCTCAGAAGCATCCAATTGCACCAAGTCTGGCTCTGACAGACAGTAAGGAGTAAGGCGGTGGGTGAAAAGCAGCAAGCTCCAACACCGCACACGTGAAAAGCTGGGAAGCTTTTAGGCTTAAGAAAAATCCTACCCATATTAGGGGAGAACATTGCGCATGAGCGCATGGAGGTCACTGACTCGCTTAGCCGAAGCTAGAGCGAGCAGCAATGCTGTCTTAAGAGACAGCAATTTTAACTCTATCTCATTTATAGGCTCGAATGGCCATTGAGACAGAGCCTCCAGCACCAGTGATAAATCCCAAAAAGGGATGTGCTTTTTAGCAACATGCAGAGAACGGCGAGCCCCCTTCATAAACCTGCGAATGAGGGGGTGTTTCCCCACTGCATAGTCCTTGAAACCAACATGACAAGCAGTGATAGCTGCCAGGTAGATCTTAATGGTTGAAAAGGATTTCCCTTTATCCATAAGGTTCTGTAAAAAGCACAGCACATCAGTAACAGAGCACTGGTAAGGCACTGACTGACGAGAGGCACACCATCCTTCAAATACCTGCCACTTATTTTCATAAAGTGACCTGGTAGAGGGTGTTTTCACGCATTGGATGGTAGCAGCCACACGAGAGGGGACCCCTAATGCAGTAAGGCTATACCTCACACGGGCCAAGCCCAAAGAGCTATTCGCTCTGGGCGGGGGTGGTGTATTTCCCTGTTTGCCTGAGACAGTAGGTCCGTGTGTAATGGGAGTGCGAATGGCTGTGCATAAAGTAGAGGGATAATCTCTGCTAGCCATGGCAATTCTGGCCACCTGGGTGCCATCTTGGCCATCAGGATCAGTGTAAAGCTCTGTTCTCTCACTCTGGATAGAGTGGGAGAGATGAGAGCGAGAGGAGGAAACGCATAAAGGAGCACATCGGGCCATGGGTGGGCCAGTGCATCCACGCCGAGAGACGCGTTCTCGTCCCGTAGCGAGAAATACATAGGACAGTGGGCGTTTCCGTGCGAGACAAAGAGATCTACGGCTGCAGCATTTCCACAATCTGAGGATGCAACCGAAATCTTTCATACTAGCATGTAAACTGGCAAGGCACTGGGCTGGCAAGCTAAAAAGAATGCATAGCTAACAACGTTAGCTGGCTTAGCCAGCCAGTTACGTTAGCTAGCTAGCCAACGTTAACTGTACTAGCGTTACTGAGCTGGCATCACGAATAATTATTTTGACTTTACACATCGAAGTCTACAACCTACTGCGCCTACTAGTCGGTTAGGTTACTTACTGCTCGATTTGAAGGGGGGTGATTTGTACGTTAGTGTTCTATTAAATGAAATGATATTTGGTGCTGTATCTCTTTTTTTTCGGGTGTCAAAATTTGTATTTTTTTTTGTGTCAAAAGGCTACATGAAAAACATCCGGGGCTTCAGCCCCGGAAGCCCACCCCAAGCGACGCCACTGATCCAAGATCAAACGTAAGGAGCCGTCCTTCTTTGGAACCAGGAAGTAGTGAGAATAAAAGCCGTGTTAGGCTTGATCTCGCGGAACCACACGGATCGGCCCTTTGTGTAAGAGAGAAGAGATTTCCTTCTATAAAACATGGCCCTTACTCTCTGTGGTTTGAGAGTAAATGACTCCGTTGAAACTTGGTGGTTTCACTCTGAATTGTAGTCTGTAGCCTTTGGCTATTGTGCTCAGGACCCATTCTGGGGCTGATGCAGCCTGCCAAGCTACAATGTGGCTTGTGAGTGCCCATGCTGGTGTGGGGGACCGCGGGGAAATTTGGCCCGGGTGAGGCCAAATCGAATAATGGTGTCGGCGCTCTACCAAGTGGAAAAACCAGGGGAGGCCTCGTGTTTTAAAGAGAATCTTTTCACACGGTTTTTTGTATTTTTTGGCCTTTCAGGGCAGAAGCCTTTATTAGAAATGGCCTGGTGTTGTTCTGCACACTGAATGTGGGTAACACTACCTGTGTGGCTAGAACAGAGTCTCCCTCTCAGGGCATTGAGAGGGGGGACTGAGGCTGGGGGACACGGGAACTGGTGCCCTGACCACAGCGAACGTAGGGGTGGGAACCCCTGGGGGGAGAGGGGCCGTCCCCTTGAACTTGAACTTGAAGTCTCTTCTTGGAGAGGGGAGACAAACGTGTCCACGGGGCTGGTCGCCCTAGAACGTGGACTTAACCCCCCCAGCAGGGAAGCCGGTCAGACAGGCCGCTTCCGCTTGGGGTCAGCGGGGGTAGGTGATGGTTTCTTTGCTGCGGCCGCAGCGAAGGTCATGTTACCCCAAGGCCTGGGAGGTGGGTTACCCTGCTGGCCTAGGGTTTTTCCGTGGGGCTTGGTTCTGCCCTGGCCTGGTTGGGCATGGCGGTTCACAGCTGGAGGCTGTGGGGGGCATGTGGGAGGCAGCAGCTGAGGCGTAGCTCTGAGGCTGAGGCGTAGCTCTGCAAAAAAATTTTCTGATTATAACCACCGAGATCTGAGATCTACACAGTTTACTTCTGATGCATCACCAATGAATATTACTTTTGAGTCCTCACAGACATCACATATCAATTTAAAAATATTTGACAGATGGAGGGGATTTCTTGGAATCAGACTTCTCTGTGAAGTGCTTTGCACCACACCACCTGCAATGACTTCAAACAATTCTCCCAGAGATAGAGCTATAATTTAAGGTGGGGGGGGGGGCAATCAGTCAATTACTTTTTTCAATTATAATGGCCTGTGGACAGCTAGAAGTACAGCATCAGTGTACAGACAGAGCTCCTTGTAAGAGCGCATTTCTTCTGGGACCAAAAGAAAAGCCTCTGTACCTGGAGTCCAGGTGCCAATTACGTTAACTTTTCATTTTCAGAGGCTGTCTGAAGACATGAAAAAACAGATATAAGAAATCTGATAGAAGGGAGAAGAGAGGCAACCATTCCAAAGAAAAGAAAGAGAAAAAAATCAATAGAGCAGCAGAGCGCATCAGCCTCAGACATTCATTTCTGTGTCAGATGGAGACAGGTGTCTGCTCAGCTGAGACCTCCAGTAAGGCAGCCCTCACTCACAGTCCCACCCTCGTAATGCCATCGTTCACCTGATGTCTCAGTCCCCAAGATTCACACAACACTTTCACTGCATCATGGTCCCACAGTATATACACACTCATAGTCCCAGTCCAATAAACCGTTAATCTCCTTAAATTTCCACAATCATTTTACAAGTGTATGTTTAGTGCTCAGATTAAATAGAGTATTTTTTGATAGAGTAGATTTGATCAGAAAAAAATATCACACTTCACTGACATTTAACACTGTTATTATACTATGAAGTCAAAACAGACCTTGGGAAAGCCTTAAAAGTGAGGATGAATTCTGGAAAAAATTCTGCTGCCTATGCCTCTTCATTCTGATTTGCCAGCCTGTGCCCATATTAATTAATTTTAAAATTGAATTTAAGATACTGTTCAGGGATCATTCTGGGGGAAGTAATCAAGGCAATCTGGGGCCACGCCTGCTGGTTAAGTGGGCGCATGCACCTTGACTGCATTAACAGATCAGCCCAAGGTTTTATAAGTGTGCCATAAGGATGAATGGTTTCATTTATTATTATTTATATCTCAAAACAAGAAAATAAATTTGCCTGTGTCTTCCTGTGTCCTGCTGTCCTGCAAAGACCTGTGGAATTTTTAATTTGTTCATTTATTATAATGATGACATTGTGGCAGGTGGCATGCCAGCAATAGTATGTTATTTATTATATTCTTATATGACATTAAAAAGTGGCCCAACTCTTATAAGTTAATAAGAGTCTAAAACAAGGTAAAAGTAATTCTGCACATTATGCCCATTACTAGTACATTTCAATTTTTTACGATACATAAACAGCAGCAAAATTTGCCTCACGTTGTAAAGTAATTTATCTGTCATACTCAAGATGACAAATTTGTCTAATGTTACGAGTCGACTGACTAATACCATGCCGTTTTTATTCCACTGAGATAGAATGAATGAATGAATGAATGCATGAATCATTGCATTTATATAGCACTTTTCCAAATGCTCAAAGTGCTTTACAGTGATGAGTGGGAACTCACCTCACCCACCACACCAATGTGTAGCACCTACCTGGGTGATGCACGGCAGCCATTTTGCACCAGAATGCTCACCACACATTAGCTAAGGTGGAGAGGGAGAGAACATTTTTTAGCCAGTTAAATCAGGGGATGATTAGGTGGCAAGTTGGAGAGAGCCAGATTGGGAATTTAGCCAGGACACCGGGGAACCGCCTACTCTTTGCATCAAGTGTCATGGGATCTTTAATGACTACAGTGAGTCATGACCTCAGTTTAACGTCTCATCCGAAAGATAGAATAAGTAAAACAGCCAATTCAAATTTGTGTCTGTCTATTTGAATAAATATGCATCCCATGACATCTTTCCCAGCTGAGTATGTTACTTAAACTACTAAACTACAGTACCAGTCAAAAGTTTGGACACCTGACTGAATGTATGTTTCTCATGACCTTAAAGACATTTTGATCTAAAGGCTTATGACAAGGTACTGTGGGTGTTAAATAGCCGTATTTGGTAGAAGGCCATCATTTCTGGTTGTAGTAGTCCGTAATATGGCAAGAACAGTTCAACTTAGCAAAGAGAAACGACAGTCCATCATTACTTTAAGAAATTAAGGACAGTCAATTCGCCACAGGAAAGGCAGACCTCTGCTGCACAGGATAAGTTTATTAGAGCCACTAGTCTCAGAAATCGGCAATTAACAGCACCTCAGATTAGAGGCCAAATAAATGCTTCACTGAGTTCAAGCAGCAGACACATCTCATCATCATCTGTTCAGAGGAGACCATGTGAATCAGGCCTTCATGGTAGAATTGTTGCCAAGAAACCACTACTGAGGGAGACAAATAAGAAGAGACTTTCTTGGGCCAAGGAACACAGGCAGTGGACATCAGACCAGTGGAAATCTGTCCTTTGATCTGATGAGTCCAAATTTGAAATTTCTGGTTCCAACCATTGTGTCTTAGTGAGACGCAGAGAAGGTGAACGGATGTATGGATGTGTGGTTCTCATCGTGAAGCATGGGGGAGGAGGTATGATGGTGTGGGGGTGCTTTGCTGGTGACACTGTTGGTGATTTATTTAGAATTGGAGGTACACTTAACCAGCATGGCTACCACAGCATTCTGCAGCGACCTAAACCCAATAGAGATGGTTTGAGATGAGTTGGACCGGAGAGTGAAGGAAAAGCAACCAACAAGTACTCAGCATATATGGGAACTCCTTCAAGACTTTTGGAAAAGCATCACTGGTGGCTACCTCATGAAGTTGGTTGAGAGAATGCCAAGAGTGTGCCAAGCTGATATCAAGCAAAGGGTGGCTACTTTGAAGAATGTAAAATATAAGACTGTTTTGATTTGTTTTACCTTTTTTTGGTAACTGCATAATTCCATTTGTGTTATTTCATAGTTTTGATGACTTAACTATTATTCTAATATGTGGAAATTAGTAAAAAAATAAAGAAAACCCCTTCTGTGAGTAGGTGTATCCAAACTTTTGACTGGTACTGTACCTAAATCGCAGTTATCATAAACCACTCTCTGGCAATCTAGCTAATTTGTGTGTCTCAACCAAAGTTCACGACTAGTGTAAGTTAACCCTTCTTCCTGGTTTGGCAAATAATTGAGCTATAGTAATTGATGCACAGACAGCTGTCACAATTAAAGTAGATGTTCCCCAGCTCCATCCAAGCAACAATCTTTTCAAACCATAAAACAGAGTGAATTACGGAATAATAAGAAAAAATATATTGGGCCTCATTCACAAAGCATGTGTAGGATCACATCTGATCGTATACTGTGTGTAAGTTTCCAGGGACATTTTGTCATTCATCATTATTTTTTCTTATTTGTATTTGCTTATGGATGTTTCCTTATGTAAATCACATGAACAGGATTGTGCATAAAATTTATAAACAGCCAGCACCCATCATTTCATACATGTGGGATGCGCACAAAAACAAAGTCTGCACGTGTCATGAATCTCATGTTGTTTTTCGTAGGAACAATTTTTAACCCTTTGGTGCACAAGCTATGCAAACCCCTTCTAATGCACAACATGGGTCAAAAATGACCAATATTCATTTCCTATGTTATGTCATGCATGGTTGAGTGTTTCTTTGCTATATCTTTTGAAATCAATTTATTTAATCATTTAATATTCCAAGTATTCATTAAATATCTTGTTTTTGATTACCACAAACCATTATTTTCATTTTTCCTTTCTTACTTTAAGAACAAAAATAGTTTTTGTATTACTACATGGGGATGGCAGGTATGCCATCCCGCCAAGTTACGCCTTGGCGGGGGCATGCCCCATATCTATACAGCACAGAGAGTTTGGCACTTTTCAGGGTTCCCCACAGAAATAACCACAACAGCCACGGACACTCAGCCCTTAAAAACGTTACATTCTGTACATTCTGACCACATTTCAACAGACAGATTTCATAAACAACTTCACATGCCCACACAATAAAGCCCCAAACTAAGGGGATTTTGCGTTTTCTTCTTCTTCTTCTTCTTCTTCTTCTTCTTCTTCTTCCTCTTCTTCTCTTTCTTATTTTTCCTGCCGCCTATCCCACTAACAACATGTCTCCCCATTGGACATTTTACCGACACCAGCCAAATCTTCACCTACACGACCCAATCAAAAACTCGCATACACACGCAAAATACCCATACCTTTTTACTCTGAAACATTTCCAGTTTAAACAGCTAGTCTGCCTGTGGCCTAGTGGGCAAGGTTACTGTCTTGGGAACATGGGGTCGTAGGTTCAAGCCCAGCTAGGAACACGTTTCTTTAACCTGCTTTTATCCTCACTAATAATTGAAAACTACTTCTCAATTATTGCTTTTGCACCATACCTACCCGCCATTCACCGAACGTATACACTGCATTATGACGTACCGTCTGCATGTTCAGTTATTAACCGGCTACAATATTGCAAAGCCATATGGATTCAACGGGAGCTCTTCTGTGCTTACTGGCCTGTGTTCTTCTTTAAAACCACGGACAGGTTTGCTAATGATATTTCACGCATTGCATAGCTATGTCATGGTACTTCACTAACAAAGTCACAGACTGGTAAACCTCCGGTTGAATCCCGCCTCGCCCTCAGGCAGATAATTTCCTCTTTTACACTAAAGTTTTCTTACGTTTATATTTGCTTTACCAAAACTCACTCACGGCCACCCATATGCATTTCATGACGGCAAATGTATTCCTTTTATTAAAAAGTTACACCAGTTCACCACTGTGCCATTTCTACTAACTATATTTCTTCACTTGGCTACCGTACAAAACATTCTTATCAGCAAACGCCACGTTTCTATATTCATGTTACCTCGCCCTGTTCTCTATCTAGCCACATACAAACAATTACTACGTATGTACGTTCTGCAACTCTCCATTAAACCATTACATTTAAAATCATGACTCACTCATAATTATAACTACTACTACTGAACATGAGAAAAGCACATCAGTGCAATAGATTTCACACGTTACTTAACCCTCCACTTCAACGACTAATGTTTTATACAGACTGTTATATATACCGTTCGATAAGGAAACTAAGCTCGCTCACGGTCACTTAATTTACTTCGCACTATAGTCTGTGATCATGTCAACCTTCACCTACATTCCCATTCTGCTAAAAACATATTGTTTCAACTATGCAATTTCATCATTTCTCCTAATTTCTCTCACTCTGTTGTTATTTTCTCATATGCAAAGCCTGCTGGGACATATGCGTCTGCTCCTATTCTCCACTATCAAGTTCTCCGGTTCTAGCTTAGCAAAACAGCGAAGAGGATTCCTACCTGCAGATAAGCCTATCAAAATGCCTTATAAACATTACAAACACTAAAAGTGCATCTCCAAGAAATAACAGACAACGGAGCAGGACAGAAGGGTACACAAGTTGCGACCTAGGGAGCTCTAATTCTACGGGCTTACTGATTCTTTTGTCAATCAAGGCTCGTTGGATGCCCGTCAAATCCGTGAGTACATACACTGGCCATATTTCACCTGCGTTTCTGATGCGTTTACACTTATTCCACCGCACCCTTTGTCACAGCCACTGTTTTACATATATAGCAAACCGAAACTGCTAAACGGTACACGCTCATCAGACTGTACAAATTCACACAAGGATAGCCATAATCCACAACCGTTTCTTACAGGGTCACTTCGCATTTCTCACTCTCATAATAAAACGCTTTGCAAAAAGAAATGATATCTCATAAAAAACACGTTTTCAACGTACAAACATGCCAAGTTACTCACACATACAAGACATACACCTTCTATAACTCATTCATTCAGACTGCCAAAATCCAGGCCTGCCATTAAAAGTATTGATATCAAAATGACGCCAAGTTACAGTACTACAAACAATATAGGCTATCTTGCCTCACCTAAATTCAATAAGATGTATTCCAAAGCAATGCTGCCCAATATTTCCTCAATTCTTTCAAGTCACTTGGCCCTGTGTTTTGTAATCTTACCATTTTACAATGTCATGCAAACTTTGTGTCAGATCAAAGTGTCAAATATTTCGAATTGCCTCATGGAACACATTGAAATTCATGTAGAAAACTGCTGATGAGTAACTACAGGAAGCACATTTCTCCAGAAAACATATGTTTATACTTGCTTCTGAACTGAATTTGAGTAAATGTACAAGTGATTGTATATTTTCTATGTACAATAAATACTGCATGTAAAATACATATTGTACATACATACATAGAGAACTTCTTTATCCCCATGGGGACGTTTCCCTCACAGCATGTTACATTCACACTTTGATCTGACACAAAGTTTGCATGACATTGTAAAATAGTAAGATTACAAAACACAGGGCCAAGTGACTTGAAAGAATTGAGGAAATATTGGGTAGCATTGCTTTGGAATACATATTATTTGATTTCGGTGAGGCAAGATAGCCTATATTGTTTGTAGTACCGTAACTTGGCGTCATTTTGATATCAATACTTTTAATGGCAGGCCTGGATTTTGGCATTCATGAATGAATGAGTTATAGACAGTGTATGTCTTGTATGTGTGAGTAACTTGGCATTTTAGTACGTTGAAAACGTGTTTTTTATGAGATCAAGTTCACACACATGGGTCAAAAATGACCAATGTATGCAAGTGTGATTTAAAAAAAATAAAGATATACTACAATAATAATTTTGTTAAAATAATTATTTTAGCAGCGATTTGGACCAAACAATAATACATTTAATATTTGAAATATGTATATTTGTCACTTTTTCATACATAACGTACACATATCACTGATAACTGGTAACACTGATATTGAACTGTAGTGTATCTGTAGTGTAACTGTAGGGAACTGGGATTAATGTGACCAAATAAAAGAAAATAAAACTGATTAAATAAAATCACATGGGTACAGCGCAAATTGCCATCTCAGTGCTTACATGCCTCACAAATGTCATAAATGACAACTACATGTTTGTGCTCCTTGCACACAGGCCTGGTGCACTGGGAACACCAGCTGCTGACTTTTCTGTCTTTGGCAGCTGGGCAGATCTTCCTCTTCACTTGGCCCTCCTGTCTGATGTCCTCCTGTGGCTGGGTGGTGGCTGCATTTTGTTTTTTTATCCCACATCTTCCCATTGCCTCTGTAATATGCTTTTGGAGGTGGGGCGTGCCCTCCATTTGCCTCTTCATATGTGGCATGACAAGCTCTTTACCCAGCTCCTTGATGAATGGCCGTCGTGCATTGGTCACACCACCCATGTAATCAGGGTGTTGTGCAATGAAGTTGGTGTAGGCATTGAGGGTGGCAACATCCAGCACATTGTGCCAGAGCACCATGGGCCACCTCCGTGTTCTCCGCTTACATGAGTAGGTGCGAACCAGAGACTGTAAAAAAATATGGACAAAGCTACTGTGACGTCACCCATTGCCTCTCGGTGGGTCTGTAAAACACATTTTGAAGCTCAATGGCGGGCGCGGCCATGTTCTCGATTTGGAGCCAAAACCATAGAGTTAAGCGGTCTTGTGATTTTTAAAATGTGATTGACAGTCCGGTGCGGAAAAGCCCATCAACCTGAACGAACGATTGCAGAACAACTTGAGACTAGCTGACTGTCTGCCGTTATGTTTTAAAATATATGATCAAATGTTTACGTAGTTTAATTTCCATCCGTGACTGTACTGTGTCATGTAATAACGTTATATGTATGACATTAATCATACAATTATGTTCAGTTATCTTCAATTTATGTTTCTCGGCAAAACGAATATGCTTAGCTAGCATATCAGTTTGCCAGTAAGCTAGGTAAGCTATCCGTGGTTAGCTCACGCATTAGCAATATGAACTACAGGGGAAGAACATCGACTGCACTGATGGTCAATCAATCAGAGATGTGTAGACTACTGGTGATTTGACTAGGCTAATTTTCATATAACTGTCTGGTAGACCTGCTGTTAACCAAGCAAGTTATCGTCGTAGGTTTTCGCCACAGTCAAGTTAATGAGCCATTAACTGCTACTACTCCATCGCCGTTTGTGGTGTTTACTTGCTGGGTGACGCTAGCTGACCGATCGTTCGCAAGTCACTTTTTACCGAATAAAAATTAACACTGTCAGCCGTGATTAACACATCTACCAAGTATTTTAATAACTGATTTACAGGCGTGTAAATATGACAACACACTTTGAAGAGCAAGTTTTCCACCTGTTGCATAAAGACAAAAATAATGTACATTGAATTTCTAATTATTATTATTTTCTTGCTAGCTTCTAGCTTTGTCACATTCGTGCAGCATAGCCCAGGTAGACATTTATGGAATGTACACGACTGACAAGCCGTCAAACACGTTTGACAGATGGAATATTTGCCGGTTAGGGTTAGCTAGCTAGTCAAATGGCTTGGTAGCCGAAGTTGCGAACTGTTTTAGCATAGGCTACTGGACTACCACATATAGTAAATAAGCGTTAGCTGATTACGCTTTCTGCCAACTAATTATTTGGTTAAGTGGGCTAAAGGAAATAGTAAAAATGACTCGGCTACCGCAAAACTTCAGAGGAGGATTATTTTATGGTCGTCTAGTGCAGCTGTAAATAGCACACGCCATAATGAAACCACTACAAAATGGGATGCCTGCATTTTCTGACTTTGCACAGGTGGACCGTGGTCGGAGCCGCAATGTCAAGGCCAAGAGATGCCACCTCCCACCCCAGTGACCACAGATGGTAGCCCCTACTGTAGCTCAGTCCTCCGCAATAATCCGGAAGTGACGCAAGTTGTACCTCATTGGTCCAGAACAAATATTGGCACTGTGCCCAAATGACGCAATAAATCATGAAATCGACCCATGGACAGTCATAAGACGAATAAAATACACCTATTATGACTATTTGTTCTTGTGAGAAAAAATGATTGACTTTGTATTTTGATCGCATTTGTACCGTAGACTTACATGGAAACCGGATATGAAAACACCTATACTGGAGCCATCCGTAGTGGCGCTAGTGAGCAACCAGAAACTACAACACCAGGAGATGAGCTTCAAAAACGAAGTCTGGTTTTGGCCGCTTGGTGCGAACCATCTGATCCATTGTGTCCACTCCTCCTTTTGTTTTGGTAAATGGTAAATGGTAAATGGACTGCATTTATATAGCGCTTTTATCCAAAGCGCTTTACAATTGATGCCTCTCATTCGCCAGAGCAGTTAGGGGTTAGGAGTTAGGTGTCTTGCTCAAGGACACTTCGACATGCCCAGGGCGGGGTTTGAACCAGCAACCCTCCGACTGCCAGACAATCGGTCTTACCTCCTGAGCTATGTCGCCCCTTTTGCTCGGGGCTCGCCTCCCCGCCTCACCGGGTTATAGTACTAGATCCGGGGTTATAGTACTAGATCACTTCTGGTTTCTTCTTCACACTGTTGTCATCCACTGCTTTGTCATCATGCATGGTGCTCAGGAGGACAACAGCCTTTCCCTTCTTTGACACATGGTTCACCATGGTCATGTTGCCATTGAATCCAAATTCTGAGCTATGCATCTCCCTCGATTTGGATGGCTTCATGACAGGCGGTATGTCTGGCTTGTTCTGGCGAATAGTCCCCACAATGGTCAGGTTCTTCTCAAGGAGCTTCTCAGCCAGAGAGACACTGGTGAAGTTGTCCATTCTGATGTTGCGACCTATGATTAAAAAACAAAAGACAAAAAAAAAACGAATGGTCAATTTACTCAACTCTCTAAATTCTAACACTAAAATAAACTGAATGCATTATCTATTGCATTGCATTGCATTTTATTCCATTCTACTATTTTGCTTATAAATAAATCAATTTCTCACAATGGTAATTAAAAATAAAATACACACTATGAAAGATTGGAAAAATGATCTAGGTATTGCGCTAGAACTTCAAGAGTGTATTCACTTCTGTATTCTATATTCACCTGTCTGTCTGATTCCGCTGCACAATTGTTGGACGATATTCTCTCCAAGGTTCCTCTGAACCTCCTGTCCTGGCTGTCTCCCTGTGTAGACGATTCCGTCTATCGCATAAGGGACCCTCATCGCACATCCAGAAGATTTTTATTCTGTATTTTGCAGGCTTGCTGGGCATGTATTGCAAGAACTTGCACCTGCCCCGGAATGGCGCAAGCTGCTCATCTATGGTGACCCAGTCACAGGGGATGAACCGTCTTCTGCAATTGGCCAGGAAACAGTCCCACACATACCTGAATGTTGCCATGTGGTCTGTTTCCAGTCACAAAGCCCCGGTCCCCGGTCATCAAACCGTATGAAGACTTACATGTGTCAGATGTGCAAAAGCAACCGTGTTGAGTTGTGAAATGTGTGGCAGGTGAATAGTTGTCTGCAGTACATATGTTCCTAATTGCAAACATTTACAAATATCAAAAGTTCCTATCAAATTCCATAGTGAATACATATGGGTCATTTTTGACCCGTGTGTGTAAACTTGATGTATAAATACAAAAACTATGTTTATTCATGAAGTAAGAAAGAAAAATAAAAATAATGATTTGTGGTCATCAAAAACAAGATATTTAATGAATACTTGGAATATTAAATTATAAAATACATTTATTTCAAAGATATAGCAAAGAAACACTCAGCCATGCATGAAATAACATAGGAAATTAATACGGGTCATTTTTGACCCATGTTGTGCATTTGAAGGGTAGTGATACAAAAATGATTTTTATTCAAAAAGTAAGAAAGGAAAAATTTAAATAAGGATTTGTGATGATCAAAAACAAGTTAACCCTCTGGGGTCGAGAGCTCCGCCGGCGGAGCTCGACAAGATGAAATTAACTTTCGTTTCTATTTGGATGATTAACTTCATGTGCTGTTATCATACAGACGCAACAAAAACATTGACAGAAACCTTAGAATCGCTACTTTCCAATGCGCCCATTGGCAAATAATATGAATTGTTTTAAATGTTCTAAATTTGAATAATTAGATCATGTATGCTTCGTTAAACTTTACTCATTACTATGTGAATTTTGCTCAGCAGGAAGTCCGCCCAAATCGCATACACATGTTAACAACATTATAATTACTCTCCATAGAAGGAGACTAAAGGTGGGGCGATGCGAGATCCATGTGAGAAATGCCAAGTCTGCGAAAGCGGGATATGTCAGTGTCACCTAATTCACTTCTTTTGAGGTGAACATTTCGTTTAATTTTGGAAAATGGTCCGTCCGGAAGCCGACACTGATGAAGAGCGGTGTCATTTCGAACAGCGAACTGATCCAGCTGAGGATCAACTTCATGCGTAAGTATATTTCTTATGATCATATTGGTAAATATGTATACTGTATTGCAACGTATCTGTGTGTTTATAGGAATATCCAGCAATATGCGCGTTTGTAAATTCCCACACTACGAACGATTCAAACTATTGCATCTCAAAATTATAGGCTAGGCTCTCTGCGTCTGGTTGTGTTAGAAGTATCAGGTAGACTGTATGTTTTTTGATCATATTGGTAATAAATAGCCCGTGGCGTGGCTAAGATTCTAAAACTGATGTCCTCGCACAATCGATATTAGCATACTGTAAGTAAATTCGGGAAATAGCAATATAATAACCACTTAGCTAAACAGACCTAGCCTACTTCAGATTGAGGCATTGTTATTGATGAGTTGCGTGTAGTTGAGCTGGAATAGCAATGTTTATTTAGTTTAGCTAATGTTGTTTTGTTGATAGCTTGCATTATTTGTAAATGTGTGCTGTATTGCATTCTCTGTGTGTTCGTAGGAATATTCACTAATATGCGCGCTTGTAAATTCCCACACTACGAACGATTCTAACCATTGCTTCTCAAAATTATAGGCTACCTCTCTGCGTCTGGTTGTGTTTGTTTGGTTCTTTGTTTGTATATGATGTAACCATGTCACATTGTCACATTGACATGTCACATGTCACAAGTTTTGTTTTCATTAGTTAGTGGTTTGCCCCTTTTTTGTAAAGCACATTTAATTTTCACCTGTTGAAATGTGCTATATAAATAAAGTTTGATTTGATGTCACATTTCCTAACAATTTTGGTTTTATCATATTTACAGAGATGCTCATCAGGAAACACGGCCTAATTCACCACTAGCTAAGAGGCCACGCAATCGTTGCAAGAATACACCAGTCTCATCTCATCTTCCATGCGTATAGTTTGCTTCAATAAATGTTCTGATAATTAAAAGATGTCTTTGTTTCTGTCTTCTAAATGGCTCACTGAGTCTTTGTCTTAGTGGTGGGGAGGCATGCGGCCAGGTGTGAATAGCCTACTTAGCTGGCAGGTCGTCCTACCCAATGCATATTCATTACAGAAAGGCCATTTGCCCTCCCATTCTCACCTGGTGTTGAAAAATAGTAGTCACAACACTAACTTTTAGCAATGTATTTTATATTTCTCATTGGATTTGCTAAAATATTTTGTCATCTTTTGATACCCAAGACCTTGATGAACACATTTCAGTGACCAAAAGTCTTAGTCACAATTGTTCACTGTGCTTTATTACAACATTCCTGTGCATGTTCAAAACTACTGTTTACAGTTTGTTACATTACATTACATTCATTTGGCAGACGCTTTTATCCAAAGCGACATACAAAAAAGTGCATTTCATGATCGTAGACAACTGCTGAACACGGGTTCAGTAAGGTACAATTACTTATTTTGTACAGCTATTTCTAGCCGAGAACAATGAACACTATTCTGGTCTAACATCTGCAAAGCTAACTAGGCAGAAGAATAAGCTACAGTATTAGGACAAATACAAATTACCAAGAAGTGCAGGGATGGGGCAACATGTAACAAGTGACAGGAAAAAGGGTTTTTTTTATTTTTTTAAAAAATATTTTATTATTATTATACAGCGTGGTGGTGGTTAGTCTAGGCATAGTCTGAAGAGATGAGTCTGCAGGCCACGGCGGAAGATGGATAGTGAGGGGGAGGTTCGGAGAAGGACGGGGAGTTCGTTTCACCACTGGGGAGCTTGGGTGGAGAAGCTCTGTGATCCCTTTGGGCGGGTGGGAGGGGTTACAAGGCGCCCTGCTGCCGCAGAGCGGAGTGGTCGAGCAGGCACATAGAATTGAGTCATGTCCTGCAAGTAGATGGGGGCTGTCCTGTTGGCGGCAGTGTAGGCAAGGGTCAGGGCTTTGAACCGGATCCTGGCAGCGACCGGTAGCCAGTGAAGTGATCGCAGCAGAGGAGTGACGTGGGAGAATTTGGGGAGGTTGTAGATGAGTCGGGCAGCGGCTGTTTGTGTGTTTTTAGAGCAGTTTACAATCCACACATGATTATGACCTACTTACTGCTGCCATATTATTGTAGCTGTATAGTCTGTGCTGAAAACAAAGATATGAAACACTTTGGAATCACTGTATATAAAGTTGATGAAATTTACACAAATGTCAGAGCATCGCACAATCACCAGTGTGCCTCATTTTACCCTTAGACCCCAGAGGGTTAATTGAGGACTACATGGAATACTGAATGATGAAATTAATTTATTGCAAAGACAGAGAAAATAAAAACTCAGTCGGATCACTTTTGACCCATGTTGCGCATCAATGAGTTAAGAAAAGTTTTGTTAATGATGCCCATTATTATCATAAAGGATTTCAATAATAACAGTGTGATCGTATAGTGTGAATTAAATTCCAAGAGCATCTCCAGCTCCATACAATTAACTATGGCAAACAGATACAAAATCCACAAGCTATATAAGCAACCAATTGTGAAGAAAATGGCATACTATTGAGTCAATTTTTTTTTGTATTTCAAAACATTTCCTAAATTAAGCATAAATATTTCAGAAAAGTCCTGGAAGGACTATTGAAATTATGGTGTTGGAGTAATTTTAATTTTTATTTAAATCTAAATTCCAGATGGGATTTATAGTGTTAATTAGCAATACAATGATGCCACTCACAGAAAACAAATCAAAAACATTATCTTAAAAAATGCTAATATAAAAATATATTTTCTGCAATTTCATTAAGTAGGTCAGTGTGATCAATCTGGATAGGCTTAGGCCTACCCATGGTTATGCATCTGGCCAGCTAGATAGAGCATCTCTTTCTTCAAATTTTCATTGAAATTAAGCACTTGATTAAGCTACCAATGGCATTGCTAATATTATGATCAATAGACAACACAAACAACAGAAGTAATTACATTGATTCATTAAACCTGAGAGATTCTGCGTTCATAGAATACGGTGTATTTTTTTCCCCAGCGGTTTTTTTTTTTGGGGGGGTGGGGGCGGCAGGCTTTTTCAGCTGCATTAGACAGAACAGTGCAGAGAGACCGGAAAAATTATGAGGAGAGAGAGGGAGAGACATGTGACAAAGGTTGGTGGTCGGACTCAAACCGCCAACATCGCTGCTTGCAATGAGCATGTGGAAAGCGCTCTATGGGCTATGCCACTGGAGGCCCCTTCCCCAGTGTTTTGGCAGTTTTTTGTTGATCTTGTGTTAATGTGACCTCTGTTGGTTCAAACATATGATGCAATTTTGTGTGCCCCGCTGGGTCGGCCAATTCTGCTTGCAGGAAAGGGCAGTGTGCACACTATGGAGCCTCCTTTATAGACCAGAGGGAGAATAATATTAAGGAGGAAAACTAGCAGTTTTCATCCAGTGCACTTAGCACTGGATGAAAGTGCAAAGAAGAACACAGTACAACAGCACAGGTCAGTTCATTAATAATATTTACATTTACATTGTTGTTTTGTTTTACTTGAATTATATATATTTGACATGATTGTAAACTAGATGTAGTTACATCAATTATTTCTAGAGTTTTCCCCCAAAGAAGTCTCAGGAACTGAAACTAGAACGTGAAAATTAATGTAGCCATAACTGCTAATTTAGAACTTCCTCGATGAAATCCGGCCTGGCACAAATGCTGCAGCCAACTGGTTTTCTACCACGACTTTCTCCCTACCTTCTTTTTTACATTAGAAGGGCTCAGTCCAGAAGGCATGTGGGAAGAAAGCCCAGGAAGCATCTCCACTGCAAGGTCTGTAGGCATCTGTAGACAGCAGCCATCCCCTGAGACCCAAGCTGGATGAAGAGTTTGGCATTCTTCTTTCTCCTGACAAGTGTGTCCTGGGTCCATGAGGACCTAGCAATGCTTGGCACAAGGGCCAGATCAATCAGGCGTCAGTCTTTCATCATCTACAGAGAGAATAGAAACTGTCACCACAGTTCACCAGGAGGGAATCTCCAGGGAGACTCCAAAAACAGAAATCTCTAAAAATTGAGCGAATTGAGAGTCTGTGCGTTCATGTTGTGAAAAATTCTGCTAAATATATACAACAATAAATACATTGTTATTCAAAATATGTAAAATACCTACAGCAGGGACCATTTGTGCTTTTGGTCCAAGATAAAGGCTTCTCCGATGGGGCCCTGGCCATATTGATGGCTTTGCACTTTTCTTAATATTTATTCACTGCCCACTGACCTGCATATGCATGAAAATAGAATTGTACTTTTTTTTCTGAAGTCAGCAGAGTCACCACAGTGTTACCCTTATGACTGTGTTTTATTATTTTCTTTTCACCAGATTTGCCAAAAGTTTTTCAAACACAGAGACTGAGTAGACTAAGGCCTGCAGGTTTAATACTTCCAATTAAATTAGCTGCTGATTTAAGCCTTGAACATAAAATGATGTGACTTCTTGTACAAATAATGACTTCAATTAAGACTGCCACACATAATACTTCTTTTGTCTTAAGAAAAAAGTTGAGATGCTACTCAACTGATTTGATCAGTTAGCATCAGTTTACGACTGTGTATCTGTCTTTACCACTGTAAAAGTTTCCTCCTTTCAGCATGTTTAAGCTTTCTCAGTGACGGATTGATTCACATGTCAGCCTTACTGTTTGCATCATAGATGTCATTTCCATGGGGGACACCTCCCCCCGATGTTAGAGAAAGCCTTATATATGCACCTCATCATATTGTATTGAAACTCTCTCTGCCAAACTACAGAAGGCAAACTGTAGTCACTTTTACTTCCCTACTTTCACAAGGAGATACAAACATGGCACAATAAAATGAAGAACTTAATATCTAAGCCATTTCTGTCATGTATATTATATACCCTCAGTTCAACAAACATATCGGCTTTACGGTTACTCGCTCTGAAATTTACAATAGCCTATCCAACTTGTGCAAAGACTGTATTGCAGACACAATTAATCTTGATACTTTCTTTGGCAGTAGAATTGTCTTCTTTTCTATTATGTAGATTGCTAAAAGTGTCTGCTAAAATAAATGTAATGGGAAAAATACCTGTGTATGTTGTTGTCCAATATCATGTCTATGTGTGTCGTGTGTTTTATCATGTCATGATGGAGAATGATGTAACTGACTTATTTCACAGCCAGGAGTAAAATTAGTAACTAGTGCGAACCGGGAGCAAAACTTGGAGATTGTTGAGGATTTTGCACAAAGGAAGGCTCATCGGATGTCCTTCAAATAAGTAAGCAGACAAAGTTCTTCATCAGGGGGATTGAAGTGGGATTTTTTTGCATCTGAAAAATAGTATTTTTGATTTGTGTGAGCAAAGCTGCCATGCTAAACAGTAAGCCTTGATCATGGACTTTTTATTAAGGATAACCACAATCCACATGCACCGTTTCTTAAAGTGAATTATGTTCAAGCTACAAATAATATAAGCAGGATGAGGGTGTGTTTAGTAAATCTTTGTGGTTTTGAAAAAACCTCACTACGGATTAAAAAACAAAGTTACATTAGTATAAATACATTTTTTATGATCCCCAAATTATATCTTATTATAGGATTATGCCTTTTTGCCATCTTGGTGTCATTGTTTGGGAGATGTTCACTGCATATTGCCTCCTGTAGCTTGAGTGTTTGTGGAGAGCGAGGCAAGGCAGTAACAGGTGGATTTTGTTGTACGATGATTATTAACTAGCTAGTATGGTGAAAATTTTTGCAGCTCTTGGCTGACGTTGTCAACCTAAGCAGGGGCGTGACTAAGCCTGTGAAAGTAAAATTTTACCAAAGCTATGGTGAGCATCACATTGTGTGATGAGTGTGGAACCAGCATCGTCTAAAAGCATAGTATAACATACTTCATGGATACTTACTAAATTGAATAAATATGGCACATACATACACAAAACTGCTCGTCTAGCTCATTGTTAGTGCAACTTAAGATATTCAGTTGAAAACAAATGTTAAATTAATTACTAAAAACTACGTTTTAAGTGAAATGTTTTGCATTTGCTGAAAGCCTCAAATGACAGGAAATGAAATGGATTTGCCCTAACACTAACATCAGTCTGCTCTCCATGGTGTATCAGCACAGATCTTTGACAACTGCTACGGCCCTTTATATGTCTACTGTACTTCAAACAACATGTACTCACCTCTGGGAAAACTGCTTAAGATTCAAACCTTCTCTAAGAGCCCAAGGCTGCGTTCACACCGTTTATCGGCTTGGAAATCCAAGACGCATTACCTGTCTAGATTTTTTGATGCCTACAGGGAAAAAGGTGCAGGAGGCGTATTTTTGCTGTTGCTAGGCAACCACTAAATGCTCTGCTCCTGTCAATCCGTTGCATAATGTATTTAACAAAATTAGCTAACTTGCCATGTTCATAGAAATAATTTTTTTCAATGCCTTGGATCACTTACTTTTGTCTTGGTAGTTGTGATTTGTGAAATCATACAATTTTAAGTGGCCAGAAACTGTAACAGTGCTTCAAAATAGGATAATTTTCAGGTCCGTGCACACCTAAAAACCGCGAGGCACCCTGGACGGATAAATGGGTAATTCTCTCATGCATTCCTATAATGTTCAACAAAAATGTGACATCCTTGATTTGCTGCAATATCAGACCACGGTGTGTAGCCTATTCAATTAACATTTCTAACCAAAGATCATTATTAAAACTGGTTCCAGACCCACTGATAGAAGCTCCCTTCTCAATTGTAATTTCTTCTTTGGCATGGCATTATACCTGCTAAAAGAAGACGAGGCTTTATGAAGGTGTCTGATTTAAATCGAGGACCTTTCAATGTTTACAGGTTTCCCCCCCCCCACAACACATTATTGTAATTACCATGCTGAAGGTTAATAACAACTAACATTCTTCCAGTTGGCAACACACTGAAGTCGAAAAAAAAAAACAAAACAAAAAAAAACGAATCAGTATTTGCAAACTAAAGACTTCAGCTGGTTGAGACAACAGATGATTAATCACCCTCTCTTCTCTGATAAATATATAACTGAGCCATGCTTCTGCCAGGTGCTAAAAGATGGCAAAAAATGGTGGTTGCCAAGCTTGGGAAACAATGGGATGCTGCACCTACAAACTCCTGCTGAGCTTAAGTAATGGGAATTTATTGGCTTTTCAGCCTTAGATAACTCATAATGCCTTCCTACGTTCTGTGTGGTTGGAAATAGTTTTTGTGTTATTATTTTTCTGATGTTTCATCCCCCTCTCACTAACTTTTTTTCTGGACAAGGAGAGGTGGGAGGTATACGGCAAACAGGTGTTCCTGGTGTATGTTGTGGAAATCCCTCACTTGAGATGAGTGGTGGACAGATGTTCACTGTTTGACTCCACCTGATCGACTGCTGGGCCCAGACTCTGGAGGAGCCTATTGTGCCAATGCAGGGATAGGCCGGCAGATCCAAGAGCATCATCCTCCAGTGGCTGGCACTGTTCACACTTCGCCACCCAGATTATGGTCTCTGTACATTTAGCCATCTTAAACTGCCTGAAAATCAACAGGCAGCGTGCTTGTCATCTCCCCTATCAAAACACAGTTGTGTTATTTCTGTATGGAAAACTACCAGATAACATTACATGCTACAAGCATGTTATGGAACGTGTCCATATGTTTTAGCATCGCTGTAAAGCTCGCTTTCCTGTAGTATACATTACATACCCTTGTCTGCTGTCCCCCATTCAATGGAAAACTATGCACCTTCACTGTAAGTCATGATTAATGCTTTCATGCTGAAAGGAATCCAAAAGGAGTACTGGATGCCCTTTTTAAAGACTGAAGCTTTGACTCAAGGACTTGAATTTTGATTTAGGCTAATTTTCCTTTATGGTTCAGAATAGTTGTTCTTGCTATAAATGTAAAAAAAAGATAATTAAATCAGCAGAAATATCTGTTTAGAGGAAATCGAAACCTCATACTGGACAGCATATGTTAGTGTGTATATATTAAAGTTTTTACTGTCACTAAGGTCTGAATATAGTGTACATCTGAATACTCATTTGAAAGGAAAAGGAAGTTAACTTGTTGGTGCAATCCCCTAGTGGCCATGACACCGGCATCCTGAGATCCTTCATCCTTCAAACAATTTCCAGCATTAAATTAGCATAGCTATCTGTATCCGACTGTCAAACCTAACGTGTCGATTACATGACTAATACTGTGGATTTCTGCACTGCAATATGAATTATTAGTAACTAGCCAAGTTTGATACAGTAGCATATTCTCTGAGGTAACTCATAACATTTACACTGATATGTTTACACACTTGAGAGCACTGAACACATTAGCTATGCACGTATACTGTCCTAGTATGGTACATGATTTCCAGCATCAAGTTGGCAAAGCTGTTACCTAATTGTGACATGTAAGGTTATGTTGATTATATAAATGTAGGCAAAGCTGTTGAATGTTCATCAAGTTCAATTGATTAAGTTCAAGTTAGCCGTGTACTTTAATATCTACATCATGAAACAAAAATGCATAAAAATACCCTCTAATAAAAGCTGAGAATCTGCACTTTAACCAAATGTGAATTGGTGCATTACATATTTAAAATTCTGAAGTACAAAGCCAAATTCAAAAACATACGTCTTTGTGATTATATAATAAATACTGCTGTGGGAATTAAATCTTTAAATAATAACAAACACCATTGTATTGTATAGAGCATCCTTAATACACCGATATTCATTTTATTAATAGGAGAAACAAAATAATCAAATCTTACATAATTACATAACTTACATATTTTACTGAAGAAATACAGATAGTTGCAGCAGTGTTATTTTGAAAAAACTTCCAGCACCTATCTGAGTAGGTATGCACATACGCATTTACACATCATGGGTAAAATGAGAAATGCATGCATGCCACAAGAGGATACTTTCAGAAGGCTCTGGGACCACATTTGATATTTGGCTAACAAGAAACATACAGTTTTTAAAAAGGAAGCTCTGGCTAAAAAGGCCAGAGTAGGGTCAGAACTTCTCTCCTTGCATGTGATCATTACAAAAGCTTTATCCACCATATTCTTACCTCCACATATCCATGTCCAGATGACACCACACTCACCTTTCCCCTTTTAAAGTTTTCTGAAATGGACGCTTTCACCTGGATGCGATACTCTGTTAATTTATTCTCACCACCTGATGTTTGAGCTCATAAATATATAAATGTTATTGTGCATGTAGAAATAATACATTTATAAACAAACTTTCACTTAATTTGCCTGTGGTCACTCATGGACCGCTTTGCTTCTTGTGTGTGTTGGGGCGGCAGTGTAGTATAATGGTGTCACACGCTTGCAAGTCGTGAGAGAGAGCAATCAGAACAAACACAAACGAAAAACCTTCGCGCCTCACCCTCACGGGATCTGGGCAAAAACAATAAACCAAAACAACAAAGACATACGTTTCACTTTTCAGCTTCATTTGTGGTATGGGCTCTCTCTCACCGTCGTAGGGGATCCCCGGTCTCAGACGCCTACTGTGGAAAGAAGCACACTTTTAAATCCTGGACTGATTCGTAACATCATCCAGGTGTGTGCCTGCTTAACCAGTAGGTGTGGTCCTCTAATTGCCCTGAATTCCTCCTACAAACCGAGTCCTGCCACAAATGGGTAAGGAGTTCTTGCACCCTAAAGGTTGCATGTTCAATCCCCCAGAAGGGCACTGCCGTTGTCCCTTTGAGCAAATTACCGCATTGCTTCAGTATGTATCCAGCTTTACAATTGGATACAATGTGAGATGATGAGTTAAAAAGTTGTGCAAGTCTGCTAAATGCCTGTAATGTAATGTGTAAAATTTCTTGGCACATTTGTGAGAAGTGGTTCTCAGCTCTGTTTCTGGAGATCTACGGTCCTGTAGATTTTCACTCCAACAATAAAAACGCACACCTCATTCAATAGCTAGAGATCTTGTGGAGCTGCTAATTAGTAGAATCAGGTGTGCAAAATTAGGGTTGAAATGAAAATGAAGGGATGGTAGATCTCCAGAAGCAGGGTTGGGAATCACTGTTCTAGAGTTTTGGGGGCATCTGCCAGTGACTTCTAATGTTAATGTAGGTTGCCATTGCCGTGAAATACTAAAAATAACCATTTTGCCTTATAGTATACAAATTAAGATTTTTCCTCTTATTACCAGCTTCAGATTTTAAGACACATGCTGGGCTAAAAATACCATTTAATGGCCAGTGCTCTAGCGATCTTGGCAGCTGAAACTGAAAAAGAAATTTAAAAACACGGACACACACACACACACACACAGGCCACGACTAGAAAAAGCTGCAGAATACTGTTTTGAAATATTAATTGTTGCGCAAACACTCAAACTGCATTGAATAGGACAGGCACTCAAACTTGTAGTATGTTATACACTTCCTATATAACTTAAATATATGACTGGAGCTAAGGGCCACTCATTTTTTGTTAGTGTGTAGTGGTAAGGGTTCAGGTCTGAATTGGCTGACTCATAGCCATAGGCTCATGGCACATGCCTGTTTCCCAGTAAGAGTTCATGTGGTCAGAGCATAACCCCTGCCCCACAGGGGTTTGGAGTGCTTCCAGAAACTTTTGCTTACTCTTCCTGCTCTCTTTGGTGCTGAGCATTAAAAGAGATGGATTGCGGGTTATGGCCTTGTGAGAGACTGGTGTCCTGTCCAGGGGGAGTAATTGAAAATCAGTTGCTTCACACCTCAGAAATCAAAGTCAGTTTGCAGGAAATACAGGGGTAAGGGTGCAAAAAGAGCAGGAGTAGTGTTGAGGGCAGGAGCAAGTGTGTAGAAAGAGTAGTTGTAAATCTGTTGAGTGCAGGAGTACATATGTAGGGAGAGCAGCTGTAAATGTAAAGAAGAAGTATTAATAAGTTTGTAGAATGAATCTAGCTAGGTATTTCTTGTCCAATCCTGGCCAAGCTATATCAACACAAGGAAGTCCTTTGTAACCATTAATCTACACACAGTAAGTGGCTTTTGGCTATGTTATGACCCCAGTAAGTCAAGAGGAAGGGGTAACATAAAAGATGATTGTGTTGTAACCTGGGAAAAATGAACCAATGGGAGAATAAACCAATACCAGACAACAAATGTGAAGTGAAATAAAGTGAGATTATATTGTGCAACTAATATTTACAGTACATATAAAAGAACAAAAAGCTAAAGACATTTCTACTATTTACCAGGACAGGTGACCAATGTAATGATGGATACTAGAGACACACAACCAAGGGGGGGTAGAAGGAGCTTGAGTGATGCCAAAGGAATGGGTTGATCATAGTGAGGGTCGATTTTTTCAGGTAGTAGCTTGCTTTTAGCTAATTTACTTGGCACTGGAATGTCTACTTGAGATCATATTTTCGCTGTTTGTAAGGCTTTTAAAAAAAGCATGTCTCACAGATGAGGGGTGGGGTGTGATTTGGATCTTGAGCAGTTCCTTTTTGCCTCCACACTCTGCTCTGGTCATCACTGATACAAGTCAATCTTGGTCTTATCTATCCACAAGAACTTTTTCCAGAGCTCCACAGGCTCTTTAGGTACTTCTTCACAAACTGTAAATTGGCCACCATGTTTTGTAGCTAACTAGTGGTTTGCATCTTGCAGTGTAGCCTCTGTGGTTATGTTTGTGGAGCCTTCAGATGACAGAAGTTACTGACACATGCACGCCTGCTACCTGAAGAATGTTTCTGTTTGGGGTTTTTTCTTCATTATGGTGAGAATTCATCAGTCATCAACTGTAGAGGTCTTCCTTGGCCTACCAGGTCATTTGTGATTATTAAGCCCACCAGCGCTCTCTCTTCTTAATGATGTCCCAAACAGTTGATTTTGATAAGTTTGTAAAATGTTTCAGGCAGTTTAAAAAAAAAAAAATTCTCAGCCTCATAATGGCTTCTGTTTTTATTGTCACATACTTTGGAGGAGAACAAAAACACTCTGAAATCATATGGTTTACATATTAGCTACCACATGTCCAAGCGAATTGTAATGGGAATAGAAATACCTCCACTTTCCAGCAAGACAGCTGTGTTCATCTTGTTCAACCAGCTAGACAAAAACAGGAAATATTCTGCCCAGCCGTGACAGACACTGCCTGGCCTAAGGAGACTCTTGTATCTAAATATCAGGGGGAAGACAGTTTCCTGTTGACACAGGCTGGGACCATACTTACACTCAAGCTGATTTTAAGATTCCCTCCCCAAAGCTCCCCACCCCAGTTCCAGAACAGAAAAGATTTAATAAATGAAGATGATCTGGGTCAGAGTCTGGCTCCTTTGGTTTAAAAAAAACAAAACAATTATCAGGCCATGCATTATTGGCAGCAGTCTTCCTGGCCCTGCCATTTGCTCTGTCAGCCAGTAGTTCAAAGTCAGCTGATCACAGTTGAAGGTGTTGTGTTGTCTTTTCGTCCCTGTGCCAGTTCAGGATAGGTCTTAAGAGTGAAGTTAAAAATAAGAGAAGGATTGTTGCACTTGAACTGCCTAGCAAACCACCATTGACACATTAACTAATTTTGACAATGCTCCATTCACTCAAAATTGTATAGCTTCTGGCTTTCCGAGAATCCAGTCCACCTAAGTTTGAATGTCTCTGTGTGTAGTCCACCTATGTTTGTGTGTGAGTGAGTGTGTGTATGTATGTGTGTGCGTGCGTGCGTGTGTGTGTGTGTGAAATGCATGTATGCAGCAGGAGTACCTCTTAATCAGCCATTAATTGAACATCTGAAAAATACAATACCAACCTGCTGCTGCTGGGAGTGAAAATCACAACACTGCCTCCTCTAAAAAAATTTTTAAAAAGCTGAAACCTGACTAATATCAGAGCTAATGACTATTGGTCAGTACTGAAAAACTGACTTTCAAATACACACACACATTAACCACACACAAATCTAAGAAAGTGCATTGCGCGCGCGCACACACACACACACACACACTCACACATATATACACTACCTGTCAAAAGTTTTAGAACAACCCAATTTTTCCAGTTTTATTGAAATTTAAGCAGTTCAAGTCCAGAGAATGACCTGAAATGGTACAAAGGGTAGCTGTAAAGTGCAAGAGGTTAAAAAAAAAAAAAGTTTAGGTTACCAAAAAGTGATGAATAATGTAAATTTCGGAGTTATAAAAAAACGTATTTTTCAGGGAACAAATAATAGGTTAACAGCTTACAGCTTTTTATGAAGCAATGGAAGTGAATTTATCCTTGAACGTTGATGCAAACAATTCCTACAGGTGTCCCAACCTTTGTTGATTACAAACCCTCTTTCTATATAAAATCAGCATTGGAACAGTCTGTGTTACTACACCCTCTGAAGCATTATTTGGACAATATTGCACTGCAGGAAGTAGTATATTGCTATCATAATGGCGAGAAAAAGGCAATTAGCAAAAGAAGACAGACCATTATAACCCTTAAAAGTGTAGGTCTTTCCTTTAGAGAAATTGCAAAGAAAGCCAATGTGTCAATGAGTACAGTTTCCTACACCATCAAAAGGCACTTGGAAACCAGAGGAAACTCTGACAGGAAGAGGTCCGGCAGACCCAAAGCCACAACAGAATCAGAAGACAATAAAAACGGGAAAAATTGAGGTGTTCTAAAACTTTTGACCGGTGGTGTACAGTTAAATGCAAGTCATCAGAAGTGCTGCTGCTGTATATACAGTGCAATCTATAAGTATTGAGACAGTGACACACTTTTGGCTCTGTACTCTCGCACATTGGATTTGAAATAAGACAATGAGTATGAAATTAAAGTACTGACTGTCAGCTTTAATTTGAGGGTATTTACATCCCTATTAGGTGATCTTTGTAGAAATAACTTTTTTATAAATAGTCCCCCATTTTAAGAGAGCAAAAGTGGGTATCTTCTCTGGTGATGCTCTGCCAGGCCTGTACTACAGCCATCTTCAGCTCCTTTTTGTTATGTTTAATTAAAAAATATATATATATCTGGCTTCAGTTTTGTTTTCAGCAAATGACATACATGTTCAGTTGCATTCAAGTCAGGTGATTCGCTTAGTCAGTCAAGAACGTTTAACTTTTTGGTCCTGAAAAACTCCTCGGTAGCTTTAGCCATGTGTTTGCCATCTGAAGTGTCAGAATTCACCCAATATGGATGTAAATACCCTCCAATTAAAGCTGACAGTCTGAACTTCAACAATCAATTTGTTGTTTTGTTTTATATTCATGTTGCACAGCACCATTAATGACACAAATGTATATCCAATTCATATACACAAATAACAGAAAATTTGCATTACTTTTACACCTAATGAATTCATCCCATGCCAAAGGGTCATAGAGTTGGAATTGAACAGACACTTCCTATTTCTTCCTTCGGCCCAGCAGTTATGAGACCATTGTCCAATTATCTGTGCTTATGGTAAAATGGTTTCTACACAGATCTTCAAAGTAAAACATTTAAAATATTTGAATCTGCTCACAGGGTCAGTGGTCTCAAAGGCTCTTCTGATCAGCATGTCTGTCCCAATGTGAAATCTAATGTGGCATGCTGACCTGAGCATGTTTAAAGTGTTACTGACTATTCAGGTTTCCTGGAAACTGAACAAAGAGGTCAAAAAGGAGTAAGAGACTACAAAATCCACTAACCATCTACAGAGGAAATTCATCATCACTTAAATAAATAAGTTATCAGGAAATATTTAAGATAAAACAAAAGGAGTGGACACCGTTCAGTGTGCAACAGTACAATGTGCCACTGATTAACGACAAGCAGCGAAGAACAATATTTTTACTGAAATGCCTGCGCACACCCAGGGGTATAATGTTGAGCAAGCTCAAACAGCTCTCATCCTGTTGGAGCCTGGATTCCACAGATGTCGGAGAGGATCTATCAGGGGGTCATTCTGCGAACACTTGATGGGAGAAGGTGGAGTGTGCAGTCTCCAAGACTTGCACAGTCTCCAAGACATATCTGAATGTATTTCTGATGGCCATGGCCATCATGTTTGTATTTCAATCTGTATTTCATTCTCTCTCTCTCTCTCTCTCTCTCTCTCTCTCTCTCTCTCTCTCTCTCTCATTGGTGTCCTTATACACATGGCAGATTTTGATTTTGTTTATTGCATTTAGCAGGTAATATTATTTATTGAATATTTTATTCTGCAGGGCAATTTAAAAATCAAACATGAGACATTATGTTCATATCACAAATGTTACAATAACAGCAATATCAACAAACCATACTTTAGGCATCAAGCCAAAAAGCAACTCAGCTTGTGAGCCCATAAAACTATCCTTAAGTACAGCACACACTTATCAGATCTGTGGGCAAGCAAATTTAATACAGATACTGGCTAACCTACAAATACAGCATTATCTGGAGCAAGCTGACATCATTTGCAGATTTTTAATCACTGGGCTCAGTCAGGTGCTCACCCCCCATGTCTGTGTTCACAGTGATGTGACAGGGACTCTGACATTTTCACATTAATTTTAACAAGAACTTCTTATCAGAATGCAGTGTCCATATCCTTGACTCCTGAGGGGCAAGTTACATGAACCCCTTGGCCTGAGTGCACAGAGTCCAATATACCATTTTAATCACTGCACCTTGATAAAAATTGAAATACAATTGGAATGCATTAGTAATACTGTTTGGCAAATGGCAAGATAATTAGCACAAACTTCTTGTGGGAAACATCTTCAATTTTTTTTAATGAGCATACCTTTTAGGAAGGAGCTCTTCTCCAAACTTGACTGTCAGAAGAACAAAGCATTCTAGGAAATGCCTGGGGAGAGTGCTGCAGGGACACAGATGTAAACAAGGCGTGTACGGAGATGGATCACCATAGGAACAGGTACATATCAGGCAGTAGATGACTTTACTGTGAGTAAATAAAGAGGAAGAACTTAGAACAATGGGATTTATTTGGAACAAAAGAAAGAAACACAAGCTGTGGGGTTTTAAACCAATTTAAGGATGATTCAAACTATTGAACTGAAATGAATGCTACTCATGATACTCTATTGAAAAATAAAAATGTAAATCTAGTTTCATTTGCAGCTATTTCTGTTGTAACATATGCATTCATATTGAAAATATAACCATGTCCTAATGCAAAAACAATTATGACAACAAACAATTATAACCACAACAATTATGACAACAAAACAAAAAGTTTAAATTCACATGATTCTCAGAGGGCCATAAATAAAAACAGTGCCAGTGGTGAAAGTTTCCACTATGCTATTTTCTCTCTTTCTTCTGAAAAACACCATTATAGAAAGTCTTTGCAAATCAACAAATTTTATCAGACATGCCAGCCCTTGCCTTCTCCCTGTGGTAGAATTTTTTTCAGTGACATGAAGTATTCAGACTTGAAGATCATAAAGGTGCGAGGCGATCACCTAATCAGTCATAGAGCTATGCACAAGAGAGACCAACATGACCAACATCAGGACAACAGAACATTCTACAAGAAAGAATTAAAAGGGACTCTGTGGCAGGGCCAAGAGAGAGTGCCATATTAATCTTCATTTTGTCTACCCTAAGGGCAGTAGTATTTATGAAGTAGATAAGCTTTGGGGTCTTTGAAAAATGACAACAATCCCCAATGGATGAATGGTAAATGGACTGCATTTATATAGCGCTTTTATCCAAAGCGCTTTACAATTGATGCCTCTCATTTGCCAGAGCAGTTAGGGGTTAGGGGTTAGGTGTCTTGCTCAAGGACACTTCGACATGCCCAGGGTGGGGTTTGAACCGGCAACCCTCCGACTGCCAGACAATCGGTCATACCTCCTGAGCTATGTCGCCCCTTGTCTGTGAGACTCTTCAGTGGCACATGGTCTGGTCATTGAAGTAGAGAGGCCACAACTAACACCACCAGGATACAACAACATTTAAAAGTGAGCATCCAGAATTAGAACTATGGGAGCAAATCTGTCTCACCAGATTTGGAAATTTAAAAGCCTTTGAATTTCTAGCACTGATTTTTTTGCATTGAAATTATGTATCTGAATTTTTTCCCTCTGAATTCAACTCATTCAAAAAAAATTCAAATTTTCAATAACTCATTTTCACTTTTATTTTTTTAATGTTCAGAATTCAGAATCAAAAATTCAAGTTTAAAAAATTCAAATAATATATATTCAAGTTGCTCAAATGCAATAGGCCATATTCAGATCCCAAAATTTGAGTTAAAAAACTCAGATTAAACATCCGGGATACCAAGGATAAGCAATCGATTCTGTCTCAAATCGAACCAACATCCAGCCAATTAATCTACGCTCCATTTGTCGCCGATGCTTGAAATTACAGGAAGGCAGTCAGCTATGGCAACAAACCTAAACGATGGCACTTCGGTGAGTCTATTAACTCTTTCATTTGCCTTTTGTGTCGTTTGTGTTTGTAAAATTCAGTAACAGGCAATAACTGACACGTTGCATATGAACAGAATTTATTTATCTCGTGCTCGGTTGTTGCTAAGAGACGAATTTAAACAGTTACGCGGCAGAAGGCAACTCCGCGCTAATTATCAACGCTTGACTCTCCTGCAAATACAATTGCAAAGAGGCAACATTTATGACTGAATAACGGTGAACGCATTTGAAAGACATGCTTGTGACACAAACGCGAAATTGATCACGGGAAAACATGGGACACCGCAGCGCCTTTCCTCATGGCTTCCTGTTTCTGCACGGATTCTTCCTGCTTGCGCAGGTTCTCCTCGTTGAGGGCTTGCTGCAGAAACAGAGCAGTGTGGTCACACTCAAAGACAAATAAAGACGTATGCAGGTGTAACAGGGGAGCCAAGTCTGCCGCACACACACACAGCTGATGCGTTTGTGCATTTGTATTTATCACAGAGATCTTTAATAAAGACCCAGAGACCCATTACTGCCTCCTGCCTCTTTATTACTACAATGCCAGAAACCCAACGCAGAATCACCATCAATTAGCATAACGCACCGGTTATATTGGTATTACCGGTGTTTTTATTGTTTTTTTGTCAGTCAGATCATAATCACTGCCTCAGAACTATAAGTAACGTTAGCGATAATAAACCATGCTCGCATAACGTTAGCTATACTAACAAAATTTTAACAAACGCCACCTCATTAAAAGTTCAGCGTAGATATTGTCCAATAAATTCTGTTAATGTGCAACGTGTAAGGTATTACCTGTCACTGAATCTTACAAAAACAAACGCCACAAAAGGCAAATAAAAGAGTTAATAAACTCACCAAAGTGTAAGGTGACCAGATTTCTGAAATGAAAACCAGGGACATTTCCAGTTCGGTGGCAATATATCATTAAAATATCCAATGTCATTATTTATGAAATAAAAAAGGGGGACAACCATGTCAGAAAATCATAGTTTACAGTACCATGGTGAGTGAAGCTATGGTAAACTATGGAACACACAATAAAGAAAATGGTCAAACTACAATAGTTCAATACAGTGTATTTAATTATCTATACGTACAAGACAGAGAAGACGTTTGTGGTGATTTTGTGGCTTCACTTGACACTTGCTAGCTTCTGCCCGAGTTTTCCACAGCAGTTTTCTCTAAAACTAACGCGAGCAAGTAGTTAGTAGAAGAGGAAGAGTGATATGAAGCTGCTATAGCGAGCAGCCCCATCTGTTGGCCAAAACAAGCACAACGCAATTGAGACATCAACTGGTAGGCTCTGCTGCCCGGTCTTTCTTGCCATGTAAAATATTATTTCACTTTGCGGTCTGTTTTTAACGCACAGTTAAAAACAAGGACATTTCCGGGGACATCTCCAGCCGGGGGCTGTCCCTGGAAAACGGGGACGTCTGGTCACCCTACTGAAGTGCCATCGTTTGGGTTTGTTGCCATAACTGACCGCCTTTCTGTAATTTCAAGCATCGGCGTCACATGACCAATGGAGTGTAACTTGATTGGCTGGATGTTGGTTTGATTTGAGACAGAATCAATTGCTTATCTTTGGTATCCCGGATGTGTAATCGGAATTTTTTAACTCAAATTTTGGGATCTGAATTTGGCCTATTGAATTTTATTAACTTGAATATATATTATTTGAATTATTTTTTTTAATTTTTTGATTCTGAATTTGTGAACATTGAAAAATAAAAGTGAAAACGAGTTATTGAAAATTCAGAGGCAAAGCATTCACATAATTTCAATGCAAAAAAATTCAGTGCTAGAAATTCAAAGGCTTTTAAATGTCAAAACCTGGTGAGACAGATTTGCTTCCATATAGAACAGCATATCTTTCTCAGTTTAACAGGCTAATTGAGGGCAAGGAGTTAGAAGATTCATTTTTATTGTGTTTTAAATTTAAGATACAAAAATTCTAGTCCTGATGGCTGCATGTTTTGTTCCACAATGTCACAAATGATCTCATTTATGTCCTAGTGTGTGTGTGTGAGCGTCTGCATATGTGCATGTATGCATAAGTGTGTGCATAAATACTGTATATAATACAGTCAACATAATTTTTATTTTAGTTGGATCAAGAACCATTTTGCTCCTTCCCCAGTTCCCTGCTTGGGGAATGCATATAACTAATAACCCCATGATTAAAACTCTGACCTTTAAAAACTGGAGAAGTTAGATACGAAGACCTTGATTTCCACAGTCCTCCCAGGACTCCAATACAAGGCGTAGAAGTGCAGAAGGAGCCAAAATGGAAGCTGTGCTGCAGGATTGAGGTCATCTGTGAATAGCTACTTCATAAAAACATGAAAGGTGTTGTGTCAACAAACTGCACTCTCCCCCATCCATCACCAGGTTGACAGGAATATGCACTGAATTCACCCCATGTACCTCTGTTCTCTCTAGGGTTACCCTGTCTGGACATGACAACCACACGCTCGGAAAACACCTCATGTTCACTCTTATCTTCAACCAGAAAAAATCTGTAGCCTGAAGCCTCATTAATAGAATTTTTTTGATTTTTTGAATTTTTGAATTTTATCTTATGCTCTAATGTAAAAATATGAATACAAATATGAATAAGAATTATTTATATAATGTTTGCACTCATGAAGAAGTATTTGTACATCTGATAGATGCATATTTTAAATCTGCATACTGTAAATCACAGATGACCATGAAAATTTTACTGAGCATAATTGACCTGCTCTGTGAGCGTCATTTAGAAGTTATTTGTTTGCTTGTTTATTTATTTATTTTTATAGCACTTTTCATACAGGTCTTTAGTACAAAGCGCTTTACAAACCGAAACCATAACACAAAAATACACAATACATAACTTATGGAAAAACTCCATAAATTAAATCCAGTCCCCTCCCCACCAGGAATATAATGAAACAGATAAAAACAAACCAATAAGTTAAAACAAACAGGTTTAATAGAAGTGAAACTAAAACTTTATTAAAATCTTTTTTTTAAAAATATGTTTTAAGTCATGATTTAAAAACTGGGACTGAGTCTGGGACAGTCTGATATGCTGTGGAAGTGTATTTCATAGTTTTGGGATAAAAAAATAAATAAATAAATAAATAAAAAAATAAAACCAGCCTGGCCCCTAGTTTTAAAACAGACTTTTGGGCCATAGAATAGTCCAGGTTTTTTATGACCGTAATGCTCTCTCATTGTTGAGGTAGGAACATGTCTCACATGTATTCAGGTGCTATCCCATGTTTTTCTTTAAAAACCAACAGTAAAATTTTTAAACCAATTCTAAAACTAACTGGAAGCCAGTTCAAATTATATGGTATAAATTACAACTGAAAATGACAGGCAAGCAATGAAAGAGAAGTATTCCTGGAATGCAGCTGACTGGCCGTAAGGGATAGTGTATACTCATGCTTTAGACCTTGCCTAGAAGTTGCACATTTTCATGTCAAGCTCAATTTTTTAAATCACACGCAGGTGAATGAAATCCAAAGTTTAGGTAGTTATATTTAGGATTTAAAAAACCATTAATTATAAAACGATTTAATATAGTTTTAGGTTTGAAATATTTTTATTCTCAGATTTGACTCGAGTAGCCTCACTTAAAAATATTTGTTTGCACACATTTGACCATACAATGTTTGTTTTTTTATTCAACCAAAAATAAGCCAAAATGAAGAAGCCATATATGAAAAAGCCCACCATTACTGCTTCTATATCAATTTAGAAGGTAATTAGAACCAAGTGCAAACAATTAACTGCACATGTCAAGTATTTTGACAGTGACACAATTTTTGTTGTTTTTGCTCTGTACTCCAGCATACTGGATTTGAAATGAAACAATGAATATGAGGTTTAAGTGTAGACTTTCAGCTTTAATTTGTGGGTCCACATCCATATTGGGTGAACCATGTTGGAATTGCAGCCATTTGTAAACATAATCCACCCATTTTGTGGGCCCAAATGTAATTGGATAGTTGGTTGCTCGGTTGTTTCTTGGTCAGCTGTGTGCTGTTACCGTTGTCTCTCAATATGAAGAAAAATAATTATCAATGCCAGTAAAACAAGCAATCATGACCCCATTTCTGAAGAAATTGAGGGGCAGCCAAAATGGGTGCCTCAAAATCAATTGTTTTGTACATTGTTGAGAAGCAAGAATGCACTGGTGAGCTCAGCAATAGCAAACAACCAAGTATACCACAGAAGACAACTGTAGTGGAAGACCGAAGGATACTTTCAATTGTAAAGAAAAACCCCAGTTTAACTGGAAAACAGATCAAGAACACTATACAGGATGTAGGTATAGATCTGTCAAAGACTAAAATAAAGAGAAGACTACACAGTTATAACCTCAGAGGGTTCACTGCATGATACAAAACGCTGCACATTTAAAAATGATAATAGACAGCTAAACTGGAATTTAATATTATGCTTTTTTAATATATCAATTACTCTCAAAGCACTTTAGAGCAAAGCTGGAACCTTACCTTCACCACCAAAGGTGCTTCAAATATATTTTATTTTTTTGAGTGGAGCATAATAACAGTTCAGCAAATCATGCTTGTCAGAGTTCTTGGAACCCATACCGTTCAGAAGTATGCCAATCTGACCAGTCATTTTATACTCCTCAAAAATAAAAATAAAAAAGCATTGTGTTTAAATCTGTCACAAGAATGAGATGCACCAGGAGGCTTCTCAAAGAAATATGGGAACAAATTAGGGTCAATATAACCCCTATATTGGTCCAAATATATTTGTTTAAATATATTGCATTTATGCTTGTTCAAGATTCTTCTGTCTGGCCCAGGCATAAATGCCAGTGCTGTCTTGTAGTGAGCACAGAATGGGAGGCACAGAATGGTTCTTATGATGACACATCAAACCAAAATCCTAACTCACTGCTGTCATATGGGGCGACATAGCTCAGGCGGTAAGAGCAGTTGTCTGGCAGTAGGAGGGTTGCCAGTTCGATCCCCCGCCCTGGGCATGTCAAAGTGTCCCTGAGCAAGACACCTAATTGCTAATTAACCCCAACGAGCTGATTGGTACCTTGCATGGCAGCCTTTCGCCGTTGGTGTATGAGTGTGTGTGTGAATGGGTGAATGAGAGGCATCAATCGTAAAGGACTTTGAATAAAAGCACTATATAAATGCAGTCCATTTACCATTCAGAGAAGGCCTCATTGAATGTATCACAAACATACATTAACAGACATCACCCAAGTAGGTGGTAAAATAGGTGCTGGTTGAGGGTCCACAGTGTAGCATAAAAACAGAAGAAAGCCTTTAAATCTCCGTGTTGTACTTTTGAAACATGGAGAAGGTCAGCTACTGCAGGTTGTGGCATTTGGGCTGATATTTTATTAACAGATTGGCAATATACTAAAGAGCTTGGCCATGTAATGCTTTAAAAACAAGCTAGATAGCATTAAAATCTTATAAAAATTTTTTTTTAAAGTTCACACAGTGCAAATATTCCTGAAGAGGTGTAATATATGCTGTCATGTTAGAATATGTGCTTTCATTTGCCAGGAATTGCAGGTTTTATGTTGCATAAATATGAACAGGTACAAATAATAGTTTTTGATTTCCAGTGGCAATTAAAACACCAGCGAATGTACTGTCAATCTCCCTACATGTCTGTGACTCCAATATAAGGGTCCACGTAAAAGACGGAACTAACAGTAAATCTCCATGGCAGCTCAGACCATGTACAAAGTATTTATGCTCATATTCATAACCTGAAACAACAAAAGTGTGCCAAAACACCTGCAGATCCGAACACTGAAGACCAGTACAGCTGTAAGAAAGAGGGGCAGGTTTACATTGATTTCCACTGATTTTCATCAACGTTGATTGTGTGTGTGTGTGCTTCTGCGTGTGTGCGCGCGTTTGTGTGTGTGTGTGTAGCATACATGCATGCATATGTGATACAAATTGTTCCATTGCTCTTATTTCCCAGCCTCCAACCTGTGGAATGTGATTCCATGCAGAGCGGACATAAATAATGAGTCTGCAAGATGCCAGGAGGCTAAAAAGGTCCCAGTTTAAAAAGCCACATGGTCACTACCAGTGAAAATGAAAGTTTACTGATTGAGTGCAGCAGAAGATTCATATACTTGGAAGTCTGGAGGAAGGGGATATCACAAGATGGAAATCAAATCAATAAATGCACAGCAAACAAAATCAGCAATTTAAATCATAGTCTCAGAAAAATTGAACCTTTGTAGTGAATGTCCATCTTCTATATGTTTTAGAGCCATGTGAAAGTAACCAATAAATCCATGTCAAAAATGATAATAGCAATGTGACTATAACTGTTGTTCACAAATGTGTAGCAACACCACCATGAATGATCCAGAATCTCCTAGATTACATGAAAAACTCTGACAGTGTTTTCAGCCATCACTAATTTCATCTGGTTAAACCAGAAAAAAACAACATTCACATCTATTCATGAGTCTGCATCAAAGAACTACTCAGTGAATTGTTTTTTTGTTTAGATAGGTATTCTGCTTTCAGTTCAAGTTTGTGTAAAACAGAAAAGACAATGATTTCCAACTGGTTTTGCCCAGTTACACTATTTTCAGTTAGATACATTAAAAAATAAATAATTGAGTTGATAAAAATGTTTATGTAAGATTACCATGCAAAATGCTCTGAAAGATTAAAAGTTTAATATATGAAAGTGGTTTATTGTCTTTCTCTTGGCAGTCTATTGTGCATCACTCTTCACAATGTAATAAAGTCGTTGGGAAATTGAAAGTACATTAATGAAATATGCAACAGATTTAGGAGTTGCTCCTTTGACCTCTGACCCAAGCAGGCTGATTTAGTGTGCGACTGAAAGAACTTTGGAATAGAAAAGAAGAATGAACTTAAACAAATTTTTTTTGGTCCCAAGCTCTGGTGTTTGAAAAGGAATGCAATTCATTAAGGCACAATAAATTCATTAGTCTACAGCAGACCGGCCCTTCCTGCTTAATTATAAGAGCTGATATGTTAATTACTCCGTAGGACAAAAAATAGATGTGCACATAAACCTCGCAAGTGATAGAAATCAAATGAGAGGGGCAGAGCTAATTAAAACAATCTTACATTAGCTGATTGGTAAAAATGGTGGAATTATCGAAGCGGTCTTTTCAAGCAGTCCAAATCAGGTGGTATCAGTTAGCTTTTGAATGCCTTAACAGCAATTGAGTGAAATGTTAAATAAATAATCACTCCATTAAGGGTCGATTTACAATCTGGCCCCAGTCTACACATAGCTTTTTTAAGTTGAAATGCTTTTATGCTAATCAAAAGGATCCCACCATAAATGCATTATACCTTTCACAATTTCCCACTGCAACCTTTTGGTCATCAATAGTAACAAGAGGTAGATGCTGGTGAAAAAATTGAGCTCATTCAGCTGTCTCTTGGGTGGGATTGGGGAGAGAGTATGTTTTAAGAAAGTAAAAGTAAAAAAAATGACATGCCATGCCTGTAAAAGAAAACAAACCTGCAGTGTTTGTGCGTGTGTGTGTGCGCGTGTGTGTGCGTGCGTTTGTGTGCGCGTGTGTGTGTGTGCGTTTGTGTGCGCGTGTGTGTGTGCGTTTGTGTGTGCATGCGTGTGCATGTGCGCACCTGTTATGTCCAAGTAAATTCTTTCTCTGGGCTTGGCCATTTCCCTGTAACTCAGGGTATTTACCAAAACTGGCCCTATTTACACAATCAGATTAATTAAATGCACTCATTCACGATTTTGTGGTAGAATCCAGATTGCAAGGCGCAAGTAGCAAGGTAACCACAAGAAAAAGAAAACTTAAATTTAAGAAGTCTTCCATCCATTCAATAAAACAAATATAATTCATATTATATTAGAAAATAAGTGGGAACTGATTAGTAGAAACATGTGTGGAACATAATCTAAATCCTGAGTGTTAAGCATCAGAGGATACATTTGTTCATCTCTACCTCAAGCATCCCACAAAGGAAATTGAATTTACTGCCAAAGACGTATGTAGCTACAGCCCAGCACCATTCTCCAGCATCCTGTGTGAAAGCTATCAGTGCAGACAAATTACTGTCTGCTTTCAATAGTTCTAAAAATGATCATTCAAAGGAAGGAGTCGCAATTAATGTTATACATCGTTAGAAAGCTTAAACTGTCACCTACTGAATAAACTGTCAATCAAGCCAGACTGTACTAAAAAGGACGACAACACCGTAAACAATGTATGTGGTATTACACACAGCTGTTTTGGAAGGTACCCAGGCCCCACAAATGCATGTATTTCACACAAACGGATTGTCCAAGACAATATATGACATCTCTATACATAGAACCAGTGGTAAGGTTGTATATTTATTCAATATTTAGTCCCAGATATTGACTGTAGAATGGCATGGTATAATTCTTGAAAAATTTGTCTTGTTTATTTTGTTATTCAGTGAGCAGTGTTTTCACTGCTGTATTGGCATATCTTAGGGCTATTGTAGGGCTTATGTTATTGCTATTGTAGCCAGGTAATCTGAGCAGTCATTATGAAAACAATGTCAGGGGCGGGTGCGGGAATGGACCCAAACGCAGAGTGAAAACCCAAAAGTCCAGAAATGGGGAAAACCAAAAGACTTTAATACTAAGCACGGGGAACAAAGGGAACAGAAAGCCTCGCAGGGCGCTAATAACAAACAAAGGGAAAAACTCAAAAATTGCGGGAAAACAAAAAATCCAAAAATCCAAAAACAGAGAGAACAGAGCGGGCAACAAGCAACAGGCAACAGGTAGGCAAAACACGTACAGAAACAAACAGGCAAGGCAGGCAGGTAGCAAAACGGAAAACAAACCACAAACTGGTACAGAAACAAAAGGATCCAGTGCCTGAGTGAGGGAGAGGGAGACTTAAATAGGAGCGACGCAGACGAGACACAGGAGGGCACAATGAGCAATCAAGCCACAGAGAGGGAGGGGAACACGAGACAAAACGCAACTAATAATGGGATAACGAGAACCAATAAAACAATTAACAGAACACAAAACCGAGGTGCCGCCATCTGGCGGCCCAACAGAGAAACAACACAGGGGGAAGACACAGAACCCTGACAGTACCCCCCCCCCCCCAAGGGACGGCTCCTGACGTCCCAGGAGGCCGACCCTGGGAGGGGGTGAACTGGAGGGCGGGGACAGGGAAACAGGACACAGGAAACTCGGGACAAAACTCAGGAACTAGGAAAACAGGAGACACAGGGCTGGGCAGGACCCAGGCGACAGAAGACACAGGGCTGGGCAGGACCCGGGCGACACGGGGAGACTCAGGGCTGGGCAGTACCCGGGCGACACGGGGAGACTCAGGGCTGGGCAGGACCCGGGCGACACGGGGGAAACTCAGGGCTGGGCAGGACCCGGGCGACACGGGGGAAACTCAGGGCTGGGCAGGACCCAGGCGACACGGGGGAAACTCAGGGCCCGCACTTCTCGGGCGACACGGGGAAACTCAGGGCCCGCACTTCTCGGGCGACACGGGGAAACTCAGGGCCCGCACTTCTCGGGCGACACGGGGAAACTCAGGGCCCGCACTTCTCGGGCGACACGGGGAAACTCAGGGCCCGCACTTCTCGGGCGACACGGGGAAACTCAGGGCCCGCACTTCTCGGGCGACACGGGGAAACTCAGGGCCCGCACTTCTCGGGCGACACGGGGAAACTCAGGGCCCGCACTTCTCGGGCGACACGGGGAAACTCAGGGCCCGCACATCGGGCGACTCGGAAACTCAGGACCTGCACATCGGGCGACTCGGAAACTCAGGACCTGCACATCGGGCGACTCGGGGGAAACTCAGGGCCCGCACATCGGGCGACTCGGAGGAAACTCAGGGCCCGCACATCGGGCGACTCGGGGGAAACTCAGGGCCCGCACATCGGGCGACTCGGGGGAAACTCAGGAAACCAGGGGGACTCAGACAGGGGCAAGGCAGACATACAGGACTGGACTGGGGCGAGGTAGACACAGGACTGGACTGGGGCCAGGTAGACAAAGGACAGCAACAAGACGGGGCATGACAACACTGGACTGGGATGGACAAGACTGAGGGGGAAAGACTGACAGACACTGGCACAATAGGGAGACCTACAAAGACAGACACAGGGACAAGCAGGCGGGGAGGCACACGGCGACACCGACGGACACACAAAGGGACAGGCAGACAGGGAAGGCGAGGGGGGAGCCCAACAACTGACACAGGGTCTGACACACAGGCAAACAAGACAAAAAACACGCAGACTGGCACACTGACAGACAGGCAGACAGGCGGGCAAACACGTTGGCCGATGGGCTGACGGCCTGGGGGGCAGACAAACAGGCCAACAAACTGGCTGACACACATGCGGGTAAACTGACAGACAAACAGGCGGGCAGACAACTAGACAGGGGGGCCGGGGAACACACGGACACACGGTTGGGAGGACGGACACCAAAGAGAGAATGGACACCAGGGGGAGCGACGAGACCGGGGGAGGGACGACCACTGGGGGGAGCGACGAGACCGGGGGAGGGACGACCACTGGGGGGAGCGACGAGACCGGGGGAGGGACGACCACTGGGGGGAGCGACGAGACCGGGGGAGGGACGACCACTGGGGGGAGCGACCGAGACCGGGGGAGGGACGACCACTGGGGGAAGGACCGAGACCGGGGGAGGGGCGACCACTGGGGGAAGGACCGACACCGGGGGAGGAGCGACGACACCGGGGATGAGACGAACACTGGAGGACGAGGGAACACTAGAGGACGGGGGCGCCGAAGCTACAGGGGGCGCCGAAGCTACAGGGGGCGCCAGAGCTACAGGGGGCGCCAGAGCTACAGGGGGCGCCAGAGCTACAGGGGGCGCCGGAGAACCGGGCAGGGCAGGAGAACCGGGCAGGGCAGGAGACAGGGTCACAGACCCCAGCTGCAGGGAACCCGGCTGGGCCGGAGACAGGGACACAGACCCCAGCCGTAGGGAACCCAGCTGGGCAGGAGAACTCTCCTGGGCGCGGGACGAAGCGTGAGGCTTCTCCAGGGCGCGGGACAAAGCATGAGGCTTCTCCAGGGCGCGGGGCGAAGCGTGAGGCTTCTCCAGGGCGCGGGGCGAAGCGTGAGGCTTCTCCAGGGTGCGGGACGAAGCAGGCCGAGCAGGCCCCTCCGGGACCTGGGGCGGAGCAGGGGACAGGAACACAGACCCCAGCTGCAGGGAACCCGGCTGGGCCGGAGACAGGAACATGGACCCCAGCCGTAGGGAACCCGGCTGGGCAGGAGACAGGAACGTGGACCCCAGCCGTAGGGAACCCGGCTGGGCAGGAGACAGGGACACAGACCCCAGCTGCAGGGAACCCGGCTGGGCAGGAGACAGGAACGTGGACCCCAGCTGCAGGGAACCCGGCTGGGCCGGAGACAGGAACGTGGACCCCAGCCGTAGGGAACCCAGCTGGGCAGGAGAACTCTCCTGGGCGCTGGGAGAAGCGTGAGGCTTCTCCGGGACGCGGGGCTGAGCAGACAACTCCTGCGGAGGGACAACTGGCAGGGCGGGCGGCTCCGGCGGGACGGCGGGCTCCGGTTCGCTAGGCGACAAGTTCCTCTCTACCAGAGGGGGCATTTCTGCAACCCCCCAGAGGTACTCGTCCCAGTGCAGGGCCGTAGCGAACAGAAGTTCGAAGTCCCCGCACTTGTCCACGCCAGAGTACATGAGCCCGCCGTGGAGGGGGTCCCTCATGTTGTCCTTGAATAACTGGCACACGATAGACTGGGGCAGGTTGGCCTTAGTGGCCACGACGCGGAACTCACCCACGTAGTCCAGGAAGGGGCGCGACCCCTGGCACGTATCGTGCAGTTTGTCCGCCCACTGGCTACTGGACAGGGGAGCCTGCCCAACGGCAGGACCCGGGCCGGAGGCCTCCCCAGCCACCACCGGCTTGCTCAACACCGGTGGCATGACCAGCACAAAACAAAAAACCCCGGAGAGAAAAAAAAAGGGGGGGAAGAAAAAAAAAAAAAAAAAAAAAAAAAAAAAAAACTCTGCTGGGTCCAGATCTGGCTGGATTCTTCTGTCAGGCGCGGGTGCGGGAATGGACCCAAACGCAGAGTGAAAACCCAAAAGTCCAGAAATGGGGAAAACCAAAAGACTTTAATACTAAGCACGGGGAACAAAGGGAACAGAAAGCCTCGCAGGGCGCTAATAACAAACAAAGGGAAAAACTCAAAAATTGCGGGAAAACAAAAAATCCAAAAATCCAAAAACAGAGAGAACAGAGCGGGCAACAAGCAACAGGCAACAGGTAGGCAAAACACGTACAGAAACAAACAGGCAAGGCAGGCAGGTAGCAAAACGGAAAACAAACCACAAACTGGTACAGAAACAAAAGGATCCAGCGCCTGAGTGAGGGAGAGGGAGACTTAAATAGGAGCGACGCAGACGAGACACAGGAGGGCACAATGAGCAATCAAGCCACAGAGAGGGAGGGGAACACGAGACAAACCGCAACTAATAATGGGATAACGAGAACCAATAAAACAATTAACAGAACACAAAACCGAGGTGCCGCCATCTGGCGGCCCAACAGAGAAACAACACAGGGGGAAAACACAGAACCCTGACAAACAAAGTCACCAGACAAGTATGACAATATTAGAACAACTTCTCCTCTCAGTTATTATGGTCCACTGGCGCTGCCCAGTGGTGTAATTGAGAGAGGGAAGTGAGAATGCATTTGATGAGTTTTCCCAGAATGCACTTGGCGAGTCCTTCCTTTTCTTTGTCTGGAGAGAGACAGACACAAGCACAATAGTAGCGCCAGCAGGTAGCTCTTGTGCAGAAAGTTGGAATAGTCTAACCACTTTGATTAAATTAGAAAACTAGCAACGATAGATTCTTGAAAGCTGAAAGAAAAGTTATACAACAGCCACGGAGCTGCCGACCCTGTCCAAACGGCATGTGTATCGAACATTCCAGTGAGTTAGCTGCTAGCTAAACAGTAAATTAGCACTCTGGCTGTGGCTAACCTTGAGAATTGTTGCTAACCTTGAGAATTGTTGTTTGAGTATATGTTAAAAAAAACCAGTCGGGATGAGCTAATAACCTGATGAAACTACTAATGGTATGGTTTAATTAGAAATTTTTGAATACTATGCATTTAGGGAAAAAAATGTTAGGTTAGTGGTTAGTCAATTCAGCTACAGGCAGAGACAAGATAACGTTTTATATGTTTTCTGTCATTTTGTTGTGACTGTTATGTTCTCGGTAAGCTAGTCCATTAAGCTGGACAAATACAATTAAGTTCTAAGCTAAAATGTGTGAGTGAAATGTTGTTAAAACATTGAGGTATGTGTATGTAAGGATATTATGTATTGGTTCCTGAGAAGAAACACAAATTAACTGTTGATATAGACAACTGAGTGATTACTCTGCACGTTTTGTGCAGGCTGGTTTTTTGTTGAGACTATACTACAGAATGAACTGTGCTGCTTGAGTCGCCATCATCCCACTGCCTCCGGGTCTCCATCTCCATCATTACCATCCCCTCGCTGCTCACTGGATCTTCGCCGCCATCATCATCTTCAGTCCTCATCTCCACTACTCATCAGATTCAACCTGCTTCATCTTCTCCATCCTCTTGGGAACCAGGATGGACAGTTTTCCTTGCTAAGGGTGGTGGTAGGAACTTGAGGGCACTCAAAAAATAAAAAAAAAACTCATGAAACAGGGTTGAACAAACATAAAGACTGATATTCCTTTGTATGAAAGGTATAGACTGTTTCATTCCAAGATCTCGTTTTTTATTTATTTTTTTGTTCTCGTTGTGTCTCAACATTTAAAGATTGTGGTTGAAGCACACTGCGTTTGAACCAAATTGCCCTAGCTAAATTTGGTTGCCATATTGAATAATTTGGTTATCCATATTAGGTTTTCTGTGAAAATTGACTATAAATTAGTCAATAATAGGAATTTTGTATCATTTCAAGTTGTAATTGGTCCCAGTTGTGGGCGCAGTTTTGTTTCATGCCCAAGAGGTGTGTGAGTTCAATGATTCCTATAACAAGATGAAAAGTGTAGTGCTGTAAATGAAAGAACATGCAAGGTTATTGTTCTAATTGAAAGGAAATAAGACAGGGAAAAGGAACAAGGAACAATAATACACTAAAGTTAAACATAAAGGTATTCAGTTGTTGGTGTGAGTTATTAAGGGAAGGATTAAGTAATGTCATTGTGTACTTCACTGCTTCATCGTACGCCAGTCTCCCTTTAGAACCTAGACACTTAGATATACCTGAAAACCCAGCGACACACGTGCCAAGTGGGTCACACTATGATGGAATATGATTTTTGAGTGGTGAAAGTATATTTTTATGAATGCCCAGATAGACACTATTGTCTATTATGTCATGGGTGGGGGGTGTATTCGCAGATCAGACTGCAGGGAGGGGGTGCTTGTTAAATGAATGACCAGCGCGACAATGGTGGCACTGAAAATCTCCGTATTCAGCATAGTTGCCGTGTGTCGTCTACTAATGAAACTAGGACAAAGAGTTGCCAAAGAATAATGGAAAACAACGATTACTTCTTATTGGCTGCATGTCTTTTACTGCTAACACAGAGGCTGAATGCATAATGCAGTGGCAATTAAACAATACTTTCGGTTACGCTGGATCAAGTTACTGAAAATCATGAAAAATTGAAGAAAGCGGAAGAAATCAGTTTTTTAGATGTTTATTTGTTAAATTAAAACAGTTCATGCACAGCAGTGGGAAAGAAAAACATGCACAACTGTAACGACAGTAACAAGTGCTTGAAGTTTCAAAAAAAAACATAGGGCAGTTACAAATAGCATAATAATAATAATAATAATAATAAAGAATATAGCTGCAAGCAGTGAAAAGGGTAAGCTACAGAGTAATGAATGCAATCTATATCTTTCTGAGATCTCTGCAAAAATATAAAAGCCACTTTCAGCTTGTCAGGGTTTTGACAGGTTGGACCCAAGCACAGAGTAAAAAAAGAGACTCAAAGGTAAATGAAACAAAGACTTTACTTATTACAAAAAACAAAAACAAACGGGAACAAACAAAAGGCCATGAGGGGCAATAACAAATGAAAAAACAGGAAACACGTAAAGGAACTCAAAACACTCAAAGGGTAGCAGACACAGGGAACAGAAACAGGGCAGAACACAGGCAGGTTCAAAAGCAGGCAGGAACACAGTCAGAAACAAAAAATGATACATACAAGTCAGGAACAAGCACAAGGAATCAGCACCCAAGTCAAGGGGACAAAGAACTTAAATAGACTGAAAACCAACAAGACACAGAGGGGCACAATTAACAAACCAGGACAGGGTGGGAACAACGAGACACAATCAGAAACAATAATAAAATAATTGAAAGCAATAATACAATTAACAGGGGAATGAGCAGGACACAAAACAGCCATCTGGCGGCCCAACAAGGAAAAACAGAGACAGAAATACAGAACCATGACACAGCTGCTGATTTGTCCCCCATTTCCTGCTGCTGCCCATCATTACGTTTCTGTCCCGTTCTCTCCCACAAATGCTCATGTAATGTGAAATGCAAGTAAAGCATGCTACTCCAAAATTGAAAATATAGACTATGGATTCAAACTGAAAACTGAATGCTCCGGGGAGCTGGGCAAAGCAGCAGGCCCCTCCGAGTAGCTGGGCAAAGCAGCAGGCCTCTCCTGGGCGCAGGGCGGAGCAGGAGGCTGGGCAGGCCGCGGCGGCCCCTGCGGGACAACGGGCAGAGCAGGCAGTGGCCCCCTGCAGGAGACTGGGCGGAGGCCCCTGCGGGACAGCAGGCTGGGTAGGTGGCTTCTCCTGCGGGACAGCGGGCCGGACAGGCAGCTCCTGCGGAACGGCGTGCCGAGCAGGCAGCTCCTGCGGAACGGCGGACCAAGCAGGCAGCTCCTGCTGGACGTGGGACAAAGCAGAAGACTTCTGCTGGGTGCTGGGTGGAGCAGGCAGACCCCCCTGCAGTCTGGGCTGGTCAGGGGACAGGAACACGGACCCCAGCCGCAGGGACCCCGGCTGGGCAGCCGGACGGGCCCGACGGGACCCCCGTGGGCCGAGCCCTGGAAAAATTACCAGCCGAGATCCCTCAAAAGAAGCAGGCCAGGGATCCGTTGGCTGAGCGGCTGGAGGTCTGGCCGACCGGACGGCAGCCCGACCACAACGCCTCCGTGACCGCCCGCCCTGGGCTCTGGGAGGCTCAAGGGCGAACACCGGCTCAAGCTCCCAGTGGCTAGGCGGAGAGTCCTCGGGGTCACCTCACATTGGTGGCATATTTTAAACAAAAAACCCAAAAAAAAAACAGAGAAAGGGGGAGAAAAAAGAAGAAATACTTTGCTGGGTTCAGTACTGGCTGGTTCCTTCTGTCAGGGTTTTGACGGGTTGGACCCAAGCGCAGAGTAAAAAAAGAGACTCAAAGGTAAATGAAACAAAGACTTTACTTATTACAAAGAGGGGCAATTATAAATGAAAACTCAAAAAAACTAGGAAGTACCCCCCCCCCCCTAAGGGACGGCTCCTGACGTCCCAGAAGGCTGACCTGGGGAGGGACTGAAACAGAGGGTGGGAGCTGGAGACAGGACAGAACTCAGATGGGGTAGGATTCAGGAACAGGGCAGGACAGGGCTCGGGACTGGACAAGACAGGAACGGGACTGGGGACTGGACAAGACAGAAATGGGACTGGGGACTGGACAAGACAGAAACGGGACTGGGGTGAGACGAGACAGGATTGGGGACTGGGGCAAGATGAGACAAGACTGGTGCCTGGGACGAGACGAGACAGGATTGGGGACTGGGACGAGACGAGACAAGACAGGACTCGGGACTGGGACGAGACGAGATGAGACAGGACTCGAGACTAGGACGAGACGAGACAGGACTCGGGACTGGACAGGACAGAGGGGGAACTCAGGACTGGACAAACAAGACAGGAACAAGACTCGGGACGGGGTCCGGACACGGGACAGGACGGGACGGGGTCCGGACTGGAGACAGGATGGGACAGGGGTGGACGGGACCGGGCACAGCTTTTAGCTTTGATTACGGCGCGCATTGTGGCATTGTTTCGACAAGCTTATGCAAGGTCACAACATTTATTTCCGTCCAGAATAGCATTATCTTGTATTGACGACGGGAGAGTCGAACTACTCCGTAAAATCTTCTCCAGCACATCCCAAAGACTTTCAATGGGGTTGAGGTCAGGACTCTGTGGTGGCCAATTAATGTGTGAAAATTATTCCTCATGCTCCCAGAACCACTCTTTCACAATTTGAGCCCGATGAATCTTGGCATTGTCGTCCTGGAATATGCCGGTGCTGTCAGGGAAGAAAAAATCCATTGACGGGATAACCTGGTCATTCAGTACATTCAGGTACTCAGCTGATTTCATTTTATTGCCACATAACATTGCTGAGCCTAGACCTGACCAACTGAAGCGACCCCAGATCATAACACTGCCTCCATAGGCTTGTACAGTGGGCACTGTTAAAAAAAATCCAAACAGCAACTTTTTTTTGGCCAGGCAGTGTAGAACAAGCATGAATCCGCAATAGCTGTGACCACACATGCGTATGAATCCATGTGTGCATGCATCCACGCACACACCCCCACACAAACACGTGAACTCTTCTTTGGTTCATGACCAACCTTTCCACAAAATCTTGTGCAAATCTGTGAATCCATTCGGGAGTTATGCGCCTTTTTGTGATATGCCACGCCCATCGCCATGCCCCCTCACACACCCTCACACTAACACGTGACCTCTTCTTTGGCTCATGACCAACCTTTCTACAGAATCTTGTGCAAATCTGTGAATCCATTCGGGAGTTATGTGCCTTTTTGTGATAGGCCACACCTATCACCACACCCCCTCACACAAACACGTGACCTATTCTTCGGCTCATGACCAACCTTTCCACAAAATCATGTGCAAATCTGTGAATCCATTCGGGAGTTATGCACCTTTTTGTGATAGGCCATGCCCATCACCATGCCCCCTCTTGGTCAATCGGCCTTGAAAGTTCTCTACCTTCGGTCATGACCAACGTCCATGCCAAACTTCAGCCTCCTGGGGTGAAAACTATGGCCGCTACGGGGTGGGACACTTTTTGTGGATTAACCGAACAACCGACCAACCAAATGACAGACAGAGCTATAGAGCTGCGGTCGCAGCTAAAAATTAAGTTGTGATAATGATTCTATGAATAATTTATTCAACAAAGCTTTGGCACATTTACAATTAGGACCATAATATGAACCACTGCCCAACAAAGCTGTCCTAATTGGAAATATTTTTTAACATATGGTCCTCATTAATGCTATATCTCTTCATGTTTACAAAGGTTGGCCTGCTTAGAAAGTGAAAGCATGTCCTACTTCAGATTTTGCAGTTTTTTGTGCAGTTACAGCATATAATGCATGTTTTCCATGGAAATAAAACGGTCCAAGTTAACTAGCTTAGAGTTAGCTGCTGGGAAATCATTTAATGTCTTAAATGATCCTCTGTTTCATGAAATAGCCTAATGAATACAGAAATGTCAGTACTGTTATTTTAATGGAGTCAGGGACTTTTTTAAACAAAAAAATCCCAATGTAGTTATTTAAATAAAGAATAAAACCATTTTCAAGGCCACCAAATTTTTCACAGCTATGTGTCTGTATCTGCTCAGGATCTTAAAACAGTAGAGTGTTATTGTGGGGGAGGGGAGAGGTGCTGACTGAGACAGAAGGATGTCTGTATTTGAACTAAGGTCCATTAAAAAAGTCATTGTTTTTCAGCCAAAATGTATTGTGGTAACTTGTACTTTGTCACTGCAAATCTTATCGAAATATCACCTATTGCAAATCTGGTGTTTGTTGGATGTAAGGGCACGTCTGTAATAATGATTTGAATATTGAAATTTTGAAGTGGTGTAACGCTACCTTGAGTGGTATGTTGGCAAAATGAAATACACATGATCTACATGGGTCCCTTTTCAATTAGTATATTTCCAAGATTTGAACAATCGCTGGATTTAAAACTGGTGTGGTCAAATATCAAATATCTTTTCTACACTACACTGGTGTTGGTGTTAAAATAAAATGTTAAAAAGGAACACTGCTTTTTTAACACCAACACCAGTGTAGTGTGAAGACAACAAGACGCAGGGTTGAAAATTGACTAATAGTAACACTATTGGGTGTAAATACCAATAACACTATTGAGTGCAAAATCCCCCCCTACCCCACTAACTTAAATAAAAGACAAATGGCAGAAATGGTAGAGAAAATGAAATTTGTATTAAATATATTTTTACATTCAATATTTTAGACTTGACAATTCAATGCACATCTCAGACAAAACTGCAGTAGGGCACAATATATGTTCTCTCATCATTGTCAGGTGAAAACTGCCTGTCATAAGGTCTATAACATATCAGATCAGCCACACAAATTACAGTGTACACATCATCCACCTCAATGCTGAATGCATTCAAGTGATCATCGAAATACATTTAGAATACAATACAACTTTAGTGGTCAAAAGAAATGCTTCATCATCCTTGATAATGATATTGATAATCTTGTGGAAAACAGGCATTTCATTTTCAATACTAGCGCAAACAAACATTCCAATCTGGTACTCTGTTCCATAGTGTTTCACCCAGGCAGTAGTGGAGACACTAGACACATTCAAAGTTTGACAAGACCTCAAGACCTCACTTCCCTCTAGATTGCTAGTTAAGACATGTTTAACAGGACCAAACCAAATCTTTTAAAATAAAAATTCTCCCAATGGAAAGCCAACTGATTCTGATGTTTCTTTACCAGTGTTTTAGTTATGTTTTTAAAATCCGTTACAGACTTCTTGAAGAAGTTGCGTTTCCCTTCGAACCTCATACACCACATATGTATAAATGGACCTATTTTCCTAATATCTGGGATAATGAATCATCAGATGATGCTTTGGGATCAGCCTCTTGTCTGTAAACACCGACTTAAAAAGTTTGTGATCGTCAGAAATTAAGTGCTTCAAATAATAAGTCATGCCATCTGTAATGACTGGTGAGAATACAATGTTGACGATCTGAATCAAAAGTAGAATCACGTTCCAATAACTGTTGTCCCGGTCAACTAGATCTCCAAAAATCAAGAGAGTATTGCGCAGGAGGCACCATGACTGAATAGCATTGAGGCCAAGGTCTTTGCTACTATCATCAACTTTGACTGCACTGGGTCTGTTCTTTCTCTCACTGTATCCATAGTTAAAGCTCTGTATCCTTTGTGAAAGGGTGTTTAAACACATGGAGTCCTTCACCAAGAACTGATAAATAAGTTTTAACTCGTACTGTACAATACCTTGTACAAGGTCGTGCATAATATCCACTGCATAATTGTCTGAGGAATTAAAAAACTGCAGTTCATTTAGAGAACAGGTTCTCTTAATACCAAATGAGTGGACTAGAGTGGGATTTTGTACCATGGCATTGCAATGTTCTGAATAGAGCTCCTTTGTGCAAAGAATTAAGTCTGGGTCATCCTCACTAAAGACCGACTGCAAACTTGTTTTGTCGGTTAAACTAAATCGGCAACAGTAAGTTGCACTGAATGACTCAACCATACCAAAAAGGTCATTTATAGCTAAATTATCACCAGTAACCTGAATAACAGACCCCTTTAATGGTGTATCTGAAAAGGGCACCTGGATTCCCTGTGTCACCAAAACTTTTAAGTCATGAACAAGAGGTTGTAGGATTGGACCGAAACCATATTTCTTTAAGTCCCTTGAATGAAAAAGCGCCACAAGATGAATGTTCATCAAAACCGAATTTAGCTTGGTTGGCAAATTTCTTAAAATAAAGTAAATACAGCCAAGTTTGTGTATTCCCTTTTTAGATCTGAGCAGATTGGCTGTTTCGAAATCATCATAATAAAGCTGAATCTGAAGCGCATGTTCTTGCTGTGCAAATAATGTGTGATTTCTGAGGTATGAACCATCATTAATGTCTTTAAAAATGCCATCTTCATGAAGCTTTACTTGCTGGAAATAGTTGCTAAGTTCCCGGTTGGTAAAAGTTGACTCAAGAATCAGAATCAGGTTTTATTGCCAAGTAGGTTTACACATACGAGGAATAAAATAAACATATGCAATAGTGCAATAACATAACATAAACATAAACATAGTGCAAATGGTAAACAGTAAACAATAAACAATAGTGCAAGGGGACAAAGTGTTTGAATAAGTACAGGTGCTGTCTGTTTGGTGTCCGTGGGGGTCAGGATAACAGACAGTGTCAGTGGGGGTCCCGGGCCTTGTTGATGAGGCCAGCTGCAGTCGGGAAAAAACTGTTCTTGTGTCGTGAGGTTTTGGTCCTGATGGACCGCAGCCTCCTGCCGGAGGGGAGTGTCTGAAAGAGTTTGTGTCCAGGGTGGGAGGGGTCGGCCACAATCTTTTCTGCCCGCCTCATGTTCAGCTCCCACTTGAGGTCCTGGCTGATGATGGTGCCCAGGAAGTGGAAGGAGTCCACAGTGTCGACTGGGGAGTCACACAGGGTGATGGGGGCGGTGGGGCTGGGTCCTTCTGAAGTCCACAACCATCTCCACTGTCTTTAGAGCGTTGAGCTCCAGGTTTTTTTGGCTGCACCAGGACACCAGATGTTCAATCTCTCTCCTGTAGGCGGACTCATCCCCACCAGAGATGAGTCCAATGAGAGTGGTGTCATCTGCAAACTTCAGGAGCTTGACTGACTGATGACTGGAGGTGCAGCTGTTTGTATACAGGGAGAAGAGTAGAGGGGAAAGGACGCAGCCTTGAGGGGAGCCGGTGCTGATGGTCCGGGAGTCGGAGACGTGTTTCCCCAGCTTCACGTGCTGCTTCCTGTCAGACAGGAAGTCGGTGATCCACCTGCAGGTGCAGTCAGGCACGTGCAGCTGGGAGAGCTTGTCCTGTAGTAGAGCCGGGATGATGGTATTGAAGGCGGAGCTGAAGTCCACAAACAGGATCCTGGCGTAGGTTCCTGCAGTGTCCAGGTGCTGTAGGATGAATTGGAGGGCCATGTTTACAGCATCGTCCACAGACCTGTTGGCTCTGCATGCGAACTGCAGGGGGTCCAGGAGTTCCCAAAATAGGTACATACATGAATTTGTCATTGACTGGAATTTGACTGTATACACCAGTAGCTCTATCTTTGCGCACATCATAACACACACCAAGAACATGCTCTACTGGTTCAACGATTTTCCATTTTTTCTCAAAATGTCTTTGCGTTGTAGTTTCGGTATTGAGGAGTGAGAATGGATTTTCAAGCTGCTCAAAACAGTCTTTAACTTTATCTAGGGCTTGTTCAGTTCGATGAAAGACATTTAAGAATAGCGTCCTGTGCTTGGACATGGATGTCATTTACAAGTTCGTCCATTGAACAAACTAAAGATTACACAGTGCTATCAGAGACTCCAGATGCTTGTACTTGAGCGATAATAGAGCTACACATATCCAGTAACTGCTTTTTTTCAAAAGCTGGGTAACTGACGGGAGGATCTGCACTTGGCAGTGAATCAGGAACACAAACATTGTCAACATTGTCCAAATTATCAACAGAACCTGAAGCTACACAGTCTCCATGTACTCTCAATAAATGTTTCTTGAATCCACAATACGTGTAAAAAAACAGATGAACACCCATGTTCGCCACATTTAAAACGCAATGTACGCCCTGGTACAAAGCATGACTAAACTTCAAATGTTGAAAAAATACTGAACAACTTCTGTGCTGTACCTTGCAAAAGTGAACATTTTCAGACCTCAATGTTATGAAGTCTCACTCTGATTTCCTTGACCCTTGAACTCTCCTTTGCAGTGCCCATGTCAATGCCATACACAGTTGTTCAGATGAATGTGTAGAAGTTGTACAAGGCCTCACCGTAGGATACAGCAAACACAAAGTGCACCTTAAACAGTTTGTCGAAGGCAGCCACAGCTGTCTGCGCCACGCAGGGAATGGCCTTCTGGTCCAGGATGACGTAAAACGTCTGGATACTACTCTTCTTTTCTCCAACACAGAGGAGGAAGGGCTGTGCTGATCCAACTCTGTCAAGGAACGTCACCATGCTCGTCCCCACCTAAGAGTGAGGGAGGGGAAATAAGGAACAGTGTTTTGTGTTTGTTCACTATTTGAATATACAATGATAAATAAAATAAAATAACCAATTTCTACCTATCCCTCATTAAGAGGTGTTTCTTTTAACAGCTGCGAGGGGGAGAGATACACAGAGCTGAACAAGAAAGTGAAAATCATAGGTCAATGAAGTGTTAAGGGGCGAAGCAACATTCATTCATCATCTATGTCTAGAACATACCTTCATGAACTTGATCACCTGGTCAGCAGCTTCAGTGGCACTGATTTTCCCAGTCTTCTCTCCTTTTGCGGTTGGTGGCAAGAGATGAACGAGCAGGAGGATAGCTGCCAAGTCACTGTCCCATCCTAGTGGATTAGAATGGCAAAACCCACATCCCATGAGTATACACAGTCATAGCTCATAGACGCACATGAAAAACACTGGCAAACACAAACATCTGCGTACACTTACCGCAATCATTCGATTGCTCCTGAGTGGACAGAAGGTCATCCACAAGAGTACCAGGGCGAAGGCCTTTGCAGACAGTGATAATCCTAGGTTAGTAGAATGTTGGCCATTTTGCGATGAACTTGCTCGAGATGTCTTCTCCAAAGAGCATTGTGAAGTCCAGGTCAATGTAGCACACAGAGAAACCATGTCAAAACATGATACACAGCACATCTAATAAGTAGTACATCAAGTCTCTATTTTTCTTACCAAGCCTGTGTCCAAGAATCGAGGGAAGTGATCTAGGATGAGTGAAGATTCTTCTGGATTGTATAGCATATTCTGTCGGTCCTGAACGTTGCCTTCATTTTCTCCTTGACAACTGGTTGGTCCGATGAATGCTTCATCACGGACATCGCTTCTCTGCATTCATCACCTGACAGCTGCTCAGATGTTGATGTCTCACGCTGAGTCTTAGGGCCATCTTGATAAGCAGACTTGGAGCTCCTCTTGGAGTCACTTCTGGTGTTGCGCTGAACCGTTTTAAATCTGTAGGATTGTGAGGATCATAGTGCTGTTCCTGTCAAAAAAGAAAACAGACAAGACACACTGTCAATATTAAAATCCATCAAAACATAAATGTGACAATCCAGCCGAAGTCAGCAGAACTCATTTCAGTGGAGTTCATTGTGAAGCTATGAGTAATACTCACATAACCAGTTGGTGAAAACGTATCCTTCAAATTGGGGAAAAGGGTGACTGTTCCAAGGGCATAGGTAATGCGGACATTGACTGGTGGGACCCTCCTACACCATAACAAGACACAGATTAAAGATAAAGTCAATTTTGAAATGTAGTTCAAACAAGTTTAACATGACCAGTGTAAAAGGTTGAGAACAGAAGATGGATATTTTAACAAGTATTTCAGTTACAGGCACATTTACAGAAATCTTTATTAATGTGCACTGTCCCTGTAAAAATAAACTGAATAAAGTAAAGCTTATGAAGTAGACTATATTTTATTGGTCACTTACCCATGACTCTCTGTCATATCCGCCACCAAGATGTTGACGAGTTTCTTTCTTGTTTGATCAGAAAGGCCTTTAGTTTTGTTGTACTCTTTGAATATGTCTTCACCCCCTGGTTTTTGATGCAGAGCTACATAGACCATCTGCAATATAGATGTCACGTGTAAACCTGCTATGCATTTTGAAAATGCTTGACATTCTACCAACAACCTAAGAACAACTCACATCTTTTGCCACCTTACTGTCAGGTTGTCCTTCTACCAGTTGCCTTCTCCGTGCTTTGGTGCCCTCTGTAAGTACAGTGGAGCCTGAACTTGCCATGGAGATCGCAGACTCAATTGATGACACTGACCCCTCATCTGAGCAGAAGGAGGCCTCAGAGACCTCATTCTCAGCTAAGGGGACAAGGGGGGGTGGCCCGATCTTGCAGATTTGCTCTCTACAACATCCACAGTTGTACCGATAGTGATATATTGTTGTTTCTCTTCCTACTGACAAATGTACTTTTTGTAAGTCGCTTTGGATAAAAGCGTCTGCTAAATGCTCTAAATGCAAATGTAAATGCAATGAGAGGGGCGTTTATGTTTCTCACCAGAGTCCTCAGTGAACACCTTGAAAGATACTAGTTCATCAAAAATGTCAGCAGCCACATCAAGTCCTGAGGAGTCCTTCAGGTCCACGTCGGTTCCATTTGGCAAGTTGAATTTATCTGAAACTGAGAGCCAAAACACTTACTCATACTAGCATGAATATACATGCAATGCACCATGGGATATTCAAAATGCTCCATACAAGCATTGGCCATATTTTAGCTCTCCTATTAGCTTGATGTGTAAAATCGGTGGCCTGCCCCTTTAAGTTGAAATGTGTGAACTATGAATAGACATGCAATGCGTTTGCTTTTACTTCATTCATGAAAGTGATTCTGTAATCTTTCACCGATTGAGAGAAATGTAATAGAAAAGGTTTGACAATACAAAGAGTTTTTAGCTATTTTACACAGCAAGCCTATTTATGTGTATGAGGGAAGGACATATAAAAAAATGTACAGAAGTGTCCCATGTATTCTGTGTCAGAAGATACTGGTCTTGAAGGGTGGCCACTTCTGCCCAATGACCGAGTGTCAACGTTGATGCAAAATGCATCATATGACACTACTAGGCAAAAGTGCCCATCTTTCAGCACCAAAATCTCCTGACACAGAATACATAGGAAACTTCTGTATTGTTTTTTTGACACGTCCTTCCCTCATATGCAACAATCGGTGTGATGTGAAAAATCGGTGGGCTGCCCTTTACTTACCTTCTTGGATAAACTGGAAGTAATCGTGGCTGTCATCCTTCATTGGTATTCGTACCCATTTCAGGATTCCCTTGTACTCCACATGAACCAACATTTCTTTGGAATAAAGTACAAATCTCATTCTTAGTAACCTGGCGTTTTTACATTTTGTTTACTGATGATTGTGATAACAGATGTGGTGTGTGAAAACTGTTGACAAAAGACACAGACTAATTGTCAATTCAATCGTATCGCCGGTGGCTAGTAGTGTTGTCACGATACCAAAATTTTGACTTTGATACCAATACCAGGTTTAGTATCACGATACTGAAACGATACTCGAAACTTAAATGATACTGATTCGATACTCGGTACCTAACGATACTGAAATTACCTTAATAGATCAAAAACGTAATGTCCAAAAGGGTTGACCTCATTTTCAAATTCACGGTTTATTAACAACCTTTAAGTTGAAGCCTGTTCAACATATTAATAAGCACAGGCTTATATAGTGTTAGAACACTAAACAATAGAAAAATATATTAAACATATTTCAAAAATTAAACAATTGTAAACTAAGGAACCTTTAAACAGGTCTTTCACTTTAAAATAGATCTAAAAACAGCATATTTTAATAACAATACAGCATCTTCCTATAATAAAATATTTCCAAATTAGAACACCTATAGTAGCTTATAGTGTTAGAACATACTGATCCTGAGACATTACTTTTCTGTCTCTCTCGCTAGTTGCTACTTAAGTGAACTGAGTGGAAGCTTGCGCTGGATCAATGAGATGACTGCACAAGCACACGTCATCTGAATTGGCTACCTGCCATCTAGCGAAGATTCAGACAAATTACACCTTTCATCCTCTCAATCAGTAATGCGGGAGACACATTTCCCTGGCTTTTACATTTGACCTAAAAGTACCGAACGTCGGAAAATTCTAATACCGAACGGTTTTTTTTTTTTTTTTTTTTTAAGTACCGAAAAAGTACAGTTTCGGTATACCGTGCATACGCGTTTTCACCATCCCAGCTTGAAGCAACCACATGTGGCTACGTTAGCCAGCTTGCTTAGTTAGCAAAGCCTACCCCCGCTGAACACTGCACATTTCAACTTTCAACTCTGACATAACTAGCATAGCCTAGTAACTTAGCTTTTTCAAAAGTCCAACAATATATTACCGACAGTAGGTTCATTATCATGGAGTAAACTGTTCACTATAACGTTAATTACATGACGGATGTGAGCACCTTGCCCTGGCTGGAAGTGGAACCAGAGCTGCTCGGTCTTGTTCAGTTAGCTACCTATTTAGTTCAATACAAAAGAGATGGTTCCAACTTAAATAAGCACAAGTTATGAAGCAAATATAAATTATCATAAAATATCATGCGTGTGATTAACAAGAGAGTCTCGCTTACCTTGTGAAAAAACGTACCGTCTTATTCGCTTGAAAGAAAATGGCGCAGATGGAAAATTCGAGAACGTTACGTGAGGGCGTGGCTTTCATCTACCCCAATCAGTGTTAAATTGAACACCAATGGAAAATACACTCTGATTTGACAACGCAACTGAGTCACAGGCAGCACTGGCAGTGCTATTTTATAACCGTGTGGTCTTATAACAACACCAACACTCTCTATTCAACACCGTCCCTAAAATTTCAACACTCATCTATTTGCTGTGTACTGATGCAGTGAACAAGGGCTGTGTTTCCCAGAGTCTCCTTAGCGCTACGTGCGTCATAAGGTATACCTTAAGGTATTCCTTTAGGTCTCGAGCTGTTTCCCAGCACCTCCTTAGTTAAGGTATACCTTCTGAAAGGTATAACTTTAAAAGGGTGGTCTGAGGCACTTGTAAGCTGTCCCTTAGCGCTGCGCTCCGCGAATCCTGTCACAGTTTTAGCCTTATGCCAACATTTTGCTTTTCAAATCGACAGTTGTACTACAGTGCACATCTAGTAGCACATCTGCATGCAAAAATGACATAGATAGTTTAATATTTACTTTACGAAAATTAATTATCCAATCAACGTTTCAGTGCATAGCATGTCATGAAAATATTGTGGCGATCTTGCCTGTGTGTAACTAAATAATTGTTAGCTTGTTAGCGGTTAACTTGTCCCGCTCCGCGATCGTGTAAATACTCGTTATTTTGAATGTGTGTAGCCTGCTAGGAATCGCTTCCGTAGCGCTAGCAGCCCTCGGGTTTATGATTTTCACCGTCATGTTTCTGTCATTAGTCAATTAGCCAATACAGTTGTTGTATTCCCTGCCTGTCTCTGTTTTGCGTGTCTCGTGCTGCTGTTTCCCGCTGTATGTAAATCCGACCTTTGTGTGATGTGCCGTTAAGGCTGTGTGATTGGTTAGTCCCGTTGCGCCGGGGCAGCCAATCACGGCAAACGGGGTTTGACAAAAGCAGGCTTCGCCCAGCTATGATGGTCAGTCTACGAATTACCGTTTTGAGGAGATGTCACAAATAAAGCGAAGCTCCCCGGGAGCGATTCGAAAACAGCCAAGCCAGTCTCCGTCTCTGCTTCCTCGCGAAATCGCCACATTGGTGTCCGGAAGTGGGATTCAGCTAGCTGAAGTGGAGAAGGCGATCCGAGAGCTGGAAGACAGACTGGGGGTACCGAGGCGGCGGAAGACCGAGGCAGCAGAGACGGCGACGGGCGCCGATCTGCAGAGCTCGGTGGCGCAACGACAGAGGGCCCCCACACAACCAGACGGAGCCAGTGCTGTTCGACCAACGCACCCGAGGGAAGCTAACGTTAGCACGCCAGCCAGCGCCAGCATGACAACCACCACGGCAGCTAGCACACAGCCGAAGCTAGCCCGGTTCAGTGGAGCAGCACAGTGGGAGACGTACCTAGCCCAGCTGCAGCTGGCTGCCCGTCACTGCGGCTGGAGCGAGATACAGACGGCGACGCATCTAGCACTCGCCCTGGAGGGTCCAGCGCTGCAGGTCCTGCTAGACCTCGATGCTGCCGAACAGGGCGATCTGAAGGCACTGACGACGGCCTTGGCAAGGCGTTTCGGCCAGAGGCGGTCAATGCAGAGCAGTCGGGAGAAGCTCAACAGCCGCCGCCGCGAAGGAAAAGAGAGCTGGGGGACCGTGGCTGCAGCCGCACGCTCCACGCTCGGCAGGGCTACCCGTCCCTCGACTCGGCAGAGCAGGACGAGCTCGCGTTGCACGCCTTCCTCCAGACTCTCTCCCCGGAACGGTTGCGCCAGCACGTCATCCTGACCACGCCCTGCTCCCTAGACGACGCTCTGAAGGAAGTAGAGAGGGCGGAAGACGTTCTCTGCTTGGTTCCAGGGCAGACAACCCAGCCCCGCGTCCGCGAAATCGACTGCTACGAGGAGGAGGAAGTCCGTTGGGCACGCTCACCCCCACAACAGCGGCGACAGCGCCCACCACCAGCACGACGCGGTCGCTGCTATCGCTGCGACGAGCCAGGGCACCTGGCCCGCGACTGCCCAGCACCAGCGCCCAAGCCCCGATCGCCACGGCCGGCGGGAAACGACGCGGGGGCGGCGCTGTGAGGAAACCGCTGCCCCAAGAACCCATCCTCAACCAGGAGCAGCCTGCTGCGCCTGAAACCAGTTCGGTCCCACTCGCAGAAGCAAATGTTTCATCTGCCTTTGTGAAGGCGGGAACTGAGCAAAGTCCTTCTATTATGAGAGCTGAAAGCAAATTCCAGCCCGCCCTTTTCAGGGCAGGAGAGCAATCCATCCAACAGCGAGTGGGCCGACTGGGAGAGGCGGACGGGCTATACCTGCATTGTAGGCTGGATGGGCAAGCCTGCTGGGCACTGGTCGACACGGGGGCCACCATCTCCCTGGTGCGACCGGGAACGTTCCCCAACACTGCCTGGTCCTCAACAACCACTCAGCTGCAGTCAGTGACGGGACAGAGGCTCGCCATGCGGGGCAAGAAGATGGTGAGCGTGGAGGTCGGAAACAGAGAGGTGGTGACGCAAGAGTTCTGGCTGGCCGACATCAGCGACACGTGCATAATCGGCCTGGATCTGCTGGTCCACTGGGGTGCTACGGTGGACATCGACAACGCCAGGCTCTCCATCGGTGCCACCACCCTCGCCCTCCACGCCACCCCCAAGAGGAAACGCAGGTCCAGGAGGACCCGTCGCCGAGCAGCCTCAGCCCACCCTCACCAGCCGCCGCCAGCCTCAGCCCACCCTCACCAGCCGCCGCCCCAGCTAACCAACACAGAGCGTGGCTCGCCTGCCCCACTGTCACAACCTGCGCCCCCCTCTGTCGAGACGGTGAGTGCTGTCCGCGAGCTGTGGCGACGCAGCTGCAGCGGCCTCAACCCTCACCAATGCCAACAGCTTGAACGCTTGCTGAAGGACAATGCAGACCTCTTCGCTGCCCGCGATGAGGAATGCACGCAGACCGAGCTAGTGCAGCACGCCATTGACACTGGTGACGCTGCACCGGTTCGTCTGCGCCCTCACCGGTTGTCACTAGCAAAGCGGCTGGGGGCAGAGGAGAAGGTTAGAGAGATGGCCGCTGCAGGCGTCATTGAGCCCTCCAACAGCCCGTGGGCGGCCCCTGCTGTCCTAGTGCGGAAGAAGAACGGAGAGTGGCGTTTTTGCGTGGACTATCGGCGCCTCAACGCCGTAACGCGCAAAGATGCCTACCCTCTCCCCCGCATCGACGAGGCGCTAGACCACATCGCGGGGTCCAGTTGGTTCTGCTCGCTGGACCTCCGGAGTGGCTACTGGCAGGTCAAAATGGCCGAGGATGCGAAGCCTAAGACCGCCTTCACCATCGGGTAAGGGTTGTGGCAGTTCCGCGTGATGCCGTTCGGACTGTGCAATGCCCCTGCCACGTTCGAGCGGCTGATGGAAAGGGTGCTGTCGGCCGTCCCCCGAAGCTGCTGCGTAGTGTACCTGGACGACCTCCTAGTACATGCCAGTAGCTTCGAGCACGCCCTCGCTAACCTCCACAACGTGCTTGCGGCGATTCGCCGGGCTGGGCTACGGTTGAATCCCCGGAAGTGCCAGCTGCTCCGGAGGGAGACGGCCTTCCTGGGGCACGTTGTGAGTGAGCGAGGGGTAGCCACCGACCCAGCTAAGGTGACTGCTGTGCGGGATTGGCCGACCCCAGCAAATGTAGGCGAGCTGCGCAGCTTCCTGGGGTTGGCGAGCTACTATCGGCGGTTCGTGCGGGGTTTCGCCTCCATTGCCAGTCCCCTCCATCGCCTCACCGACAAGTACCAGCCGTTCATCTGGACCACTGCATGCGCAGAAGCCTTTGCCCGGCTCAGAACGGCTCTCACGGAGGCCCCCGTACTGGCGTATACCGATGTGCACCGCCCATTCATTGTCGACACCGACGCCAGTAACGTGGGGGTGGGAGCCGTCCTCTCCCAGGAGGACAGCGACGGAGAGAGAGCTGTCGCCTACTACAGCGGTGCCCTGAGCCGGGCAGAGCGGAACTACTGCGTGACCCGCCGAGAGCTGCTGGCCGTAGTCAAGGCACTGAGGCACTTCCAACCCTATCTCCAAGGTAGCCACTTCCGCCTCCGCACTGACCACGCTTCGCTCACCTGGCTCCTAAACTTCAAGCACCCGGAGGGCCAAGTCGCACGGTGGTTAGAAGAGCTACAAGAGTGCGATTTCCAGATCGAGCACAGGGCGGGGCGGCACCACCACACCAACGCCAACGCTTTGTCCCGCCGTCCCTGTGCTGAGCTGGATTGTCAACACTGCCAGCGACAGGAAGATAAGAGCCAGGTGGAGCTAGCGGTGGCTACCGCTAACATCAGCGAGGCGGGGTGGCTGCCAGTGTCGCAGGAGCAGCTGCGGGAAGGCCAGGAGGCTGACAGCACGCTAAGAAAGGTGAGGGGCTGGCTGGAGGCAGAAACACCGCCGCAGTGGGCTGAGGTCTCGGCTGAGGGGCCCGAGCTCAAGACCTACTACGGGCAAAGGAGGAGCCTTGAGCTGCGGGACGGGCTGCTGTATCGGCGGTGGCAGGCACCCGGGCTTGGAAGCGACCTCCTCCAACTCCTCGTTCCCCGAGCGCTCCGGCCCCAAGTCCTCGGGTTGGTGCATGGCTTGGTGGGGGCGGGCCATTTCGGGAACAGCAAGACCCTGCGACGATTGAGGGGGCGCTTCTACTGGCCTGGGTGCCGCCGGGACGTGGAGCTGCACGTCCACTGCTGCGACTCCTGTACGGCATGCAAGGGGCCTACCAGGCGCTCCCGCGCCCCTCTACAACGCTACGTGGTGGGGGCCCCGATGGAGCGAGTGGGGGTGGACGTCCTCGGCCCCTTCCCTGTCACTGAGGCCGGTAACCGCTATGTGCTTGTGGCTATGGACTACTTTACGAAGTGGCCCGAGGCGTACGCGGTGCCGGACCAAAGTGCTGCAACAACAGCGGGGAAGCTAGTCGAGGAGATGTTTGCCCGTTTCGGGGTCCCCGCCCAACTCCACAGCGACCAGGGGCGAAATTTTGAATCGCGGGTGCTGGCTGAGGTCTGCAGTCGGCTCGGGGTAGCGAAGACCCGCACAACTCCACTCCATCCCCAGAGCGACGGACTGGTTGAACGGTTCAACAAGACCCTGACTGCACAACTCGCTATCCTCGCCAGCCAGCACCAACGAGACTGGGACCGCCACCTGCCCCTGGTCCTGTGGTCCTACCGAACTGCCGTACAGGAGTCCAGCCTCTGCACGCCCGCCGCCCTGATGTTCGGACGGGAGCTCCGGACGCCCGTGGATTTGGTGTTCGGGGCCCCGCCTGAAAGCAGGGAACCAGCCCGTACAGAGGCCTGCTACTTCCGCCAGCTGCTGGAACGACTGCGGGTGGCACACGACTTCTCTCGCCAGGCCCAGGACACTGCGGGACTGCAGCAGAAGCGCGCCTACGATCAGCACTGCAAGGGGCAGGCCTTCAAGCCAGGTGATAAAGTGTGGGTCCACTGCCCAGTGCGCAAGAAGGGCCTGTCTCCTAAGCTGCAGTCACATTGGCGTGGGCCTGGCGAGATCTTGGAGCGGCTGAGTGAGGTGACGTATCGCCTGCGCATGCCAAATCGAGGGCGCCTGGTGGTGCTCCACCAAGACCGACTCGCACCTTACCAACCACTCGCCACCGAAAACGCAGCTGGCGGACAAGGTAGCAGCCCTGTCCCCTCTACACCACCGGCAGCAGAGGAAATGGCACAGCCCACCACGGGCCGACCTACTCGGAAGCGACGGCTACCGAATTATTTAATCGACTACGAGGTAAATCGCATAGAAATTGTGGGTCGTCGGGGACTAGCGACCCTTTAGGTGGGGGCTGTGTGGCGATCTTGCCTGTGTGTAACTAAATAATTGTTAGCTTGTTACCGGTTAACTTGTCCCGCTCTGCGATCGTGTAAATATTCGTTATTTTGAATGTGTGTAGCCTGCTAGGAATCGCTTCCGTAGCGCTAGCAGCCCTCGGGTTTATGATTTTCACCGTCATGTTTCTGTCATTAGTCAATTAGCCAATACTGTTGTTGTATTCCCTGCCTGTCTCTGTTTTGCGTGTCTCGTGCTGCTGTTTCCCGCTGTATGTAAATCCGACCTTTGTGTGATGTGCCGTTAAGGCTGTGTGATTGGTTAGTCCCGTTGCGCCGGGGCAGCCAATCACGGCAAACGGGGTTTGACAAAAGCAGGCTTCGCCCAGCTATGATGGTCAGTCTACGAATTACCGTTTTGAGGAGATGTCACAAATAAAGCGAAGCTCCCCGGGAGCGATTTGAAAACAGCCAAGCCAGTCTCCGTCTCTGCTTCCTCGCGAAATCGCCACAATATTGTCGTTTCACCTGTCTATTCCCATCATGATGGTAATTAAGTATAGGGCCTATCCATAATACTAATCCAATTTGTGGAAAAAAAATAAGTTAAAAGTTTTTTTAATTAATATGTAGTGGAGCTAACTGAGGATATGGCTTTTCTGACTGCACACCCTGCAAAAATTAGTTTGTCTGTGTGCGAGTCAATGATCACTCTGACTTGGAACAAACCGCCGGTTTATTAAGAATATAAAACCTGTGAGCAAAGCCGGTGTTGAGTAAGTCTACTTGCATGACCGAACTAGAGCACGTTGATTGGCCTAGCCATAAACACACATACAGGTACGGTGGCTCATAATGAACAAACATAGCCAAATGATCTACATCCCCTTCCTTTAGCTCACACCTCATATATAAAACAAAATAGCATGGGTAAATATCAACATTACAGAACATTTCTTTCTTACCATGTTGTTTTACGATTTTCGGTAAACAACCCAATAATGATATTCTTGGTTAAACTTAAGATTATCCAACAGAAAATCAAGGTGGATGAACATATCACTTTAACAGGTAGGCCTATTCATAAGGCATACCCGGTATAGAATTAATCATGATCAATTTCCACAGACGCGCTTTTGCCTTTCATCTGCGAACATTTTTGCACTGCAGAGAAAAGTCTACGGGAATCAGTGGATATGCTGCTACAGTTGTCTATACATTGTGTGACAAAAACAAATTAACATTAGACCTTTGTTTCAATAAGAACAAAATAATTCACCCATATGTAGCTTATATCCTTTTCCTGGGCTTCCAAGAAGTCCCAGACTATGGCTTATATGTCCCGATTGATGCTCTTTATTTTATCTTTTGTAGCCTATATGTACGTATTTATTGAAACTATCACAAGGTCTCATCTTGACTCTTAAAGAGATTCGCAGATGATTTTCAGTAGGCATAGCTTCCTCTTCTGCAATATTAGATTGATGTAAAATGATTATGACAACACTTGTTATATTAAAATGTCATTCATAAGCCTTTACAAGTGAGACAATCAATTCGCTTGGCATCGATTGATAAACTTTTCAGCACCACAGTGAAGGCCAGCTCCAACTTACGACGTACCTTTGGAAGTGTCCCTTAAGGCAACTGTTAAGGTATAGTCTGGGAAACACTCATAAAAAAGCGGTTTCCCTTTGAAAGGTAAACCTTAGAAACCTTCGTAAAACGTTAAGGTACATCAAAACTGGGAAACGCAGCCAAGATCTGTGACAAGTTGTGCAGAGGCTCCTAATTCGGAACAGAATGATCTAAAGGTTGTACATTGTCTCAGCCAGTAGCAAAAATCAATTTTGATTGATCTGAATGCATTCTCAATAAGAAATATTAATGCTCGCAAAATTTTGTTCCTCTTGTATATTCTAGGTGGATCAAGATGTTGTGAAGATCCTTGGTGAGGAGGATCTTTCACGTTATATTCCACGATATGGAGGCCGCATCTTCGCCAAAAACTGGAAGGATACATAATCAAATGAGCATGTAGAGCTAAAGAAAAAGATTTTAATTGATCGCCTGAATATATAAACATAAAATGAAATGCCACAGCAGCCAGTAAGAGCCTCCCTAGACAAGTTACAGGAATTGGAAATAAGAATGCTGAACAAAAGACCAGAATAATTGAATTTGGCACTACCAAGACAGTGTCTACAAACAAGTAAGAAGACCCACAGGGGGTGGAACAAGAGAGCTCATTGTGAGGAAAGATGATACAGTGGCCAAACTTCTGAATGAAGGGAAAAATATGTTTTTCCCTAAGGGAAAATCAAAGAAAGATAAACTTGAGGACTTTGATTGTATGCTTTGTGCCATGGGCTCAGAGAAACCCCAACAGGGCACACTTACAATTGGAAGTTTGTATGAGGCAACTCATCATAAAATCCTTAGATTGTACATGTGTACAAAGTCCAAAAAGGAAGACAGTTCTAACACAACAGATGGAGCCCATTCACTTGACAGACCCCAGATGCCTGTATCTCCCTTCACACCTGAGTCCACATTCTCCTCACATTCTCCACTCATCCCCACGGGTCAGTTGCAGCCCTCTGTCCTTTGACAGACCTGCCTCCAGCTCCAGCTCTATGACTTCTGAAAGTGCCTTATCAACCTCAACACCTCAGTCTACTCCTACTCACCAGACATCAACAAAAGCTCAGTCAATAACTGTGTCCCCTGATGAGGAAGTTATTTTTCTTGGTTATGACACAAACACGTCATTTGATGTTCTCTGTGACACACTGGTATACTCACCTCTACAAGCAGAGTCAAGATCCATCCCGGTCTGTGGATTTAATCCCTGTCTTTGAATATCCAGCAGTGGCAACAGAGGAAACTGGTATGGAGGTATCTGCTTTTCAGTGTATTCCAACCAGGCTTCCACCAGCCAAGCAGAAAATGCCTTCTATGAAAATCCAGAGAATGTAGCTGATGAGCAAACCATTACAATCCGCCAAGTACATTGTATTTTGGACATGGTTGAAGCATTTTCAGACAAGAACATACTGGATGCCAACATTACTTAGACGTCTGCTGGAAAATGGTGAATTGGAGATTGGAGTTGGGAATGGGGTCATCATGGATTGTCTTACTGATTTCTGGAACACTTTTTATGCAACCAAGACCTGTAGAACAACATACAAGATCCCTAGTTTGCATCACACCTTCCAAGAGAGAGAGTGGGAAGCAGTTGCTCGTATTGTGGCCTATGGATGGCAGAGGTTTAAGTACCTACCAGTTCAACTTGCCCCTTCATTCCTCACTGAAGTGCTATCCATCTCATCACAGAACAGCAGTCTAATGGAAGCCTTCTTCAACTACATAAACACAACAGAGAAGGATGTGCTAACTGAAGCACTCAGTGACTTCAAAGGGTGTGACATGGAAGAAGTACTGAGCATACTGAGCAGTCACAATTGTACAGTGCTCACCAACAGAACAAAATCTGTCAAGACTATTACAGGAAATTGTACATAATAAGATGGTGCAACAGCCATATTTTATCATCAAATGTTGGAAGCCAATTCTGAGATCTGTCAGAGAGGCAATAAGTGCAGATGGGCTGGAAAAAATTATTGGCATCATCAAAATGATCATGTTCCCAGAATTCATGTCTCCTGCAGAAACAACCACCTCTCATCACCTCTTGAGATTTGTCTGAGAAACAGATCAGCTGGATCTTGGCCTCTTCCTGAGGTACTGCATAGGCTCTGACCTATTTCTATCCAGGACCATCAAAGTCACATTTACAGACATGTCTGAATTTTTGAGGCAGCCTTTGGCTCACACTTGCATTTGTTCATTAGTACAACGCTAGTGAGGCAGGAGGCTATCTTCTGTGAGATGCACATGAAACTGAACCAGCCCATTTCACAGTTTGACAATAGCAGGAAGGGGGCTACTCTATAATCACCCACTGTTTGGCCCTTGAAGTTCTTTACTTTTGTCAAAATGTGTCAAATTTTGAGCTATGTTTTTGTCTTTAGATTCAGGGGTTCAGATTATTTCAGTAGACCATCAGTTTGTGAGGTTTTAAGAGGTCAAGAACTATTTCCATGAACATAGTTTTAGAAATATGAGTCCAAAATGTTTCTTACCTTGCTTGGCCCATTATTTTATTTCCCATTGTTTCAAAACTTATTGAAAGTTTCTCTGTGATATTGGTGTACAAGAAAGTTGTCATCAAATATAGTTTAGCACTGAAGCTAAAAAATCATACAGGTATGATTCTAATTGACAGCCTTATTGTATTTCTTTTCATGCACACGTCCAACAATGCAGTGTTTAGGGATGGATTTTATATGCGATTGATTTAGCTTATTTGATCTGTTAAGTGCAATAAATGCAAGAGAATGTTTTTTTATTATTTTATTTATTTTAAAGGAACAATGGCAATGTTTGGGGATCCATTTATGGATTGATTGGTAATTTTTATAATATGCATTATTAACCTTTATTATATTAATTGCATGTTCAACACTCTAGGAGCACACAAATGTATCATTGTTATGTTATATTAATAAAGTGCATTCCTTTCCATGTTCCCATCCCACTTCCTTATTAACAAGCAATCCCAATCAATAATTAAAACCAATTAATATCAATAATAAATCATTCATATCAAGTTATGAATAATCTAGATTTTTTAAGCAATTTTCTCTTGTACTCCTTGCAGTACACCAAAATACTTGTACCCCCATTTAAGAAAACATAAAATTGTTTGGCAATGTCATTTCTGAACATGGCCCTTCAACTCTGAGGTAGACCATCCTCATAATGAATCTATGATAACTAGTATCGGTTTCATCAGCAATAATAACAACAACAACATCAACAACTTGTTTTAAATGAAATCAGTAAGAGAGGCATTGTTCATACTTTTAATGCAGTGGTTGATTTAGATCTTTATTTCATTCAACCATTCATATGTTATTGAGTGATATTACCTTGTTTACAGTATTAAGATAATAATAACAACAACAACAACAACAACAACAACAACAACAACAATAATAATAATAATAATAATAATAATAAAACTAACAAATACAATACACCTTCGGTGCTTGGCCCCCAAATTAACAGAACAACAGGTTTGTGTACACAGCCATGTTGATTCTTCTTAGATATGGCACATTTCCTCTTTCAGAATGTTTAGCTCTACAAAGAAACAATGCTCATTTGGTTTTGATAGCTCAAACAAACATTTGATGAGCACTCAAAGTTGGTTTCCAATTAATTGTCAGGCCACTCAGAATTTCAGACTGACACATTATTCTCCCCTGCAGTTTGCCACTCTGTTGTTCAAAGCCATATTTTTGAAATAAGGACTTGATGACAAAAATCTGTCCGTTCCATGGCAGGTCAGATGGCATGTGGTTAGATTCTAGATTGGGAATGCTTTATGACTTTTCCTCTGTCCCAATTTAGATCAAATATGTATTTTGCAAAGGTAACCTGAGGGCAGCAGTACACATCTCACATTTAGTAAAAAAAAGACAGACAAACATAAACTAAATAACTAAAATTAAATAACCCTAACGGCAACATTATTAAATAAACCTATAGAGAAAGAAATCAAGGAGAGAGAGAGAGAGAGCATTGACAATTTAGAATAAAATTATCTTCCACAGCTGTTACACTTTTGAATGTGATCAGGTCCTTAGCTTTAAAAGAACTTCTTGCAACTTATTTTCAAAAAACTCTACAACAATGCTAAGAGCTACTCCAAAACAAGCTGTGAGCTAATGAAAATGGCTAATCTGTCTCTGACAGGAGTGCTCTAATCAGAGGTCTCAGCTCTCTGTAAAGTCTAGCTGCCTCCAGTGCATAATGTCAAGGCTCAATACCATTTTCCTCCATGACCAGAACACAAAGCTCATACAGGTCAGGGTCGCAGGGGATGTCTGTTTTCCAAAGACAAATGTCCTCTTGCAGAATGATGTCCATTCTGTCATAGTCTACTGAATGCAAATGATCACATGCTTGACAAAGTTCTGGTACACAGTACATGAGAAATGGTTTGCCATGATACAATTCATGTCCGTTGCCACCTGGTCAAATCCGGTGGCTGTCCCACATTCTCACAACTGTGTCCAGCTCATCCTGCAACACGAAACAAAAAAGCGTGAGCATCAAACACTTAAATGCTTATAATCCTCTTCTCCCCCCACTATGTACTTTAATTTAGGTTTTAATACTATGTATTATATCGACATACTGCACGATGACCAGTATGTAGGTGTTATAGTAGCAGGTTATTTTATAAAACAATTTACATATGTTTGCAATGACAGTGTTAGGACAGTTGAGGACAAAATGAAGGTAGACGGATACTACCAGTTCAATAACAAAGACTACCGACTAAAAATAATATCAGTAGACTATTCTCTTAATGTAGTAGCATACAGGCTATGACTCACATATGTTACAGGAACTGAACTGGTAAACTGAATCAATAGGCCCACGTATTTCATTCAAACGTTGGTGGAGGTAACAGAAGCAATGCCACGCATGACCATCGTTTTGATTGTCAACTAGATTTGGCAATGCAATGGGCATATTTATTCAGTTATTTAGCTATCTATCTGGCTATCTATGCAGAGAATGAAGACTAATTAATGTAGCCATTGATAACTAGTTAATTCTGGTGGTTTACGAGCGTGAACTAACTTGCTTTAAACATACAAACGCAGAGGAGAATCTCACCTGAATTATTTTTAGAAAGCAGAATTGGACAAGGCCCTTGTCTACCATATCGCCACTGAAATCCCCCGCTGATCGGAAGTCCTGAAACAAGTCCCTCCAGTAGTCCGCATTCTGTCTCCAATAGATGCCCCACCAGCTTTCGATTCGTTGGTTTCATGTACTTCTTCCTTGTAGGACACAAGGACCATGTACTGTGCCAGTGTAATCTTTGCGGAGAAAGTGCTGCACTCTGTTGACATGAACATTTTCAGTTCCCAGATCCGACCGCACTATCTTTGGGCATCCCCCTAGCTCACTGACCGTACCAATGAAGTATGATGCAATGACTTCAGGCCTACTATTTGTAAAGTTTGCTTGCATCCAGATTATATGACGTGAAAATCCATCGATGCATGCACCCGTTTATTCCAATGCCAAATGGTGTTAATTTATCATAGGAGTCCATATGCCAAATGTAATTGGGCCCTGGGATGCTGTAATGTCGTCTCCTAAGTCTTCTCCCTCGTCTTTGCTGTACGCCTTCTGGGTCTAGGCAAGACTGAATCTCATAAACAATGTCTCTGGTAACACGCAACCCGGCCAGTCTGCACCTCTTGAACATCATTCGGTATCTATGAAGCCACCCTGGGTTCCGTATCTGGTTAGCAGTGAAGTTGACTGTTGAATGTTGAATGTTATCTATAACAGAAACGCACAATGCAAGTTCTGCCTGTGTTAGACATTGATTAAAATAAAATCTGATGCATTGATCAATCGCTCCTTCTGACATTGCCTTGGGCTACTGTTGCCTCAAGCCAGTCTCAAGTCGAAATGACACGATTACGTCATGATCTAGAGAAAATCATTTGTTTTCTCGAGAAAATGAAATAATTAAGTTGTTATCTCGAGAAAATGATTATTTGTTTTTTTATATGAGTTTGTAGGGAGAGTGACTCAAACTGAATATGGAAAATGGTTCATTACGTCAAGATTTCTGATATTTCCTTTTCAAAACACTCTAATAAGACAACACAAAGTTCCATTTATTGATTTTCTTGAACAAGCAGCTTAGCTGGACAGTCAGCTTAATTAATTTTGCTCACAGAGTTTAAGGCAATATGTGTGCGCCTGTCAGAGTGAATGTGTGTGTGTGTGCCTGAGTCTATGAGAGAGAGAGAGAGAGAGAGAGAACAAGAACATACTGGATGCCAACATTACTTAGATGTCTGCTGGAAAATGCTGAATTGGAGATTGGAGTTGGGAATGGGGTCATCATGGATTGTCTTACTGATTTCTGGAACACTTTTTATGCAACCAAGACCTGTAGAACAACATACAAGATCCCTAGTTTGCATCACACCTTCCAAGAGAGAGAGTGGGAAGCAGTTGCTCATATTGTGGCCTATGGATGGCAGAGGTTTAAGTACCTACCAGTTCAACTTGCCCCTTCATTCCTCACTGAAGCGCTATCCATCTCATCACAGAACAGCAGTCTAATGGAAGCCTTCTTCAACTACATAAACACAACAGAGAAGGATGTGTCTGCATGTGAGAAGAGGGATGAAGAGGCTGCTGTAATATCCCTCTGCCTCCTGCCAAAGCTCTCACACAGACATACTTTTCTCCTGACTCTTAATTAAGGCTGCATCAGGATGCACGCTGTTCCCTGTATGCTAATTACAGTGGGGCCAAATACAGTCCAGTCTCAGCTCTTTTGGACCATAATATAGAGGCCCCCATGACTCCTTATGCTAATTACAGTGGGCTGTAATACAGTTCAGACCCCCCTTCCCATGACTTCACCTACTGCCCAGCCATACATCCCCCCACCCCTCAACTCCTAAGAATTCAGAGTACAGAGCACTACTCTAAGCTCAACTTAATATTTCTCTGTGAGATTACAGCACTGTACTGAATCTCTGAGCACAGAATGAAACACTACACTGACTCTTTCTGTGAAATAATAATGATAATAATAATAATAATAAATATAATTATTATTATTATTATTGCATTTTAATTGTTATTCAAAAAATAAGGTCTGATAACTGTGCTTATCTAAATAAATTATTATAAAGTTATACAACCAGATAGTCATTTCAGGTAGAGTGAAATACAACATTTTATATTTAGTTATTTCTGTTTTAATTTTTTTTTTTATGCATACAAATAATTCATAGTTTAACCTCCTGTTATCTTCAAATTTACTAACATCTTTTATCCTTGGGGTCAATTTGACCCCAGCAATTTAAACCTCCAGAAAATGATTATAATTGAAATTGTTACCACAAGTTTGTGTCAGGTACTTTATGTTTCTTTGTTGACGACCTAAATAGCCCTTTAAATAAAAAATAACCCCCCCCCACCCCCCCTTATACATCCAGAATACCTATTACCCGACTATGAAAAAATAAGCAAATAACCGTAAAATCTCACTGATTGACCTAAAATTGGAACGAAAGATCTTTTTGGTGTTTTAATGTTTTTTTTCACTGTCCCCGACATGGAAACTTTCCTTTTCAGCAGTTCCTCACCCAGGGCATACGATGTGAAAAAATGATCACATGTAATGTTATGACCATTCAGTCCTTCAGCCATGTCTAGTACCACCCTCATGCCCTGATTTTATTCAGGTGCTTCCCCAGGGGATTTACCAGTGTACATCTGTATATTCCAGGCATAGCTGGACTGTGCTTCACATGCTGCCCATATTTTGAAACCGTATTTGACCAGTTTGCTTGGTATGTATTGTCTGAAGGGACAGCGCCCACGAAACGCAACCAGTCATTCATCCACAGTCACGTGGGGGCCTGGATTGTAAAGAAAGGGTAATTGCTGAACCCACTTGTCCCATACATCCCGTGTTGATGCAAGTTTGTCACACTCTCGTCGGCCCTGCCTTGTTTCTCTGTCATCAAAGCGTATGACAAGGGAGAAAACATAGAATGTCTTTAGAGATATGGTGGCTGGAAATATTGCCCTTCCAGTGTCAGCATTCCAAAGGCTTGCTGTTGCTTCGCCTTTTGACTTGTAGACTCCTGCCAAAATGAACAACCCAATGTATGCTTGCAAGTGGGTCACATCCAAGTCGTACCAACTGTCCCCATACACGAGCCTCCCCTCCAAGTTTGTCATCTCAAGTATATCATTTTCGATTGATGGTGTTACGAAGAGCTCAAATGCTGATTTTACGTCTTGGACATGGCTGACAGCATATCTGGTGGGGCCTGGAACCATTTTGATGACATTAGCCGCACTAAGTCTACCCTGTCGTTCAAGTGGGGAGAGGGACCATAATAACTTTCCATTTTTGGAAGGTAACGTGTCTGCCGGTGGTTGAGAGACAACAGGAGGGTCAACACTAAGGGTCTCATTCTCATCAGAGGAGGATGCCTCATAATCAGGGTCCTCCTCAACATTATCGTCTGTCTCAGACACATACTCCTCTATGTCGCTTTCACTGTCAAAGAGCTGTGACAAAACCTCATTGACAGAAAACCTTTGCTTAGAGGTCATTATTATTATTATTATTATTATTAACCTTTATTTAACCAGGTAAAAAAACTCTTGAGATTAAAAATCTGTTTTTCAAGAGTGACCTGGCCAAAATAGACAGTAAACACAGGAGTTACTAACAATACAACATAAAACAAGAGTACCTGATAAAAAGGAGCAATCAAACCCATAAGATCAATAAAAATAAACAAAAACAATCGGGGAGTCAGTGTAAATAAAATCATACAGAAATTTTCAATTGAGAGAGAGCATAAAGAGAGAGCACACAGAGCACCAAGAGAAATGGTTTAGAAGGCTGCTGTGCAAGCTTTTATATGTTTGCTCCTCCCCTATGTTGTGTGAACTATCAATGTCCTTGCGGGAACCATATTTCCCCTCCCCCAAAGCACGGGAAAGTGAACTATCAGTGGTTCTAGCACTACTACAGGTATGGTTATGTTAGGTTAGGGCCCTAAAGCAGAGGGAAGTTTTTTGAAGATTATAAAATTGCATGTTATAGTGACCTCAATATCATCCAAAACAACCAAAACAAATGTGTGTAAAATGTTGATATTTCTTATATGTTTTATACAGCTAAAACAGCCTGGGGTCAAATTGACCCAAAAGAACACCGATGTGTACAAAATGTGTACAGGACATTGAAAACATATCATCATGTTTATTTTATGTTTACCCAGTTGTCCCCATTAAATTAGGAAAAATCATAAAATATGAAGCAAAACAAATGATGTCAATCATTTATTTAGAGACGTTAAACATTGAATGGGGTCAAATTGACCCCAAAGATAATAGGAGGGTTAAGAAGAATTCCTCCAGATATGAGCGAAATGGGTTGAGCTGAAGAAAACCAACATTCAGAGCAGTGTGGCTTGGAAATAAAACTGAGGAGTTAATAAAGTATGTGCTGGATGGAAAATCAGGGCACATATTTATGGGGAAATACACATAGCTGGTTTTATGCATGTGTATTTATAAAACTTTGTAATTTTTTCAAAAGACATTGGCAGAAAAGATTAAGAAAAGGTTCATCAACTTTGCTATCAACTTTGTGACTAATGCTGAACATTGAAAATGGCTCATTGTATCCAGATATCTGTCCATTTTAAAAAAGTGTAAAGAGACAACACAAAGTTCCATTTATTGATTTTCTTGAACCAGCAGCTCAGCTGGATGGACAACTTAATTAATTTTGCTCTCTGAGTTCAAGGCAAATAGGCAAAAAAGAGCACTGAATATATAATATATCAAGTATGTCTCTCAGCATGTGTAAAAACATAAAAATATAAAAATTGTTGATCTTTCTCCTTTTTCCAGCTCTCCAAGGACAATGTACCCCATTATAGTATGGGGAACCTATGTGAATGAGTGTTTTATTCTTCATGAAAGAGAATCCATTCGGAAAGTTCAACAGGGTAATGAAAACTTACTTACAAGGTACTGAAGGACAAGTCAGATTTTATTAATTTCCACAACCTACACATTCCTCTATATTAGACTGGCAGGCAGTTGAGGCCAGAGGATTGAATAGTTATTAAACAGTAAAGACTTCACTTTAATTGGGAATTTCACTGGAGGGAAACAGTTGTCAGTCAAACGTCTGCTTTCAAAGTCCCATGCTTTCAAAGAACTGTGAAAGTGCAGAGGGTTCAGGAAATAAAATTTTGTTCCTCTCAAGTTTCTAGTAACCCCAGTTAAATTACATTTTCATGCTCATTCATATGCAGTAGTCTCCTTTAAATGCCCTTGCTGGTCCAGAATGGAATAATTTCCCCTTTTCCTTTAAAAATGACTGAATAGGCCTCTGTGAGAGCATAATTTTCACAGAAATCTTTAGAGATTACAGGAAACACCTGCTTGATTCAACATGATACATGAAGCACCTTCTGGTCCAATATAACAAGCTATGAAAATACATACTGCACAATGGGCGACAGGAACTACTACTGTGCAGTACAACATACCACAATAACTAGTGTTACACAATATGGTACAGAAAGGACTACTGCTGTACATAACATTCTACAGATGCTGTTCTGCTATATAATGATATTGTTCTACTGCTTTACGCAATGAACAATGAACATAATAATTATCTGCAGAACATGCTATAAACTTATACAGCTCTAAAAAACAATTCAGGAATGACCAAATTATAGGAGTATGTATTCAGCTGCACAGTTTGCTAGCCACATAAACATTCACTGTTCTACTGCTGTAAAGAAGGTGCAACAGAATCTCATACTTTTCCACTGCTCTGTAGTACACTTCAGAATGCTACACGGTTCAAGATCCTATCTGAAATTCCTTCAAATCTGTGCAGTGTGCTGCAGGAGCAGATGTCTAATCCAACTGGCTGTAAAATATTGGAACCAAAATGCCATGGCAAGTAATATCATGAGTAATATTTTTCACTGAAAGATTTACTGCTTTTGACAGGACAACATATAACAGGAGAAATATATTCATTTCTCACAAACCATACAGCCTGAATGAGTAGCGGAAATTCTTTTTTTCCCCAGTACTTCAGGCCACATCGTATTATTATTATTAATAATAATATTAATAATTCTCACATTTATTTTAAAAAATACTGAATACTTGCAATAAGGGAATTGTAGACTGCATGCATGGTCTAATGACAAGAACTGTAGCTAAATATTTATTGTTTGTTTGTTCTCCTGTTGCATCAGTATTAGGAGTGTGGTGTGCTAAACAGGAGTTGCATTCTTGAAAACCTCCTATTAACTTGTTTCTTAGCTTACATTTGTTCATTTTTAATGTGTTTGAAACAGAGTTTAAAGACCCATATGATGAGGTAGTTTGAAAGAGTGCTAAAGGCTATTTGATAAATAATACTAATAATTGATTGGTTGACTCAACTCTAATGGCTCAAGTTAGATGCCTATGGACAGTCTTGATGAACAGACACTGCAGGATGTGGGTTCTGTTCTTTTGCGATTGCTTAGGGTCAGAGACAGAACAGAGAGACTTGGCGTGACTGTGGCGGAAGAAAAGGTCAGTCACTATAAATCTGCTGGGAGAAGACAGCAGAAAGGCCAGACTCTCATCAAGTCACCAGCTGTAAAGTCCAGAGAGCCTCACAGAGGATGGATAGACTGGGGAGTGCTCATTGTAGGCACAGAGTACTCTGCAAGTTCACCTCCTGCTCAAATGCGTGGAAAGTAAAAATACAAATCCATTCCAAAGCCATGCGTGCACGATGATGCATGCTATGCTGTCGCCTGAGCTGCAAAACTGCAAAAGGTCACTAGACAAACCGTGCCTGACAAAACAGGGGTGTCTGAGTCTACTCTGCTTTAATTAGAAGGAAGATGGAAAAGGCACAATCTGTTTATCACCTGCTGCTGTTTCATGGGCCTTCTGTGATTTTCAGAGAAACAAAAACCTTTAGTGCTCAGACCATGTGCCTACATTATCTGCAATATATTCTTTTCAGAACAAGTGACAATTGAACAACTAAAACTAACAACAGAACCACATAGCTCAGATAAAGATTGATAAAATTTAAAATTTCCTCTTAGGTCCATTTTAGGGGTTGGTTTCATTTTAGGGATTCTTTTTCTTTTGATATTCCTTAACCTAATGATTTCCTGAAGTCACCAGTGGGTGAAAAATAGCATTCTCTTAGCCCCTTTGCGCACATGCCAAATCTGGCCAAATTTTTGCCCATTTAGGGGGTATTTAAAGCTTTATAAATCCAGATGTGAGCATCACAGAGACCGGAAAAATCACCTAAATGAAGCAAGACATAGGTATCGTTTACAGTACAATACTAACTTAGATTTGTTTATATTCATAATTTAGGAAAAAATAAAATGCCACAAATGCAATTGTCTTGGCAAAACCAAAAATGAATTTGCTCTTTTTTAGTTAGCAATGAAATACTGAGAAATCCAATATATAAAACAGGTTAAACTATTCATATCCTGGATCAAAAACTCCTTGACCAAAAGTTCATAAAATTTAAGGATGCATATGTATAACTACTAAAGATCTATGAACCAAAAAGTAAGCAGTGTACCCAGTGTCTCCAAATGTATACAAAATGTATAAATTATGCACTGCTGTAAATCACAACATAATCATATATTTCACTACAAATCAACTGTTTTGACTCAAGAAACTCACTGTTGCATCATTTTCAAGTGGGAATTACAAGCTTTCCATCAGTTCAGTGGTCCAAAATATCGAGGGGTTGGGTCCTGAAACATATCCAAAGTCTCTCCAAAAATGAATAAAATGCTTTTTGTCCATTACAAAGTATATAAATGTGCCCCTTATGAAGGTTTAAGATAAAACATTGATCAATAATGCAAACACATTGTCACACAATGTGGTGTAGTACCTAAATGTGTAATCATTAACTCTAGTATGCTTTTCTGTGCTCTACAGTATCTAATGTTTTCTTGTATGGGGATGGGACGACATTAAAACAATATTCAACCGTCCACCACGTTTTGGCGATGTTCCAGCTTTCACGTCATATCTGGTTCATGAAAATCATGAAAACACGAATACTATTCAGCTATCAGCGAACGCTTACATCAGAGTGTGAAAGACGCTCAATTTTAAAAATAACTTATATAACCAAATTTTGAGCAGTACTACTTAGCGATGATGAAATGATGTCTGTGTTCAATAGATAGAGACAGAGAATCAATGCTGTCGTTCTCCTCATCCGACTTACTCCAAAACACTATGTCAGCTAGGTATATCAGCAAACATATGGGTTAGCTATGCTCAGAAGTCCTCAATAATAATATTTTACCATATAAGACTAAACTGACCGATAACGTTTTTGCTGGGTGCAGTGTCTTTTACTGCTGCCACAGAGTGAATGCTTAAGGCGGCAATGATGAGTCACAACTTTCGGTTTTGCAGGTTTATAAAACACTATTCCAAAAGTAAAATTAGACAAGTTATACATTGTTAGAAAGCTTATACTGTCACCTATTGTACATATTAATTGTCAATCAAACCAGATTGTACTACAAAGGGTGACAACACCATAAACAGCATGTGTGGTATTAAGCGCAGCTATTTTGGAAGGTACCCAGCTATCACAAATGAGCATATATTTCACAAATGGATTGTCCAAGACAATATAAGCCTACGACTATTCAACCTCTAAAGGGACATTTCTAGGCATAAAACCAATGGTAAGGTTGTATATTTCTAAAGTTGAAAAAAAGGGGCCGCACTTTGCATAATCTGATTTTATTTTTGTCAGAACGTCTCAGCACAAATGCAATTCGGTGCAGTGCCTTCTTCAGTGTGCTTATTTACAAAGTGTTCATTCAAGGTTTAAATACCCACACCCATAGACACACCCTCATGATCAACCAATGATAATTCAAGGCAATGATTATCTCCACCCATAAATCCAATCTCATAATTAACCAATTATGTTGACACATACTTGACAGGCTATCACATAATAACATCAACACTGATTGCTGAAATATCAACATCATCAGATGGACAAGCAACAGATTAGATTTATAAAAATAAAAAATGATAGATTTATAAAAAAACATATGAGACAGGTCCTCATTCATACCATTAGGTGCGACCATATTTAAAGTGAGGATATACCAGGCCTCCCTCTTCAATAATGTGTTGTTATTATGTGATAGCCTGTCAAGTATGTGTCAATGTAATTGGTTAATTATGAGATTGGATTTATGGGTGGAGATAATCATTGCCTTGAATTATCATTGGTTGATCATGAGGGTGTGTCTATGGGTGTGGGTATTTAAACCTTGAATGAACACTTTGTAAATAAGCACACCGAAGAAGGCACTGCGTCTCTGTGCTGAGACGTTCTGACAAAAATAAAATTAGATGCAAAGTGCTCATTAGGCCTCTGGCAAAATGGTGGGGCAACTGCTCTTGACCGTACCACAGTGCCCTTATGTGGGCCCCTCTGTCATTACACTTTTTATTTCTTTTCTGGATCTGGACTCTAAACCATCTGTTTGTCATATTCACAAACCCCGTAAAACCTTACAAACCATGCACATGTTTTCATTATATTGCTGTATTATGCTTTATGTAGTAATAACATGGATTGCATGTAAGATGGTTCAACAAAAGGGTATTTTCATGACAACTGCACCATAATAGGACGGAGGACGGAGTGTAGCACAGTGGGTAAGGAACTGGGCTTGTAACCGAAAGGTCGCAGGTTCGATTCCCGGGTAAGGACACTGCCGTTGTACCCTTGAGCAAGGTACTTAACCGGAATTGCTTCAGTATATATCCAGCTATATAAATGGATACAATGTAAAATGCTATGTAAAAGCTGTGTAAGTTGCTCTGGATAAGAGCGTCTGCTAAATGCCTGTAATGTAATGTAATATTACATCCCCTTGACATGTTTGGTATGGACGTATTCAGGGAAATTCGAGAAATTGAATGAAATATGTTTCATACCAAATAGAATTTGATAAAACATAGTTTCAGAAACTCAGGAAAAAACTATCCCAATGGAATGTCCTCTCTGGTAATCATCTCCTTTTCCCAATTTCCCCACTAATTGTTTTGACAACAGCCTCCAAATGGTGGGGGCCTAAATTCCAGATTTTATCATTCATCCAGGTTCATTTATGGCAATGCCGCCTAGATCAAACGCGGGATTTGGCTTAAAAGGAAGGGAGACAAAGCAAATGGTGGAAGATCGTAATCGACTTCCCACACTGCACATACTCTGTGTTTCGTGCGTAGCTGAACAGGGAAGATTGTAATCAACTTCCCACACTGCGCATACTCTGTGTTTCGTGTGTAGCTGAACAGGCTGGGTAAGAACTTTTTACTCTGTGTTTATGTTTTAAAACCTTTCTTTTCAGCCGAAATTCCGATTAAATACTCAGGGGACAATTCTGACTAGGACCTACTGATCAGGGGTCTAGTACAGCGAAAGTCTTTAGTGAGGTCCTCAAGTTAGATAGGCGACCACGATCTGCCCGCTAACGGGATTGGTGTTGTATTGGTTCTGGTGTTTTGGTTTAAGAGGACCCATGGGCGTTATACGTCGGTTCTTGTCAAATTCGCCTTAAGGAGCCCGATAAATGCACACTGTCCTGGGCTCATAACTATCTATGCACAAAGGAAAGCATGTATTATGGTGGTCAGCCTCCTACCCTCTATAGGCTTCACCGAACTGAGATTTAACAATAGTGCTAATCCCGGGAGCATATATTGAGGAATGATGGCACAAGATAGAGTCGAGTGTAACCACTCCAAGCTCCACGTATAGTTAAAACCAAATTTTAAATTATAATTTCATTTGGAGTCAGATCAGTACGAGAGTAAACCATAGTAACTGCTACGCTTACTTTCTGTGGTCATGGATATATTTGATGTGTTGTTCCGCTCATTTGTGAATATTCTGATGCTCCCATTGGAATATTGACAGTCCGGCGACAGATCAGATATATCTCTGATAACAACATAGCCCCGTTTGCGAATGGAGAGTAACAAGAATGTTACTGGTCCGTTTCAGGCCAGTCTTAAGCGGGATATGAAGCAGCGCATTCATATCTAACCCGTGGCGACGGATCCAGTGCATTCTTAAATATAATTGTGCCCTGTTCTTACGAACAGAGGAAAAATAACCAACATCTCCGTTTTTGACTCACACCAGCCAAAGGAAAACACGCGGTGCCTTCCCCTCCAGCTACAAACCCTCATAGGTCTAGCTGTGAGGTGCTTACATTTACATGAAGTCAGAAGGTAGATAATTTAATGTTCTTAAGGGATGACAGTCTGTGGTCATTGTGGTTATTTTGTTGGAATCCCTGAAAAGTGGTGCTGTAAAGGTATGGGGGTAATCTTCATGTTCACAATAAGACAGACAGATAAATATAAAAAGTCTTCTCATGAAAAATCTAACACTCATATACTGAGTCCAAATTGAACTTCTGCTAATTAATGTAAATGTACTGTCACTGTTATAATATAATATAACATAATCATCCTAATTTGATCATTTTAAAGACCTCATGTTTAAGGACTGGAAGCATTTACAGATCACGTTTGGTTTCCCATATTGCTGTCCTTTCAGTTACCTTCCTGATAGCTGAATAAAATGACACATGAAGAAAGCTGGTAGTTTTCCATCTCTAAGCAAAGCATGCCTCATGGCTGGACAACAGTGAGTTGGCAGGGCCATATATACGCTGTTCACTTTCCAAACCCTTATTATCAAATAAAAAGAAGTAACAGTGAGGACATTCATTGCTCAGGTATGTGAGAGAGAGGAAGAAAAAAGAGAAATTTATACATTCTCTGTTATTAAAGTTTTGTTATATGAGTCCTGTGCAGTACACCAAAGCCTGCCTCGACTTGAACCTGGACCTTTATATTCACCTCTCTGAGTTTTTTGTTGGGGGGATTTTTGCCTCCTGTGGCATTTGGGTTTATTTATGTCCACTCAAAGTTCAAACATGAATCACATCTGATGCCCTGACATGGTCCAACCCCACTGTGTTATCCAACTCCAGTGGATCTCACAAGTGAAAGCCTTGCTAATCTCTCTGAAACATACCAACCTGTCCAAGGTCTAAATTGGGGCTTCTCTACCTTTTTTTGACCAACTCCCCTGTATCTAATGTTCAAGACTGATTGCTTCCCCACCCCCATCCCCCAATGAAAATTCAATTATCAGCCCTAAATCTAAACTAGTATTTGTTGATATTGATATTCTGTGAGGTCTTTTTATTATTCCAGTTAGCCTACCTGTTGGTAGGCTTGTTTGATTAGCTATTATCAATGCTATTATCAGTGAATTGCTATTGACTGTTACTGTCCCAGCCTCTAATAAAAATTATTCAACCACTTCCGAAGAACTGAACCCAAACTCCCTGGAGAATTACAGACCATTTTCCAAATTTCCTTTTTATCTAAGGTTTTGGAAAAATTTGGTGATAAGCAATTGATTTAAAAAAAAAAAAACCGATACAGTCTTTGCAAAAAAATAAAAAACTTCAGTCTGGTTTTAGGGCCTACCATAGTACAGAAACTGCTCTTCTTAAAGTGATGATTAATCAGCTTTTAGCTGCTGATGTTGTTTTATTTATTTTTGACCTCTGTGCTGCTTTTGATACTGTTGCCCATACTATTATATTGGAATGTCTTAATCAATGGGTTCTGTTTTAAACTGGTTTTATTCTTACCTGCACAACAGGACTTTTAGAGAACTATTGCTGACTCTAGGTAATCTTGTGTTATAATGAGCTGTGGGATGCCGCAGGGGTCTGTCCTGGGACAACTTTTCTTCTGCATCATATGTTTCCTCTGGGGCATATCATTCATAGAAACAATTTGACCTTGCATTCTATGCAAATCACACAATTTAACTCTCTTTTAACAAAAATTATAAAAAACAGTGACACACTTCATGACTGCCTATTTGATGCCCAAAGCCAAATGTCACAAATTTTCCATCAATTGAATACTAATAAATCTGAGATCTTGATTATTGGTCCTGATACTGCCAGTGCCCAAACTATTAAACAGCTTTGCACATTGTCATCTAATGTGCAAAGCTACCCAGTGCTGAAGAAATCTTGATGTCTACTTTGATGACCATCTCAGCTCGGTTAAGCAGGTTAAGGGAGTTTTGCTGGTGATATCTTTTCTTCAGCACAGGAAAATCTCTAAAATGATTTTCATCTCAAAGGAACCTTGCGACTTGATCACTGCCTCATGGTGACACACGAGTGCTACGCGACTCTGCAACATTGGGAGAACTCAGCCTTTTACACGCATAGAACCCCTCTTGGGATCATGATGACAGATACATCTTTCTCTGGGTGGGGGGCAAATCAGGAGGGACGTATAGTGAATAGGATGTGGCCAACCCAGCTCAGCTCACATCAATTATCTGGAGCTACTAACTGTTTACTAACTATACCCTCTAAGGGGACGTCATGTGCTAGTCTGTTGCAACAACATGACTGCGGTTGCATATGTCAATCACCAAGGTGGCATGTGCTTCCTCCAGCTCCACTGTCTAGCTCACAGACTATTGGTCTGGAGCAGCTGTCATTTTCTGTCATTATGTGCATCCATGTTCCAGGCATTCTGAACATGGGTGCAGATCTGTTGTCAAGTGGAAAACCACAGGAGTACATGGAGGAAATGCAAGAACATGCAAACTCCACACAGAAAGGCCCAGGCTGGGTTACGACCCACTGCACCACCGTGCCATCCCCTCCATGTTTCTATTTATTAATCGCTGTTCAAACTGTTATAAAAACATTAGAATTGTTTCACAGGAGGAAAAAAAATTTAATTGAGTCACTTTTAGGTGCAGTCCAAATGTAACCTTTGTCAATGACTTTTTCTGTGGTTTAAATTAACGTCTTAAATTATTTGTCATTGATAACATTGCAATAGTCTCCCCAAGCTCAGTATGTAATTGTGCAATTGTGTTAGTTTGATCTCTGTTAACTATGTTCGAGCAAAAATGCCACTCTGCTTTCTGTATGCAGCAATAATGTTACCAACAAAAACAGTCTATAGATAAAATGTGTAAGACATAATGTACTAGCACACTCTCAATAATACAAAGTCTTGAGCTTTTGCAGTTCACTTTTTCGGACAAATTTATTTGGTTGCTGCTGCATGAATGTGACTTCATGGCGTAGTAAACAAGCCATGTAAATGTGAAATAGGTCCATTAAGCCTGCTCAAGATTTATACAGCTTGTTCAAAAACTAGTTATCATTTTGAGCAATGACTACGTAATACATTTGGGTACAGCAATCTACACTATGAGTTTATTAGTGTCCCAGTCATGATCAATGATGAATACCATGGGCTAGTGGAACTTCAGATGGCCTAGTAGAATTTTAAGCCCAACAGGCCAGTTACATATGTAAGTAGATAAAATATTTTATTTAATGATTTATATGCCTTGTTTATGATGCTGGCACGACTGATGCACAATTTATATCTGTTTTGAAAACTACAAACAAAGAGATGTAATTACATTATGAATGTGACGCATCAGTTCTTGCAGTTTAAAATCGCACTGGGAGTATAACATTAAGAAATCATCAGTGGGGAATTATCAGTGCTGTCCAGCCTCCAGTCATCACAGTTCTTAATTTTTTTTATTTATTTGAGACTTTGGTCTATCAAGTCCATGGTCCAGCTGTGGTCTAGCTATTAACTTTTATTTTTTGAGTAATAGTTTTATTGGGATTTTTCAAAGTAATATTTTTATTGGGAGACACTACAAATAACAGACAACCAAGGAAGAGAAAAAAGCAGGGCATTTTTAAAAAAATGACAGCACTGCTACAGCCATAAGATGGCTTGGTACTAACACTCACAAAAAAGGAAAGGTTGATGGCACACTATGGATGTTGTTAGAGGACAGAATCAGCTTCACACTGAGTACGCTGATCCAGAAATGGCTGCCATATATAAAACTAATGTATTAAGATTAAGATGTTTATATATCACATATACAGTATATCAAACTTCCTCCATGTACAACATCCTACGGAGTTCAATTAACCAGAGGAACAGTATCTGACTTCCAGATCCTTAAAATGACTTTCTTTGCAATTACCATTCCACACCCAATAATACATTGCACAGAGGCACTCTGGTTTAGTAGAGAACGAGAAACACCGAATAATGCAATCTCTGGATCAGGTTCAACTGTATCATACATGTCAGGGAACCACTTGAATTTGTCACACCAGAAATTATAAGAAGCCTTCTGCAGATTTGTACCTCAGAGAGGAGAAATGGTGGGAATGATTCTGTGCAATTCAATTTTTGAATAATGAAGCCAGTGCATCACATTGTATTAGATAAGTGGATACCTAGCATTAACAGAACAAACTTGGATGTAAGCCCCTTCTCTTGATCTCCAATTTGTAAGGCTGCCCCCGACCAAAGATTTTCCTAGTCATCAGTTCAAGCCATTAGTCGACTACTCGTTGCACGTTTATGATATTAATTTAATTATTTAAATATATATATTTTCTGGGCCATCAGAAAATGGTTGAGTTCCAGGGCCGAGAAAGAATGTTATAAGTAACATTGTTAACACTGTGCTACATTACAGAGAAATACAAAACCATAGAAATGAGCCAAAATATAAAATACAAAATATAAATTTTACAAGGGCACGCACAAAACGAGCCGCCTGTTAACGACAATGCTAACGGCAAAAGCGGTAATGATTCTGAATGTGTCGGAACAACCAGCAAGGTGATTGAACATTTTGTCAGTGAACATCACACAACTTATGAACTTGTAACACCAACACAATAACTTATAAAACAAATGATAAATAAAAAAAGTATTTTGTTAAAAAACTAAATTGAAAAAAAATATTTTTAAAATTTAAATAAATATAAATTATATTAAAAAACGAATAAATATAGAGCAAACTGAAACACTTAAAAGATAAATTTCAGTGCAAAAATAAACAGGTCTACGGAGAAGTAGCCTCAACGTGGAATGAGAACCTTCTGAGGTCAGAATGCGAACAAATATGTAACATTAACACATTTAACAGCAGCAATGAGTTGGCGGCGTATGATTCGTTTCATGTTTATGGCCCTTTGAAATGGCTAACGAGTCACATAAATAGAGTACATGGTCACAGCCCTAACTTCCGTGTCATTTGTGGAATAGACGGCCGTGCAGAAGATTACAACTTTTTTAATTCGTTCTACTTCCACGTTAAGCGCACGCATGCTTTGTACATGGTGAGTAGATGTACGCCAGCAAACTGGACTCCAGGGACTGAACTAAAGCTACGAGACAGAAAGTAAAAAACACCTACGTTGCAAACACATCTTTGCATGCAGAGTTTGCATGTCACCTTCTTTGGGTCGTCCTTTACACGCTCAAAATGATCCCACACTTTGGATGATTTCAATCAAATTTTATTTATATAGCGTATTTTACAACAGTTGTCACAATACGCTTTACAGACAACCCTAGCCTAAACCCCCACAGGAGCAAGCCTAAGGCAACAGTGGCAAAGAAAAACTCCCTGTGGCAGATGGGGAGAAACCTTGGAAGGAACCAGGCTCAAGGGGGAAACCCATCCTCCTCTGGTCGGCTCAGGGTGCCGACTGGTGATCAGCATTTCAGCCAGTTTATGCACAAGATATGATATGTGATTTGGCTCAGATGATGGGTGGGGCTGGGTGGCGGTGATGGGAAACAGCAGGTGGCGGCAGATGTGGGCAGGGTGGAGGCAATGACGAAGGAGGGGCTGGACCGCAGACGTGGGGGAGACCAGACGACTCTCGAAGCACTCTCGAGGGTTGGGGCAAGAGCCCCGCCAGCAGCGTGGGGAAGAGGGTGGAAACGGCAATTAGGGAATTTGCAATATAGCAGACAGTGAGTGAAGTGCCAGTGGTATGTATTGGGGGGACCCCGCCAGGAGTAGAATATGGCTGCATATTTACTAGGACAGGGATGGAGAGCCCATGCAGTCATGAGGGGTAGACAACCATACCCGCCTATCAAGAGCCAGCCGGGTCACAGCTGATTGGCAGGTGACAGTAAGGAAAGGATTGCCACCTACAAAGCTCTATGACTACAGGCTTCTCGCACCCTGTCTCCAGACTACAACTGATTGTAAGCCTGAGCATAGAGGTGCATTTTTAATCTAGATTTAAATATTGAGACTGTGTCTGACTCCTTTATAAATTTTGGAAGCTGGTTCCACAGTAGTGGGGCCCTGTAGGAGAAAGCCCTACCACCTTTTAGGTTCTTGGAAATGCTTGGGACTACCAAGTAGCCTGCGTCTTGAGATCGGAGTGACCTTGTGGGCTTATAAGGTAGGAGCAGGTTCGATATGTACACAGGTGCACGTCCATGCAGAGCTTTAAAAGTCAGGAGCAAAACCTTGAAGTCTATCCTATGCTTAATGGGTAGCCAGTACTGGTGTAATGTGCTCATACTTCTTAGTTCTGCTCAAGATACGAGCAGCTGCATTCTGCACAAGCTGGAGACTCTTTAACGAGTTATTAGGGCAGCCAGAAAGCAGGGCGTTACAGTAGTCTAACCTAGACGTAACAAACGCATGGATCAATTTTTCAGCATCCCCGACTGACAGGAAATGTCTAATTTTAGAAATGTTGCGCAGCTGAAAGAAGGCAATTCTGGATATGTTTTTTATATGGGTGTCGAAAGATAGATCAGGATCAATGATTTCATAGTCTGACATAGTCAGATAGTATATAGTGATAACTTTTTAACGACAAGGCTCAGCTCCCGAATGGAGTTTGACGGGTTTTTTTTTTCTGCGACTAACCGACCAATGAAAATTCAGTCGAGTAAGACTCTTCTCATTGACTCTCAACGGTTTGGTTGACTATTAGGGGGCAGCCCTACCAATTTGTATACCTAGTTCCTCCTCCCAGACATTTTTCAGAGTATGGTGTAATTACAGTGGTTTTGTGTTTTATTTGACGCATTTGCCTCTACGACAGAGGTTCTGCTGGCCAGAGGGAAATATTTGCGGGATTCCAACAGTAGGGGCCAATAGAGTGTAATTTTTACTCATAAGAACAGCTTCCATCATTCTGTATTGAGGAATTGTAGTTGACGTCATGCATTTCGGATTTGCATTGTGGATTCTTGTAACTCTCTTGTAATATTATGGTAAATGGACTGCATTTATATAGCGCTTTTATCCAAAGCGCTTTACAATTGATGCCTCTCATTTGCCAGAGCAGTTAGGGGTTAGGTGTCTTGCTCAAGGACACTTCGACACGCCCAGGGCGGGGTTTGAACCGGCAACCCTCCGACTGCCAGACAATCGGTCTTACCTCCTGAGCTATGTCGCCCCCTATTATGACAGTCTGCAATGTAAAGCCTGTGTAAAATCCTAATAGGGAGGTCAATCCCATTTTGGCGATTGCAGAAAACATATTTTGACCATTTATTTTTGTATGTATAATGTCATAAATTCTAAAGTAGCATCAATTAAGAGCATATAAATCACCACATATAACTTAAATAACGACTGTTTGCTTTAATATGATTTAAAAAATGCAAATCATCGCACACTGGCAGCAGGTTGGAGTTGGGAACTTGGATTCAAAAAGGCGCATATCTCCTTTTCACTGTAATTTGAAAAAAAAAAACCCCACCCATTTCCAAAACTAAAATGCTTTATACCACACTGTAAACACAGATCTTTGTCAAGAGATGCATGTACAAATATCATTCAAACTAGGTTTTAAAATATAAGAAAGTATGAATAAATCATTTATTTTATATATATATCTAAATTTATATCTAAAACATTTGGAGTTTTTCTAGTAATAAAATGTGTAATAATGCCTTCAATGTGACTACATATTTATAATGACCCCACTGATTTTGGTGCAGCATTAAGTGCAGGTACAAATGCTCGTAAACAGTCAAATTATAGCATATTTTCGAACTTTCGAAAAAGTAACATCATTCAACATTCAGTGCACTTTTGAAATAAACAAAATTAGACTAAATAAACCTATTAATTGTTAAATTACCCGTTAAAGTGAGCTCAGGTGCCAATTTAGTTTTATGTTAGTGTGTGAAATGCCCATTGTGATTTCATTGCTGGCAGCATTGCTTTACTGATTCGATTTTTTAAAATTTCCTGAAACACAATCATTTTAATTTTTCTTTTTTTTTTTTAAGTCCAAGTCTTGGAAGGAGGACCAAAGCTATTGCATTTACAGTGTTAGAGTAATTTTAATTTTAAAGAATGAACACCCAATGGCATCACATTTGGCCTTTCTAGTATTATAGTATTTGCTATTCGATTGTAGGGGAGTTGGTTGTTCCACATTTTGTCTTTTATGTGATTGCTAAGAGATCGCTTGCTCTAGAATGAGCAGATTTTCAGATTAACAACTTGATACTGTCCATTAACTTTTGGTGATGACTTGGTTCAATCATGAAAGGCACATTTTGACTTCAAACAGAATGAGTTCAATGGAACTGCTCCTCCAGGTCTCTTGTGACAATAGGGGGGCTCAGATATGCCCCTTACCTTGACATAAACAAAAAGGCACAATAAGTGATTTATTACCATTTTTAAAAATTGCACACACTAAGACACATTTTCTTTGACTTCTGCCAGTAAAAGTTTAATACAAAATCTAACAACTCATTTTTATTCAAACTTATGGTGTCAGGTTTCACTTGCTTCTTACTCACTTGTTGCTGGCGGTCTCTCTCAAAGATGCCTCGGAAAACCAATTTTCTACACATCAATATATTTTAAAAAAGAAGTTTATTTTAAAAATTCAATAATTTTGATAATTCTTTATTTTTTCTAGTTTGATAAATGAGAACCTAGATGCACACATGAGAGACATGACTATTTTTCCTGAATAAATTCAAAATTAATAACTATTTTACTGTATACTTATTACAATATAAAGCCCTATTCACACGGGACTAGTATTACCTGGGGACCTCACGTGATTTAGAAATTACCCCCCCACGTCTGTGTTTCGTGCAGCGCATTCGAACGGGATAAGCAAAGTCTGTATTTTACCTGAATTTACTGACATTATCCCCCCGGATATGATTGAAAATGTCAAGGCTCTGCTCTGCGTAACAGTAAAATGCAACCCCAAATCACTGGGACACCAATTTGCACGGGACTAATATTATCACATGACCTCTGTGTTTGGCGAAATATGGTAGGTAATTTGCGGTGGAATTTTTACTTTACAAATTACGGACATGGCAGATTCTACGGGATTAAGATCACAGACAACCTCCGCAATTATTACAAGTTACTAGAGGTCCCCAGGTAATACTAGTCCCGTGCGAATAGGGCTATAGTGGATAGTAAGTATAAATGTCACAGTTTTATGGATTTTTCTCAGTTAGTAGCACTAGCATATTAGCCTAGCACTATGACATTTTGCTTCAGACAGCTCTGACCTGTCAGTAGTCATTACCTGTTTCAATTACGTTCATAATTTAATCGAGTCGGATAAATTATGCTGGATTACTGTAAATTACAATAGCTACATAAAAAATTCCAAGTAGCCACTGTTGTAAGTTCTGCAAAATGACATGAGGACAATGCAGTGACCTGTCAATGAAGTTATGTTTATTGTTGTACAGCATTGCAAAAGGAGGCATTTATCTCATTGACAACAGACCATTTCATTTCAAATGAGATTAGGTTATTTTACGTTAAACAAATGAAAAGTTAAATTTATCTGACAACAGCCTATTTATGCATAAAAAACAAACAAAAAAGTATTTTCCATTATTAATTTGGTAAAGGCCTGGGGCCTCATTTATAAAAAATGTTCTTAGATTTATACTTGAACTTAGTCTTAAGATCATTTCCGACGGTGTGGTGATGTTCGATTCATAAAAGATACTGAGCATAAAAAACCTTGCTTACGCAGGTTCTAAGAAGCCCATTTGTAACGTACGCACCTATGATCTATATATCTCAAATTAATTTAAAATTGACGGCACCTGAACGTGCCTTACAATCAGCGATTTTCCCTTATATAATGCTAGTACAAATGAGGGTTTAGTCAGGAATAACCAAGGACCAAAAGAGAAAAGCAAACCTTTTGGAATACGAGATCATGGCAATGGTAGAGGAGATTTAAGACAGGCAACACGTATTATTCGGTGGACTAAATAGTGGGTTGACAAACAAAGCCAAACAAGTAGCTTGGTAGTGTGTTGCTGCTGCAGTGAACAAATTGTTCTAGAAGCTAATGCAAAGTTCACCACAGGCTTGGACGCGTATGTGTCCCAAACTGCAATACCCCTATATAGCCAGCAGGAAAATCACTTACATCTAGTCTAGACTTTGCGTAGAGATCAATTCCACGTCAAAGTAAGGTTTTTATGAATAACTACTTATACATGATTTTCTGCGTAAGTCATACTTAAGATCAAAATTGGCCCCTGAATTGTGTGCATACAATCCTGAAATGGCTACTGTAGCAGCAATGAACAGGAAGTTATTGACCGTTATATTAATGTAAGTTACATTTATGGTGCATTAAATTTATAGCAACTCTATCTATGTCCTAAGTCAAACTAACATGGATGACAATGGCCTATAAACTATGCTCAAATCTCTGACTATTGTTAAGTGCCACAATCTGACCACAAAGTTCTATGAATAACCGTTAATAAATGTACATTTACTAAAATACACACAAAATGTTATGGGTAATAAGAATAGACTGTCCCTATTTACAGCTCGTCACTAAAATGTATTTTCCTCTCCTTTCGTGTTAAAATAAGAGCAGCAGTAATTTGATCGCAAGCCGCTGTTATAATTTGTTTGTGAGTCCATGTCAGGGGTCAGAGGGTTAGGACCAAGTGGCCAAAACCAGACTTCGTTTTTGAAGCTCACTTCCTGGTCTTGTTGAGAGACGTTGCTCACTAGCGCCACTGCGGTTGGCTCTAGTATAGGTGTTTCCATATCCGGTTTCTATGTAAGTTTACGGTACAAATGCGGTCAAAATACAAAGTCAATCATTTTTTCTCAAAAGAACAAATAGTCACAATATGTCTATCTTATTCGTCTTATGACTATCCATGGGTCGATTTCATGATTTATTGTGTCATTTGAGCACTGTTATAATATTTGTTGTGGACCAATGAGGTACAGTTTGCATCACTTCCTGATTACTGCAGAGGGCTAAGCTACAGTAGGGGCTACAGTCTATGGTCACTGGGGTGGGAGGTGGCGCCTCTTGACCTTGACATTGCGGCTCCGACTCATCGTCCACGGTCCACCTGTGCGAAGTCAGAAAATGCAGACATCCCATTTCGTAGTGACTTCATTATGGCGTGCGCTAGTTACAGCTGTACTGATCGACCATAAATAATCCTCTGAAGTATGTTTGGTAGCCAAGTCATTTTTACTATTTCCTTTAGCCTACTTAACCAAATAATTAGTTGGCAGAAAGCGTAATCAGCTAACACTTATTTGCAATATTTGGTAGTCCAGTAGCCTATGTTAAAACAGTTCGCAACTTCGGCTACCAAGCCATTTGACTAGCAAGCTAGCTAACTAAACCTAAACGGCAAATATTCAATCTGTCAAACGTGTTTGACAGCTTGTCAATCGTGTACATTCCGCAAATGTCTACCTGGGCCATGCTTCACGGAAGTGACAAAGCTACTATAATCCCGATTTTGGGATACAATGCAGAATTTTCAGTTTCATGAAGCGAATTAAGGTTTATGATTTAATTTGCTGGATAACATAGAACACACAGTGAAAGCACACAGAATTTAACAAAATTAACCATCATTGTAAGACTGGCATTTAGAAAAGAACATGTTTTTAGCATTTAAGAGACCGACAAGAGCATTTAAGCCAGTGGTTCTCAGAATCGGTCCTGGGGACTCCTTGCGTTAGTTGGCTTTTCTCCATTGGTTTTGATGATCTACAAGAAAAAAACAAATAATTAGAATTTCAATGTATATTATTTTTGTCTTCATGCACCAGGTGGAAAACTTGCTCTACAAAGTGCATTGTCATATTTACAAACCTGCAGATCAGTTATTAAAATACTTGGTAGATTTGTTAATCACCGCTGACAGTGTTCAGTTTTATTCGTTTAAATGTGACTTAACGATCGGTCAGCTAGCGTCACCCAGCGAGTGAACACCACAACGGCGGTGGTGTAACAGTTATTGGCTCATTAACTGATTGTGGCGAAAACCTATGGTGATAACTTGCTCGGCTAACAGCAGGTCTACCAGACAGTAATATGAAAATTAACCTAGTCAAAAATCACCAGTAGACTACACATCTCTGATTGATTGACCATCAGTGTAGTCGATGTTCTTCCCCTGTGGTTCATATTGCTAAAGTGTGAGCTAATCTCGGATAGCCTACCTAGCTCACTGGCAAGCTGATATGCTAGCTAAGCATATTTGGTGATGTTTTGCTGAGAAACATAAATTGAAGATAACTGAACATAATTTTATTATTAATGTCATACATAAAGCATGATTGCATGACACAGTACAGTCACAGATGGAAATTAAACATTTGATAATATATTTTAAAACATAACGGCAGACAGTCAGCTTACCTCGAGTTTGTTCTGCAATCATTCATTCAGGTTTATGGGCTTTTCTGCACCGGACTGTCAATCACACTGTGTAAAAATCACAGAACCACTGAACTCTATGGTTTTCGCTCCATTTCGAAAACATGGCCGCGCCTGCTATTGAGCTTCAAAATGTGTTTTCGAGACCCACGGAGAGTCAATGGGAGACGTCACAGTAGCTTTGTCCATATTTTTTACAGTCTCTGGTTAGGACCCAGGCGCAGAGTGAAAACACAGGAGGCTCAAAAAGTTAAGTTTTGAATAAAGACTTTACTCTTAAAAGGCAAACGCAAATACAAACAGGGAGCCAAAAAGGCCACGAGGGGAAAATCTCAAAAACACAAAAATGCTTGAAACAACCCGAAGAACTTGAAATCTCAAAATACAGTAAACTAGAAAAAAATCTAGAAATGCTGGGAACTATAAATTCTCAGAAGCGCAGGGAACACACAACGAGGGCAGACAACAGTCGGAACCAGTACCCAAGTCAGGCAAACAAAGGACTTAAATAGACAAGAGGGATAACCAGACACAGGTGAACCCAATGCACAATCAACACAGAAAGGAGAGGGATAACAGGTGAGAACACTGATAAAGTCAACACAAGAGGAGAAAGAAATGAGACAAACAAACCAAAATACAAAGCTGAGAAATGCCGCCATCTGGCGGCCCAAAAAAGGAATAACCGTAACTAAAAACTCTAACTCTCTAACCTCACTTATTTCAATGGCGACTCTTGGGGGAGTCCCCTGCAGATACTTCAATTTTTTAACCTTCTTGCCAATAGACAAGGGCCATTTAATTTCTGCCCAGTAATAATTCAGAAATCCACCCCTCCCACGGTTTGTGTAAATTAATTGTACATATTCTGTGAGTTTTAAAATTTTCTGGATAAAAGGTAAGATTATTGAGCCTAAAGTTTTGAAAAAAAGGCTGTAGCAAGCTGAGTGCAACCGGTCGGTTAAGAGATGAGAGAGACGAGAGTTTATTTTTGGACGCGAATGCGTCTTTTTATTTTTACGGCCGCCACGCGGCTTTCTGTTTGGTACAACACACACAATTCGCCGCTGACTCTCCGTCAGCTCTTCCTCCGTCTCCAGTCCGTTCCCTCCTGTCTCCGTAGACCGGCTTTTAAGCGTCCAGGCTCACTGTTGAGGTAATCAGCACATTGTCCATCAAACAAACAATTAACCATCGGTGCTGATTAATAATCCCCAACAGCTGTGGCGCAGAGTTCCGAGAGCCGCCCCGCCCACTCTCTCTCTCTGCAGCCAACGCAAAACCACGCCCACCCTACCACAAAGGCCTTGTCAAAACAATTGAGAGATTTTGAAAAAAATCTCAGCAGAGATCTCGATTGCATTTATGCAGCATACTATTGAAAGTGTCCCCCTTCAGCACTTCAACTTTCTCAAGAAAGTTCATCTAAAAAATTAAGTTAGGGTCTTTCGGCGGAACTACATCAAGATACTTAAGTTTATCTGTAACTTTGGATGGGAGTTTGTACATAAACCTCACGTTAAGATGAACACTCAGCAACATAATTTCACTCTTCTGCTAATTTTTCTTTCTTCAATTGACTTCATAAGATCCAACAAAGCAGAAACAGACTGCTCAGGTTGTGATAGGATGAGAACAATATCATCCTCATATTGGGAGATGTGATTATACGCATTCACCAGTCGGATGTGTTCAATAGATGGGTGATTCCTAACATTAACAGCAAGGGGCTCAATAGCAACTGCAAAGAGGAATGTGCTGAGCGGACAGCCCTGACATGTCCTGCAGTGTAATGAGAATGGCACTAATTTTTCTTGATTTGTGAGGATGGAGACAGTTGGGTATGCATATAATGTTATAATTCAATTCCAGATGAATTGACAACCAAACCCAAATTACTCCGAAACCTTTAGTATATACCCCCATTCCACAAATGCCTTCTCTGCCTCAAGGCAGAGTACAGCCACTATAGAATCCTTCCTATGCTTACGGTACATTATGCTACTCATTCTTCTGATGTTAAAAAAATGAGAACCTATTGGGGATGAAGCCAATAGGTTCTCATTTGGATGGCAGGTATGCCATCCCGCCAAGTTACGCCTTGGCGGGGCGGCATGCCCCATACCTATACAGCACCGAGAATTTAGCACTTTTCAGGGTTCCCCCTAGAAATAACCACAACAGCCACAGAAACTCAGCCCTTAAAAACATTAAATTCTGTATATTCTGACCCCATTTCAACAGACAGAATTCAAAAACAACTTCACTGCCGCCTATTTTTTCCTGCCGCCTATCCCACAAACAAAATGTCTCCCCGTTGGATATATTACAAACAATTTACAAAACAGTGGGTAGCATTGCTTTGGAATACAGCTTCTTTAATTTGGTGAGGCAAGATAGCCTATATAGTTTGTAGTACAGTAACTTGGTGTCATTTTGATATCAATACTTTTAATGACAGGCCTAGATTTAGCCAGTTTTTTAATAGAATGAGTTATAGACAGTGCTTTGTAAGTGTGATTAACTTGGCATTTTTTCTACGTTGACAACATGTTTTTTATGAGATTCACATCTAATCTAAAGACGAGGTTCACCTACCTTAAAAGAATTAACAAAGGTTACAGACGGGCAGTCACACAAGAAATTAATGACAGAAGATACCAAACCAGAGCTTATTTGTCCCAAAGAAATCCAAAAGACTGCAGAATATTCCAAAAAAAGAGATGCAATGTAGAATGCCAGATCTAGATGCAGGACTCAGATGCCCACTTCCAACTTACAGAACATCTTCTTCTCAAGTTGCCAAAAATCTAACTGACTAAAAGAAATCTCGAAGAAAGCCGCATATTTTATGTAGTGAAAAAGAGGAGGGAGCAGCGGCATGGACACCCCCTCTGACACACACACACACACACACACACACACACACAGACACACACATTAACACCTCATATAGTAATCCCCAGTTCCTGCTCTGTCTTATCTCCAGGCTATGTTGGCCTATGGCTAAGAATGGCCAAATGGTGAATCACATGTCTGACATTCCCTCTCTGTGAAGGGTTAATTAGCACCCCTGTAGGTGATAAATCCTTCACCCCAACATGTATCTAAGGCCCTGTTCAGACCTGGCATTAAAATGCGTCTTGGGTGATCCGATCACAAGTGGACAGTTCTAACTACAGGTGTGAATGCATTGAGGACGCATTGATCACTCAGACCACATTCGGAGGTGGTCTGGGTCGCATATGGCCACATTCTTTTAGCAGTGTGTACACGAATGCATCCTGGGCCACATTTAAGGACCGCCTAGTCAACTGACCTCCTCTACGTAAGCGGATGTACGTACTCATTCTCGCGCCAACGGCGTCATATTAAAGTGCTTTTAAAGGTCTTTGGAAATTTGCTGTTCTTCTTTTAATTTCCGGCAGACTAGGCACAGGTAGTGCATTGCTGCCTCCCGCCGGTTAAAAACAACAACGCATTTGGTCTTTACAAATGGAAATGATGTTCATTTGCATATTGAGCGGGGAAGTGAGATCCGATCACAAGTGGAGACGCATGTGGAGACGCATTCTGATGCCAGGTGTGAACTGACATCCGTCTCGACTGAATCTAGATGCAATCTGGATATATCTGGATACAAAGTACAGGTCTGAACAGGGCCTAAGAGGAAGCTTCAGCTTACAAAAAAATAAGAAACACAAGGGAAGGGGGTTACCAGACATGACACAGACAAGACATTGACATTTACAAAGTGCTTGCTTCGATTCTTCCAATCAATGTCCACCTTTGATTACTGTCCTGAAATCATAATCTTTTGGAAAAAGTCCAGCTGTGTAGTGGAGACATCTCCCTGTGTCCTGTAGTGTCCAACAATAGGGAGGTCAAACTTGTTTTGGCGATCTTTCAGAAAACATATTTTGACAGTTTGTTTTTCATGCATAATGTCATAAATGCTACAGTATAGTCAAATAACAACATATAAATGGCTAATTTGCCAGAATATAACTGTTGTTTCCAATAATACGATTTTAAAAATTAGCCGCTTCCCTCCACATGTAATCAATCGTTGGACAGTAACGCATCATCACCTGTGCGACTTTTGGGTGAGGTTATCTCCTTTTCTTCAACAACATGAACTGATATTTTGTGGTATTTGTATAGTAAAACGAATATACTGTACGCATTTACTGGTATGTATTGTTATGGGATGCGTCATTTAATGAAAAGTATACTCTCAAAACGCAATACGTGGCAAAATGTCTCAGTTTCAAACAGCGGCCCCATAGCTTCAAAATTCCATTGCAGTTGGGGACTGGAATCAACCAATCTCATGCCCCCATTTTCACCCTAATAAAAAAAAACCCCATTCGTAAAACTGAAATCCTTTATACCATACTGTAGAAAAAATATATGTAAAAATATTGTTGTTCAAACTAGTGTTCCCGGTGACCTAGCCACCAGAAAACATGTACACTGGCAGCAGGTTATAGCTGGCCTATAACCGTAATTACAAAAAACACCCATTCGTAAAACTCAAATGCTTTATACCACAATGTAGGTGGTATAATACATGGTCTTGACGAAGAAATACATCATACATGTAAAAACATCATTGTTCGAGGTTTAGCTGTCTAGGTTGGTCTACAACCTCCCCAGACATTCCCATGTCACCCCTCTGCTCACTGACCTCCACTGGCTACCTGTTATGACTCGCATCAAATTTAAGACCTTGGTGCTTGCATACCAGGCAGCTAAGGGGTCAGCACCAGGATACATCCAGAGGATCATCAGACCCTACACACCAGCCAGACCTCTCCATTCTGCCACCTCTGGACGCTTGGCACCTCCCCCTCTTCGTGTCTGTACTTCCCGCTCCCGTCTGCTGTCTGTCCTGGCCCCTCGCTGGTGGAATGACCTCCCCGTGACGGTCAGAACCGCAGAGAATCTGACTACCTTCAAACGCAGACTAAAGACTCATCTCTTCAGGCTGCACCTCTCCCCACCCCTCCCTAGCCTATAGTTTAGCTCAATGTACCTAGTTAGGCTAATACGATCACGTTAGTTTTTATTTGGCAGGATTGTTTTTGTCTGATTCTGATTAGGCAAATGTGATTTCAGTGCTAGTTTGTACTTGGCAGGATTGTTTGTTTGTTTGCTGAACAGGTTACTCTACAGGGTTGGAGTCCTGATCTATGTGGTCACTTCTGGCACTACGATCTTTACTTAACTCTAGTATGTTTCTTTTGCACCTCTGCACCTTGAACTAATGCACTTGTTGTACGTCGCTCTGGATAAGAGCGTCTGCTAAATGCCTGTAATGTAATGTAATGTAGACATGCCTGAAAACATTTTATAGGGCCTTTTTCGCAGCATAACTAACAAATCAGAATTGAACAACCAGGATTATGTCAAGGCAGGGATTGGCTACAATTTGAACAACATTTCATTTCAGCAAATAAATAAGACTACCAAACCCAAATTACTCCAAAGCCTTTAGTATATACCCCCATTCCCCCATGAATGATAGCGAGTACTGGTTTTTTTTTTGGTGCCATGTCGCTCCTGAAATGGCTGTAGAATTCCAAGTCCCTCAGGACACTGGCAGCTGTAACATTTTTAGGACACCTAAATATACGAGCTTATCAATAACTAAATTAAATATAAATTATTTCCTTGTTAATTTACCTGTTAAAGTGAGCCCAAATGCCAATTTAGTTTTATGCTTGTGCGTGGAACTCCCATTGTGATTACATTGCAGGCAGAACATTCAACCTCCCAACCAACAACAGATGTGTCCAGTTATTGTGTTAACTGAAAGTCATTTTTGTCTTGATTTACCTGTGATGAGGAAGTTCACTAGACATTTGTCCTGTGCTAAGGGTAATGTTAGATCCCTGTTGTGTCTGGTTATCTCAACAGGCAGTCCTTTAGAGCCAGTCTCCCGTCTGGGGGAGCTACAAGCGTGATGTGCATGCGTGCATAATTACCACAGTCCGTTTTTAAGCTCCATTACCCTGTTGGATTCTTCGCAATCTGGTTTGTGATCTAGTTGGATTTCAACTGCTTCATGCGGTCCTGATCTGCTTCTTAGGGGGGGTAGATGTGCTGCATGTCCAATCACTGAACATCCCACTAACAGTATTCGAGACACAGACTCTAACAATCACCCATGAGCACACAGGTACATGCAGAGAATGTCCTTTGGCATCTTTGCTCAAATAGGTACAAAAGACTGAGTTACACCTTTAGACTGACACCTCTACCCAACACTACATTCAGCTGGAAACAAAACAACTTGATGGACATAGTTGCTGTGGATAATCCAAAGGTGGTGGTTGGAAGTGCTACCGGTTTTATCTCCAAGAGAAACAGCAGATGGCTGTTCTCTGGCAGTGGAGAGAAGGTGGTCCTGAACCCCTGGAAAGGGGGCACCTTCTGTCAATCAATCCCACTTGACCATGATGAACATGGCAAGTGTGAGCCATTACACTTCCCTTATCCACCTGAACCTTGGCATATGTTGATTTCTAGAAAGCTACCGTAGCCTCAGTGTCCCTGCCAAATAAGCCTAGAGTGCTGTGCTGTTGGACTTCCGAGTGTTCACACTGCTTTGGAACCGCGTGTCTACACCTTGAAGTACTGACAAGTTTGTGTTGGCTTTGGCATCTGTGTGGTGTCCGGTGTCACCTATCAAGCTCGCCTGGTCCATTTTTCAGCTTTGAATTTAACGCGTGCTGCCTCAGCTGGGTCTTTGGGATCATTTTCTCCTCCCTCTTTCCTCTCTTCCTCTCCTCTCCACACTCAGACTCATAAGTAACACCATAATTCCAAGTTTAACCTGCCGTTAGCTATTTATGCGTGCCTCCATACAAGGCCAGTAGCCAGACAGCTGCTGGACTGTAATCTAACTGCATGGTTAAACATTTTGTGAGTTTCTGTGTTGTGGTACTCAGCAGCTTTGTTGATATAGTGTATCACAATTACATTGTGCTATACTGTGCCATTATCCTTATCCAATATTACAACCAATTTTTGGCATTATTATTTGTCATTAAAGCTTATATTTTTGTATATGTGTGATTGTGTTTCCTCTCTCGAGCTGATTGAATGATCTACTAACAAAGTCAAATAGAGACATCTGAATTCATTAGTGCAGTGGGTGAATTCCCTCTAAATAATTTTAAGTGTTGAGGTTGATAAAGGGTGATCTCCAGTTATTCTGGGTTCAGTATTCAGTGCTGCGCAAGTAACAGGGTAACTGAAAGTGTCCCTTAAACAGTGATATTAAACACTGGGCTGCAATTAAATTTGAAATAATCCAAGAAATAAATTTAAATGTAATAACTCAACAAAGTATTATCAACCATATGACACCACGAAAAGGTGTAACATGAAACGAATAAATGTAACCAGTTACCAAAATATATTGCACGTTTTGGTCACTCACAGTAGAGACGTGCCTAAGGTCGCTTTCTCACCTGCACACTGCACAAATTTAAATGGACCAGAAAAAATATTTTTGAAGTAGCAAGTCGAATCAGGCAGAAAATTCTGTCAGACAAGTAATGATTAATTAAGAATAGGTTTGTTTTCTGAATCCAGCGGTTCCAACAGTCAATGTCCTTGTTAAAATGTTCAGCACTCTGAATACTGAACCAAGTGATATTGCATGCTAGAACCCCTCACATAACCTACATGTAAAATATAATTATTAAATTAAATCTAATAAAATATATTTTAAATTAGAATTATCAATTAAATCGCCAAATTCTTTGATAAGTCAGTCTATAGAAAACTGGTGGAATCAACTAACAAGTCAAAACAAGCTGTATATCAGGTTTTCAGATTAAATAATTGAATTCAATAAGAAGCAGTCAATTATATTAATGAATTGAAAACATACATTCTTTATTGAATGCGGGCACACTACTTGTAAATTACACAACAGAAGGCATACAGCAAAACATTAAACAACTAATCTAGAAATACCAGAAAATAGAGAGAGAGAGATAAGAGAGAGACACGGATCGGCCAGACCATGCCAATGTATCACCCACTTCCAGTATAAGCACCACAAGGAGACCAGTTAAAACACACAACCTAGGAACCACCACCAAAATAAAAAGAGGAAAACTCTTCTTCTTCCAGGCTCTGAAACCAAACGCAACACAACACTTTTTCCTGTGGCAATCTTAAATACCTTACCCATCATGGCTTGAGGATGTTTGCCCTGATTGGGTGATGCTGGTTTAAGGTTTAGGAGAGAAGGGAAGGGGGGGGGGGGGGGGGGTTGGGTCACACTAATTTATGGCAAGGACTGGCCTACCTAAAGAGTGCATTCAAACTAAAAGTCATGGGAAATGTTAGGAAAGCAGGGTCTCAAACCCCCAATATGGTGTCCTGTGTCATATGGTATGTCTCTTCTGAGGAGGTGAGCCCCATAGATTGTCAGCCTAGATTAGGGTATCAGCGGAATTTAAAATTGCCCCAATCACATTTACTTTGATGCTTGTGATGGGGAGGCCAGCCACATTCTTATTCACTGTTTCCCACTCTAAGGCCAAAATCTAAACACTACATATCCTACAATTCCGTTCACTTGGAAATGCAGTGGCATGCAAAGTTAGTTACAATTTGTAGTGTTGGACACTTGGCAAAATAAAACGGAATGCAATGCAATTTTAAGATAAAATGTAATTGAATGTAAACATTGTAACAATAAAAAAGCCACTGTCAAAATTGAAGCCTGCTAAATTGAATAATGTCAGCATATGAAACATAATATGACAATAATATGCTGATCTCACCAGCACAAAAGCTCACAAGCTGTGGAAATTCTTGTTTGTATCATGCAGAATGGATGACAAAGGTAGTATACCATCAGGTGTGGTATGTGGTGCCATGGGTCGGTGTATGGGGAGGAGGGGGCATAGGCTGCTCAGGCATGTTGTTTAGTGGCACAGGAGTTTAAACGGGTGGCCAGGCACTTGTGGGTGGCATATGTCCGCAGTTTAGTGCAGGTGGGAAATGAAGTTGGACAGGATATACCGCAGAGATCAGAGTGCCTGTTAGCTGCATAAACATTTGTTGATTGGCCTGCAGTTGAGCTTGCATTGCAGCAAAGTGCTGCTCCTCAGCCTCTTTCTGCACCCTCATAAAGTTATCAAAGTTCTGGATAGGCTATTAATTGGATAGACTCAGATTCTCATGTTCCAGCAACATCAAAACAGACACGGGTTTAATACAATTATTTACTAAACAAACATACAAACAGAACATGCTCAAACTAATCTAAATGGGGAAACTGCTAAATACTGGAAGGTAGGGGTGCGTATGCGTGTGCGCACGTGTCCCTTTGTCTGTGGACGAAAGAGGCATGGGTAAACGAGGTTGGTAGTGTATGTGTGGGGTACAGTGTAACCGATGTGACTGAATAACTTAGCTCAGCTACGAAGGAGTATTGCTCCCGGTAGTGCCGGAGAGTGAAGCGGAACGTCAGTTCTTAAGCATTACATGCAACCAAGCTAGTTATTCGTCCACTACCGACTATACAACGAGTCTGGTTCTCCCCCCCTGGTCGGTCGTCAGCAAGGTTCTTCTTCCTGGAGCTCATCGTGGTTAGTCAGCGCAGCGTCGGGCATGCGCTGGTTTTCACGCGGGATGGATCAGGCTTAGTCGTCACAGGCGAGCTAAATTGGCAGAGCCTGGTTGCTGTGTACAGTGACTTAATCTGTGCGTTAGATAAATGGGTGACTGCAGCGATCTTAGGCGTTTGCAAACCGCTTTGAATTGGAGTTCTAGAGTTGTGAGAACTCGAATTAGGCCCATAGGAGTTCCACAGTATGTGGGAACTCAAAGGACAGTGGCAGGAAGAGACTGTGTAGTAGAAGGGCAAATAGATAAGGTGCAGGAAGAGGGGAGAGTGATTACTGTCCCTAACTTTGATACCTGGTGGGGGGAGGGAGGAATCTTCACACCGGTGGATTGCGACCAGGATCAAGAATGCGGTGCGCACTGATGACGTCAGATGCGCTGCATGTTCTTAAAGAAAGTAATTTCCATTTGGACGGCACAGACTGACCAAGTGTACTTACACCACTTTCATTGACATCAGTTTCGACGCAGCAGAGTGTCTGCTATCTTCAGGTGGAGGTGGTGGTGTAGACGAACTGAGAGATGCTGTAGGGCTACCGGGTTGGCTTGGGGTCTTTGGATTGGGTTCCGATTATTTTATCAATGTTGTCAAACCACGCAAATTTGCAAAGCTGCCACTTTATGCAGGGCATTGCGGACTTTGAGATATTGCTGTCAAAGTTTCTTTTTTTTACTTTAACACGGCACTTTTGTGGACTTTATCTTGCATTTCTTTTGTGATCCTTGGTCCAAATATCCAGAAGACACTGAAGTTCTGCAGCACTCCAGGTCTGTCCTCTGGTACTCATTTGCCACCTGCTGCTAGCCAGTTCGCGTAATGTCAACAACTGCCTGTCGGCAACCCATAATACATAGCATGTTTGGATCACTTCCTGCAATTGGGTTGGAAATTGGGTTAGATTGTATTGCAAACGGTCAGGGAATGATAGTTTGGTAAGCACCTGAGTTCACTTGTGTATATTCTGACTGGCGAAATGTACCGAACTAAAGGGATAACTGGAGAAAGTGGACTGAAAAATCTTGTTTGCCCAGCTACATCTAATGCCCAGTGCACATTACACGACTTTTAAAATCCCAACAAAAAAATCCTAACGATGAAGAGCATGTCACACTTCACGACTGTCTTTCCTAAAAATCGCTGGTATTTTCATCCAAACACAGTCACACTACACAACTTACAAAAGACTGGTAATCACAGGGTGTTATGTGTAATAAACAAGATCTCATTGTGTGCTGTGTTGTTGCAAGAATGCATGTGCAGCACATCTGCATCCATAGATCTTCTCTTGCACAACAAAAATGGAAGGGGACAATGGGCAGCAGATAGCGTTGTTTGTGCGCTAATGTGTGCTGACACACCGTTTAAGAAAAGAAGAAAATAATCTAAACAAGAAGACGTTTGGCTAGACGGGTACAACACGGTCTGTCCCTTCAAAGAGAGTTGGAGTTAAAATAATACTGAGCTATATAAACTATTTAGGCTAGCTTTGGTTGAGGAGAACAGGGATGAGCCATGCTGACTGTCACAGACGTGCTTATGTAAACATAGAAAATATCACATCTGATCTAACCATGTTATCAGAGGTGGGTAGTAACGCGTTATATTTACTCCGTTACATTTACTTAAGTAACTTTTTGAATAAATTGTACTTGTAAGAGTAGTTTTAATGCAACATACTTTTCACTTTTACTTGAGTATATTTGCGAAGAAAAAATGTTACTTTTACTCTGTTATATTTGGCTACATTCCGCTCGTTACTTTTATTTTTTACCCATTTTTTATTCAATGCACGTTCTGTTTGTTTCATTCTCTCAGAGAGACTTCAGCCAAAGAGGCTGACTGGTCTTTGCTTTGGCTCTGTCACAGCCCCAAATGACTCCGTTTCACCAATAAAACGTAGCCAGTCACAGCACACAGAAGGATGAGCGGGCGACAACAATGGCTGAAACAACGGCGGGTGATTCGTAGGAGGCAGAACACCCCTGACCTCACGTTCAAACTTCTGTTTTTGGTAGTCTGTAAGTAAAACATAGTTACATTATGCGCTGCCTTCTTTGTCTGCCTAGAAATGTAGACATTTCAGCCTACAAGAACTCAACTTCGAACTTGAGAAAATATGTGGCGGTAAGTTGTAGGTTAGTTTTGGCTGTGGATAGCTAACTATTTGACTGAGTGGTCATATATTGTCTTGGACAATCCGTTTGGGAAATATACGCGCATTCGTGACGCCTGGGTATCTTCCAAAATAGCTGTGCCTAATACCACACGCCTTGTTTACGGCGTTGTCGCCCTTTTTTAGTACAGTCTGGCTTGATTTACAATTCATTTATTCAGTAGGTGAGAGTATAAGCTTTCTAACGATGTATAACAAGTCTAATTTTGCTTTTGGAATAGCGTTTTTTAGGTTAGCGTAACCGAAATTTTTCTTATCATCGCATTTACTTATGCATTCACTCACGAAACGTGGTCAACTATTATTCGTAATTTCTTGGGAAATACTATTATTATTGAGGACTTCTGGGCATAGCTAAGCCGCATGTTTGCTGATAGACCTAGCTGACATCGTTTTCTGGAGCAAAACAGAAGCGGATTGAACTGTATTGTTGATTTACTGTTTCTGTCTCCATCTACTAAACACAGATAAGATTTCATCATTGCTATGTAAGCAGGCTATTACTGTTCAAAATACTTCGGTTATATACGTTATTTTTGAAATTGAGTGTGTTTAAATAGGTTACTGGTATTAATGTGGATATTTCACACTGTAATGTAAGCGTTAGTTAGTAGTGTAATAGTTTATGTGAAGCACGCAACAGTCATGACGTGAGTGCTGGAACATTGCATAGCATACATAAAGTTTGTTTACGCTAAACCGGAAGTTCTGCACATATTCCGCGCAAGGCATCATGGGACTTTGGAATATTGTGGATAAGTGCATCATAAGGAACAATAATGGTGCGACAAAGCATTATGTTTTCCACATATAAAGTTTCTGTTTGAATTTGAGCAGGCTCCTCTTTGTTGTGATGATGAGTCTATTTTAATGGATAAATCCCCTGTAGCCTCATTGATATTTTTTCTGTCAACGGAGGGTTCACCCCAACAAACTGATGAGGTATACAGACTTAATAGAGTACAACAGAAAGCGAAAATTCTCCTCTTCTGACGAACCTCCTGTGTATTGTTTTATTTAAAGGGATATGATTTAGGCCATATCATAGCACATGGCTATTTTATATGTTGTTTATTTCTATTGGACAAGCATTTACAATTTTATATTTTGGACATTTGGATTTTTACGTTCATCTTGCTCTGCTTATTTCAACATTAAATCAGATTATATGAAGTAACTCAGTACTTGAGTAGTCTTTTCACAAGATACTTTCTTACTCCTACTCAAGTAATTATTTGGATGACTACTTTTACTTCTACTTGAGTCATTATTATTTTAAAGTAACAATACTTTTACTTGAGTACAGTTTTTGGCTACTCTACCCACCTCTGCATGTTATAGGCTACAGCAGTAGTATGCCGTAAGCTCATTGGCTGTTGATGGTTCCATGTGGAAATACGAGTGTTTGTGCATCACACACTACATGAACCGTGCCTAATAACCAGTTCTTGCAAAAGTTGCAGACAAGCTTACGACTTGATCAGGTGAGTCTCTGACCACGTCATGTTAAAAGACTGTTGGTCACCGGCGCACAAACCGATCAACCAAAGATTGGGGATTTTTGTTCAGACTCTCTTAAGACCTTGAAAATTAGTCGGACACTACAAATTCATGGCTAAAATAGTGTTTTGTGCTCTAGGCATAAGCCACTTTCCTAACCCTGGTCTAATGTGAGTTTCTTGTAAATATATGGCATCTGCAGAGAGATTTTAAATGCAAAAACACTGTAGCCTGTTTGATCTGACGTCCTAAACCATTACAATCCAGCTAATTAAAGTGATGCCACCACATTGTGAGGGATGCTTTTCAAGTTAGAATACTAGCAGTGCACATATATAATGCCCATCAAAAACAGTAAAAATAAAAAAATTAAAGCCGCAAGCAGCATTGGGAGGGGTATGAGCATTGGCACTATTGCACCCCCTATGGAGAGATTTTAAAATAGTTTTGTCCTCGTGATCATATACCTTCACCCAACATATCTACTGAATATCATGATGATTGTATAAAATATTGATGACTTATGGTCAATTTTGTGCTAAGAGACGTGCTTCGTGGAAGTTTGAGAAGTTCGTCAGTTGACAGCGGCCATACCATTTATCCGATTGGGCCCATGTATATTGCGTTTATGTAGGTTATTCCCCTGAGGCTCTGTATCCGATTTGGTGCTGTTTGGGCCAAAATGGAAAAAGCCCTGTAGAAAAAGCTGTTTTTCAAACGAGACCCGACGGTGTCGGATTACTTAGTCGCATCACCATGGATGTCTCCTAGCCGCTTGCCGTAAAAGACCTTTACTATGTCGTAACACTTAAGCCGCGTTTCCACCAAAATTACCCGGAACTTTCAGTCCCAGGAACTACTTTACCAGGAACTAAAAGGTTCCTTCAGCCAATGGTTGTCTGCGTTTCCACCGGGGTCTAAAGTACCGCGAAGATTAGGCAAATTATCCCACTGACGTTGTCGTCGGTCCATCTGTCATATGATTTCTTCTGTAATCCCATACTACCACCGAAGTAGCCTACATTATTTTCTAATAACCGGGACAGCCCGGAGGGGTTTATTCCACTTATATACAACGGGTTACCAACAATGACTATATATGGTTACTTTTGTATTTATTGATTTTCATATATCCTCTCAAACACATTCATTAACAGCAGAAAACATGCACACGTTGTAAACAATTTGCTGTTTTATTACTTTCTCGTCGTCAATTCCATATAGGCTAATCGCAAAATGACAAGATGTAAATTAGTAGTGGTACAGCCACCGTTTGCTTTCCTTCGAAGTTACTGCTAGCCGAGCAGCGAAGTGTGCCCTCCAGATGCGAACCATGCACCATAAATGAGTCCATAGTCTTCCTGGTCTTTTTGTGGAATTGAAAAATGGCAGTAAAATTGAGTAAAATTACAGCAGTCTGAAAAAGCTAAAGGGAAGATTACTAGAATTAACCTGTTATTTTACCCGGATAAAAAGTGCGGAAGGTGAGTTCCAGTTTGCTTGTACTGTATCACCAATGTTAATTATTCAGAACTACCGCATACCTCACATAACTGTATCAAACGTTTTGAGTCAATTACAACGGGCTAACAAAGAAAATCCGGAAGAAAATATTCAGCAACCGAATTAATCCGTTTGAATGTTTTGGTAGCCTACGTAATATGCTGTCCCAGCACGAATGCTTAGCATTTTATAAAACGAATACTAAAGCAAGAAAAGAACATAAGAGCACACGTTATAATTCCAAGACGTTGACAGGCTATAGGCTACTGCGCCGCATAACATACAAGTTTGATTTGAAGTTATTATGAAAATAAATTGGTTTGCCGCTGCATATTTTCAAACATGGCGGGTAATGGCGGAAAATAAATACAACACAAATGCTACGAGTACTCGACCAATCAGAAATGTTCAGCGCTGCAAGCTCCACCCAAAAGGTTCCTGTACTTTCGGAAAGTACTACCCCCCGAGCAGGAACGTTTTGGGGGGTAAAACAAAGCCCCCAGAACTAAATTTAGACCCTAGTTCCTGCGGTGGAAACGCACTGAGTTCCTCAAAAGGTTCCTAGTTCCGGGGTATAGTTCCTGCGGTGGAAACGCAGCTTTAGATGGCATGTCATAACATTTAGATGTTGTATGTAGAGCTGCAGTGCTTCCGCGCCGCAACTTAAAAAGGCGTCAGACACATATTCCAATCCATTGCTCAGCTTAGCAGAGAATGCACATTTGAGAGTGCCTAGAGACAGATAGAATAATACATATTTCAAATAATAAATACGACATTGAAAAAAAACGAAACAAAAAATGAAATATCAACTCGTCATCCCTGCTACATGCGTGCTGCGCGCAGAGTACCGTATTATTTATTTAGACATTGGCAGATTACAGCATAAATTGCATCTTTTGTTTATATTCAATATTAGTAATTGCAGCGAGAAACTTCAGCTGTAGACACAAGAAAGTTTGTTATATTATGGTAGCAACGGAACGAAGCGGACTATATATATATATATATATATATTTACCCTCATTGTATTATTATACCAGCGTGTTGGCAGAGAAATTCAAATACTATCAATAAAGATGGTTTAGCTATTTCTCAGCATAATGACGGATTCAAAGACTAAACAAACTCACCCGATATTGTCTTCAAATGGATCCATGCCAAAGAAAAGTAATTATTCATCCTCTCAAAATGCTTTAACATTTTGTGCATGCTACTTAAAATAACAAACTTTTGGTAGCATGCACTCTGGCACTGTCTTACATTGCTTCCCCGACGCTTCCCCGAAAATTTGGCGTGTTTTGTTGACATAGTTAAAGCACCATAGATTCACCTGAATGACTAAAGATACATGCCACTCAAAGTTCAGACCCTCCCCTCCCTGATAAAAACTAGACCCGACGGTGTCGGATTACTTGGTTGCGTCGCCATGGATGTCTCCTAGCCACTTGCCGTAGAGGCCTTTACTATGTCGTAACACTTAGATGGCATGTCGTAACACTTATATGGCCCTGCGCTGCAACTAAAAAGTCAAAATGACGGGCAAACAATATGGCGAACATAGGTGGTCCCAATAGCAAAGTTGTAGAGCACATTCATGCATAGGTCGATGAAGTTTTGTGTTGACCTGACTTATGGTGTGGGAGTTATGGCCTTTTAAGCATGACCCTTTGTTATAGCACCACCATCTGGCCGACCTAGGTGATTTGTAGTGCCTGAATAGTGGGGGGCCATAGGAACCCACCTACCAAATTTGGTTGGTCTAGGACTTATGGTTGCTGAGCCTCAGACACTTTTAGTGGAGAAAAATAATAATAATAATAATAATAATAATAATAATAATAATAATAATCCTAACAGATACAATAGAGCTCCAGCAGCTTCGCTGCTTGGACCCCTAAAAATCAAGAACCTTATCTGCTCCCCCCTGCCCCGACTTTCACAAACAAAGAGAGAGAATAAACCCCACATACTCACATAGAAGATGCCTTGTTCTTCGGACAACCACCACCAGGTGGCAAATGTCAGCTTTCAAAACCATATCTGATAGTTAACACTTCGACCACAGGACTCAAAAATAAACTAGAACAGTGGCTCGCGGTCAAATTACCGTTGGTCTTATGTCAATGGGAAAGGAGACGAAAAAACATTTCAGTGACAAGCTGTAAATAGGAACATGCTTGTTACCCATAACATTTTTTCTGTGTATTTCAGTGAAATTTACCTATAAACAGTTATTAAGCAAACTTCATGGTCAGACTGCAAAACTTAACAATAGTCTTATTTTGAGCACGGTCTATAGGGTAACATCATCCAAGTTAGTTTCATTCAGGATATAAGGGAGAGTCAGTATAAATGTAACATATCATAAATGTAACACTTTTTGTAACACTGCTGCTACAGACACCATTTGAGTACTGTGTATGTACAATTCAGTCCTATACCTGTGATTTATGAAAAAGAAACAGCCACCTGGTCATTTTACATTTTATATCATATTATAAGCACATACCAGATTGGTCTGTATGGTAGGTGATTTTTGGAGTGGGGTTATATTTTTTTACTTCTCCAACATGAACCAATATTTAATGTTATTCGTACAATAAAACTAATATACATGGACATTTACTTATATTGTTAGGCTATAGGAAATTTAATGAAATAATTATTCTCAAAAACGCTATAAGTGCCTAAACCTAGCGACCCCGAGGCTTCAAAGTTCTATTACAGTTGGGGACTCGAATCGAACAGGCTCATATCTCCTTTTTCACCGCAATTAAGAAAGCCTACATTAGTAACACTAAAATGCCTTAGGCCGATTCCACACCGTCGACAAGACATTGCTGGCTGTGGAATACTATTCTAGCAGCTCCAGAGACCCACCTTGCGGTATAACTTTGACCGATAGGAACTGAATGACCATGATGACGAGAGGTTGGCTACAATATGAATTACATTTCATTTCACCAATAAAAAATCCCTCCTTGGAATATTTTGAATAAGATAGAGAGTGCTGTTAATTATAAGTCCCTACAAATTAGTTTTATATCCATGCGCGGAATGCCCGAGATTACATTGCAAGCAGCGATTACGTGCCACCTCCCTCTGTAACTAGTGATTACACAGGAAGCTCATATTTAAAACCATATTAAAGGAAAGGACATTATGAAAAATAAACTGACAATTTTTTTCTGAAAAATCACCAAAATGGGTTTAACCTCCCTATTAGGGTCTTACACAGGTTTTGCATTGCAAACTGTTATATCACCAGAGACTTACGGGATCCATTAATATATTTGAATGGCAGCTATGCTGATACCAGCTCGATATTAGCCAAGGCTTTAGTTCTTCCAAATACGAATTATCTCCAAATCACAGAGAAAAGCATTCATGTAAAGATAGCAAATCACCCCAAAATGCAACACGGTGTGATGTCAAGTACAATACAGAATTATGGAAGCTTATGAGGAAAAATTACACTCTACTGCCCCCTACTGTCAGAACCCCACAAGCATTTCTCTCTGGCCGACAGAACCTCTACCACAGAGGCAAATGCATCACCTGAAACCCCGAACCACTGTAAAATCCAGTTCAAACAAATGTCTTAGCAAGATATGCCAAATCAGCAAATTGATGCCTAACAATCAAGCCAAAGGTCTTACAAAAGCCTCAGGATCCCGCAGAGAAGAAAACACCTTGTTGGTGGAGCCATGGGTGATACATAGCTGTGCCAGGTAGATGAAACCATTCCTAACGCCGGCATCCCAGAGTCACTTTTGGACATCGTTAAAGGCCTGCCATTTCAGCACCTCCAAGTCGAAGAAGAAATAAAATCACTTTGTCATTGTAGCACAGGGGGCTAGCTGGAGGGCTAGCTGGTGGGCTAGTTGGAATATTTTCTATTTCATTTGATTATGATAAATCCGTGCTATCATTATGCGTGGCTGCAAGCCCTCTGCAGGAAGCTGCCTTCCCAGGCGATGTGCTTGATCAACCACCAGCAGTCCATTGCAAGTGCCCAGCAGCTCTTTGTCTGAAACATTGTTGGATGTCTGTTTTCAATCTTCAGTTAGGCCAATGATTTTTATATTCTGCCAACTTGAGCGAGCCTCAAGGTTGATGACATTGAGGCTAAGTGCCTCATCCTCCAATGGCGGCGGTCATAATCAGGGTTGTATTCGGTTGCGGACTCACCAGCAAAGCATGCCAAAAATGCCTCTAAATTGTTAAATCGGTCTGTCATCATCTTCCGGGTCAGGCTCACTTCCAGACTCTGAGGCTGCTGCAACCTGCTGACCTTGACCCAACTGTGGTTGACCATCTGGCTCATTTGTGATTTTATCCTGTCTCAAAAAAAAGTAAAACCGGTAAAATTACCAAAAAATGGAGAGGAGCTGTGGATCGATCTACACGATGTGGTGCCCCCCAGCCCTGGTGAAGCTATTAGCTTAAAAGTTAAAATAACTTTTTGTAAACAGTGCAGTGCAAAGAATGAACCAAACTTCAATTTTTCATCAGTTGATGAAAGTAGCGAAACTGAGAATGTCACAACCAAGCTAATTTTTGTTAGCTAGCTAGCTGAGGGCTTCAGTCATAAAATTCAGAGGTCTTATTTAAATAGCTAGTAAGCTGTTCAGTTGTGACAAACTTGCGGTGATTTATGACTGTTAACCCATTTTATTGAAAAATAAAAAGCTAATTAGTCAGCTTGCTACTACATAGGAATAAAGCCATCATCAGGGATGGAAAAAAAACCTTCCTAAATAAATGACAGAAGGTGTCTCTGCCCAGCAGCCCTTGCAAATCAGCAACCCAGCCCCTAGATGTGGTTTTACGAGTCCAGCTGTTCTCCTCAGTCCACAGCTCAGCTGTGTGTTTAAATTAATGTTTTTTTTTATGGTACACTTAAGTGTGGAATTAATGGTAAATGTGATAATATAAAAAAGAATGCTTTATGCCCAGTCAATTAGCTACATGTTTTCCCCATTATGTCTGTGCTATTAATGACTTCTTTATTTCTCCCAAAGCAGACTTTCATATGGCTGAATGAATAATATATTCTCAGCTAAGCTGCCAGCTCTCAAATCAAATATGATTTTTCAGCTCCCACAAATCTGATATTGTGACAGCTTTTTTACTTGGTCACCTAGCATTACCTATTAATAATTTTTATAGAGGCAAAGTCTAAATGCCAAACCCAGAACATTCCCTGCATTCCCAGTGAAATTTTAAATAATATAATTCCAAATCACTGGAAATGTTATTAATCTGGAAGTAAAGAACTATTGCTGAATTTCACATTAGTAAATTCATAAATCACATAACTCTGTCCCCTGGAATAACTGAAAAGTCATTGTAGCTCTTGCCCACACAGAGACAGAGTAGTTACACTGAACAATAACAACAATGTGGATGTAAATTTCTAACTAGGAGGGTTATTAAGTAGTGACATGTCTCTGGGTCTCAAGAACACAAGTCTCAAATTAAAGTGATGGTTCATGTATAAACATGATACTTGGATTATACTGTATCTCTCCATTACCCTGTTGCTCAGTTGGGCTCATTGAATAGGGCGGATGAAGTTAGCTCTGGTAATAGAGCAGCTGTGAGCATTGGGGTGTATAATTAGCTCTCCTGTGGAGGTAAAGATACAGACAAAGTGCATTGATTCAGGCCTGTCAATTCAGGCTCTCTGCTGACAGACCCAAATGCATAATCAGCAGTATTGGGGAGTACGTGGCTGGTGATTTTTAATTAATTTCCAGAGTTCGAACAACTCAATGTGGCGAAGGATGCCGATAGCCAAGGCAACTCTACATCTTCTCATGTTCATTTGAACATCCAGTTTTGTGCTGGAGTGTGAAAATCTAAAGTATACTTTCATTCATTCAGACCCAAGACTTTCAGTTCCAGCCCATCTTGCCACTGTTCCACACAACTCTGTCAACTCATTGTATTCATTGCACTGTTGTGCAAAATATAGACATTTTGAATTTTTCATTTTTGATGCAAAAGGAAGATAAACTTTTATGAAAAAATGAAACTGATGGAATATTCTGGACTGAGAAAAAGAGTCCTAACAACTTAAAAGGTGTAGCAGAACACCATTCCATAAAACTATCATGAAATTTTTTAAGTCTCCCTAAAAGAATTTCTGTATTTTTGTGTGCACACATTTGCTAGACAGCATATTGTGTAATAGTTTTTGGAAAGCTATGCTTTAGTGTGTGTGTGTGTGCGTGTGCGTGCGTGTCTGTGAGTAAGACACACAGGGAGTCAGCCATCCTATGTAAGTCCTCTGCAAAAAAAAAAAAAAGAAATAATAACTCAAACCTAAGCATTCCATTTTGAATAAATGTTTTAATAAAGAAAATGTGCTGGATTATGAAAAAAAACAAACAAGTAAAAACAAATTTCTCCCTTTAGATAAACAAAGCCTGTCTGTCATAGAAGTGAAAATACCCAATTATTTTCTTGTATGTGTCTGGAAAGAAAGTCCTTTGTTGTTTCTTGTGGATGTAATGAGTCACACATTATCTTTTCATTACAAGGTGAGGAAGCCTGAGGCAAAGCATGTAGTATTGATTCGGTCCACAGGAAGACATCAGAGTCAACGCAAAACCTTTCACATGGCATACCACATCACTGGTCACAAGGTAAGGATATGAATTACAATACAACAATAGCAAATAAGCCTTTGACACAATGTAATAAAACATACACACTTGTCTTGGCTTCAGTATATACACTTTAGGGCAGTGTTTCTCAACCCTGGTCCTGGGGACCCACTGCCCTGCATGTTTTAGATGTTTCCCTGCTCCAACACACCTGATTCAAATGAATGGGTTGTCATCAAGCTCTGTAGAAGCCTGATAACGACCCATTTATTTGAATCAGGTGTGTTGGAGCAGGGAGACATCTACAACATGCAGGGCAGTGGGTCCCCAGGACCTGGGTTGAGAAACACTGCTTTAGGGAACCTACGGCAATGGGTGGTATTAATGTCCGTGTATGTGTGTATGCGTGTGTGGTGTGTGTGGGTGGGGGAAGGGGCGTGGAGGTTCAAATGCATGGAGGGGGGGTATGGGTTATGTGGGGTCAAATGCTTGGAGTCATGGTAATAACATAACTCCGTTACTCTGATGGCTTTTGAAGTTGTTGCTCAACAGGGGAGACATAATTGAAATGATACATTAATACCCTTAGCTGCCCTACACATTACATCACTGGGTAAAAATAATATTACAAGGCCAATTCTGCTAAAGTGTCTCTTTTCAGATTATGTTTATTTCGCTGGCTCAAATTCTTATTTAAAAAAATGCAATAACATGCAAAAATGCATTCACAGCATTTATTTAAGAGTATTTTTATACACTTAGGTTTCACCATTACATCATTTTTATACATAACCCCCCACTTCCAATTTCAGGGCATCATAATGTTTGGGATAAATGGCTCCACAGGTGTGTCTGATTAGTGAGGTACTGATGTATGTTCATTTGTTTCCTTAGAGCAGTTATCAGAGAGCTTTTAGTATTTAGCCTTCATTCGAGGCTTCTGATTGCCTTTCCAGTCTGTTATGGGTGTTTGTCAACATGATTGTCGGATCAGTAATTTTTTGATTATCACCTTGGTTGGACATCTAGTCTTTAGATAATCACCATTGATAAATAGACAATATAATTTGTGTGACCATAGGAATGTATATATACAGTGAGCACTATAATTCATCGGACAGTGACACATTTTTTGTTATTTCGGTTCTGTACTCGAGCACTTTGAGTTTGAAAGGATACAATGACAATGAGGTTGCAGACAATGAAGTGCAGACTGTCGGCTTTAATTTGAGGGTATTTTCATACATACCGGATGAACCGTTTAGAAATTATATAACCTTTTGTACATAGTCCCCCCATTTTTGGGCATCAAAAAATATTGGACAGTTTAACATAATGTAGAATAAGGTAATCATTTTTAATAATTGGTCACATATCTTTTTGCATGCAATCACTGCTTGAAGTCTGCGATGCATAGACATCACCAGACGCTGGGTATCTTCCCTGGTGGAGCTCTGCCAGGCCTGTACTGCAGCCATCTTCAGTCCCTGCTTGTTTTGGGGACTTTTTGCCTTCAGTCTCCTCTTCAGCATGTAAAATGCATGTTCAATTGGATTCAGATCCGGTGATTGACTCGGCTAGTCAAGGATTTTCCACTTTTTGGCCGTCAAAAACCCCTTCGTTGCTCTAGCAGTATGTTTCGGGTCATTGTCTTGTTGCATGATGAAGTGCCGTCCATTGAGTTTGGAGGCATTTGGTTTAATCTGAGCAGATACAATATTTCTGTAGACTTCAGAATTCATTGTTCTACTTCTGTCTGCAGTCACATCATCGATGAAGACAAGTGAGCCCGTTCCACTGGCAGCCATACAGGCCCAAACCATAACATCCCCTCCACCATGTTTCACAGATGAGGTGGTATGCTTTGGATCATGGGCATTTCCTTTTTTTCTCCACACTTTCCTCTTTCCATCACTCTGGTACATGTTAATCTTTGTCTCATCTGTCCACAAGACTTTGTTACAGAACTCTTGGGGCCCTTTTAGGTGCTTTTTAGCAAACTGTAATCTCGCCTTTCTGTTCTTCAGGCTTATCAGTGGTTTGCATCATGTAGTGCACCGTCTGTAGTCCTGCTGGTGTAGTCTTCTACGTGTGGTAGACTTTGACACATCTACACCTGCATCCAGGAGAGTGTTTTTGATCTTTTGGGCTGTTGTCAGGGGGGTTTTCTTCACCATAGAGAGTAATCTCCGGACATCCACTACAGTGGTCTTCCTTGGTCTACCGGGTCTTTTGACATAATTGAGTTCACCGGTTGTTTTTTTCTTGTTAATGATGAACCAAACAGTTGACTTGGGCATGCCCTGGGTTTTTGCAATGTTCCTAATTGATTGATTTTCATTTCTGAGCCTTATGACTTGGTTAGCTTAATTTGCCAGCTTAGTTTGCATCGACACTGCTGTCTTCCTCATGTTGTCACACCCCAGCAACAATCTCCAAAGGCAATTGCAATGTCTAGAATCAAGACTAGACATCAACAGCTCTCTTCTGCATTCACTAACAACACAAATGAATACACCTGCCTAACGAAACACATCTGTGAAGCCAATTCAACAAATATTTGTAGTACCTTAAAATGGGGGGACCATGTACAAAAGGTGCTGTCATTTCTAAACGGTTCATCCGATATGGATGAAAATACCCTCAAAGCTGACAGTCTGCACTTCAGCCTGTCATTGTATCCTTTCAAACAACTCAAAGTGCTAGAGTACAGAAGCAAAATAACAAAAAATGTGTCACTGTCCAATGAATTATGGTGCTCACTGTATTCTATATCTCATAAAAAACACGTTTTCATTCGTACAAAAATGCCAAGTTACTCACACATACAAGACATACACCGTCTATAACTCATTCATTCAGACTGCCAAAATCCAGGCCTGCCATTAAAAGTTTTGATATCAAAATGACGCCAAGTTACAGTACTACAAACAATATAGGCTATCTTGCCTCACCGAAATTAAATAAGATGTATTCCAAAGCAATGCTACTCAATATTTCCTCAATTCTTTCAAGACACTTGGCCCTGTGTGTATAAGCATGCAGTACATGGACAGGCCAAACATATGTGTGGATGGCTTTCTCACAGTCAAGATTGATTGAATAGGCGTCTATATGTCCAATTTGTATTGGTATGTATGTATTTCGCTGCCCAGCCTTTCTGTTGCGTGAATGATTGTATGTTTCTTGGTATAAATGTCTGTTCGTAAATGTGAATGTAACATGCTGCGAGGGAAATGTCCCCATGGGGATAAAGAAGTTCTCTATGTATGTATGTACAATATGTATTTGACATGAAGCATTTATTGTATGTAGCAAATATACAATAACTTGTACATTTACTCAAATTCAGTTCAGAAGCAAGTACAAACATATGTTTCCTGGAGAAATATGCTTTCTGTAGTTACTCACCAGCAGTTTTCTACATGAATTTCAATGTGTTCCATGAGGCAATTCGAAATATTTGACACTTTGATCTGACACAAGGTGTCACTGACACAGACGCAGTCTGAATGAATGAGTTATAGACGGTGTATGTCTTGTATGTGTGAGTAGCTTGGCATTTTTGTATGTTGAAAACGTGTTTTTTTATGAGATAAATAAATCTAAAAACAACACAACACACTAATGTTGCCTAAACACTGGCCAGTAGCACTACTTGAACATATTTTGCCCTCCTTAATAATATAAAATAATATGTAGAGATGACAAAATGCCCATTTCACCTACATCACCTAAAGTTACCAACAGGCAACAGCTCAATTTCTGAATATGGAACTACTAAAGTCATTTTTACTGCCACTGTTACATTCTATGAAGTCATAAAAAGTAGGAAAATATTAGCTAACTCCAAGGTCATTTATAGAGCCTTCTGCTGCCATCTGCTGGACAAAATGTGAATGTGAATGCTGAAGGAGGCAACAAAATTCACCAACCCACGGAATATCCCGGGATTATCGGAGCTCTCACTCTCATCGTGGCCACGCAAAGCCTACTCAAAGGCTCCACAAAATTTAACACAGTCTATTATTCTGGACAGGATGTGTTGATTTTGTCATCTCTTCGTTGTGCCTTCTAATGCCAATCCTGTAGCCTTCATCTAGCTGTTCAGCAGTGCTAAACCTGCCAAAAAAATTTAGCCTCATACTATTGTCAAAACATTTCTTATCATCGCATTCACTTATGCATTCACTGTGTGGTAGCAGTAAAAGACATTGCACCTAACGAAATGTGGCCAACAATTTTTCGTAATTTCTTGGAAAATACTATTATTATTGAGGACTTCTGGGCATAGCTAAGCCATATGTTTGCTGATAGACCTATCTGACATTGTTTTCCTGAGCAAAACAGAAGCGAATAGAACAGTATCGTTGATTTACTGTCTCTGTCTCCATCTACTGAACATAGATTTCATCATTGCTATGTAAGTATTACTGCTCAAAATACTTCGGTTATATACGCTATTTTTGAAATTGAGTGTCATTAAATAGGTTAGTGGTATTATATAATGTGGATATTTCACACTGTAATGTGCGTTAGTTATTAGTAGTTTTTGTGAAGCATGCAACAGTGTTGACGTGGGAATTGGAACATTGCCAAAACGGTTGACTGTTGAAAATTGTTTTCATGTCGTCCCATCCCCATACAAAAAAACATACGAGAGTACAGAGTATAGAAATACATACAAGAGTTAATTATTACACATTTAGGTACTGTACCGCATTGTGTGACAATGTTTTTGCATTATCTTTTAATCTGATAGCAATGTTCCATCTTAGACCTTCATAATGGGCTCATTTATATGCTTTATAATGGACAAAAAGCATTTTATTCATTTTTGGAGAGATTTTGGATATGTTTCTGGACCCCTAGATATTTTAGACCACTGTACTGACGGAAAGCTTGTAATTCCCACTTGAAAATGGTGCAACAGTGAGTTTCTTGAGGCAAAACAGTTGATTTGTAGTGAAATACGTGTATATGTTGTGATTTACAGCAATGCATAATTTAGACATTTTGGATAGATTTGGAGACGCTGGGTACACTGCTTAGTTTTTGCTTCATAAATCCATAGTAGTTCTACATATCCACCCTTAGATTTTATGAACTTGTGGTCAAGAAGTTTTTGATCCAGCACATGTATAGTTTAACTTGCTGTATATGCAATCTCTCAGTATTTCATTGCAAACTAAAAAAGTGCAAATTCATTTTTGATTTTTTGTCTAGACAATTGCATTTGTGGCACTTTATTTCTTCCAAGATTATGAATATAAACTAATCTGCATTAGTATTGTAAATTGTACAAATGTCTTGCTTCATTTAAGCCATTTGTCAAGTCTCTGTGGTGTTCACATCTGTACTTATAAAGCTTTAAATAAGGTACCCCTTAAATGGGCAAGGATTGGCAAAATTTGGCATGTGCTCTAAGGGGATATCAACCAAATTGGCAATGTGAGAGTGAAATTATGCTTAAGAAAGAGGCAGCTCTTCAAAGCATTCAGAAATTGTGAATCAAAAACTGGGTAGGCCAATCTAGGAGAGAGCCCCAATGATGCAACCCAGCCTTGCCCCCCCCACCCCCCAACCCATAATGGATTAGACAGCAACTGGATGAACGTGGGGAGTGAGGTCTCAAAGTTGCTGGTCCTTACATTTTCATTGGAACAAGATTCTGAGTCACGCAACAGGAAGTAAGCCTATTTTTGATGGGCATGTACACATTTTACGTGATGCACGCATAAGTGCAGTAGCAATTCAATTTAAGCTGCTTGTACAGTTTGCCAGTTTTCTTGTGTAGTTTGCTTTATTTTATAGTTTCAGTTGCCCAATTTAGTCTAATCTGATTTTTTTTTATTTTTTATAAACAGAATCGATCCCCTATTTTCCTCACATTTAGTTAGAAGCTGGTATGTCTTATTTATCACACAACCCCTCCCTGTTATGTGTTGGCTTATATAAAGGAAAAACACCAGTGTCATTATGTCTATTTAAAGAGAGGATTCTTAGTCCCAGGTCTGGTTGAACACATTCATAGTTTAGTGAATCAAACAAAATGTATAACTGAGTGGGATTAGCATCTTGGCACAGATAAGGCCTGTACAGAAACCATGGCTCCCATTAGCTCAGTTAAATATTTTTGCACAACTAATGAGCTAAGCATTTAATGGATTATTTATACCAAGTTTTGGATACCAATATCCAAACACCCAGCCATACTGATCAAGAATCCCAAGCCTCTCTGACAAGAGAAAAAGTTGCTTGTCAAACTTTGCCAGTGTTCAGGGATTGCATAATTAATGTTAATTAATAAAGGCATAAAATAAGGGAGACATTGCAACTAACATGTTGCATGTTATTGTCTGAGAGAGAGGGAGAGAGAGAGAGATGAATTGTTAAGTTTTGCCAGTTTGAAGCAGTTTGAATTGAACTGGAAGGCAAGTAAAATAAAGCCAAGTCAATGTCTCACAGCTGTATTAAGCTGTACATCTCATGCCACTGAAGTCTCGGTTCCAGCCAGGGGAAGGTAAATTACTTGCCCTTAAAACATTAAAGAAGATAGAGTCAGAGGAGCAGGAGAGTACCTATTCTGGGCTGAATGTTGCATGTTCTGTGGTGCCTCCAGTTTAACATCACGGTTATAAAGAGGGTGTCCGGACCTTGGCATTGGCTTCTCTGAGGAAAATGAAAACATGCCACTGGTCACCTGTCAGTTCCCATGGTTACAGGCCCACATGGGTGTGTACATACTCATACAGAAATGCACAGCAAACCCTTCATTAGCACAAGGCAAAGAGGCTTTGCTACATCCCTTATCAGAGGTGAGGCTGGTTGTATGAGTGGGAATATATTAAATGTGTGTGGTTGAGTGCATGGCTGTGTGTGTGCAAGCCTGTAAGTGGTTCCTGCTGTGCATTTGACAACCTGCCATCCAAAGCAAAAAGCAAAAAAAAATCTATTGCAGTACATCACTTTCCTCCACTTCCTGTTTTTAACAGGGGTGTCACGGTACGGGGGGTGGGACCCAGGCGCAGAGTAAAGAAAGACAAACTCAAAAAAGGGAAAATGAACAAAGACTTTACTAACCAAAAAAGGCAAACAGGGAACAGAAAAGGCCACGATGGACAAAAACACAAACTCAAAAAACATCTAAATAAAACAGAAAACAAGAGGAACTCACAAACACGGGCAGGGCAGAACACAGGCAGGCAGAGCACAAGGGCAGGTCAAAAACACAGGCAGATACAAACGGTCAAAAACAGGCACAGATCGGGAACAAACACAAGTCAGGAACAAACACAAACAGGTCAAAAACGCAGGCAGGTACATACGTTCTGAACATACGTCGGAAACAAACACAAGGAACCAGCACCAGAGTCAAGGGGACAAAGAACTTAAATAGACAGGGGGTAACAAGACACAGGTGAACTCAAAAAACAATCAAACCAGAAGGAGGGGATAACAAGACACAGGTGGGAAAAATGATAGGATAACGAGACAAACAATAATACAATTAACAGGGGGGAGCAGGACACAAAACAGAAGTGCCGCCATCTGGCGGCCCAACAAGGGAAACACAGACAGGAAAACAGGACCATGACACAGGGGTATTACAGTTCCTATAACTCAACTAAAGAAGGACCTGCAACCTAAAGCATTGCCAAACTATCAGGAGTTAAAAGCCATCAAATTTATATATACTTATCATATGTATTTGTAGTTTAATTTCAAACATTTAAGATTATGTGCAAATATAGTTGTTTTGCTTCAAAGATTTGCTTACAAAAAAAATTGGGGGCATCCATCTTTCTTTAATAAAGTGGCTCGGTGCTAGTTAAATGCACAAGGTAAAGGAATCAAGGGGTAACAGACAGAACGTTAACAGGAATAAAACAGTTTGAAGTATAGAGGGAACAGGAGGAAAGGGGTTAAACACAGAGAGAGAACAGATGTAAATGAGTTAAACGGCAGAGTGGGAACAAGAGTTAAGGGGTTAAAGGCAATGGGCAGGTGTGAAGGGGTTAAAAGCACAGAGAGACAGGAGGAAACAGGAATGAATGGATTACAGAAACAGGAGGAAATAGGAGTGTGGGAGTTACCGGCAGAGAGGACCAGGACAAAACAGGAGTGAAGGGGTTACACGAAGAGAGGAACAGGAGGAAACAGGAGTGAAGGGGTTACCGGCAGAGAGGACCAGGACAAAACAGGAGTGAAGGGGTTACACGAAGAGAGGAACAGGAGGAAACAGGAGTGAAGGGGTTACAGGAAGAGAGCAACAGGAGGAAACAGGAGTGAAGGGGTTACAGGCAGAGAGGAATAGGAGGAAACAGGAGTGAAGGGATTACAGGCAGAGAGGAACAGGAGGAAACAGGAGTGAAGGGGTTACAGGAAGAGAGCAACAGGAGAAAACAGGAGTGAAGGGGTTATAGGCAGAGAGGAACAGGAGGAAACAGGAGTGAAGGGGTTACAGGCAGAGAGAAACAGGAGGAAACAGGAGTGAAGGGGTTACAGGCAGAGAGGAATAGGAGGAAACAGGAGTGAAGGGGTTACAGGCAGAGAGGAATAGGAGGAAACAGGAGTGAAGGGGTTACAGGCAGAGAGGAACAGGAGGAAACGAGTGAAGGGGTTATAGGCAGGGAGGAACTGGAGGAAACAGGAGTGAAGGGGTTATAGGCAGAGAGGAACTGGAGGAAACAGGAGTGAAGGGGTTATAGGCAGAGAGGAATAGGAGGAAACAGGAGTGAAGGGGTTATAGGCAGAGGCAACAGGGAGGTGTTAGTCTCACTGAGAGTTCCTGAGAGAAGCTCCCCGTTCTTAAAGTAACAACTTCCTCATCTCACAGCCTGAAGAGTGACCCACACACATGCCGTCCCCCATCCCTGAGCCAACACACAGCGACAGCCTCTAAGGTAAGCACCACTCTAATTAGCACTTGACTAAATGCTATAACTAAGTGAGGGTGTGGGGGAGAAAGCATTTCAACCACACAGTAATAGTCAGACAGGCAAAACATAATCAGTGCAATAATAATTAAGCAAAGTAACTGCAACAAAAGCAAGTAGAAAGTGCCTACATTGCTGTCTATTGTAACGTAACCATGGAGTAATGCTAAGTAACCAGAGCTGAAAGTTCAGAGACACTTTTTAAAGTTTAATTGATACCCAGACCAGTATAATTGGATATCGTTTTATGCATTATTGAAGTGATGTCCTGTTTTTCCAGTTCACTGATTCCTATATACTGTGTTAGCTTTCAAACACAAGCCTATTGTTTACACAGCAGACATGTTCACTAAACCAGAGAGATGCTATCTGATATTTAAAACTGCTGAAACACTTTACTTCCTTAAATTATTACATGTGATAACTACAAGCTGTACATTTATTTAAATCAATGGCAGAAAATATTCTTGCTTCAAAAATTTTGATAATACAGACTTTTAAAATACTAGCTTTTGCAGTTTTCATATTAAAAAGATGGAATGAAATTATTTGAGCAGATATTTCTGAGGGAGTGGTCACAATCATAACACCTGGATGCTCTGATCTGCACTCCCACATAAGGGACTTCTCCAAACAGAGGGATGAGAATATGACAGAGAAGGTAAAGGAAATATCCAGGCACTACATTACATTACATTACAGGCATTTGGCAGACGCTCTTATCCAGAGCGACGTACAACAAAGTGTATAACCATAACCAGGAACAAGTATGACGAAACCCCTAGAGAGAAGTACCGGTCCAAGTGCAGGGAACAACCGCATAGTTCAACTTGGACCCTGATGGTTAAACTGATTAACACTAACAACGAGAACGGCAACAACGCAATCTATGGAAAAAATACAAGTAGTCGTTAAGACAGTTAATGCACCCAAGTCACCTACGAAACAGCTGCCTAGTTACAACCCTAAGCTTAGTCATTTACAGGGGGGTAGGGAGGGATGGGGAGAGGTGCAGCCTGAAGAGGTGAGTCTTCAGTCGTCGTTTGAAATGGGTCAGTGACTCAGCTGTTCTGACCTCCACAGGGAGGTCATTCCACCATTGTGGGGCCAGAACAGACAGGAGACGTGTTCTGGAAGTGCAGGTGCGAAGAGGGGGAGGTGCTAGGCGTCCTGAGGTAGCAGAACGGAGGGATCTGGCTGGCATGTAGGGTTTGAATATCTTGTGGAGGTATGCTGGGGCTGATCCCTTGACTGCACTAGACAGAGAGAAAGTGAATGATGCTCCAAGGGTTAATTTCTCCCCAATATTATCTGCTGAGTGGTCCAATATGATACTCTTTGTGGTTTGTGTCTAAACAGAGAGGTGGTTTACGCACGCACAGTAGGGAAATGGCTGCTTGTGTAAGTGGTGTGTGCACGTGTGTGCTTGTATTTGTGACAGCATTTTCAATAGCTACACTGAGTGTCGCTTTCTTTTTCCCTTGGGGGTTAATAAAACGTGATCGTAAGGCCTCATTGGCAGGCATGCTCACATTTTTCAGTTAATTCCTAAATGACCCTGACTTATGACTCACTGGATCACCTCAATCTTTGGTTCATCTTTGGGTTCAGTATTAGGTGATATACAGTGAGCACCATAATATTTGGGATGAAGAGATTTTTTTTTAAATAGGTGCTGTACTCCAAAAATTTAGATTTGTAATCGAACAATTCACATGTGGTTAAAATATATTCTGGGCACCATAAAGTTTGGGACAAATTCATTTTTGTGTTTCTGATTGGTCAGGCGTGTTCAGTTGCTTCCTTAGTTCAGGTATAAGGGAGCTATATACTGTATATAAGGTATAAGTGAGCTATATATATATATATATATATACACACACACACGTCTGACTCTGACATTATGTTGGCTCTGCTGTTAAGTATGAAAGTATGGGGTATCTCTTGCTTCCTTATTTGAAAATGTGGGATACTCCTTGGAGAAAGCACTGTCTGTGGGTATATGCAGGGGCGACACATTCTTGCATAAGGACACACCATTGCAAGCGGTGATTTGTTCAGGCTGTACTTCATTGCGGATGTTTTCTCTTGATTTAACTGTGATCTCCTCACTATTTACCCTCAGGCCAGACTCAGGCATCACTTACCCCGACATCTGATAGGGCCCAGGACGTTTGTAAAAAATAGATGTTGGATTAAGATGACATAGCTCAGTCAATGAAGTAACACAAACAGGACTGCTAGGTCAAATTCTGTCCCAGGTTTTCTCTGTGCATATCATTCAATAATATTTACCGTAACTTCATTGACCATTACCCCCTCCACCAGGGCTTGGTACCCTGTGACAGTGACACACACACACACACACACACACACACACACACACACATGGAAATATTTAATGAAGTCTGATATATATACATCATTTTTGATATATATACATTGAACTGTGATATATTTACATAATTTCTTGATATATATATCAAAACCGATATATACATTGTTTTTTATATTTATACATTGAAAACGATAAATATACATCATATTTGATATTTATACATCAAAACCGATATATATACATCATTTCTGATATATATATATATATACATTGAAACCAATATATATATATATATATATCATTCGGAACAGGCATATATTTGGGCATCCCATTGGGTCTTTATTATGAGTGCAACCCAAATTAATTTTTAATTGGAATGAGACTGAAAATTATATTATTATATTCTGTAAGAATTTTGATGTGAATATAACAAGTGAGACAGTGAAATGTCGCTAGCTCTCCGATTTTAATACAGGCACACATTTTGTCCTCTTCTTATGGGTCTTCCTGGGGTTTGCCCGGGTTTGTTCATGTGAGCCATGCTGTTTCTGAACAAACTTTTTTAGCTTTTAATTTCAGCTACTGTATGCTTTGTGGTGAACGTGCTTCGCCCTTATTTTTTTTGGTACTTCTTAGCAAACTATAACCTGACCATCCTGTTTTTGCTGCTAACTAGTGGTTTTTTATCTTGCTGTGTTGTCTGTGTAGTTCTGTTCCTGAAGTCTGCTGGGAACAATGGTCACTGACACATCCATTTCTACCTTGTGAAGAGTGTTTCTGATCAGTTGGACAGGTGTTTGGGGGTTTTGCTTCATTATGGTGAGAATTCCATGGTCATCAATTGCAGAGGTCTTGTATAGCCTACCAGGCCCTTTGCGATTACTGAGCTCACCACTGCTCTCTTTCTTCTTAATGATGTTCTGAACAGTTGATTTTAGTATCCCTAAGGTTTGGGCTTTGACTGTTTTTTTCTTATGTCTGAGTCTCCCTTGACTTTCCGTGGAACAATTATGGTGCTGACAAATGCCAATAACACACTGGAAAGGCAAACAAAAGCCTAGAGTCAAGACTTAATAATGAAACCTCTGTTAAACCTGCACTAAGGAACCAGATGACACACCTGACTAATCAGTCACACACGTGAATCCATTGGTCCCAAATATTATGGTGCCCTGAAATAGGGGGCCTATGCATAAAAAGTGTCGTCATTTTTACATGGTGACACAAAAATGTACGGAGCCCCCCTAGGCACCATAGGTGACAAAAATATTTAAACATGGCAATCCTTACTCTGAGTTTTGCTATGCATGCTTGCAGCCTGCAAACATGCATGCTCAGTTTTGCAATCCATGTGCACTCCGGGTTTGAAAGGGTTCATTGCAAGAAAGTCACAGAAACATCATAGCTACAATTCACACTTGAGGAAATGGGATAGATATTAAAGCTGTATAGTACAAGAACCTGTGGTATCATGAATATTGACATGGCAAGGGGGTGATGTTAGGTATGGCTCGAAATGAAATTCTCGGCAAACCACCTAACCATGCCAATATTCATGATTTACCACAACTTTGAGTGCCATATCACTTTTATAAAACAGTGTTTATACATATGTATCTTATACTCACCAAAGAAAGACGTCACAACAATAGAAAAATAACATTTTAATAGATTGTGCAGTATGTCCTTTTGAATTCATTGGGCCTCATTCACCAACCATTCACAAACCCACTTACGCAGTTTTCACAAAGATTCTGACATTCACCAATGTTTTCTTATTTGGGATTTGTTCTTAGGTAAGAACAGAATCTATGCACACTCAAGAGCACACTTACGCACATTTGAGTGCTGACATGTTTGTGCAAAATAATTGGTTATTGCGTTTTCTTCAATTCTACAGTTGTATAATATTATAGGATTTAACTTACAATAATATTTTTATCATTTATAATATTTTTTAATAATTATTTTCATTATTTTACAAAGAATTAAGGTGCCAGGTTCCACCTCAGATGGTGGCTGCCTCAGCGGGAGTTCATCTGTAAATAAATTATAAAAATCAATCCATTGTAGTGATCTTTTATTTTTGGGGGTTTCAATTATGCAATGTTTGGTCTATACTGCAAAAGCAAATGTTTAATGTTTTGAATACAAACTAAGCACTTAGGTAACACTTTTTAAACACATGGATATGTTGAAGAAGAGAACACTTAATCAGAGGCGTCACTAGAGGGGTGCAGACCCCACCGGGTGACACCATCAGAGGGGGGTGACACCAGAATGACTGCCAATAATTTTTTTGTGCAGCGACGGGTTGAATCAGCTAGTTTCTCCGATGCAGTTTACTGCCGGTTGATTTAATTAGCGGTATTAATGTGACGAGAAGTGCTTTGCCGTTTGAATGCATAACACGCCACTCCCACCAGCATTTTTTTTGCCTCAGATTTGACATCAAACCATTTTTTTTTAAACTTCATCAGTTGTGCAACCTTCTCCAGATACAGCGGTCACTGAACGAGTAATAGCATCCCATGCATCTTTTTTTGTGTTATTTTATATCCACTACTGATGCTACTAAACAGGTCGTTTGCTGTTCACTTCCTGCAGCAGTACCTCCACTTCAGAACTACTGAAGTTTTTCTTATGTTTGGAGTGCGGTGGTCCACCATCTTTTTCGTTTGGGCATTCTTGACTTCTCTTTCAACTTTTCTTTTCAATTTCTGTGTGTGATTTCTGTGTGTGCACACGGCCCTGCAGTCTCATGCCCTTTTATGGGGATTGGCGGGGCGTTTACCTATGCTAATTAGGAACAATTGGCACACGCTTTCAGTTTACGAGGACAATGGGATTCATCATTATAAGAACACAGTTGCGAACAATTCTGCGGTTTAAGAACACGTCATGAATCTGACGTAGACTTTTCTTAGGACCTTTCTCAAGAACAAATTAAATAAAAAACTTAGGAAGATATTGGTGAGTGAGGCCCAATGTTACTAAGCAAGGATAACTGGACCTAACATTGCTTTAACTGGCTACATAGAAACTGTTAATTTTTTAGCTATTTAATTCAATTCTGGCTAGCTACTATTACAACACTGTACGCATTGATTACAAAAACAAACATACAGATTACAAAACCAAGACTACAGATTTCCCTGCTGAGATTTTTTTAAACCTGGGGTGCCAAACCGTGTGCACAGATTGCAAAACCGAAAGTACAAATTTTCATATTGAAAACAAATATTTCACCTACGGTGCCAAGGGGGCTCTGTACAAATGCATGAAAATACCAAATTTAATCAAAGCGTAGAATGTGCGCTTTAACCAAGTGAACTTTTTTATTACAAATCTAATATTTTGGAGTACAGAAAAAACTTCTTTGCCCCAAAAATTATGGAGCTCACTGTGTATGTATATGTATGTGTATACGCACATGCACACATTCACATGCTTGTATGCATTGACTATATCTATTGTGCAGTTATTGTTTTCAGGTGTATTTTTTCAGTAGCAGTGCCTTTCAAAAATATTCAGGATATTAAATTTCATATGCGAGTGTTACGGCATATTAAAATGTATTATATAAAAATAAATGTAATACACAGACTTATATTTCACAGTATGTCATATATTTACATACAGTATATGACCTTCACAATGAGTATCAGATGGATTATATTCAATCTCACCAGGAAGAAAAAAGCAAACATCTCTAAAAATAAAGGCATATGTATCAACCATCCTTTAATTAGCTCTTAGCATAGTTAGCACTTATATTTAGAAGATTTCAAACAGAACTAACCAAAACAATTAGAAGGTAAATCATAACAACACCATTACAACTTTAGCACTGAGGAAAAAGCCTTTAAAACTAAAATATTTGAGACCTAAAAAATTTAAAATATATGTCCCAATGTGGAAATATTTGTTACCGTTGCTGACGTACTTTTTTGTTTTGTTTTTCAGTTTTTTTATCATTCATTTAGTTGTCTGCTTATTTTTCTTGGCTAAAGAGTTATTCTATAGACTGAATCGTGTGACTAAATAACTTTTTTCTGTAGTTTTATGGGTCCACATAAATTTTCATGGTTATTATTTACATATTCTCAGCTATTAATGCACCAATCATCAGACAGGCCTGCCTATGGGCTGGGGTTTGTGACAGCACTGTTTTCATCAGATTTTATTTTATTTTATTTATTTTTTTGTGGGGGGGTGGGGTTGTGGTGTAAATTTTAATATTAGCCTATTATTATTCCTAGTAAATACATATTATTTCTACAATGCACATCATTTTTACAATGTCTTGTAGCCTACGTAGGCCTACTCGTACAATATTGCGAATATTTCTGTGACTATTTTTACGTAGTGAAAGACAACATAGTAAATCTTTATGCATGTCATCTTGATATGCATATTGCACATAAACTAATGTAATTGCCTTGTTTTCCACCTGCATAGCATGGAGATGCATTAAGCCACACCAACAATTGTTCTATATCTTCAGCCATGTCATCGATTCTTCTCGCAACAGTATTGTCCTAAAGTGAGACATATCCTAACTTGCTTGCTACTTTTCCCCCTGTTTAACTATGTACTTTAAAAACACTATATTTTATCTTTGCACATACTATGGAATCTAAATTTGTTGTAAATTGGTTCCTATTATTGGTTGTGACCCTGATGACTGAGGATCAGGACTGTTTATTGCCTAAACCTGTACATATGCACTTGTATTAGTTGCTCAGGAGAAAAAGCATATGCTAAATGCTTAAGTCTAATTGTGAATATAAATATTAATTGAAATGTACCTCCTCCTTAAAAATGTGCTGCGTAGCATGAGCTGCTTTTTTATGACTGCAGACCACCAGCATAACTGTGTACTTTGTGTTAGAGGAGTACACTTTGGGGTTGCCAGACTGCAGGAGTCCCTCATGCACAATGAGATAGGGACACCGCCACATCATGAAAATGCCATCCCACCGGGCAACACCATGACAAATTATTCACCAGGCTGTAGGACTGACAGGCATCGCTGACATCACCATGGTCAGGATTCAGTGGATTCACCTTACTGACTACTAGTGCTTTAGCTGAACACACTACTTGACAGCCTTAGACAACTTTCTTTTTCATCAAGGTCATAGTGCAGAAACCATTTAACAGCCAAGTGAACGGCTGTTCTCTCAGATACAGCAGAAGTCTCAAAGGATTTGAGATGTCTTCTGTACTGAGGTCAGAGTTCAGTCTGCAGCCATGCTCTCAGGTGATTGCCTGCCAAGATAGTTGTCCTTCAGTGGTGGGCTGTTCTCAACTGTCATCTGTTCTGTTTGAAAGATGTGTCCATAGAGAGGGGCCGGTGCAGTTCAGAGCTTCTATTTTGTACATTTTAAATATTATTCAAAGAGAGGGAGGTCACACTGCCATGCCAATGCCCTCCTCCGCCCACCCTCTCACCATGTGTCAGGTTGTTTTATGGACTGATTTCTGGATTCAGAATGGCAAGTGATGTCCAAAGAGCTTTAATTTACTGTACATTACAATACAGACTTTTTGTGTGTACAAACATATCATATATCATATGGACACCAGAGTAATGATTGTGTAAGTACATTGTATCCACACAAAGAAAGAATTGGATCATTTAAAATAAAAAAATGAGCTTTTTCAAACATTTAAACAACTCCTAATTTTCTGGAACATTTTCTCGCCTGCCACGCTAGACGCTCGGGTTCGTTTCCCGGCCAATGCTCCAACCCAGCCACTAGGGATGCGTAAGCCAGTACATTCTCAGTGCCGGTCCCAAGCCCAGATAAATGGGAGGGTTGCGTCAGGAAGGGCATCCGGCGTGTATATGTATGTATATATATATATATATATATATATATATATATGCAATTATATGAAAAACTGCTTACAAAAATAATAATTATATATATATATAATTTATATAGTATCAATTAAAAAATGCTTTTCAGAGCAGAGGATGGGGACGGGCCACTTCCAGTGTGGTAGAACCAAGCTAATATGGTCATACTGTTCCCTCACATGACACCAGAGGTCATCATGTTTGTAGACTGACATTACAGCCACAGAAAAATGTCCCTTGGGGTGAGCAGGATTTCATATTTGGCTGTCACAAAAAACTTGGCCGTTTTGTTAATCTCTGTCTTCACAAGCAGTTCCGGAAAATGGCTGAAGCTAATATATGAAGGCTCATACTTGTGGAGAAATTTGGCCTCCATGCAACCAACGCTGCCAATCCCCAGCTCCCCCATTTTTGGACAGATATCTACAAATACATTCACAGATTATCATAGAACTGTGAGGCAGAGAACTGGTTATGCCAGTATCACAAACAGCAAAGAGGTGGTAAAATGCTGTGAACTTCTATGCTTTCCCCCCAGCAAAATGTCTTCATATATTAAAAGAAAACTGTAACTGTAACTAAGTAATAAGTAACATGACGATAGCTGTAAGACACATTGCCCGAGCCTCTTGTTTTGATTCTGTTTGAGTGGCAACAATTTGACTTTTATTTTTGTTTGTCTGCATATGGAGGTGTGGACAAGCCTTGAAATTACTTATCCATCATTTTGGCGAAATGGCTTCTGCCATAACTTCAGTTTTACTGTCTGGCAGCTGACCGGTTCAATGCATGTCATGGATGGGACCAGTCTATCCTGTGAGCACTAATGGTTTACACTTGGAGATTATATTTTGAAACAACGAGGACAGTGACAAAGTAGCAAGACTGCCTTTTGCGGATGTTTGCCACATGTAATTTTGGGTATGTATTTATCCATTTGGTATGTACAACACCCCATAAATGTACTTCTCCCTTGCAGCCAGTCGTACAGATACCCTGAGGAGCCAAAAGACATTCTCCCCCCATTCGCTCTGCTGCTGGGAGAGGGATCGGATGGCGGAGAAATGCTCCAGGAAGCAGCCCCCGCATCACAGCATGAGAGAGTCTTTGATTACAGACCCTCAGCTCCCTTCGCCTGCCAATTACTTCCTGCTGAGTTCCATCATGCTAACTCGAAAAAATCCCAAAGGTGAGATGGGCTGTGCCAGTAGTGGCAGCACATGGGACAGTTAAGGGCAGAGTTGTCCAAAGTGCCCTCCTACGCCCTACCCGTCTACACAAGGAACAGCGCAGCTGTTTCCACTCTTCTCCCAATCATCATTAAATGGGAGATGGCCCCAATCCCACAGACAGTCCTTAACCTCATGGGTATATATTCTTACCACCTCAAAAATGATTGGTGGCCCCCAACATCAAAGACACGGGATGCAGCTGGTAGCTTGCGGTGGCATTATCTGGGCAAGAATGGATAGATTTGCATCCAGAACATTTTACAGACTGCCCCTTCCCTCCCACCCTGCTATGATCATTTTCATCCTGGTAAAGATAGCATGACAGTAATATGGGGACACATGACTTAAATGAGCATAGCTGAAACTGACTGGAAAGAGGAAGAATAAGACAGTGGGGAATGACTCAGTGAAACCTGCTGACTATGCTATGTGGAGGCACAAGTAGGCTCAAACATGAACACTGCACTTCTGTTCTCTCACGCCCAATACCGTGCCTGCCTGCAGTCACTTGTACCTCCATTTGTACAAATGTAAAAGGAAATAAATCTATGTGGAAACACGAGATTCGTAATTAAACATTAATTTAAAATGTGAATAGTATAATTGAGTTACTAACTATATATAAGAAAAATACAAACAAAACAGAATGACAAAGCTAAAACCACTGACTAAAAGCAACAACCAAATGTTTTTCCAACAATTCTCAGAGCAACCCTAACAAATCAGCCTTTTCTGAGAAACGTTTATGATCAGTTTCAGCCATCAACAATACAATGTTTCAAAGCATCGGGAGAGGTAGTTAATCGTCTAATAGAATACACAGAAGGACAAAAATATTTTCTGTACACATGGAAATTTCCCCTAGATGCATACCATAAAATCAATACTTTGTTAAAAGCAGATGTCAGTCACATTTAGCCTTTTTAAATGTCTGTATCTGTTTTATAGAAAAGGAAAAGTGGTCTTGTTTTAGTAATGCATTCTCTCACCCCGAAAGGCCAGAGAAGCCAGCGCTGCTGACATAATGTATAGACATTTCTTTAAGTCTGTACTTTTCAGGAAGAGTCCCATTAGGAAAGTGGTAAAGACTTGCAGTGAATTACTCTGCCAAGGGTCAAGCACCTTGTGTTCATGCTCAGGTGCAGTCTGCTCAGGGAAACAGAACTTTTAAGTGTTCTGTAACTCATTTGAGTCTGAATACAGTACAAAGTGGTGCCAATAACTCTGGAACGTGATGTCTGATGAACATGGGCAGCATGTCAGGCCGCCATTGTAAATAAGAATTTGTTCTTAATGACTTGCCTGGTGAAATAAAGGTGAAATGAAGTGAAGTTCTTTTATCTTCAGTGAACAAGATCAAAAGGATCAAAGCTGTTTGACCAAAGTTTTTATCATAATCTGTAGAGGAAAGAGCCCCCCCATCCCCCAATACAGAGGGGATCTGACAATGCCTGCAACTTAAACATGGCACGATGATTTGATGCTCCAGAGGAAAAAAATATATAATTGGAATCTCCATTTTGAAGTTAGATTTTTTTTCTTTCAAACAAATGGGTTGAATTTATGTAGAAATACTGTCACATAGCAACAGACAGAATGAGACATCTCAAACTGGGATTTAAACAATGCAGCAGTAAATAAGGCATGCGTCTGTCACAGTATTATAAAAGTATTTTAATAAAACTGAACCTGAATATCTCCTCTTCCACACACAATAACAGGCTTACCATTGCTACACTGCAGACAGCACAAGCTCCCCCACCCCTATTTTTTAATATAAAAGGAAAACAATTATGATATTGAATGTAATTACATATTCAAGTGCTGAAATGAGGACAAACTTCCTGAGTTACTTAACACCCGGGGAGAAATTAAATAATTAGCCAATCAATTATGATTACTTCAGGCATGAGTACTCATCAAACGTCCCATGTCAGTGCTCAATTGTAGTATTCAGTGCAATTTCAGTAAGACGGTAGATTTTTCTGTTGGCAGTAAAATAAAAGAAAAATAAATGGGTTTTATCTACTCTTCAGGAGATACTGTGCTATACCTAGCCCACATAATTAAAAAAATACACAATTTTGGTAAATACACAATTTTGTGGCTTTTGTGACCTAATGTGCTAATGATGAAGTATGACCATATATTGTTAGAATAAGTTAAATAATGTTTAGGAGCTTTTTAATGACTCTGCTTTTTGCAGGAAACATTTTGTAGTGTCACGTCTTAGTGGGAAACTAAATCTTTCAGAGAGTGGAGTGATTAGGATTTTTGGTTATTCCGTGCTTTGTAAATGGAAGATTAACCCCTATAGCCAGGAATACACTAAGGTGAAAATCGGCTGACAACAGCAGGGGTCCGAGAATCAGAGTACAGTCTGCCTGGTGTGTGCCTGTCTTTGGTAGCGGTCAGCCCTTGCCGAAGGTGTCTGAACCTGTCAGTTGGCCCTTCAAGCTAATCAGCATGCATTTTAGAGTTTTGGTGTGGGAGAAGAGGCATGGGGTGGGGATGAAGTGGGAGACAACAGAACACTGGCATCTCTGTAGCGGCACTATCAAAACACTCAAGCAACATTATAATTAAAGTTATGACAAGCCCTGCTCATTGATTATTTCATTGTATCGTTATCCAAATGTCTTTTGTTTACTTGTAGCCAAGAATTGCAGTTATCATAAACAATCAGTGTAGTGTTGTTTTCTGCCACTGTATTAGAGGAGTTACCAACTCTTTTAACATGCACACCTTGGTAGCAAACACCTGGGATAAATTCTTGAAATCTGCGGTTCCCCCTCCAGTTTGTGACACAAATTCCTGAAAGCACCCTGTGCTTGTCGCTGTAGCAACCATGGCTTAATTCACATGGCCTCCTACGCTTTCTCCGCTTCTTTTTTATTCTCCATCACAAACAAAGTTACAGTTGATAAAGCCAGTGCTAACTGCACATTATGTTCGGATTCGGACATGGAGTCAGACATCATCACTCTTGTTGTCTGTTCTTGTTCTCATGCTGTGTATACACTCTTCAGCCTTCACTGTGATTTTGTTTACCATCTCCTGGGCTGGAAGTTGATTGCATGCCTCAAGCAAAGAATGCAAATAGGTGCAAATGAGGAGGTGACCACTGGCACTGAGTGACCGCTTCATCAGAGAGTTGGGACGTATCACTCCTGACCAGTGCTAACAAGACCCCCCTGCAGCGCCTTCCACCCCCCACCCCCATTGTCGCCTGTTGTCGGCCAACAATCAAGCATCTATTGGCTTGGAGCATTACCTGCTTATGTAGTGCAAATAATATAACTGACCCTAAAACAGAGGAGGGGCAGCAGGGTGGTGAGAGTGCTATGGAACATTGTTGTTTGCCAGGCCCATTTGTTCAGTAAATATGAACAATTTAGAAGAGGGAAAATCCATAGCTTCACTTGCATCTGCAAGCACAGCACAGATGCTTGAAATGGGAGATTAAGAGATGGAAATTAAGCCCTCAGGGCCCAGGAAGCCCTTCTGTTCCACCCTCATCATAATACTGTTCACATTTAACAAAATGGCTGGCAACTCAGGGTGAGACACTCACATAATTTTTTCCACTGGCCACCTAGTCATTGAATTTGGTTGCTCACGTAGAATTTGTGTGGCCCAAATATAAAATACATGAAAATTATACACACACACATATACATATAGATATAGGTGTAAAAGCACTGTCCAAAAGTCATTATTGCAAAATCTATTAAAAGTGTTAATATCAAAATTAAGCCAAGAAACAGCATTTGTTATCTTACCTCACACAAATTAAACAACTTGGCCCTGTGTGTACAAGCATACAGCACATTACTTGGGAAAACATGTAGGTTTGTAAAATTCAGTATTTAATATTTCAAATTTTAATCTGTACTTACTTACTCTTTCCATAGTCAATGGTATAAATGTTTGTTTGTAAATGGGAATGGTGTATACTGCTAGGAAAATGTTTGTATTTGTGTGTATATGTATGCATCTATGTACAGTGTTTATATTACTATCAGTATTTATTTTAAGTGGCAAATACCCTATACAAGAACTTGTACCCTGTGCAAAATGAACTTCAACCAAGTATAAACATATCCTTCTGGAGTGTAAGTATTATTCAGAAGTTTCATGCATTCATTTAAATGTCTTCTTCCATCAGTCAATTTATGTTATTTGACACTTTGACACAATGTTTGAATGACCACATTGTCTTCAGATGGTAATATCAGGGCCAAGTTACTTGAAATAATTCCGGAAACATTGGGTAGCATTGCATTGGAATAAAGCTTGTTTAATTTGTGTGAGCTAAGATGGCCAATACTATTTTTTGTAACTTGGGCTAATTTTGATATCAATGCTTTCAATGGTAGGACTATATTTAGCAAGTTTGAATGAATGACTTATAGACAGTGCTTTGAATATGTGAGTAAAGTGGCATTTTCCTATGTTTTTCTTTAGAAATATTTTCTTTTTGTACGGTGTTTGTGATGAATAAGTGATAATAGTAACGTATATAAATGTGGGCATTGAGAGACATGCATGCATATGAATACATGAAAACACACATTTTATCTGAAATAAACACATAGGCATGGATTCAGTCATTTTTCCTTTACCATGAATGACAAATAAATGAAAGTGTTTTTAATGAGGTATTTTGTGTACATCACATACCTATTCATTGTTTGTGTGTATAGAGGCTCAACAGGGCTAGCTAACATTTATGTAGAAATATGGCATTGCAGGGTAGCTACAGTAGCCTAGTTAAAAAGTAGCTTACATCAGAAATGGTACAGTGGTAAATTTGAGCGTTCTCACTTTAAGAAAATCGATATACCTGCTGTGGAGTCAATATCTTGTGGCGGACAACTGGTAAAGTTACGTATACCTGACCAGATGTCGGTGCTTAAGTTTGGAGCTGTCTGTACTACTGTTATACCCCCGGTCTGCCAACTCATTAGCAAGGTAGCTAACATTAAACTCAGTCAAAATTCTGAGTTTCCTCCAAAGATTATGTTCCAAAACCAATAGTTTCAATTTTTAGACTATTTTTTGTTAGCCAGCAAGCCAGTGTAATGAGTTAGAGATTTGCATTTTGAGTCTGAAGGGGATTTGAGCCCAGGCTAAATTTGAGAAAAAAACACACAAAAAGAGTGATGCATTTTATTTCAAACTAATGGATACTACTGGAAGTATGTAGAAAATGAGTTTGACCATGAACATTAGGTGTGGAAACTGCAGATCTGGAATCTGGAATTTGTTCTTTGTCCAAAGAACAAATTCCAGATAAGGAAGCATTCTTATTTGTTTTTCAATATAGTCAATGTTATTTCCTGTCTCTGAAAAGTCAAATATAAATTTCACAAAACATTATTGTCTTGGATGATTATTTGTCACTTCTAAAGAGAGAACATACCTATTAATGGACAGAATGATGGAGTGGCTGCCATTTTTGCCGAACATGGAGAAAAATAAACAAAATGCCTGACAGGACTGTAACCTGGTAATTGCAGATGGCTTTTGAAGCAGAGTGGAGAGAAGAGAAGGTAACAGTTACATGACACTACCCTCCTTGTAATCAAATGCTGTCAAAAAGCTGAGCATTGGTGGCCCTTGTTGAAAGATTAATTCCTATGAACTAGGTATTGTCTTCTGTCGTTACCCCCCTAATTAACTGGCAACAATTTACATCCTGCACAAGAAAATGAGCACATTATTTTTGCCCTGTTTGCTTTCTGTCATCGTGACAGGCGGACCTGTCCTAGTCCAGCAAGCTCAGATTGCGGAAGAAAAAGAAAAAAAAATGCAAGAATGCATTTAAAGTCCAATTTGGAGACCAGTTCATCTGTCCTCTCCTCGGTATTCCTGCAAAGCCTGCGGGCAATGAACACCTACTGCGTACATGAGTGACCCGTTTCCAGATAGCATAATGGGCCCATTGATAAAAAACAAGTTCTTCCTGTTAACCTCTCGGTCCGACTGGATGAATACTGAACTCCTGAGGCATCTTCCAGCAAAGAATGTGTTAGTAACGAAAGAAAGCAGAAAACATGACACCTTGGTATACCTTCTCAGGTGTTTCACCCCAATCATAGGAAAGACAATGCTGAAAAAGACAGAGATGCTTCCTACCTTTAATAAGATAAATCCTCTATGGTTTCACTAGACCATTCGTAGAGGTAACTAAGATATAACTATTACTAATTCATGTGTGTTTGGCAGACAAATATGCCAGATGAGGTGCCTCAATGTAAGGTCGAGATGAACTGACAAGAAAATTATTTCCTTCTAAAGCTGCATTCATCAAGAATTTATGAGAACAACATTGACTTGTGTATTCTACATTTATTTATGCCGTGTCAGTGAGAGAGTACTGTATGTCATTTGTATTTAAAGTATTTAAAGAAGGTATACAAAAGCATGCGTGAAGCAGAAGTGTGTGTACAACCAGATATAGTAAATTACAATAAATAAAGTAAAAAAATGAATCTCAAAATATTGTAAGGCCATGCTTTTCTGAAACCTATTTTATGTATGTTTGTGGACTCATTGTTTTTTTGTTTTTTTGCCAGCATTGGCCCATTGGAGTGAAGGAAAAATATACCACTTTTGACTGCAAATCCATTACACTTAAATCACAAAAACTGTACAATTAACTATCGGGGGCAAATAAATTGCCATGACAGCTGCTGGCTTACCTTGACAAATCCATATAGCCTTTGAATACTAGTTATGTTGGTGTTGTGGTTGAAATGTGTGTGACACAAGGAGAAAAGGCCCAATTAACATCTGGTGCTGCTTTGACATAATCACAAGGGCTGGCAGGCTGAATGACCTACACAAGCTTGGACGATGAGCTCACAGACAACCGAGATACTGTGGTGTCCTATGCATTCTCCCCTGGCGAATAGGGGGTTTCAGCATAAAAGGAATTTAAAGCACTTATGTTATCATTGTAATCCAATATCCAAGGGTGAATACCGATGGCAATTTCACACGCCTGTTCCCAGTTTTTCAGGAAAAGCCTAAATCATATCTTCTGTAGACTTGTTTGAAACTCCAAGATGTCAACAGATATTTTGCTTTCAGCCAATCATATTGTGTCCTTTCCTCAAGTCCCTACTCTCAAAAAAACACAGTTGAAATGCAAACCTTTTCCTCTTCCTGCTCAAACAAAACCTCCTGTCATGACGTCGAGCAATAATCTATTATGACAGCTACACTTCTCATCAGATAAAAGCACACCAGACATTCCCATTGAAAGTAAAAATCCAGTTTAAGTATTGCATACATTATAATTGTTGTAAAAAGAAAATATATTTAGCAGTTGTTTGATCTTAAGGATGGCAGTTTATAAGGTCTGGGAAAGTCTAAAAAAATATGAAGCTGCTGAGCAGAAAATATGCCAGTTCCACATGATGTTGATTACTGCCTACAAAGTGCCAAATTACAACACAGGTAAATAATAAGTACTCTGTGACTCTTTTTACATTTACATTACTCAATTAACCCTTACTCATTACTGAATTCTGAACATATCCTTACAATAACCTAACATGGAATTACAGTACCTGAGGCTTGATGTTAGTCTGTGAAATTGTACTACATTTGAACTCTGGGTAGACCAGTATTACAGCCTTAGAATCCAAACCTGCTCTCTCCAGAGTAAAGCAGCACTTCCAACTGAGAAAACATTTAATAGTCCTGATAAATAATGAGCTCTAAGCTCTGATTTCTTAATCCTGATGTATCGTGGTAAGTGGACAGGTGTAGCGGCTTTTGCACGTCTGGAGTGCAGTAATTAATCTGACGTGTCGTAATGAACTGGGAACTATGAGTGTGGGAAAAATAAATTTAAAATGCTTGAATTACTCAGAAACAGAGAACTGGGCTCTCAATGATGACCTTGGGGAAGAGGAAAGGTAAAATGTTGTAAAGCAGGCATTTAAAAAGGTCATTTGGATTTTACTCATGGACCAGTGTAGAGGGACATTAACCATATGTGATTCATTAGAGGGAGATGCAGTGATTAATCTGGCTAGAGAGGCCTGCCCACCTGAGAGAGAGAGGGGGAGAGGGAGAAAGAGAAATCAAGCAATGTACAGACCCCTCTCATATTGTGGAATCTCAAACATTATATCTTTCATACACTATTTACCAGGCCTGGGATACATGCACACACACGCACGCACAAACATGCATGCACGCACGTATGAATGCGCACACAGAGACACACACATAAATTGTATAATATAGTCTATGATAATGTATAATGTAGTGCACATGCAAATAAAACTGCATGAAACACTGCAGTACAGGGGCCAGAGTCACCTAAGATTTGCTGGCACAACAAGCCATGAGGAGGAGGGTGGGGAATAGTAGATGTAAAATGGAGATCACATTGAAAATAAGTGGAGACAGTTCAAATAATAATGTTTTGTTGGGAATCATTTTTAATTAAAGCATTTGCGGAGCATCTTCAGCACATCAACATTCGGAACAAACAACATGAACAGCCATAGGAAAGAAAACACACTGGAAAAAAGAACTACTCAACCAAATTATGTGATTAAATAGATTAATGACACATTACATTGAAATCAGCCAACCATTCTAGGTCTAAAAAAATAAATAAAACCTCTGAGACCCTGATTTTGAAATAACACTGGGCTCTAAAACTATATTTCTATCACATCAAGCTCATCAATAATAATTGAAAAAATTAGTTTACAATTTAATTGCATTTGGTGTCTTCTCTTAAATATATATATATATTTTTAATTAAAAAAAACAACCTCTGGTATCTGTGCACCTCCACTCACAGTAACCAGGATTTTTTTCTGCTTCATGCTTCCAAAAAAACTATTACAGCATTCCCAGGACATGGGTATGAATGAAAACAATAAATGTATTTGTTGTAACAATTTCTCTTATTCGACATTTCCATCAAAAAATAAGAGTAAAACAGCCCCTACAGAGGCAGCTTGGTATCCATTAGAATCCACTGAGCTCTATATCAAGAGGGGTATTTACTGCATTTAAAATGTGCAATAAATAGAAATTGAAAGATTTGATGAGCACGTGCAAGAAATAGTGTGAAGAGAGTATGATCTGGATCCAATCAACGATTGTTGCACAGTCAACTTTGATGTGCAGTTAAACTGAATGTTTTATCTTCACTCAGTTTGACAAGCTAATTTCAAAAATCACGTGAACTCAGCGAACATGCATCTAATTTTATAGTCCTGGCCTATGACTTATTTTTTAATCAAAAACAAATAACAAGTAAGTCATTGTGATTTGCAATTCACTTTGTATGAAAGTAAAACAAATAAATAAACAATTATATGATTTCCAATATATTATTTTACTCCTAGCTGTACCAGAAGTAGACACAAAAATATAGATTTTTAAAATTGTTATTATTATGGGGCAGATGTATGTCATTAATGGACCTTGCTGTGTCTGAGCTGAAGTCTTGCAGTGACATTATCTGGAGAAACCTTTGTGTCCTACCCTTTGCACTTCACAAGGAGGGTCTGTGAGATCCTTATCATACTGAGTGGACCGAGATAAACCAGTGAAGCTCAGAAAATAAGGAAAATACACGTTTGTGGGATGATATTTAATCTCTGCAGTTTATTACATAAAAGAGGAGGGAGAGATAATGCTATCAATGCTGTAAGGGAATTAAGGGTTTAAGTACTGTTTTCACTCAAATAGCCGGTGAAGCCGCATTAAAAGTAATCACTAATGAACACTCACCCCCCTCCCCTCCATTGACACACACACACACACACACACACGCACACACACAGAAATGTAATCACACATACACCTACGGTGGGGGGAGGTGTGTGTGTTTACATAGACCTTGAAAGAAAGCATCTTCTCTGCAAGTTACTCCATTCTTCGTGCGGCAAGTTTGCTCAGATTGTTGAGCAGTGATGAAAAGTATCTATAAACAACACCCAAGGTGTCTTTTCTCAAGATCTCCTTTACACAAGCTGGTCATCTTAGATCCAGACAGAAGATGGCATTATTCACTCAAGAGGCAGAGCAGAGATTGGAGTGATTATGTGCACTTAATCAGAGCTGCAAGCTTGGCTTATGAATTACTGCACATTAACTTCCCTAAACATCAGATGGCAGCGCAGACTAACATAAACTGTAGTCCATTAACCATACAAAGGCATCAATTACAGCACTCAATGTGTCATGAGTTCATGGATTAAAAGAAGAAGAAAATTCATGAAATCCTTGACTGAAATTTCTGAATTACAGCAAGTCGTAAACAGTTTAGTTTTGTATAAATCATATAATTGGATCTGACTGCAAGGCTTGGCAAGCTATCAAAATGCCTGTCAGTCAGTATAGGTTTCTAATTACAGTGCCCTCCAAAAGTATGGTCACAAAGAGTAAAAGTTATTTTTGCTATATACTTAATACATTAGGACTTGAGATCAAAAGATGAATATAAGACAAAAGCACAGACAATCTGAGGAGGGGAAGCATAGCTGTTTGGGTTCCCTGGCAGTGTCAGCGCTTGACAGGGATTCTAAGTGTAGGGAGGTCAATCCTGTTTTGCCGATCTTTCACAAAACATATTTTGACAGTTTATTCTGCATTCATAATGTCATAAATGCTACAGTATAATCAAATAACAACATATAAATCGCCAGTTTCCCAGAATTTAACTGTTGTTTCCTATAATACGATTTAAAAAATTATACACTTCCCTCCGCATGTAATCACTGTTGTTGGAGGGAAACGCATCATCACCTGTGCGACTTTGTAAAACTCAAATGCTTTATACGACACTGTAGATAAGATCTTGGTAAAGATATGTATGTAAGAAAGTATATATATATATATATATATAAGTACGTTTTCTGGTGACTTAGCCACCAGAAAACACATACACTGGCAACAGGTCATAGCTAGCTGTGGCTATTCAAATTGCAGGGGATTCAGAATCCCGAGGTTTGCGCATGTCTCCTTTTCACTGTAATTACAAATAACACCCATTCGTAAAACTCAAATGCTTTATACCACAATGTAGATATGACTCTGACGAGGACGTATGTGTAAGGATCGTGTTGTACACTCGCAACAGGTCATAGCTAGCTTTGGCTATTAAAACAAATCGGAATCAAACAATCAGGGATTGGCTACAACTTGAATAACATTTCATTTCAGCAAAACAAAATCCCTTCTGGGGTTTTTTTGGTGACATATCGCTTCTGGAATGGCTGTAGAATTCCCTCAGGACGCTGGCAGCTGAAACGTTCTTAGGACACCTAAATATACGAACATATCAATAACTAATAGCCAATTAACATTTTAAACATTTTGCAGTGAGTTTTTCTTGTGGTGAAATGAGTAATAATGTCTTCAATGTGGTTAGATTTTTTATAATGAATCCACTCATTTTGGTGAAGTGCAGGCACAAATGCTCGTAAACAGAGTCAAGTTTGCATAATAATTCCTGATTTCTAAAGTAAAAAGTAACATTGCTGAACTATCAGTGCACTTTAACGATTCAATTGCTTTATCTACTCCGATTTTGTCTATTTCCTTGTCAAATTACCTGTTGAAGTGAGCCCATAAGCCAATTTTGTTTTATGTCTCTGCATGGAACTCCCATTGAGATTACATTGTAGGCAGAACAATCACCCTCCCTACTAAGTGTCCAGAAACCAGAAAATTCAGTTCTTTGCAGCCACATATTGTCTGGATTGGCATATACTATATATACTATTTATCACTTTCTGCAAGGTAGTGTCTAGGTATGGGTACGAGTAATGGATTAATTGTTTGCTGGTCAGATACATGCCTAATCAATCATGTTTTGATTGCAATAATGCTTTTTTGGTAAGCCGCTGTATGATTGGGATAATAAGGGCCTGAGCATTTGATGCCCTGCACTGAGGAAATTGCCAGAGGTGAATGCACGTATGTTCTCCGACATTGTAAGTTGCTCTAGATAAGAGCATCTTCTAAATGAATGTAATATTGTAGATATATTACAGATGTCTTTGACCAAGTCTCTTCATGAATATTCATAAGCTGTGTTAAATTGGAATGTTTCAGCTTCAGTGGCAGATGGCAAATCTTTCCATGTTAAGAATAAAGGATCTGACTACCTGGTTAGTATGTAGAATGTGTTTTGATATTTCTTGGCTCATCACTTCATGTTGAGGACAGTTTCTTCCTGTTGTGTTGTGTTGTCCTTGCTTGTTACCTGCTGTCTGAAGCCATCACTGAAACTCACAGTAGCTGAAGATATACGGGTGAACAAGGGTGAATAAAAAGTAGTCAAATACAAACAACTCTCCCCAGCAACTTTCTGACCCCTCCTTACCCCTCTGTCTCCCTGCTGACCAAAGAGGAGTCTTTGTTGTTTGGCGAGTCATTGTTTTTACAGCTTGATATGTGTACTAGGCACATCCACCTGCACCAGCCCAGCAGAGTGTTTATTTTCCTCTGTAATTCACCTATGAGCTAGGGAACTGCTGATTAAATAAATCAGGAGCTGATTGAACCCTACCTTTCTTTTTAACTGCTTGACAAACATGTTGTTTTGATGATTTTGTCAAGAACTTACAGGGTCTTATGGACTAAAAGGTTTTAATTTTATTTATTCTTGTGATGGAAGCTCTCTAGGCCTTTTGTTAGATATAGGCAGGCCGGCATGGAATCAGCGCGTGCAGAACACATATGAGAACTTAAAATTTGAACGTTATAAAATGTTTCAAGTCATTCACAAAGTTAACACAACCTCTCTCTCCCCCATGTTTGAGTGACAGTTGTGAGCATCGCAAAGGTCAGCTAGTTCTTCATATAAAAGTGGCAGAAAACAAGCAATGATGTCAAAAATAAGACTACTGAGGAGCTATGGGGGCATCATTTGTCAACAAAGACTATGGCCAGGGACAGAGCAAATGAATTTGCCAATGATTTTAAGAATGATCGAGGAGCGTTAGTCCGTACAGTTTGACAGCATTCCATGGATGAGTTTACCTCATGTGATGCTGCTGGAGCATCTGAAGTCCCTTCCACACAAAGGCGTGTGGTTTCAGTAGGCTAAACATGTTGTTACTGCTAGTTTGTTAGCATGTTGAATTCATTCAGTATTTGTCTCAAAGTTGGCTGAAGTTGATTAACATATGACAAATTTGCTAGCTAATATCAGTGTTCCACAAGAAAGTAATGTTAAGCCTAACACTTCATGACTGGCAATGTTGGGAGTAACATTTCCAAATTTACCAGTAATGCCTTGTGGAGCTTGGTCCACCCAAGGTAGCTGGAGTAGTCTCAGTCACATCTACTGGTGGAGTGACCTGGGTTGTGTTAACAAATCAGCCCAGGTGCTTAAAGGTGTGCTGTTTGCCATGGCAGAGGGCTGAGAACAGGAACATGCATGCATGTGTGCTTGTTTGCATTATTTGAACTGGTCGACTGATCATACTTTGTAGAATAATTGAGTATTTAATGCTTTAAAGCTTATATGACTGTCTTTTTCTTTGTTTTCCAGTATTATATAGGACACAGACCCTGGTCTGCTGCCTGTCAAAGTCTCTATCTATATCTATGTAGCCAGTGGCACCTGATGCCGCGGCTGGTATAAATTGGAATGGGGGGAATCATTGGGGGAAGTGCTTTTGTTCCAGCCAGGACAAGAGGACAGGTGCACACACTGTCGTCGGCGTTGGAAAAAGGTGTAGGGAACCATCAAAATAGTTTTTTGCCGTTTTGCTCAGTGCGGGAGCAAACTATCTTGCACCGTTCTTGTTATAATAGCTGAAAGACTGCAGTGCTACAATAGGTGAGCAAGTTTTTATAAAGTTTTAATCTCAAGATGGAATGGGTTTAAGATGTGAATGTTTGTTGGAGAACGGAGAAACATTGTTAAGCCTTTATTCTCCATTTTTTTAGTAAGAGCGCTGGTGCGGAAGAGTGTCCGTGTATGCAGGGAGTGTTTGTTTGGTCCTCACATTTAAGGTATGCCTCTTTTTAATGATGGATTAAATAAAGCTTGAGCATTTTAATATTTTGTAAATTAAAAGGAAATGTTTTGTGGATTGCTATTGTTCGCATTAAATAAGGTGACCAAATTAATGTCTGTATTTCTTTTTAGGGAGCTTTGCAGATTTCCTCTGCTGCTCTACTGTTCATTAGTCCCTTATGGTCGGTTTTGATGTCCAGGTTTAGATTCAGTTTCTAGTCCACCCGGCGTATGAGCTGGTGTGAGGCAAAAGAATTTGGGAGTGCCTCCGTGGGCGGACTAGTTTCTTTTTCTTTTGTTTGTTTGATTGTTTGTTTTGTTTTTTTGTGTTTGTTTGTTTTTTGTTTGTTTGTTCCTTTGGTCACCACTTCCTCAGGGCTTGTTAGGGTGGACTGTAGGTGAGGAGAACTGGTAGTATCTCGGGTTGGTAAGCTGAGGAGTCTCGGTGTGAACCCGCATGCTCATATTTCTTTATCTCACTAGTAAGTGCGCAATTTCCACGAGCGTTATATTACAAGTGTTAGGCTGAAAAGTGTGAGTACTTGTCTTAAGTGTCGTGATATTAGTGAGTGCTTTCCACTCTAATGATGAAGCTTAATATGCTTACCACTAAATTCTCCTCTGTTAACCACCTAGTCTATTGTTCTCAAGCTACAGGTCCAGCCCAGCTTTAAAGGCAGGGATAGGCACTCAAGTATACTGTTGCCTTATGAATTGCATACTGTTGTTATAATAAACTTTGGCACTTTTTGACTTAACTCTGTTTCCATCATTTATTTGATAACTGCAAGGGGGGATATCCCAAGGGCCTTAGAGTTCCCCTTTACCTCAAACAAAAAGGGTGGCGTAGTACAATCCTACACTAGGGGGTGTTACATCTATTTCTCTTGGATTTTTATCAAATTAGGTTTATTGGCATGATGTACACATACACATATTGCCAACACATAAAAAATACAGTCATAGAATAAATATATGCAAAATGCAAACATATTATAAAATGTATTAATATATTTAGAATATTATTGAATTTGGTGATGAAAAAGGCATGCAGAATTGTCCACATCGTCATTGCTATATGTGTGTATCTCTTTGCGTATGTTAGCTCAGACACATGCTCAGTTTTCTGCTTGCTTTTATGTGTATGTGCTGCATTGTAGCATTGAACCATAATTAATTAACAGTAGGCCTATATATTCTGTTGACTGCTTTCAGAATAACAATAAGAAAGGTAAAATAAATTCATAAAAGAATATACAAGTAAATGAATTTGAAAAAATACTCAAGAAGAGAACAATAGAACCATATAGCATGGGCTGGGGAACATTAGTATATATATTACATTACATTACATTCATTTGGCAGATGCTTTTATCCAAAGCGGTGTACAAAAAGTATACATATAATATACTTATAGCAAATTCTCACTGTCTCTCAGGCTATGGCAGACTGTCACTTATTTTGCTCCAGGGCTGTGCTATATCACTGTGTGCCCAGGGCATTGTCATGCTGAAACAGGAAAGGGCCTTCCCCAAACTGTCAGGGAAGTACAGAATTGTCTAGAATGTGATTTTATGCTGTAGCATTAAGAGTTTGTTTGCGAAGCCAGTGTCTTATCTTAGACAATTTTGCTCTATTCTCCAACAAATAGTACGTGTTCACACTCCAATGAAACCAGCGATTTCTCTGGCTGACAGACCAGACTGCACACACGCATAGAGGGTATCCACTAGAATTTCAAGAGATGGCTGCCCAACACCAATGTTTAATGTCACTTAGTCGTATTCCATATGAAATCGGTGTTCAATTTCCCTTAATGTGTTGAAGATTGCATCATCTATGTCTATGTCTTCAAGATCACTTATTAACACCAACATTTCTAATAAATTATCAATGTGGGTCAAAATAACATCCTCTTACAGACTGTGACTGTCAGTTCGGTCTGCTATGGTTAGCATGGCACTGCGGAGATCGCTAATGCCTGTTGTCATGTTCCTTACTTTACCTAAAAACCACTTAAGTGCCATACTTGCAAAATTGACTAGATAACTCCATTCGCTGCTGTTTGAACAAGACAAAACAATCGATCGCAAAGGATTACCTAATCAGTGAGCAGGTACAGCTCTGCTCGTGTTGATTGACAGGAGGGCTTGCCATTTTGAAAAGTGTCATTATGAAATGAAAAAGTGAGTTTGGAAATAAAAACGCCATTTGGAAATATATCATTCGGAAAAGTGTCATTATGAAATGAAAAAAGCCATTCGGAAATACAACATGAAATCATTAAATAAAAATTTAATTAAATACGATCACGTTATTGTGAAAAAGAACAGCCATGAGGTGAGAATTATTAAATTATTTCGAAATAAAATTAGGTATTTATTTAATTATTTATCCATTTAATGATTTATTTATTTATTTAATTACACATTTATTTAATTATTCATTTAATTTTGGCACATTTAGTCCTCCATACATTGGTAGCTTAGTAGTTTTTGTGTTTAATGCACCAGATATGACGTGAAAGTTGGAACATTGCCAAAATGTGGTGGACGGTTAAATGTTGTTTTCCCATACAAGAAACATTACACTCTGTAGAGTACAGAAATACATACGAGAGTGAATTATTATACATTTAGGTACTGTACCACATTGTGTGACAATTATTTTTTAATCTGATAATAATGTTTCATCTTAAACCTTCATAAAGGGGCTCATTTATATGCTTTATAATGGACAAAATCATTTTATTAATCTTTGGAGAGATTTTGGATATGTTTCTGTACCTCTAGATATTTTAGACCATTGTACTGACAGAAAGCTTGTAATTCCCACTTGAAAATGATGCAACAGTGAGTTTATTGAGTCAAAACAGTTAATTTGTTGTGAAATATGTGATTATGTTGTAATTTACAGCAATGCATAATTTAGACATTTTGGATAAATTTGGAGACACTGCTTAGTTTTTGTTTCATAGATCTTTAGTAGTTCTACATATCCACCCTTAGATTTTATGAACCTGTTGTCAAAGATTTTTTCATCCAGGACATGTATAGTTTAACCTGTTGTATATATGGGGTTTCTCAGTATTTCATTGCAAGGTAAAAAAGATCAATTCATTTTTGCTTTTTTGCGAAGACAGTTGCCTTTTAAGCACTTTATTTCTTCCTAAATTACAGATCACAACTGATGTAAATGAGAAAAAGGAGAAGTGGAGTTTAAAACATCAATTAATTTGCTGTGCAGCAAATTAATTTGCTGCACAGGTTTTGATGCCATGAGGAATTACTGAACAAAATCTGTGTTGCAATAATAAAGTCTGTACATGGGTCCATGAAGTCATTCAGGAATTAAATATTCACTAGAAGTACAACTGAATGAATTGTTGAATTAATCTTTATAGTGAACTGAATCAAAGAACTGAATGGAACTGGAATACCCATCTCTACTCACCTTGCTCTTTTCTTCACCCACAATGAGGCAAGGTGAATTTGATGGTGAGTAGAGGTGGTACATGAATTCTGAATGGCAAACCACTGACTACATTACATTACATTACATTCATTTGGCAGACGCTTTTATCCAAAGCGACGTACAAGAAGTGCATTTTCATGATCGTAGACAACTGCTGAACACGGGTTCAGTAAGGTACAATTACTTATTTTGTACAGCTATTTCTAGCCGAGAACAATGAACACTATCCTGGTCTAACATCTGCAAAGCCAAACTAGGCAGAAGATTAAGCTAGAGTATTAGGACAAATACAATTTACCAAGAAGTGCAGGGATGGGGCAACATGTAACAAGTGACAGGAAAAAGGTTTTTTTTTTTTTTTTTTTTTAAATATATATATACACAGCATGGTGGTGGTTATTCTAGGTATAGTCTGAAGAGATGAGTCTTCAGGCCACGGCGGAAGATGGATAGTGAGGGGGAGGTTCGGAGAGGGAGTTCGTTCCACCACTGGGGAGCTAGGGTGGAGAAGCTCTGTGATCCCTTTGGGCGGGTGGGAGGGGTTACAAGACGCCCTGCTGCTGCAGAGCGGAGTGGTCGAGCAGGCACATAGAATTGAGTCATGTCCTGCAAGTAGATGGGGGCTGTCCTGTTGGCGGCAGTGTAGGCAAGGGTCAGGGCTTTGAATCGGATCCTGGCAGCGACCGGTAGCCAGTGAAGTGATCGCAGCAGAGGAGTGACGTGGGAGAATTTGGGGAGGTTGTAGATGAGCCGGGCAGCGGCATTCTGAATCATCTGTAGTGGCTGTATGGCACAAGCTGGCAGGTTTGCAAGGAGAGAGTTGCAGTAATCAAGGCGAGAGGTCACCGTAGCCTGGACGAGCAGCTGGGTGGAGTGCGTCGTCAGGTATGGTCGAATCCTCCTGATGTTGTATAGGAAGAATCTGCAGGACCTTGATGTTGCCTTGATGTGCTCCTTGAGGTCCAGTTGGTCATCCAGGACCACCCCCAAGCTCTTGGCAGAGTGAGAGGCAGTCACTGTGGTGCCATCAACCGTGATTGAGAGTTCACGAAGCAAGGAGGTCTTGTACGGGAAGAAGAGCAGCTCAGTTTTGTTGAGGTTGAGCTTCAGATGGTGGCTGGCCATCCAGGTGGAGATGTCAGCCAGGCAGGAAGAGATCTTATCATTGACCAGTGTGGCCGAGGGGGGGAAGAAAAGAAGAGTTGTGTGTCATCTGCATAACAATGATAGGAAAAACCATGTGAATTAATGACTGAACCAAGAGATCTGGTGTATAAGGAGAACAGCAGAGGACCCAGTACAGATCCCTGCGGCACTCCCGTAACAAGTGGATGAGAAGCAGAGGCAGACCCCTTCCAGGTGACCTGGTAGGTCCTATCTGCAAGATAGGAAGCGAACCAAGACAGGGCAGTCCCGGCAATTCCCATCCCGGCCAAGGTGGAGAGGAGTATTTTATGGTTGACCGTGTCAAAAGCTGCAGACAGGTCAAGAAGGATCAGGACAGAGGAAAGGCGTGAGGCTCTTGCAGTGGCAAGTACCTCCATCACAGCTAGGAGTGCAGTCTCTGTTGAGTGCCCAGATCGGAAGCCAGACTGGTGAGGGTCTAGCAGGTTGTTCTGATGGAGAAAAGAGGTTAATTGTTTAAGAACTGCTCGTTCGAGGGTTTTGGACAGAAAGGGTAGAAGGGATACAGGTCGATAATTTGCTACATCGGAGGGGTCTAAGGTGGGTTTTTTGAGTAGTGGGGTAACACGAGCCGTCTTAAAAACAGAGGGAACATGACCAGAGGAGAGAGAGGAATTAACAATGGAAGACAGATAGGGAAGGAGCTCGCTGGAGATAGATTGGAGAACTTTAGATGGGATGGGGTCAAGTGGACAGGTGGTTGCGCGATGAGAGGTGATGAGTTGTAATACATCGGAGTCCTCCAGCATTTCAAAGGAGGTCAGTGTGGCTGTGGGGTTGTCCTGGGGGGTTGGGGGGCTCACTGGATGGGTGAAGGAGTTCCGGATTGTAGCCACCTTTCCTTCAAAGGTGGCCAGAAAGTCATCTGCGGAGAGGGAAGAGGGAGGTGGGGGTGGAGGAGGAATGAGGAGGGAAGAGAAGGTGGAGAATAGTTTACGTGGATTAGAGACACATGCGCTGATCTTGGATTGGAAAAAAGAGGCTTTTGCAGACGTGAGGGCAGATGTAAAAGTCGCCAGCAGGGTATGGTATGCGGTCAGGTCATCAGAGGATCGGGATTTTCTCCACTTTCTCTCTGCAGCCCGCAGTGATGTTCTGCTGGAGCGTAGTGACTCGGTCAGCCATGGGCAGGGGGGTGAGGAGCGTGCTGGTTTGGAGACAAGAGGACAAAGTGAGTCGAGGGACTGAGAGAGGCAGGAGTTGAGGGTGGAGGTGGCAAGGTCAACTGGCAGGTTAGAGAAAGACACAGGAGGGGGAAGTGTAGACAGAGCAGTGGAGACGAGGGAGGATTGTGACAGAGTAGGGAGATTTCTCCTGAAAGTTACTGTGGGTGAGCTATTGGATGAATTGAGGGGGAGTAAATAGGAGAGGGAGAAAGAAAGAAAGAAGTGGTCCGAGACATGGAGGGGAGTCACAGCAAGTTGGGGAATGGAGCAGCCTCTGGTGAATACAAGGTCTAGTTGGTTACCAGCCTTGTGTGTGGGGGGGGAGGAGGACAGGGATAGGGCGAAAGACTGGAGGAGTGAGGCAACCCTGGACAGTTGGGAGGTTTCTGGTGGGAGGTTGAAGTCTCCCAGTAGAATAGCAGGAGTGCCATCCTCAGGGAGGGAGCTCAGGAGAGTGTCCAGCTCGTCCAGAAATGAGCCGAGTGGACCTGGAGGGCGGTACAGAACAATAACGTGAAATGTAGAGGGATGAGTTACAGTAATCGCGTGAAATTCAAAGGAGGAGAAAGTAGGGTTAGGACTGGGGAGGACACAGAACTTCCAGGACAAGGAAATGAGTAGACCGGTACCCCCGCCTCGGCCAGAGGCCCTGGGGGTGTGCGAGAAGGAGTATCCCGCAGACAGTGCAGCTGGGGTGGCGGTGTTATCGGGAGTGATCCAGGTTTCCGTGAGAGCCAGGAAGTCAAGAGACTTCGTCTTGGCAAAGGCAGTAATGAAGTCAGCTTTCTGGACGGCTGACTGGCAGTTCCATAATCCACCTGTGACAGTGAATTCCTGAGGTGTGGATAAGGGTGGGTAGATCAAGTTAGTTAAATTACGCCTGCGGTGAACAGACCATTTGGGGCGAGGCAGCGCGCACAAGGGAATGGGGTTTAAAAACATGATAAACTGACGACGAGGCTGCCTATGGCAGCCTCCGCTGGAGCTATAAATACGGGGTGACAATTACTTGTTTGCATTAGCTTCATTAGGGCAGATAAGCACCAGGTGAAGCTACTCGAAATTAGCTCAACAATATGGGGCAGTTAAACACCAATCCCCACACACAGTTTCACTAACGCCTTTAACTAACTAACAACAGCAAGTCAACTACAGATATTCTCAGCTAACGCCCAACTAAGCTTGCTGACTAGCAACAGTTGAGACAAGTTTTAAAAAAGATTAGGCTACCTAAATTACACACAACTATGTTCTCTAACTAGCAACAGCAGAAACAAATCAAGTTATGATACGCTTATCTGAATCGCGGGGGACGGCAGAAGCGACGACAATCAGATGCACACTGTTGAACCACAGATGAACACCACTTAAATAGCACCAGGTGAAGCTACTCGAAATTAGCTCAACAATACGGGGCAGTTAAACACCAATCCCCACACACAGTTTCACTAACGCCTTTAACTAACTAACAACAGCAAGTCAACTACAGATATTCTCAGCTAACGCCCAACTAAGCTTGCTGACTAGCAACAGTTGAGACAAGTTTTAAAAAAGATTAGGCTACCTAAATTAAACACACAACTATGTTCTCTAACTAGCAACAGCAGAAACAAATCAAGTTATGATACGCTTATCTGAATCGCGGGGGACGGCAGAAGCGACGACACAATCAGATGCACACTGAAAGGACCAGTATTTTGTTGATTAAACAATCCAGCTCTTTCCTTGCGGTTTGTACAGTTTGTAATTTGTTCCCTCACGAGAACATAAACGATAACAGCTGCACATTATGATAACAAAATCACCTGGTAGTTCAATGGAAACAGTGATCTGTGATTGCCCAATCCCATTGCCCATTCAGTGTTAATAAATGCTTTTCCCTCACAAGCAAGCCTGTATTCATGGATGCACAATTGCATGTGTATGATAGAGGGCATTTCAATATACATTCAGGATGTATTGGCATGGAATGTGATTGTTAAGAATTTACTTTGCATCCTATATTGTAATGATATGCTATGGCCTTTGCAGTCACCAGATCTCAACCCAGTTGAACACCTATGGGAGATTTTGGACCTACGTGTTAGACAGCACTCTTCATCACCATCATCAAAACACCAAATGCGGGAATATCTTTTAGAAGAATGGTGTTCCATCAGTCCAATGGAAATTGTACTGAGAATTGACGGGGAGGTTTCAAATACATGAATCATCTTATTGACAGCATAATGTTTCACACTCAGGCACTTGGGAATAACAGTGTGCCAAAAGCAAGTAGAAATGGATGACTGACAAGCAAGAGGCTTGATTAATCAGCAGGATAAAAGTACTCACACTTTTTTGCTGTGTGACATGAATGTGAATCCAATCCTGCCCATATAGTGAGACAGCTTGCAAACCGCTGCAATACACAATTCCTTTAAATCTGTTAAACACAAATAAAAAAGTGTAAATAATAACAAATAATAAATTAAATTATATAAAAATAAAGTATGTTTTAGTGACATTAATAACATTCCACAAGTATTTCCAAAGGCAAGCATACAGTACAGAGTGTGGAGTAATTCAATTTCAATCCAGTCTAATTCTCCTAGAATATTTTCAAATCATTAGTTTCAACAAATTTTTTCAAAAGTAAATAAATAAAAATATGAAACTGAAATGAGAAATATGAAACAAAATCACTATTTTTTCTGTTCCTGCATGTGTTTCTACAAAATCTAAATTCAGGGACTCGATTTCCTTGTTCATCAATAAAAACCACCAGTAAGCATGAAAGAATCTCCCTCAGTCACTTGCGGTGTTGCAGTATCATTCAGAACAAGTATTAATGCCTGCACATGTTTTATGAAACCATGGATTGCAGTGGCTGTTTAGGTTTTAACCCTCCTATTATCTTTGGGGTCAATTTGACCCCATTCAATGTTTAACGTCTCTAAATAAATGATTGACATCATTTTGCTTCATATTTTATGACTTTTCCTAATTTAATGAGGACAACTGGGTAAACATAAAATAAACATGACGATATGTTTTCAATGTCCTGTACACATTTTGTAGGCATCGGCGGTCTTTGGGGTCAATTTGACCCCAGGCTGTTTTAGCTGTATAAAACATATAAGAAATATCAACATTTTACACACATTTGTTTTGGTTGTTTTGGATGATATTGAGGTCACCATAACATGCAATTTTATAATCTTCAAAAAACTTCCCTCTGCTTTAGGGCCCTAACCTAACATAACCATACCTGTAGTAGTGCTAGAACCACTGATAGTTCACTTTCCCGTGCTTTGGGGGAGGGGAAATATGGTTCCCGCAAGGACATTGATAGTTCACACAACATAGGGGAGGAGCAAACATATAAAAGCTTGCACAGCAGCCTTCTAAACCATTTCTCTTGGTGCTCTGTGTTCTCTCTCTTTATGCTCTCTCTCAATTGAAAATTCCTCTATGATTTTATTTACTCTGACTCCCTGATTGTTTTTGTTTATTTTTATTGATCTTATGGGTTTGATTGCTCCTTTTTATCAGGTACCTTTGTTTTATGTTGTATTGTTAGTAACTCCTGTGTTTACTGCTGCCTATTTTGGCCAGGTCACTCTTGAAAAAGAGATTTCTAATCTCAAGAGTTTTTTACCTGGTTAAATAAAGGTTAATAATAATAATAATAATAATAATAATAATAATAATAATAAAAATAATAATAATGACCTCTAAGCAGAGGTTTTCTGTCAATGAGGTTTTGTCACAGCTCTTTGACAGTGAAAGCGACATAGAGGAGAATGTGTCTGAGCCAGAGGATAATGTTGAGGAGGACCCTGATTATGAGGCATCCTCCTCTGATGAGAATGAGACTGTTAGTGTTGACCCTCCTGTTGTCTCTCAACCACCAGCAGACATGTTACCTTCCAAAAATGGAAAGTTATTATGGTCCCTGCCCCCACTTGAACGACAGGGTAGACTTAGTGCTGCTAATGTCATCAAAATGGTTCCAGGCCCCACCAGATATGCTGTCAGCCATGGCCAAGACGCAAAATCAGCATTTTAGCTCTTCGTAACACCATCAATCGAAAAGGATATACTTGAGATGACAAACTTAGAGGGGAGGTGCGTGTATGGGGACAGTTGGTAAGACTTGGATGTGACCCACTTGCAAGCCTACATTGGGTTATTCATTTTGGTAGGAGTCTACAAGTCAAAAGACGAAGCAACAGCAAGCCTTTGGAATGCTGACACTGGAAGGGCAATGTTTCCAGCCACCATGTCTCTAAAGACATTCCATGTTTTCTCCCTTGTCATACGCTTTGATGACAGAGAAACAAGGCAGGGCCGACGAAGGCGTGACAAACTTGCAGCAATACGGGATGTATGGGACAAGTGGGTTCAGCAATTACCCTTTCTTTACAATCCAGGCCCCCAAGTGACTGTGGATGAATGTCTGGTTGCATTTCGTGGGCGCTGTCCCTTCAGACAATACATACCAAGCAAACTGGCCAAATACGGTATCAAAATATGAGCAGCATGTGATGCACAGTCCAGCTATGCCTGGAATATGCAGATGGTAAATCCCCTGGGGAAGCACCTGAAAAAAAATCAGGCCATGAGGGTGGTACTAGACATGGCTGAAGGACTGAATGGTCATAACATTACATGTGATAATTTTTTCACATTGTATGCCCTGGGTGAGGAACTGCTGAAAAGGAAAGTTACCATGTTGGGGACAGTGAGAAAAAACATTAAAACACCAAAAAGATCTTTCGTTCAAATTTTAGGTCAATCAGTGAGATTTTATGGTGATTTGCATATTTTTTCATAGTCGGGTAATAGGTAGTCTGGATGTATAAGGGGGGGTGGGGGGGGTTATTTTTTATTTAAAGGGCTATTTAGGTCATCAACAAAGAAACATAATGTACCTGACACAAACTTGTGGTAACAATTTCAATTATAATCATTTTCTGGAGGTTTAAATTGCTGGGGTCAAATTGACCCCAAGGATAAAATATGTTAGTAAATTTGAAGATAACAAGAGGGTTAAATCAATACTTCCAGGTAATGAGAAGCAGGAAGATGCCTATTGCTAGTCTTCAAACTGATAGCAATGGTCTAATGATTTAAACATGTCTAAATACTCCTCTCACAATAATATGAAGGCATTCTTTCAGCATTGTGAAATCTTTAGTTTAACATGAGCCTATGAGACATTTTGTCACAGCGGAGTAGAGCATATATGCTGCTCCATTTTGGGTAGTCACTGTGATGTTCTTTGGAATCTTCTGGAAGCATTTTGATTAGTTTAGGTGGGGATAAATAGACATCTGTGTCATTCCAATAAAATTTTGCTTGTATAGCACTTTTTTAGACACTGTCACAAAGTCAAAACAGAAAAATAGGAACATTCGGAAACACTGGGCCTGAAAAGCCAAAAATCAGGAAGTGAAGAAGAAAAAACACCAGTGAGAAAAAAAAAAACCACAGAAACGGTGGTTAGAAAGAAATTGTGGCCATTAGAATCTACAGTGTTTTGCCTTCCACTGGCATTGTTATATAGTGTTGAATTTCCAATGCCTTCTATATTGACTGCCTTTTCATATCTCTTAAAGCCTATATACTGTACCTTCCCCTACAGTCTCTGAAATTTCTCTGTGAGAATATTGTGAAGGGACTATTATATTGGTTAAATCCAGGAAAACCTGCCTGCCCTCAGCCGTTATTATCCCAGAGGGGAAGGATGGATATTATTAAAGAAATGGATAACTTTGTAACTTTGAAGTGCTGCATGACATGTAAACGAAACACAGAAAGAGAGACATGCAAAACTAATGAAGACTCCAGGGACATCCCGAAAGAGTAAAAAAAGATTCTTTTCTTGTGCTTTCAATAACATACCTCCCAGGGGGCCTAGCACGCCAACCTTTGCCTGGACATGAGCACCGTGCCGCCAGCAGATGTACCGCCTCTGCATTTCAATAACATTGGGCCCTTTGGTGAGGGTATGCCAGTCAGCCTTCTGCCCTGGTAGACCCTAACTCCAGCGTGAAGTGGTGCCAGGTGTGATTGGCACACACCACCTTCCTCTGAAATAATCACACAACCAGGTCAGACAATGAGAGATGGCAAATTCTGATGCCAGTCTGAGAGAAAGAGATACTTCTAGCAAAAGTGTTGTCACGGCTGAAATAAAGCCTGTTTTCCCACTGTAGATTCTGAATATGTCATTCTCATTTTCATGCAATCACTAATATTATACCTGCTGTACGAAAATCTTGTGTGATATAAACTCATGCCTAACCAATTTCCAAACAATCTGTCTTAACATAATAATATGATTTGTTCCCACGCATACTTCATGCTGCCCAATACTTGAATATCCTCAAGCCAGATTTTAAGAGAAAATTAATTTTGTAGATTGAAAGCATGAGGGGCGGGGTTGGGTTGGTGGCAACAGCTGTAGGATTTGGCAGACATCCGTACAATGTGGAGACAAAATATGGCAGAATATGGTTGAATATGTTACAATATACATAAAAATAATTAGATGTCGTCTTTGAGATTGTTAGGAGGGAGGGAAAGGAGGCGTTATTTTTGGAACATGGCCTCAAGTGGCCAAACAACATGCCCTTTCCTATAACACGTGGACCCCGACAGTGTTGGAAACACATAAGCGCCCCTCTTTTTCCGCAGTCACGAGTGACAAATTATCAAATTGATTGATGAATTAAGTGACATAATCAACACATAGCATTTTTACCATGAAGGTCATCCATTATATGACAGCCCCGCCCCCCTCCCCTCTGCTCTGTATATTAGTGATTTTGTTGGATACCAATCTGCACTGGCCATGGAGAGTGTAGCCATAATTAAAGAGTGAAAGGCCAACATCCTGGTGTTTCCAGGGGCTCGTTATTTATGTTAATTGCTCTGGCGGGGCTGAGGAGGTGGGCTGAATCTGGTTGCCTACTGCCCACTGCTGTTCTTAATATATGAGTGCGGTGAGCATCCAGCCATATAAAGTGCCCTATGCTACAGCAGGGTCCGGCTGAGTCCCCCGCAAAAATTATTAATATCATATCTCATTCCACTTCTTTGCTTCCATGTGGCATTGCAAGAAGACTGCCTTGAACCAGCAGTGGTTTGCCCTCCAGAAACTTTAGTAAATACCCTGCTTTAGTAAATACCCTGAGAATGTGTGTGTGAGAGATACATAGACCATGTGGATATCCAGGCATGAGTGTAAGAGCTAGATATGTGTGTGTCTGTGGACAGAGAGAGTATATCAGCATGTGTTTAAATGCATGTGCCTGTAATAATGTTTCTGTTTGTGAGATATATTGAGGGGACCAAGGTGGATATCCAAGCGTAATTAGGAGAGGTGGAGGGTTTTTTTGTGTATATGTGTGTATGTTGCTGAAACAGCTTTTGAGAGATGGTTGCAACTGTTAGAGGCCATTAGTGGGGTCATTGGTGAAAGCACGAAACTCCCATGAGGCAACAAGAGAGGCAGAGGGAGAAAAAGAGAGCATAGGAGAATGTGGATACTGCTGACTTCTGCACACAACTGCCGTTATGTCACTGATTCTGAAGTTTTTTTTTCTCATTTGTCCAATCAAAATTTCCCCCCCCCTTACCCAGGAAGTATCAGTGCCTGTTTGGAAGGACTGCATGGTTCCCTCTAGACTGCAACCATTTAATTATTTAAGTGCAGTCATTATTTCGACAGAAATTCAGCGTGAGGCATTCATTACGAATGCCTGCAGAACTCCTAACTTGAAGGAATGGATCTGTTCATCTGTGAATTAAGTCCAGCAGCCACACGATTCAGTATAGTGCAATCATGAAGAACATGGGCATTGACCCTTACATGCTGAGCCCATGTACCATGTACATTCACAGTACAGTTGCGAGCCAGCTCAGTACTGTACATTTGCTTAAATTTCATTCTCCCTTCAAGGTTAGCTGTTTTTTTTTTTTTTTTTTGCTGTTGATGCACTCTCTTTATCTCTCTTTCTCTCAGTCTCTCTCTCACTCTCCCACGCACACACAGCCATATATTTTTAATCACATGACGTCCCCTCTGAATCTCTCATAGTATAACAGCTGGTATGTCTGAAAAACACAGGTCAGCTCTTATTTGTACACAAAGGAGCCATTTAGAGTGCACATGCTGCGCGTGCCACGCATTTATATACAAACCAATCCAAAGTTGAAACTCCTCATGACGCTGACATTACCATAGTATTCAGATGCAGGCTTTCTGAATTAAGTTTAGTTCGTTAAAAGTTATGTATGATTCTGATAACGCGGAATATTAGGTAAAATCTTGCCTGGGTCCAGACCTTTGAATCCTGTCCAATTCTGTCTGATATCAGGCTAGGTAAAATCCTCAGATGGCCAACATATTTCATAAAACAGCCTTCCCAAAATATGCAGAAGTAGCCTAACGGGTTGAGTGAGGGGTGAAACCGTGACACTTGGTCGTTTAATACTGCACTGCTTCTGTTCTCCAATAGAAACGCATTCTTCATTCCGAGACTGAGAGAGAGAGAGAGAGAGAGAGAGAGAGAGAGAGAGAGAGATCGTTATTACTCGACTTTATTTCTGTAAACAGCTCCCTGAGGTTTCAAGGGGAGAAGCGAAGTCTTATGTTAGTAGTAAACATTCAGGAACAGCCGTTATGTCTGTGGAAGTGCAGCGCGGTCTCGGAAGTGCGCGTTCACTGTTTCGGGGGACACACCAGGAAGAAGTGGGAGCGATGAGTCTCTTCCAGTGCGCTACCTAATGTAAACCTTCAATCTCTCTGAAGGGAGCGGAGTGCGGACGGCGAGGGACAGAGGCGGCAGCGCCCGGCTGAGAACTGTGAACAGAGCGCTCCCCTCCCCCGGACGGAACAAGCATGTTGCCTGGGAGAGCAGCCGGCCGCGGGGATTACGGAACCGATCCGTCCGCTCATAACAGAACGCACCTGGAGCAGTGGGTTCTGGAACATAGCCTGTTCGCATGAGGAACCGAAGGGAAAGAAAAAGTGTTGAACATGATGAAAGGATATGCCATGGAAGCGGTTAAAGCCTCTCCCGAAAAGGTACAGAAACATATTTCGATAATATTAACGAGTGTAATAATAACAATAATACATATTATTATTATTAATGTAGATATGTCGAAATTGTGAGCCAGTAAAAATAAGTGTTAAGTACAAAAATAAAGTAGGCTATTTAAGTATTTGTTTTAGCAATTTAGAGTTTATAGCTTGACATCTCTTAAAATTATATAATTACGGGACCGGCAACAGCAGTTTATTTGAAATGTATCTTTATTAATGAATATGAAATTTAGTTATGTTTGTATTTATTTATTTTCACAAAGTGAGCCCCAAAGTGATACTTTGGCCTTCCCTCCTTAATGCCGCGACTCCGCGCTTTGAGTGCTTCCAGTTTTGATGCAGGTTTAAGAACCACTTAGCAACAACCCACCTTTGTAGCAATTCATTGTAATGAACCTCTTTAGCTGTGCCGTTTTTGGAGTTTCCCTGATCTTTTGCCCGACTGCCATTTCTGAAATTATAATCTTTGATTTTGATCGCGTTCGTACCGCTGAAATCCACACTTAATCCGCCAATCGCCGTAGGCATATCAGCACGTCCTTTGCTACCGTCAGAACTGAGAAAATATTTCGAAATTTAGTAACTCTGAATATACGTTCATGCTAATTGTAGTTTATAAGTAAGACATTTTCCCCTATCAGGGGACAAAACTCCAAGATAAGTTTTTGTCATGAATTGTATGACTCATTCAACAGCATTGGTTTATTAATGTTTTTTTTTTTTGGTAATACTCAATGAATAAAACCGACCCCAGCAGCAGCCTACTCAGATGATTCACTATCTTTACGTCTTTGCTATGTGTTCTTTCCATTTAAACCAGATATATTCCAATTATTCTGAAGGTCTGATTTCCCAAAATTTTACAACACATGATTGTTTAATTATATGCATTCACGGTTTTATTAGTATTAGTAGCCTAATCTAATCTATATTTTAATTACAAACGCGTGAGATGGCCGATATTGTTTGACGTATATTGGCAAGATGAATAACAACGGTTTGCATACGTTTGCTTTGAATTATAAAGCTTTTTATTTCATTTACTTTGCTCTGTTTAACAAAGTAGCACGCCAGCTAATATACCTGTCTGCTTCCTGTTATCATTGTTTTTGTCCATATTCTGTTGATAAAATTATTTTTAATAGTATGCAGTTTTTACATAGGCTACTTTTTTTTTTTAAACATGAAAACTGTATATTTAAGGTTTAATACATATTATTATGCCTCTTGAAGGCTTAATCCTTACCGACCTAAATGGGGAAGTTGGAAGTGTTGCCATCTTTTACAACCTTTTAATCTTAACTGAAAATACAAAGGGCAATAAAACTAAAAAGCAGAATCTCATTTTGGCTGTCATCTTGCGACCTTGTGCACAATCTAAACCTTTCCCCTGGGAAAAGGCCCATGTCGATCATGTATTGTTGGGGGTCTGGCTAAATTATTTTAGTTATTTTCCAGCCCATTTTCACTATATGGCTTGTATTTGTCACTCCGAGATTTTTCAAAAGAGCCCTATCCCCCACTCCTATTTCGTTATCATTTCTATATCTGTGAGGTAATATCCATTGCATTCTGGTAGAAGGGTAAGGGCACACACACACACACACACACACACACATTTGTGCATAGAAAGTGAGTGACAATAGACATGTATGATTTGTTTATATAAGTAGTATGTAACAGTGGCACAAAGTGTAATACTTGCAAGGTGAGACATTTTAATCAAAATACCTTGTGACATGTTAGTGGCCTCTTTTGAAGTCATTTATCACCCTTCCTTTTTCTCTGTCTCTTTCCTGGGCCTGTGGTGTGATCCCAGCTCAGGAAGCTTGTTTTAAACCCTGTAGAAAAATTATGACAGTGGCATAGTTGTAGTGTAGGCACACCATTACAGATAATCCTGCAGCAAAATCTGTGTTGCTTCAGATTATTATCAATAAATTAATACATAATTGAAATAATAAATATAAGTTTATGCAAGCAATATGCATTATTCATTTCTAAAAATTAAGTAGATTACATCTTTCTGGAGATTATTGAATGGATGTGTTCAAGATATGATTACTAATTTGGCTTCTTTGAATTACATATCCCGTACATAGATTTAATCAGATTCAGTGGATCAAGGAAATGGCTACTGAAGAGAAATGCACTAAAAATAAATGTAAGCATGTGGATTTGGGAGAGACTACTGTCTGTTGACTGAGAGGATGTTATGAATGTCTCCATTATAGGGCTTTCTCTCCTCTCCAAGAGAAGTCTGCCAATTTGGAATTTCATATTAGATCATTTGAAACTTCAAGACTAACATCCTGTAGATAAGTTAGAAGTGTGTGTGGGCGTGCGTATGTGTCTTTGTGTGTGTGTGTGTGTGTGTGTGTGTGTGAAGGTGCAGGTCATTTATGCATGAGTGTGTGTGCACAAATGCATGCGTTAATATATGTATATGTGGAGCATGTAAGTATGTATGTATGTATGTATATATATGTGTGTGTGTGTGTGTGTGTGTGTGTGCACGTGTGTGTGTGTGTAAGTGTGTGCATGTCTATTGATTGTGTCCATATGTGTGATTTCCTGATAAATGCAGGAGCCATGTAAAACCCTCTTGTTCTGAATTATGTTTTGCTGTAATAGGTCTCTGGACATCAGCTTGGGGGGAGCCTGTACCTGGCCAGGCCTGCCTGCGTGTGACGAGTGAACTGTGGCCCTCTCCTCCTAGTCTGTTGTTGCCTCTGTTAAATTGGCCCTCGCTGGGCTGGAAGAGAAATGCAATGAGCTTTGCTATCATCAGATATCCCGGCATGGACCAAACCGGGCTGCAGGGCCTTGCCACTTAAGTAGACCTCAGCTCCTCTGCCTGGGATGAGTAATTGCCACAGGATTACCCCAAGACTTTCTCAACAGAGTGCACTTACCGCAAATGCTAGTGCTGACCTAAGGTCTTAAAAGAACATTCTTTGTTTTTCATGTCTTTTTTTCACAGTGGATTTTATTCAGTTAGATTTTTTCATATTGGTATTGTTGCTGTCATGACTGACTGAGTTCCTGGAGCCACAATTCAGCTTGCACTATGGAGTTACAGGGGAGACTGTGGATTACGAACTGTGGGCCTTCTTTCCTGGGATCTTGGATAACGCTTTTGATCAGCCTGCAGTTTTTGCAGCTTCACCTGGCCTTGGCCTGCCCAAAGGAGTGCCGCTGTGACAAAATCTTCATCTACTGCAACGAGCGCAGTCTGACATCTGTGCCTCTGGGAATACAGGAAGGATACAAGACCCTCTTCCTCCACAACAACCAGATCAACAATGCCGGTTTCCCCCTGGAACTGCACAATGTGGCCTCTGTGGAGACGGTCTACCTGTACGGCAACCAGCTAGATGAGTTCCCCCTGAACCTGCCAAAGAACGTTCGGGTCCTCCACCTGCAGGAAAATAACATCCAGACGGTCTCCCGGGCAGCCCTGGCCCAGCTCTCCCGGCTGGAGCAGCTACACCTGGATGACAACTCCATCTCCACTGTGGGGGTGGAGGAGGGTGCCTTCCGGGAGGCAGTCAGCCTGAAGATGCTCTTCCTTTCTAAGAACCATCTGAGCAGTATCCCTATTGGCCTGCCTGAGGGCCTGAAAGAGTTGCGGCTGGATGAGAACCGCATTGCCATGATTGCAGAGGAAGCCTTCAGGAACGTGTCCAAGCTAGAGCGCCTCCTGCTGGATGGAAACCTCTTGACGGATGATGGCATCCCCCCCTACACCTTCCGGGACCTGGTCAACCTCCGGGAGCTGTCCATGGCCAGGAACTCCCTGACGGTGCCCCCACCCCTGCCACCAGGAAACTTCCTGCTGCGGCTCAGCCTGCAGGAAAATCAGTTGGTGGAAATTCCTGTGTCAACCTTTTCCCACCTCAACCAGCTCCTGAAGCTGGATATCTCCAACAACCAGCTACAGTCTCTGACGGAGGGGGTCTTCAATGGCCTGGTAAACCTGAAGCAGTTAACTGTCCGCAACAACCTGTGGCGTTGTGACTGTGGGATCAGGTGGGTGATCATGTGGCTAAAGAGCCTGCCGCCAATGATTAACGTCCGGGGGTTCATGTGCCAGAGCCCCGAACAGGCACGGGGCATGGCAGTACGAGAGCTCAATCTGGATGCAGTTCAGTGCCCAGAGAGCACTGGCACCCCCTCTTTACCATGGTTTACCCCTCTGCCCACATCCCTTGCACCTGCCACTGTCACCCTGCCTCCTTCACCCATGTTCTCTCCTGCAACCCCACCCCCTTTGCTCCCCATACCCACGACAGATTGTGACCAGGGTGGTCCTGCCCTCCTGCCACCCCGCCCCCCACATATAGATCCTCTGCAGATATCATTCCACGTGGTGAACGACACCTGTATCCAGGTGATTTGGAGCTCTGGCTTTCCTGTTACTGCATACAAGGTCTCCTGGGCCAAGATGGGACAGAGTCTGGTAGGTGACAAACTGCAGGAGCAAACTGTTGGGGGGGACCGTCGGCGGTTGGACCTGGTAAAACTGGAGCCTAAGTCCACTTACCGCATTTGTGTCTACATCCTGGACAGCTTCAATAGCTACCGTCCAGGAGACGATACCATCTGCTCAGAGGCCACCACTAAATCCTCTCCTTACAGGCCCAGCAACAAGGCCGGTGGGCCAGAGCAGGCCACACAACAGAATGCCGGCTCTCAGATCTTGCTGGCTGGCCTGATCGGGGGTGCAATTGTGGTAGTCCTGGTGGTCCTCCTAAGCATGTTCTGCTGGCACATGCACAAGAGAGGGCCGTCCTCATCCAAGTGGAAGTACAACCGGGGACGGAGAAAAGATGACTACTGCGAAGCAGGGACAAAGAAGGACAACTCTATCCTGGAAATGACTGAAACTAGCTTTCAGATTGTCTCCCTTAATAACGAACAGCTCCTGAAGGGAGACTTCCGGATACAGCCTATTTACACCCCGAATGGGGGGCTGGGCTTTGGGGACTGTCACCTTAGTAACAGCAGCATAGCACACTGCAAAAGCAATGTTCCAAATGCTGACTGCTGTCACACATGATGGCTTTCAGTTCACTGTAGAATCTTTGTAATAAGAATACACTTCACTTTTCTGTACTATATATTTCGAAGACCTGTCTACAATGTCATTTATACCGTGGACAACTATGTGGAATCTATCTTTTTTCTATTCCTTAGTAAACATGCAAAATGTTTTTTAATTTGTTGGTTTTTTGGAGTGGTGTTACTCAAGCACTGAACAGATGAGTTTATACAATCAAAGCTGTGGAGCTACTTCTTGCAGATGCTGTTCAGTTTTTACTTTGGAGTGTTATAAGGTCTGGAGTCTTTGCTAACCACAGATGCAAAATATGCCTTTTGCACAGAAACACATTAACCCCTTCACAGAACAGTGGTTAAGATAACACAGTTGTCACTGAGTGTAAAAGCATCTGATTTGACTACGAAAGAAAAGTGGGGGTTTTGATGCAGGACCTTGAAAAGAGGCTAACCAGCCATGCAGGATGGTTTTTGTGCAAATCACAAGGAAACTGAATTAATTTCAGTACACAGTGAGTTTGACTGGGGAAAGGGAATAATGAAAACGATCCTGTGAATTAAGTTAGTAATGCATAGAATCACCAAAGGTGGAAAATCCAGGTTCAATAGGTAAAAGTCCCCAGTATTTTGTTCCAGTCACCTAGATCTGCTAATTAGCACAATTGTTCAGCCAGGAGGTAATTAGTGAAATCAGCTGGCAGAGTTTATGGGTGGATGAAATACATGGACGGACTTTTACTTTCTGACCCCTGAATTTTCCACCTCTGGGAAACACTTATGTTTGCTTGTGCAGAAACTCCTGACCACCAGGGGCAGGTGTATTCATTCTATACAGAAGACCTGTTCTTCATGTATTCTTGGAAAACACTGCATCCATTAACTTTTCTTTTTGGTTTAAACTATCAGCAATTTTGACACGTCACTTCTACAGACAAACACTTTGTTATGCAAGCACTTTGTTTATAGCATTCAATTAGATTATTGTGTTCTTCACAGCATCAATCATCACATTCCAGCCTCTTTTTAAAATGAATTGTGCACAATTCTACTTGATACATATCCTCTAAAATGCACATATATGTTTATCAATAATTGAAAAATATGAAGGAACAATTGTTTTCTGTGGTGGGTGGCATTTGGGAATTTAGTACCTCTTTGTCTTTCACCAGTCAATCACAGGGAAAATAGTAATAATATCCCTGAATTATTAATGGCAGTCAGCATGGATCATTAGACTTCTTCATTGGTTTTCTGATTTCAAGCTGGCTAAGCATGAATTTAGCATCTCTAGAGCCAGTGACATCTGGTGATGCCAAAATGTCGATAGAGGTGATAAAAGTACACCATTGATCTGTGCAAATTACCCAGGGTTCTGATCTTAAAAAAAAGGTGAATGAGTTTTTATATTTAACTGCTTTCCCATCTCTTCAAAGGTAAAATTAAAATATGTTCAGTATTGCACATGGTTCCTGAAATGGCTTACAGTTTGAAATGCAATTTTCCACCCATAATGTATTTATTACATACTTTTACTTGGGCTAAGTTGGATTTGACAACAACTTCATTTTACCTGGTCTATTCAAAGAATTCCCCCTCTATAATCCAACATCCAAAAATGGAGAATTACAAAAAGACTGGATTTTTCACCTGTAGTTTGCCTGACCAGCTAAAAGAGATGAAGGTGAAATTAATCCAATAACCATACATTTGACTTCCTTTTGCATTTGCCCATTTGGTCAGCCAGAAACCTATGCTGGCTTAAACCTCACTATGATACATTTGCTCAAAAGCAAAGTTATCATCTGGTTCAAACAAATATATCTGGCAGCATCTTACTCTGTGGTTACCAAAGTCTTTTTTTCTGGTTCTTATTAATTACAGATGAAAAAATGTTTATGAAATGTTATAAGAACTGCACTCTGGTTTTCTGAGCCTTGTCAGAGCATAATGCTTCCTTTCTCAAAGGCAGGCATCCACAGACATTTATACTATAAAGCAGCTCATTAAATCTTCAGAGAGTGCTTAAGGAAACAAGGACTTCAGTTCACAAAGTCTAAAGCCTTGCTTCTGGTGTTTATTCTTGACAAAAAGCTAGCGCTGTACCACAACTGCCAGTATGATAACTTGGTTGATTTTGCCTTACCCTTACCCCATTTTAATAACATCACTCATGTTCCTACAGTCAATCTGAGTCTTAAATCAATTGATCTTTTGATAAGATGGAAATAGTAAAATAATCACAATATGGGAAGCACATGCTAAGATCACATCACACACAATGTATAGAATGCCTGCCATTTTGAAAAGTGTCTCAATTAATAAGGTTAAAAATAATAGTCATTGAGGTGAGGCGAATGTAGAGGGAATTTAACTATGACATTCTGCTTTTTATGTTGCTTTTTATTTCTCCATAACTCGTCTAGAATACTCACATTGCAGTGCTAATGCACATTACTGCACTGTAATCAGTGGTTATCAGCAGTTTCCGGTTTTTTTGTATTCCTGGCATACATAACCTAAGATGATGCCTAGTGGAGGTCTGAAATAAGCACGAAGGGATTGCACCATTATTCTTGTCATAATTTCTCAATGCATCTACAAGTAATCAGGTTGTTTTTGTAAGTTATGACACTGAGTAAATACTCACCAAGTTATTATTGCTCTTACTATGGCAGCATTTGCGCATACTTTATTCATACAATCAGTTCAGAATGACTTGAGGATCTATTCAATCCAACTGCAAAGCATATAAAGAAAATATAAATATAAATAATAAAAATAATAATAATAATAATAATAATAATAATAATAATACATTTAAAAAAATGTTTTACTGTAGACAACTCTGCAACTTTCCCATTTGCACTTGGATTGAGTTAACATTGATGTACATGAGGCTACTTGGGAACCAAAGTTTACTTTTTGTTCTCTTACAAATTACTGTTGTTGTTTTATGTATGTGCCTTGAAATTAACTTACAATGTAAAGTCCTTGAAACTTTAAAATGTTTTTGCACAAAATGTAAATATAGAACTGATGTTTTATTTGGAAATAAAAAAGCCATGAGATTTTAACTTTAACTTTATTTACCTAAACCCTAATATTAAGGATTCTCATTTTCACACTCATCAAGGGGAACAAAAAAAAGGAGAAAAAAGTGGTTTCACTGTTTAAATATCAGCCTAGAGGTCCTTTGTAACAATAATTCTGTTTCTTTTTTAAACATACACATTAGAGTAGGTGCTAAATATGTTTTGTCCAGTTGAGTACTAGAAAACCTGAGTTGGCAAGGAGTCAGTTCCTCAGTCTGGGGGATGGAGACCTGAACAATTTTCATGGGGAAATGGTGGAGAAATGTTTCATTGTCTCTGTACAGTATCTGGCTCTTTCTCTGTCTCTGTTTCTAAGGTTGTTGTGCATTGTTAAGATGATTTCGCAATGATCTGCAAACGGCAACGCCCAAGTTTATTTGAATGTGTTTTGTCATTAATTGTTTTACATGCATTGCATCATCACATTAGTTATTTTTCAGCTTGTAGGGGGACAGAGTGATCAACCGTTACATGATGTGTTTATCTACAGCCTTATGGACTGGACCATCTCAATCACCCACACATACGCAAACACACAGCCACACATACAGTACATACCCGCATGTCTGCATACACAGAAACACACATGCACACACACACTCAGACACTGCTAATCTTATTGCCCATCTGATTTATCAGAACCTTAAAGACTACTATCCAAAAGTTATTAAATTGCATGCTTGAAAAAAGCAGCTCAAAAAATAACTTCAGTATTATCTGCTATCAGACTTTAATAGCACTGGGGCTTTGTGGTTGAGGTTGGGCTGTACTAGAGGGATTTTTTTTTTCTTATTAGATTGCATCATAACTGTGCATCCACTGTTTTTAATCCATTCCCATGGCTTGTTTGGGCTTGCAGATAATTTGATCTTGCTGATAATTCATCACAGTTAGTCAAATGCTGAAGTTCTCTATTAAGTGCATATAGGGTAGAAGTTTAAAAGAATTAATTCATTGTTCCATCTGGTTCATTGTAGGACCGGCTCCACTGGAACCCAACACTCTGTATCTTCAGATCATTCTGGGAAAAAGGACAGGTTCTCTCCAATATTTTTGCCCTGCTTAATTTCCAACATGCCATGGTCTGCTCTTCATGCTTTACCCAGGAAATGTCAGACCATCATGAAAAATATCTCTCTCAACTCATTCTTACTGCTGACGTCATGTGAGATGTCACAGGAATCATGGAATTCTGGGGGGAAAAACACATCCTACTTGTGAAATGTAATTGGTGGAATGAAAAATATTGTGTTTTACACCAGTGTGGCCACCTTTTTGTCAAGGGAGATACAAAGAGTTAAAGTAAATACTGCCTGAATTTCTACAAAAAAATAATCATTCCTGGCGGATGACTTTCTAAGAATTTATCCTGAAAATTTTCATTAAATTAGACTGGTTCTTATTTCCTTGATATTTTATTTAGTAATGGGGTGGTTGACAGTGTGGTTGCAGAGAGCTGACTGAACCACAGTGAAGGGCTATTCAAGGGCTGACTTCCATCATTATTCACGGTGTTCATTAAAGTGGCCTGTAATTTGCCACGTCTTCCCCTTTTTGTTTACTGGCTGTTTATCTTTGATATTATTTGTGTTCAACAAATTTACAAAATATATTACTCCTATTAGAAATCTAGTTTCTTTCAAAAACCACTCACCCCTGTGTCATAGTTCACCTCTTAATATTGAACACTTTCTTTCCGTTTTTACCATAACAATAGTAGTGCTCTAAATTTAATATGTACACCAGAAAGCTTAACAAAATTCACATAAAAGCAAAATAAATTCAGAACATTGCTTTAAGGCATGCTGAAATATAATGGTGTACTTTATTCTTGGAAAATCTGAAAGAGAAGAGTAGTAAAATCACTGTCTCCCACAGGGCCAGTTTTAGGCTGCTATATTAGGGTGGGCTGGTTGAAATAATAGGTGGGTAACTTGGGCGCAGTGGCGTCACCAGAGTTGGTGTCACCCAGCGTGGTTGACCGGTGGTGGGGGGCTTGCTGTTGGATACTGTCGATGGTGGTGGGGGGGGGGTTGTGGGGAGAATGTGCTGGCGGGTGTGGGCGCGAGCAATTGCATGTTATGCATTCAAATGACAAAGCGCTTCTCGTCACATGAATACCGCCAATTAAATCAACCGGCAGTACACTGCATCAGAGAAACTAGCTGTTTCAGACATTAGAAACGGTACTGGTATTTTCTGTGTTATTTTTCCATTGGCTGAACAAAAAAAATTTTTTCTCAACTTTTAATTGGGTGGGCAAGACGCATGTTTGGGTGGGCTGAGCCCAACCCTGCCCTTAGCCACCGCCGGCCATGGTCTCCCATTTTTAAGAGGAAGGGGAAAGATTGTCATATGACACATTGTAAAATATGCATGTGGAAAACACATTTTTTATTATATTATTTAATCGGTTTGTTTTCTTGTAAATGTAGGCAATGACATAACTGAAGCTCTCACTATGGTCTGTGGCAAATAAAAACATCTCCTGAAATATACATTCTGCTTTCTGAAACAGATCAGATTGTTTTGTACTGTTTATTTTAACCCCTGTACTTATTCCTTTTTTGCCAAAACCTGAAATATATTTCTACATAAAAACTAAAACATTGCAGTTGTTCATTATCCTACTATTCATTGTAATATGAATATTCAGAAAGGCACCCTCTAATAAAAAATGCAGTGTGTGGTGGTGTGTATGCCATCTGTCCTTTTAAAAATATTTCTTGAAAACGTATGTGAGATCATAGGGTGATATTAAGAGACAAAATAGATGACAGCAATGAAATGGACTAGTGGGCACTTTTTGATGGTGCTTGAGGACATTGAGTTGATTGAGATGTGATCTTGAACAGCAATGAATATTTATTACAATAACAGTGGTGCTCCTGGGAGCTCACCTGAAAGCCAAGATGAAAACGTGTCTGCTGACATTTTTCCCCTTTTTCTTCCACCTTCTCCTCCTAAGAAGCCTTTCATTAGCAACTGCAGCATGGCATGGCCTCCCTGCACCCTCAGCACTCTGGGTAATTTGCAATACACAGATGGTCACTGAATTATCGTCAGTCTACCTTTCCAAGCCAAGGGCATAATCATTAAGTAGAAACAGTAGCGTATTGATTGGGGGGGGTGCTTGCTCTGAATTATGAACAAAGACCCTGAGCTATAATGACACCTTTAGTACTGAGCAAATCAAGAGAAATTATAAATTTGCGGAAAAGGCTGTCAATGGGTGCACTGTGGAATGGGGTCTTTGAGTCAAGTCTTCTAATGCTATGTGGTCAGTGCCATATGAATCTCATTGGTGGATAGCCACATTCCACTCCAAATCAGAGGGAAGGTGACATCGGTCTTTCCTTCCTTATGTGCAGTGATGCAGTGGAATTGGAGAGAGACGCTGCATAGTTTGAAGTGGCATGGTAGCTAAAATGTGAGCACTTCAGAATAACAAGGAACAAAATGCCCAAGGCTCAATACATGCAGTTTAGCAGCAACAACATGGAAAGCTTCAAACAATGGCAACGATGCATGTTGCCTGTCACATCAGAAAACCACTAAAACCACAACCCCAGAGGGCTTTTTATGCTTCAATATTTTACTTCTAAAGTTGCAAGTTTACAGGTAAACAGGGCCTATTTGTATGTACTCACATATTCTACCAAAAGATTTCATGAATCAGTAAGACACAAATATACAGTGTAAGGACTGGGTGCCATTTTGGTGCAATGACGTCACGTCACATTCACAGGATCGCAGACACTGATCACATGGACTGGGTACTTCCTATCACTGCCTGTAAAATGTGCGTTCCTGTCTCTCCTCATCCCCTTATGCTCTTTGCTGCACCACAGAAGAGACATGCACAATGCAATCTCTAAGGACACAGACCTAAAGAAAGCTAAGGCCTGCCTGTAAAGGAACACGCGGAGAGACACACTGGATCTCTCAGGTTATAGCCACAACCAGCATTCCAACCAACTCAAGGTAAACGTTTTAGCTGAAGTGCAAGTAAGCTAAGGAAACTGATCCATCAAGGGATCAATTTGTTTACCAACTTTACACTAGCTATCGTTCTGCAACATACCAACAAATTGAACGTGTGTAGTCCATGTACTTTTCTGCCACAGAAAGCAAAAGTAACTTACAGCTCCTGGACAAAGAGAACTAAAACGTGGACCAGCTTTTCTACAACGCAACCGATTCAAAGCAGGTGGCTAAGTCAAGAGTTTCCTTGGACAAGCCTGCACCATGTAGAACCATCTGCACTCAAGCAGTAAGACTGACAAACATCGAGGCATAAACTAGCTTAGACATTTATGTTTGTTCTTTGCTTTTAAGGGATTGTGTAATTGATTGCATGTAATGTTGTGTGTAGATTATATTTCCTCTCTTGTTAATTAGTTATAATGTATATACTGTTACTAACATTAGCTTGGTCTATCCATGCCATTCCCCTGAATTCCAGACCAGCTTTTAGCAGCACATGTCAAAAACCGATTCATAAGTTCACTCCAACAGAGGAGCTTTTGTTCCCTGCCCCATATGTGCTGGTGAACACACACATGACTAGACACATGGAAAACAGTCTAATTCCGCTTTTATTTCATTTTCTATTTAGCCTTTAATGATTTTAGTATGATTGTTTGTTGTTTAATAAATTATATTGTATTAAACCATTATTTTTAAACCTGATTATTTTTTGGATAAATGCTTGAGCCTACCACCTCAAAGAACTTACACAGGTTATATCATTGGTTATTGTTTTAATGTTTAATATTAAAATTCATTATCATGATTTACTTAATTTATGAGAATGATTAATTATGACTGATTATACTTTTGTGAGGATTATTAAAACGGACACATTTCGATTATTTATCCTTACTGTTCTACAATTCATGGAGTGTTTATCGAGGTGTTTTTCTGAACACATGCACATGCATATTGTTTAAAAATGAATAAACACATGGAGGTTTTGTTTTCAAAAAATTACGTTTTATATGTTGCTTTTCTTCTGAAGGTCTCTCATAATACATATTTACTGCACTGTTATGGTAAATGGACTGCATTTATATAGCGCTTTTATCCAAAGCGCTTTACAATTGATGCCTCTCATTCGCCAGAGCAGTTGGGGGGTTAGGTGTCTTGCTCAAGGACACTTCGACATGCCCAGGGCGGGGTTTGAACCGGCAACCCTCCGACTGCCAGACAATCGGTCTTACCTCCTGAGCTATGTCGCCCCTGTTGAGTGAAAAGAGGAAAAAAGAAGGCAATAACTACTTCCTATAAATGGAGATATGTCTCAGAAACCCTTTATGAAGTGCACTCACCCTCTGCTGTGAGAGTCCCCTGTGACACTGGTGACGGTGCTTCCACTGCTAACATCTCTCTGACCTCAAAGCCCATTAAACCATATCAGTCCCAACAGCCAACAGCCATTGCCCTTTTTAACACCGAGGTTAATGTGCAGATCTATATATCTAACTATATAGTGTAGTTCTATTTTTACACTCATTTGTATACACCCTGTGCTTATAATACTGTGCCTGTGAAAACTTGTTCATTATTCCTTCTCCGTTTACCAATTGTGACATGTCTGCATGCTCAGTGTTGGAAAGATTATTAGATTAGAATAAAAATGCATATATATTCCTGAGCAAAATGCATTTTTCCCTGACAATACTGAGTCATTTTCTTTGATTGCGTAGCTACAGTACATACACTCACTTCCAGCTCATCCTCCTTCATAAGTGTGCATGTGTGTGTGTTTGTGTTTTTGTATGCAGTATGTGTGTACATGTGTGTTTGCACATTGTACCATTTAAGAAATCCAAGCTGAAATCATGTAATCTTACATTATTTATTTGAGCGGAACACTGCAGGTCTGTGTAGTCAATACCAAAGATTTGCATACTGAACACTACAGTCCAACATGCTAAGCACTACAGTCCTGCCCAATGAACACTAGTGTCCGACACAATTAACTCAAGGTGTGCATTAAGAACATTGCAGTTTTGCATTGAGAGACTCTTTCACCCCATTTCAACAGACAGAATTAATTAACAAATTCACATGTCCACACAATAAAGCCCCAAACTAAGGGGATTTTTCTCTTTCCTCTGCTTCTTCTTTTTCCTGTCTCCTAGCCCACAAAGAATATGTCTCCCCTTTGGTCATTTTACATACACCAGCCAATCTTTTAATAACACCAGCCAATCAAAATGTCACATACACACATAAAATGTATATATATTTTTACCCAAGAAAATTGCCAGTGTCTACAGCTAGACACTTTGTGGCAATGTCACGGTCTAGAGATCGTTCAGCCACAAGTTCAAGCCCCACCTGAACTGAATTTCTTATACATGCTTATTTGCTCACTAATAATTGTCTTTTATTTCTCAACTCTTGCTTTTGCACCACATCTACCCACCGTTCACCAAACGGCTAGACTGCACTATAACACCATCTACACATTTACTTAACCTACAATATCGCCAGGCCATATGGATACGATTGGAGCTCAGCTCCTTACTAACCTGTTTTCTTCCTTAAAACCATGGACACATTTGACTAAAAAAAAATCACACGTTTACATAGTTGCTTGACGTTGGCGCACTGCCAAAGTAAATGGTTGCTTACCACAAGGTTTGACGATGGAATCCCGAAAACACGCTGATATAATAAAACAATGACAGTAAATATATATATGTATGTGTATATATATATATATATACACATATATATACAGGGGTTAAATTGGGATTTGGGAGGTGGGTGGACCCTGAGATCTGGTGGGAGGTGAGTGAAAAAAGGTACAAACCAATGAATGTCTCAGCTCAAAATAGTTTAATGTATTGTGCACATAATTGTAATTAAGGAAAACAATGTTTTAAAAAGAATGTATACTATTGATGCAAGCTTTTACATAAAATATTTCAAGTTTATTGAGTGTCATTAATGCTGAGAATTTTTTTACCCACGGAAATAATGGGACATCCTCCTTTTTAGTCCTCCCTTTCTTTCTCCTTTATCCATCTTTCTTAAACTGTCGAATTGAAACAAAATAAAATCTCTCCATACCGGAAGCGTAAAAGCAGTGGCAAAAGTCTATCTGTAGGGGAGGCGGTAAAATGGCGGCGTAGACAGCAGTAAAAGAGAGTGTTCCTGAAACGTATTCTAAAGATATTAGCTTGTAAAGATTTAAACAAAGACTCTTAGCAGGGAAATAACTATAAACTATTTAAAAGTACTTTCAAGCGAACTACATAAAGAATTATACTATCTTTGAGGAAATCAAAATAAACCCATGACTCATATCACCAACAAACGCAAGTCTGACACCTCAACAACGGAGTCCCCAACAAAAAACCAAGGTAAAAGCAGAAAAGTTTGACGACGACGACGATATTGCAACAAACATTATTGCCACACTCACAGTAGCAATAAATGAGAGAGCGGATGGTCTACAAGCATGCTGTGGCAAACATGCCTGCCACAGGCCACTAAAGTGGCTTTCCTAGGGGCCCTCCAGCACAGAGACACAGGGAGATGATGTTCCAGCAGTCCAGATTTATTTACAAGGGTTTGGCAAGATGTTACAGCCAAAGTGAGAAGATCTAAAACACTGTCATGACAGAGAGGCTCCCTTCTGTGAGTGGGGATGGCAGATTTAACCTGTGCGCACTGATTACCTCACTACGCACAGGTGCAGCCACTCCTGTTCCCGGGTCCAATTAGCCTGGCCAATTATCTAATTCTTAACCACTTATCCAATTGGCCAGGACTAATTAGCTTGACCCAGGGCAGGTGTGGCTGCTTAAACCAGCCATCCCCACACCACACATGCATTGAGAATTTAAAAAAATCTGTCGAATTTATCCATGCAGAGCTGAAAGACGTTAAAGAAAAAATGGCGGATACTGTCACCAGAATGAACAAAACAGACCAAAAAAATCTTAGACCTGGAAAATAAGGTGACGGAATTGTCAAGATATAAAAGACGCTGGGATCTGAGATTGCAAGGGCTGGAAGAGGAAAACGGAGAAAACATTCGAGACAAAGTTATCAAGATCTGCCAAGAAACGGCGCCAGGTTGCAGAGATAAACTACCCGATGTAATCGAAAGTGTCCACCGTTTGGGTCGTCTACTTCAAGAAGGCCGTACGAGGGCTGTTATAATCCAGTTTACCATGCTGCATTACCGTGACAGCGTGTGGAAAGCTGCAAAGAATTCAATGTATCTGCGGGAGAAGAAGTTACGTTTTAAAGAAGATTTTTCTCCGGAGGACAGGGCGAGGCGCAATCTGCTCTGGCCACAGGTGGAAAGAACCAGAAAGGAAGGCAAGGTTGCCTACTTCATTAGAGCGAGGGCATTCATTGCTGAAAGTGGAGAAAAAAAGAAAGGAGATTCTCCCACCAACACCATAATGCAAACTTAGCTATAATGTTAAGTTGTTAACTTGAGGATTTAATATCTATTACAAAGTGTTATTGTATCTCATTTGATACATGTAAATTGTGCTCAAACTGGCCAGTAGTAAGCAAAAGGAACACATGAACAGACCGCACTTAGAATATGAGCGGACTTTGCAACACACAACATATATATTTTTTGTGTCCTACCTCTAAGTAACATAGTCCAATTTTCAAACGGTTTAAAGTGACTCCACTCTTTTGGAAACATTAATTTGCAATAATCTACCAAATAGCCAATTTACATTGAGCCGGTGAGAGGAAAAAAAGAAAAGAAAAGAGGGTTTATATATTTGTCCAGCATACGTGCAATTTCAGAACAAACAAATTGAAGTTAAGAGACTATGTTTATATAAACAGAAAAGCTTATCCTGACAAAAAATAACAAGCTTCGAAAATTCAAATGTCAGGAGTGCTGGCCTTAAGAGCTGTTGCATTTCACTTTTTCAGGAAACTAACTAACATCATTTCATGTTAAAACTCATTTCTTTTAATTCTCGGGGATTAAGAGACAACATCAAAAGAAAGGCAATTTTTTTATATGTTAAAAGTTTTGATGCCGATTTTTGTTTTATTCAGGAGTCTCACTCAGGGTCAAATGATTCTAATTTTTGGAAAACTCAATGGGGTGAAGAGATCTGGCTTTCACATGGTTCTAATCACTCAGCTGGAGTGTTAACTTTAAAACATAAATTCAGTGGTGACATTTTGTATGTATCATCAGATGAGAATGGTCATTATATTCTTCTGGTAATTTCTATAGAAGATGAATTGTATATTCTAGGAAATGTGTATGGATATAACAGTAAGATTCTTAATAACAAAATTGAATACATAATTGGAAAATTCACAAATATGAAAATATTATTAGGAGGAGATTTTAATTTCACTCTCAATGATTCAATTGATAGAATGCCTAGCAAACACCATACCCAATCTAACATTAACGTGGAAAATTTTATGTATAGTACAGACCTTGTAGATATATGGAGATTTAAAAAATCCTAACAAGATTGGGATGGCAGGTATGCCACCCCGCCAAGTTACGCCTTGGCGGGGGCATGCCCCATACCTATACAGCACTGAGATTTTGGCACTTTTCAGGGTTCCCCACAGAAATAACCACAACAGCCACAGACACTCAGCCCTTAAAAACATTAAATTCTGTACATTCTGACCCCATTTCAACAGACAGATTTCATAAACAACTTCACATGTCCACACAATAAAGCCCCAACCTAAGGGGATTTTGCGTCTTCTTCTTCTTCTTCTTCTTCTTCTTCTTCTTCTTCTTCTTCTTCTTCTTCTTCTTCTTCTTCTTCTTCTTCTTCTTCTTCTTCTTCTTCTTCTTCTTCTTCTTCTTCTTCTTCTTCTTCTTCTTCTTCTTCTTCTTCTTCTTCTTCTTCTTCTTCTTCTTCTTCTTCTTCTTCTTCTTCTTCTTCTTCTTCTTCTTCTTCTTCTTCTTCTTCTTCTTCTTCTTCTTCTTCTTCTTCTTCTTCTTCTTCTTCTTCTTCTTCTTCTTCTTCTCTTCTTCTTCTTCTTCTTCTTCTTCTTCTTCTTCTTCTTCTTCTTCTTCTTCTTCTTCTTCTTCTTCCTGCCGCCTATCCCACTAACAACATGTCTCCCCATTGGACATTTTACCAACATCAGCCAAATCCTCACCCTCACGACCCAATCAAAAACTCGCATACACACGCAAAATACCCATACCTTTTTACTCTGAAACATTTCCAGTTTGAACAACTCATCTGCCTGTGGCCAGCAGTGGCCAGCCGTGTATAGGTGTAACGAGCTTACATAAGAACAAAGGTTCGAATCCACCTGTGGGCAAATAAATAATCATTTATAATTGATTTGTTTTTCACAGAAGTGTCTCAGATATCACTTCTTCTTTTTTAGGTTTGATATTAACATGATATTTGTTCTCCACCTCACCTCCTGATCCTCTCCATTTTATTATGGAGAGGATCAGGAAATCTTTTCTGCCAAATCAATACATATAAAGTTATCAAAGTATTTACATCAGATCAATTATTGCAACAGTACAAATAGGATTACAACATTACATATTACAATTCTTAATAAACACATAAACACAACAACAGCCAAGTATAAATGTAAAGCTATATTTGTATTTTCGTTCATAACAGTATTAGCAGGGTTGATATGCACAAGCATGAAATGGGATTGGGGCTGGGACTGGAGCAGGTGGATTTACCAAGGCTGCAAGGTGACAACTGGCACACATGCAGTCGGACTCCCTGCAGTCACATGCTGCCACGGCTGCTGGGTCTCCTGAAGCTCCTCGGAGCTTGGGTGTTAAGAGAAGTACTGGCATTGGTCTGCTTTTGCCAAGTACTTCATGGGCCACTTCTGAAGCAGAAATTATATTTTTATATACAGTGAGCTCCATAACGTTAGGGACAAAGCCGTATTTTCTTTACTTGGTTCTGTACTTCATAATTTTAGATTTGTAATCAAACAATTCACATGTGGTTAAAGTGCAGCTATCAGCTCTCAGCTCTTATGAAAGGTTATTTTAATACATTTTGATTTCACCCTGTAGAAATTATAGCACTCTCTCTACATACATACAACCCCAATTCCAAAAAAGCCGAGACAGTATGGAAAATGCTAATAAAAACAAAAAGGAGTGATAATGTTAAATATTGTACATTTTATTTACCCTGTACTATATTTAAAACACTACAACAGCACATTATTTCACATTTTACCTTGTGAATTGAATTGTTTTTTGAAAATATACACTCATTCAAATCTGTTGACTGCAACACGCTCCAAAAAAGTTGGGACAGTCGAGTGTTTACCACTGTGTAACATCACCATTTATTTTAATAACGCTTATTAAATTTGGGCAATATTTTTCAAGTCAAAGTTTAAAAATGACTGCTTTCTGTTTTATTTGCATTTCATTTACCGTCTTGACTTTTTTAGAATTGGGGATGTACGTACATATTTTCAGGGTGCCATAATGTTCAGGACAAATGGTTTCACGTGTTTCTGATTAGTCAGGTGTGTTCAATTCCTTCTTCAATACAATTATAAGGTATGCCAATGGAAGGAAGCCATTATGAGGCTGGGATATATGAAAAAACAGTCAGAGACATAGGCCAAACCGTAAGCTTACCAAAGTCGACCGCTTGGAACATCATTAAGAACGAGAGCACTGGTGAGCTCAGTAATCACAAAGGGCCTGGTAGGCCAAGGTGGACCCATACAGTTGATGACCAGAGAATTCTCGCTATAATGAAATAACATTAACTCGAAAACAGAGACCTGGACAGTAAAATTTGGGGAGGGTTTATATTTTCATGGGAATTGTACATCATAATGCTGTATAAATGGTAGGTTCTTTATGCCCTTGACCTTATGTTTTGCCATTTTGATACACAGCCTTGTGTAGCTCTATCACCCAGTATTATCAAATTCTCAACATGAAAATTATTATTGTTATTATAATGATTTTCCACTGATCTCCCTTTTTGTGTGTGCTGTGAATCCAGGGGATAGGGTGGGAGGGGTAGTTAATATGAATTGCATTACACAATTTCTGTACTGTCTGAAGGTGGAGGCAGCAATATTTGTACTGTGTCCTGTTCTATATTGAATAGTTAAAACTGACTGATAATAATAATAATAATAATAATGGTAAGTATATAAACATATATATAGGAAAGCGTTTGTTAAGATGGCTGAATGACAGTACTGACAATGAACAATTAGAGATGGCATTACTTATTGCCTTGACAGCAATAGTGTAATAAGTAATAATTTAAAAAATGTATGTCTAGACCGTGACGTGTTACACAAGGCACATGTAAAGGGGGCAATACCAATAATGATGATGATACCAGCAATAATATAGTGAGGGGGAAATGAAACATAATGTAAACTAAACCATAATATGATTGCAAGGCCATGGAAATAATAGCTGGTGTACTGAGACACAAACGTGCACATGTACACATGTCCCATTTACCTGCGATATTCTCACTTAAAAGTGTTATTATGCACGGACAAGCCAACAAACGGGACGTGAAAACCAATAATGAAGTCAAATAGGAAAAATGAAACTACTGGTCTTTTAGCTGAAATAATGACAGAATACCTCGATGACATCAATATAAAACAGGAACCTGTTTGTAATAAAATTATTAAGACTTACCGAAGCGTAGGTACCACAAAATAACCGCAAAACGCCTTATTTAATATTCGAATTTATTTGTTTATACGCTGTCATTCATTCATTCGGGACGGAACAGCGCCGCGAAAAAATACGTGTGGCCGAAAACATATAACATCCGTAGTGTTAAGAACTACCGTTGAGAACGAACGGTAAAAGTTAAGGGAAGTTAAGCTTAACTATCCACGGCTCCCGCGCGCCGGGTAAGGTTACGGTCTTGGGAACATGGGGTCTTAGGTTCAAGCCCAGCTAGGGTCATGTTTCTTTAACCTGCTTTTACCCTCACTAATAATTGTCAACTAGTTCTCAATTATTGCTTTTGCACCATATCTACCCGCCGTTCACCGAACGTATACACAGCATTATGACGTACCGTCTGCACGTTCAGTTATTAACCGGCTACAATATTGCAAAGCCATATGGATTCAACGGGAGCTCTTCTGTGCTTACTGGCCTGTGTTCTTCTTTAAAACCACGGACAGGTTTGCTAATGATATTTCACGCATTGCATAGCTATGTCATGGTGCTGCACTAACAAAGTCACAGACTGGTAAACCTCCGGTTGAAGGAATGAATCCCGCCTCGCCCTCAGGCAAATAATTTCCTCTTTTACACTAACGTTTCTTACGCTTTTATATTTGCTTCACCAAAACTCACTCACGGCCACCCATATGCATTTCATGACGGCAAATGTATTCCTTTTATTAAAAAGTTACACCAGTTCACCACTGTGCCATTTCTACTAACTATATTTCTTCAGTTGGCTACCGTACAAAACCTTCTTATCAGCAAATGCCACGTTTCTACATTCATGTTACCTCGCCCTGTTCTCTATCTAGCCACATACAAACAATTACTACATATGTACGTTCTGCAACTCCCCATTGAAACATTACATTTAAAATCATGACTTACTCATAAGTATAAGTACTAGTACTGAACATGAGAAAAGCGCATCCGTGCAATAGATTTCACACGTTACTTAACCCTCCACTTTAACGGCTAGTGTTTTATAGCGACTGTTATATATACCGTTCCATAATGAAACTAAGCTCGCTCATTGTCACTTCATATACTTCGCACTATAGTCTGTAATCCTGTCAACCTTCACCTACATGCCCATTCTGCTAAAAACATATTGTTTCAACTACGCAATTTCATAATTTCAGAATAATTGCTCTCACACGGTTGTTATTTTCTCATATGCAAAGCCTGCTGGGACATATGAGTCTGCTCCTATTCTCCACTATCAACTTTTCCGGTTCAAGCTTAGCAAAACAGCAAAGAGGATTCCTACCTGCAGATAAGCCTATCAAAATGCCTTATAAACCTTACAAACACTAAAAGTGCATCTCCACGAAATAACAGACAACGGAGCAGGACAGCAGGGTACACAAGTTGCGACCTAGGGAGCTCTAATTCTAGGGGCTTGCTGATTCTTTTCTCAATCAAGGCTCGTTGTATGGCCGTCAAATCCGTGAGTACATACACTGGCCATATTTCACCTGCGTTTCTGTTGCATTTACACTTACGCCACCGCACCCTTTGTGACTTGAAAGAATTGAGGAAATATTGGGTATTGGGTAGCATTGCTTTGGAATACATCTTATTTGATTTCAGTGAGGCAAGATAGCCTATATTCTTTGTAGTACCGTAACGTGGCGTCATTTTGATATCAATACTTTTAATGGCAGGCCTGGACTGGTCTTGTATGTGTGAGTAACTTGGCATTTTTGTACGTTGAAAATTGTTTTTTATGGGATATCATTTCTTTTTGCAAAGCGTTTTATTATGAGAGTGAGAAATGCGAAGTGACCCTGTAAGAAACGGTTGTGGATTATGGCTATCCTTGTGTGAATTTGTACAGTCTGATGAGCGTGTACTGTTTAGCAGTTTCGGTTTGCTATATATGTAAAACAGTGGCTGTGACAAAGGGTGCGGTGGCGTAAGTGTAAATGCAACAGAAACGCAGGTGAAATATGGCCAGTGTATGTACTCACAGATTTGACGGCCATCCAACGAGCCTTGATTGAGAAAAGAATCAGCAAGCCCATAGAATTAGAGCTCCCTAGGTCGCAACTTTTGTACCCAGCTGTCCTGCTCCGTTGTCTGTTATTTCATGAAATTATGAAATTGCGTAGTTGAAACAATATGATTTTAGCAGAATGGGCATGTAGGTGAAGGTTGACATGATCATAGACTATAGTGCGAAGTAAATGAAGTGACCATGAGCAAGCTTAGTTTCCTTATGGAACAGTATATATAACAGTCGCTATAAAGTATTAGCTGTTAAAGTGGAGGGTTAAGTAACGTGTGAAATATATTGCACGGATGTGCTTTTCTCATGTTCAGTACTAGTAGTTATACTTATGAGTGAGTCATGATTTTAAATGTAATGTTTTAATGGGGAGTTGCATAACGTACATACGTAGTAATTGTTTGTATGTGGCTAGATGGAGAACAGGGCGAGGTAACATGAATGTAGAAACGTGGCGTTTGCTAATAAGAAGGTTTTGTATGGTAGCCAAGTGAAGAAATATAGTTAGTAGAAATGGCACAGTGGTGAACTGGTGTAACTTTTTAATAAAAGGAATACATTTGCTGTCATGAAATGCATATGGGTGGCCGTGAGTGAGTTTTGGTAAAGAAAATATGAAAGCGTAAGAAAACGTTAGTGTAAAAGAGGAAATTATTTGCCTGAGGGCGAGGCGGGATTCAATCCTTCAACCGGAGGTTTACCAGTCTGTGACTTTGTTAGCGCAGCACCATGATATAGCTATGCAATGCGTGAAATATCATTAGAAAACCTGTCCGTGGTTTTAAAGAAGAACACAGGCCAGTAAGCACAGAAGAGCTCCTGTTGAATCCATATGGCTTTGCAATATTGTAGCCGGTTAATAACTGAACGTGCAGATGGTACGTCATAATGCAGTGTATACGTTCGGTGAACGGCGGGTAGATATGGTGCAAAAGCAATAATTGAGAAGTAGTAGACAATTATTAGTGAGGGTAAAAGCAGGTTAAAGAAACGTGACCCTAGCTGGGCTTGAACCTAAGACCCCATGTTCCCAAGACTGTAACCTTACCCACTAGGCCACAGGCAGATGAGCTGTTCAAACTGGAAATGTTTCAGAGTAAAAAGGTATGGGTATTTTGCGTGTGTATGCAAGTTTTTGATTTGGTCCTGAGGGTGAGGATTTGGCTGATGTTGGTAAAATGTCCAATGGGGAGACATGTTGTTAGTGAGATAGGCCGCAGGAAAAATAAGAATTAAAGCCGCAAGCGGCGTTGGGAGGGGTCCAAGCATTGGCGCCATCGCGCCCCCTATGGAGCGATTTTAAAATGGCTCTGTCCTCATGATCATACACCTTCACCCAACATATCTACTGAATATCATGATGATTGTATAAAAAATCCATGACTTATGGCCAATTGTGTGCTAAGAGACGCTGGCGGATGACTTAGTTGCGTCGCCATAGATGTGTCCTGGCCGCTTCCCGTAAAGGCCTTTACTATGTCGTAACACTTAGATGGCATGTCGTAACACTTAGATGGCCGGGCGTGTATGTACAGCTGCAGCGCTTCCATGCCGCAACTAAAAAAAGCATCACACTAGTGTTGTCACAATACCAAAAGTTTGACTTTGATACCGATACCAGGTTTAGTATCACGATACTCGATACTGTAGCGATACTGATTCAATACTCGGTACCTAACGATACTGAAATTACCTTAATAGATCAGAAACGTAATGTCCACAAGGGTTGACCTCATTTTCGAATTCATGGTTTATGAACAACCTGGTTCATTAACAACCTTTAAGTTGAAGCCTCTTCAACATATTAATATGCGTAGGCCTATAGTGTTACAACACTGAACAATAGAAAAATATGTGAAATATATTTCAAAAATTAAAGAGTTGTAAACTAAATAATATTTAAACCAGGTCTTTCACCTTTAATTAGATCTAAAAACAGCATATTTTAATAACAATACAGCATCTATCTATAATAAAATATTTCCAAATTGGAACAGCTATTGCTACTGAAGTGAACTGAGTCAAAGCTTGCGCTGTATCAAAGAGCTGAGTACACAAGCGCAAGTCACCTCACTTGGCAACCTTAGTTGCTACTGCCATCTAGCGAAGATTCTGACAAATTACACTTTTCATCCTCCCAATCGGTAATGCGGGAGACACTTTTCCCTGGCTTTTACATTTGACGCAAAACTACGGAACGTCGGAAAATACTAATACCGAACCGTTTCTTTTTCTTTTTTTTTTTTTTTAAGTACCAAAAAAGTGCTGAAGTTTCGGTGTACCGTGCAACACTACATCAGACACAAACGTATACCAATCCATGGCTCAGCTTAGCAGAGAATGCACATTTCAGAGTGCCTCAGAGACAGATAGAATAATAACACATAAATACACATTTCAAATAATAAATACGACATTGAGAAAAAACGAAACAAAAGACGAGATATCAAGTCGCGACCTACGCGCAGAGCAGCCTACCGTTTTATTTATTTAGACATTAGCAGATGAGAAAATTTTCGGTTACGCTGACCTATAAAACGCTATTCCAAAAGCAAAATCAGACATGTTATACATCGTTAGAAAGCTTATACTTTCACCTACTGAATAAATGAATTGTCAATCAAGCCAAATTGTACTAAAAAGGGCGACAACGCCGTAAGCAACAGGTGTGGTATTACGCACAGCTATTTTTGAAGGTAGCCGACATTTCACAAACGGATTATCCAAGACAATATATGACCACTCAGTCGCAAAAGGGACATCTCTACGCGTAAAACCAATGGTAAGATTGTATATTTATTCAATGTTTAGTCCCATATATTGACTGTAGAATGATATGGTATAATTTAAAGAAAAAACTTTGTCTCGTTTATTTCAGTGAGCAGTGTTTTCACTGCTGTATTGACATATTTTTGGGCTAATGTCGGGTTTATCTTGTTGCTACGGAATATTACATTACATTACAGGCATTTGGCAGATGCTCTTATCCAGAGCAATGTGCAACAAAGTGTATAATCATAATCAGGAACATGTGTGTCAAAAACCCTAGGGAGAAGTACCGTTCCAAGTGCAGGGAACAACCGCATAGTTCAACTTGGACCCTGTAGGTTAAACTGATTAACACTAACACAAACAAGAACAGCAACAACGCAGTCTATGCAAAAATACAAGCAATAGTTAGGGTTAAGGGTTAAGACGAGTTAAGACTAAGTCACCTACGAAACAACTATCTAGTTACAACCCTAATCTTACAGTCAATTTAGAGATTAAATTGAGAATACGGTTTCTCTCAGCATAATGACGGATTTAAAGACTAAACGAACTCGCCCAATATTGTCTTCAAATGGACCGTATTATTTATTTGGACATTGGCAGACTACAGCATGAAGTGCATCTTTTGTTTATATTCAATATTAGTAATTGCAGCGAGAAACTGCAGCTGTAGGTCGTTATGTTAGCAACGGAACGAAGCGAACTATATATGTATTAGGCTACCGTCATTGTTTCATTATACCAGCGTGTTTTCACGCGTTTGCACAGGAACTCAGAACCTATCAATAAAATGGTTTAGCTATTTCTCAGCATAATGACAGATTCAAAGACTAAACAAACTCACCCGATACTGTCTTCAAATGGATCCATGCTCAAGAAAAGTAATTATACATCCTCTCAAAAAGCTTTCACTAACAAACTTTTGGTATCCTAGCATGCACTCTGGGTGGCACTGTCTTCCATTCCTTCCCCGACGGTCAGAGCCTCCCCTCACTGATAAAAACTAGACCCTACGGTGTCGGATTACTTGCGTCGCCATGGATGTCGCTTGCCGTAAAGAAGTTTACTAGATGTCGTAACACTTAGATTTGGAGCTCCAGCTCTTCCGCACTCCAACTATTACAAAAGTCCAAATGGCGGGCAAATAATATGGCGGACATAGGTGCTCCCAAAAGCAAAGTTGTAGAGCACATTCAGATGCATCGGTCGATGAAGTTTTCTGTTGATCTGACTTAAGGTGTAGGAGTTATGGACTTTTAAAGTATGACCCTTTGTTATAGCGCCACCATCTGGTCGACATAGGTGATATTTTGTGCCTGAATAGTGGGGGGCCATAGGAACTCACCTACCAAATTCAATATCAGCAAATTAATTGGATTAACTGAGTTAGCTGGGCGATATTAGCTCAGGAGGTAAGAGCGGCTGACTGGCAGTCGGAGGGTTACTGATTCGATCCCCCGCCCTGGGCGTGTCGAAGTATCCCTGAGCAAGACACCTAACCCTTAATTGCTCCCAATGAGTTGACTGGTACCTTGCTTGGCAGCCTTTCACCATTGGTGCATGAGTGTGTATGGGTGAATGAGAGGCATCAATTGTAAAGAGCTTTGGATAAAAGCTCTATATAATTGCAGTCCATTTAGCTACGTATGTAAAACAGAGCCCAGGGATTGCCATTCTCAGTGAAGCACACAAACTCCAATGGTTACTCGAGGTATTACAGTTTAATAAGCCAAAAAAAGTGCCAAAAAGAAAATTTCCCCATTGAAGTCCATTCAGAACTACAAATTTACCCTGGCCAAATTTAATCTCTAAAATTTCTTCACACTAAACAAATAACTTTCCAGGTACAGATTTTTTTCTGAATCCCAAGAAGACGATATAAGACTTATTTAATTCCACTTTGGTCCACGTGGTTTTATGTCACAGTGCAAGCACTTGCTTACACTGGCACACCCGCGCACAAATGAGCATGATGCTGCGACTAACTCATCGATTGACTCGACTGAAAAGGATGAACTGAGAGAATTGCCTGCACAGAACTGATGAAGCAGAATAAATTGAGTATTAAATCTTGACCTAGGATTACATGCATCCACTGTCATTTTAGTTTTGACTATAGTGCTATTTTTATATAGTTACTATTAGTACTACAGCTATTAATGTTACCTGCCATAATCTCTTGTGTACATTGTTCATGGTGATGAATGAACAATGTCAACTAAATGAATAATAATAAATAAGTAATAATGTTGGCATATGCTGCTCTTAAATTAAGATGCTATTATAGTGATTCCACAAAAAATTGTTAAATTGTTGACTAAATTATTATATAGATATTGCTACCAATAGCCTACTGTAATTAAAAATGTTATTAGTTGTAGTATTTCTGTCTTTGCATCATGATGGTGCTGATGATGATGAAGAGTAATGATATATGAAAAATAAATAGGTCAACATAAATAAATATCGCAATAACTTGATATATATAATTTGCTCTTAAATTATTTTTGAGACGATGCTATGTTACTGATGAAGGTGAAGTACTGATGATGAGGATGATAAACATGACGACTGTATGAATGTAAAATAATGTCTTATTATTTATTGGCTACCTCATATGTGCTCAGTAAGCATGGAAATTGCCTGTGTGCTGTGATAGGCCAAACATGTCTGTGGCCAAGAGTTTGTAGAATTCATTTGCATTGAAGTTCTTTTCATGCTAGTTCCAGGTAATTGCAGATAGAGACAACGTCATCATGTTCTGCTTTAATTATACGCTACTACTAACTGCTTTTTGAAGGATACAAATGGAAGGATTAATTTTTTCAGTGAATTTGCAATCTCTTTATATGTATTTAATGATAAAAGCACACTGACATAAAGCACAATTGACCATGACGGTTTTTAAGTAATGTGATTATCATTTTTAGGCAAAGGCATTCTTGAATAATTTCCACCTTTTACTGCTTAGATTACGTTAGTACCAGAGTTTAGGACAGTGATAATCATTACAGTACAGTGCAGCATATCATATAGAAAGGCCTTTGCCCATATTATACTTTTTCTATTCCAGAAAATATTGAAATTGAGCCAATATTGTATTTAGGTGACAAGCTCTTATTTTATTTTGACACATATATATACCTGTGCATAGCCAAAAATATAAAGAACATTGTATGTTTCCGTTTGAATAAAAAATGAAAGTTAATTTTGATGAAATCTTTCCCTTTTTCATGTACTGTGCAGGCTTCCAAGACAAAGCAAGTTTATAAATAAAGTGAATTATATTAGCTAGCCATTCCTGTCTGCAATCGCCTTTTACAATGATAATTTTGCTTGGGATCAGGATAACGTTGGCTAAAGGACTTCAGCACAGGCCAGGAATAGCTAGGAACCATAGTAAGATAATTTAAGGCTTTAGAAATCACCTGTTTATGTTAGACTACAATAGAATTACCTACTGTACCATATTTCTATTTATTATTATTATTATTATTATTATTATTATTATTATTATATCTCCTTAAAAACTTATTACACAGAATGGCCAACAGTGCACATTTCTTGACTGTTGGATTATAATTACTTAGCTAGAGAAACAGAATTGTTATTTAGTTGGCTAGCTAACCACAACTTCTGATCATAATTCAGTCTTGCTAGTTAACCTCCCAGGTAACAAAATGCAAGTAGGCCACATTTGGCCCGGCGTGGATCCGCCAACTAACATTTCATCGGCCCAGCTGAATAAGTCCAAAACCTATAGTGCTACATGCTAGATGTTTGACAAAGATTGGGAGTGTCCCATTTTAATTACCGAAAAAAGGATGATAGTTAACTAACTGTCCACCATCCACCGTTCAGACACATTAAGTTCAACAATGCACTAAGAGAAAGAATAACCCTGTTTACTCAATGAAGATACTGATTTAAAATCTTCATGTTTTTAAAATTAGCACCAAAGACTTATAAAAGGATAGCTATCAGTTATTGCTTACCAGGCTCACTCTAGGAATAATTTGTCGGCTAGCTGGTAGACCTATCAGAACTATCCAGTGGTCAACTTAAATAAACAGCAACAAAACTTATACATTAAATTATAGACCTAGTTGAAAATTAGACTATCCACAACAAATAAATATGCTAATCTGGATTAATTTCTACCCCTTTAAATAGCTTTAGTGATTTAAAAAAAACTGAACAGTTAGCTAGACATGTAGCCTTTCACATCATTTCCTGTCAAACTAACGTAAATCTCTAATTTATTTGCTCAATGATGAAAAATTCTCAACCCAGTGAAATGAACAATCTTTCTAAAATATTAAAGGATATTTTAAGGTTTACCTTATCAGTATGGCTATTTAACTTGCAGCCAATGTAAACACCTCACAGCTAGACCAATGAGGGTTTGTAGCTGGAGGGGAAGGTATCGCGTGTTCTCCCTTGGCTGGTGTGATTCAAAACCGGAGATGTTAGTTATTTTCCTCTGTTCGTAAGAACAGGGCACAATTATAATTAAGAATGCACTGGTTCCGTTGCCACGGGTTAGATATGAAGGCGCTGCTTCATATCCCGCTTAAAGCTGGCCTGAAACGGATCAGTAGCATTCAGGTTACTCTCCGTTCGTAAACGGGGCTATGTTGTCATCAGAGATATATCAGATCTGTCGCCGGACTGTCAATATTCCAATGGGAGCATCAGAATATTCACAAATACGCGGAACAACACACCCGATCTATCCGTGACTACAGCAAGAAAGCGTAACAGTTACTATGTTTTACTCTCGTGTTAATCGGACTCCATTTTACATGATAATTTAAAATTTGGGTTTAACTATACGTGGAACTTGGGAGTGGTTACACTCGACTCTATCTTGTGCCATTATTCCTCAATATATGCTCCCGGGTTTAGCATTATTGTTAAATCTCAGTTCGGTGAAGAATCCAGAGGGTAGGAGGCTGACCACCATAATACATGCCTTCCATGCCTGGCTTACATGGATAGTGCATAGACAGTTATGAGCCCAGGGCGGTGAAGAATCTATCGGGCTCCTTAAGGCAAATTTGGGGAGAACCGGCGTACAACGCCCATGGGTTCTCTTATGCCAAACAACACCAGAACCGATCCCACCAATCCCTTAGCGGGCAGATCGTGGTCACCTATCTAACTTGAAGACCCCACTAAAGACGTTTACTGTACTAGACCCCTGATCAGTAGGTCCTAGTCATAATTGCCCCCCTGAGTATTTAAACGGAATTTCGGCTGAAAAGAAGATAAAATGGATTAGAGTCATGAAGACCACGCAAGTTAAAATCAGAAGAATTTATTTAACAGGCAGGTAGGTTGTTATCTTTAAATTCAAATCAATTATAAGGTTTAAAAAACATAAATACAGAGTAAAAGAGTTCTTACCAGCCTGTTTAGTTACACACAGAACACAGAGTATGCGCAGTGCGGGAAGTCGATTGCGATCTTCCATGGCTATCTCTACACAGAACACATAGCCTAGTATGTGCACTGAGGGAAGTCGATTACGATCTTCCTTGTGAATCTACACACATCACACAGATTATGTGTAACGTGGGGAAGTCGTTTACAATCTTCCTCGATTGCTTTGTCTCCCTTCCTTTTAAGCCAAATCCCGCGTTTGGTCTAGGCGGCATTACCATAAATTAACCTGGCCGAATCATAAATCTCTAATTCCCGCCCCCACCATTTGGAGGCGGTTGTTAAAACAATTGGTGGGGAAATGGGGAAAAGGAGATGATTACCAGAGAGGACATTCCATTGTGTTAGTTTTTTCCTGAGTTATTGAAACTATGTTTTTTCAAATTCTATTTGGTATGAAACATATTTCATTCAATGGCTTGAATTATTGTGAACATGTACATACCTGTTACGTCCCCTGCCTCTGCTTGCCTGGGTAGTGCAGGTGGAGGTAGTTGCTTAATTACCTAATTGGCTGATTGCCTCCACCTGCCTATGGCCCAATATATAAGCCCAGTAGTATGAGGCAGGGGGGATTTTCTTTTGGGTCTTGTGATTTGTGGAGGTTTTATTTTGGGGTTTGTGATTTGTGTGGAGAGCTTTTGTTTTGTGAACTTTGTGTGTTTTTGTTTGTTATTTAGATTAATAAATGTCTGGGTTTGTTTTTAGATCAGTTTCTGTCGTGTTGTGATCCATCCGGACTTTGTTTGTTGCGGCCAGTCGAGCCAGCCGTAACAAAATTGGGGGCTCGTCCGGGATGCGGGCCCAGTCTTTCTCGGGGAACTCGTACTTCCCCTCCTGGATGCTCTCAAACAGGTTGTTCTGGCAGGCGCGGCAGGTCTCCCCGCGCTCCCAGCCGCAGTCCGTCCCACAGTGGCCCGTGAAGGGGGGGCAGCCGCTCAGCATGATGTACAGGATGACCCCCAGGCTCCACAGGTCGCAGCGCTTGTCGTAGAAGGTGGCCTCGTCCGTGAACACCTCCACCACCTCGGGGGCCATGTACTCCGCCGAGCCGCATGGAGTGGTGAGCTCAGGGGTGGTGATGGGTGTGCAGGCACTTCATACTTCTATTTGGTATGAAACATATTTCATTCAATGGCTTGAATTATTGTGAACATGTACATACCAAACATGCCAAGTGGATGTAATATTATGGTGCAGTTGTCATGAAAATACCCTTCGGTTTAACCATTGTACACGCAATCCATGTTATTATTACATAAGGCATAATACAATAATACAATGAACACATGTGCATGGTTTGTAAGGTTTTCCGGAATTTGTAAATAAGATATACAGATGGTTTATAGTCCAGATCCAGAAAAGAAATACAAAGTGTAATGTCAGAGGGGTCCATATGTGGGCAGTGTGGTACTGTCCCATGTAGTGCCCCCACCAGGTGCCGGTCGCTTCACCCTTTACGACCCCAAAACACCCACACCCACAACCACAGACAAAGAGACTAGTTCCCCTTATCTTGGTTGTGTCCAGGTGGTAACATTCCAGAGAGCCAAATGGCCTGCCCATTCAGAGGAAGTCCGAGTGACTTATTGTTTTACCACAAGGCTCTCGGGTCCTTTGAAGTACACGCTGCGTCCCAGCATGCTGGCTCGTTCAAATGTCAGCCTTTTCTGGGTCCCAGTTTAATTTCCCTCTTACACCAAAATGGTCTCTTCTTTTGCTTATTGGGAAAACCAAAACCAGAGTTCAAGCTGGTTATCAGGAATCCATTAGGATAGCAAAGTAATCTGCAAAACTGGCCAGTGAACACATGAGCGAACTCATACAGTCAACCATACATAGAAGCTTTGTAAAAATATTTTTACTTTGGAACAAAATGTTGTGCTAGTCTGTTTTCTTAAATGCAAATGACATGACACAACTTTGAGAACAGATGACTCCATTCAAGGCTTGTCTTGTTATTCAGCATCTTAACTGGATTAAGGAATTTTAAAACAGCACATTAATTTATTCCCTGTAATTATTGATGGTTCACTTATTCACTTATTGGCTATCACCCATAATCGTTCCAAATCAATGAAAATTTATCCAGGCCAGGTATGTCAAAGCCAGAAGTGGCTCACATACCCCTTGCCATACCATGCTACCATCCTCAGAACTGAGCAAAGTGGAGCATTAGTCAATAAAACTTGTGCAAACTCAGCATGTAAATGGGGTTACCAGCTAGCTTTTCCATAAGTATACAGCTAGCTAATATAATGTTACAGTGAAGCTAAATGCTTCTATAAAAAATTTGACTGCCTTATTTATTACTTTAACTTGCAGAAACATTAGAAACCAAATTAGAAATGTATTTGTCACAAGTCACTTTTCTTCCATAAAATACTGTAGAAAGCCCGCTACTGGATGCAATGTCACAGTTCACCAGTAGACTTGAAAGCTTTTTAGGAGTGCACTCCGCAGGTTCACATTACTGCTGTGCGTTTACTGGTTTACCATGATCCTTCACATTTAGGTACCAAGTGCACATGCTCTGGTGGCAAAAAGCCCCATAGTCAAACATGGCAGCCTCTATGAATTGGCTTCATGCATCAATGAGCAGGAATCCATGGAACCGGTAAGTGGAAGCTGTCTCCAGGTTCTTGTATATCTCGATGGTTGTATGTTTTTCAAACGCCTGAAAAGTCAAGAAAAAGAACACCACTTCCGAATAATAACCCACCAGCTCAAGCGACCAAAAATATATTACAAAAACATTCAGAGGATCAAAAGAAGATATTCATACAAAAAAGAAGGTGGCCATCTTACAACAATAAATATCAGTTACGGTTTCTCAAGGTAAAGAAAGCTCAAAGAAGAAAAGAATCTTCTAAATGACACGGATGTGGCAAAATATCTTTTGGATTGGGAAATTTCTTCAAAATTAAAGAGATTGGCTGTCCGTTGTTATTTGCTTTGTATCACTGCTGCAAAGACATTTTTTCCATTTTTCCACATTTTCTGGCTATAGCTAACATTACTGGAACTTGTAACTCAGAAGGTTTACATGCATCATTCGACTTATAACTTCCCACCCAAACTGGTGCATCGAATAGTGGCTGTAAATGGCTCCAATTATTTGGAAAATGATTGCATATAGCTTTTCATTCATTCATTCATTCATTTATTATTGTAATATACCATGGATAAGCCTATGATTTATATTAATTGAACACACGTCAGCACTGATGTTATTTGCTGCAACAAACAAGCTCCTAATGGTCTTTTGTCTGCACGATAATATCTGCATTGGGAAAGAAAATACCTTCCATAAATTACTCTGAGCCACTTGAGTATATTTCATGGATATGTTACAGTACAGATTTTCTGTGGTATTGGCTATAAACAGCCTATTAGACAGGCCAAGCATTCCAAGCATCCAAATTATGTCCACATGAAAAGATGGATTCTCCTTGCAAACTTCATGATGAAAAATTTATTGGATTATTGTCAAAGAAAATTAAACACACAATGCACTCCTGGTCTAACACCCCAACGCCAACTTTGCCACTTTATTTGGGGGTGTAGCTTCATTTTGAACTGGACTCTAGGATTTAGAGTATGAAAATGAACTGTTGTGGCCACAGATGTTGCCAAATCTACCAAAACTGAAAAACAAAATATTATAAATTTAAATAAAATTATATAGTACGACAATATTGTCATTGATCATCATCATCATCTTTTCATCTTAATAGTAAGTAAATAAATACTTATTAAGATAAAAGTGCAATTATAGTTATTGCATCCAAGCAGTCATTGTATAATTTGATGATTTGATGTTAAAACATTATGTCACAGATGCTCAGCCAAACAAAGTTCAACAGTGAAGTTCACCTCATTTAGAGAAGAAATATGGTGTTCTCTCCTTTTTTTACAACTAATGAGTAAGTGATCTTCAAAAGGTTAATCTTCCTTAAGTGTGTCTTAATGCTGCTGACAGATGGAATTTAATTGGCCGTAATCACTGGAAATGGAAGCAATTAAAGTAACATGCTTCATTGCAACCAGTTTTATTTAATTTAAATATTGCATACACTGTTCCTAATAATGTTGTTTTCAAGATTGTAATTATTACACTGGAAATTAATCATTAAGTGTGTGTGTGTGCGTGCAGGTGTGTGTGTGTTTGTGTATGTGTGTGCTGGCGTGAGTGTGTGTATGCAGAAATATTTAAATACAACTCATTCCTCTAGTTCCTGTACAAGACTAAACTCCACTCCAAAGACAAACTACACAATCTAATAATATTGCTAATATTCCCTAACATAATGATACAATATTTCAGGGTTTTGGAAATCACTATTTATTTTAAAACAGAAACACATGAACAACTGAATTTCATTTCAATTATCATATCAAAAGCACATATAGTATAATGAGGATCTTTGATTGGATGAAGAAGCAGAAAAGGCACAGGTGTGCCTAGAAATCACATGGGAGAACGTAAAAAAGAGCAGCAGGATATTTTTAATTGCTTGAAGGTTACTTAAAGTACAAAGTAAGAGTTTTGTTTTGTTCTTTGCCCTTTTACTCATTACGACCACACTTTGTAATAGCCACGCATTGCAAACCTCTATTTTCACCCAGCCCTTAATTCATTATACCGACACCTGTCAGAAAATGCACACCAAATTTCCGACCAAATTAAACTTCTAACACTTCCCTATAAAAGCTGGTAAAGGTGATTTGGCCATTCTACATGCACAGATGCACAGAGTCAGGGAGTCATTCATTCCGTGAAGTGCTGATCAGCCTTGACCATGTGTGGAGTGGTAAACCCAGATTGCTGCAAACTATAAAGATTCTTTGATGGAACAGCACGCTTTATAAACTGTTAAAATAAAGCTTGTTTGATGCCATGTCTGTTATTTTGGAATCTGTTATTAGGTAAAGCAACACAATTATCTTTAGTTTTCTGAAAGCTATTTTAAGATCCAGTTCTCATAAAGCAAGCCATGAAGCAGAAGTTAAGGCAATAATACAGCAATAAAAGAGAATATAATTTTGGGTTGTGAGTGCTAAGTGAATTTAATTAAGGTTGCATGGCACTTTACTTCCACTTAAAAAGCCCCACACAAAGTGCCCATACACTACACCAAGGGGCATCAGTTTTTCTAGGACAGTTTTCTCACATGCAACTCAGTCATATCTCGGCAAAGGCCAATAGAACATTCTTGTCTGTCAATTACCACATTGCCCCAGCAATCTACATTCATTGCCACTAATTTAACACAGTAATGTTTTCACACCATCAAGTGTTGATTTCAGTTTATAGAATAGACATGCAGCAGACATTTTATTGCGCAGTTGCACAGTAACATTTTCTTTCCAAAGCAATGGGAAGTTGACATAAAAATGCAACTACACTACCTACACAAAATAGTGAACAAAATATTAATCATAACAATGCAATTGTAGTGATAAGCTAAAACATCTGAACACAAAATTATAATCATTTTAAAAAACGCAAGGGTGAATCTTTGTGATTATGATCAAATTTTGTTATGGTCTGTTGTTTAACAGTCTCTTCTGTCATTCTTTGGCACAAACTTGTCCATAGGAAGAGCCACATCTTACTTCAATAGAATGAGCTTGCATCGTTTTGCCTTCTGTGAAACATCTGGAATGATTTTTCAAACAGAGGGTCAGTGTATTGCTTTATTTGTGTGACAATATTTTGTAATCAGCTAGTTTGGAGGTACAGAACTTGTCTGGAATTCAGCAGTAGATTTCTGTAGCTTTACAACTGAGCCAGAATCTATTGTGCTCCTTAGAAGTGCCATGTAAACAGCTTGGACAATGCTTGAAAATCATTCTGATTACCACCACGAATGTGTCAACTAGTGGGAAATTGCTAGCCCAAACGAGACTTCTGAGCGTCACAACGTGAGCAATACATGTTAAATAAACTACATTTGGCATCAGACACTTGAGGGTTTCATTGTATGCTTTCAACTTGCATTATCTGAGACAAATGCTGTTAAATTGTTTAAATGGACCTCAAAGTTTGGGTATTGTTTGATGCTCTCTGTGGCTGAGCAGTAACTTATAGCATCAAGGTAAACAGTGTTGGCAAGTTATTCTTGCCAAAACAGATTTTCCTTGGAGAACAAATAAAACATGTAAAATGTAATTGCCTGTGCCATCTGTAGACTCCTCTGTGACCATGGTTGCTGATTTCATTATGTGAGTCCGCAGCCGATAGCCCTTACTTCTGAGAAAGTTATTTTGGTGGAATATACCTGCCATTTCTTTCACGCCCATTTAAAAATGCATGTAATTTAACCCCTTACCGCACATGCCAAATCTGACAATCCTTGCCCATTTAAGCTTAATAACTTCAGATGTGACACCTGAAACACAGAGACTTGAAAAATGGCTTAAATGAAGCAAGACATTTGTGCCATTTACAATACTAGCTTAGATTTTATATATTCATAATTTTGGAAGAAATAAAGTGCCACAAATGCAATTGTCTAGGAAAAAAATCAAAAACGAATTTGCACTTTTTTAGTTTGCAATAGAATACTGAGAGATTGCATATACAGCAGGTTAAACTATACATGTCCTGGATCAAAAACATCTTGAACACAAGTTCATAAAATATAAGAGTGGATATGTACAACTACTATAGATCTATGAAGTAAGAACTAAGCAGTGTACCCAGCATCTCCAAATCTATCCAAAATGTCTAAATTGTGCATTGCTGTAAATCACAACATTCACGTATTTCACTACAAATCAACTGTTTTGACTCAAGAAACTCACTGTTGCACCATTTTCAAGTGGGAATTACAAGCTCTCCATCAGTACAGTGGTCTAAAATATCTAGGGGTCCAGAAACATATCCAAAATCTCTCCAAAAATGAATAAAATGCTTTTAGTCCATTATAAAGCATATAAATGAGCCCTTTATGAAGGTTTAAGATGAAACATTGATATCAGATTAAAAAATAATTCAAAAACATTGTCACACAATGCAGTACATTAAGTCTCATATGTATTTCTAAATTCCAAAGTATGTAGTGTTTTCTTGTATGGGGATGGGATGACGAGAACAATTTTCAACCGTCCACCACGTTTTGGTAATGTTCCAACTCTCACGTCATCACTGTTGCATGCACCACAAAAACTACTAAACTACTAACGAATGCTGACATTACAGTGTGAAATATCCTCATAAAATAAAATAAAACTAACCTATTTAACCCTCTGGGGTCGAGAGCTCCGCCGGCGGAGCTCGACAAGATGAAATAAACTTTCGTTACTATTTGGATGATTAACTTCACGTGCTGTTATCATACAGACGCAACAAAAACATTGACAGAAACCTTAGAATCGCGACTTTCCAATGCGCCCATTGGCAAATAATATAAATTGTTTTAAATGTTCCAAATTTGATTAATTAGATCATGTATGCTTCACTAAACTTTACTCATTACTATGTGAATTTCGCTCAGTAGGAAGTCCGCCCAAATCGCATTCACATGTTAACAACATTATAATTACTCTCCATAGAAGGAGACTAAAGGAGGGGCGATGCGAGATCCATGTGAGAAATGTCAAGTTTGCCAAAGCGGGATAGAATGTCACAGAGTGTCGCCTAATTCACTTCTTTTGAGGTGAACATTTCGTTTTTAATTTTGGAAAATGGTCCGTCCCGAAGCCGACACTGATGAAGAGCGGTGTCATTTCGAACAGCGAACTGATCCAGCTGAGGCTCTCTGCGTCTGGTTGTGTTAGAAGTATCAGGTAGACTGTATGTTTTTCGATCATATTTATAATAAATAGCTCATGCCTGGCGTGTAGTGGCGTGGCTAGGATTCTAAAACTGATGTCCTTGCACAATCGATATTAGCATACTCTAAGTAAGTTCGGGAAATAGCAATAAAATAACCACTTAGCTAAACAGACCTAGCCTAGTTCAGATTGAGGCATTGTTATTGATGAGTTGCGTGTAGTTTAGTTGGAATATCAGTGTTTATTTAGTTAAGCTAATGTTTTTTCGTTGATAGCTTGTATTATTTGCAAATGTGTGCTGTATTACATTCTCTGTGTGTTTGTAGGAATATTCACTAATATGCGCGCTTGTAAATTCCCACACTACGAATGATTCTAACCATTGCTTCTCAAAATTATAGGCTACCTCTCTGCGTCTGGTTGTGTTTGTTTGGTTCTTTGTTTGTATATGATGTCACATTTCATAAATTTTGTTTTCATTAGTTAGTGGTTTGTCCCTTTTTTGTAAAGCACATTTAATTTTCACCTGTTGAAGGAAATGTGCTATATAAATAAAGTTTGATTTGATTTCACATTTCCTAACAATTTTGTTTTTATTATATTTGCAGAGATGTTGATCAGGAAACACGGCCTAGTTCACCACTAGCTAAGAGGCCAGGCAGACGGTGCAAGAGTACACCAGTCTCATCTCATCTTCCATGCAGTTTACTTCAATAAATGTTCTAAAATCAAAAGTTGTCTTTGTTTCTGTCTTCTAAATGGCTCACTGAGTCTTTGTCTTAGTGGTGGGGAGGCATGCGGCCAGGTGTGAATAGCCTACTTAGCTGGCAGGTATTCCTACCCAATGCATATTCATTACAGAAAGGCCATTTGCCCTCCCATTCTCACCTGGTGTTGAAAAATAGTAGTCACAACACTAACTTTTAGCAATTTATTTTATATTTCTCATTGGATTTGCTAAAATATTTTATCATCTTTTGATACCCAAGACCTTGAAGAACACATTCCAGTGACCAAAAGTCTTATTCACAATTGTTTAGTGTGTTTTATTACAACATTCCTGTGCATGTTCAAAACTACTGTTTACAGTTTGTGTGTTTTTAGAGCAGTTTACAATCCACACATTATTATGACCTACTTACTGCTGCCATATTGTTGTAGCTGAGTTTGTGCTGAAAACAAAGATATGAAACACTTTGGAATCACTGTATATAAAGTTGATGAAATTTACACAAATGTCAGAGCATCGCACAATCACCAGTGTGCCTCATTTTACCCTTAGACCCCAGAGTGTTAAAGACACTCAATTTCAAAAATAGCATATATAACCAAAATATTTTGAGCAGTAATACTTACAAAGTAATGATGAAATCTTATCTGTGTTCAGTACACAGAGACAGAGACAGTAAATCAATGAGTTTCTGTCTTACTGCAGAAAACAATGTCAACTAGGTGTCTATCAGCAAACAAATGGCTTAGCTATGCTCAGAACTCAATAATAATAGTATTTTCCAAGAAATCATAAAAAATCATTCACAACGTTTCGTCAGGTGCAATGTCTTTTACTGCTACCACAGAGTGAATGTTTAAGTGAGTGCGATGGTGAGAAAACTTTTGGTTACGCTGAGATATAAAACGCTATTCCAAATCCAAAATTAGACATGTTATACAGCGTTAGAAAGCTTATACTCTCACCTACTGAATTAATTGTCAATCAAGACAGGCTGTACTGAAAAGGGCGACAACGCTGTTAACAACGTGTGGTATTACGCACAGCTATTTTGGAAGGTACCCAGGCATCACAAATGCGCGTATATTTCATAAACGGATTGCCCAAGACAATATGACCACTCAGTCAGAGTGACATCTCTATGCATAAAACCAATGGTAAGGTTGTATATTTAGTCCCAGATATTGACTGTACAGTGACATGGTAACTTTGTCTTGTTTATTATGCGACCGCAGCTAGCTCTGTCCACAAAAAGTGTCCCACCCCATAGCAGCCACAGTTTTCACTCCAGGAGGCTGAAATTTGGCATGGACGTTGGTCATGACCGAAGGTAGGGCTGAGTAACTTTCAAGGCTGATTGATCCAGAGGGGGCGTGGCGATGGGTGTGACCAATCACAAAAAGGTGCATAACTTCAGAATGGATTCACAGATTTGCACAAGATTTTGTGGAAAGGTTGGTCATGAGCCAAAGAAGAGGTCACATGTTTGTGTGAGGGTGTTTGAGGGGGTGTGGCGATGGGCGTGGCCTATCACAAAAAGGTGCATAACTCCTGAATGGATTCACAGATTTGCACAAGATTTTGTGGAAAGGTTGGTCATGAGCCAAAGAAGAGGTCACATGTTTGTGTGAGGGTGTGTGAGGGGGCATGGCGATGGGCGTGGCCTATCACATAAAGGTGCATAACTCCCGAATGGATTCACAGATTTGCACAAGATTTTGTGGAAAGGTTGGTCATGAGCCAAAGAAGAGGTCACGTGTTTGTTTGAGGGTGTGTGAGGGGGCGTGGTGATGGGCGTGGCCTATCACAAAAAGGTGCATAACTCCCGAATGGATTCACAGATTTGCACAAGATTTTGTGGAAAGGTTGGTCATGAGCCAACGGAGAGGTCACGTGTTTGTGTGAGGGTGTGTGAGGGGGCGTGGCGATGGGCGTGGCCTATCACAAAAAGGCGCATAACTCCCGAATGGATTCACAGATTTGCACAAGATTTTGTAGAAAGGTTGGTCATGAACCAAAGAAGAGGTCACATGTTTGTGTGAGGGTGTGTCCGTGGATGCATGCACACATGGATGCATGTGCATGTGCGGTCGCAGTTATTGCGGATTCGTGCTTGTTTTGTTATTCAGTGAGCAGCGTTTTCACTGCTTTGAGTGGTGAAATAATATTTTTATGAATGCCCAGATAGACAATATTGTCCATTATGTCATGGGTGGGGGGTGTAGTTGCAGATGAGACTGCAGGGAGTTGGTGCCTGTGTTAAATGAACGGCCAGAGCAACAATAGTGGTGAGCTGCGAAACTCCGTATTCGGCATAGTTGTCGTGTGTCGTCTACTAATGAAACTAAAACAAAGTGTTTATGTTTTTCCCACAGTGCGCAGGAACTACCGGCGTGGGCTATGCATGGCAAATTGTGGTCATTCACTCACTTGCTCATGGATGACCTTTGAGGGACGTTTAGTGGAATGCATGCGCAGGTGGTGCCAGCAAAAATGTGTCTACGAAAGTGAGTTGTGCCGTGGGTCTGGACGGTTATGTGCTTGTTTACTCATACTTTGTTGCAGTAGCACTGAATGTCTGAGTTCAGCAATCTCGGCACGCCGGCATCCTGACCACTAGGGACTTTGCACTAAGAGGTTAAGATTTTCAGCTTTTAAGTGGAATGTTTGCACTCACAAATGAACCCATCAAAACCCAGATGACATCTGCCTGCTGCTCAAAAATGACATCAAATTATTTTTTTTGTAGGTCAATAAATTTTGTCCCTGTAGTGTTCAGCCTATTCTTGTGTTCTACCCCCTGCCTGACCAGGGCACTCTGATTGATGCTTTTTTTGTACATGTCAATCTATTGTTGTTTTTTGTGCCTGTATGCATTTGTTGTAAATTGCAAAAACTAAATTGAGTCCACCAGCATGTAGTGTACCAGGAGGGTTGCACCTGATCAGTCAAAGACAGTCACAATTGATAAATATAATTATTCAGGTGATTGTAACAATACAATGTCTACATAACCCCACATGGATATACAGTTGAGCCCAAAGGTTTACATACTTCTAAACTAAAGACATTCAAACTTAATTTTTCATAACTCCACACATTTCATGTTACCATACATTTCCTGTGTTAAGTCAATTAGGGTATCTATTTTATTTCCACAAGAGGTAATTTCAAAGTAGTAGCTAAAAGACCTATTTATTTCAGCTTTTATGTACTATATCAGATTTTCAGTGGGTCAAAAGTTTACATACACTTTGTTAGTATTTGATGACATTGCCTTTTAATTGCTTAACTTGAATCAAATGCTTGGGGTAGCCTTCCACATGCTTCTCACAATACCTTGCTGGCATTTTTGCCCATTCCCCCTGACAAAACTGGTGTAACTCAGTCAGGTTTGTAAGCCTCCTTGCTCGGACATGCTTTTTCAGTTCAGTCCACAAATTTTCTATGGGATTCAGATCAGGGCTTTGTGATGGCCAGTCCAATACTTTCACTTTGTTGTCTTTAAGCCATTTTTTTACAACTTTGGTGGTATGCTTAGGATCACTGTCCTGCTGGAAGACCCAGTTGCGACCAAGTTTTAACATTCTAGCTGATGTCTTGAGGTGTTGCTTCAGTATTTCTAGATCATTCTCCTTCCTCGTTATGCCATCTATTTTCTGAAGTGCACCAGTCCCTTCTCCAGAAAAACACCCCCACAACATGATGCTGCCACCCCCATGCTTCACAATTGGAATGGTTTTCTCCAGATTAAAAGCCTCACCCTTTTTCTTCTATGCATAACGCTTATCATTATGACCAAACAGTCACATTTTTGTTTCATCTGACCAGAGAACACTCTTCCAAAATGATCAAATAAAAATGAGTTCAAGGTAAAGATTTTTTTTTTTCACTCTGAACAATGGTATCACAATAACATTATATAATTTCTCATAGGAAACAATTTATAATAAATAACCTTAATTTTATCCAGCATTTTTGTTCATATTAATTGAGGGTGTCATTAGAGAGCACTGTATATACACATTATGATACAAGTAATAGTTTTAATCTCTGAATCATGGCTATTATAAATACTTAATAGCTGAACATTTGAATAGAAAATTCTCCAAAAATGAACAAATGTATTTGATTTACTGATACAACAGAATAAACATTTATTCTTACTTAGAAATGATGGCCGTGAGGCTCAAACAGCATGGTTAATTGTGCATGTTTCCCCCCTTAATTTAGAACCTCTAATTGTGCCTCTTGAGTCATCACTGTGCCATATGCACTCCTCAGAAAGAGCACAGCAACTGAGCACTCCTCTGATGCACTTGCCTCTGACTGTTTTACAAACTAATGCTATATGCTATAGTCACATAATGCTATAGAAGAAAGCAGCAAAAGCAATCACAAGACCCCTGTCATGTGAATGGGAGGGGATAATGCAGCAGTAAACATTCAGAATCCTGACTGGCATAAAACCCAACGTATCAATGACAGGAAATGAAGCCTGATCCCTGTTCCAGTCCTCTCTTCCCTAACACGCTCCCTTCTTTTCCCTACAATGGTGTGAGCCCTTGTGAGTGATGTATTACATGACGTATACGCAAGGGAGCCCTTTGTGAGTGAGGGGAGCGATCGAGCGGAGGGGCAGGAGGTTTGAATTGAAACACCTTCATCCATACTTCAACATTACTCACCAGTGAAGAGGAAGTTTCAGTGGCCATGGAGCTGCATGCATAACATTGCCTTGAACAATTTGAGGAAAACATTAATATTTGCTTGCCAGCTAGCCAATCAGACATGTAAAAACCATATAAGATAAAGTTAGCAGTACTACATGAAAATCAAAGCATGAAGACAATCCAGCATTCACCTAGCTAACATTACATTGTTATTTCACTTGCCCAGAAAATCTTTTACCCTGACTGCACAGGACCAATGTAGATGTGATGTTGTGCTCTGTCTGTAGGAGGTAGTCGCATTTACTCGCTTAATCGCTTCATCACGGAAAGAAAGATCATGCTTTTTTAACTTTCATTTAACAGAATATTGTTAGAAGTAGAGCATGCTCAAATTGCATTACTAAAATAAAACAAGGTTACGAGGGTCCCTTTTTAAATGTAAGGCTTGATAAATGTATCACGGTCAATGACTTAATGTACAATGCGACTACCATAGCCATTCCAAGTTTGTACATGTGAAATTCATTCCTCTACCACCTTCCAAAGGAACAGAGAAATGTGATAACCTTAGTGGGAAATATTTCCAAAAAAACATTTCTGAGCAAGCTAAGTAAAAATTTGTTTCGTAAGTTATTTTTGGGTATAAGGCTTTATTTTAATTTACAATAAATCTAATCATACATCATTTACAAAGTTATCTGTCCTTGAAAATTTGTATAAGGTTGTCGGAGTATATTCTAACAGCAATTAAAAATGAGTTAACATTAAAAATATGGTGTCCCAGTTGTTACAGCTGCCTCTGAGTTGCTATATCAAACAATGTGCTTTCTTGCTGCTATATGTTTACAGAATGCCATCCAGAGAAAACAAGACGGTTGGTTGTTACCCATGGAGTGGGCTTTACATTGGGAGATTAGAGACACTAGCTGGTGTTAAAAACAATCTACTGTACACATAGTGCCCTTTTGGGGGGACCTTTGACAAACAATTGTGTTTAATATTTATTAAAGTGTTTAATGTTAAATGTGTTCAGCTAATTTTCTTACTGCATTGACATAGCCTTATCTTCGGGATGCTCCAGCATGATTAATAGAAAAGAAACAGTAACCTGGTCATAGGCATTTATGATAAGCACCAGATTGGTAAGTGCGGTAGGCTCTTTGCTTTATTAAAGCTTACCTGGTTGTTAAGAAACAAAAAAAAAAAAAACTGCATTCCTCCTCAATTGATGTTGCCACGACTCATTTCACACTAAGTTGCGAAGTTACTTGTGCGTCAATGTTTACACACAGTCTTTTTCCATGCTTCATAATCTTAAAATGTGACTGCTCTCACGATTCCATTGGAAATGTTTCCTTGATTAGCATTAATTTGTGCAGGAAGAAACCTGTGTACGCACATTTTCATTTATTGCTACAGTTATTCTGCACCTCATACCAACTAGGTAGTATGAATGGACTGTGTGCACTTTGGTTTTAATTGTTTCCAACTCGATTAAGTTATGAACGCAACTGAAATGGCCAATGACTAACTGAAAAAGCTGAATTAAGTAAAATTTCATCGTGCTAGGTTAAATATTTTCTATGTAAATGAGCACAATCCAAAAACTGTTAACTCTCCCAACATTGTGAGGTTCACTGATCATAGAACATCGTGAGTCAATGTTATCAAAAAGTGCCCTCACCCCTGCCATGTAAATAACGCGATAACACAGTACAGACAAAGTTTGGGCATCCGCCACTGTGGCGTGTGAGCCTCACAAATTTACCAGCCACTTTTTGCAAAAAAGACCCCCCTACATGGGTGGAGACCTCAACCCCCCAATGTTCAACCCAAAGTTACGCCCTTGCAGTAGAAACATGTAGTTTACATGAGCTCTGGAATAATTTGTGAAGGACATTGTGCTGCTCGACACTTTCTACCAGGTGAACAAATATTTTATACATTGAATAACTATGTGATTACAAAGTGGGGGCTGGACTGGGGCAATTGCAAGAGAATAATAAGCGATGAGGCCGTGAACGTCTCAGGCAGGAACAGCAGAGCTGCAAAAAGAAACAAGGCAGCTGGCAAGAACATTGTGTTTGGAATCACTGCTTCATTCACGATGAGGCATTGGCAGCCAAAGGACTAATATTGTGGTTTATGATTTCTGATGATAATAGCTACTGCACTAAGGCCAGGCCTACTTGTTTTTATAATAGGCTTACTTGTAGTACTGCACTTACTGAGAAAGCAAACTTCTAATTACTACTAAATGAGAGAACTTATTTTTTGGATAATATATATTTTAATAACATGTACTTTGAGGAAGGCCATTATTTGACTTTTTTGACCACATCGGGATCGGCAGTTATGCCGCCGATGTGCCCCGATTTTTTAATAAGTATAATAAACAAAAAAACAATGATTATTTATCTGTACTTGTCTGTTCGAACGTTGTAATTGCTATTTACTAGAATTATCCAGTAGAGGGAACTCTAATACAAGTGTGAACTGCTGCAGCTGACGCGCTACTTCTCTAATAAGACGTTTGTCACTCGTGCCTCATCCAATATTCTCCAGTGCAAGACTTGTCTGCACAGATTCGTTTGCCGCAATAAAGGTATGTATATTTAGTGAAAGTTTTTAATTAAATGCATTTATACGACCACTATGTTTATCAATCCTCATTATCAAGCGAGCGAGCTAGCTAACATATTTGGTTCACTTTAGCAAGCTAGCTGGCTAGCAAGCCTTTATGAAGTGGCAGTGAGCACATAAGCAGTGTAGGATCTACATTTCCAGAGGACATCGCTGTATTCTCAAATAAATAACCAGCCAAAATGAAATGGTGATTGAATGTATCACATTTGTTTTTTTATCTGAGATAATGATATTAGCTACTTTATGACGCTGTGTAAATAGCCAACGCGTGATTGCAAGCAAGTGTGTCATCTAGTCACGCGTCATCGTAGCAAGCTAACCAGACTGTAAAAAACGCAGATAAAACAGTTCTAACATGGATCATTTTAAGCCATGTTATCTAGCTTTGTCGTGATAACATGAGAGAAGGATTGCTGTTGGAGAAGTGAATCAACCAACAGTTAGCGTGGGTAACCAGCACGAAAGCGCATTGTAGTTTTTTTCACGTATTTCATCCAGTCAATTTAATTTCATCTAACGTTACACTTGATTCACTCTTTAGCTCTGCTAGATAATGTCTTACTCTTTGAGATCATGTAGTAGAAATAAAATAAGAAAATATAATTCATTTAACTTCTACGTTGTAATTGCTATTTACTAGAATTATCCAGTAGAGGGAACTCTAATACAAGTGTGAACTGCTGCAGCTGACGCGCTACTTCTCTAATAAGACGTTTGTCACTCGTGCCTCATCCAATATTCTCCAGTGCAAGACTTGTCTGCACAGATTCGTTTGCCGCAATAAAGGTATGTATATTTAGTGAAAGTTTTTAATTAAATGCATTTATACGACCACTATGTTTATCAATCCTCATTATCAAGCGAGCGAGCTAGCTAACATATTTGGTTCACTTTAGCAAGCTAGCTGGCTAGCAAGCCTTTATGAAGTGGCAGTGAGCACATAAGCAGTGTAGGATCTACATTTCCAGAGGACATCGCTGTATTCTCAAATAAATAACCAGCCAAAATGAAATGGTGATTGAATGTATCACATTTGTTTTTTTATCTGAGATAATGACCCAAAAATCTGGCATCGGTCGGGCTCTCGTTTGGATATCTCCACTCATTAGGAGTGAATTGTTCTGATAAAATTAATTACAATGACACTGAATTCATTGAGAAAATGGACTCGCTGTTAATATTAATGATGAACTTAAAATGGGCCTCAGAAAATGGGCCTCAGAAAAAACTTTGAAAACCACGGCTCTACATACAGGAGACACACATCAGCCAGGAGAATCAATCCAAAAAGGGCCTGTATATTGAAAATGAGAGAGGAGAGAAAGTGAGAGAAAAAGCTGAGGAGAGATAGAGCTGAGGCAGTGAACCATAGTATTCCAAACCACAACCTGTACGTAGGCTGTGTGATTCGGAGTTTGACCGCGACTTCAGGATGCCTGTCTTTTAAACACTCTGTTCTCTCCCCTATATGCACACGTCATAATGAATACTGACAGCTCAATTTTCTTGCAAGGGGGTGTGCTCCAAAACCACACACCCCCTTGTCCCAGGGGCATGGAAAAAAAACACGGCAGGGAACACTGGCCCACCCACCCCCGCTTCCCCCGAGCAGTGCCAAAACAGTTGGCTCTGGAATCCGTTTGACCTTGGTCTAATTGCCTGTGAGGCGGTTTAATTTAATCAGCTCCTATGGTGAGGAGTTGTTTATTGTTAGCAGAATGTGGCTGTGTGCATGCTCTCTGTTTTGGTTAGGGGTACGTACCATGGAATGTACATTTTTTTGTTCATATAAAAGGCTCCGACTCAGCCATCCCGGAAGCTGGCTCAACACCTAAGACTAGATGACTGCATAAATCACAGCACAAAAGCAAAGCAAAATATGATAATCTGTATTAATGACCGCTCATTAGGCCATTTTTCCCAATATAATGTTCTTTGTGAAAGACCAAGACAGAAAGAAGTTTTAAAGTAATATTCTCCATTGATGCAAGCACTCCAAATAAACACAATCAGAAATATTTTTTTTTAACAATGAGGGGGAAAAAGCAAAAATCATGTTCCTACACAAAATAAATACTTCACATAGGCATGTGGCTACTTTTTAGCCATTAGAGAAAACAATAGATTATCTGCCACTAACAAAAGTAAATCCCAGCAATTTATTGCTGTTAGATGTCACAGGACATTGTCTTGGTGAAATTAAATGAAATTATCACGAGATTGGGATGGCAGGTATGCCATCCCGCCAAGTTACGTCTTGGTGTGGGCATGCCCCATACCTATACAGCACCGAGAGTTTGGCACTTTTCAGGGTTCCCCACAGAAATAACCACAACAGCCACAGACACTCAGCCCTTAAAAACATTAAATTCTGTACATTCTGACCCCATTTCAACAGACAGATTTCATAAACAACTTCACATGTCCACACAATAAAGCCCCAAACTAAGGGGATTTAGCGTTTTCTTCTTCTTCTTCTTCTTCTTCTTCTTCTTCTTTTTCCTGCCGCCTATCCCACTAATAACATGTCTCCCCATTGGACATTTTACAGACACCCACCAAATCTTCACCTACACGACCCAATGAAAAACTCGCATACACACGCAAAATACCCATACCTTTTTACTCTGAAACATTTTCTAGCTAGTCCGCCTGTGGCCTAGTGGGTAAGGTTATGTAACCCGAATATTTGGAAGAGGCTGTTCTCCAAGTCTCGGTCGAGGCGAAGGTGTAATGAACTGGGCTACAGTGAGTATCGTTAGGTATAACATTTAATGGAAGTAGCCAACATGGCAGGAGCAGTAGCACATCAGCATGTTACAAGCACAATCCTCCTTCCCAAAACTAACCATACCAAGATGTGTTCCCTAATTAAGGTACCAGGGGGAACACAAGAGGGGGAACTTAAATATTTAATGAAGACTGAATACAATATACGTATAAATGGAAATGTATAGACTTAAGAGTTCAATGTAAATAGTTCATTACATTACATTATAGGCATTTAGCAGACGCTCTTATGCAGAGCGACGTACAACAAGTGCATAGGTTTCATGATGTAGAGGCGCAAAAGAAACACTAGAGTGAAGTAAGGATCGTAGTGCCAGAAGTGACCACATCGATCAGGACTCCAACCCTGTAGAGTAAGCTTGTTCAGCAAGCAAGAATCCTACCAAGTACAAACTAGCACTGGAATCACACCTAATCATACAAAAACAATCCTGCCAGATACACTAACATAATCAAATTATCCTAGCTAGGTACAGTGAGCTGAACTATAGGCTAGGGAGGGGTGGGGAGAGGTGCAGCCTGAAGAGATGAGTCTTCAGTCTGCGTTTGAAAGTGGTGAGATTCTCTGCTGTTCTGACCGCCACGGGGAGGTCATTCCACCAGCGAGGGACCAGGACAGACAGCAGACGGGAGCGGGAAGTACAGACGCGAAGAGGGGGAGGTGCCAAGCGTCCAGAGGTGGCTGAACTTGATATTCAGCCTGTGTGTGTGTTTTATGTTATATTGTTTTGCATGTAAATTTATTCTACATTAATTTTAACATTTTAATAGTTTTCTTATTAGGGGTCAAAGCAACAAGTTATGTCACAATATGGCCAAATCATGATCAAAACTGCTAATAATGAGAAAACCTGCTTGATGTAAATTAATTAAACATGGTGAGTGAATTACAGCTAAATCAAGTCTCCAGCCTTAAAATTTTATCCCAGTCCAACCACATGCTACAGAGATCCAAATATTTTTTTAAAATGTACTACAAATCACAGTTCCTTTGCAGAGATGTCAAACTTCCTACAAAGACAAAAGGCCCCATTAGGAACACACAGACAGGTGACAAATTAAAGGAAAAACCAACATAAAGTATCTTAAGGTGCACCCAGAACAGGCATTGGCATTTTTTTTTTAAATTTACATTTACTCATCGAGTTTTACTAGAAACCACTTAAAACGATTGTTTTCCGACAAAAACTTACTAATTTGCATTTGGTATATTGCCTCATCTCACATACCTTTATATAAGTATTACTTCTGTCAGGACCACTGTCATCGAAGTAGATCTTTATTGACAATAAAGGCAATACAGTTATGTTTGGCGGTATGGCTCTGTTCTGGAGCTCTCCCGCCAACCACGCAGCCTGCGTGGATAAGGCCGGGAGGCCAGCAGCCAAACCCCAAAACAACCATATGCCAACATGCTATTAATAAGTGTCTCCGGCTGATGTGATGACTGTGTACGACCACCTGAAGCCCTTTGTCCAGTCAGCTTGAGGCCGTCTATTTTTACGTGGATCAGTGGTTATGTGTACCAACAGCATGTTGAACGTTCCCCTGAGACCAATAATTAGATGTATTACTAATTAATAAACCAGAGGAACATACTATGTGTGATATGATATTAGGCTATGTGTACTGACAGCTTGTCGGTATTTTCCCTCGAGCGTCGAGATTTAAACTAAACCGGGGGAAATATACTACTACCTGCATCAGTGTAAATTAATCCTCACTCATTGCCATCCATACAAGCATGCATGGATAAGACCGGGAGGGGGCAGCAGCAAAAACCCCCAAAACAACCATACACCGACATGTTAGTAGTTAGTCTCCGGCTGAAGTGATGACTATGTGAAATGCCATTTGGCTACCGGAAGAGCCCTTCATCCGGTCAGCTCGAGGCCGTTCTAACATTGTGGGTCAGTGGCTATGTGTACCAAGCTTTTTTGGCCTTTCCCCTGAAGCAAGAGTAAAATTAAACCAGGGGAAAATACTATTTGTAATGTTGAAGACTATGCCTATGTGTATGGCCTTGGCTTCAATCAATCAAATTTATTTGTATAGCGTATTTTACGTCACAATGCGCTTACAGACAACCCTGGCCTGAACCCCCGCAGGAGCAAGCCTAAGGCGACAGTGGCAAGGAAAACTCCCTGTGGCAGATAGGAAGGAACCTCGGAAGGAACCAGGCTCAAGAGGGGAACCCATCCTCCTCTGATTGGCTCAGGGTGTTGATTGTGACAAGCATGTCAGTCAGTGGCTTAGCTACCTCGTAAGCCCAAGGCCATTCAAACTAATCACCAAATATTATTAGGCTATGTGTACCAACAGCTTGTTGGTATTTCCCCCCAGCACAGAAATTTAACCAATTAGAGGGAAATATACTACTCATATCGGTGTAATGAATCCTCGTTCAGTAGTAGTAGCAGCAGCAGCAGCAATAAACAGCAGCAGCAGTAGGAGCAGTAGCATCAGCAGCAGCAACAGCAGTAGCAGTAACATCAGCAGTAGCGGAAGCAGTAACGCAGCAGTAGCACCCAGCAGCAGTAACAGCAGCAGCAGCAACAGAAACAGTAACAGCAGCAGCAGTAGCAGCAGCACTAGCAGCAGCAGGAAACTGATTATAGAGGAAACATTGGCAGCTGCGACACCGGTACTTGCCAGTAGACAGTAGCAGCCATTCTCCTATACTGCAAAGCTCATAGCTTTTGAACGGAAATTATTTCAATGCCAACGGATGAAAGAAGCACATGTCCAAAGCCCCGTAGCTTCACTGAGGATGCCGGGAAGCATCACTGCTGTCGTTGCCGCACTGGAGCAGGAGTGGTGGTGTAGAACTCCAGAATGGGGACCACATTGCCAATGAGATGGAGGCGGACGGCAACCAGATTTCGTCATGGCAATGATGCCAATAAAGGCTCCTCAGGGTTCGCATGGGGGCGCCACCACAGGTACCGGGTCATGGAGGAGAGGATGGTGCTAGTATGTAATAATGACACAATGACACAATAATGACACAAGTTCCTTCATTTTCTCAGATTAAAAGCTTGAGGTGTATACAAAATGTAGCTAATTTAAGCATCATTTGCATGATGGTGAGATCACAAAGAACCATAAAGCATAAGGAAATGCAGTTTCCAACAGTGGGTACATCGGGCTTGGAACTCTTGCCTTAAAAGAGAGACCAGTTTGTGAACGTTATATGAGGCTGAAGAGTCTATGCATCTTCTAAAAATTGGGGGGAAATGCATTCTGCAGAGATTGGATGAACATATTACTGCTTCTGCCCATCAGGTGTCACGACGAGGCTAATCTTGCGTTGCGCTATGGGAAGCGACTCCTGCCAAATGGATACCCTGGAAAAGGTGCATAGCCCGGTCCCGAAAGCCGAGATGATTGGCGATCGCGTTTTTGAGTTTCGCTTAATTCGCTGACATAAGGGCCACTCCGGGCGAGGGCAGGCATCGAAGCAATAAGGTTCAAATAATTATTTCTCAATACGTCACTATTTAAATATTATTTAACAGTTGGGCACAGTGGGCTGCTTTAAAGCACCACGTTGCATTACTAATATGCTTACCTAATGAATATATTAGGAGAGGAATTGGAACCAGTCTCTTATTTTTATTTTTTATTTATTTATTTTTTACCATCGTATTGCACTCTTTATTTAAGACGAAAATGCAATGTACGATTAAAGAAAACTATGACAAAGTTGTGAAAGCACACTACAAAGCTGCCTGGAACCAGCCATAACTGGGAGCAGATGCAATGGATGACGCGCAACGCCATTCGCATGAGCATGCAATTGTAGAGACAGCGAGGCCAATACCAATACAACGATACACTTATGAATGCGGAACGTACGCATTCGCATCTTGCAACAGCACGATATTGAGAGAACCAGTTGGATGAGTCAACATTAAGCCTATTTTTCTCATTAAAATGGACATTAGCAATCCCTAAACATTCAGCATCGTGATCTGACAGCTAAATTAGATAGCCAGCCAAACTGTATCCTCGCAGATTTAACACCAATATGAATTTAATGTTTTCATTTTTCTGTTGCGGTGATTGGGTCCCGATAAGGAACCGGCTTTTTAAGCGCAAATCGTAAATCAGTGGAGAAAACTTTATCTGGTTCTGAAGTTGAAAGCCAAAAGCTGGGTTGCATTTTACAACATTGGCTGTAGCCTACTTGCCGGTAACAGTCTAACACTCCTTGTAGTGTAGCGATTCAGCGAGGGGTAGAATGCAGCTTTGAACAATTTACACGACTCTGCATCTCTGCTCTTTGCAACACAACCTACCGCCCATGTTCAATCTGCCAAACCTATAACAGCCAGAGCTTAACTGGCCATCTCGCAGCCCAATCCTCCCGGAATAACTGTTTATAACACCAGGAAGTAGGCTATTAGCCTACAAATACACAAACTATAGCCAAGGCCTGTGTGAGACATGGGGGCTATCTAGTAGCTGCGTAGTAGCAACTGCCCATAATCCATTAGTCATTCACAATGAACAAAGATTCTTTATCGATATGCCTACTTTTCCATCTCAGCCAAGCGTGAGAACTTTGGCGTTTCCCAATTCAGACATTTCCGCTTAGATTTACGTGCACAAATCCCAAATTCGCGTAAAAACGATTGATTGGAAGACCCTGCTCTGATCAACTAGGGGATGTATCCTACGACCCAATTCTACTGTGCTCCGGAAGGTAGCCGACAGCATTCACGCCAGGGATTCTTTAGCAGTGAGAGCATCTAGCGTTGACTCTGATGGTGAGAAACTCAACAATAAGCATGCCATTAACTTGTGCCCGTATATGTTGGAACGTTTCCGCTTTTAGCGAAAGACTTGCGATGTTCGTGAAACCAGCCCCTCTGTGAGACGTCCCCGCAATCAAATATGTATATTTGGTGTTGTCAATTTAGCGACTTTTAGAGGAGGCCATAGCTACTTTCCATAGAAAATAGTTGGCAACACTGTGTATATTATGCGTTTACTGCTAGACTCAGAGCTCAGCAGAATTTAAATAAGGTTGATGACATTACCCGGCTAGAATCTGCAGCTAGTAGATATGGACGTGGCAGCAGCTTCCAGGCTTGAACATGGCGTCCTCCATGGAGGGGCGGCGGCCGCTGCAAAGCAGCGCTCCTTGAATGAAGCTCCCTGGCCAGTTAGCAGTGAAGACAGTGCACCGGTATCCTCAATATCTAGAATATTGTCGCTTAAAACAACGCTTTTCGTGGCTGGCCCCAAATGGATCGCCTGCCTGCTGCAGCTATAGAGCTTAGAGGTAAGGAGCAATGCAAATAAATAGCAAGACTTCCTCATAATGCCTAGGCTGTGAGCTTAGACTAGCAGCGAACATGTAGCGAGCAGACATGGTTTAGACTGGCAGCATGCCGTAGCTGGATTGCAGGAAGAAGCGCCGATTTACAAAGCAACATGCAGCAGCTTGCATGCAGGAGGAGCAGCCGAATGAGTAGAGGGAGGCTGTTTAAGTAGACCACCCTGTTAAGTGAATGTACTGTGATAGGCGAACATCACTCAGCTGAAACAATCCAATGAATTTGCAGGGCTTATCACAAAATGCTAACAATTCCACAAATGTTTCCACAAGTTGTGGAACTAGGTATGGACACTGACAGTAGGATCCGGACTCCAACGAGACTAATCCAACTACTGTGGCACTTTTTTTGTACAGTGGGCTCCAGAATTATTGGCACCCTTGAAAAATATGCACAAAAAATGCTAAAGTAAAAAATAATAGTTATTGACATAACCTTTATTTTCCAACATGTGTAAACTAGTGTGCTTGATTAATGATTCATTGGAATCAACCAAAGTCTTACATTTTTTTAAATAAAAAAATATTTCCTCAAAAAACAGGTTTCACAATTATTGGCAACCCTGGTTTAATACCTTGTTGAAACACACCTGGCAAAGATGACAGCCTTGAGTCTTTTCCTATAATTTGTGATAATTAACACATTTGGTGGGATTTTTGCTCCACGTATAACTTCAGAATCATTGATATCTTTGGGTTTGTGCTTATGGACCCCCCCTCTTCAGTTCAGACCACAGGTTTTTGATGGAATTCAAGTCTGGAGACTGAGATGGCCATTGGAAAACATGGATGTTGATTTGACTTTAGCATTTCTGTTTAGATTTTGATGTATACTTGGAGTCATTGTCCTGCTGGACAATCTACCTATTGACAAGTCCTAGCTTCTTAGCAGAGACAACCAGAATTTCCTGGTACTTTGTTGAATTCATTGTGCCATTGATCTAAAATAGTGCCCTGGGACCACTGCCAGAAAAACGTCTCCAAAATATCAATGACCCACCTCCATATTTGACAGTAGGTATGAGGTGCTTCTCCTATATGCATTCCTCTTTTGCCGCCAAACATGTCGATAGTGTGTATGGCCAAAACGTTCAATTTTGGTCTCATCTGACAATAGCACTCTCTTCCAGTCATAATTCCAATGAGGTTTGGCAAGCTCCAGATTCTTGGTTTTGTTTATTGTGCTCAGTAAGGGCTGTCTTCATGCCACCCTTCCAAAGAGTTAGTTGGTATGGAGGTGCCATTTTATGTTTTTTTAGACTTGTTGACCGCAAGAAACAAACCAATCTCTGCAATTCTTAAACAGTGATCCTTGGGTCATTAATGGCCTCCCTCACCATCTTCCTCACCGTCCATGGGGACAACAAGCACTTGCTTCCTCTTCCTGGCACATTTGCAACCATTCCATATGTTTTACACCTTTTTATTATTGCCCTTACAAGTGGTATGTTTAACCGTTTGTCTTTTTTTGTACCCATTACCAGACTTGTGACGGTAAATTACCATCGGTCTGAATTGACAGTTATTTGGCTTTTCCAATGCTGGTGGATGCAAAGGGATTTTGTATTTTGTTTGTTACCTCATTTTTATTCTCTAGTGAAACTGGAAGTGATGGAATGACACAACATAATTCCTTTAGGCTGAGATGAACTAAATTAAGTAAAATTGTATTGCCAATTTCATTTTGTTTGATTTTACTTACAATAATTGTTAGGGGTGCCAATAATTATGGCACCTATGGTTTTCAGAAAAAGTAGATTAATTAATAGATAAATAAAAACATTGAAGCATGAGAGTAAATGTGTTTAAATAAAAGTATATAGTTTTCCCATATGTTTGAACATAAATGACACAGATAATAATCAATATGTTATTATATGCAGCCTTTTTTCTTCATTTTTATTAAGGGTGCCAATAATTCTGGAGCCCACTGTACTGTGTAGGGAAAAACACCTCTACAAATTGTAGAACAGTAAGGACAAAATTAAACTCTGTCCATTTTATTAATCCTCACAAAAGTATAATCAGTCTCATAATTAATCAGTCTCAAGATTATTTAAATGATTGTGAATTTCAATATTAAATATCAAAACAATAACCAATTCTATAACTTGCATAAGTTCTTTGTGGTGGTAGGCTCAAGCATTTATCCGAATAATAATCAGACCAATGGTTTAATATAATATATATTATTAAACAAACAACAAACAGATGAGGAGAGACAGGAACGCACATTTTACAGGCATGACAGGAAATACCCAGTCCGTGATCAGTGCCTGTGATCCTGTGATCGTGACGTCATTGCACCAAAATGGCCCAGTCCTTACAACTGCAAGGTTTTAACACACACAGTAAAATGTCCAGAGTAAATTAAACTCTAACAGTGTTAATTGAACTCTTTAGAGATTACATTTGGCCCTACTCTGGAATGTGGGACCAGATGTTATCTATTAAGTGTTGAATTAACACCGGACATTTTACTGTGCACTGTTTTTCAGTAGATGTCAATTTTAATTGTATTATAATTACATTATTTTATGTGTTACAAATAGAAAGAAATAAAAAAATGCACACAAGAGCATTGTCCATGTCTCAGGAGGTTTAGGCATCGGATGAACTCAACAATTAAAGCAACTAGGGCCATTTCAAAAACTACCAATAATTTTCAGTCTCATAAATTTTATAAGTAAAAGGTATGAAAAAATCACATGCTGAAACCCTGAACGTCACTGTGATGAAGAGACATTTAAGAGCAATGACGTACATAAGTGGGCACATTATTCAGTCTATTTAAAGCCACCAGATAAGTATGGAAGAATTCATCTGCAGTTAAGAAAACCGCCTCTAACCAATGAAAGCGCACTGCCCTTCCCAAGAGCAAGTGATAGCGCTGTTATTCACAATTATGTTCCTCTGTAGTCCTTGCTTATGATCTGGCTGCTGCCTGTGTGTGTGACAGCTAACGATGCACATCTCCTTCCCTTGCTAATTATAAAGGAAACAGAGGAAAATAAAAGAGAACCAAGCTCTTCAATAACTGATGCTCATAAACAACGTGGCATTATATTATTATTGCCCATTACATAACATTGTTAAAAGCCCAGATGTGGATGTTTCACTCCTCCCAACAAACTATTGGAAGTCAATGTAAATATCTTAGCAGTTTTATTGGACCTTTTAAATGTGAGATCATTTCTCTTTTATACCACAGACAGCTGGATGAAATAAGGTGGATAGGTTTTGAGAAGCCTGTTTACTAAAGGGGAATACTGCCCCCTATGGCTATAATTCTAGTTCAACCACTAACCTGGTCTCAGGAGGTCTCCTATGCAAAAAGCAATCAAGTACATTGCTGAAGCCATTTGTCAGAAGGCTATAGGTAAAGTTGTTAACTCTGCATGAAATTTCAAAGAAAAAAAGGTAAACATGATGTATGAAAAACATACAATTAATAATAAGCTATATGTTTGAGTTGGTAGGATGACATTAATTAGCTAACTAATCAATGCCATTGCATATATTTTAAATGTATTTTTAAGTAGCATTGGCTGCTGATTTCAAATACATGTTCTGAGGACTGTCTGTATATGTTCTTCACTGCCCAAATACACTGAGCACCATAATTCATTGGACAGCGACATGTTTTTTGTTATTTTGGTTCTGTACTCTAGCACTTTGAGTTTGAAAGGATACAATGACAGTGAGATTGAAGTGCAGACTGTCAGCTTTAATTTGAGGGTATTTTAATACATATCGGATGAACCGTTTAGAAATTATAGAACCTTTTGTACATAGTCCCCTCCCATTTTCGGGCATAAAAAGTTTTACATAATGTAGAATAAAGTAATACTTTTTAATATTTGGTCGCATATCCTTTGCATGCAATGACTGCTTGAAGTCTGCGACACATAGACATTACCAGACGCTGGGTATCTTCCCTGGTGATGCTCAGCCAGGCCTGCCATGGACTGCAGCCATCTTCAGTTCCTGCTTGTTTTGGGGACTTTTTGCCTTGAGTCTCCTCTTCAGCATGTAAAATGCATGTTCAGTTGGATTCAGATCCGGTGATTGACTCGGCCAGTCAAGGATTTTCCACTTTTTGGCCGTCAAAAACCCCTTTGTTGCTCTAGCAGTATGTTTCTGGGTCATTGTCTTGTTGTATGATGAAGTGCCGTCCAATGAGTTTGGAGGCATTTGGTCTTATCTGAGCAGATAAAATATTTCTGTAGACTTCAGAATTCATTGTTCTACTTCTGTCTGCAGTCACATCATCGATGAAGACAAGTCAGCCCGTTCCACTGACAGCCATACAGGCCCAAGCCATAACACCCCCTCCACCATGTTTCACAAATGAGGTGGTATGCTTTGAATCATGGGCATTTCCTTTTTTTCTCCACACTTTCCTCTTTTCATCACTCTGGTACATGTTAATCTTTGTCTCATCTGTCCCCAGAACTCCTGGGGGTCTTTTAGGTGCTTTTTAGCAAACTGTAATCTCGCCTTTCTGTTCTTCAGGCTTATCAGTGGTTTGCATCTTGTAGTGTACCCCCTGTAGTCCTGCTGGTGTAGTCTTCTATGTATGGTAGACTTTGACACATCTACACCTGCATCCAGGAGAGCGTTTTGGATCTGTTGGGCTGTTGTCAGGGTGGTTTTCTTCACCATAGAGAGTAATCTCTGGACGTCCACTACAGTGGTCTTCCTCGGCCTACCGGGTCTTTTGACAAAATTGAGTTCACCGGTTGTTTTTTTCTTGTTAATGGTGAACCAAACTGTTGACTTGGGCATGCCCAGGGTTTTTGCAATGTTCCTGATTGATTGATTTTCATTTCTGAGCCTTGTGATGGCCAGCTTAATTTGCATCGACACTGCTGTCTTCCTCATGTTGTCACACTGCAACAACAATCTCCAAAGGCAATTGCAAAGTCTAGAATCAGGACTAGACATCAACAGCTCTCTTCTGAATTCACTAACAACACAAATGAATACACCTGCCTAACGAAACACATCTGTGAAGCCAATTCAACAAATACTTGTAGTACCTTAAAATGGGAGGACCATGTACAAAAAGTGCTTTCATTTCTAAACGGTTCATCCGATATGGATGAAAATACCCTCAAACTAAAGCTGACAGTCTGCACTTCAACCTCATTGTCATTGTATCCTTTCCAACTCGAAGTGCTAGAGTATAGAACCAAAATAACAAAAAATGTGTCACTGCCAAATGAATTATGGTGCTCACTGTATATGGGTACATTATGGAGATGTTGGCCTGTCTGTTGGAGGGGGTTTCCAAATGCTCTTTATCTTTCAAATCTCACTGCCATGGCAGGTTATGAAAAAAAAGAGAGGGATATGTTTAAATAATGGATATTGAGCAGCGGACCCACAAGCCATCTGATGAGAATGAATGCGAGTGGAATGCAAAACCGTTTAAGGATGGTTCAAAATAAGCAGAGTGCAGTGGTTGGGTTGTGACTGGGGAAGTGTACAGGACAGCTTCTGCAGGGCAATTAACACCCCCAACTTGATACTGGGACAACGATGGGGCCAGCAGACACCTGCCAGCGAACCAAAACCTTGGGGAAGGGCAGTGATGCCAGCGACAGGCATCCTCTCCCGAGGTGCTATAATCCGCCAGTCCCCATTGTGAGAGTGTGGACCCTTCTGAGTCCATCTGAAGGGCTTCTACCCAGCCGTGAGCCACTTTGTCTGAGAGTGGTGCCAGCTCCAGGCTCAACCCTGATTAGGAAGCCGGTAATCTCACAGCTGGAATCGCTTCACCAACTGTGTGTGACATCAGCCCCAGCGCCCAGATGGCCTGCAATGCAGAGGTAGTCAGAGCTCAGGACACGAGTTCCAAAGGCTGGAGATGTCACATAACAAAGGGGGCAGAGGAGGGAAGTATGGCCTACATCATGCACTCCATACAGGGCCCCATGACTACATATAAAGCCTTTCAGATACTTAAATAATCAAATTTAAATAAATATACTGAATTGAGCCCATGTTTTTCAGAGCTTCCAGTAGATATATTTCAGTATTTGCGAGTATTCCATTTTGAGAGATTCAAATTGTTCTTAATATTAAGAGTGCAGTGAAAAGAGATGTTGTGCTAGATTAGCTGAGCACAACTAGTAACTAGTGCATGCACAATTCATGCCGTCATTCATCCAATATCCCTAAGGAACTGAGAGCTGTACACAAAGATCAATGCGCAAAAACAAACACACAAACCAGGATGCATTTGTGTGTGCGTGTGCACATGCGTGTGTGTGTGTGTGTGAGAGAGACAGAGAGAGAATGCATATCTTGTGGGTATGAGTATGCGTGTGCCTGTTGTATGGGTGATGCAGTTTGGCAGGTAGCACCATGGCAAGAATAAATGTTAGTTGTGAGGAGAGAGAGAGAGAGAGAGAGAAAGACAGTGCATTTCCAGTAGCGAGGACAGACTTAATGTTAGGTGTGGGTAGAGTACTCAGGAGAGAATTCTGGAACAGAACTTTAAGCCAACCATAAAGACAAATCTAAAACTGGTGCAGGACAGATGTGAAATGACACCCATGCAAGCAAAAACACAAACTCATGTTGACTGCAGGTCCCAGTGGACAATGGCAGAGGCGTATTGCAGCTAATTGCATAACAATAAACAGAAACCTGAAAATAGAATTAATAGCTGTGTGGAAACTTCACCATGCACAATTTTGCACAGCACAGCTGCGCCTTGAAAATTGACTTCAAGCTGGTTGATTATAACAACACAGCTTTCATTGCCAAGAAAAAAATGATTCTGTAAAATACCTTGACCACTGAAATACAATACTTTTAAAATCATTGCAGAGATTTAAAGACCCACAGCACTCAGGTAAGCAGCTTACCTTTCTTACCCAGTGTGATAAAACACCTCTACCAAACAATGGATTCCATCTGCAAAAGCTAAATTGGCACAGCTTGAAAACAGCATACATCATGTGTCTAGCAATTACCTTGCAACAGGACAGAATAAACTAACATGCATAAAAAGCAGTGGGATTATCAGTGATGAGTCTCCAATTCCTGTCTCTGTGTAAGGAACTATGGAACATTTTCTTCACTACATCCTCATTCACCCTACTGTACTTTTCACCATTAATTAAAAATGAATGAATTCTATCCAGTGGGTTCTGATGGGCTCATCATCAAAAGTGAAGGCTAGTCACATGTTTGACCACTGGCTATATTATTACTCTACTAATGCATGAACAGCTGCCCAGAGTAGCAGAGCACAATTGGCCACATGTAGGTCAAGAGGTGACCAGGAGAAAGGGTGGTTTAAATTGGTCAGGGTTTCTCAGATTACTGAATTAGTTACCTCAAACATCAGGGCAGGCACCACCATGCAATTAGCAGTTAGGGAACTCTTCTTATGTGGAGTTCCTTTGTTGACTAGCGGTTGGGTGCACCAGAGGAGTTCTCTAAAGACGCAACTAGCAATTTCGAACAGTGAAAAAAATAAAAATAAATTAAGTACACTAATTTTTTCTCACATGTAAGCTACTGTCATTTTTTCTGTCCCAAATCACGAGATTCTGTAGAACTCACCAATTCCAGCCTGTAAATATTTCAGCATAGACTTATCAATGTAATCTGTTCGGAGGGCTTTGATCATCCATAAGACTGCTAAAAAAATAATTCACTCATTCTTTACACAACCAGTTGGATAACTGAGTTCACCAGTGCTCTCTTTCTTCTTCTTAATGATGATTTTGGTAAGCCTAAGATTTGGCCTATATATCTTGTCTGTTTTTTTTTATTTTTTTTTAAACATTTCTCAGCCTCATAATGTCTTCCTTGACTTTCACAACTCACAACTGGTCCTTATGCTGATAAATGACAGTAACACGCTCCAACAGCAATCACAAGCTGAGAGTCAAGGCTAGATGCTAAAAGCACGCTTATACTTTTAGCATCAGGTGTGTTCAATTTATAATAGCAATTGAACACACCTGACTAATCATAAACACCTGTGACGCCACTTGTCCCAAACAAATGATGATGCCATGAAATGGGCGGGACAATTTATAAAAGGGGCTGTTATTTCAACAAGGTGAAACAAAAATTAAAATACCCTTTAAAAAAAGTTGAGAATTTGCACTTTAGCCACAGAATGAAGACTTAGCCTTTTGGAGGAGTGTTCTCTGGTGAGATTAACAAAAATTGAACTAATGATCAGCGCTATCTACGGAGGAAAAAGGGTGAGGCTTTTAATCCAAAGAACACCATCCCAACTGTGAAGCATGGGGGTGGCAGCATCATGTTGTGGGGGTGTTTTGCTGGGAAAGGGAGTGGTGCACTTCAGAAAATAGATGGCATCATGAGGAAGGAGGATTATCTAGAAATACTGAAACAAAACCTCATGAAATCAGCTAGAAAGTTAAAACTTTGTCACAACTGGGTCTTCCAGCAGGACAATGATCCTAAGCATACCTCTCAAGTTGTAACAAAATTGCCTAAAGACAACAAAATGAAAGTATTTGAGTGGCCATGACAAAGCCCTGACCTCAATCCCATCAAAAATTTGTGGACTTAACTGAAAAGCTGCGGGGCGACATAGCTCAGGAGGTAAAAGCAGTCGGAAGGTTGCCAGTTCGATCCCTGGGCATGTCGAAGTGTCCCTGAGCAAGACACCTAACCCCTAATTGCTCCCAACGAGCTGATTGGTACCTTGCATGGCAGCCTTTCACTGTTGGTGTGTGAGTGTGTGTGTGTGTGTGTGTGTGAATGGGTGAATGAGAGGCATCAATTGTAAAGCACTTTGGGTAAAACCGCTATGAAAATGCAGTTCATTTACCAAAAAGCGTATCCGAGCAAGGGGGCCCACAAACCTGACTGAGTTACACCAGTTTTGTCTGGAGGAATGGGCAAAAATTCCGGAAAAGTATTGTGAGAAGCTTGTGGAAAGCGTTTGATTCAAGTTAAGCAATGCCACCAAATACCAACAAAGTGTATGTAAACTTTTGACCCACTGAAAATCTGATATAGTACATAAACGCTGAAATAAATCTGCCTCTTAGCTATTATCTTGAAATGACCTCTTATGGAAATAAAGTCTATACCCTAATTGACATGACACAGGAAATGTATGGTAACATGAAATGTGTGAAGTTGTAAAATATTGAGTTTGAATGTCTTTATCCTAGGTATGTAAACTTTTGGCCTCAAGGGATAGTGATTTTCAATTATTTCACAGATTGAGTGATCACATAATGTGCTTGATTCCAAATTGATCGCTCGGATGGAGAATCTATATTTAGAATGCATCTTGGCTGGGTGGCACCACTGATTGTATACAAAATGCTTGCGTGCATAACACTGTACTTCAATGCCCATGTTTTTCCATCATAATAAAGTCTAAGGGCCATATTTACTAAGACTTTGTGTGCCTTTTTATAGACGCTAGGGTCAAATAGCATTTTTCAATATTTACTAAGCTGCTGCACCTGAGGTTTGCGCTGGTAAAAACGAGAGAAATGTGGCATCCTTAAAATTTGTGTGTTTGGGTTAATTCATATGCATTTTATGGCATTCTGATATTAGACTGCACATATATGGGAGGAGAAAATGGAAATTTAATGCATATGATCTAGTAAATTTGATTTATCATGGCTGGTGACCGTTGCAAATATTCCATCAAATTTTCAGCCGAGACTGACATTGACTCAAAACCTGATTCATCCATTATAAAAAAAAGAAAAAAAAATTGATATTGAAAAAATTGGTTTGAAAAAAATTGGTTTGATATTGAAACAATATATTATAAATGAATTTTGTTAAAGATCTCTATTGCCCAGTCCCAATTGATTATTTGATGTTAAATCAACATTTATAAATGCAGTAAAATTGAATTGAATTTAACATAATGAGCACTTTCAATATAAAATCAATGTCATGAATCAACATTGATTCAATGCCATTTTGCTATCTAGGGATATCGATAGCAATAGGATAGACAACAACACAGTGTGCCATCTAGCTACTTTTTTAGATTCAAGCACCGCACACCTCTTGCATTTTACAATAACAATAAGGTGTAACAGTCAAAGGTGTTTGAGTGGGGGTACAGCGCTGCCGGAGTCAGTTCAAAATCTGTTGCCCGTGCAAAACCTGTTGCCTTCCACTTCTTGTACTGGTGTCATTCATATGTATCAACCCCATATTGGAAACAACGCAAAACATGTGTAGCTATGTGGTTATTCACGTACAACTTGGGTTGGACAGTCTTACATTTATTAGCCTGCTAAAGCACTGTAAGCTAAGAAGTTAACTAAAGCAAATGAACTGTAGAAAGGCCAATATGATACGAACTTGGATAGAATTTACGTGACTTTATCACTCACAAATTAGCAGCTAGCAAGCTATCTATAGAGCCTTGTAAGCTACCTTCATAGCAAATGCAGCTACACACAGGCAACTAAGAGAACTAACGTACCAGTGCCTTGTATGTGCACATGTGCAAAACAATGTACCTAAGTTTAACCCCTTAGCTCACGTGCCAAATCTGGCCAATCCTTGGCCATTTAGTCGGTACCCTATTTAAAGCTTTATAACTCCAGATGTGAACACCACAGAGACTTGAAAAATGGCTTAAATGAAGCAAATATTGTACCATTTACAATCCTAACTTTAGATTAGTATACACTCCTGGGCAAAAAAATGGGCCAAGCCCAAAATGGTGGAAAATTAAGCTTTTAATGGTCTTAACAACAAATCATTGGTCAGAAAATTAGCAAGAATTAAACAAATGTACTCCTGAGACCTCCTGTGCCACCATTTGCTCATTTACTTTTGCTGCAGTGAACTGTTTGGGGAAAAGATAGGCAAATTCACGTATACAGCAGACAAATTAACATAATCTCAAATAAAAGAGTCATGTTTTATATTTCGTTGCATATCATTTGCATGCCATGACTTCCTGATGTCTGTGAGTGACCTATCAACATCAGAGTCTGGATATCTTATTTTCAGGTTGTCCTACAAGTGATAGAAAAACTCTTTGCATTTGAATGGATCTCTATGGGAACTGGGGGGTGGGACTAGATTCAGCTGTAAATTATGCTGATACAGCATGGAACACATTTGTTGGCTAGATGGCTTTAAGTCATCAAGGGTCCAAGGTATCAAATGAGCCTCAAACCACCGTGCTGCTGCCTGATATGCAGTAGATACTACAAGCATTGTTTCTCCTGATTAATTTTCCTATCCAAAATGTCTAAATTATACATTGCTGGAAATCACAACATATTCACATATTTCACTACAAATCAACTGTTTTGACTCAAGAAACTCACTATTGCATCATTTTCAAGTGGGAATTACAAGCTTCCCATCAGCATAGTGGTCTAAAATATCTAGGGGTCCAGAAACATCCAAAATCTCTCCAAAAATGAATTAAATGCTTTTTGTCCACTATAAAGCATATAAATGAGCCCCTTACGAAGGTTTAAGATGAAACATTAATATCAGATTAAAAAATAATGCAAAAACATCACACAATGCGGTACATTACCTAAATGTGTAATAATTAAGTCCACAGTATGTAATGTTTTCTTATATGGGGATGGGACGACATGAAAACAATTTTCAACTGTCCACCACGTTTTGGCAATGCTCCAACTCTCATGTCATAACTGTTGCATGCATCACAAAAACTACTAAGCTACCAACAAACGCTTACATTACAGTGTGGAATATCCTCATTATAAAATACCACTAACCTATTTAAAGACACTCAATTTAAAAAATAATGTATATAACCAAAATATTTTGAGCAGTAATACTTACATAGCAATGATGAAATCTTATCTGTGTTCAGTAGATAGAGAGAGAGACAGTAAAGCAATGATGCAGTTTTCTCTGCTTCCGTCTTACACCAGAAAATGATGTCAGCTAGGTCTATCTGCAAACATATGGCTTAGCTATGCTCACAAGAGCTCAATAATACTAATATTTTCAGAGAAATTCTGACGAAAATTACTGTAAAATTTTCATCAGGTGCAGTGTCTTTTACTGCTTCAGCCATCCATCCATTATCTATACCCGCTTAATCTGAGCAGGGTCGCGGGGTGTGCTGGAGCCTATCCCAGCGTGCATTGGGCAAGAGGCAGGAATACACACTGGACAGGCCACCAATCTATTGCAGGGCACACACACCATTCACTCACACACTCATACCCATGGCCAGTTTATAATCTCCAATTAGCCTACCTGAATATCTTTGGACTGTGGGAGAAAACCAGTGTACCCGGAGGAAACCCACGCGGACACAGGGAGAACATGCAAACTCCATACAGAAAGGCCCCAAGCTGAGATTCGAACCCACAACTTTTTTGCTGTGAACGCTGCACATTCAACCCAAACTAATGTTAGTTTTTAGTTATAATTCCTGCCAGCTAACGCAGGTATTTTAGCATTGAACATAATGTTAATTCTGGTAAGATATTGACACTTAAAACATGTTAGAATTGATTCTCTCATATCAGTTTTAAATATGTGATTCTGAGAGAAGAAATTTTTTTTTGTGGTATACATTATGTGTTCAACACATTATTCAAAATGTGCAATTTGGAGCAGTTTTGGGACATCTTGGGGAAAAAAAACCCTTGGTAAATTTCACTGCTTTTAGTTGTTTACACCATTTATTTCCAGTGGTGGGAAAGAAGTTGGGGGTAAATTTAGTAAAATAGTTTTGACTCTAGCTCATGTGAATTTTGTGAAATATACAGTAGTTCGTTTTTATGTATATTCTATGTATACCATGAATAATTCTTAATGTTTATTTATTTCCTAAAATTTGACATAGTATTGATGGCACACATGTGCCCATCAAATAATGTCATACGCTCTCTGCTGAGTGTTGCCACAAATTTGTAAGACTTTATTTAAGAGTAGTATGCTCAGGTGAAAATCAGTCATGTAAGCTTCACATTGAATTAATTGTGTGTCCAAAATATACTGTATATTACAATGATTATGATTAAGCTGAATGTAGAATCAGCTTATGTATGATTCTCTTAATGGTGGAATATTTCAGTGATCTTTAATAATGAAAATTTAAAATTAGGCAGAAAGAAAAATTGCATTAGCTCGATTTCCCTTCTCATGTTGTTTGCTGTCATAATTACAGTGCTGGCAGAGGTCCCCTCTGATGAATGTATTAATGAATAAATGAATGATAAATTCTTTACAGGTCCAGGAAACTGAAATCTGTGAATGTTGTTTTAATAGTTTCATGCAGTCATAAATGGCCGAGAAATATTTTCAAATGATTCTTACAAAAGAATTATAAAAGCCTGTGCTGTGCTTTCCCCCTTGGCTAAACCCCTGGCCCGTATTCACAAAACATCTTAAGGCTAAAAGTAGCTCCCAACTTGCTGATTTAGGAGAAACTCTTAAAAATAATGGGCATGTCAGTCCTAATTTTAGGACTCCTAAATTTTTGGTCTAAGAGTATTTCACAGAGTGTTTTAGTGCTAAAACCAGCTCCTAAATCTGTGAAAAGTTAGGGGTAGTCAAGAAGACTCCTAAATCACTAAGACCAAATCACAAACAATCCGAAAAATGGCTGCTTCCGGCAATCCGCCTTGTAATCACGTCAACATTTTAGAAGCATTTAATGATACTGAGCTTTTAAAAAGGTATCGCCTTAACCTCTTAGCGCAAAGCCCCTAGTGGCCGGCATGTCAAGACAGCCATATTGAAAAAAGTGATCTTTTGGATTGCAATTTCTTCTGAAAATTTTAATGCCTCAAAATGTTTTTGATTTTGACATTTGATTATCACTGATGATGTCATGCTCTGTGTCTGCCCCTAACTGTGAAACTATTTCTGTGCTGTTTTCAAATAAACCCACTCCAAAAGATCACTTTTTTCAATATGGCTGTATTGACATGCACACAAAGTCTGTAGTGGGATTATTTGAAAATGCTATAGTAAAACTGCACGCAATTGGACTAGGATGTAGAACAGGACCCCTTCTATCATGAACAAGTATCAACAGTCTGAGACCTTTTTAATTTGGAGAGAAATTCCAATTAGCCTGCATTGGATTACATTGAATGTTTTGAAGTGGGATTATTAAAAAATGGTACAGTAAAATTTCACAGAAATGGGGTAGTATGCAGGCCAGGAACCCATCTGCCAGGAACAAGTGTCCGAATTTTCTGAACTTCGACATTTGGGGAGAAATTCTTATCCAAACTTTAATATTGTTCAATTGCTGTATATTGGATTGCATGGAAGATTTGAAGTGGGATTATTAAAAAATGCTACAGTAGAATTTCACAAAAATGGGGTAGGATGTAGACCAGGACCCCTTCTGCCAGAAACAAGTGTCAGAATTTTGTTAACTTTTACATTTGGAGAGAAATTCTTGTCCAAACTTTCATATTTTTCAATTGGCGTCCACTGGATTACATGGAAAGTTTGAGGTGGGATTATTTAAAAATGCTACAGTAAAATTTCACAGAAATGGGGTAGGATGTAGACCACTTCAGGAGCCCTTCTGTCGTAATTAAATGTCAAATTTTCAGACTTTTAAATTTTGATGAGAAATGGCCGTCTTATATGTCAGTTTTTCAATAGGATTTTATTCATATATTTGTTTATATAGACAGTTTGGAGTTTTATTTGAATATGGTGCAGTGATTTTTCATCCACAACATTTCAGATGTGCATTATTTCCTGTTCTCCCATACACACCTGATGCAATGGTGAGATTATTAGATTTTGAGGAGAAAAAATGTGTGACATTGATCTGTCCATAGTACAGTCTTAAAAGACATGTGAAGTGAACGTAACATAATTAAAAATAGTTTTTTTTTTTAAATTCTCATTACCACCTTTGTTCAATTTCTCTCTTGATCCGTATCTCTCTTTTAGAAGCAAATTATAACCTTTGCAAATACGTAAGGAAGACCGCGAAACCGTGTATCCATTTCTTTGGATACAACAGTTAGGCTATACTTCTATTTCTTTGCACCGAGCCAGTTGCTTAAACAGACAAGCCTGTTTACATTGTCGGACGACAGGGAAGCTCCCTATTGCTATAATGAATTGGAAACATAAACGATACTAACGCATATCACATAATCACACACCCAAATTAAAATGCATGAAAAGCCTAAATACACCATTTTCTTTCTTACCACGAACTACAAATGCCGCCATTTATCTTAATGTTATGTCACCAATCCGGAAGTCGGTAAAGCCGGAGCTCAGAAATGATGCTCGAATTTCCAACCTAAGTTCTACGACCGTTCAGTTTCTTTTTTCACAAGTCGGACCTCGTTTTTTACTAGTTCCGAGTTGTCTTGAACGCAGCATAAGGGTCGGGCAAACGTTCATCATAACAGAACGTGCGTTAACGTGCGTTAAAAAAATTAGTGGCGTTAAAACGAATTTGTGTTAACGCGTTATTATCGCGTTAACTTTGACAGCCCTATTAAAAACAGAAACGCTTTGTTTTAGTTTCATTAGTAGACTGTAAGGCCCACGGGAACAGGCATAGAGTGGAATTTCCTCTCTGACTGTCGTAAAGCAATTCGCCAGGTGCAGAGTCTGATATTGTCGGGACAGAGTGACCCGTAAGACCTTGGCATCTGGTTTTGCGACAGTTAACAGGTGACACCTCTTTTCTATGGGAAAGCAAGTCTAAAATTATCCCAACGTCCTGGAGGTTTCAGATGGCAAGTAATAAAATCACATGATGGAAATGGGGCAAATTGCTCAGGACAGTTGAGGGACAGTCACTGTGCCCTCACCTGGTGTCACTGGGTAACTTGTCTCCCAACCTTCATAAGGAGAGAAATTTACTCACGCACACTTTTTGTTGGGAAATAAATCCAGATTTGGGTCAAATACATTGATACACTACACTATGCAATCTTGATACACTGTGGAAAGACATTGAGAGTTGACAGTTGGTTCATGTAAAAGATTGTACAGTTATTTCATGTTTTTCAGAGTTTTCATGACAATCACGAGAACAAATATTCATATTTGATATGGTTTTTATGGTCTCTGTGCGAGTGATGCTCTGGTTTAGGTTTTAAAACCAGCAAACCTAGAGAAAATCTATTTTAATAAATTTGGAAGTCAACTGTATTTTTTGGACACTCCTCCTGGTAAATCCATCTGTCTGATCCTGTCTGAACCAAATTCCAATCTTCCCCCCTCCAAGTAAATTTATGGTTTTATGAGCCTTTTGTGGCGACATCCACCTGCCTGCGCTGGGTTCTTATAGGAGAGGAACAGGGCCCTCTGGGAATCTGCAATCAGACTTCCCACACAAGACTCTTTCTGTGTGTAGACTGCTGTCAGATATGCTCATCTTTATCTTTGATATGATGTACTTTTATTGTTTTACTATTTTCTAAATTCTGAAACGACAAATTGATTATTTTAAGTGTACAACCTACCTGACATTAAAACTGTTAATGACTTGATTTGTGTGGTCTTGGCCAATGTTTCGTTCTTGTAACAGCCCTCTAAGTCGGTTTCCCCCAATTATGACTAGGGAACTGCCCGTTGGACTTGTTTGATCACCAAGTTTTCAGTTAAGGCGGGACCGTCAGCAGAACCAAGTTGATCCTGAGATGACCAATATTGGCCCTTTCGGAGTCCCTGAACCTTAATTAGGTTATACTCCCCATGAGGGAAATCTCACAACCGCTGTGTCGTCTGCAAACAGCTAGTTAAATTGTCGTTACGGGCGTATCCGCGGTGCGTACCGGGTGAAACTGCGTTGACCCTCGGTGTAGAACTTCAGACGAACTGAGTTCCATGCTAAATCAAGCCTAAATTCTAATTTGGAACATAACTTATTAATTAATATGGAGTCAGATATAACGAGTAAGATCAGCAGGGATAGTAGAACATAGATACAGTATTCACAGGCTGCTTAAAGAATAACCTTTTTCCAACAGCAACAGAGGAAGACATTCTGCATAAACCTTCACTCCGAACTATTTCCCTCCTTGGTGTAGTTTCGAGAGCCTACAAGACCATACACAACAACTAGGCTATGCCAAATACGGAGTTTTGCAGCGCCACCATTGTCGCTCTGTTCGTTCAGTTAACACGCACCCCCTCCATGCAGCCTCATCTGCAACTACACCCCCCACCCATGACATAATGCACAATATTGTCTATCTGGGCATTCATAAAAATATTCTTTCACCACTCAAAAATCGTATTCTGTCATAGCAACAACATAAACCCGACAATAGCCCTAAGATATGCCAATACAGCAAGAAAAATGCTGCTCACTGAAAGCAAAATAAATAAGACAAATTTTTCAAAAATTACATCATGTCATGCTACAGTTAATATTTGGGACTAAATATTCAATTAATATAGCTACAACCTTACCATTGGTTTTACGCGTAGAGTACGCGTATGTCCCTTTTGAGATTGAGTGGTCATATCTTTATGGGCTCAAATTAGTGCCAAAAGTATTTTGTACTTGTAAGCAATGACTTGTGCTTGCAATTTATGGTTCGTGTTTGTACTCTGCAAGTTGAACATGTAAAAAAACGTGTTTGTGGATATAGATTTTCGTGAGAGGGGAGGGTCACGTCTGTAAATTAAAATCTACATGTGTTCTGTGAATTGAAGTTGTTTATTAACATTTGTGAACAGAAAAAGTACGAATGCAAAACAGTTTTTTACATGCGACACTCCCTCTACATGCAATGCCCAGTTTACAAGAAGATAGCTACAGACAGACTTTTGGCACTGTTTTTACGCTTACGGTATGGAGAGCCAATCGTTCAAGGCATTTTCAACTATCCAATCAGCGTGCCAGTAGAGACCAGGGTTGCCATGGTGGGGAAGTTTCCCCCATTGAGTCTCCAAGAACGTTGTTATTAAAAGGAATATTGCAGGTTGGAGACCCCAGTGAATCAATGTGTAGAAAAATTATGTAGGAACTAGATTTTCATAAAAATATACTTATATATACACCCCCCTCTCCCATCCCCCTCCCTGCATCACTGCGGACCAGGTCAGGAGTGAACTGAGGAAGGTTCGCCCCAGGAAAGCAGCTGGCCCGGACAAGGTGTGTCCCAGGCTGTTAAAGACCTGCGCCGCTGAACTGGGGGAGCCTCTACAGTACGTCTTAAACCTCAGTTTACAACTAGGGAGAGTGCCCACCCTGTGGAAGACATCCTGCATCGTTCCGGTTCCGAAGAAGAACCGGCCAAGTGAGATGAATGACTACAGACCGGTGGCACTCACATCACACATCATGAAGATACTGGAGAGGCTCCTCCTCAACCTCCTCAGGCCTCAGGTGCAGCATGCTCAGGACCCGCTACAGTTTGCATATCGGACAGAAGTTGGGGTGGAGGATGCTATCCTCTACCTCCTGCATCGGGCCCACTCGCATCTGGACAAGGGAAGTGGCACGGTCAGGATTTTGTTTCTGGACTTCTCGAGTGCCTTCAATACCATCCAGCCCCTTTTGCTTCAAGACAAACTGGCTAGGATACGAGTGGACCCCCGCTTGGTGTCATGGATTACCAACTACCTCACAGACCGGTCACAGTATGTCAGGTTGAAGGACATCACATCTGACACTGTGGTCAGCAGCACAGGAGCACTCCAAGGGACTGTGCTGGCTCCTCTACTCTTCACCCTATACACTTCGGACTTCAGCTATAACTCTGAGTTGTGTCACATTCAGAAGTTTGCTGATGACACGGCCATCATGGGGTGTATTAGGGGGGAACGGGAGGAGGAGTATAGGAGTCTGGTGAGGGACTTTGTCATCTGGTGCCACACTAATCACCTGCAGCTCAACACCTCAAAAACAAAAGAACTGGTCATAGACTTTGGAAAGTCCAGACCATGCCCCCAACCAGTCCAAATTGAGGGGGTTGAAGTTGAGGCTGTGGGCAGCTACAGGTACCTAGGGCTGGTGCTGGATGACAAGTTGGACTGGTCCAACAACACTGACAATCTCTATAAGAAAGGCCAAAGCAGACTGTACTTCCTGAGGAGGCTGCGATCGTTTAACATCTGCAGGAAACTCCTGTGAATGTTTTACCAGTCGGTAATAGCCAGCGTCCTGTTCTATGCTGTAGTGTGCTGGGGGGGCAGCACATCAAAGAGGGACTCCTCCAGGCTGGACAAGCTGATCAGGCGGGCCGGCTCTGTGGTTGGCGTGAAGCTGGACTCCCTGGTGACAGTGGTGGAAAAGAGGACACTAGAAAAACTGCTGGCAATTCTGGACAATACCAGCCATCCCCTGCACACTGTCATCAGCAACCAGAGAAGTATGTTCAGCGACAGGCTGCTGCTCCCGAGGATCAACACGAACAGACTGAAAAATTCCTTTGTTCCCCGTGCCATCAGACTGCACAACTCCAAAGTTGGAAGGGAGAGGAGGGGGTGGGGGAGGATAGGTTAGGTCTGAGGTCTGAGGAAGTAGAGTTAGGCCTGATCACTTGAACATCATCATCATCACACTGAACAGTCTCATTATTTATTGTTTACTACCTATTTAATTAAACTGGAACAACCGCTGCTATTTTATATAACCGCTGCTACTTTATTCTTTATTTATTTTCTTTATTTATTTTATGTATATTGTTACTATCTCTATGTTTGATGTGTGATGTTTAACTTGTTAACTTTTTAACTTATGGTGCTGTACTCACTGGAAACCTGAATTTCCCTAAGGGAACTTCCCTACGGGATCAATAAAGTTTCTATTTATCTATCTACAGTGACATAAAAATATACTTATATATACACTACAGTGACTTCTGGAGTTTTTCAAGAAGTTCAAGAAGTTTTTGATCCAGGACATTATAATTTAACCTCCTGTATACATGCAATCTCCCAGTATTTCATTGCAAACTAAAAAAGAGCAAGATTAGATTTTTTGCCTAGACAATTGCATTTGTGGCACTTTATTTCTTCCAAAATTATAAATATAAAGTAATCTAAGTTAGTATTGTAAATGGTACCAATGTCTTGCTTCATTTAATCCATTTTTCAAGTCTCTGTGGTGTTCACATCTGGAAAGCATTAAATAGGGTACCCCCTAAATGGGCAAGGATTGGCCAGATTTGGCATGTGCGTTAAGGGGTTAATCGCGAGGGTATTATGATAATAGTAGAGCTAGTCAGGGATGCAGTCACTTCACCAACAAACAGAAACAACCCAATAACACCGGAGATCAAGGTTCTGACAACTCTACGCTACTTGGTCACAGTGAAAATGCAGCTATGCATTGCAGACGAACTAGGTATATCTCAGTCATCTGTCAGTAGAATATCACATCAAACAATAAATGCCCTCTCCAGACCCCACATCGTCTGACAATTCATACGGTTTCCTCTTGATATCCGCCAACTACAAAGAAACAAAGCCCACTTCATGGCCATAGCTGGACTACCCGGTGTAGTTGGTGCTATAGATGGGACACATGTCCAAATTATTGCACCATCACAAGATGAACATGCATTTGTCAACAGAAAAAAAAATCATAGCATCAACACACAGGTGGTTTTTGATACCAGCTATAACATTTTTGACATTTGCGCCAAGTGGCCAGGCGCAACACATGACTCCCGGATCCTACAGGAGAGTGGCCTGAGGCAGCTGTTTGAGAGGTATCATGTCCCAGCTGGATGTCACTTGGTGGGGGATAGTGGCTATCCCTGCAGGACATGGCTCCTAACGCCTTACATCCACCCACAATCAGGACCTCAGTTCAATTACAACAGGTAAGCTCACAAAATGTTTGCTTTCCTTTTTAAACTATATTGGTCACACAAACACCTTATTTGTGAATAACCACATAGAATAAAAAGTCTTTAAAAAAATGTTACATATAGAAAAAATTGCCTGTATTGAACCTTTCAATGTGTATTCACAGTCTCACTCGTATGTTATATGTTTTAGAGCCCACAAGAAAACTCGCAGTGTTGTGAAAAGGGGCATTGGGCATATGAAACGTCGTTTTCATGTGCTACATGGGGACATCTGGCTAACTCCAAAGAAAGCAAGCAGGATCACCACTGTCTGTGCCATTCTACACAACCTGTGCCAGCAATGCAATATCCCACAGCCAGAGGAGTATGAAGATGATGATTATGATGTTGCTGCCACTGATGAAGGCGGAGTGGCTGTTCACGTACTACGAAGTGGATTGGCATACAGGGACCATTTCACCAATACACACTTTGGGTAACACAACAACAATATCCTGCTGATAAGAGCAGAGCGTAATGTCACTTTTCAGTTTGAATAGTGCAGTTTGGATACATGGACCTTGGCTTACCAAGCCGTAATAAGTATTTCAATTACAATTATTGTAGCTTTACCTTGCATCTACACAAATCAGTCAAAACACAAGTTGTTGTAATGTAATGTATTTATTCAAGAGATTCTCTGTCTTTAAGCATCTTCAGTTTCTGAGAATAGTACTCCTCCTGTAGGTGAGGGAGCCTCTCCTGTGCGTCGAGGAGCCTATGCTTTTTCTTTAATAAGCTAATTTTGAGCTCCAATTTCTGTTCCAACAGAGATGCTGATGGAGCAGGACCACCATCAGCTGCTGCAGGACTGTCAGGAGCAGGGCCTGGGGAGAGGGGGGCAGGAGCCAGGGGGGCAAGAAGAAGGGGGGCAGGAGGGAGGGGGGCAGGAGCATTGCCATTATTGGCAACAGAACTATTGGCCCTAAAAGAGAGAGAGAGTTTTGGTATCCTATTTTGTCTAGCCTATATATCTTTGTGGGGCATTTACAAAATTATTATTATTATCATTATTATTATTACTATTATTATTATTATTTTGAAAGTCATTGTAATTATATAATTCTGTGACTTTGATTGAACATGAGAATCATTAATGATTGTGTTTGTGTCCCAGCTGTGAATAATTATAGGAGGCAAATCTTCAATTGGAAAAACTTCCCCATCAAGTTCATTCAGCAATTGCATTGCAGGGTCAATGCTCCCCTCCAGCCCCATTATGCTGCTGTCTGAGTGCCCAAGGACACTGTACACCACTGAGGCAATAGGTGATAGAGCCTTGGGTGCTGAGCCTCCTCCTAATAAATGCAATTAATATTTCAAATTAAAGATTACATGTTAATATAATCTGCGATGACATGTATAGCGAGGTTCATTTATGTATAAATACATTTATGTTCATTTTTGTATAGGCTAAATACGTTGAATGATAGAGAATAAAACATTGTGGTGTAGTGTAGTTGAAAATAATTGGCCTGCTGTCCTATTACCTGTGGCAGTTGTTTGTTGCTTGAATTCTGCAATCTCTGCCTTTGCCTGAGACTGCAAAGAATACCAGCGCTTTTCGCAGTCATCGGTGGTTCTGGACAGAAGTGGGAAAGCCACAATTATTTGCAAACATATATTTTCCCACGCTTCTTTTTTGGTGTTTGAAGTTATCCCAACTCCAAATTTCCTTTAATACTGCCCTTCCTTTCATGCACAAGTTGGGCAAGAAGGAAAAGCTGTTCTTGCATCCAGTTTGGTTTTTGTTTTTGTTTGCAGTGCAATGTAACGTCGCACGTCTTCTTATTATCAGCCATGGTTATTCTAGATAATTAAAAGGCTGATTATATGCGTATCCGCTAATTGTTTATGAGATGCAGACATGTAAGCGGCTGCTAACAATTAGCTGAACATATACTTGACTAGTCAGTATATTATTCTTGGTTTCATGTTTAATCAGTGACACATTTTTATTTTAAAATCTTTATTTGAATATGGCAACATGATACCTCTTTCTACAGTATTTCTATGATGAAATCATAGAAATTGTGCGGACGTCTTTTCACTATGATGAAATCACTGACAGAGACGCATCCCCTATCAGCCAATCACTGTGGGCATAGTAAGTAAGCTTGTTCATGAAACATGACATCATCCACAGCAACGAGGGCAACCCAAGCGGCCAAAACCAGACTTCGTTTTTGAAGCTCATTTCCTGGTCTTGTTGTTCCTGGTTGCTCACTAGTGCCACTACGGTTGGCTCCAGTATAGGTGTTTTCATATCCGGTTTCCATGTAAGTCTACGGTACAAATGCGGTCAAAATACAAAGTCAATAAATTTTTCTCATGAGAACAAATATTCACAATATGTGTGTTTTATTTGTCTTATGACTGTCCATGGGTCGATTTCATGATTTGTTGTGTCATTTGGGCACTGTTATAATATTTGTTGTGGACCAATGAGGTACAGTTTGCGTCACTTCCTGAATACTGCGGAGGACTCGGCTATCCCATATTTTTTACAGTCTCTGGGTCAACCCCACCCTTTCTCTTAGCTTAAGATTTCTCCCCATTCCTTAGTAAAAGTTGGTCTCAGCAGCTTTGTGAATAAGTTTTAAGAGGAAACTCTTAGCTAGAAATTGTTACTGCTATTTGGAAGACCTGTTAGTGGTAAGATAAAATGTTTTGTGAATACGGGCCCAGGTTTCCAGTGGGTGAAACTATGTTTTGATTTATAAAAACATTTTGCCTATGTTTAAAACTTGATTTGACTGTTTGTTTACCTCAGTGTTATAAAAGCCTGTTATGGTTATATAACATATGATGTCATTTTAAAACCATGACTTTAATGATTTAATATCTCAACAATAGCAGTGCCATTAAGTATAATGGTAAAAATCTGGAATTTTTCGCATTTTGTACAGCTTCTGAGGTTAACTCCACCATTTCTGGTTTATGCCATACCCACTTCTGAATATAAACACAAATCCCAATTATATTTTTGGTTGAACAAATATAGATATAAATACAAATAGTGGCTAGGTTTATAGTTTAACCTCTGTATGGAATGTAATTTAGTAATTGGCTAGCTAGCTATCAATGATAACAAACATTTTGTAAGACCATTTCGACCTAAAACCAAATTGAATATTAATATTAGCTTAACCAGGTATGGAATTTAATTTTACATTTTGAACCAATTGTTTTGATTACAAAAAGTATTTTGCCTGTATTCAAAAGGATTCAAGAATAGTAACCATTTTATTTTGGTTATGTCATTTTCAAACTTGTGTTAAAAAGTTTATATATACATATATATATTGTGGCGTGGATCGGGGCATGCCCCCGCAGTGCCCCTCCCAGCCTGATATGCATCCGCTCAAGCCTGCCACCAGGCCCGCTGTTCAGGACCCAGGACAGCGCCACTCTGTGAAGCCCAGCCACAGGACCCCGGAGAGCGGCAATCTGGAAATTCCCCAACTCCCTCATTGGCGCTCAACACACCTGAAGTCAATGAGGCGACACAGCTGCCGCCACTCCAGGGAAATGGGCTGGGAGCTTAAGAGGAGGCCTTTGTCTCCCTTGAGGAGAGGGGGTTTTGGGGCTGCAGCAGAGCGGTTAAAAATCTTTTGAGACTCCAGGCAACGGCTTCAGACGCTCTGCAACTAACCAGTTCACACCGCTGCAATTTTCTCTGCAACATTCTAAAACTGTTTGTCTCGTTGCGAATCATTGATCTGAATTGGCCTTAACGTTACCGTTATTTACATTGCCATCAAGTTCATCAATATATTATAATGATCGAAATAAAGCCGTCTTTTCACTGAGCATTAACCAGGGGTATAGGTGGAGCAGAGCCAGGTCTGATTTCAGTGTAAAGATGTCAAACCGGAGAAAACTAAATAAAAGAATACAGCAGTATGGATTAGTGTTATTATTTTATTACGCTTCCTCATATGGTCCTTCAGCCTTGGCCTTTTTTGATGAAATCTCCTTTGTTTTTGTTTTATTATTGTTCTGATTGCTAATTTAACACCCAGCTCCGCTTTATTCTCGAACAGTTTGCAACATTTTGCAACATTTTGCAGTTGTTTCAAAAATATCACACAACAGTCATTCACAAGAAAGACTGTTTAGTGTGCACGAGATACATAATTGTACGAGCCACCGCGAATCCCGCAAATTCTTCTCTGCAGTGTACAGATGTTCATACCGGGAAAAAGGTGGATAAAGAACGTCTGTGGAAATTGATCATCACTAATTCTACCCCAGGTCTGCTACAGCATTTTAACCCTGCTCGGCAGTGTAAATGCAGCTTAAGTTAGCCTAATGTTAGACAATGAATTAGTGTGTACATAAAGTTACTTTTATAACAGCCATTTTTTATTCAGTAAATAGTAAGTGTTATAGTTGGCGTGGCCCAGGTGCCAACTGACTGACGTCACACAGGCGACACTGGTTGGATCCGGTTGGATCTCTGGGAAGTGAGGTCCAAAAACCCACCTGCAATTACTGCTTTTCGCCATTGGTACCACCAAAGAGAACGAAACAGAAATCTTTGAGATTGTAACTTTAAGTAGCCTATACCTTAAAACACGTTTTTAGGAGACATTTGAAGCCAGACTGGTATAAGGCCATGACTAACCTTAGATTTCTGGCAAGAAGGTTGCATAAATGTGATATTTCATGCTGTGGAAATCTATATCCAGTGGTGGAGCTTGGGTATTAGGACAGGGGGTGCAGAGCCAGTTTAGGGTATCCCTATTTATTTTAGCAATATCAATGTGACGCAATGACACACGTCTGTCGTATCGACATGTTGCACCTTGTTATAGAAATCTAGCGTATGGGCTATGACCACAGAAATAGTGCAGTGAGGCTATATCACAAACACGGTTAGACTAACAAAAAAGGTTTCTGACCAAGCAGACAAAACTGGGCAGCATTTTTGGAGCTCAATTCCTTGTCTTGTTGAGAGACGTTGCTCATTAGCTCCAGTGCAGTTGGCTCGGTATAGGTATTTCAGCCACCCATTTTAAAGTCACTGGTCACAATTGGGTCAAAATACTAAATGGGTCAATGATTGAAGTCACAGTGACTTTGTCCATATTTTTCTAGTCTGTTTCTGACACACCAAATTATAGTTGGTGAACTATTCTACTAATGGTTGAAAATGCAGAACCCTGCCAAGACGGCCACAGACCGAAACAGCTGGTGAAAATAGCCCAATAAACTCTTTTGTGACAGAAGTGTGAAGTCGTTTTTGTTTGTTGTTTGTTTAATCACCCTAGCTACCGTGTTCATACCCAAAACAGAGAGGGTGATTCATTTATAAAGTAATTGTATTGTTCATTTTCTGCTTTTAGCTGCATTTTTGGATTCTATGCCTACAATTAGGTTAGGGAAGAACAGCCCAACATTTTACACGCAGACATGAAAATGCATTCATATCTGCAGTGCACTGTCCTATAACTGACCTCCCAGTTTGGGTTCTCTCCATTAAACTCTTCATGAGTTATTTAAAAAAACAAAAAACATAACTTTTTTTACACACTTAAGTACGTTTAAGAATAGGTAGTGTTTTTTGTTTGTTCTTTGATGTTATTACTAATTAAACCGAAACACATTTTTATAATTTATCTCCTGGTTTCAAGTCAGCATAGATTTGACTTGTATTACTTACAGACATTAAGCAATGAAACAGCAAGTCTATCCACATGTGGCACTTGCTGAGTAAAATGCCATTTGGGTATTTCAACTACATGTGTTAAAATGCACAGGGCTACTGTAACACATGTAGCCTAGTGAATCAGATTCACAAGCATGTGGTTGGTTTGAACAAGTTAACAGCATGGATATTTAAATCATGATTAGGGGAGACTTGTCATAAATGTAACAGTTTTTGCATTTTGCTCATTTAGCTTATTTAGCCTAGCACTATGATATTTCAATCCCAACAGCTTTGACATGTTATTGCTTCCAGGGCAGTAATTTATATTGCTGGCAGTTTATCACAGAAGTTGCAGGCGTCACAGATTTCATGATTTTCTTTTCTTTTTTTGGCAGTTCCCTGTTTTTAGTGCTTTCTGTGATTTTCCGGCAGCTTTGGATGGTAGCTCTAATGCACCCTGCAGGCATTTATTGTAATCAAATGTTTGACAGCCAAATCTAACATTAATGGAATAAAAACAAACACCCTGTGCTTTCATTATTTTAGTAATTAAATTTTAGTATGTTAAAGGCAGAATTCATGCATTTCCGTGATGGATAAAAGTGTTTTAATACACCAGCCAATCTATGCATTTAATTTTTTTAACTAGCAGCAACTGCCCACTGATTTCTTTCCTACGTTATCTATTCTGCTTGATTATTTCTTGCACAGGGAGTTGAAATATTGTTTCTTTTTTCGTTTTTTTTTCTTGGCGTGCAACTTCTAGGCCTATACCTGTATCCATCCTGCTTGTGCCTTGATTCATGTGTGCTCTGTAGAGGTAGCAAAATTTCATGCAAAGATCAACCCTTGTTAAATGTGTAAACTTTAGTAAATTTTATAGATTTCATAAATCAGCACACTTATAATATCTCCCCCTGTTATTTATATGATCCTCCCTTAAATGCATATGCAGCGAGGAGAGATGTGCACCTTGTGATGACTCACATAGATTAAACACATACTGCGCTTCCAGGCCTATGCACCTGTTTGATACATAACATGTTTCTGGGGCTGAATGTGTCATATCTATGTCGGAATCTAGTCACAAAAGACTTACCAACAAACATGTTCTGATGCTAGGATGTCACCATGTTCTGTCATTTCTACCTGTCCCTTTGAGGTAATACACTCACCGGCCTCTGCTTTAGGTACACCTGTTCAACTGCAAACTGCACCCAATAACGCAAATATCTAATCAGCCAATCACGTGGCAGCAACTCAATGCATTTAGGCATGTGGACATGGTCAAGAAAATCCGCTGAAGTTCAAACCAAGCATCAGAATGGGGAAGAAAGGTTGTTTAAGTGACTTTGAACAAGGCATGGTTGTTGGTGCCAGACGGGCTGTTTTGAGTATTTCAGAAACTGCTGATCTATTGGGATTTTCACGCACAACCATCTCTAGGGTTTACAGAGAATGGTCAGAAAAAGAGAAAATATCCAGTGAGCGGCAGTTCACTAAAATGCCTTGTTGATGGCAGAGGTCAGAGGAGAATGGCCAGACTGGTTCGAGCTGATAGAAAGGCAACAGTAACTCAAATAAACACTCGTTACAACTGAGGTATGCAGAAGAGCATCTCTGAACGCACACCACATCAAAACTTGAAGCAGATGGGCTACAGCAGCAGAAGACCACACCGGATGGCATTTCTGTCACCTAATGAAGTGGCCGGTGAGTGTATATTGTATATTGATTATCTGATGCCAACGGACTCATGCAAGGAACTAGCAACATATTCTGAAGCCATGATGAATATTAAAAATTACTACATAAAAGAAGTCTCCAGAACTTATTTGCCAGTGTGTACCATTCTCAGCGTACGTACTGAAAAAGTTATGGTTTGTTTGCACAAGAGAAACAATTTCTGTACTTTTAGCAAGCCTAACCCATACACCATTAGAAATGTAATTTCATTGGTTAAAATGCTTCATAGTTGTCACTATAATTGCTTGCCATTGGCAGGCTGTGTACTGGGAAGAAATTGTTGCTTGTGCACAGCAGGTCCCATTGCCTATACTGAGGAACTGCTTGGCCAGTACTAGACAGATAACTTTTTAAGTGGGCTCATCTTGTTTCTGAAAGTGTATATAAACTGGATATAGTAACATACCTCATGTACACAATACTGTTGACCACGAAATAAGTAACAGTTATAATTCCTCCAGAGAAGTAAATGGACATTCTATTGATGTTTCTCTGAGTTAGCATGTTTTTGGGACTAAAAATACTATGGATTTTGTTCACTGGACCGTTGCCATAATAAGGATACTGACGTTACCATTACTATGATTTGTGTTGTCTGTGGATTTCCAAAATGCATAGAAGGTGAAGGTGAGAACCCAAGACTGTTTTGCCTCCCCTAATCAAATCAACCCACACCAACATAAGGGGTTAAGCAGGGGCTGGGTATTACGCAGCTTGAATGCCCAACACATTCATCACGAGCAATTTCTTTCAGCGAATGGCATTCCAATGGAATAAAGCCTAGCCACCTGGTCACTATCCCTCTTACACAGTGGCTTACCAACAAAAAACATAATTGCAATCAAAACATGCATTTCAACATATATATTTGCTGTATTCTATTGATAATAGATGAAGAAATATCCTCTATTATAAGGTGTATCTTTTTTATTTTTTACATATGTTAAATTAATAAATGGAGCCAGCACATAGTCGTACAGGGATATAATTTGTGAGAAAATACATTTTTTTTAAGTGGCACGTGTCTGACGAGAAATCAATTGATCCATTACTCGTACCCATCCCAATTTGATATAAGTTAAGTACCTTGCTCAAGGGTCTTCCAAAAAGGTTCTTTGCCTTGTCTTCATAGGGAACACTTTTCAGCTTTTAATAGGCAATCTTGTGAAAAGTGTGAAAGCTCCCTGATTTAACTATTTTGTCTGACAAATAAACCTTGAACTTCATAGGGTTCCTTTATAGAGCAACAAAGGAGCCATTTGGGACTCTTTCTTCTGAACGTGCACAATGGTGCTTGGGTATCAATCCTGGGTATCAAACCTGCAGCTTTTTCATTACAAGCCCCTCCTCTCTTTGCCATATATTTTTTTTTTTCCAAGCATCTCCAGTTAGACCGTCTCAAACGTTCTAAAATTCAGTCAGCTTGAAAACTAGCGTCTTGAAATGCTTCAAAACATTTGTACGTAGTGAATAAAAATGTTACTCACTCCCTCACTTTTATGTCATTTGCATTATACATGTATCAATATTTGTTGTGAAAGAGGTGGTGAGACAGATGTTTTAGTTTTATTTTATTGGCATAAAATGCAAAAAATAAATATTATAATTAGAAAATATTATAGAGATTATTTTAAAATACCAACAAGAAAATATTAACATTACAGTTTTTTTACAATCACTTTGACACTTAGATCACAAGCTTGTGCTCATTTTTCAAACTCTAGACACAGAACTCAAAACAGATAATCAAAATGCACATTTTTCAAAACTCTAAACACTTTGTTCAATTGCTTGGGTACAATACACATAAACCTAAGATCATTTGTTCATTGAACCAAATCACCTGTTCAATATGACACAATTAACATTAAAGTAATTACTATTTCAAAATGCAATTCACATTTTAAATGACTGTCTTTTCATTCATTACAAAGCATCTAACTATAAATTAATACAACTGCTCAAAATTATAAGTAACTGTTGCATTAGGAGTAATGCACAGTTTTATAGAAACTGATTGACACCAATTACCGTGGAACACGAACCAATTAGACTACATTATCTATGGATGTAATATTTCATCATCTTCCTTTATCAGACACTGTTTCTATGGTCCCATGTACCACTGTTCCAGACAATGTTTTCAGATTTGACAGTATGTATGCAGGCCCTTGCAATTGATTTTCCAATAATGACAACTCATTTCTGATGATTGAATTCACCTTGTAGTAAGAGTTAAAAGGATCAGTGTCCACCTACAACAACATAGTAACAACATGGAGCAGGCAGGTGATCCAGGTCAGGATAGAGCAGTGAGAGCAGTGTGAGGAGGAGGAGGACGTGGTGGACGTGGTGGCCGTGGTGGACAAAGGGATGGCAGGGGACAAGTACCCCTTCTGAGAGGTGGCCATGGGCCTTGTTTGAGAGGTGTGGGGGGATGTGGTAGAGGACAAGGCCAAGGACCAAGACAGCAAAGGCAATGTCCAATGAAATCAGGGCAATGGTTGTAGACCATGTTATAAATCGTGGCATGGCCATGATTGCAGCAGCTACAACGATCCAACCAAACCTCAGAAGATCAACAGTTGCCTCAATCATCAGAACTTTCCACCATGATAACCGGTAAGTCTCCACCATGCACTATACATTACTCTCAATTGTCAAATTACTGTATATTGCATGCCGCTGCGTACCACAGAGTAGGTGATGTGACTGAATGTGTTCTTCATTTTCCCTGCAGAATTGAGACAAGGCCAATTGGGGGAGGCAGAGGCCGAATTCTGACTGACCAACAGGAGCGGGTCATTTGGTTTGGGCCAGAAATGACATTCGCCTTTGTGAAATCCAACAGCACATCATTGAAAATAACAATGTTTTCAACAGCGTGGAGACCATTAGTTAGCCGACAATTGCACGCATGCTGAAAAGGCACCAGGTATCTATAAAACAGCTATACCTTGTGCCTTTTGAGAGAAATGCGGACAGAGTGAAGCAACAGCGGACTGAGTATGTTCAGGTATGTTCAGTTTCAAGATTCCTGTTGTGAAAAATTCTAAATGTATCTACATCATTTTACTGTAATCTGTAAGGTAATTCGCTTTCAATTTCTTTTTAGAGGGTGATGGAGTTGGATGCTGATGAGAACCATCAGAAATTCCTCTTTCTGGATGAGGCAGGCTTCAACCTGGCCAAGATAAGGAGGAGAGGTCGGAATTTAATCGGCCAGCGGGCAACCATCCAAGTACCTGGACAACATGGGGACAACATCACCATGTGTGCGGCTATATCTGAGGATGGTGTGGTGGGACGCAGACCTCTTATCGGATCATATAATGCAGCTCTCCTTGTAACCTTTCTTGATGAGCTACATCAGGTCTGTCAAGCTGAGGGAGTGATCTATGTAATTGTATATGATAATGTTAGGTTCCACCATGCTGAAATAGTGCAAGCATGGTTTCAGGCCCATCCACAGTTTATCACCCTGTACTTGCCCCCATACTCTCCTTTCCTCAACCCAATTGAGGAATTTTTCTCTGCATGGAGGTGGAAGGTTTATGATCGGTGCCCTCACGAATGCGCCACCAGGCAATGGATCAAGCATGCAATGATATCACGCCAGACTAATGCCAGGCCTGGATTCGCAAGGTTTTTCCCCCAATGTTTGGCAAATGAAAACATCCATTGTGATGTGGATGACAACTTGTGGCCAAATCCACAAGACAGGGTTGATGGAAATATAATTATATATATATTTTATTTATAAATATTTTATATATAAGAATTATTTTTGTTGTTATTCAAACAAACCTATGTTGTGATTGTATTTCATAAATACATTTCATTTTGTTAAATGATTCCACAGTGTCTCTTGTATGCTCTCTACTACTCCTATGTAGAACCATATTGAATTGAAACATATATGAAGTATTTTTACAAACAACTAAACAGTGAAGCTATCGGTATCTTTCGTGTGGGTGATCTAAACTAATGTTCCTATGGTATTTCATGATATATGAGTTATGAGATTATGAGATTGTGCAAGTGCAAGGTTTCTTCAAAGACATGAATGCACAATGCAAGTTTTTGAACAGAGGATAGCCTGTGTTACAAGTGGTGACCGCTTTGAGTGTTGTGTCTAAGGTTTTGAACAGTGAGCACAAGCTTGTGATCTAAGTGTCAAAACGATTGTAAAAAAACTGTAATTATGTTAATATTTACATCATGCAAACAGAGAGTATGCTACCCGTAGGCTATAACGTTTTTTTTATTCTTGGACCCTGGATGGTAGGAGATAAGAAAAAGAAAGCGGTTAAATATCGCCTACCTGGCCTGATGAGAGATAACCCCTTTGTGCACTTGCCAAATCTGCCCAATCCTTGCCCATTTAGGGGGTATCTTATTTAAAGCTTCATGCTTGTTTTATATAGTTTAATGGTCACAAAAAAACTTCCTTGTGTTGATGTAACTGCTCCAAGATTGGACGGAAAAACAGCCAGTTCTTTTCTGTGCTCTTTTATCTATTAGATTTTCATTATGGGCTTTTTAGAGATCTAAAGTTCCTCATGTTCACTTCAATACTAAAATAAATAAATAAACAAACAAATAAACAAAAAGCCAGTAGTACCAACCTAGGCTACAGCATGCATTTTCTGGGTCCTGAAATTTCAGCTTCTCATGAAAAAACAGAGATAATGGAAAATACTATCACCATTAGAGTAATGTGATGTGTATATGCATATAGCCAAAAATAATATTTTATATATATATATATATATATATATATATATTGTGACAGACGGCGGGGAGAGGTGCGGGGGTTGGTAGTGGAGGACAGGTACCTGGCAGCACGTTGGCTCCACCCCCGAACCACAGAAGGAGGTCCTCCAATAATCAGACGCACCGGTCGGTCATTACGCAATCAAGGCTCGGGGATAAAGCGAGAGCCGAAACATGAGGTAATTGCAAAGTATCGTGAGGGAAACTTGTTTGGTGAGGAGAGAGAGAGAGCATTGCGAATATCTGATTGAATAACTGTTGTGACCTGGACTGCCTGACTACCCGCTTGTGTATCGGATTGTGTATTGGATTTGGACTTTGGATTACGGACACGGATTGTGGAATTGGCCTGGTTGCCTGATTTCCCCCCTTCCCCTTTGTGAGTTTCCCCCAATAAACTTTCCTTGTTTAATTATATTTTGTTTGTGTGTTTCAGTTATTCAACTTGTGACGTGGAAACCCCACACCCCTGGTTCTGCTACAATATATATATATTTCTTTTTTTTTATTTTTCTTTTTTTCTTTTTTAAGTAGCAAACAGATTGCATTGGAGGTCAAATGAGCAATCTGGGGTGGATTTAGTTGTGTTGCAAATTGTGTGTAAATTCTTTTGTGTAACATAGGCTTATGGGAGAATCAATAGATCTTTGGATGTATCTTAAGGATGCCCCCCTATGTGTATTAATTGACAAATACTAAAAACAGACACTAAAATGTGAAACATAATTAACCAGGTCTGACCATATGCACAGGAAAACACACTGGCACACTTTATTACATGGTGATATCTGCTACAGTAGTTTAATAAGTACATATATGGAGTTGAATCTATATTAAGCCTAATTTGCATCTTAAGATAAACCAGAAGGCTGTGTGAGGTGAGTGTTAGATGTTATTTTAATGTCTAGTGCTTGGATGTAGTTGTCACCTTTTGATTCAAGAGTGTGTTGAACATGGAGCAGATTATGTTCAAAGTATGCCTAAGAATAAAAAACTCCTTGTAAAAAATGTACTCGTAAAAAAAATACAAATGCAGCTACTGTAAAAATCAAAAAGAAAATGCATTGTGTACATATGCAAACACGAATAAAAGCAATACACTCAGAGCCCAGCCATTTAAAAATACACTTATACTAAAAGTAAAATAAAATGTTACATTCAAAACTCAGTCACAAATAGCGAGCCGATATTCAAAATCTTTAAACTATGCATGGTAAATATAAAAAAGAACTGCAAAATCTACCGACTGCATATAGCAAAGAAAAATGTACTGTCTAAATTTATAAAAATGAATATAGTCAGCCACCCTACAGCATATTGTAAATGAAACCAACACTCTAAACTCCATAAATATCAATCCTGTCCTGAAAATGGAAGCAATAAATAAAAGCTGCACTCATGGATAACCCCCCCTCCCCATAAAGTAAATATGGGCTATTACTGATATTGCCATCTGCAGCTTTGTTCATGGTGTAATAGTCTTGAGTGTGATACAGCTGACAGAGTTAAAGCTGGTCATTGCAGAGCCCTGCATTATCTTGATGACAGTGTCTCTTTATCCTCTTCTTCTATTGTGCTACAGTGAGTTCCCAGGCCAGGGCATGCTAAGGTGAGTGGCAGTCTTGTCACTCAGTCTGCAAATTATATTTGCAGTGGATTACGCTAATCTACCTTGTTTATATAATATAGTTTACTTTCCCAGAAAGCCCTTGTCAGTGTCAAACTGCATTAGTGCGACATTATCAGCCCCCTCGGCTGGCAGAAGCATGGCTCTGAAAATTTGACAGGGCGAGAATCAAGGCAAGATAAAGCGTTGCTGTCTACTGATGATCTCTAATCCCAGACTGCACCACAGCGCAGTGTACGGATCTCGTTCACATAGCCTGATCTCTGCAAATTTGCTAAAACGTTCTAATACATCGTCATACTTATAAAAGATAAAATAATACATAGAATAGTAAGTTATGATTGACCAATGTGATGCATTGCAAGTGCTCTCTGTAATTAATGTTATATCTCTTGGACTACGGATTTTTCTTTTAAAGCTTTAGATTGTACTATAGACTTTTCATAGCTCACCTTTAGAATGGCACTTCTTTATGACAATATGTTCATTGCTGCATTAAAAAAATAATGATATTTTGCTTCAGTCAAACATTACTGAATGCAAAGCGCTGCAAGTCACTCTGTATAAGAGCATCAGCTAGATAAATGTAAATGTCCTGTATGTTCTTCAGAGAAATATCAATAATCAAGGTAATGGTACAGACGATAACTGTCAAACTTCATTTTTGTCATTCAATCACTTTCCTGTAATAAAAGACTGTGTTTTGAGAGGGATTGCGTATGCATTCAGTATTGTGTAGCCAAACCAAGCATGAGATTTGTTCAGCGAAAATTAAAGTGCTGAACTAAAAAAAGGCAAAAATCTCATCAGTGATGGTGATGGCAGGCCAAAAGAACACCACCTGATCGCCAATCACTGTTTTCCTATGAATAAATCAAGCCTATCTTATTTTTTCAGTTGTGAGGTTCATTTTTTAATTCCTGGTCATTTCTCAAGGCAAATAGGGCTGAACAAACAAAGCAGGGATATAATGGCTATCTCTCACAGACAGAACTAATGGAACCCAGAGGAGGGTTGGTATCAAGGTTTTGGGCAGAAAAGGTATAACGGTAATGGATTCTAAATCTACATGCCATCTCTCAGCCTCATCTTGTATAACACGAATCCTCTAAAAAGCTGCAATCACAAATGTTCACAAGGCGGATGTAGTTTTAGTAGTTTGTAGGATGTAGTGTCTGATAGTTGAATCATTTTTCAAACTGATGCCACAAGTCTGAAATTGATTTTTGGTGACACATACCTTATACAGCATTGCCCTCATTTTTTAAAAAAAGTTCACCACTCGTAGTTTCTTTACTTGCCTTATAATATCTGTACTTATTGGGATGGCAGGTATGCCATCCCGCCAAGTTACGCCTTGGCGGGGGCATGCCCCATACCTATACAGCACCGAGAGTTTGGCACTTTTCAGGGTTCCCTACAGAAATAACCACAACAGCCACAGACACTCAGCCCTTAAAAACATTAAATTCTGTACATTGTCACCCCATTTCAACAGACAGAATTCATAAACAACTTCACATGTCCACACAATAAAGCCCCGAACTAAGGGGATTTTGCATTTCCTCCTTCTTCTTCTTCTTCTTCTTCTCATTCTTATTTTTCCTGCCGCCTATCCCACTAACATGTCTCCCCATTGGATATTTTACCGACACCAGCCAAATCTTCACCTACAATCAGTGACTAGAATCACTGGTGAACTTGAAACACACTGAAAGCCAGCAATCTCTGGGCTCATTCCAGTTTCATCCATCCTCATCTCATCAGTCCTCACCTGACCTGGAAATAAATTGGTCCACCATCTTTAAGGACATTCCAATCCATTAAATTCTTCTTGGGGGAGGATGCTTTATCGAGGAGATGTGTGCATTTTTTGTAGAAGTATTTTTGACTTATTTGACATATAAATAATCAACCTGTGGATCCACCTCTCCACATCTGCCACATCTGTAATTTATGTGGCTTTAAACTGACACCTGAAAGTGCAAGGATGTTCCATTTGCCTGATACACATTTCCTCAATTCTTCTGCCCCTGTATCTTTTCCTCACGTCCTTTACTTGTGTCTTCCATTGGGTGGTGCTAAGGACTGAGGAAAGGACATAGGGAAAGAATGCAAGGAGTGACATTAAGCAATTAGAATGAGCCCACTGTGGCCCTCCAGGAAAGAGAAAAGAACAATTCCTGGCAGTTCAAAGGAAATGAACATTGAATGTGTATACAGAAATAAATTCAATAAATGTAAACGTTCACCTTATTTTCAAATATATAAAAATATAAAGTAATACCATATTTTAAAAAAATTCACTGTTTCCTTTTATACATTATGTGGCAAAAACTTTACAATATGGTCACACCAATTGGCATTAACAAATATCGTTCTTAACATGAATTAATGATGTACAAATACTTTAATTAAGCCTGAAATGAACTTTTCTTTAATTTGTAGCTAACAAATACATTAACTAATGTATTAGTTACATTTATACATTAGCAAAACATAGGGCAAACTTATAAATAGTTAACCATTAACAAATACATTGGCTATTTTTATTCAAAATATGAATTAGTATTACCTAAGGTATTTGTTAACATGAATTAATGATGTACAAATAAAGCTGTACAGATTGACTTTTCAGTTGTTAGTAGTTAACTACATTAGTTAATACCAATTCATTTGACCTTATTAGAAAGTCTATCCCATTATGTTTTACACAAACACACACTTGCTTGTGTGTGAATATCATGTTGTATATATGAATTGGTTTATTTGTTATTTTGTGGATGAGTAGGGTAATAGATGAAATATGACTACTGAACCCCTGCAAATTATATTTCTGACTTCACCCCAAATTATATATTTTTTTAACTGTCACCTTTTTATTTGTTTTTCTTGGAATATATTTTATATAAGACATATTAGAAAGAACAGTATAGGTACAGCGGTTGGCTTTCAGTGATATTTGAGGCAGTTTTTTTTTATTTTTTAAAAGGTAATTAGAAAAATAAAAGAAAAAAATAAAATCTATAAAGAAAGCTCAACAGTAATGCCAGTCAGGTAAGAGAGATGACAGAGAAAGAGAGGTGTCTTGGAGTTTGGCAAACATCAGCCTTTCCATGCCACTGGTGAGCGATGAGGAATGTGACAGTTTGACTGGAGGAAGCCACAGGGGACAGGCCCCCCAGAATCACAGAGGTAAGTAAATATGGATGAGGGAAATGTATTCAACATGACAATGGTTACGAAGGGAATATCAAGCCTTTTCCAGGACCTCCAGAACTTGGCATATGCTATGTCTCTCCTGCCTCAGCACTGTGCACTGAGAACTTAATCCGTCAGGAGATCCATGGACACGTGGAGATTCTTACGGAGGAGCTGAACCCTTGCTTTTCACAGGATATAGTAGATATCCCTTCAAAGGTTAAGTGGCCCTGTGTTCATTTTGGCCAGGAAAGATAAACATGAGAAAATCAGACTTGCAGTCACCATGTTCAAGGTGCCATGACTGAGGGTATTAGCAGTGGACTTTAAAATCCTTTGATTGGATTTGAATTGTATTTTTTATATTTTGAATACCAAATTATAAAATATGAATATAAAAAAAGTAAAATGATGTAAGTAACCCACAAAAGCCCATGGTGTGCTACTAGTAGTTAGATAAGTGTTGCAATTCAATGGGTCACTGGAGCAGATATAGCCCGAGGGTGTTTTTTTTTAACTTAGACAACATACTGAAATGATGCCCCTTCCCTAATCTTTTCAGACAGAATAACTTACTCTGAGAGTTATTTGATTCATAGGTCGCTCAAGTGCCCTAGGCTGAGGGAGGGATAAGAGCTTCCTGTTGTGTCCTCTTAGTGGTCTCGTGCAGCTACAAATTTTTTGGCATTACACAGTGTACGAAAGCAATATATTTGCCCTATAGCCTATACTTTGGTTTCTATGGTTATGTCATGACTCTGATAATTATTATTTGATACAGCTAGCTACCTAGCGATCTCTCAATCTCCCTCACTAACTAGCTAGCAAGCTAGCGATATTTCTATTTGTCTCACTAGCTAGCTAGTAATCTCTCTATATCTCCCTCACAAGCTCACTAGCGATATCTCTATCTTTCAATAGTAAACGTCATTTAGTTAGGGAGAGGGACAGGTTGATCACTAGCAATAGCCAGCTCTCCATGTATAAAACTCAACATGTTTTGGTGTCAATGTGACTGATTTTGGCAGAACAAGCCACATATGTTCCATATAGCCAGCTGTTATGTTCCATATAGCCAAGTTTTTAGCTGCTCCTCCAATGCAATGAGTGAAGCCGGGCGGAACAATTATACACAGAATAGTATCATATCGATTGGAGAAATAGGAAGCCTGAAACCTTGATTGGCTGTTGACAGGTGGTACCCTGATGAGATCAACCTTGGGCAACATTTCTCTGGCAATGTTATTGATTATTTTTCCAGTTGCTCAGGTCACTGGCCGTTAGTCAGTTTCATTGAGAATTAATGGACTTTCGGCAACTGGTCGAACGAATCGCTTGCTGTGAAAACGCAGGGTTACATATTTATTTAGTTTCCTTCTGCTGAAATGATGGCACTTCTCAAAACTACTAAACTAAAGGTTCAGGAAACTGAAATCTGTGAATTATTTACTGATGTGTTGTTTTAATACTTTTTTGCATTCACAAACGGCCGGGAAATATGATTCTTGCAACAACAAAAAAACGTCCAGTGAAATCCCTTCTATGACTACTATATGTAAATGACATTCTTGACACTTTTGTGCAGGTAAGGCAAGTTAAGTTGAAAATGCCTAAGCATTTCCTGGATATGGAGCAGGCAATACGCTTTGTTTTTTTTCTCAAAAATGAAGAGATCTACAAGAAATGGGTTTTATTTCTACAGCCCACAGGCACTGCAATATTACAATAACCATTTGTAACAAGTTCTCCAGTCCGTCTCCCCACAAACCACACAATCCGTCGTTCTTAGACGCACTGTTGTTTATTGTGCGCTCACAAAACACGGAACACAAACAAAACAAAACAAAACAAATCACACACAATAAGGATGGAGATAAACTGACGTCGCTCCCGTGCGCATTTCTCATTCCAGCCCCCGGTCTCACTGCAGGCAGAGCATATAAACAATTAGAAATCAATTGTCATTGCACACACCTGGGGTTGTAACGCCAGCTAAACCGCTTCCTCTACACCTGCAGATGACGCCCTACCACCCCTCCACACCATTACAGTTAGTATTTTCAGTGCCTGTTTTGCTAGATATTGTTGCAGAATGCGGTGGATCAGTAAGTAGGCCAACAGTTAGCTAGTGACAATTAATAGCTTTCAAGCTTAGACATAGAATCAACCACAATTTGTTTCCTGGACTTTTAAGTGTTTTATTGTAATAATGTATCTTTCAACGACAGATATTCAAATGTTATACTGATGATTGACAGCCCATTTTAAACTGCAACACTGTATTCAAACAGAGTTATTATATAGTAAAAAAAAAAAAGTAATTATTTAGGATTTTAGGATTTAAATTTGTATACGTACCCACAGTTTGGATGAGATGAGATGCACTAAGGTCCTAACTTCCAGTGCAGATGAAAGATCCTGTGACACTCAAAAAACACTCAATTCAACCACTAATAATCTGCCATAATTATCCATAATCATCCACCTTACATATATGGTTGAGTAACTATGTAATCTTTTGTATTCCCTGCCTTCTATTTTTCCAGTTAAACAAAAAAAATATATATATCAGTTTACTTTTGTAATGATATGAAGGCAAAAATGAATAAAAATAAAACATTATTTTTTAATTCCTTCATTTGTTCAGTATTTCAGCTTTTGGTCAACACTAATTACACACAATATGTGTCTATTCAGGTCAATGTAAACTCTCAAGAATTAATGATATTCCAAAGCAGGTGGTGAATTAAAGCTTGGTTTGACTGGCAGCATATTCTAAAGACTGATGATTTACAGTAAATATATGCATGGCATGTTAATATCGAAGTTTGTTGACAGTCCACTACCAGTTTAGATCCACAGGGCCACACTTTTACTGAGCTTATATGCCCATGAAGTTTACTTTTAAGAACATTTTTCATTTTAATTTTATTTTCATTAATTATTCTGCTTTCAACACAACAAAAGAAAAAAGAAATCCCTCAAAAACCTCTTCACTCAATGTCAACAGTGTACTGTGTGTCCCAGACAGTGTGTCAAAATTCAATCATATCCAGAAGGTAGAAAGAGCAGAACTCCCTCAATTCTGTCTACAAAAGAGATGCCCATAGAGAATAGGACTGCATAATGCATTCCTATCCAGACATTAAAAAGAAGGCAATTACTGTGTCTGTAGAACAGAAGGCATGCATGCTTCAGAGCGATGGAGAACTATACACATTGATTGTTCCTTGTGTTTTCAGCTAGGAGCCTTCTCACACCTGAATATAGAGAAATGGTTGATTGAAAGGAAAGCTATATAATGCTTTTAAGGAGGGGGGGGTACAACATTAGGGTCATCTTGTACACTGCAATCAAGTAAATAAACAAATGGATAGGCACTACCAGACTATATTTTAAAAAACAAGGAGAAAACCTTTAAATGCTGTTTGTCCCTGAGGTGCCAGTGCAATGTCAGGTCATGGCTTTCCTCCACATGTTTAACTTGAAACCCAAATTCTGCCACTCATCATGTCAAAATCTTTAAGTGCTTTCAATCAATGAGAATGAAAAGTTTGTTTTATGGAATGTGCCCAACATCTTCATTTAGATATAAATGTGTAAAATATAAATCCTAAAGAAAATAGGGATATGTTGACGACAAGGGGTGGTGTTCATTGTCCACTTTGATTAGGAGGGTCTTACACTGTGTCCATTTTTAAAATATGGATGCGATCCTGTCTTTGTAAAAGACACGTGAAATCAAATATGATGGTAAGAATGGTGAGACAGCGGTTTTGCATGGTTTTGCAAGCAAATGGGCAATTTAATAGTACCCACAAAGTAAACAATCTAACCTGTGTATCAACCAAAAAAAAGTGCATAATAATTTCTATCTGGAACAATTCAGTCTGCCAATTGCACAAATGTGATAATAATTACAATGTACATTAAAGGCTGGAGACAATGAATATTATTTGCATGGCGCTACTGCTCTTTTGGTTGAGATCATTGCTAAAGCCGTGGCCCCTGTTGGCTTCCTTGAATTCTGTCTCAGTGAAATGTAAACAAAGTTGATTGCATTTTCAATTCCATTCTGATCAATGGGCCGTGGCTGGCTGTGAGGTCTGAGGAAATTCCTATTACTAAGGGCACAGATTCCGCTGAGCCATGCATCACAACTGAAACACGGGGCTTCATTTATGATCAGCACTCAAAAGGATTTGGGGGTTTTGTCTGAAATATATTGCGTTTACGATGTCCAGTGCAGAGAAGCAGAGTAATTTGAGAGTATGAATGAAAGCCGGATGAAAGGAGAAGAAGAAAAAATGTTCAATGAGCCGACACGCTTCGTAAAGAATCGTGGCCAATGGACAGAAACAGAACAGTGTTGCAAGATGCTTCAGCATGCTTAATTAGCCAAATGCTAAACAGATGTACAGCATGGAATTAAAGGGGAATTTCACTTTATAACACTTCTGGGGTCATTTTCACACCTACCCGGTCTTTTGTGTGCACCCCAGACAGTTTTTAGGTTGCTTGCTTCAATATTTAGATATTCCGATTCTGCTTATGATCCGATTTTTTATCAATTCTTTTATCGATGCCTGATACATTTTCTGGGTGTGAAAAGAGTAGGCCTTCATACAAGTTTTCAGCATCAACTTGCTTTATTTTCCAGCCTGAAATGTGATCATATTAGTAAATGGCTACACGTCATGTAACGTGCAAGTAGTTGGCTATCTCCCTGGATATGAATTAAATGTTTTTAACTAAAATAAACTAAAATAATGAATGTGATTTTATCCACAAAAATAGCTATACAGGAAGGCAAAATAAATGTCGTGATCACGATCACCATCGCAGAAACCTTCAGTTAAATGAATTCGCATAATAAAATTAACCAAACGCGGGCTTAAGTTTTCTGAACCTCGGTGATATTGTGGTGTAAGTAGACTATTTAACAATTAGCTGGCTTCTAGCGCAACCCAGCGGTACGCTTCTATCAACACAACACACACAGATCTCGTCATGTCATGTCTCTCTGAGAAAAATTCAAGATGGCTGACGGCTGAATATGTTTGTTCAGGTTCTGCCAATCCATCAAAAATCATGAAAATAACTTGACATCTATGCAGTTAAGAAAAGTTTAAAGCTTTGCAAGAAAGTTATGTTTACATTTTCATGATTACTTTCTATTATTTTTGATGTTTTGGGCACTTTTGATGACATGTGCTACAAAGTGCTGACATACCAGCAATACTGAATTACCCTGAATCTCTGCAAGCAAGTTGCTTTTTTGTATTTTTTTTTTCATTCAAGTAATCTCATAATTAACAAAAGAAATGGCTACTAAGAAATTAGCTGAAGAAATGGAAGAGGTTAAAAAGTCTCTGAACTTCATGTCAGAGGAACTGAGTAAGGTAGAAAAACAACAGATGGGCCTACTGGATTTAATTGATGAAGTGCGACAACTGAAGGCTGTGATCAAAGAAAAAGACAAGAAAATTGAAGAGCTTGAAAGAAGAGTAAAAGAGTACACAAGGATGGATGACATCGGATTACAGCAGGTGACAAGGGGGGTGAGGATGCTGTGGCGCCCCGATCCCTTATCGGTGCTCCCCACGAGACCACCAGGACGGCCGAGCCCATCGACGGCGGCCGCTGGGAAAAGTGGTGAGTGGGCGGTACCTAGCAAACCCCTGTCTAGAGACGTTCAGGACCCTGGACAGCCCCCGGCAGACCAACTGAGGCGACAACCGGCAGCACCATGGACAGGGCTGCAGCAGAGGGAAGGTAGGTGGAATTTTCCACTCTGCCACACACCTGAAGCTGCTTGCGGGATTGGCTGCCGGCGCCCACCTGAAGCTGCTTGTACTAACGAGCAGGCAGGCTTATATAGAGCAGCACAACCCAAGGAAGGAGAGAGTTGCTGGGGCTGCCGTCGTAGCCACGCCGGACGACTCTACACCAGGAAGAGACTGGAAGCGGCCGTGGGCCAACTCGCTTGAAACAGAGGATCACCAGCCGGCAGCCGGAGCAAGGAACCGGAACCGGACCCGGATCGGGCTGACCACGCCCTGTCCCCCTTAACCTACTTCTTTTTTCGTTTCTCTCCAGAAGAGGCTGTGAAGACCTGGAGCGGAACCCTGATACCCCGACCGGGAAGACTTTTTAGTTGTTTTTGGCTCCCCCTACCTCTACCCCCACTCATTATAATTATTAAAGACCTTTTTTTTAAACACTACCTCTGCCTCACCGTGCTGGTTCTTCCGTCACTCAACCCCCCGTTGGCTGAGAGAGTTCACACATGGTGGAGAATGTGGGCATGCTAACTCCACGCTACGGGGTGACGGAACCAGACAGAAACCAGCTCTAAAAAAAAAAAAAAAAAAAAAAAATTTTTTTACTCACCGACCAGGGGTCCCTGCTTCATGTCCACCGTAATGAAGGCGATGTGCCACCTGCTGAAGGTGAAGCAGGTGAGGACTTCCGTCTATCACCCGCAGACCGACGGGTTGGTAGAGCGGTTTAACCATACCTTGAAACAGATGATGAGAAAAATGATCGAAATGGATGGTAAAGACTGGGACCAACTGTTACCATACCTCATGTTTGCCATTCGTGAAGTACCTCAGGCGTCTACAGGGTTTTCACCATTTGAGCTGCTGTATGGGCGGCGACCCCGAGGATTGTTGGACCTGGCCAAGGAAACATGGGAGCGCCAACCTTCGCGACATAGCACGGTCATCGAGCACGTGGAGCAGATGCACCGACGGATGGCCCAGATCTGGCCCATGGTCCGGGAAAACATGCAGCAGGCACAGCAGGCCCAGGCCCGGGTATACAATCGCGGAGCTCAGGTGAGAGAATTCCAGCCGGGCGATAAAGTCATGGTCTTAGTCCCCACCCACGAGTGTAAATTTTTGGCTAAATGGCACGGGCCATACGAAGTGGTTGAGAGAACCGGGCCTGTCAACTATAAAGTCAGCCAACCGGGACGCCGCCGTCACACCCAAATATACCACGTAAACTTGTTAAAACGTTGGTATGAAACTGAACAACCGCCGGCACAGGCCCTCTCTGCTCACGTCTCCCCACAGAGCACCCCTGAGGTAACGATGGGAAAGCAGCTGACGGGCCACCAGATCCAAGATCTCCGAGAACTTCTGGAACGGAATCGGGATGTGTTCTCGAAGCTCCCAGGCCGGACCTCCATCATAGCCCACCACATCACCACAGAACCCGGAAAGAAGGTTAGGCTGAGGCCGTACCGGATCCCTGAGGCCCAGCGTGATACCATCCGGGAAGAGGTCAGGCAAATGTTAGAGATGGGGATCATTGAAGAGTCCCGCAGCTCGTGGAGCAGCCCAATAGTCATTGTACCCAAACCCGACGGGAGCCTGCGGTTTTGCAATGACTTCAGGAAGCTAAATGAGATCTCACGTTTTGACGCTTACCCCATGCCCAGGGTCGATGAGCTGATCGAGAGGCTGGGACCAGCTCGATTCCTCAGCACGTTGGATCTCACCCGTGGGTATTGGCAAGTTCCCCTTTCCCCCCAGGCCAAGGAGAAGACGGCCTTTGTGACGCCGGATAGTCTCTTCCAGTACCGGGTCCTACCGTTTGGGATCCACGGAGCCCCGGCAACCTTCCAGCGGCTCATGGATCAGATCCTCCGGCCTCATCAGGAGTATGCGGCGGCGTACCTGGACGACATCGTGGTCCACAGTGCAGATTGGAGAACCCACTTGGGCAGGCTAGAGGCGGTGCTGGGGGCCCTCCGGGAGGCCGGCCTGACGGCCAACGCAACCAAATGCCGCCTGGGATTGGAGGAGGCGGATTACTTGGGATACACCGTCGGAAGAGGGTGTGTGAAACCCCAATCCACCAAGGTGGAAGCCATCGCGACGTGGCCCAAGCCCCAGACGCAAAAGCAGGTGAGAACCTTCCTGGGCTTAGTTGGGTATTACCGTCAATTCATTCCAAATTTTGCCGCCATAGCAGCCCCCCTGCATGACTTGACTTCCAAGAGTCGAAGCAACCGAGTCGGCTGGACGGAGGAAGCTGACGGTGCCTTCGAAACCCTGCGACAAACCCTCTGCAGCGAACCGGTTCTGGTGACTCCGGTCTTCGATCAGACCTTCGTACTCCAAACGGACGCTTCCATTGTGGGGATAGGAGCCGTTCTCTCACAGATCCGGGAGGGGGCCGAGCATCCGGTAACGTACATCAGCCGTAAGCTCTTAAAACATGAGCGTAACTATGCCACAGTTGAAAAAGAATGTTTAGCTGTCAAATGGGCGATGGACAAGTTACGGTACTACTTACTGGGTAGGGAGTTTGTACTGATCACTGACCATGCCCCACTCAAATGGATGGCAGTGAATAAAGATAGTAACGCCCGTGTTACTAGGTGGTTCCTGGGGCTACAGTCTTTCCGCTTCAGGGTGGAACATCGAGCCGGGAAGCTCCACGGGAATGCTGATGCCCTGTCCAGACGGGAGGAATGCCTATGGACGGGCGCTCCAGGGAACGGCATGGAGCTGAGGGAAGGGGTATGTGGCGCCCCGATCCCTTATCGGTGCTCCCCACGAGACCACCAGGACGGCCGAGCCCATCGACACCGGCAGCCGCTGGGAAAAGTGGTGAGTGGGCGGTACCTAGCAAACCCCTGTCTAGAGACGTTCAGGACCCTGGACAGCCCCCGGCAGACCAACTGAGGCGACAACCGGCAGCACCATGGACAGGGCTGCAGCAGAGGGAAGGTAGGTGGAATTTTCCACTCTGCCACACACCTGAAGCTGCTTGCGGGATTGGCTGCCGGCGCCCACCTGAAGCTGCTTGTACTAACGAGCAGGCAGGCTTATATAGAGCAGCACAACCCAAGGAAGGAGAGAGTTGCTGGGGCTTCCGTCGTAGCCACGCCGGACGACTCTACCCCGGGAAGAGACTGGAAGTGGCCGTGGGCCAACTCGCTTGAAACGGAGGATCACCAGCCGGCAGCCGGAGCAAGGAACCGGAACCGGAACCGGATCGGGCTGACCACGCCCTGTCCCCCCCTTAACCCACTTCTTTTTTCGTTTCTCTCCAGAAGAGGCTGTGAAGACCTGGAGCGGAGCACTGATACCCCGACCGGGAAGACTTTTTAGTTGTTTTTGGCTCCCCCTACCCCTACCCCCACTCATTACAATTATTAAAGACCTTTTTTGTTAAACACTACCTCTGCCTCACCGTGCTGGTTCTTCCGTCACTCAACCCCCCGTTGGCTGAGAGAGTTCACAATGCGCCAAAAGGTGAATTAGACACACTTGAGCAGCAAGTCATTAACCTCTTAGCGCACAGCCCCTAGTGGTGGGCACGCCCGCGTGCCTAAATTACTAAACTCAAACATTCGGTGCTACTGCAACCAAAGTGTGAGATGAAAACAGAAACGAGTTGTTTCCGTTTCATTAGTAGACGATACATGACAACTATGCTGAAAACGGAGTTTCGCAGCCCCACCATTGTCGCTCCCGTCGTTCATTTAACACACACCCCCTCCCTGCAGTCTCATATAAAAAACACCCCCGACCCTTGACATAATGGACAATATTGTCTATCTTGGCATTCATAAAAATATTCTTTCACCACTAAAAAATCGTATTCCGTCATAGCAACAAGATAAACCCGACAATAGCCCCAAGATATGCCTATACAGCAGTGAAAACGCTGCTCACTGAATAACGAAATAAACGAGAAAAAGTTTTTAAAAATGATACCATGTCATTCTACAGTCAATATCTGGGACTAAATATTGAATAAATATAAAACCTTACTGTTGGTATTACGTGTAGAGATGTCCCTTTTGAGACTGCGTGGTCATATATTGTCTTGGACAATCCGTTTGGGAAATATAGGCGCATCTGTGACGCCTGGGTATCTTCCAAAATAGCTGTGCGTAACACCACACCTGTTGTTTACGGCGTCGTCGCCCTTTTTAGTACAGTCTGACTAGATTTACAATTCATTTATTCGGTAGGCGAGAGTATAAGCTTTCTAACGATGTATAACATGTCTAATTCTGCTTTCGGAATAGCGTTTATAGGTCAGCGTAACAGAAAATATTCTTAGCATAGCATTCACTTACGCAATCACACTCTGTTAGCAGACAAATACGATGCACCTAACGAAACATGTTCAAGGATATATCGTAATTTCTTGGAAAATACTATTATTATTGAGGACTTCTGAACATAGCTAAGCCATATGTTTGCTGATAGACCTAGCTGACATCGTTTTCTGGAGCAAAACAGAAGCGAATAGAACAATATAATTGATACTGTCTCTCTGTCTCTATCTACTGAACATAGAGGAGATTTCACCATTGCTATGTAAGTATTATCGTTCAAAATATTTCGGTTATATACGTTCTTTTTGAAATTGAGTATTTTTAAATAGGTTAGTGGTGTTATATAATGTAAATATTTCACACTGTAATGTAAGCGTTAGACGGAAGTGTAATAGTTTTTGTGAAGCATGCAACAGTGATGACGTCAGAGCTGGAACATTGCCAAAACGTGGTGGACGGGTGAAAATTGTTTTCATGTTGTCTCATCCCCATACAATAAAACATACGAGAGTACAGAGTATAGAAATACACACGAGTTAATTATTACATATTTAGGTACTGTACCGCATTGTGTGACAATGTTTTTGCATTATTTTTTTAATCTGATAGCAATGTTTCATCTTAAACCCTCATAAGGGGCTCATTTATATGCTTTATAATGGACAAAAAACATTTTATTCAATTTTGGAGAGATTTTGGATATGTTTCTGGACACCTAGCTATTTTAGACCACTGTACTGACTGAAAGCTTGTAATTCCCATTTGAAAATTATGCAACAGTGATTTTCTTGAGTCAAAACAGTTGATTTGCAGTGAAATACATGGATATGTTATGATTTACAGCAATGCATAATTTAGACATTTTGGATAGATTTGGAGATGCTGGGTACACTGCTTAGTTTTTGCTTCATACATCTATAGTAGTTCTACATATCCACCCTTAGATTTTATGAACTTGTGGTCAAGACGTTTTTGACCTAGCACATGTATAGTTTAACCTCCTGCATATATTCAATCTCGCAGTATTTCATTGCGAACTTAAAAAGTGCAAATTTATTTTGGATTTTTTGTCAAAACAATTGCATTTGTGGCACTTTATTTCTTCCAAAATTATGAATATAAACTAATCTGTGTTAGTATTGTAAATTGTACAAATGTCTTGCTTCATTTAAGCCATTTTTCAAGTCTCTGTGGTGTTCACGTCTGGAGTTATAAAGCTTTAAATAGGGTACCCCCTAAATGGGCAAGGATTGGCAAAATTTGGCTTGTGCCTTAAGAGGTTAAATTGATCAATGCACGACCCTGGTGTTCTATAAATGCAACTGATTAATATGTTTTTTGATCCTTCAACCTTAATTTCAACAGTTACACATTCCATCAAATTGTCAATAACAGTTGTCATATTACCAATAACCTTACATTTCAGAGCAGAAATCACAAACAGGGCAACACTCCCTCCCCTTTTATTGATCCTGTTTTGCCAAAATATTTCATAGCCCTCTAATCCATCCTGCAGTTCTTTATTATCACTCAGCCAAATTGCTATTACACTAAGCCTTTGCTGAAACTGTTTAAGGTAGTCTTTAATTTTGGAGAAGTTACTATAGAGACTCCTACTGTTAAAATGAATCACAGAAAACCCTTCCATTTTCACATTAGAATTGAACTTGTCTTCAGAATAATATTCACAATTCATGTTAATGTTCTGGTAGAAGTGGATCTCTGGATCAATGTCATTTTCTAACTCATAAAGTTTGTGATCTCTAAAGTCAAAAGACTTAAAATCAGTGTATTCACACATTTTCTTATACCAGATTTATCACTCCCATTAGCAAAGTCTTAACAAAGAAGGATTCTAAACAAAAGAGACACAAACACCATTGCACCTTCTGTTTCACAACACAACTAAAATAAAAGCATGACATTTCCCCACTATTCCTACTCCCCACCATAATATTCATCATTTTCATTTATATTGGTCAAGATCTTTTATGTCTCTGATGGCTACTACTTTAGCCTGTTCTGGTGTACCATTCAGTCTTATCATTACCTTACAGTTCCTTGTCCAAGTGAAACAAGTGAATTCCTGAATTCGCTTTCCCTTTCTCAGGATTCTAGCTTGTCTTGCAATTTCTGCATTTCTCTTTGTGAGATGCTCATTTACATATACCCCTGAGCCCTTCAATTTTTTTGCATGCTTTAGCACCTCAATTTTATGTTTTCTACTCACAAATCGAATGATAATGTTTGGCCTGTTGTTTTGTTTTTGGGGTATGGTATGACAAGCAGCTATGTTTTTACTGTCTATAGGAATGTCTTTATTGTTGAAGAACTTAATAAGAAGATTTTTTAATTATACGAAAAACATAATGATAAGGTGATTTTTGTTTGTGGTGATTTCAACATTGATTTGCTGAAATCCAATGATCATACGAGAACTACAGAATTTGTTAATACTATGTTTAGTTTGAGTTCCTATCCGTTAATTGAAAAACCTAGCAGAATAACAAAGCATAGTGCTACTTTGATTGACAATAATTTTATAAATGTAATTGATGGAAAGATAAAAAGTGGACTATTAGTGACTGATGTAAGTGATCATTTGCCTGTTTTTGCAGTTTTAGAAAATAACAATAAGTTAAAATTAAGAACAAATAAGCAGACTAACAATTTGGTTAGAATAAAATCACAATTATGGCTTTTAAAGTAATAATCTCGAAGATTTTCATTAAAATAAATGTCTGTTAATGTCACTATCTATCGCCAAATTAGGTAACACAATGCTGATTGAGCCTATTATTATTTTAATTTATGTTATAATTATTATTATAATTTATGATTAACTCTCTGGGGTCTAAGGTACACTGGTGATTGTGCGATGCTCTGACATTTGTGTAAATTTCATCAACTTTATATACAGTGATTCCGCCCCTCCTTTAGTCTCCTCCTATGGAGAGTAATTATAATGTTGTTAACATGTGAATGCGATTTGGGCGGACTTCCTGCTGAGCGAAATTCACATAGTAATGAGTAAAGCTTAGCGAAGCATACATGATCTATTTAATCAAATTTGGAACATTTAAAACAATTTATATTATTTGCCAATGGTCGCATTGGAAAGTTGCGATTCTAAGGTTTCTGTCAATGTTTTTGTTGCGTCTGTATGATAACAGCACGTGAAGTTAATCATCCAAATAGAAACGAAAGTTAATTTCATCTTGTCGAGCTCCGCCGGCGGACCTCTCGACCCCAGAGGGTTAAAGAACTGGGTGTCTGTGGCGACATTCCCGGGAAAAAATCACAAGCAGTGCATAGTTAGTGACGCGTTTGTCATGGTTCTGTGTTTTCCTGTCTGTGTTTCCCTTGTTGGGCCGCCAGATGGCGGCACTTCTGTTTTGTGTCCTGCTCCCCCCTGTTAATTGTATTATTGTTGTCTCGTTATTCTATCATTGTTCCCACCTGTGTCTTGTTATCCCCTCCTTTTCTGGTTTGATTGTTTTTTTGAGTTCACCTGTGTCTTGTTACCCCCTGTCTATTTAAGTTCTTTGTTCCCTTGACTCGGGTGCTGGTTCCTTGTGTTTGTTTCCTACTTGTGTTGGTTTCTGACTTTGTGTACCTGCCCGCTTTGTCCTGCTTCCGTTTCGTGTATGTGCTTCTGCCCTTGTACTCTGCCTGCCTGTGTTCTGCCCTGCCCGTGTTTTTGAGTTCCTCTTGTTTTCTGTTTTTTTTTTTTTTTCTTAGATTTTTTGAAGTTTGTGTTTTTGCCCTTCGTGGCCTTTTCTGTTCCCTGTTTGTGTTTGCCTTTTTGGTTCGTAAAGTCTTTGTTAATTTTCCCTTTTTTTTGAGTTTGTCTTTCTTTACTCTGCGCCTGGGTCCTGGCCTCTGTACCGTGACAGCGTTTTCCATCACCCATCAGTGGTTGGTCCGCCAGAGAGGGTAGGCGGAGCTAACGCAACAGGCTCGCTCTTCAACTCACTTGCGTGTGAGTGGTGTACTGTTTTTCCCAGTGTCTGCTAGCATTACAATAACAGAGAAGGGGGGGGGGTTATGGAACCCTAAAAAGTTTTTGTGTAACATGAGAGGTCATATTATTTGTTGATGTAGTTTTCGTATTACATTTGATGTCAATGTAACGTTACTAAATTACATAGCTATTTGCACAGCTAACGCTAGCTACCGGACCATGTCAAGAAAGGCAACATTAGTTTAGACAACGTTGTGCACAGTATCCATCTCTCATATCAAGTAACGTTAAAAAAAACACTAGCTAACGCTACCAACCGGTACCGACCTCGCAGACCGTCTATCGAATGCAATGCTACCTTGTTGCAACGTTGCAGTGTAGCTAACTAAAGTTCAGATCAATGATTTGCAACGAGACTGGATGCAACCTGCAAAATTCCAAGACGTCTGATTGTAAACGTTCTAAAACTGCACTTAGCGATTTGACAAGGTGGGTCTTTTGAGATCCCAGGCCATGGCTTCAGACGCTCTGCAACTAACCAGTTCACACCGCTGCAATTTTCACTGCAACATTCTAAAACCGTTTCGTCTCGTTGCAAATCATTGATCTGAACTGGCCTTAACGTTATCGTTATTTACACTGCCATCAAGTTCATCAATATATTGATCGGAATAAAGCCGGGGTATAGGTGGAGCAGAGCGGGTCTGATTTCTGTGTAAAGATGTGAAGCCAGAGAAAACTAAATAAAAGAATATGGCAATATGGATTAGCGTTGTTATTATTTTATTACGCTTCCTCATATGTTCCTTCAGTCTTGATGCCCTTTTTTGATGAAATCTCCTTTGTTTTTGTTTTATTCTTCTTGTTCTGATTACTAATTTAACACCCAGCTCAGCTTTATTCTCGAACAGTTTAGCTAGCAAAACCAGAAACAAGGCAGTTGTTTCAAAAAATATCACACAACAATCATTCACGAAAAAGACTGTTTATTGTGCATGAGATACATAATTGCACGAACCACAGCGAATCCTGCAAATTCTTCTCTGCAGTGTAAAGATGTTCATACCGAGCAAAAGGTAGATAAAGAACGTTTGTGGAAATTGATCATCACTAATTCTACCCCAGGTCTGCTACAGCATTTTAACCCGGCTCGGCAGTGTAAAGACAGCTTAAGTTAGCCTAATGTTAGACAATGAATGAGTATGTACATAACGTTACTTGTATAACAACCATTTTTTATTCAGTAAATAATAAATGTAATAGTTGGCGTGGCCCAGGTGCCAACTGACTGACGTCACACAGGCGACACTGGTTGGGTCCGGTTGGATCTATGGGAAGTGAGGTCCAAAAACACACCTGCAATTACCGCTTCTCGCCATTGGTACCACCAAAGAGAACGAAACGGAAATATTCAACATTGTAACTTTCAGGTAGAACGTTTGAATCATGATTGGCAGGAAGTTTATGTAGAGGATACTAATGAATCATATGAAGCATTTTTAAATACATTTTTGACACTTTATAACCGACATTGTCTGTTGAAAGCGTATAGACAAAATCCTAGAATGTGGGGAAAACCATGGTTTACAAAGGGGTTGGAAAAAGCTTGTAAAAATAAAAAATAGGTTCTATAGGGAATTTATAAAACATCGAACAAAGGAAAAGGAGGACACGTATAAAAATACAAAAACAGATTGACATTTATTATGAGATTGCAACAAAAAGATTATTATAATCAGTTGTTGCAAAATCATAAAAATAATATTAAGGCTACCTGGAGTGTGCTTAATGATATGATCAAAAATAGTAGTAAAAAGGATTTTCCAGCATATTTTGTAAAAGTGATAATTCAATTATTGAAAATATGGAGGAAATCGTTAATGAGTTTAATGATTATTTTGTTAATGTAGGCCCAAATTTGGCAAAGGAAATTAACATTCCTCCTGATGAAGACAATAATTTTCGATTTTGCATTTGACAACATCAATTCAATATTCCTTGGTGGAGTTTGTGAAAGCAATGTGTTAGAAGTGGTCAGAAAGTTTAAGAATAAAAAATCCACTGACGGTAATTCTATTGATATGTCACTGCTAAAAGAAGTAATTGAATGTGTACTCAAGCCATATACTTATATATGTAATAAATCCTTTCAAACATGTATTTTTCCTAATAAAATGAAAATGACTAAAGTGGTTCCAATCTACAAACAAACAAACATATTGCATCAAATTATAGACCTGTGTCTTTGCTACCTCAATTTTCTAAAATACTTGAAAAATTATTTGTAAATAGACTTGACGACTTTATTGAGAAATATGAGTTATTGAGTGACCATCAATATGGGTTTAGGAGTAATCGATCGACATCTTTAGCGGTGATGGATCTTATAGAAAATATTGCAACTGCAGTAGAAAAGACAACAAAAAAACACTGTAGGTGTATTTATGATTTATGTAAAGCGTTTGACACAATTGATCATTCTTTACTTCTGCAGAAATTGGAACACTATGGCATAAGAGGTGTCACACAGCACTGGTTAAGAAGTTATTTAAATAATAGGTTTCAATATGTAAAAATTAATAATACTGAATCATATTCTAGAAGAGTAACCTGTGGTGTTCCACAGGGTTCGGTATTGCGACCTAAGTTATTTATACTTTATTTAAATTATATTTGTGCAGTATCTAATACATTGAAATGTGTTACTTTTGCTGATGATACAAACTTATTTTGTTCAGGGACATTAAAGAGTTATTGAAAACAGTAGAAAAATGGTGTGATACTAGTAAGTTATCACTAAATGAAAATAAAACAAATTTTATGGTGTTTGGTGGTTTTAGGGATAATTGTGAAATAAAAATGGATTTAAATGGAGTTGAAATTGAAAGAGTATATGAAACAAAATTCTTGGGAGTGATTATAGATCATAAACTCTGTTGGAAACCACATATAGAACATATCAAACTGAAATTATCTAAATCTATTGCTATTCTTTACAAAACCAGGGATCTGTTGATTAAGAAATGTCTGCATATAATGCCATATACAGTGGGGTCCAAAAGTCTGAGACCACAATGAGAATCTATAATATTTTCACGTAAACCTGGAAATAATCAGAAAGTTTGAGGATTCAGAAACATTTAAAAACACAAGAAGTTATTACATGTAAAATGAAGAAGAAATATTTAAGATTATGCACTATTTCTAGGTCAGCAATCAAATTTAAGCAAATTTGTACTTATTCTATTATACTACTATTCATACAAATACTTTGTACAAAAGGTCAGATTTCCTTGAGTTGTATCCCTTCCATTGAAGCATGCGTTCAGATGACAGGTGGATTTGATCTACTCATCAGAGGCTCGTTCAAGTAACTCAACTTGCAGCCAGTGTTCACCTGTTATAAATATGGCTGTGCCTCAAGTTTCCAGCAAAGCATTGCTTACTAAGTAGCATTGTGATAGTGGGAAACATGAAAGTGTCAGAAGTCAAATTGTTATTCTAAGCAAAGAGGGGCTTTCTCAGCATCAAATCATGGCTAGACTAAAGGTTTCTAAGAGGGCAGTGCATGGAACTCTAAAACGCTTTGCAGAAACTGGATCAGTTGTATCCAAAAAACGACCAGGAAGACCAAAAATGACCACACCATCAGAAGATCAATACATCAAGCTTAGTTCCCTGAGAGATAGAAAAGCAACTTCATCACAGATACAAAATTTGCTAAATAAAGAACGCAAGACTCCAATCAGCAAAAGTACTATCAAAAGAAAGCTGTCTTGTAGTGGTCTCGGAGGATGAGTAGCAGTTTCTAAACCACTTCTCAGGAGGGGAAACAGGGCCAAATGCTTGGGGTGGGCTAATAAATACCAGCATTTCACAGTGGATGACTGGAAAAAAGTCCTATTTACTGATGAATCCAAGTTTGAGATTTATGGCAGTAACAGAAGTGTGTATGTAAGGAGACGAACAGGAGAGAGAATGATACCACAGTGTATCAAACTCACAGTGAAACATGGTGGTGGGAATATTCAAGTCTGGGGGTGTTTTGCCTACTCTGGAGTTGGACACCTGCACCGAATTGACTACACCCTGACCAAGGAGAAGTACCACTCCATTCTTCAGAGACATGCTATACCCTCTGGTTTGCATCTTTGTGGAGAAGGATTCATACTGCAGCAGGATAATGACCCCAAACACACCTCAAAGCTTTGCAAGAACTACTTGAAGACCAAAGAAGTCCAAGGAGTCCTGACTGTCATGGACTTTCCTCCACAGTCATCTGACCTCAACCCCATTGAACAATTATGGGGGCACTTGAAGACTGAGAAAGCCACGCATTCTGTGACATCACAAGAAGCTCTTTGGAACATTGTCAAATCATGCTGGGATAACATGGGTCATCAGGTTATGCACAGTGGAGTCCATGCCAGCTCGAGTGCATGCTGTCATTAAAGCAAAAGGGGGACATACCAAATACGAAGATATTCTGAAGTTCATGTACATTTTTCAAAAATTCAACTTTTCACTCAAATTGTTAAGCTGATATTATCATTTGTAATGAAAGAATTAGTATTACATTCAAAACAAATTCAAAATTGAAATATCTTGACTAGTGGTCTCAGACATTTGGACCCCACTGTATGTCATACTCTGTTGAGGTCTGGGGATATGCTTATAAAACATTTAAATAATAAGACACCCTATCATGATTAAACTCAGCAAAAGGGAAGCTTTAATTTAGAATAATTAAACTAAAAGAGCTGTAAATAGCGTTACCACAAATATACTAATCCATTATTCATAGGGTCCTACATCTTAAAATTTTTAGATATTGTGTATTTAAAAACATTGGAAATACTTTTTCGAGTTAGGAGTAAAAGCCTTCCAGTTTATATTCTACGATTTTTTAAATCAAGAGAAGGAAATTATAATTTAAGAGGGTTGTGTATCTTTGAAACATGTAAAGTGAGAACCAATGTATAGTTTGACTCGGTTCTGGGAGTCAAACTATGGAATGGTCTTAGAGATGAGTTGAAATTGTGTAGATCTTTGTGGAGTTTCAAAAAAGCCTTAAGATGTAAAATAATTAAGGATTACAGTTTAAAGTAAAAGAAAAAAAAAATCTTTTTTTTTTGTACGAATAAAATGTAAAATAATTAAGTATTGCAACTTTAGAGTATTTTTTTGTACTACTGATATTCTGGGTGATATTATGGTTGTATAGGATAGGCAATAATAAGCCTTGGGCTTCAGCCTATTCCTTTTTCGGTCATTGATTGTGTGAATTTTATTGTGTGAAATGGATTAGTGTAAACATGTATGATGATGTAATGTATGTCTGTTGCATATCCACACAAATTGTCAAATTTTGTTCCTTATAATGTACGACCGAAATAAACTATATTCATTCATTCAGTTAGTCATATGCTGATATGCACTTATAGCTAGCCACTGCTACAGCATTTTCAGTGATATGGGAGCATGCAGCTGAAATCCTCTATGGAAAGCATCCTCACAGCGATCTTATCTACAATCAGTAGGCAGTGTTGTGCATATCCCGCTCTTACAGCTCGTTTCCAGCCCAAACCACTGCAAAGAGAGCAAACTTTTTTTTTGTCAGTGATATTTGCTTCTGACATCTACAATGGCTATCGCAACCACAATATTTATTTTGCCTGTTTGTATAGCTATTTCCATGGATAAAATCGCATTTATTATTATTATTTATTGGTAAAAACATTTACTTCATATCCAGGGGGAGAGCCAACTCCTTGCACGTTACATGACATGTGTAGCCATTTAGTAATACAATCGCATTTCAGGCTAGAAAATAACCCATTAATCCAGAGAAATTGCTGAGTTGTCTTAGAATCTTTATCGCAACAGAATGTATCAAGGCTAGCACCGGCAGTGTCTGCATAGCAACGGACGCTGTAATGAAACTTTAAGTACATCACAATGGGTATAACAGCTGTTTTAGAATGTCAGTATCTCACCTGGATCATTTTTGCCGCCCTGATCAAATTTGTTGTGACAGCTGCAGTCCAAAACAAACACCTGAGAGAGGCAGCGTGCTGCCTGCGTGCGTGCCTCCCCCAAGGTGTTACGTCATTGTTTTGCAATGCGCAGCAGTCGTAAAAATATGCTGGCATCGATAAGCGGAATCAATAAGCTCAGAGGCATACGATTCCAATGAATAGAACAACTTGGAACCGGTTCTCTTCAACGGGAACCGATTCTCGATTCCCACCCCTATTTGATACCCATGTAAGCAAAACCCCCCCCCATCCAATAGAAGCCTATTCAACATCATGCTCCACATTAGACTCATTGTAAATACACGTACCTGCTTCTCATGACTGATATTGTCCTTCTAATTAATGTGTCGACCTTTATTTTTCGATTAGTTATTTCATTATGTTAATATTTTATGCTGTTTTGTTGCTTTCCTTTACAAATGCAGGAAGTAGACTCGGGCAGTTTAGTGTCAAACTCGAGGATGCATATCATTGCACGACTTCTGATGTGGGCGTACCTGCAGACAATAACATTAGGTTGGTCGTAGACATAGTGTATTACTACTAGCTAGCGAAACTGAAAATGTCTGAGGATGAAGGAGATTTTGTTTTTGATCATGGGATTACACTTGGACAACTCAATAATAACGTTACTGATAGGGGGTCAAATAAATGGATGGTGGCAACCCTATAACAACAGCCAGCAAGCTTGTCTAACTGTTACCGTAGACATCCTATGTATCACAGACAGACGCGATAGCGTTAGCCAGACCGCTCAGTACATTACATTACATTACATTACAGGCATTTAGCAGACGCTCTTATCCAGAGCGACATACAACAAGTGCAGTACTTACCTCGAGTGGTTGGACCAACGATGGGAAAACGGTGGGTACAGCTCCAGGCTTCAGGCAGTCGTCTTGGTAGTCGGTGGCTTTAAAGTGGTCGCTGCATACCCTTTGTCCTCGTTTGCGAACTTCTTTGGCTGTTATGTTGGGGTGTCACACGGTATAAATACCTAAATATTGAAGCAAGCAACCTAAAAACTGTCTGGGGTGCACACAAAAGCCCGGGTAGGTGTGAAAATGACCCCAGAAGTGTTATAAAGTGAAATTCCCCTTTAATGCTGTTAGAATTCCTCATTGTATGCTAGAGGACAGAACAGCAATGGTAGAAGGCTCAGTTCAATTTACGCTGCTGAAAGTGCTCGGTTTCATTCTTAATTGTGAAAGTTGACATATGCCCTGTATAGCTGCACACAGAGCAAGCTGTTTAAGTTCAGAAACGGTATTGAAATATATATTTATAATGGTAGTTTAAGAGTGAGAAACTGGATATGAAACAAAGAAGGCAAAAAGCTGCAACTGCACTTCAGAATTAACAGCTAAATAAATGAGTGAATGGATTTCTTTCTTCCAGTGTGCCAAAGCCTTTTACAATGGAGGGTCACCCAACTCACCTCAGCCATTACAAAAGTGTAAAAAGAAAGAAGGTAAACAAAGGCCATTTAAGCCTGTCCTGAAATATTTTTTCCAGTTGAAATCGCAATTGATCACAAAGGTCTTCAAGCACATAGTCTAAAACAGAAATGTACACCAAAGTTTGAATTATCAGGCAGAATACGAATTTGTTAAACTATTATCAATAGTATGAAAGAGTCAAATACTGCCAGCAGCACAGATTGAATTTTGAATATTTCATCATGTCCTTTTTGATCCTCAAACTAATTATTTGACTGAAATTCTTATTGTTATTGCTACCACCCACACAGAAACTATATTTACAACAGTCCCTTTAAGCATGTCCATACATTTGTCAGTGTTTTGGGCATTATTTGGCAACACATATTTATGAGGCAGTACTGTAAAAGCAGCACTTTGAAAATTAGCAATGAAAAACCATTCCAATGGTGCCTTTATTTATGTGACATTCACCTTTTTTATTTCCCTCTTTTTGTGTTCAAGACCTTAGAGGAAACCCAAGAGATGCAGGAACCAGAATCATTACAAACAATGGTAAAAATTCTTTATCTCTGTGCCATGCAGTTATAAGCTGTGGGAACCAGAGACATGCAGGAGCTACCCACAGGAGGCAGTGATGAGAGAAGCTCTGTGGGATGCAATTATTTATCCTAAAATAAAGTGAAACTACACATCTTGGTCCTTGTTCTCAATTGGTATTTCTTTTGAAATTACTTTTATTAGGAAATGGAAATGGACTGCATTTATATAGCGCTTTTATCCAAAGCGCTTTACAAATGATGCCTCTCATTCGCCAGAGCAGTTAGGGGTTAGGTGTCTTGCTCAAGGACACTTCGACAAGCCCCGGGCGGGGTTTGAACCGGCAACCCTCCGACTGCCAGACAATCGGTCTTACCTCCTGAGCTATGTCGCCCCTGGAGAACAGGTACAGGAGAAACTGTATATTGTGCTTAAGGGTATCATGTAGAGGGTGTGCATGGTCACTAATTTCAAAGCACAATCAGATTTTTTTATGATCTTTGCATAATTCTACACAACCTGACCCCTCCTGATACACAACAATATTTTCAAGTCTTTGTGGTGAGGAAGAATGTTTAGAATATTCTGGAATTCTGGAAAGATCTGGGCCTTGTGATCATTTTTTTTTCAGACATGACCGCATAAGTATACAGTAATTCAGCATTACACAACATACTGTACACAGTAATTACACAAACAGAACATATCACGCAAATGTTTTGAATACTATGCTTCAGATACTGACAGACAAGCTGAGCTATGTAGCTGAGCAGCTACATTAAAATATTATGCTGATGCTTGTAGCTTTCAAAAAAGCATGGGATGTGAGGTAAGAAAGATATGCACATACAGTACAAGCTGACTGTTTAGTTTCTGCCTCAAATCACTGACAGAATGTAACTGGGCATTTGTAGTTTAATTTCCATTAGCAGCACTCTGTATTGCTTCTGAGCAACCTGCCTCGTATTGGCCGTATCTGCAGAGAGATATATCTGTGAGTCTGTTCAGGTCTAAGTCAGGCTTTGAAATTGTCTGCTGTCTGAATGGAAGCACTGTGCCCTTTAACTCCACAGACTGCTTATCAGAATATGGAAATGACTGTAGCAGAGCATTGGCTGTATAACATGTAGCTACTGGTCAGTGCCTTCCCTCTTTGTCATTCTCCCTTTTTTTCTTTATCGCTTCCCTTAACTTATTCACTTCACATATCTTTTTTTTTTTTTTCATGCCAATGAAATTTGTGTTGTACAAGATTTATATATATAGATGGTGATTCAACAGAAACTGAATTGGTAATCCTCACACCAGAACACCCCAGCACCTACACACATAACTCAAAAACCTGAGGCATAAAAACAAAATGAAGCTATTGTCCCATAATTTTGGCCTCAGAACAAAGGTTACAACCTACATCCCCACATCCCTTGTTAAAGATATAGCAGGAAATAATGTGCCTGGCCTCTACAGAGGAATTTCCTCAACCAGAATTTTATTTTATTTCTTTACTGAATGTGGATGATGCCAAAACAGACTTATCAATGTGAAGAATCTAGGGTAGTATTTGTCTTCAATGAAAGGAGTTCTGATAAGGAGAATGAGGGATTCTGTTTCATGCTGTGCCTGGCTGCAAGAGAGTAGACACACTGCCTCTTTGTTTAGTTTGCAAATTGTTTTGTTGCCACAAGTTGTACTGGGTACTTTAATGGTTTATATCTCTGCCACACAATCACAAATGGTTTGCTTTAGAAAGTGACCCAAGAGTATTGGGATGGCAGGTATGCCCCATATTTATACAGCATGAGAGTCCAGCACTTTTCAGAGTTTTCTACAAAAATATTCACAATGACCACAGACTTTCAGCTCTTAAAAACATTAATTTCCATACCCTCTGACCTCATGTGAACAGACAGAATTCACAAACAACTTCACAAGTCCGCACAATAAAGCCCCAAACTTTGGGGATTTAACATTAAAAACACTTCAATTTAAAAACATGACACTTTCAAAACTAGCAGTAAAAGAACATTTACGCACAAGTCCTTAATTGCGTTTAAGACACTTGTTAAGCACCAGAAAACAGATGCTAATTTCCCTGGTACCATCTGTTTTATATATCATTCAATAAGTAAACTCATTTTGGTCATGGTTAGTACATTTTCTTTCTACAATAGTCTGTGATCATGTCAAACTTAACCTACATTTCTATTCTTCAGAAAACATATTGTTAAACTATTCAATTTGTGATAATTTCTTTGGTACTACTGTTATTTTCTGATATGTAAAGATTGCTGAGAAATATGTCTGTGCATTCTATTATCCAGTGTCAAGTGTCTATTCGTCACAACTGTTAGCTAGTTTAGGCAGTCAAATTCTAGCTAGCTGAGGAAGCGAGCCAATAGGAGTCCTAGTTACAACTAAGCATATCAAAATGCCTTATAAACTGTATAAACACAAAAAGTGGATCTCAGAAGAGAAAAGGACCAGGAGGGATGGGTAGACAAGTTGCCTCAGCTCCACTTAGCTATGTCAAAAAGTCTAGTCTCGCCATGGGTATATCGACATCCAGTGTTGTGCAAGTTCACACTTCAAGAGCAAGCTAAAAGTTCAGTTCACACAGATTAAAATGAACTAGTACACGTTCATAGTTCACAATTTTGAATTCTGAACTAAGTTCACAGTCCCAAAAAATTAACTAGTTCACGTTCATTTCTTCCGTTTTTTAAATTCTATTCTTTTTCAGTAGAACCTCCTCCTACCCATCCACCCCAAGCCCCCAATCATTGCCACTGCCCATTTCCCAAACTAAATGAATTACTGTATACTACTATAGAATCAAGATTACTTTTGAAAGCCAAGAAAAAACAATGTGAGTATATGTTTTACCATTTAAACAATATGTCATATTATGCAGAAAGTGAAAGAAAAGAGGTGCAGTAAAGGAATACTGTAGATGCAATGGAATTTTTATTTAGCCTGCATGAACCAAATTATGCAGAAGTTCAAAAACATAAAATAGATTCATATGCTTCCAAGCAAGCTGGTACAGGCTCCACCACTGGCTTCATTACAGTCGCTAGCTGAAAGATGTGCTATGATCAATCTTATAGTGGGACTTTTGCCGTTTATTGAAGGTGCAACAGAAATTTTTGGTGCCGTTTACCGTAATCGAATGCTTTCATTTTTATCGTACGGTTAAAAAGCAAATTTTATGGGTTAGTGCTATTGGCTTATGCTAGCTATATCATATAAACCTCATATGGGGATCAGTAAAGGCTAACAACACACTAGCACTTACTTCTTGTTGGTTTTATCACCACTGTTGTGAAGTGAAATGTGGACAAACTACGTTTTCTATGAGAAATGTTATATATATATATATATATATATATATATATATATATATATATATATATACGACTATGCTGCTTAGGGCACCCAACAAGGATTTATGGCAACCGGCATGCCAGCATGGCTAGTGAAACCTGCTCTAATTTTAGGAACACAGCTACAAGTACTGCTGAAGCCAGTTCATATGAATATTTGAAAGACTTTTATGAACTGTATATATGGTAAGCAGTGCGTGAGCGTCGTTAACTCTCACGAGAGTTAACGACACTCACGTTCATTAGTTGCAAAAGGATACGTTCAGTTCACCAGAAATATGAGCACGTTCAATTGGACGTGCTCATATTTTAGCGCTCTTTTTGATATTTCAACTCGAAAACATTACATTATTGTGGGCATTGAGTAAAGCATTGAATAGAAATATCAAAAGGGGGCATTAGAGATAAATCATCATTTTTCCAAATACATGTCTTTTTATCATTGAACATAAGCCTATCACTTACCCTAAAATGTGGCCATAACAGTCTTTTTAAAACTATTTAACATACTATTTACATGCACAACTAACGCACTGACCGGTTGGAATTGTGCGACGCACGGTGTCAGAGGGGTGCATCTGTAAATTCACTCCGGTGGTGTCAGTGGCACCCTGAGTGCTCTCTTGTCGTTTAGAAATGAGTGCTGCTCTCAGAGGTTCAGAGCCACACCGACCGCTCCAGCTGAAGGGCCGGTTTGTCAGAGTGTCTGAACCCCATAATGGCTGACAGTGTGGCAAAATGCGACGGTTGGGTTATTTGGCAATATAGGTAGTGTTATTCAACATGCACAACTTACAGTAACATCAGTACATCAATTAATTAACATAAACATTAAATAATATTATATGCGTTAATTTGGGCTATTTTTTTAACAATTAATCAAAATGAATGCGTTAATTTGACATCCCTTTTTTAAAATTAAAATTAATCAAGAACTACTACATTTCAGATAATGATAACTGTAATAAATACATTCTATAAAAATTTGAAATATTTAGGCCTATGGAATAAATAATGAATCTTACAAACCTATCAGATGCATGTTTGCCCCATTAATGTACTGTAGGCTTGTTGATTAAATAGTAAAATAATAATAAAATATCTAATTTGTGAACGCAATTTTCTAAACAAAACCGTTTTATTCATGCATTTTATTCATGAAGTGCTCCTCATACACCCAAAGCACTGTATGTAGACAATTGTTCAAACACACCCTGGCTTCAGGAAAACAGCACCCCTGAACTTTTTCATGTACTCCTTTTGGTTTTCCACAGATAAATCTAGCCAAAAATGGCTATAAAAGGCAAATTGACATGGGGTGATTAATAATAATAACGCTTTGCCTACTTTTATTGGGAGATGTTCACCAATGTCCTGGACCTGAATGCTGTATGGTAGCAGAAGAGGAAACCGACATCCCTGGGGGGAAGCGAGGGCCTACCTGCAACACGTGCGGTGAGCGCTCCTTTCGGGTGTGTGTGAGTGGTGGAGGCTCGGTGGATCTGAGTGCCGGTGCTCTTCCTAACCTCGATAGCTGCCAGTGCTGTCTGGGTTCCAATCGTTTGATGAGAGCTGGGGCAGAGGGTTTCAAAATTTGACCATTATTGACCGGGAAAGATGATCCACCAGGTCTCACAACATTCATCCTCATCTAGTTGATTCTTATTTTAAGGAACTTAAATAGCTTACAGTAGACAAAAGGGCCATGGAGACTACTATGAGGCTTACATACAAATGTACCAAGTTATTTGGCTAATTATTTTACTCACATCAGAGACATCCATAATTATGCAACCAGAGGCAGTCTCACTGATTTTGTCCCCTGTACATTCAAGAGCCTAATGGGAAAAAATACCTTTTTGTTCAAGGGTGTGGTTCAGTGGGATAGACTTTCCTCTGAATTGAAATCATGTGCATCAGAGAATAATTTTAAATCATCCTTAAAAAGATGTCTGCTAAACACTGTGTAACCATCACTGTTTGTATAATATAATCTGCCAGTATGCTGTCTTTCCTGTGGTGATATGTATTGTTCTGTCATATCTGTTTGTATTGCATTAACTGTATTGTATTGGATGTTTGGTCACGTCTGTGTTTGAATGTTAGAGGACCACAGTGGAAATAAGTCTGCTGGCTTTCTGGTGCTTTTATCCTCGGCAGTTTTTAAAGGATTACTGTATGTTATGCAGTCTTATGAAATCTTGTTTTTTAATTGTCAAATAAATGCATTCATTCATTTCTTCATTCTGTATAATGCAAAGCAAACAGTGACTGCAGTAGAGACTGCAAACAACCAAACACAGCTGAATTTGTAAAAATATTTCATTTAGCCTTTCCAACCATGTTCTGGAGCAGTAATGACGGACATTTGGGGAAAGGGACTGACATAAACTCCACCTTTACGGTACATCATTTTTTTCATGGAAAGATTGAAATGTATTTCTTTGAACTTGTATGCATTGGAAATAAAACTAAAAGCTACATTTCATGAACTAATTGCAGAAAACAGAAATATAGATTGATACACGATGCCATAGATTGTATTTGATCTTGTAAGTTATTAATTTATTTATTTTTGATATGTTTAAACTGTAGGCTGCAATCTGTTCTACTGTGTATGTAAAATAAGATAATGGAATTTTCTCTGATTTCATATAATTACACAGAAGACTTGTAAATCCCCGCTTGTAGCGCCATTTCACTCAGAGCTCAGTTGCGTGTAAGCTTGCAGGTTTTTGATATGAGCCACACATCCATCCAAGCAGTAAAATTATAGGCCATGTAAATCAATAATACTTCTGTACACTAAACAAGGACTTTCTGGTGTCATGCGTTAAATGGAGTGTTTGTTAGGGTAAACAGACCGTCAGCTTGTTCCACAGTCTCACTGCAGTTATAGGTGCATAAACTGCTTTTCTGAAAACAAGAGAGCCAGCATCTCCTGTATGCACGCAGTATGCAAACTAGAGAATTATTACAGCAGAATAGCAATTATTGCCCTGTTAGACCAGGTGTCAAGAGACATTAAAATTGGCTTCCTATAACAAAAATCTACAGCATTACAATTACTTTCCTTTTCTCACAGAAGTCTAGCTGATCTTTGAGACAAATGTAATTAAATGGACATGTACTGTAAATTAAATTGAACCCCCCTACTACCAATGCTGAAAAAGTAGTTTTAAATAATTTCCTACACTGTAAAACCAAACAGTAAAAAAAGTAAAACATAATGTATCTTTTACAAATTTTAACAGAAAATGTCTTTGTTCTTTTAACATACATTTCATTTTCAAATTAGATTTTTAACTATTCAGATATTTGCAAGATGAATTGCACTCACTGTTTCAGCCTGGCTCCGCCTACTACCCAGTTTAGAAAAATGCATCCTGGGGCAGGTGGAGTCAGTGTGTCCATCTCAAACTAGGTGTTGCAGATCAAATATGAATCAAAATTCAACAATTACACGGCCTATTTCTCACCTCAAATGTTTTCAGAAACATATTTTCGCTGACTGTTTAGGTGGTATATGAGAGTTTATGAACAAGCCTCCATGTTTCTCTGGTTAGAAAACGTTGAGCCAAAACCTAGCTAATCAGGTGCCGGCAGTGTTCCATTATATTAAAAAATAAACAGACAGATTTGTGGGTGGCAACAATCTTCCAGCTGGATATCTTGATTGACATTTATATGACATAGTACACTGATACCACGATTGGGGCAGGGCCAGAATGGAATGCAGAAAGCATTTTTCAAATGTTAGAAGGCAGCACCAAGGCATTTTCTACCAGTTTTATCTGTAAAATAATATTATTTCAGAACTGTTGAAATAACAGCATGATTAAAATATTTCATTGTAAAGTAGTGTAGCACCATCAGGAGAAAGGCAACCACACGTCAGGGAGAGGTACAATAATCTGACAGACAATCACCAGTTGGTTCAGGATTCAATAAATTTACTGAACACTTTTATCAATCTCTCTGTTTTGGACCCTAGCTCTATTCAGAGGTTCCCTCTCTATACCGGGGCTGCTAATCAGCTTGCCTAGGTGCAAATCAGCAAACCAGAAACACAAAGCAATGCCGTAATCAAAGTCCAAGTCAGAAGTCCAGTTCTCAGTATTTCCAGAGTCTACAGCCAAATCGGGTTCTCAAATAAAGCACAGGTTATCCACAGATCTGTCCACAATTCAATTTCTACAAAGAGCACCCGCACCCGCACCCGCATCCGGACCCACCACCACGCTATTCCCCATAGATACTTCATAACCTGCAACCACACCCTTGAGTTTAAATAGGGTGCGTTTATGACTTCATTTTCCTCAGCTGCCTGTCGTTTGGCTTGTTAGCCACTTAGGGGGACCCACCTTGCCTTCACATAACGCCCCAGGTCCACAAATATTTGGACACTGACAAAGTTATTGTTATTTTAGCTGTCTACGACAGCATATTGGAGTTGAAAATAAATAATGAATATGAGCTCAAGGTGCAGACCTTCAGCTTTAATTTGAAGGTATTTACATCCAAATCAGATGAATGGTGTAGGAATTACAGCACTTTTTATATGTGGTCCCCCCCCTTTTTAAGGGACCAAAAGTAATTGGACAAATGGCTGCTCAGCTGTTCCATGGCCAGGTGTGTGTTATTCCCTCATTATTTCATTTACAAGTAAGCAGATAAAAGGTAGCATTGATTTCAAGTGTGGCATTTGCATTTCGAATCTGTTGCTGTTAACTCTCAATATGAAGTCAAAAGAGCTGTCACTGTCAGTGAAGCAAGCCATCATTAGGTTGAAAAAAAAAAAAAAAAACCCATCAGAGAGATAGAAAAAAACATTAGGTGTGGCCAAATCAACTATTTGGTACATTCCTAAAAATGAAGAATGCACTGGTGAGCTCAGGAACACCAAAAGGCCCGGAAGACCACGGAAAACAACCGTGGTGGATGACAGAAGAATACTTTCCCTGGTGAAGAAAAACCCCTTCACAACAGTTGGCCAGATCAAGAACACCCTCCAGGAGGTAGGCGTATCTGCGTCAAAGTCATCAATAAAGAAAAGACTTCACCAGAGTAAATACAGATGGTTTACCACAACCATTGGTAAACCTCAAAAACAGGAAGACCAGATTAGAGTTTACCAAAAAAACATCTAAAAAAGCCTGTACAGTTCTGGACAGATGAGACAAAGGTCAACGTGTACCAGGATTATGGGAAGAGAAGAGTATGGAGAAGGAAAGGAACTGCTCATTATCCAAAGCATACCACCTCATCTGTGAAGCATGGTGGAGGTAGTGTTATGGTGTGGGCATGTATGGCTGCCACTGGAACTGGTTCCCTTGTATTTATTGATGATGTGACTGCTGACAAAAGCAGCAGGAATGAATTCTGAAGTGTATAGGGCTATACTATCTGCTCAGATTCAGCCTAATGCTTCAAAACTCATTGGACGGCGCTTCACAGTGCAGATGGACAATGACCCAAAGCATACTGCGAAAGCAACCCAAGACTTCTTTAAGGCAAAGAAGTGAAATGTTCTGCAATGGTCAATCACCTGACCTGAAAAATGGCAAAACCATATCATTTGCATGCCATGACTTCCCGATGTCTGTGATCTGTGAACAAGCATTGTTTCTCCTGATTAATTTTCCTGTTGAACTCAATGGAAAAAATATTCAGGAGAAACAATCCTTGTAGTATCTACTGCATATCTGGCAGCAGCATGGTGGTTTGAGTCTCTTTTGATACCTTGAACCCTTGATGACTTGAAGCCATTTAGCCAACAAATGTGTTCCATACTGTATCAGTATAATGTACAGCTGAATCTAGTCCCACCCCCCAATTCCCATAAAGATCCATTCAAATGCAACAAGTTGTTGTATCGCTTGTAGGACAACCTGAAAATAAGATATCCAGACTCTGATGATGTTGATAGGTCACAGACATCAGGAAGTCATGGCATGCAAATGATATGCAACCAAATACAAAACATGACTCTTTTATTTGACATTGTTAATTTGTCTACTGTATAAGTGAATGTCCCTGTTTCTAGCTTTACCTCAAACAGTTCACTGCAGAAAAGTAAATGAGCAAATGGTGGCAAAGGAGGTCTCATGAGTCCATTTGTTTAATTCTTGCATCTGTTTGCATGATCATCTTTTTTGAAGTCTGGAATCATCAATACTGGACTGGAGTACAGGGCCTTTCTCAGTTCCTGAAAAGCCTTTTCTATCTCTGTAGTTCACTTCACCACATTAGGCTGTTTCAGTCCAGTCAGTTCTGTCAAGGGAGCTGCTAGGGATGCAAAACTTGGGATAAAACATTGGCAATAACTTGTGAGACCCATAAATGTTCTCACCTGTTTCTTATTAGCTGGCTCGGGCCAATTCGGGATCACTTCCATTTTTTCCTCTTGTGGTTTTATATTTCCCCTCCCAGTGTGGAATCTGAGGTACTTTGTTTCTTCCATCCCCAGGTGACATTTCCTGGGGTCTGCTATCAGCCCTGCCTTCCATGGTGTGCCAAGGACTGTATCCAGTCTCCTTTTATGGTCCTCCCAGTTTTCAGATGTAATATAATCTTCATCCTCCTCAGATTCCTCCACAGCATCATTACTTTCAAAGTACTTGCACCATCATGGGCAGATCAACTCAGCAGTATCATGTGAAGTGACAAATGGAGTTTGGTCATCATTAGAGGACTAAGTCTCATCTTCCTGCCCAGAAAAATCCTTCACTTTTTCATCCATATTCTTTTTCAATTAGCTGGTACTTCTGTTATTATTTTCTACATACTACTCTTCTTCCTCATCCTTCTCAATCTCTGCATCATCATCATCTTCCTCATGACTCTGCGATGGATAAAGCAAGGTAACTACATTCACTTCAAATATATTTTGGATATAGACTAGCATTAAATATGAAATAAAATAGAAACAATACATTTCCTATGTTTTATTATTTTACGATTTATCAAAAAAATCATTAGCGTTGTTGTATGAAACTCACATATTTGAGGATTTTTGTGGAAGGTTAATGGTTTTCTAGCAAGGTGTACAAAATGCCAGCATGCATGTGTGACCATGTGCATGTTGCATCAGTCTGCATGTAAACTGGACATGTTCACTTAATGGTTTGCAAGGTCTGCAAAATGGTGACCACTTGTTTTGCTTCTTTGTAGTCAATAGTTAAACTTCAAACATAGGCTTAAAGTCTATGAATTAAAGTCCACTGGTCCCCTGATATTTTATCACAGTGCTGTGAATATTAAAATAGTGAGGCAGGTTAATTTGCCATTATCCTCTATCTTCAGGCTTTATTTGAAACAAGGAACAACAAGGATTCCTCCCTCTGGGGGGGAGCGCAAGATGGCGACCAGAGCAGTCATGTTTTATTGCACCTAAGCGACATTTAAGGGTTTCCATACCCAAAAGTTTGTTTTGTGTATGCCTTTGGTTATGGAAAATGTTCTAACATAATATAAATACCGTTGTTAAGTGACATTATTTGTTTATTCGAAGTAATTACCTCAGAACGAAGTTTAGTCTGCCACTATCTTCTGCTTGCTAACTAATTCACTTGCTAATTGACCGGCACTATGGAAATGTCCGGAAGTGGCTCTGCTTTAAAGCGGAATTCCTCCTCCAGACCGAAGAAAGTTGCCTCTGAACTTTCAGAAGATGAGATGAACACAATCAAGAGTGACCACTCATACCCACGGCCTAACAGCCCACAACAAACTCCTTCACCTGCTCATGACACACCATTAAAAGTCCAGAAATGAAGAAAACCAAAACGGAACCGACACTGCTCGAGCTACAGAACAACATAGTGAGTATTTTAACTGCAAAGATTAATGAAAGGTCAGACAATCTAGAAGAAATGGTAAAAAATAATACTGTCAGCATCGACTCTCTGAAAAGATCGCTTGACTTTGCATTCAAAGAGGTTAACGACCTTAAAAGTGACATGAAAGCAGTGAAAGTGACGTGCATGGAGAACAACAAGAAGGTGAAGTAACTGGGAGAAAAGCTGAACGAGGCTGAGAGATACCGTCGTAGATGGAACCTACGCATTGCTGGGATTCCCGAACAGGCAGATGACAATATCAAGCAGCGGGTCATAGGAATCTGCAAAGCTGTCATTCCCGAGTTCAGAGCAAAATTATCAAAAGACATCGCTCATCGTTTGGGATCCAAGGAGCAGAACAAAGGACCCAGAATAACAATTGTCCAGTTCACCAACAGAACCACACGGGACCTTATATGGAAACGGGCAAAGGACTGTGAGTACTTGAAAACCCACAAGCTGAGGTTCAAGGAAGACCTGACCAAAGCTGATGTGGACACTCGCAGCAACTTGTGGCCAGTGGTGGAAGCTGCCCGGAAGGAGGGGAAGGTTGCGTTCTTTGCGGGTGTGAAGGTGATCATCAACGGGAGAGTATTCCAACCGAATCAGGGAACATAGACTTGAGTGAAGTCCACTTAACCTCTTAGCGCAAAGCCCCTAGTGGTTGGCACGCCGGTGTGCCGAGATTACTAAACTCAAACATTCGGTGCTACTGCAACCAAAGTGTGAGTTAAAAACAGAAACGCGCTGTTTTAGTTTCATTAGTAGACGATACACGACAACTATGCCGAAAACGGAGTTTCGCAGCCCCATCATTGTCGTTCTGGTCATTCATTTAACACGCACACCCTCCCTGCAGTCTCATCTACAAAACACCCCCCACCCTTGACATAATGGACAATATTGTCTATCTTGGCATTCATAAAAATATTCTTTCACCACTAAAAAATCATATTCCGTCATAGCAACAAGATAAACCCGACAATAGCCATAAGATATGCTATACAGCAGTGAAAACACTGCTCACTGAGTAACGAAATAAACGAGAAAAAGTTTTTAAAAATGATACCATGTCATTCTACAGTCAATATCTGGGACTAAATATTGAATAAATATACAACCTTACTGTTGGTTTTACGTGTAGAGAATGCGTGGTCATATATTGTCTTGGACAATCCGTTTGGGATATATACGCGCATTTGTGACGCCTGGGTATCTTCCAAAATAGCTGTGCTTAATACCACACCTGTTGACAGTCTGGCTTGGTTGACAATTCATTTATTCAGTAGGTAAGAGTATAAGCTTTCGACATGAACGATGTATAACATGTCTAATTCTGCTTTTGGAATAGCGTTTTATAGATCAGCATAACAGAAAATATTCTTAGCATCGCATTCACTTACGCTTTCACTCTGTTAGCGGAAAAATACGTTGCACCTAACAATATTTCATAATTTCTTGGAAAATACTATTATTATTGAGGACTTCTGGACATAGCTAAGCCATATGTTTGCTGATAGACTTAACTGACATTGTTTTCTGGAGCAAAACAGAAGCAAATAGAACAGTATCATTGATACTGTCTCTGTCTCCATCTACTGAACATAGATGAGATTTCATCGTTGCTATGCAAGTATTACTGCTCAAAATATTTCGGTTATACACGTTATTTTTGAAATTGAGTATCTTTAAATAGGTTAGTGGTGTTATATAATGTGGGTATTTCACACTGTAATGTAAGCGTTAGTTAGTAGTGTAATAGTTTTTGTGAAGCATGCAACGGTGATGACGTGAGAGTTGGAACATTGCCAAAATGTGGTTGACGGTTGAAAGTTTTTTTCATATTGTCCCAACCTCATACAAGAAAATATACTAGAGTACAGAGTATAGAAATACACACATCTATATGCTTTATAATCATTTTAGATTTTGGATATGTTTCTGGACCCCTAGATATTTTAGACCACTGTTGTTCATCTCCCTTTTCAGGAGTAACTTCTAGTTATATTTTGGTATGTTAGTGACCAAAGTTTGTCTATTCAACTAAGTACATAATGGGATGGTAAACCCTGAGTTGCATAAAACTTGACTATCTACAACTTGCACTAAGCTTTATAAGGTTAAGTGTTTATTTTATGTCCTTATCTGTATGTTCGATTAATGTCAGGGGTATTCGTGATGCACTGAAACGCAAAGCTATTTTTCTGTACTGTAAATGGTTCAATGCAGATTTTTATTTTTTACAAGAAACACATGCATCTTTATCCGATTTGAGTTTATGGAAGAATCAATGGAGCAATGATTTCTGGCTATCTTATGGTAGCAACCATTCTGCAGGGGTTGCAATATTGAAAGGTTCATTCAAAGGGAAAGTTATTAACAGTAAGATCCATCACTCTGGAAGATGGACTCTTTTAACAGTAACCACCAACAGTGAGAGATATTTGTTGGGAAATATATATGCTTTTAACTATAAACAGAATAGCATATCTTTATTTCAGGAATTGGAGGAAGAGGTACATTGAATTAAGGATGTCTTTCAAGATATCAAAATTATCCTGGGAGGGGATTTCAACTCAGTGTCTGATGCAATGTTAGATAGGTTTCCCCCTCCTACTAGACCTAACATGACAAACCCAGAGTTCAGTAATGTATGTTCTGGTCTTTGTGTTATAGTTATATGGAGATCTAGGTACCCAAACAAAAAGGAATACACTTGGTGTAATAAGGACAGATCCAAGCAATCAAGGATTGATTTATGGTTGATTTCAGACATTCTTGATAAAAAAGTGGACAAGGTCTCTATTGAACCATCGGTTCTTACTGATCATAAAGCCATTCTTTTATCTTTTTAAAAAAAAATTTTAAATTTATTTTTTATTTTTTATTTTGCCAAATTACATTTATTGATGCAAATGCAAAGCCATTTTCTGGCATTATAATAAAATCGCACTTACAGCTAGTTTTTTTTCATTTATTTATTTTATTTTTTTATTTTTTATTAAGTAAGCAAAAACAAACAAAACAAAAGGGCAAAGGAGGTAACAAAGTAGTACAATAAAATGACCTAATCAAACCACAACAAAACAGTAGGGAAAGTGCATGAGGACAACAAAATAAAAAATAAAAAAGAAAGAGGGAAGTGATAGATTAGAGAATGCTGGGAGGGGTCTGAATGAGTGTATGTTTGTTGGGTGTAGGTGTGTGATGCCTGTGTGTGTGCAAGTGTATGTCAGATTCTAAATATGGTAGGGATTGTGGTGTAGGTATAATGGCGGATATGTGTATGTGAATGACGGTGAGCATGTTTATTGTGGATGGTGGACAGTCAAAAAGGGGTGATGAGTGAAGTCAGTGCGGGAATTAAGAATGTAGGGTATTAATGAATGGATTCCAGATTATGTCACAGTCAGCAGTTTTTTTTTAAATGGAGGCAGATAATTTTTCCATTGATATGTATTCAATTAGTAGATTTTTCCAAAGTGCAATATTGATTTTTTTCCTTGATTTCCAGTTGTTACGTTCCACGTCGTGTGTGTTTTATTCCCCCTCTGTAATGCTGCAGGAGAGCCATTCATCATTCCATTCGCTGTCCCCGCTGTCAATCATCGTTAACCTGGTCCCGCCTCCACCTGGAAGATAAAAGCTACATGGCTCCTGCAGCTCGTCGTCTCTCTGTTGTTGTGATCTCTGTTCGTTTTTGCTGTGTGGTTGTAGAGATTGGAGACCTGTGAGTGTGTGTGTAAACGTTTTTCCCTGCTTGTGTATGTGTGGTTGTCTGTGTGTGGTTAAGGCCCTGGGGCAGGTAAGACAGAGGCCTCTATACATTGGTGCTACACGCAGGAAGAAAACTTGTATAGACACATTAGAAAAGGGGTGGTTGCCAACTGTGTTTTTTTTGTTTGTAAGAGTAGCTAGATAGTCAGATTATATTTTGTTCTAGCGCTGTTTGGTTTTGTTTATTTCATTACTTTGGCTACATCCATGTCCCTTGGCCTTGTGACTTAGTTGTGTCTTGTTTTGTGTAAATTGTACAAATGTAAATATCACCTCACTTGCACTTATAATAATAATAATAATAACACCTTTAAAATCACCTGCAACTTTGTCTGCCCTGATTATTTATACTACACGTGCACACCACCTTTTCACCCGGACACTTTATTTCTATATATGTGTTACGTACTCCCTCCTACCCCTAGACACTAAGAGAGACGTAACAAATTGGGGGCTCGTCCGGGATCGCGCGTATTCCGTGTAAATAATCGTGTGTTTGCAGTGTACATTGTTGCATCGGTGGGTTGTGTAGCTCTGCGGTGGTGTATTGTTGGTGTATTGGTGGTGTATTGTGTGTGTATTTGCTGCTGTGCATAGTGAAGGAAATAAAAATGGCATTGTTTGATTTAGGTGAGTTTATTGCAGAACCTTCGGTTATTGTTTTCGACCACTGTCGTAAAGCAGACTTGTTAGCAATTGCGAATCACTTCGGTGTTTTGGTTTTGAGGAGTCTTCTTAAAAGGGAGATTAAGTCCGTGGTATGGGACAAGCTGGTGGAGTTGGGAGTCTTTACCTTGCCTGTCCTGTTACCTCCCAGCCAGCTTGACGTGTCATCCGTGGAGTCTGGGAAAGATCCCGATCCACCGCTGAGTGCTGGTGGTTCCGCCGGAACGGAGGTGAAGGCGGAGAATCCCCCGGCTACCTTACCAAGGTTCGCGGCTTTCTGGGTCGAGGGTTGATGCACGGCTGAAGGTCCGTTTGGCCCGTCTTCAACTGGAGGCCCAGGAGAGGGCTCGAGAGTCCCAGGAAAGGGCTCAGAAACTTGAGTTTGAGCATAGGCTAGCCATACGTACACTAGAAATTGAGGCGGAGACAAAGCTAAAGCTGCGTAAGTTGGAGTTGGAGAACGCCGCTACGCAAGCTGTTACAGCCCCCGCCTCAGGTATGCCCCCACCATTTGCTGACCACTGTGATGTGCGGAGACACGTAGCAATTCCCCCATTTCGAGACAGAGGTGGACGCTTATTTTAGTACTTTTGAGCGCCTTGCCACTGTGCTTAACTGGCCAAAAGACCACCTTGCTGCAGTGCAAATTAACTGGTAAAGCGCAGGATGCAGTGGCTACCTTATCGCTTGCCGACAGTTTAAATTATGAGGTGGTGAAGGCTGCGGTGCTCCGTGCGTATGAGTTGGTGCCGGAGGCTTACAGACAACAATTTAGAAATTACCAGAAAGCCCCGTCCCAGTCCTTTGTTGAGTTCGCTAGGGAGAAGGGAACTCTTTTCGATAAGTGGTGTGTTGCTAGCAAAGCAACAGAGTATAGTTCGCTCCGGGAGTTAATTTTATTGGAGGAGTTCAAAAAGTGCACGCCAGAGCGTTGTGTAGTTTACTTGAATGAGCAAAAAGTTGCTTCCTTAAACGAGGCGGCAATCTTTGCCGATGAGTTTACCCTCACACACAAAAGTGTGTTTGTGACGTCCCGTGGGAAAACTGCTGATGCTGCTCTACCTGTTGCGTCATTAGTTAAAACCCCTAGATCTCCCCCTTCACGCTTTAAGGAACAGCGGGAGTGTTTCTACTGCCACAAAAGGGGCCATGTTATAGCGGACTGCTTTCTAGCTAAAACAAAAACTCCCGACATCCCAAAACCTACCGGTTTTGTTAGAACCGTATCGAAACAGTCCCCCAGTACCCATGAAAAAGGTAACGTTGGCTACGGGCCATTTATATTTGAGGGCTTTGTGTCTTTGGTTGGGGAACCGAATGTCCAAAAGGCAGTCCGAGTTTTAAGAGACACTGGGGCATCCCAGTCCTTCTTGTTGGTGGAGATCTTGCCTTTGTCAGATGTGTCCTCTTGCGGTGCGGACATCATAGTTCAGGGAATCGAGATGGGCTTTATTAGTGTGCCGTTGCATCAGGTACAAATTTATTCTGATTTAATTTCTGGCTGTTTTAACGTAGCCGTGCGTTCTGCACTGCCAGTTCCAGGGATAGACCTCATTATGGGGAACGATAAAGTGCACCCTGTACTGGAGATCTTGAAATACCCTGAGACGCACGCTACGCCAGAGATCTCGAAATCTCCCCCTGATATTTTCCCTGCCTGTGTTCTTACCCGAGCACAAGCACGAAAATGGGGCGAGCAGGTGAATTTGTCGGACTCCCTCCTTGCCACTTCATTCGCTAGCGATGTTCCAGTCCCTGAGTGCCAGACTAAAAAGGTGAAGGAGAAAGCATTGTCCGTGGACATGCCTTCGATTAAGCTGCCAGTCACACGCGAACAGCTTATTGTCGCTCAGAAATCGGATCCATCTCTCACCCATTGTTTTAAATCAGCTATCACTACTGAAGCTGCGAAAGACAAGCCGGTAGCTTATTTCATGGAAAAGGGCCTGTTGATGAGGAAATGGGCGTTACCTGTTGCAGCTGGCATGGATTGGGGTGTGGTGACCCAAGTAGTTGTACCCATACCTTATCGCCAGCAGGTGTTATCGTTGGCACACGAGAGCCCTTGGTCTGGTCAACTGGGTATAACCAAAACGTATAACAGGGTGTTGCAACATTTTTTTTGGCCCAAGTTAAAAACCACGGTTACTCTGTACTGTCGAACCTTCCATAGTTGTCAGGTTACAGGCAAGCTAAATCAAGTAATTCCTCCCGCTCCCCTTTGTCCTATTCCTGTTATGGGCGAACCTTTCACTCATGTGATAGCCAATTGTGTGGGCCCGTTACCGAGAAGCAGAACCGGAAACAAATTTCTGCTTACCATCATGTGTGCAGCTACACGATTTCTGGAGGCTATTCCTCTCCGTGCAATTACTGCAAAAGCAGTTGTGAGGGCTTTAACTAAGTTCTTCTCTACCTTTGGTTTCCCTAAGACTCTCCAAACCGATCAGGGATCTAATTTTCTTTCAAAGATTTTTAAACAGGTTTTAGGTTCCCTGGCAATTAAGCACAAGGTCTCTTCCGCATACCATCCCGAATCGCAAGGTGCGCTAGAACGCTGGCATCAGACTTTTAAATCGGTGCTACGCAAATACTGTCTGGAGACAGGAAACAGCTGGGATGAGGGAGTACCTTTTGCATTGTTTGCACTACGAGAAACTGTGCAGGAGTCACTTGGTTTTAGCCCAGCTGAACTGGTTTTTGGGCACACAGTGCGAGGTCCCCTTCAAGTTCTTAAAGAACAAATACTGTCTGACGACTTCTCCGCTAAGTCCACCAATGTGTTGGACTATGTTTGTCAGTTTCGAGAGCGCTTACATCGGGCTTGCTCTCTTGCCAAAGAAGCGCTTGCCACCTCTCAAAGCGCTATGAAAAAGCGTTATGACCGGAAGGCTGTTGCGCGCTCATTTGGTGTCGGAGATCAGGTGCTGGTCTTAATGCCCGTTCAAGGTTCTGCGCTGTCTGCTCGCTTCTCAGGTCCTTACACTGTGGAGGAGAAGCTAAGTGACACTGACTACGTCATTCGTACTCCTGACCGCAGACGTCAGTCCCGTATGTGTCATGTAAACATGATCAAGTTGTATCGTGCTAGAGCTCCAAAGTCGGAGGAGAGTAATGTTTTACCAGTTTCGGCTATAAGTTCCATGTCCACGGTGGTTTCTTTTGATCCGGCTAGGGATGAGGATGGTCTGCTACTCAGAAATGCGCCACAGCGGTGCGCTAGACTACTGAATTCAGAGGTGCTAACAGACCTGTTTTCTCATCTGGCCCACTTGCCCGAAGAGCAACGATCTGATGTTACGCAGTTAATCACAGAATATCCAATGCTCTTTAATGACACCCCTACTCAAACACAAGTCATACGGCATGACATAGATGTGAATACTCTGGCCCATCCGACAGCATCGTACAATCAATGCTGCCAAACGTGCGGCCATGAAAAAAGAGGTACAATATCTTTTAACCAACCAGTTAGCCAGTCCTAGTTCAAGTCCCTGGAGTTCGCCGTGTTTGTTGGTGCCCAAGCCAGATGGTAGTCCCAGGTTCTGTACGGACTTTCGTAAAGTCAATGCAGTTACGGTACCCGACTCTTACCCTCTCCCGCGGATGGAGGACTGCATTGACAACATTGGCTCCGCTCGGTATGTGAGCAAACTTGACTTGTTGAAAGGTTATTGGCAGGTTCCTTTAACCTCCCGTGCTTCTGACATCTCTGCCTTTGTCACCCCTGACGATTTTCTTCAGTACAACATCTTAGCTTTTGGTATGCGGAATGCTCCGGCCACCTTTCAAAGGTTGGTCAATATCGTATTATCTGGTGTTCCGAACTGCAACGCATTTGGTCAGAACATATACACATCCTCAGAATGGTGTTTGACAGATTGGCATCGGCTTCGTTAACTGTCAACCTTGCCAAATGTGAGTTTGGGAAAGCCACAGTTACCTACTTAGGTAAGCAGGTTGGCCAGGGTAGGGTAAGGCCTGTAAATGCTAAAATTTTGGCCATTACCGGTTTTCCAGCACCTACGACCAAACGAGAATTGCGTAGATTAATTGGAATGGCAGGATACTACCGTAGTTTCTGCAGGAACTTTTCCTCGGTCATAGCTCCCCTGACTAGTTTATCTGGAACCCCGATTGTCAACATGCCTTTGAAAGCGTCAAAGCTTTATTGTGCAGTGCTCCTGTGCTCGCCGCTCCGGAGTTCGCGATACCGTTTAAATTAGAGGTAGACGCGAGCGCCTTGGGAGCTGGCGCTGTGTTAATTCAAGAAAGTGCAGATGGAATTGATCACCCCATCTGTTTCTTTTCGAGAAAGTTCACCAAGCCTCAGATAAATTATTCCACCATCGAGAAAGAAGCATTGGCCTTACTGTTGGCATTACAACATTTTGAAGTATACGTTGGATCCAGCTCTGTTCCTGTCGTGGTATATACGGACCATAACCCATTAGTTTTCTTGTCAAGAATGTATAACCAGAACCAGAAATTAATGCGCTGGTCCCTCATAATTCAAAACTACAACTTGGACATAAAACATAAAAAAGGTACCGACGATGTAATGGCAGATGCATTGTCTCGTATATAAAGTAGCCTTTTTAGAACGAAAATGATATACTGCAAATGTGCATATGAACAAACTTAACTAATAAGTTCGTTCTTGTTGGTGGGCGTGTTACGTTCCACGTCGTGTGTGTTTTATTCCCCCTCTGTAATGCTGCAGGAGAGCCATTCATCATTCCATTCGCTGTCCCCGCTGTCAATCATCGTTAACCTGGTCCCGCCTCCACCAATCACATTCCTCCTCTGGAAGATAAAACCTACGTGGCTCCTGCAGCTCGTCGTCTCTGTTGTTGTGATCTCTGTTCGTTTTTGCTGTGTGGTTGTAGAGATTGGAGACCTGTGAGTGTGCGTGTAAACGTTTTTCCCTGCTTGTGTATGTGTGGTTGTCTGTGTGTGGTTAAGGCCCTGGGGCAGGTAAGACAGAGGCCTCTATACATTGGTGCCACACGCAGGAAGAAAACTTGTATAGACACATTAGAAAAGGGGTGGTTGCCAACTGTGTTTTTTTTGTTTGTAAGAGTAGCTAGATAGTCTTATTTTGCTTAGATAGTCAGATTATATTCTGTTTGGTTTTGTTTATTTCATTACTTTGGCTACATCCATGTCCCTTGGCCTTGTGACTTAGTTGTGTCTTGTTTTGTGTACATTGTACAAATGTAAATATCACCTCACTTGCACTTATAATAATAATAATAACACCTTTAAAATCACCTGCAACTTTGTCTGCCCTGATTATTTATACTACACGTGCACACCACCTTTTCACCCGGACACTTTATTTCTATATATATGTTACGTACTCCCTCCTACCCCTAGACACTAAGAGAGACGTAACACCAGTTCATGAGGATAGTTTTCTTGGCGATGATTAGGGCTATGGGGAGTATTCTACTGGATGTGTTGTTTAGGTTGATGTTGGTTGTGTCTCCTAGTAAGCAGAGTGGAGGGGATAGTGGGATGTGGCAGCCTAAAAGAAGAGAGAGGTTGTCAGTGATGTCCCGCCAGAATTGTTTGATTGGTGTGCAGTCCCATGTGGCGTGCATATAGCAGTCTGTGGTGTTTTGTGTGGACAAATTTCAGAATCTATAAAGCCCATTTTAAACATCCTTTTCCCTGTGTAATGTACTCTATGAATAATCTTGTATTGTATGAGTTGTATGTTTGTGTTGGTGGATATAGAGAAGATGTTTCTGCAGATTTGAGACCAGAAGTCGGCACCTGGGATGATCTGTAGGTCTTGTTCCCATTTATTTGAAGGGATGGATATTGTTAAATCGAACGTGGAAATTGTCTTGTAGAATTTGGATAGTAGTTTTTTATTAGTAGTGATGTTGATCAGATCTAATGTTAATGGGGGAAGATCTAAATTAGATGATTTCATGTTGATTTTGGTCTGAATAGAAGATTTAATCTGGAGAAATTCTAAAAAGTGTTTCTGCCCAATGCCGTACTTCTGGACCAAATGAGAGAATGAGACCAGAGTGTTATTATGGAAGATATGTTTGAGGTGTGTGATACCTTTACTAATCCAGAAAGGGAAGTTTAGTGGTTTTCTGTTAACTAAGAAATCAGGATTGTTCCAGATGGGAGTGTGTTTGGTGGGTGAGAATGTGGTGTTAATTATTTGGTGAAATTTCCACCAGGCTGTCACAGTTGTAGCTATGGTAGGGTTTTTGAAACAAGGATGGTGTGCAATGGAGCGACTTATGAATGGTAAGTCTGATATTTGGATTTCATTACATAATGTTTGTTCTATGTCTGTCCAGGAGTTGTCGGATTGATTTGGATTGGTCCATTTATGAATGTATTGGAGTTGGTGGGCAATGAAGTAATGGAGAAAATTTGGTGCTTCCAGACCTCCCTTGGTTTTGGATTTTTGTAAAGTGGCTAGTTTGATTCTAGGTGTTTTGTTTTTCCAGTAGAATTTTGTGATGATGGAGTCTAGGGATTTGAACCAGGAGGGTAGGGGCTTGATGGGGATCATTGAGAATAGGTAGTTTATCATGGGTAGTATGGTCATTTTGATTGTGGCAATTCTGCCTATGAGGGATATTGGTAGATTTATCCAGCGCTGAAGGTTGTCCTCTACTGTTTTGAAAAGTGGGGTGAAGTTGAGATAAACTAACTCTGACAGCCTAGGGGAAATGTTGACTCCTAAATATGTGATATTACCAGTGTGCAGAGGAAGAGGTGGTGTTTGGACTGCCACATCCCAGCTATTAGGGCTGAGTGGGAGAATGGTGGATTTAGACCAGTTGATAGTGTAGTCTGAGATTTTAGAGAAAGTGTTTATGAGGCGGATGGTATCAGGTAATGAAGAGGAAGGATTTTGTAGGTACAGTAGAATGTCATCTGCGTAGAGACTGATCTTATGGTGTATACTTTTTGTTTGGATTCCTGTGATGTTTACTTTTTGACGGATAGCTGCTGCCAGTGGTTCAATGAATATGGCAAATAAAGATGGGGAGAGTGGGCATCCTTGCCTAGTGCCCCTGTGCAAAGTAAAGCGTTGTGATATTAGTCCATTGGTGGTGATCGTGGCCATTGGTGATGTGTACAAAATCCTCACCCAGTGGATAAATGATTCACCAAAACCGAATTTTTTTAGTGTAGAAAATAAAAATTCCCAATTCACTTTATCAAATGCTTTTTCTGCGTCCAGTGAGACTATGGCTGTTGGTGAGTTTGTGTGAAATGTGTAATGGATTAGGTTAAATAGTCTACATAAGTTGTTAGATGAGTGTCTTCCTTTAATAAAGCCAGTTTGGTCTGAGTGGATGATAAATGAAGTAACTGTTGATTCGTGATGCCAGAGCTTTGCTAATGATTTTTGTATCTGTGTTAATGAGAGAAAGGGGGCGATAGCTTGATGGGGAGGTGGGGTCTTTATCTGGTTTTAGTAAAAGAGAAATTGTAGCAGTGTTCATGTCTATGGGCATTTTGGATTTTTGTTTAATTTCTGTAGTTAGTCTGTTGCCATTCTTTTATCTGTTAACTTGACCTGTCCTGGTTCTAATAGAATTAATAAAGGATATTGGAAATTCAATTGGACTGCATTTATATAGTGCTTTTATCCAAAGCGCTTTACAATTGATGCCTCTCATTCACCAGGGCAGTTAGGGGTTAGGCGTCTTGCTCAGGGACACTTCGACACGCCCAGGGTGGGGATCGAACCAGCAACCCTCCGACTGCCAGACAACCGTTCTTACCTCTTTAGCTATGTCGCCCCACAATTGTAACTTACTAAATGATGATATATTTAAAAGATAAGCCAAGGACATCATTATTAGTCACTGGAGTAAAGCGCAACTAGAAGAATCTTATGGAAAATATTGGGAGCTAATGAAATATAATATGTGACAGTTTGCCATTAAAAGGAGTAAGGACATTGCTAAGAACAAAAGATTAAAGGAAGAGGAAATTATCATAGAAATAATTAAAATTTTAGGTTGTGAAGATATTGACGGAAAACATGAAAAAAGATTACTTGATCTACAGTTGAAATTGGATGAAATATACAAAGAAAAGGCCAGAGGGGCTTTTGTACGATCAAGAAGGAGATGGTTAGAAGAGGGTGAAAAGAATACAAAATATTTTTACAACCTTGAGAAAAGAAACGGTGAATTCACTTCTGTTCACAAACTTATTATAGATGGCCATGAAAATCAAAATAAGTATATTTCAAAATATGTTTCTGAGTTTTATGGTAATTTATATACAAGTAATGCCTGCCCTACCACTGATATGTCTGCCTTTTTAGAGTCAGTTAGAGAACAGGCCACGCTCATTGATGAGGATTTTAAGAGCAGGTGTGAGAAATAACCATGAATGAAATAAAAAAGGGTATCAATAAATTGAAGGAGAACAAATCACCTAGGAACGACGGGCTTACGAGTGAAGTTTTTCCAGGATGACCTCACAGAATTTCTTCATTTTGTTTTTAGGGAAGCAATTGACTTAGGATATCTTCCAGCCTCAATGACACAAGGTTTGATCACCGTAATACCGAAATCAGACAAGGATCCCTTGTTTTTAGACAACTGGAGGCCTATCACTTTGATTAACAATGATGGAAAATTACTAGCATCAATATTTGCTGAGAGATTAAAAAACAAACTGGATCCTATTATAGACGAATCTCAGTCTGGCTTTATGAAGGGCAGACATATATGTAATTACATTCGCCTGGTATTAGATTTAGTTGACTACAGTGACTTCATAAAAGATGACAGTTTTATTTTATTTGTTGACTTTTATAAGGCCTTTGATACCGTTGAGCATTCATTTATCTTTGAAACGCTTAGTTTCTTTGGTTTTGGTGAGTATTTTCAATGAGTAATTAATACCCTTTACAATAAAGGTAATAGTTCTGTGAAATTATCTTATGGGACATCACAACGGTTTGATATTGGTAGGGGAATTCGACAAAGTTGCCCAATTTCACTCTTTTTATTCCTTTTAGTTACTCAAGTCATGGCATTACATATAAACAAAGGTTTATTTAAAGGTATTCAGATACAAGACAAAGAAATAAGATGCTCTCAACTGGCGGATGATACTACCCTCTTCCTGAAAGACAGCACACAAGTTCAAAAATCAATTGAATGTTTGACATCCTCTCAAGGGTGTCTGGACTAAATTTGAATGTTAGAAAATGTGAGTTGTTACCCTTGAAGCGTGCCATGGTCAGCACTATATGTGGAATTCCTATTAAGAATATGGTTACCTACTTGGGTATTAAGATCTGCAAGGACCAGAAAGAAAGATCAAGATTAAACTTCTCTCCCATTCTCAAAGAAGTAGAAAATAGATTTAATTCTTGGTTATTGAGAGATCTTTCACTGAATGGACATGTTCTTCTTTCTAAATCTGAGGGCTTATCGAGATTGGTCTATATCTCCCTTACCCTGGATGTTCCCCCATCATTCATAAAAAAAGTAGACTCAAAGCTATTTAACTTCATATGGAGGAATAAACCTCACTACATAAAAAGAGATATAATTTGTAACGGCCAGGACAAGGGCGGTCTAAACGCATTGGATTACCAAACCTCCAATATTATTTTTAAAATTGGTCACAGAACTATCTAAAAAACAGAGACACAATTTGGAACATATTCCCAAACCTAATTTTTCAACAGGTTGGTGGCATTGAGTTTTTACTAAAATGCAATTTTGATGTTGGGAAACTCCCAGTTAGGCTTGCAAATTCTCATAAACAAGTACTGCTTATTTGGACTCTCTCTTACAAACACAACTTCTCTCCTCATAGATACACAATTTGGAACGACAAGGATATCAGATATAGTAATAAAACTTTATTTTTTAGAAATTGGATTAACTGTAATAGTATATGGGTTAAACAATTATTTAACAAAGATGGTCAACTTTATAGTCGTACAGAATTTATGAGCCATTTCGATGTTCCTATTGCTTGTACATAATTTCAAACAGTAATTAACTCCATTCCTGAAGGAGTGATATCTCTAATAAGAGAATGCAACAATACTCCATGTGAATCTATGGAAGATTTCTTATCATCAGTTTTATTAGAAGGTGTTGATATTCGAAGCAAAAAATGCAATAACAACTATATTAGATCAATCTGTAGGATTGTTATTACACCTCCTACTGTAATGTTTTGGAATTCCACTGTGGAACATATCAATTGGAGAAATGTCTGGAGCCAATGTATAAATACTGTATAACTAATAAGGTCAAAGAAGTTACATTCAAGATTATCCATAGAGTTTACCCAGTGAAAAGTTTTATTACAAACAGGTTTAAAATAGATATTGATGAGAAATGTGTATTCTGTGAAAATGATTCTGAATCTTTAACTCTTTAACCTTTTCTGGAACTGCCCACATGTTAGTAAATTCTGGATGGATTTATCAAAATTTATTCTTAGGAAAAGCTCTTTCAATTTTACCTTTCAATTGCAAGATATTCTGCTTCTATTTAACCCGATAGATAAAGACCCCAACATGATGCTTATCATAAATTTAATAATTATTCTTGGCAGATTCTTTGTGCATAGAATGAAATGGAGTGAAAAAAACCCAAACTAAATGTATTCTTGATAGACATGCAAAACTACATCAAGACCATTAATTTATGTAAAAACAAAAAATCTATACGAACTGTTAACATTTTTGAGAAGTGTAATGTAACATTTGTATAACTCATTGTACCCCTGTGTTCAATGTTTATGTACGTTTACTGTATTCGTATAGTAATATCTTGTATGTTTGTACTCCATCATTTAAAAGCAATAAATTATATATATTTAAAAAAAAAGGATTCCTCCCTCTGGTATGTGGATGTTGACTAAAATCCAGGCGCAGTTTGAAAATAATTGGGGGAAATTTACAAAATTACATTGCACCTTTGTAGTGACCGACTAGTCTCTTCTGTGGGAAATTGGCATCAATATCAGTACAAATTACAAGCAGAGGCGGAGAAGATTGTGGCCTCAACGGATGTCTGACCACGATGTGATCCATAGTAGCTAATCTAGCAATGAAGTGGGCAATGTATTGCAGTTCAGAACAAACAAACATGGGAAATGTAATGATCACAGAATTATTTTTCTGAGTGGGAGGATGTAGGTGCATACACTTACCTTTCCAGCTCTTATTCAATATTATATAATTCATTGCAATATAATAAAATATTAAATTAATTGTGTATTACATAGAGTATAATATAATCTGAAGTTATCAGCATACAAAAATGTCATGTTACTCATACATACAAAGCACTATAAATCATTATGTCTAGGCCTGCCTTTAAAAGTAGTGATATGAAAATTAGGCTAAATTAATTAGGCCATAGTATTGGCTACCTTAGCTAACATGAATTAAACATGCTGTATTCCATACAGTGGCATAGGTTTCATTTGAACATTGGGGGGGACATATTAAGCGGGGGGAAATTTTTAGCTTAAAACACTTCATTTCCTGATTCTGGTGAATTTTTATGCACCAATTTGTGCCTTTTCTGCATCAATTTATGGTGGAAATGTAAAGGAAAACACAAAATCCAGGGGGACAAATGCACATGTTCTAAATATTGAGGTGGAGCTAACATTAAAAAGAGATATCGATAGCTAAAACAAACTTGTAATTTTACAAGACGTGTCCATAATGTTACACAAAACATTGGCTAAAATACTAAGACTGCAACATGGGGAGTCACGTTAATTCCCTGCTTAGCAACCGAGTGCAGCTATCCCCAGGTAGTTTTCTAAGTTAAGTGAACATCACATTCAGACAGTGTACCGACAGCTATAAACTAGCTAGCTACTTATCATAATAGTATCAGATATCATAGTTCATTCATTGACAACTAGCTAGCTAACATTGACGTTAGCTGGCATATTGATAGGTAACGTTGTCGTAAAATTTCCCCGACCGTGAAGAATGCCTTACTTGTTTACATTTTGAACAGATCCTGGGTAAATCTATCGTTTCCGTCGCAGCACTTTCGACACAAGCAATATCGGAAGCGCTATCCTAAAATTTCTTCTTACTGTGAAGAGTGCCTGACCCGCAACCGTAGTAATGTGTTAACATGGCGGCACGATTATAGCGAGAAATACCATCTTTGGGAAAAAACGCTATATTCTGTAAACGCATTTAGATCAAACCTTCCATGCATAAAACATAAAAATGCTCGTCAATCACCCACTTCTATTTATAATGCCATCATAGCGTGGAGTGTTTAAAACCATAAAACCACCCCTTACCAAAAAATAAAATTAATTTAGATTGTAGGCTACATATTAACATTAAATATAGACCCACTAGTCTATATTTAAAGAAACCAGCTAAAAACACACAACCAAGGAACCACCACAGAAATAAAAAGAGGAAAACTCTTCTTCCAGGCTCCGAAACCAAACGCAACACAACAACCTTTTTCCTGTGGCAATCTTAAATACCTTACCCAGCATGGCTTGAAGATGTTTGCCCTGATTGGGTGATGCCGGGTTAAGATTGAGGAGAGAAAGGAAGGGGGGTCAGACTAATTTATGGCAAGGACTGGCCTACCTAAAGATTGCATTCAAACTAAATGTAATGGGAAATGTTAGGCATGCAGGGTCTCCAACCCCCGATATGGTGTCCTGTGTCATATGGTTTGTCTCTTCTGAGGAGGTGAGACCGAGAGATTGTCAGATGTTTGTGATGAGGAGGCCAGGCCACATTCTTATTTACTGTTTCCCGCCAAAATCTAAACACTACATATCCTACAGTCACGTGACCAAAATTGAAATTCCAAACTTTTAAAAATTCATATAAAATAGTACGAGATGAAAATGGACAAAGCAAAGACTGTGCAACATGTGTCAGTACTCGGTGAGCAATCCAATAATGTTTTGGGGTGTCTAGGTAATGTGACCAAAAACCTATTGAATTTCAAATTTACTGTGCGCTGATATATGCAAGAAGAATGTAAATTTGTCCCCTTGGAGTAATCATAGCATTCCATCACCATGCAACAAAATATATAAATAAATATATAGTATGTAGAGTACAGAAAATCATACAAATGTGAATGGTTATGTATTTAGGTATGTGCACCACAGTATGATGCAATGTTTTGGCATTATTTTTAAATGTCATATCAATGTTTCATAATAAACCATCACAAAGGGGCAAATTTATATGCTTTAACTGATATTTTGGACCCGTACACTGATTAAAAGATTTACTTGAAAATAAGACAAAAGTGAGTTCCATGAGTCAAAACAGTTGTTTTGTATAGCAATTTATTGTATTGTAAGATTGCATTATAATTTACACCAATGCTCAATTTAGACATTTTGGATAGATTTGGAAACTATAAGGGACACTTTTTGAATTAAAGTTCTGTAGTCCTTCCGCACCCTCAGATTTTGCATACTTGTGGTCTAGGAGTTTATGATCCGAGTGATCCGAGACATATTGGGATGGCAGGTATGCCATCCCGCCAAGTTACGCCTTGGCGGGGGCATGCCCCCATACCTATACAGCACCGAGAGTTTGGCACTTTTCAGGGTTCCCCACAGAAATAACCACAACAGCCACAGACACTCAGCCCTTAAAAACATTAAATTCTGTACATTCTGACCCCATTTCAACAGACAGAATTCATAAACAACTTCACATGTCCACACAATAAAGCCCCAAACTAAGGGGATTTTGCGTTTTCTCCTTCTTCTTCTTCTTCTTCTTCTTCTTCTCATTCTTATTTTTCCTGCCGCCTATCCCACTAACAACATGTCTCCCCATTGGACATTTCACTAACACCAGCCAAATCTGCCCTACACGACCCAATCAAAAACGCGCATACACACGCAAAATACCCATACATTTGTATTCTGAAACATTTCCCGTTTAAACAGCTAGTCCACCTGTGGCCTAGTGGGTAAGGTTACAGTCTTGGGAACATGGGGTCGGAGGTTCAAGCCCAGCTTAGAACACGTTTCTTTAACCTGCTTCAACCCTCACTAATAATTGTCTACTAGCCTACTTATCAATTATTGCTTTTGCACCATATTTACCCGCCGTTCACCGTTCAGTTATTAACCGGCTACAATATTGCTAAGCCACATGGATTCAACGGGAGCTCTTCTGTGCTTACTGGCCTGTGTTCTTTAAAACCACCGGCAGGTTTGCTAATGATATTTCACGCATTGCATAGCTATGGCATTAGCTAACGAAGTCACACACTGGTAAACCTCACTCACTCACGGCCACCCATATGCATTTCATGACGCAAATGTATTCCTTTTATTTAAAAGTTACACCGGTTCACCACTGTGCCATTTCTACTAACTATATTTCTTCACTTGGCTACTGTACAAAACCTTAATATCAGCAAACGCCACGTTTCTACATTCATGTTACCTCGCCCTGTTCTCTATCTAGCCACATAGTATCTAGCCACTTACTACGTGTACGTTCTGCAACTCCGCATTAAAACATTACATTTAAAATCATGATTCACTCATAAGTATAACTACTAGCACTGAACATGAGAAAAACACATTCGTGCAATAGATTACATTACAGGTAAATAATGTGTGCAATGTTATTTGACCCTCCACTTCAACAACCAATGTTCAATACCGACTGTTATATATACCATTTGATAAGGAATATAAGCTCGCTCATGGTCACTCCATTTACTTCGCACTATACTCCGTGATCATGTCAACCTTCACCTACATGCCCATTCTGCTAAAAACATATTGTTTCACCTACGGAATTTCGTAATTTCAATTTAATTTCTCTCACACTGTTGTTATTCTCTCATATGCAAAGCCTGCTGGGACATATGCGTCTGCTCCTATTCTCCACTATCATGTTTTCCGGTTCTAGTTTAGCAAAACGGCGAAGAGGATTCCTACCTGCAGATTAGCCTATCAAAATGCCTTATAAACCTTACAAACACTAAAAGTGCATCTCCACGAAATAACAGACAATGGAGCAGGACAGAAGGATAAACCTTACAAACACTAATAGTGCATCTCCACGAAATAACAGACAACGGAGCAGGACAGAAGGCTACACAGTTGCGACCTAGGGAGTTATAATTCTACGGGCGTGTTGATTATTTTGTCAGTCAAGGCTCGTTGGATGGACGTCAAATCCGTGAGTACATACCATATTCCATCTGCGTTTCTGATGCGTTTACGCTTACGCCATTGCATCCTTTCTCACAGACACTGTTTTACATATATAGCAAACCGAAACTGCTGAACGGTACACGCTCATCAGACTGTACAGATTCACACAACGATAGCCATAATCCACAACCGTTTCTTGCAGGGTCGCATTTCTCACTCTCATAATAAAACGCTTTGCAAAAAGAACTGATATCTCATAAAAAACACGTTTTCAACGTACAAAAATGCCAAGTTACTAAAAGTATTGATATCAAAATGACGCCAAGTTACGATACTACAAACAATATAGGCTATCTTGCCTCACCGAAATGACATAAGATGTATCTCAAAGCAATGCTACCCAATATTTCCTCAGTTCTTTCAAGTCACTTGGCCCTGTGTTTTCTAATCTTACCATTTCACAATATCATGCAAACTTTCTGTCAGATCAAAGAGACAAATATTTCGAATTACCTCATGGAACACATTGAACATTGTACATTGAAATTAATGTATAAATTCATTAATGTACAGAACTGCTGCTGAGCAACGACAGGAAGCACATTTCTCCAGAAAACATGTTTATACTTGCTTCTGAACTGAATTTGAGTACATGTGCAAGTTATTGTATATTTGCTACGTACAATAAATACTGCATGTAAAACACATATTGTACATACATACATAGAGAACTTCTTTATCCGCATGGGGACATTTCCCTGGCAGCATCTTACATTCACATTCACGAACACACTTGTACCAAGAAACATACTATCATTCACGCAACAGAAAGCCTGGGCAGCGAAATACATAGGCCTACATACCAATACAAATTGGACATACACACACCTATTCAATCAATCTTGACTGTGAGAGAGCCATCCACACATATATTTGGCCTGTTCATGTAGTGCATGCTTATACACAGGGCCAAGTGACTTGAAAGAACTGAGGAAATATTGGGTAGCATTGCTTTGAGATACATCTTATGTCATTTCGGTGAGGCAAGATAGCCTATATTGTTTGTAGTATCGTAACTTGGCGTCATTTTGATATCAATACTTTTTAGTAACTTGGCATTTTTGTACGTTGAAAACGTGTTTTTTATGAGATATATATATTACAGGAGCAAGCCTAAAGCAACAGTGGCAAATTAAATCTCTCTGTGGCAGATGGGAAGAAACCAGGCTCAAGGGGGAAACCCATCCTCCTCTGGTTGGCACAGGGTGTTGATTGGTGACCAACATGGTCAGTCAGACCATTCATTTAGTATTCATAATGTGACTCAGATGATGGGTGGGGCTGGATGGCGGTGGTGTGGAGCAGAAGGTGGCAACGGATGTGGGCAGGGTGGAGGCAATGACGAAAGAGGGGCTGGACCCAGTGGTGGGGGAGACCAGACAACAGCACTCTCGAAGATTGGGGCAGGAGCCCCGCCTGCAGCGTGGGGAATGAAAGTAGAAATGACGATTAGGGAATTTGCAGTAAAACAGACAGTGGGTAAAGTGACAGTGGTAAGAATTGGGGAATTACATACACCTAGGCTAAAGATATTCAAACTTTTTCACAACTATGCACATTTCATGTTACCCTACATTTCTTTTGACAAGTCAATTAGGGCATCTACTTTATTCACACCAGAGGTCATTTTAAAACAATCGATTAGAGACAGGTTTATTTCAGCTTTAATTCACTATATCAGAATTCCAGTGGGTCAAATGTTTACATACACCATGTTGACTGTCTCCTTAAACATTCTGGAAGATTCCAGAAATTGATGTAATGAATGTAGAAGCTTCTGATTGGCTAATTGTCATAATTAGGAGTTAATTAGGAGCTAATTGGCACCTGTGGCTGTATTTAAGGGCCTACCTTTTGCGCTTCTACCTTTGCCCTTGATACCATGGGAAAATCCAAGCAACTCAGCCAAGACCTCAGAAAAAGAAACTGTGTACCTTCACAAGTCCGGTTCCTCCTTAGGAGCAATTTCCAAACAACTGAAGGTACCACAAGCATCTGTACAAAGAATTGTATGCAAATATAAAAATATTGGGACCACAAAGACACTGCATCGTTCAGGAAGGAGGCACAAATTAACTCCCAGGGTTAAATTAACTTTGGTCCAAAAGGTTCAACTGAACCCCAAGACAACAACAAAGGAACTGATGAAGGAGTTAGAGGCATCAGGTACCAAAGTGTCTATATCCACCATTAAGAGAATCCTACATCACCATGGCCTGAAAGCTGTCACGCAAGGCAGAAGCCCCTACTAGTAGACCGGCATAAAAAATCCAGAATGAAGTTTGCAAGTGATCACCAGGATGAAGACCTAGCCTTTTGGATGACTTTTCTGTGGTCAGATGAAACAAAAATTGAGCTGTTTGGCCATAATGATGAGTGCTATGTATGGAGGAATAAGGGTGAGGCCTGAAGAACACCGTCCCAACTGTGAAGCAAGTGGGTCGCAGCATCATGTTTTGGGATTGTTTTGTTGGAAAAGGGACTGGTGCACTTCAGAAAATAGATGGCATCATGAGGAAGGAGGATTATCTAAAAATACTGAAGCTAGAAAGTTAAAACTTGGTCTCAACAGGGTCTTCCAGCAGGACAATGATCTTAAGTATACCTACAAAGTTGTAACAAAATGGCTTAAAGAAAACAAAGTGTAAATATTGCAGTGGCGATCACAAAGCCCTGACATGAATCCTATAGAAGATTTGTGGACTGAACTGAAAAAGCATGTCCAAGCAAGGAGGCCCACAAACCTGATTGAGTTACGCCCAGTTCTGTCAGGATGACTGGGCAAACATTCCGGTAAAGTATTGTGAGGAGCTTGTGGAAGGCTACCCCAAGCGTTTGATTCAAGTTAAGCAATTAATAGGCAATGCCACCAAATACTAACAAAGTGTATGTAAACTTTTGACCCACTGAAAATCTGATATAGTACATAAAAGCTGAAATAAATCTGCCTCTTAGGTATTATTTTGAAATGACCTCTTATTGAAATAAAGTATATACATTTCCTTTGGGTAAGGTAAAACAAATTGTGAAATTGTAAAAAATTGAGTTTGAATGTCTTTATCCTTGCTGTATGGAAACTATTGGCCTCAACTGTATATGTGTGTGTGTGTATGTGTGTTATCTGTCAGTATTTCATTTCAAACTGATGGAGAACAACTTCATTTTTGCATTTTCACCAACACAATTGCATTTGTGGCATTATTTATTTCTACATAGATTATTAATATAATACAATCTAAGTATTGTAAATAGCACACCTGTCCTGCTTCATTTAAGCTATTTTCCAAGTCTTGGTGATGCTCATATTTGGAGTTACAAAGCCTGAAACATGGAAACAAAGTTATCCATAAATAGGGCACACAAGTCATAGCATAGGCCTTCATTACTATGGAAGACTTCACTTTTATTAGAAGTTTTATTTGAAATGAAAAGTATCTTCTTTGCCTCCAGTTTCATGTCATGTCAAACCATGTTAATTTTACCTGTTGCATAATGTGCAGAACTTGAGACACAGAGTTGTTTCTTACCAGGCTTTATTCGTCCCCTGCCCTGACACTGCACTGCTTACTCTACTGAATAAAACATGTTTACTTCCATTCCAACAGCAATTCAATCTCCTTTTTCAGTTTTGTTTCTTTTACTTTTCTCTGCTATCTCTTTACATTTCCTGCAATGGAATTCAAAGCTCCTTTTATGGTATTTTAGGGCAAAAATGTATGCTAATCACAATTTCTGTGAATGTGCTTTTCATTTATGATTGACTGGTATTTATAAACATACACGTGGATACGAAAAGACAGTTTTTTTTTTATATACGTGGACATCCAGCGGAATATGTTTTTGCTTAATTCTCCATGTGGTTTTACCAAAATATTGGTAAATGAGGCCCATTGTCCATAACATAAATGGCATGTGGTTCTCGACATTTAATTTCCCATTTATTTTCCATCTCTGAAAGGCTGTTTTTTTTAATTTATTTTTTAAGCAGTTTCATCCTAACGTTTGAATCAACAGTATCTGCTGTAACAGTCACATAATCATCTGTGGCATGAGAGGTCCAGCCATGTGTGGTGTAAGAGTGACCCTCCACCTCATCAAGTTCCAAGCACATATTAACCTCATACACATCTCTTATGACAACACTAGTCATGTGTGAACAGCTGGGCACATTTGACTTGAATTCAGATAAGTGTGTGAAGGATGGGCTCTCCACTACACTCAGTGGCTACACATATCCAACAATGAATTGTGTCGACACATTTGGATAGCTGTTTGGCCTGTGAAAATCATTCGCCAGAGTTTTCTGTTTTGACACCTATAATAGGCCTGTCTGATTGTAGGTTGGGTATCACTGACATTTGCACATTTCTGCCATTTGTTTGTTGTGATATCTGTTTAGGTGTATGATGAAATTAGCTGTATTGCCAAGGCACAGAGCCTCAATCTTGCAGAACTTGCAAATTATTTTCATTTTGTCGACACTGACCACTTGCATCTTAAAATTCAAAGAAGGACCACTCATCACTTAGTTTCCCCTTCCTCCAAAACAACAATTTGGCGATTCACCATGTTGTCGTGGGTGAATTAATGTTGAGAAAAAGTCAAACTAACAAATAAAATGGGGTGGAGGAGGAGGGGTGTGAAGGTGGTGGCAGAATGTTACATTGTCTGCATGGTCACTCAAAGCAAATGAGTAAATAAACAGAACACCAAAAAATGAGATTTTACTGTAATTTTCATACATCAATTTATCAAAATGTCTGAAAATATATAACAATGTGACAGTCAATATTTGGTGTATCAATAGCTTATGGCATTCCTACTGTGAAGTACTTTGAAATCATGAGACGAGAAATGCTATACTAATGCAATCCATTATTATGTAAGAGCTGGTGTACTAATGGCAACCATAATGTTGAATGTTCACTTACTCTTTCAGATATGCAGTACAGTGATTGCATTTGTTTGGTGATACCTTCCAAAATGTAATTGGCCAAGATTTAGCCATAAAACCAGTCTACAAGAGCAACCATCAAACTTTCCAGTGTACATTGCTAAAACAAAAAGAACTAAAACATACTATCCGTGCAGAACGTGGATGGTTGTGAACATTTTTGAAAGCAGTTCTTTCAGCTTGCACTTTCCAACATGGAAGAAAGACCAGTTCTACATGTTGAAGGACACAGTTTAACCAGCTGCTACAGTATTCAAAAATGCAGCATTATGTAGCAGCTTGCCATTGCCAGATTGAGAAAAAGCAACCACTGTATGTGAGTCTGTGTATGTAGTAAGGATTGGATTATATATTGTTTGTTTAACCACACTGAAAAATTTTGAGCTGTCAGTTATTCTGTAACACCTTTAATTGGTTAGCACCATCTAATGTAACACATATTAAAATATAAATTACAGGCAAATTGAAAATGAATTCAGACAGAAGAAACTGAATAATACAGAACCTGGGATGACAAAAGATACTATATATGTGAAAATATATGTGTAAATGAGAATTCTAAAGTGAGTAAGAGTGATATGGAGTACATGCTCTACAATTCTTAATCTGCTCTCAGAATGCCTGCTGCAACTCCCACAGCTCCCAGTCTGGGGCAATACTGGGAGTTGAGCACTTATTCTTCCGTGGAAAATCGCTTTAGACTGTCGATATTCCAGTAATCCTGTCATCTATTAAACATTGTGTTTATGTTGGCCTGAACTTTATGGTGAAATATATCTTGTTATTATTTCATGAAGCTGAATCGATTGCACAGACCAGTCGTGCGAGTTGCATTCTAATCACACATTGTGCTCAAGGCTCAAGTGCTCAAATGGGGGCAGGAGTGCTCGCCGCCTTCAATAATGACCATTGCCTTGTGCTCACACAACATTTATAGAAATATACAGACATTTTTCCGTCAATGTTTTCTCCCAACACGTTTCAGGTTAATATGACAGCCCATTAACCTCCGGTAAAACCTCAAACCTGCTTAGGGCTAAAATCATATACCGGGTCACGGCTCAATAAAAACATAATCAATGCAAATCAGAATCGCACAAAGGTTGTTCTAACTGAATTGATGGGTGGGGAGGATCTGTATGAGGCAGATGGAGGGCCTATAAAACAGAACTCTACATGTGGGATGGTGAGAAGTGTCCCCTGAAGGTCACAGTAGCAGTTATATGTGCAAAAGAGATGGGCTTTGCTGATAGATTTCATTCCTGAAGATTAGCCCTATCCATGCCTTTGGTAAGACTGATCATATCGCTGTCTGTTGGCACCGGCGGCCCTAAAAGTCCATTAAAAATCCATTTGGGTGCATAAGCGCATATATGAGACAGAAAAGGCACCTCTAAACAGCACATCTCTCCCTCTTGTGGAAAAAGTCACTGGGAAATGAAGTGGCTGATCAGAGTGCTATCTCCAAAGTGTGGAGGGTTGGGCACATTCTGCAGAGACAGAAGTAATTCAGAGCTATCTTGGGGGATGTGTTATAAAAGGACATGGGTGTGATAAACACTGTGTGTTCATGTTGTACCTTTTTATGATAATATTCGTGATAATATTTATTGGTTTATGCACCTTTATGATCAGGCTAATAATCAGTTATAGTCCGGAGACAGGGCAGGAGATGCCTGTAGCCATAGAGTATCATGCGGTGGAATCTTTTCCACACTGTCACCTCTCCACAGCTATGACCCCATTTTTCCTAGGTTGGCTTTTGATTAGTGGTTAGGGTTGTTTCCTTTACATGGCTGCATAGGTTCCCATTCTCTGTCCTACTAGTTGTGTAGCTTTAGAATCCTGGCAGGGTCACTTCTTCCGTAATCCTCAACCGGTGTCCCTGTTGCCCTTCCCTAATTTAGATTTTTTGTCCCTAAATTGCCTACAATGAATCCCATGAATATTCCACCATTGCTCACCCCACAGTAATAATAATAATAATAACAGCAACAACAATAATAATTATTATTATTGTTATTATTCTTATTAGAGTCCAGGCAGCATGCAGCAATTATGAATTTTTAACCTCTAAGGGTACATAGTGGATGAATGGTACAAACGTTTTCAGTCTCTGTCCTAAAATTTGACATAGTTGTACCTAGCTTCGAGGTCAAAAATCATACAGGTTTCATGAGAATCAGCCATTGCTAAGCCTTTCACATGCCCACTGAACTTTAAAGAAATAATTTAGGAAACACTGGGTAGCTCTGTAACAGAGCTTGTTAAATTTGTGTGAGATAAAATGCGCCGTTATTACTCAATGTTTGAATGTGGTCAACCGTTATCAGCTTCTCGGCGACAAGAAAGCGTATATTTAATTAGCATTGGTGCATCTAATCCAGGAGTGAGATTTATACTCGAGAGATTTTGGCAAGAACAAAATTAATTTTATCAAAAATAGTCCTATTAGACATGAATATTTAAATTGTCATAAACTTATTAATCATTAGAAGTTATTCATCATTAGTTGTATTCCATGAGAAACACCAGACTGATATATCGTAAATGCTGACAAGCAGGTGTCTCCAGAGAAGAGATGACAACTCACTTTTAAATGGTAAATGGTAAATGGACTGCATTTATATAGCGCTTTTATCCAAAGCGCTTTACAATTGATGCCTCTCATTCGCCAGAGCAGTTAGGGGTTAGGTGTCTTGCTCAAGGACACTTCGACACGCCCAGGCCGGGGTTTGAACCGGCAACCCTCCGACTGCCAGACAATCGCTCTTACCTCCTGAGCCATGTCGCCCCATACTTTTAAGGTAAACAAATGGTATTGTAGATATTGTAGAGGGCAGACAGGGATGTCTCAGGGTTTCAGCATACCGAGACACTTCTAAAACGAATTATAGACTAGGCCTACTGTAAAGATGATGTAGATACTTTGGTACCTGATGCCTCCAACTTCCTATGTTGTTGTCTTGGGGTTCAGTTGAACCTTTCGGACCAAAGTTCATTCAGCCCTGGGAGTTCATTTTTGCCTCCTTCCTGAACTATGCAGTGTCTGTGGTCCCAAGATTTTTATATGTGCATACAACTGCTTGTACAGATGCTTGTGGTACCTTCAGTTGTTTGAAAATTGCTCCTGTCTGAGGTCTTGGCTGAGCTGCTTAGATTTTCCCATGGTATCAAGGGCAAAAGGGAGTGGCTCTAAAGTTAGGCCCTTAAATACAGCCACAGTTGCCAATTAACTCCCAATTAACTCCTAATTATGACAATTGTTTGGAGTTAATTTAGAAGCTTCTAAAAAGTCATCACATCAATTTATGGAATTTTCCAAACTGTTTAACCTTAGCGGACATGCCAAATCTTGCCAATCCTTGCCCATTTAGGGGGTACCCTATTTAAAGCTTTATAACTCCAGATGTGAACATCACAGAGACTTGAAAAATGGCTTAAATGAAGCAAGACGTTTGTACAATTTACAATACTAATGCAGATTAGTTTATATTCATAATATTGGAGGAAATAAAGTGCCACAAATGCAATTGTCTAGACAAAAAATCAAAAATTAATTTTCACTTTTTTAGTTTGCAATGAAATACTGAGAGATTGCATATACAGCAGGTTAAACTATACATGTGCTGGATCAAAAACTTCTTGATAAAATCTAAGGGTGGATATGTAGAACTACTATGGATTTATGAAGCAAAAACTAAGCAGTGTACCCAGCGTCTCCAAATCTATCCAAAATGTCTAAATTATGCATTGCTGTAAATCAAAACATATACACGTATTTCACTACAAATCAACTGTTTTGACTCAAGAAACTTACTGTTGCACCATTTTCAAGTGGGAATTACATGCTTTCCGTCAGTACAGTGGTCTAAAATATCTAGGGGTCCAGAAACATATCCAAAATCTCTCCAAAAATGAATAAAAATATTGTCACACAATGCGGTACAGTACCTAAATGTGTAATAATTAACTCTTGTATGTATTTCTATACTCTGTACTCTCGTATGTTTTTTTTGTATGGGGATGGGACGACATGAAAACAATTTTCAACAGTCAACCATTTTGGCGATGTTCCAACTCCCACGTCATCACTGTTGCATGCTTCACAAAAACTATTACACTACCATCCAACGCTTACAGTGTGAAATATCCACATTATATAACACCACTAACCCATTTAAAGACACTCAATTTCAAAAATAACGTATATAACCGAAATATGTTGAGCAGTAATACTTACATAGCAATGATGAAATCTCATCTATGTTCAGTAGATAGGGACAGAGACAGTATCAATGATACTGTTCTATTCGCTTCTGTTTTGCTCCAGAAAACGATGTCAGCTAGGTCTATCAGCAAACATGTGGCTTAGCTATGTCCAGAAGTCCTCAATAATAATAGTATTTTCCATGAAATTACAAAAAATCGTTGACCACGTTTCGTTAGGTGCAGCTACCACAGAGCGAATGCATAAGTGAATGCCATGCTAACTATATTTTCGGTTACGCTGACCTATAAAATGCTATTCCAAAAGCAGAATTAGACATGTTATACTCTCACCTACTGAATAAATGACTTGTCAATCAAGCCAGACTGTACTAAAAAGGGTGACGACGCCGTAAACCACAGGTGTGGTATTACGCACAGCTAATTTTGAAGGTACCCAGGCATCACACATGCGCGTATATTTCCCAAAAGGATTGTCCAAGACAATATATGACCACTCAGTCTCAAAAGGGACATCTCTATGCGTAAAACCAATATTAAGGTTGTATATTTATTCAATATTTAGTTCCAGATATTGACTGTAGAATGACATGGTATCATTTTTAAAAACATTTTCGTTATTCAGTGAGCAGCGTTTTCACTGCTGTATGGGTATGCTGTATACTGTATGAAAGATTATTTTCATGAATGCCAAGATAGACACTATTGTCTATTATGTCAAGGGTGGGGGGTGTTTTCTAGATGAGACTGCATGGAGGGGGTGCGTGTTAAATGAACGACCAGAGCGACAATGGTGGCACTGTGAAACTCTGTATTCGGCATAGTTGTCCTGTATCGTCTACTAATGAAACTAAAACAACGCGTTTATGTTTTTAACTCGTACTTTGGTTGCAGTAGCACTGAATGTCTGAGTTCAGTAATCTCGGCACGCCGGCGGGCCGACCACTAGGGGCTTTGCGCTAAGAGGTTAAAGAGACAGTCAACTTGGTGTATGTAAACTTTTGACCCACTGGAATTCTGATATAGTGAATTAAAGCCGAAATAAATCTGTCTATAATCGATTGTTTTAAAATGATCTCTGATATGAACAAGTAGATGCCCTAATTTACTTGCCAAAGAAATGTATGGTAACATGAAATGTGCAGAGTTCCTCATTTTCATTATGAACTATGGAATACTATGATCTCCTAATGAAATTATAAAAAACTACAGAATGCAAGGTTAACATGCTTTGTCGTTTTTTGTTGTTAATATTTGTTCTCCCCTCTTTGTTAAAGCCCCACGTTGCCTGTACAGTGTATGTTTGATTTGCATAAGCTTGGATAAATTAAATAAAACTTTGAAAAGCTTGCCTGGGTGGAATCTTCAGCTATCATGCTTTTACTCAAATTTTCAAGTTGTATTTTGTGAAGACAAGCTCCTGCACATGAGCTGGCAGTGGCATCAGATGTATCCAGCATTACAGAATTGATTTATGCACCAGTAACAACCCAATTTGATAAAGATTATGAAATAAAGGACACAACTCAATCAATATGAGTTACAGAACTTGCTATGGACCTCTTTTTAGATGCGCCTGAAATAAAAAGCTGGAAATATTTTCAACATTTGTATTTACATTACATTGCATTACATTTATTTCGCAGACACTTTTATCCAAAGTAACGTACAAAAGTGAATATCAAGGTCATTGGAACAACTACAAAATACATGTTCAATAAGGTACAATATGCATTTTGCACAGTTATTCATAGCCAAGAACACAAAGTCCAATTCACATAGTGAACATTATTTTAACCAAATCTATGCTAAGTCAAACTAGGAGGCAGTACAAGCTACAACATTAGGACAATAATACAAAGTACAATAAGTGAATTTAAGTGAAATGATCCATAGAGTGGTGGAAGTTAGTCCAGGTATATAGTCTGAAGAGATGCGTCTTCAGACCATGGCGGAAGATGGGTAATGAGGGAGTGGTTCAAAGAGTTCCCGTTCCACTACTTGGAAGCTAGGATGGAGAAGCTCCATTATTGGGATGAGCAAGAACCCGTTACCTGGATGGGAGGGGGAGCAAGGCGCCCTGCTGCTGCAGAGCAGAGCAGGCATAAATTATAGTGGTTTTGTTATATAGGTTAAGGGAAAATGTATCGAGGAATACCACATGAACACTGAGAAAAGTGCTACAATGTGCATGATAAAACATAAAACGGAAATGGAAATGGAATAGAAAGTAGTTAAACAGTGTAAGTGCAATATTTTTTTTAAAAGTCAGTTCTGTGTATTTGTATTTGTCACACTATCGTTCTCCTCATCAATTCCACAGACAACGCACAGCTTTGGTGGTTTGCTGGGACCACACACACATAAACCGGTTACATTTCTCGCAGTTGTCATGTAGGCACTCTATTCCATTTATTTCAAGTCTCTTTCAATGGAAACTTGAAAATATGTCAGTGGCATTATCTACACACAGTTCTAAAGCAATGATTTCTATAACTACAGTGTCCATAATTACTCATCCCCACAAAGACTTTATCAACTTTGTCAGATGATTGCAGTGAATGAATTTCATATGATTATTTGTGCAAATTTTCTTTCGATAGCGCTTGATTCGGAAACTTGTATCAGCGTGCTGGAGTAGACAGCAACAAGTTTGCACCTGGGTAAAAGGACCTGTTGTCTATTGTCGAGGCTTGTGCAGAAAATGGCACAGACTGCCTGCATTTCTTTATTGAGTCAGTTTTTTTCGAATTTTAAAAACGCAGTCAGCCTATGCCCAAATATTTAGGAAAGTCGTGGAAGGAGGAGAGTATTGGGATGGCAGGTATGCCATCCCGCCAAGTTAAGCCTTGGCAGGGCGGCATGCCCCATACCTATACAGCACCGAGAGTTTGGCACTTTTCAGAGTTCCCCACAGATATAACCACAACAGTGACAGACACTCAGCCCTTAAAAACATTACATTTTGTACATTGTCACCCCATTTCAACAGACAGAATCCATAAACAGCTGCACATGTCCACACATGTGACTTTAAACAATTGAGGAAACATTGGGTAGCATTGCTTCGGAATACAGCTTATTTAATTTCAGTGAGGCAAGATAGCCTATATGGTTTGTAGTACAGTAACTTGGCGTCATTTCGATATCAATACTTTTAATGGCAGGCGTAGATTTTGCCAGTTTGAATGAATGAGTTAGAGACAGTGCTTTGTATGTGTGAGTAACTTGGCATTTTTGTATGTTTAAAACGTGTTTTTTATGAGATAGGCCAGAGCCGTACATGCTATCTAGTAGTAAAGGAAACTCTCACTCACTGCCTCTGCAGGTGTGTGTGTGCATCTAATTGAGAAACTCGGTGCTGACTTCTGAGTAAATTATATCAAAGACATGGGAAAAAAGATCAGAATAAGAATAATATTGGCCAAATTCGGGAGGAGAAACGCATTATTCTAGTGTTTCCAAATATGGTATTTGTATTCGGCACCATCCCTAACACATATAAGTTCAGTCAATAAAATCAAAGTAATATTTTTTAGAATTAATTGAGAATATATCTTTATGAGTGGATTAATAGGATTTCATTTAATTCCAGAGTAGTGCTTCTGAATTAGTACAGGATTAGTGCTCATATATATTTACCATCACATTGCAGCATTCATTTAATACCCTTTGTTTTGATTGTTGGATTCCCTCAAGAGTTCCAAAAGCCGTACAATAGAACATTGCATTAGCTTTTCTGCCAAAATGATCAAATATTTTTTTTTTAATGAGAGTTTAGAACTTAACCTCAACTTAAGCATTTCCATTCAACACTATGCTGTCATGGGATGGTTCATGCTGCCCAACCTCCTGTCTGAAGATTCTTCATCTATGTTAACTGCCTGCCACAGACACTGACTCGAGATCAGCTTGGCTTCTGCACAGTATGGTTGGGGATAGGAATTGGATTCTTTCCAGCAGATCTTGGGCTACACAGGAAATCATTTGTTGTGACAAACAATTCAATGAGTATAGGAATAATTTTGGCCACAGTTCAGATCCTGCACTTGATTACATTATATAATTTATTGGCTTAGCAGACAGCATTATCCAAGGCAGAATATTCAGCTTGCATATTATCAGTTTATACAGCTGGATATTCACTGAAGCAATTCACCCAAAGTGGTTTTTTCTCAAGGGCACAAAAGCAATGCCCTGTGCAGAAATCAAACCAGCGACTCCCAGGTTATAAGCCTGTACCTTAACCATTGCATCTCAGTGCTGAATGACATTTGTTATCTCCACTGCAGCTGTTGTTCTACAAATAATAATAACAACAACAAGAACAACAACAACAATAATGATCCATCCATCCATTGTCTATACCCACTTATCCTGGGCAGGGTTGCGAGGGCTGCCGGAGACTATCTATCGCAGGGCACACACACCATTCACTCACACACTCATACCTATGGGCAATTTAGTCTCCAATTAGCCTACCTGCATGTCTTTGGAATGTTGGAGGAAACCAGTATACCTGGAGACAACCCACGCGGATACGGGGAGAACATGCAAACTCCACACAGAAAGGCCCAGGCCGGGATTTGCACCCAGGATCTTCTTGCTGTGAGCCAACAGTGATATTATTATTATTATTATTATTATTATTATTATTATTATTATTAGACACAAGTGGTGTCTGCGGAAGGCACACAGCATCGCCAGGGACACTTCTCACCCCAGCCACAGACTGTTTGCCCTCCTTCCCTCTGGGAGGCGCTACAGGAGCCTCCGTTCTAGGAACAGCAGGTTCAGGAACAGCTTTTTCCCCTCAGCTGTCACCTTGCGGAACTCTGCACCACGGTGACAGCCCCCCCCCCCCCCCACCCCCCACCCGGATACCCCCACCTGAACCCCCCAGCCCCCCCCCACTCAACTTACTCTATTGACTGAACCTTGCACTGCCGCACCTTGCTAATAATATATTTATCATATTTATACCGATCCACTGTCTATACTGTTTATACTGTTTATACCAAACTGTATTGTATTCATATTTATCATATTGTATTCATATTTATTCACTTATGTACATACACCTACTGCACTTTACTGCTTCTTTTGCACTTCTGGTTAGATGCTAACTGCATTTCGTTGTCTCAGTACGTGTACTCTGTGCAATGACAATAAAGTTGAATCTAATCTAAAATTATTATTATTATTATTATTATTATTAATAATAATAATAATAATAATAATAATAATAATAATAATTATTATTATTATTATTATAAGAACAACAACATTACTGGTGGCAAAACAGGAACTGTATTATCCAATAATATATACAATGTATAGGACATAAATTGCAGTTCTACATTACATTACAATAATTTTACAGTATAATTTAGAATCATCATCATCAAAGCATTACTAACATGAAAAGCTGATGGGGGAAGTAAACAATATGAATACTCATAATTTCTTCTTTTCTCATTTGCTGTGTTCTCCAGAAGAATGTGAGAACTGTGTATGAGGCCCTGTTTTACTGTATCTCAGCTGGAGAGAAAGCTGGGAGTTTCCTGCTGAGCATGACCCTGTTTCCTTCAACTCTTCAGAAGCACACAGTGATTTTATGAAGTCCTGAAGACCTCCTCTTTGTACTGAACTCCATTTGAGTCTTTTCTATGAAACCATCCACTTTGTACAGCTTCACTGACTGAATTTTCAGTGCAAGGGAATTATTCTTGGAGACCAGTTAGCTCCCAGGTCCCTCTAACTGTACCTACAGCTGTATCATGTCATTACCTAGTCATATCATATTCTGTGTTGAACCTGACCATTTTAATTTGTATGTTGTATCTGACTAATCAGGAGGCTGGACACGCTGCAGTTCCGCCTAGATTCTGGAGTGTTCCATTTGATTAATTATCTTACACCTGAAGGGAGAGATGCAAACGATAAATAAGGAAATATTGCAAGCAGATTTTTTCACATTGATAAGGGGCTGACTGCATAATGAGGGGTTGTCTGCCTCAATAAATTGTTTGTAGTTATAAGGGATCATACCGTGGGCATTGATAACAAATTGCCTGCATTGATAAGGGAACTTCTTCATTTATAAGGGATCCCTGCACTGACAATGCACCAGCGCACAGACTGTCTTAAGCTTTAACTTCAGAGAAAATTAATATGGAATGTGCAGAAAAGAACAACAACCTTTAATATATCCCAAGGCTGCTAACAGACAGTTTCACACCGGGATCCTGACATATTCATAAATAACTTTTTTTCTGGTGTTTAGGATGTTCATGAAACCACAAGTTAAAGACAGTTTTCAGTAATATGAAATCAGAATGTCAAATTTACAATAATTTACTTTTAATGTAATGTAATTTCTAATTAAAAAAAGTAAGGTAGTGTAATAAAAACAAAAACAAATCCTCACATTGTGAACATTATACACTGCATTTGTTTTCAAAATAAAAAGACTAATTGAATCCCACCTGCCCCCCCCCCCCCCCAATTGTTCTACAGTGCTGGCACAAATTATAGAAACATTTATAAACAGTTTGCCAATTAATGCAATATTGAAAATGTTCTCTTTTTGGCATAATACATGTAAATATTCAATAAATGTAATATCAACACAGAACAAAAATGAAGAAATAATTAGCATTTGTGCAAAACAAGTAACAATCATTACACCTTCCCATTAGTTCACACCTACACAACTGAGCAATGTTTCTTGACTAATGTATCTTAATTTTGGATATTTGATAATCAGCTTGAACATGTATTTCTTTGTCCTGTATTTTTCTTCATAAAAAATAATATTAATGCAAAGAAAACCATTTTTGTTTGGGCTTGTATACCATCCATCCATCCATTATTTATACCTGCTTATCCTGGTCAGGGTTGCAGGAGGTTCTGGAGCCTACATAATGATGGCCATATAATGTCATTACCACTCATGGTCATGAAGATAACTGTTTCAAATATATTTTTACAGACAGAAATAGCTCCAAGAAACAACAGAAGTTTTAAGAGTACTAAACTTCTTTAAGCACAGTGTTACACTAATTTGTGATTGCACTGTACATGGATGATGTAACAATAACAACATATAATTTTGACTGGAGAAAATTTTAAAGACAATGAACAATAAATGTGTTATCACATCTTAAATATGTGAATATTCATATGTTCACATGGTGATGAGAACCAAGCATTTTAACATCCTCTGCAGATGCTGTAGGTGCCAACAGATGTCAAAAATACGTTTTTGGTGCTTTCTAATTCTGACGTCAATGACTGGGAGATGAGCACATCCACTGCCTGGCCAGTGTTGCCCAAAAGCAAGATCACTTGCATTCTAATGCAGTTGTATTGCAGAAACCAAGGGGTTGTGCGCACTCACCAACATAAACATTGCCATAGTTACACAGTCATTAAGGATCAAGAGATAGCACGGATTCTACGCTGAATATCCCATGAGAATGGCCAGTAACAAAAAGATGGGCTTTTAACCAGAGCTTACAAGATAAAATCTAGGAGAATAATAATCGACATAAAAAATCCTAACCAGCACACTGTATTTATCCCTCATCAAAGCAATTTAGAGAAACATTTAAAAAAATAGTTAAACAGAGGTCTCGTCCTGTTAATGCACTGTTCCACTGTACATGGATGAGACACACAGTCTGGTGTCAAATACAGGTGCCAACTGTGGCCAGCAGTTTTGCAGGGTGATGTATAATTGCTACTAGCTTCGTGCAGGGAAGGATTCAGCCAGCCAGGATGACATCTCATCGCATTCCAGCAACCCTGCTGGCCGATCAGCTACTCACGGCTCGGCTCCTCTGTTGGCCTACACATGAACTGTCTTCCTCCAAATCATGTCTGTGCGAGTCAGACTTGTTGAATGCAATGAACGATGGAGACTGCTTTGAGCATTGCCATCTCAGCATGATTGGAGTCTACTTAAGGAGAGTCTTCTATCAAAGTGTTTCAGTGTTCAAAAGATGACACTTGTCTGGTTGTACAAAAAAAATAATGGCTGCTTGATGTCTAAAGGAGTAAAAGGAGACATTGTTGTCACACAGTGGCTTTGCAAGCTGCTGCTCTGCAGAGAATTTAAATGAGAAGTAAACAATTATAAAAGAAAAAAACTATTGAAAAAGAGAGTATCAAACATATAGCTGAGCAAGAACTTAAATCTCATTGCAACTTGGTGGGACAACAAATAGGACATTTTCTTTAGGACTTTTTTTTGGAGGAGGGAGGGGCACTAACAGTACCACCCAATACAACATGAAAATACTAGGGGGGGATCATGCCCCCTCCACCCCCGCCTTGGGGTAGGTGGGACCATCACACACATGGGCTGTCTGGCTTCGGAGGGATGACATTGGCACACTTTCTGCCAATGACTAGCATAGACAACTTCTCTGGGATGACCACAAAAGGATACAAAAGATTGAGTGTTTTCAAATTTATCTTAATTAGGCTTTGCTGAAATGAATCCTGCCACGTCTGAATCATATCTCTTCATATATTTACTTACAGACAGAATGTAATCTTATACCCATGCCTACTAAATAACAGGGAAGTCAATGAATATGAATAGAATATGGGTGTCTGGCATAATTGTGTGGGACCAGAGCTCGAGAGGCATTTTCCTATTATCTAGAAAAAACTCAGGAGCTGCTGTGATTGGACTTTTAGAAGCAAGGCTGAGCAAGATAATGCCTCCTTAATTTTATTTGTCATGATATATGGGCAGGTAACACAATAGCCCAAAATTTTGCATGCATCACTATTAAATGTCACTTTCCGATGGTGGCTAATTGGTTGGAACACTCAAAACTGCAGGCTGAAAATTTTACATAGGTGCTCTAATGAACTGTGTGCTTTAATTAGTGTTCGAGCAATAAGTGGCTATCATTGTCCCTGGTTATTGTAGGAAGCTGTGGCGTGGGATGAAGTAGCTATTTGTCATATGATTCTCCTGTGCCCTGATCTGAATGGCCCAAAGACAGCCTAACACAAAGTAAAGTGATTATTAACCGCATGATTGCGAAATTGCTAAATAAATGATCATCATTAGGCAAAAGTGGGGGAAAGAATAAAATGTCATGCCTGATTTATGTGCGCACATTAGATTCCATGACACAAGATACAGACCCTCTGTCCTGAAACTGATGAATGGCGCTCTAATTATCAATCAATGACACAGTCTAATGTCAAACACAAAGAACCTACCAACATCACCTAAAAGGCATTCGTTTTTTGGTGGTGGGCTTGGGGCGGAGCAGTTTGTTGGAGCGGGGGAGGGTCTAATTATGGAAACGATTAGATATTATGCATGTATCATAAATGTGGATGATTAAAGGGAATTAGGGCATCTGTCATTCTATGGATTCTAAATATTTATCAACCTCCATTTCATCTTGTCCTCCAATTGTATCAGTGACAGACGTTTGGCTACTTCTATGGGGAGAGTAATGGCCGGAAGACGGACTGGGTTGTCCAAGATTAATGTTTGTGAAACAGCAGTGACCTGGGTACTATCAGTGCACACCAGTCACAGCCTGTCTGATCACTCAAAGCACAAGTGTTCTATATAGACACATTCATTGTGGAGAGGGGCAGATTCACAAAGGCCTGTCTAATCCATCACAGTGTGAATAGGCCTGAAGTCTGGAACATCTGGACTAAAGACAGTCCACACCATGCTTTGGCACATGGTCCCATTACAAATTAATGCATTATATACAAACTTATGTAGCAAACTGTGAATTAGGTGTCATTGCTGAAGATATCACATTTAAATTGGATGATTTTTATGCACACTTGTCTTCTCAGAATTCTGTAACAACTCATTTCTGCTACCAAATATAAAAGGCAGTGGTAGTATACACATTCAAATGCACTCATTGCTTCAAAAATGCCTACCCAAATTGCAAGGCAGTCATGCCAGGCAGTGAAACTATCTCTGTCTCAAAATTTAAAAAAAAATCAACTAATCATCCACCTCCACTCTTAGCTCATAGTATTTTTTAAACACTTTCCTTACCAATTTTCCCTCTAGTCACCCCTGCGCCACACACAAAAACACTCCACACCACACACCACTCAGTAGTACAAGAGTTGTACACCACATTGACAAAGCCTGTTGGTGCATTGCTACTCGATCACTATTTTAAAAAAATAAGGATACGACACAATCTGTCAGACAGCTTTTCATGAATTCCTGACATATGCAGTCATGTAGCCTGCAGCCCAAAAGTGATTTCAGATTGAGAAAATTTTTTTAGCTATGAAAATAAGATCACACAATTGATTAGAGTGCGTACAGACAGGAAATGCCCAGTGGATTATTTTAATTATCTTTGTTTTTGTTGCTTAATTATGTGTTGGGTCTTGTCATGTATGCATTCAGGAGGACACAGTGGCAACTGAATGGATGCTGAAGCTGCCCCTGTGTTGGAAGTGGGGGTGGACTGGGGATCTGACATGGCACGGTGTGTGTAAAATGTTCTGCAAAATCTCTGACACATCACCATATGTGCACATACACAAGTATATACGTGCACATACACACACTCGTTCTGACAGACACACCAACACACTCAAACACAGCAAACTGTTTTCATGTGCATACAGTGATTTCAATTACTTTCAATTCTATGGTGTTTCATATTAGGACATATATTGCCATGAAAAAGTATTTGCTCGCTTCCTTATTTCCTTATGACTGTGAAAATTCCTTAAGAAGAGCAGAATTCATGGATCCTTCAATAATAGCAAGTCATCCAACGTCCTGAGGAAGCAAAGCATCCCCACACACACTGCCAACACCATGTTTTACTGCTGGTATGATGTTCTTATGATGAAATGCGGTACCTGCCCTGTGCTAGACATAATGGGACCCCTGTCATCCAAAAAGTTCCACTTTTGACTCCAAATGGAGTGTCCATAGAACATTATGCCAAAAGGTTTGGGGGTCATCCAGGTGCTTTTTTTGCAAATGTGAGATGAGCATTGAGGTTTCTCTTGGTTAGCCATGGTTTCTGTCTCACTACTCTCCCATGAATCCTATTTTTCTTGTCTCTTTCTTGTGGAGTCATGAACACTGGCCTTAGCTGAGGCTTGAAAGTCCTGCCGTTTAATCCAATTTAATATTATTTGTGTAGCACTTTTTTTTAATAAAGAATTGTCACAAAGATGCTTTACGGAGTAGCAAGGCAAGAAACTGAGCAAACACCAGACCTGAACCTCCAAAGAGCAAGTATATAAGGTAAAAACTCCCAGTGGGGAGAAAGCCCTCAAATGATGGTGAGAAAAAACTCCCCAAAGGAAAGAAATCTTGAGAGGAACCCAGCTACAGAGGGGGAGCTCATTCTCCACTGGCTAGCCTGGTATAAAGTAGTAGTAGAATGGAATGTGGCAGAAATGCTACAAGGGATCTATTACTGCAAATAGAATGGGTTAAGCAGGTTATAGCTGAGGTGAAAGCAAATAGGAATAATAGAAGACCAAATGGTATAGTTCAGTATAGTACAGTTTAGAGGAGCCAGGTGATGAATCTGGAGCTCCAGGCTGTGTAAAGGGATGGGCAGGGAAGGAACAGGGCTGAAGCAGTCTATGACTATGGAGTGAGGGACAGGGTTGGAGTCATCCCGTGGACTCAGGCCAAGGAAACAGACTGGACCGGTCTTTGGATGTTCTTCTGGGATCTTTTGTTACTTCCTGGATGAGTTGTTGCTGTGCCCTTAGAGAAATGTTGGCCGGCTGGACACTCCTGGTAAAATTCACCACTGTTCCAAGTGTTCCCCATTTGGAGACATGGCTCTAGTGGTTTGGTGGAGTCCCAGAACCATTTCCAGACAGATATATTTCAGATAGATCTCTTCTGGAATTACCTTTGATCGTGACATAGCGTGCTTGTGGTGGCTACTTCACTCAGATGGTAAAGTCCAAATGTGGTTTAGATTCAACAGCACTGGCTGCAATCAAGACTGGCTGTGTTCAATCAGCTGAATGTGATTATCAATTAAATTAGGTTAATTAGTTGATTAAAGAACTAAGGGGACAATTACAAATTCACATGAGTGATACGGGTATTCGATTACTTTTTTTCGCACCAAACATGATACACTGTATATGGAAAACACAAGGTTCACATAATGCTATTTCAGCTCAGTAGTTGTAAGAGCATTCTACAGAGGCAGTAGAATGATTGTGCCAGTGCTATTCTCCCTGTAAGCACTGTAAACACAGATCTGTTCTCCTTTGAGTATCTGATAAGGGGCATAGTTCTGTGAACAACCCTGCACCTGAAGGATTTCTTATGAAGGAATTCACTGAAGGAATTGCATATATCTGTGCAGGCTTCTCGACCCATACGTGGCCAATGTAACGGGACAAAGCTGTGCCCTGACAGTACTGCAGACTGTACATCTTGCTATACACCATTTCGCTACTGGAGAACATCAGCCAATATACAGTCTGCTGTGCCAATCTCAAGATAGCGCTTAGCCTAAGAGAACTACTTGACGTTTTTGTGATGGTCCCTGGCATACCGTCTCACTCGTCATTAGGCTCTACCTGAGAATAGATTTGACTACTGCATAAAGAAAAATAATTATATGGCCAGAAAACACTGGTGATTCCAGAGTACATAACCATATACTTTAACGACTACATCTGTCTGTAGATTTGATGCCATTTGTACTGGTGGTTCCAGAAGCACCACTATATTCTCTTAAACTTTAAATGAGTGAGGAATAGCTTCAATATGTTACAGTATCACAGTTATTGAGCATCATCTCACTCACATATACCCTGTAAGAAAGGCTCCTGTTTGGAGTTTCCAGCACCACGGTCAGAGCGCAACCCCGCTTGGCCCCCTTGGATGGACTCTTGTTTTTGGAGAGGGCCGGTTCCTCTCCGGGGCTGTAGTCTATGGTAGGCAGCCCCTCACCAGTTTTCATCCCCTCTGCTTTTCTCTTGTTGGCTACAAACAATACCAACTCTAATTTCAGGTTGTGCACAGCACCGAAAGATGTAGAGTATTATAAAAGATGTTCTTAGCCAGTTACCTTAACAATTGTCATTGGATCATGCATTAAAAGACAAGACTCCTCCACTGTACAGCATCGTTGATCTTACTACCACAGACAAGAAAAGCCTGATATGAATGATCCTTCATCCCTATATTACTATAGCTGCCTTCAATGCATCCAGTGAAACCACACTAATAAAGAAACTTTTGAGCCATTTACCATTTTTAATTATTTTTTTTGTCCTGACCTGCTCGAAAGACGTCTTGGCACAAGGATGGAAAAAATGATTGGTCCGGTCCATAAATTATTTGTCATGGAGATACTGCAATCCACGTCATACCTGGATTAAACCCATATTGTGGCATAGCCACAGGCAATTTCTAAAAGATATATATTTCATCCTTTGCAGGCCGCTTTGTGACGTGACCACATATGCATAGACCACATAGAAATGGGCCTTAATCTGGGTCTGATCAGCGTAAATAAGACTGAAGACAAAATACTGTTATTTGCTATCAATGAGGTGGGAAGGGCAGTGATTAACCTCATACTTAAGCATTGACACTGTCTGCTATTTTAATCCAGCAGTCCCTTCAGGGCTAGGCAGCAGCAGCTGTGTTACATTTTTGATTGATGATGTTTGTGTACACTCCATATTTTGACATGAGAACGACATGCTCTTCAGTGTTGCTCTCTCCATGATTCTGAGAGATTGTTACTAACAACACCCCTTCTATATAAATGCACAAATAACTTGAATGGGAAATCCTGGGATGACTGAGAAAGTCTGGGATGACTGAGAAAGTATCATGACACTGGTTATAACCTAATTATCCATGATTGCTATGGTATGATTTGTTGAGCTGACAAACATGGACTTAGCTTAACTATAAAAAGTTATTTCTAGGGGATCCTGTTGATCTGGTGATCATCATGGTACAATCTTCAAGAATTATTCAATAAATTATTTCAAGAATAAAGCTGTTCCGTGGAATTATTTCAATGGAATATTTTCATCTAAAATGGAAATTAACAGTAATAGTGCTCTCTTTTACAATAAGAACAAAAAAATACAATTCATATGAATACAATGAGCTCCATAATGTTTGGGACAAAGCCATATTGGCTTTGTACACCATAATTTTAGATTTGTAATGTAGTCAAACAATTACAATATGGTTAAAGTGCAGATTTTATATATTTATATGTATATACTGTATAAATGTTTATGTATAGTGGGCAGCATAGTGCTGTAGTGGGTAGCACTGTCGCCTCACACGCCTATATATATATTTTTTTTTTCTTTCTTTCTTTTTTCTTTCTCTCGTATGATTGATGTTTTTGGAAAATAAATTTAAAAAAAAAAAGTCTGGAAAATAACCCATTAAACTTGCTGAGTTGTCTTAGAATCTTTGTCTCCACGGAATGTAGCAAGGCTGGCAGTGTTGGCATGGCAACAGACGCTGTACGCTGTAACGAAACTTTAAGTACGTCACAATAGTTTTAGAATGTCATTATGTCACCCGGATCATTTTTGCAGTTTGGATCAAATTTGTTGTGACAGCTCCATTCAGTTTATTTGAAGTCTCAGTTTCAGTGAAAACCTAAAAATATATCAGTGGCGATATCTCCATGGAGTTCTAAGCCTATCATTTCTATAACTACAGTATCCACATTTAATCAACCCTCAGTCAATCACCCTAAAGGCTTCATCATAATAGCAGTGAATTAATTTTGTATGATTATATAATGGAAATTTGTTTAGATAGCGGTTGATTGGGAAATTTGTATCAAAGCACTAGTCATTGAGTTGTTGAACAGCATGCTGGAATAGACAGCGACACATTCACACCTGGGTAAAAACACCTGTTGTCTATAGTCTGGGGGGTTTTGTGAAGAAATTGGCACAAACTGCCTATATTTCTATACTGAATCGATTTTTAAATAATAAAAAGCCTAAATATTTAGGAAAGTTGTGGAAGGAGGAGGATATAACATTTATGGCATTGGAAGAATTTTAAGTCCCGAAAGCCTGATTGTGTCTCACTCGCTATCTCTCTGAAGGTGTGTGTGTGTGTCTAATTGACAACCTTGCTGCTGAGTGAATCAAAAAGGTGGGGGGTAAAATCCAAATCTGAATCATTTTGGCCAAATTCGGGAGGAGAAAACATTTGGAGAGAACACATTATTGGAGTGTTGTCGAGTATGGTATATGTATTCCGCATCATCCATAATATATATAATATATGTATAACAAAGTGTCTTAGTAAGGTGTTGGGCCACCACGAGGTGCTAGAAAAGCTTCAATGCGCCTTGGCATAGATTCTCCAATCTATGGAACACTACTGGAGGGATGGAACACCATTCTTTCAAAAGATATTCCCTAATTTGTTGTTTTGATGATGGTGGTGGGGAGCGCTGTCTAACACGTCAGTCCAAAATCTCCCATAGGTGTTCAATAGGGTTGAGATCTGGTTACAGCAAAGGCCATAGGACAGGGGTGCTCACACTTTTTCAGCATGCGAGCTACTTATAAAATGACCAAGTCAAAATGATCTACCCACTACAAAAATGCGAAACATATATTTATTTACAAATATATTGAGGATTCTTTATATGTACAATGTATGTTGATGTACCTTGCATAACCGCATGAGCCAATATTACACAATCGGAATCAGAATCAGAATCAGAACACAACACAACACACAACACAACATAATTAACTATGTACATTTTTTTGTCATTACCTAAGTTTACTCTGATGACTTGCACTGAATTGAATCAGCCAGGGATACATAGTCCGGACAGTAGCTGCTGACAGCCAGCCTCAAGCACACTTCCAAATGTTCATCAGTCATGGTGGAACGGTACTTGGACTTAATGATCTTCATGTGGGAAAAGGCTGACTCACATAAATAAGTGGAGCCGAATAATGCAGTCAAGGAGGTAGCACATTTCCTCATGTTGGGGTACTTTACCTCTGTGAGTAAGTTCCAGAACTGTCCATGAGCTCTGGACTTCAGCTCAATGTCGGCTTGTAGTGTCAAAATCTCATCTTCCACTCCAGAAGAGTTCAGGTGAAACAGTGTTGCAATTTTTGATGCCAGTGAATCAACCTCAGCATCTTCCCGAAAGGATAGCACATGAATGTAGCGACTGGCTCGAGCAAAGAAAAGTCTTGAAAGCGTTTGTCAAACTCTGACAGACAATTGTCAATCTGCTCTGTGTAGCGTGCACTGTCAAGTTGCACACAGGCCTTCCCTTGCATCTCCAGCTCTGACGCCAGGTTCTGGAACTTTGCCAAATCATGGCGCTGCAGCTTTGAGGAGAGATGTTGCATCTTTCGTTTGAAAGCATTAACTGAGCTGATCATATTGACCACTGTTTTGTCTTTTCCTTGCAGCTCTAGATTAAGGTCATTCAACATGTTTGTCAGATCGGTTAAAAATGCCAAGTCTAACAGCCACTGACCGTCATTTAGTTGCTTGTATTCTGCATGTCCAGCTACACGGAAAAACTCCTTAATCTCCGGACAGAGCTCTCGAAATCTTTGCAGGAATTTCCCTCGACTAAGCCATCTCACGTCAGTGTGTAGCAACAACTCAGAATGGTCGCAGTCAGCCAGATGTGCACGAAATAACCGTCTTTGAAGAGATCTGGCTCGAATAGAACAGGCGATCTTCGTTGCCACATCCATGATCTCTTTCATGTTGAGCATTTTAGCGCATAACACTTGTTGGTGGATTATGCAATGGTAATTCAGGAAGTCTGGGAAAGCATCGTCCTGCTTGCACTTGGCAATGAATCCATTCACGCGGCCAACCATTGCGGGTGCTCCATCCGTAGTGATAGACACCAATTTGTACACCGGGAGCTGGGTTTTCTCGATAAAGTTTTTGAACGACTGAAATATGTCCTCTCCTCGCGTCTGTTCTTTCATGGGCAGTACTGTTAATAGCTCCTCTTTTGCAGTGATATCACTAAACACCATACGAATGAAAACGCACATCTGGGCCGTGTCACTCACGTCCGTAGATTCGTCCAACTGCAGTGAGAAACACTCGCAATCTCCGATGTCCTTCCACATTTGCTGGGTTAAATCCTCATCTATGGCTTCACAGCGCCGTGTAACTGTACTTCTTGACAGCTGGAGAGCTTTGATCGAAGATAATATTTCTGCCTTATTTTTAAAGTCCCGGAACAATGAGTCAGCTGCTTCAACGAATGCCTCTTTTACCATCTCTCCGTCTTGGAAGGACTTCTTGTTATTAACGATGATGTGACTCACCCGGAACGATGCTTCGGTGGCGGCTTTCGCTTTTGAAGTATGTTGTGCGAAAAATGACTGCTGTCCGGACAACTGGGATTTTAGTTCCTTCACCTTTCTCTTTCTCAGCTCGCTTTTCGGTGGGAAGTCGGTGTCGTATTTTCCATGAACAGTCCGAAAATGCCGCTCCACATTTCCCTTCTTTGGTATTGCGATGGTAGACTGGCAGATGAGGCAAACGCACTTCGAAAATGTCATCGTGAAAAAAAAGTCCTCCTCCCATTCCGTATGAAAGTGATACGTTTTTGTCTTCTTACTTGGTCCAGCTCCCCCACTCATTTTTATATCCTTTCTTAAGTGTAAGAGAAAAACCCGAGGGCTAAAAATTGGAGGTAACTTGCTGACTAGCTTGTTAGTTTTGCTGCACTTGGCGCCGTTGTTTGCGCGTGCGCAGTGACCTAAGTGTCAGGAAAATTCAGATGTCATCTAACTGGCTGCCCTATATCAATCAAGTGACGGGATATTCATTTAGCTAGCTAGCTAACGTTAGCTAGCTAGGAGGTTTGCTTTCATAAGGCAATGTTATCGATAACGTTAGCTTGCTAGTTTGCTTTTATGAGGACGTTATAGTTGTGCTTTTATCTTAACTTGGCTAGCTAGATAGCAAAAATTATAATTGGATATACGTCAACGTCCTTACCTTAGCTATCTATCGATACTTGATATACTACTAAGCTAGCTAGCTTGTGAAAATTCAGTCTCCCAAAGAGAGCGCGTAGCATGGGGGTAGCTATGGTAACGGGGCACGGTCTGTCAATCATAGCTAACTGACAGTTCTCATTACCACGCCCAGACGGTTCGGGTGAATTTTTATAGTGGGAAATTTAGGCTTAGAAAAATATGTTTTAAAGTACATTGAAATGACTGAAGAATAAAAAAATTGCGCACATTTCTTTTGTTGTTGCCTAAAGACAACTGGGAAGAGTCACGTTCAACCACCATGGTACTCCTTTAATGTCATGCGATCTACCAATACTACCTTTGCGATCGACTGGTAGATCGCGATCGACGTATTGAGCACCCCTGCCATAGGACATGATTCACATCATTTTCATACTCATCAAGCCATTCAATGACCCCTCGAGACCACTCCCATCCCATCAGATAGAAATGTTTCACCATGAAATAAAGGTGATCACTCAGAGTAACTTTGTATTGATTTGCAGAAACCCTTCCCTCTAAGGGGACAAGTGAACCAAAACCATGCCAGGAATAATATATACACACACACACATACACACACATGCTGAGACTGGACACTGTGCTGGGCATTGTTAAACACACCTGTCATCTACTGTGTTGTTTTCTATTGTCAATGTAGTAAACTGGATTCATCTCCATGCTCAATAAGTCAATATTACACTTCTCCTGGTGTGCACCATAATAATTTTCCCGTTTTTGTCCTCACATCTTTGTTGAAGAGTATTCTCCTCTGAAACAAACAAAGCCTGAACCAAACTATTTGGTATTTTTGGTTTTCTCCCCCCGTGTTGTATGTTGGCCGAACCGTTAGCGCTACAGGGACACACCTGGGTCTGGTGCATCCTGGTGCATAAAAGCAAGAGTTTCTGTCAGGGTCTGGGGTAGGACTCAGAAGCGGACCAGTTAAGAAGAACTGGCGATTTATTTTCACAGTACAGAATCAGAGGCAGTCTCGAAGTCAGGGTACAGGCAATGGTCAAAGTCCAGGGAATCAACACGATCAGGCAGAGGTACAAAAACGGGAGCCGGGGACAGGTCAGAAAACAGGCGAGAGTCGAAAATCCAAAACTAGAGGCAGAACAGGCAGGCTTAAACTCGTAATCGAAAACAGGACAGGCAAAAAGTCGAAAACCGGGAAAGACAACACACTAGAAAGGCTTGAAAGGCTACTCAGAAACAGAGGCACGATCCGGCAAAGACTAAACTGCACACAGAAACTAAATAGCAACAGTAATGAGTGGATGATGGGACGCAGGTGAAGATGGTTAGTGCAGGCTTGATTGAAGAAGAGGTAACAGGCGGGACTGGGGCGGGGCGTGGGCAGGAACCAGGAACCTAAGGGGGAAAAAATAACAAATGCACACCCAAGCACACGAACACAGAAAACACAACCGCAAGCGAAACAAAGTAAACCGAAAAATAAAAAAAATAAAAACTAGAAAATAAGAAATAAAAAAAAAGAAACAGGAACACAAAGAGAATCAGGCTGGATTCCTGACAGTTTCAATCGGGCTCTTGCTCTCTCTCCCTCCCAGCTGGCACGGCGTTTCTTTTCGTTTTCTTTTGCATTTGTTTTGTTATGTACCTTACAATACTTTTTCTCTCCACATTTCACAACACCCACTCACTAACATTACTGGCTTACTGACGTACGTACAGTACCCCATAATGTGTGTTTTGTACTTTTCTGTTTTTTATTTATTTAATGAAATTCTTTCAATATTTGAATCCTTCATGTCCGGGGTCTCCCTTCTTGTTGCAATCCCTGAGCCAGGTTGTAATGAATGGGGGCTCATCCATTTTCAAACTTTGTTTCAATATTTATTTTTGTTTGTTTTGTTTACCTCGGACAATCAGTCTGGTAGGTGTTCAAGTAGGCTGCAATGATTTGGTTTCATTCAATTCAATTACATTTGTAATTATATTACTTTATAGAGGAAATCCCTCTGTTAATGGATTATTAGGCAAAGGCACTATTTGGGAGACACATTTGATTTGTCGGTCATTGTAATATTTTGATTATTAATTTGTTTGTTGGCCATTTCGTAAGTTGCAGTGTTGGGAGGGCATAGTGTTCCAGTCAATTCTGGATTCTTTGTATTGAACACATTGGATCAAGTGGGGTATTTGTCTGAGCCCTAAGCATAGTTTTTAGGGGGGGCTGATTGGAGCTGGAGTTTTTCCTTGTAGGCTCTAGGTGTGTTTCCATTGAGGTATTGAGGCAATTTTCGTGGCTAGGTAGTTAGCGGGAAGCTCCAGTGGTCATCTGCATTGGGTGACACATTGGGGATAGTGGGCACTATACTTTGTCTTGTTCCCACTGTGAGTTAAATATGGCATCAGTTGATGATTTTATTAATTTCCCCTCAGATGAGTTTTTAGATCAGTCCATGAAAGAACAGCTACTAAAAAATGCTGATCATTATAAGATTAATATAGGAGAAAAATGACTCAAAGAAAATGTTAAATCTATGCAGACATGCATTTGATGTTGGCGCTATGACTGCTCGGGTAGATGTTGCAGCTGCACTTGCTGAACCAATTAAGTTATATCCACCAGCTACATTTTTAAATGGTCTGACATTCAAGCAACAAACAGAATTGTTAATGGTACAAATTGAGAATGAGAGAGAGAGAAAAAACAAGCTGAACTGAATTTGTAAAAGGCTAAATTGGATTTGAAACATAAATTGCAACTGGTTCAGGTTGCAAACAGCCTTATATATATAACTGATGTGACAATAAATGGTGATCCACCTTCTTTTTATATTGTACGTAACTTGTGCCTTCTACCTAAATTTAATGAGAAAGATCTGGATACATTTTTCTCATTGTTTGAGCATGTTGCAGATTCAAGAAATTGGCCTGACGCAGACCGTACCCTTATGTTACAATTCATTTTAATGGGTAGAGCCCAATAAGGTTATTCTTCCCTAGACGATAGTAAGAACTATTCCGCAGTCAGATCTGCCATTTGCGTGTTCCTGAGGCCTACCATCAGCATTTTAGGTCTTGGCGAAAAGGTGAAATTTGATTACGCATTTTAATTGTGGGTGTTTATCATCAGATGTGAACACAACAATTTGTGTGATCTTGTTGTTTTGAAGCTATTTAAAAATGCTTTTCTGATTCATATCGCTACTTTCATGAATAAATACCATGTATAAACTGCAATGGAGGCCGCTGCCTTAGCTGATGAGTATGTATTAACTCATAAAAGTAGTTTTGCGGAAGTGTGTGGATGTGAGGGCTTTGTCCACAAAGATACTGTGTCTGGTCTTCACCCGGCCAAATCTTTTGGTTCTATAACATAATCCAATTTAAAATCTGATCGAGTGTCACGCAGACTTGATCCTAATAGGGTTTGTAATTACTGTCATGGGAAGGGACACAGGAAGGCGGAATGTCCTGTTCTTAAAGATAAAACTCAAAATGGTGATAACGCACAAGTGAAGTCTGTTGCTTTACTGCATCTGTTAAGCCTGCCCACCCCTTTTTTTTTTTACAGGAAAAACTATGTCCAGTTTTGATTAATATTCAAATTATGCACCATTCATAACAGACGGTTCTGTATCGTTTCCTGAGAGTACTGAGAAGGTGACGCTGGTGCTCTAGATTAATTTTTATTGGAATCAGTGTTTACATTTTCTCATAAAACTGACACTGGCTACTGTGTTTTAATTCACGTGATGGGGATGAACATGCTGTCCATTCCCCTGCATAGAATGACACTAATGTCCAATTTGGTGCAAGGTGATATAGTTGTTGGGGTGCGTCCTGCGTTACCTATTGATGGAGTCCATGTCAGCCTTGGTAATAGTCTAGTTGGTGGCCATGTGTGGGCACCACCTCCCATAGTTACGGTAGCACCAACTCTGACAACAGAAATGGATGATAGTGCCAAGACATTTCTGGAGATTTTTACAGTGTGTGTCTTGATGTGCGTTATGGCCAGTGCCAACCCTGACTCTGTGCTTTGCCCTGATTAAAATAAAGGGGCACGAATTGAGAAGTAATGTCCTATCTTTGCCTGATTTGCCATCTTCGATTTCGCTCTTTGACTTGAGTAAAGAACAGTGTGCTGACTCGTTGAGAGTTGTTAGATAATATACTTCCCTACCAGAAGTGTGACACTGTTGCACGTGGATATTTTCTTCAAGACATCCTGGTGAGGAAATTGGTGCCACATGCAGATGATTTAATTGGGGAAGGCATTGTCAAAATAGTCATGCCTTCCAAATTGCATCCTTTGATTCTGAAGGTTGCTCAGGACCAATCAAGGCATTTAAGTGTACAGAAAATGTACTATAGCATTTTCCCCGATCCGCTAAACCCCATTCCAGCCATCAGTCAACCGTTTCAACGTCTTAGTTTTGATTGCGTAGGTTCACTCCCAAGATCTAACACTGGGAATAGCTATTTCCTGACTGTAATGTGCAAAGCCACTCAGTATCCACCCGCTTATATGTTTGGATGTGTATGTTTGGAAAACTCCAAAGCTCTCCATAATTTGGATCGTTTATGTGGTTATTTGTCAGAGACCAAACAGACTGAACTGTTTAGTATGATTATGAGCTATCCTAGGTTGTCTGGTGACACCCCCACATTGGATAAAGCACAACATTGACGTGGAGAATACTAAACCCATCCGTCAATGGTTCTATCACATTTTGCCGGATAAGCGTGAAAAGATGGAGAAAAAAAAAATCTTGCAGAGCCTTCTAACTCCAGTTGGGCGTCTTCATGCCTACTGGTGGATAAATATGATAAAAGTTCTTGTAAAACTGCACAGATATAAAGTTTGTTACAAACTTTCATTATTTGTTTCTTTTTTTTGTATATATATATACACATTTATCGTAATTAGCATATTATTACTAGTATTCATAATAAGACTACCAGTGGTCAGGAGATTGGTTTTTCCTCTCCCCACAAACCACACAGTTCCCTGGTTCCGATGCACATTGGCTTTATTGTGCGTTCGACACAGGTACAAACAAACAAACAAACAAACAAACAACACACGATAGGTGAAGGGAACGCGATATATAGTTTATATAATATATATAATTAGCAATCATGCACATTGTCAACAGCTGTGATTACAGACCAAGTAAAAAGCGCTTCATCTCCACCTGCAGATGACACCCTATCCCCACCACCCCTCCACAACCATTTATTCCATCAAAACATCTGATAATAATCAGTTATTGAACAATATTAATTTTTAATTGTATTTTTTCTCTTTTCCACTATAAAGATGGATAACTGACTGTACTCTGTAAAATTATAAATATTTCGCATTCATTCCTTCTTATATGGAAATCCATATATTATAAAAATTTCTTATAATGGCTTTTAGTTCAGTTCAGTTGAATAAATGTATTTAAAATAAGTTAATTTTCAACAAAAACACTGAATGACGTTTTAGGAAATAAAATCTGACAAAATGTATATAAAGTTCTAAATTTGCAAAGTTCTTCGTAAAAAATTTTTTTAAAGGCAATGGAGGCACTTTAAACAACTCATAAAAGCATGAAAAATTGCTACTACCTTTCCTTTTTTTTGTTGACATTTTGTAAATGTAAAACATGCCTGACCCTTTTACAGGTTTCAGAAGCAATCATGTCCCTGGGACTAGTGTTACTACCATATACAATTAATCAAGTACAGTTTAGGGCAAAAGTGTGAGGGTGAGGAAGTGTTAACGACCACATGCAACTACAGTGAATTCAAAAAGGGGGTTTCTTTAAGTTACCACCGAATTGGAAACCACTAGGTCTCAGTAAGAGACTTGAGGAAGGCGTAACAAAAAGAAAACTCAACTCCTAACGGAGAATATCCCAACACAAAGTAAATGTCTCGACAGGAGAACAAAACTAAGGCGTAAGGAGTGAGTGAACTTTAGGAAGACTGCAGTGCAATCTGAAGAAAAGCAAAAGAAAAGGGGTGCCTCGTAATTGAGGAAGGCAAAATGGCATTTAAGGAAAATAAAGAATTAAAGCAAGGTGACTAGTAGGACAGGTGTCTTACTACTAGTCAAAACAAAAGCTAAATTCAAAAATCCTATATCTTTTTCTTACCACCGTTTCTCTAAGAGAGCTTTTCTCTGTACCAGCTTTCGTGTACATAAGTAGACACTAAAACGAAGAACAGATCTCACATGAGCGAATATAAGCCCTCTTAATCAGGTGCAAACAATCAGTCGTAATCAAAAGCAATCACGGAGCACCCTCAGGCGGTCCTGAAGATTACCACACTCAGTTTCCTCTACAGGGATACTGAGTAGCCGATTAGCACAAAACAGCGTCAATTAGCACAAACCATGACGCCACACAGCAAATGGAATAAAGAACCATGACAAGAAGTTTACATACACCTAATAATAATAATAATAATAATAATAATAATAATAATAATAATATATAACCTTTCATGTCATAAAATGCAGCTCACAGCACTTTACAAGAGAAACAATAGAAGTCAGTACCACAGGTATTAAGATAAGAAAAAATAGTAATAAAATAAATGTATAATGATAATAGCAGAAATGAAGTAAATTAAAAATAAAAATAAATAAATAATAAAGAAAATAATAATACTAATAAAAATAAAATAAATAAAATAGTAATAAAAAAATTGATAATTATTAAAACAATCCTAAGATATAAAAAGCATAAAATAAGTATAAGAAATATAAAAGAATAACAATGGTGTTTAAATAAAAAGGTGAAATTAATTGAAAGCAAGATCATAAAAATGGGTTTTGAGCTGTTTCTTAAAACTATCATTTTTAGGCTAGATATTCAATAAATATATTCAAACTCGGTTTTTCACAACTCCATACATTTCATGTTACAATAAATTTCCTGTAAGTCAATTAGGGTATCTACTTTATTACCATAAGAGGTCATTTAAAAAATAAAAAAAAAGATTAGAGACAGAGACATCATTTCAGCTTTAATTCACTATATCAGAAATTCAGTGGGTCAAAAGTTTACATACACCAAGTTGACTGTCTCTGTAAACAGTCTGGAAGATTCCAGAAATTGAAGTTCTTTTTAGAAGCTTCTGATTCACCAATTGTCATAATTGAGTTAATGGCAGTTAATTGGCACCTTTGGCTGTATTTAAGGGCCTACCTTTAGAGCTTTTGTTGCCCTTGAGACCATGGGAAAATCCAAGCAACTCAGCCAAGTTGTGGAAATTGTGGACCTCCACAAGTCTGTTTCCTCCTTAGGAGCAATTTCCAAACAACAGAAGGTACCACGAGCATCTGTACAAACAATTGTATGCAAATATAAAAATATTGGGACCGCACAGACACTACATTGTTCAGGAAGGTGGCACAAATGAACTCCCAGGGCTGAAGGAACGAACTTTGGTCCGAAAGGTTCAACTGAACCCCAAGACAACAACAAAGGAACTGGTAAAGGAGTTGGAGGCAGCAGGTACCAAAGTATTTACATCCACCATTAAGAGAATCCTACATCGCCATGGCCTGAAAGGCTGTCGCTCAAGGAAGAAGCCCCTACTCCAAGACTGGCATAAAAAAGCCAAAATGAAGTTTTCAGGTGATCACCAGAATGAAGACCTAGCCTTCTGGAGGAGTGTTCTCTGGTCAGATTAAACAAATTGAACTGTTCGACCATAATGATCAGCGCTATGTATGGAGGAGAAAGGGTGAAGTTTTTAATCTGAAGAACACCATCCCAACTGTGAAGCATGGGGGTGGCAGCATCATGTTGTGTGGGTGTTTTGCTGGAAAAGACACTGATGCACTTCATCACAAAGCCCTAACCTGAATCTCATAGAAAATTTGTGAACTGAGCTGAAAAAGCGTGTCTGAGCAAGGAGGCCCACAAACCTGACTGAGTTACACCAGTTCTGTCAGGAGAAATGGGCAAAAATTGTGGCAAAGTATTGTGAGAAGCTTGTGGAAAGCTACCTCAAGCTTTTGATTCAAGCTAAGCAATTAAAAGGCAATGCCACCAAATACTAACAAAGTGTATGTAAACTTTTGACCCACTGAAAATCTGATGTAGTACATAAAAGCTGGAATAAATCTGTCTCTTAGCTATTATTTTGAAATTACCTCATTATGGAAATAAAGTAGATACCATAATTGACTTAACACAGGACATGTATGGTAACATGAAATGTGTGGATCTGTGAAAAATAGAGTTTGATTCAGCCTAGGAGTATGTAAACTTTTGGCCTCAATTGTAAGCCTGTTTAATCTGTATAAAACGGAGGATAGTGACAAAATGTCAAAATCACCCTGGGTCTCTAAGGATGTGGATTTATCTGTAGTTCATTTAGCATGTCTAAATGTGTGCAGCTTGGAAGCAGTCAAAACTTCAAAAACTTGGAATACAGTATCATTCACGACCATATTGCACCTATAAGTCCATGGAGCGTTTCTAATTGTTTTATGGGTCTTTCTTTTTTTGTGCAATTTCTCATATAGGCGGCAGGAAAAACCCTGTGTGTATTTACATACGATGCAATTTTTCTGTTTGTTGGCACCCTAGTTAATCAAAGAAAATTAATGAAAACAGGTTGAGGCCAATGATCACTTTAAAGAGAAGTTTGGCATTTTAGAGAAAAGTAGGCCTAACAGCCCTGTCATGTCAGCCTAGGTGTATGTAAACTTTTGGCCTCAACTGTATATCACACAGTAAAGAGAACTATGGAACTTAATTATCATTTGCTGATTAAGCAGAACCTCGTATCTTTCATTTTAAAAGTTATTTTTAATAAATTGCAGAATTGTAGGATAAGAAACATGGAAATTGAATTTTATTATTTCAAGGGGGTGGAGAATATAAAAAACTTTGGCCACCAGAAAAACTGAATTTACCTTTTTAGCCTGTAAACAAAGCAAGATAATCAAAAAAACAACAGAGGTTAGGACTGGCTATCCCGTTTGGTGTCACAAAAAGGCTAACACCAGCACTGAACAAAATGCACTGTACATACTCTCATACTTTTTCACAAACATACTCATACTACTCAAACTATCACACATTTGCATTCTCACAAAAATGCATGCACACACGCACACACAAACACATGCTCAAATGGCACATACACAGAGGGGTACAATACATTCAGTAGACTTCAATACCTACCCCTGCCAGCTTACACGAAGGACTCATCTGTTGCCCAAGAGTAAGTGCACTGCACCACTGCAGATCATTTCATTCTCCACAGCACTTTTAAACTATGGATTAGATTTGATTTGAAGTGCACTGATCCCTGCCAAGCAGTTCCACTGTCATAGTCAGGCCAGCCAGACTGTCATTTCCACAAACCCAACTTTATAAAAACAAGGGTGGAGTGTGGGTGCTATGTGAAGCAATGTACAGACACAGTCTGAGCTGAGATTTTCATTATAGATTTTTGCTCTTGTTGTTTAATCACTGTTGGATTAGCCTACTTCCCTGTTGTGTCATGCAGGTGCAAAATATGGATAATGTACAAACACTACCCATCACCTTGGGCCCAGGGTTGCTCTTTTAGCCTGCGGTATACACTGACTCATTTTTTTTAGACATACAGTATCCACAATGTTGAATTTTTGTTGCCTTTTTTTTCACAAAGCGGTAAAGTATTTTAATTTAATAAATGTTTCAAGCAATTACAATGACTAAGCTCTGCCAAAGCCTGTTACCACAGTAATATTTTATGTCACAACCCAAAGTGAATGTTTCAGGTAGGGAGATGGTTCAATATATATCCCCAAACTTTGAGGCAGGCTTCTGAATGAAAGCATTTATTGGTCTCATTAAAGGTCAATACATACCCTGATACCTGGAGATATTTAACATCACAGAAATGCAGGTCAGTGCAGATTATTACAGCACATCTGAGTATGAGGCAGGTCATAAAGGGAAAGAACGTTGATGGAAATAATCATGGTGTTTCGCACCAATCGTCCGAAAAGTGGAAGCCTCCTTTAAGTGTAAATATCATTTGCCTCCCATCTGAGGACATGCACAATGCCTACCGCACACCATATGTTCTTACACTGTCCAAAGAGGCTCCTCTTTGTGAATCACTGGTAGAAACCTGTCAATATCTTTGAGACTCACCTGGAAGGAGGAAAAGATCACAAGTTCCCCTGCTACAGAAAAACTGAAGAGTTTCTTTCCAGTCCTAGCAGGTTTTTTCCTCTATCCATTTTATTATGTGGCAGATACTTCATCTAAATGAAAGATGTGACAGATATTCATTGCACAGCTGCTGTGATACACCAAGTGTAATTAATTATGGGTAACATGGAAATTGTAGAGACATTTTAAAAGGGAATCATATTTGAGTGGAGAAGTGAAGATATCAAAGGGTGTGGGTGTCATTTAAACTTATTAAAACTATTACAACTTCTACACAGTGAAGGCCAGTTTGACCTTGAAAGCTTTCAGGTGTCAGGGTTTCAGTGGCTAATCTCATCACAGAAAGGCCAATTAAGAGCTGAGAATGTACAGATTACAGATGCATTGCATGTTGGGCCACAAGCACACTGTTGTGGTGGTGGCAGGGGGGTTTACATTCATGGGTAAGCAATCATCTGTCATGATGTGTAGAGCAATTACCAGCACTGTTTTTCCCCTAAGGATTGTGGGATTGAACATCCCAGTGTGTCTGTGATACGATGCTCCACAAGTCTTCATGTACTCAGAGAACATTCTATGGCATCAACACAAGTATGGGGCTTACATCAAGACCCCAAAGTCAGCAATGCTGATCCAGAGCTTGGTCAGTCCAGTCTGATTACCAAGAAGGTTCAAGAGAAACACAGCAACATGAGCAATCAAACCTAGCACCCCTTTGCTTCTTAGTTTCATAAAGAAAATCCTGACAACAAAATGATTTATTAGAATATTCAATGTGCCACTTTTTCTGCCACTTTTCATTATAAAGAGAATGCCTTTGTAACATCAGTTTTTATACTTTTTAAAAAAGTTTTTAATTAATTTATTTTTTTAACATTTTTATCACTTAAAGTTCACCAGGTTTTGCAGATCCACCATTTTTGTAATATCACTGGTCTACACACACACACATAACATTTTTGTCACTAATAACCATCTTTTGGCTTTATGAAAAAGGTCAGGACAACCCACCGCACATTAGCATTACTCAATAATATTTATACCTAATACACAGTGTGTTTCTTATGTAGTTGAGGGAAAGAGGTTTTTGTTCTGACTTTTTGTAATAAAAGTTATGTTTTAAGAAGTTTTAACTGTTTTTATACCCTATAAGCATTGTATCAATAGCTCCTACCCCCACCTGTCCCACTATAAATATTATAGTTAGGGGTCCAAGCAGCGAAGCTGGTGGAACCCTATTGTATCTGTTAGGATTATTAGGGGTCCAAGCAGCGAAGCTGGTGGAACCCTATTGTATCTGTTCGGATTATTATTATTAGGGGTCCAAGCAGCGAAGCTGGTGGAACCCTATTGTATCTGTTAGGATTATTATTATTCTTATTATTATTTTTTTCCGCTAAAAGTGTCTGAGGCTCAGCAACCATAAGTCCTGGAGCAACCAAATTTGGCAGGTGGGTTTCTATGGGCCCTAGTTTGCCATAGGCACCACCTATGTCCGCCATATTGTTTGCCCGCCATTTAGACTTTTTAGTTGGGGCGTGGCAGTTTTCTCCGCTAAAATGTCTGAGGCTCAGCAACCATAAGTTGTAGACCAACCAAATTTGGTAGGTGGGTTCCTATGGCACCCCACTACCCAGGCACTAAAAAACACCTATGTCGACCAGATGGTAGCGCTATAACAAAGGGTCATAGTTTAAAAGGTCATAACTCCCACACCGTAAGTCAGATCAATACAAAACTTAATCGACTGATGCATCTGAATGTGCTCTACAACTTTCCTATTGGGAGCACCTATGTCCGCCATATGGTTTGCACACCATTTGGACTTTTTCATTAGGTGGGGTGCGGAAAAGCTGGAGCTCCAAATCTAAACGGTTACGACATCGAGTAAACTTCTTTACGGCAAGCGACAACCATGGCGACGCAAGTAATCCGACACCATAGGTCTAGTTTTTAGCAGTGAGGGGACGGTCTGACAGTGCCACCCAGCGTGCATGCTAAGATAGGCTACCAGAAGTTTGTTAGTAAAAGCTTTCTGAGAGGATGAATAATTACTTTTCTTTGGCATGGATCCATTTGAAGACAGTATCGGGTGAGTTCGTTAAGTCTTTAAATCTGTCATTATGGTGAGAAAAAGCTAAACCATTTTATTGGTAGGTTTTGAGTTTCTGTGCAAACGCGCGAAAACACGCTGGTATAATAAAACAATGACGGTAATACATATATAGTCCGGTTCGTTCCGTTGCTACCATAGCATAACAGACTGTCTTGTGTCTACAGCTGCAGTTTCTTGCTACAATTACTAATATCGAATATAAACAAAAGACGCAATTTATGCTGTACTCTGCCAATGTCAAAATAAATAATACGCTACGGTAAAGCTTTGAGAGGATGAATCATTACTTTTCTTTGACATGGATCCATTTGAAGACAATAACGGGTGAGTTCGTTTAGTCTTTGAATCCGTCATTATGCTGAGAGAAATCGTACTCTCAATTTAATCTCTACATTGACTGTAAGCTTTGGGTTGTAACTAGTTAGCTGTTTCGTAGGTGACTTAACTCGTCTTTTCTATTGCTTGTACTTTTGCATAGACTGCGTTGTTGCTGTTCTTGTTTGTGTTAGTGTTAATCAGTTTAACCTACAGGGTCCAAGTTGAACTATGCGGTTGTTCCCTCCACTTGGAACGGTAGGCTACTGCCCTCTAGGGTTTTCGACACACTTGTTCCTGGTTGTGGTTATACGCTTTGTTGTATGTCGCTCTGGATAAGAGCGTCAGCCAAATGCCTGTCATGTAATGAAATGTAATATTTCGTAGCAACAAGATAAACCCGACATTAGCCCTAAAATATGCCAATACAACAGTGACAACGCTTCTCACTGAATAACGAAATAAACGTGACAATTAAAAAAAAAATAATACCATGTCATTCTACAGTCAATATCTGTGACTAAACATTGAATAAATATACAATCTTACCATTGGTTTTACGCGTAGAGATGTCCCTTTTGCGAATGAGTGGTCATATATTGTCTTGAACAATCCGTTCCAGGCGTCACAGATGCGCATATGTCGGCTATCTTCAATAATAGCTGTGCGTAATACCACACCTGTTGCTTACGGCGTTGCCGCCCTTTTTAGTGCAATTTGGCTTGATTGACAATTCATTTATTCAGTAGGTGAGAGTATAAGATTTCCAACGATGTATAACATGTCTGATTTTGCTTTTGGAATAGCGTTTTATAGGTCAGCGTAACCGAAAATGTTCTTATCTGCCAATGTCTAAATAAATAAAACGGTAGGCTGCTCTGTGCGCAGCATGCAGGTCGCGAGCTGATGTTTTGTCTTTTGTTTCGTTTTTTCTCAATGTCGTATTTATTCTTTGAAATGTGTATTTATGTGTTATTATTCTATCTGTCTCTGAGGCGCTCTGAAATGGGCATTCTCTGCTAAGCTGAGCAATGGATTTGTATAGGTTTGTGTCTGATGTAGTGTTGCACAGTACGCCGACACTTCAGCACTTTTTCGGTACTTAAAAAAAAAAAGACACGGTTCGGTATTAGAATTTTCCGACGTTAGGTAGTTTTGCGTCAAATGTAAAAACCAGGGACATGTCTCCCGCATTACCGATTGAGAGGATGAAAAGTGTAATTTGTCAGAATCGTCGCTAGATGGCAGCAGCAACTAAGGTTGGCAAGTGAGGTGACCTGCGCTAGTGCATTTTTTCGTGGTTGATACAGCGCAAGCTTAGACTCAGTTCACTTCAGTAGCAATAGCTGTTCTAATTTGTAAATATTTTACTATAGGAAGATGCTGTATTGTTATTGAAATATGCTGTTTTTAGATATATTTTAAAGTGAAAGACCTATTTACAGATAATTTACTTTACAATTGTTTAATTTTTGAAATATATTTAATATAGTTGTCTATGGTTTAGTGTTGTAACACTATATTCCTATGCTTATTTATATGTTGAACAGGCTTCGACTTAAAGGTTGTTAATAAACCAGGTTTTTAATAAACTGTTAATTCGAAAATGAGGTCATCCCTTGTGGACATTATGTTTCTGATCTATTAAGGTCATTTCAGTATCGTTTGGTACCGAGTATTGAATCAATATAATTTCAGTATCAATTATCATGATACTAAACCTGGTATTGATATCAAAATCAAAATCAAAATCGTGACAATACTAGTGTGACACCTTTTTTAGTTGCGGCATGGAAGAGCTGCAGCTGTACATACACACTGGGCCATCTAAGTGTTACGACATGCCATCCAAGTGTTACAACATAGTAAAGGCCTTTATGGGAAGCGGCCAGGACACATCCATGGCGACGCAACTAAGTCGTTCGACAGCGTCTCTTAGCACAAAATTGGCCATAAGTCATCTATTTTTATACAATCATCATGATGTTCAGTAGATATGTTGGGTGAAGGTATATGATCATGAGGATGAAGGCATTTTAAAATCGCTCAATAGGGGGCGCGATGGTGCCAATGCTTGGACCCCTTCCAACGCCGCTTGCGGCTTTAATTAGGGGTCCAAGCAGCGAAGCTGGTGGAACCCTATTGTATCTGTTCGGATTATTATTATTATTATTATTATTATTTTTCTCCGCTAAAAGTGTCTGAGGCTCAGAAACCATACGTCCTAGAGCAACCAAATTGGCAGGTGGGTTCCTATGGCCCCCCACTACTCAGGCACTAAAAATCACCTATGTCGGCCAGATGGTGGCGCTATAACAAAGGGTCATGTTTAAAAGGTCATAACTCCCACACCGTAAGTCAGATCAACACAAAACTTCATCGACCGATGCATCTGAATGTGCTCTACAACTTTGCTATTGGGACCACCTATGTCTGCCATATTATTTGCCCGCCATTTGGCCGTTTTTATTAGGTGGGGTGCGGAAGAGCTGTGGCTCCAAATCTAAATGGTTACGACATCTAGTAAACTCCTTTACGGCAAGCGACATCCATGGCGACGCAAGTAATCCGACACCGTAGGGTCTAGTTTTTATCAGTGAGGGGACGGTCTGACCCTCGGGTAAACCTTGGAAGACAGTGCCACCCAGAGTGCATGCTAGGATAGGCTACCAAAAGTTTGCTAGTAAAAGCTTTCTGAGAGGATGAATAATTACTTTTCTTTGGCATGGATCCATTTGAAGACAGTATCGGGTGAGTTCGTTAAGTCTTTAAATCTGTCATTATGGTGAGAAATAGCTAAACCATTTTATTGATAGGTTCGGAGTTTCTGTGCACACGCGCGAAAACACGTTGGTATAATAAAACAATGACGGTAATACATATGTGACAGGTGCTGGTGTTTTGGTCCGCAAGTAGGGCAAGGTCATTTTTCAGTTTTTACAGATTACGAAAGAGAAGATTATAAGCTTTCAAATGATGTGTTATACATTGAAATCTGAAAATAGTTGAAGAAGATATGCTTATTTGAATGTTGGTACTCCTAAAATCAAGTAGCAGAGAAAATCCCCTTGATAGATCTTGAACTTTTCACACTTCTCACAGGGAGATAATGGGTGGGAACAATAGCTAGTTAACTCCACCCCAACCACTCCCCCACTAGAGTACCTGTAAATCCTTGCCCATTTAGGGGCTACCCTATTTAAAGCTTTATAACTGCAGATGTGAATACCACAGAGACTAGAAAAATGTCTCAAATGAAGCAATACATTTGTACCATTTATAATACTAGCTTAGATTATTTCTTACAAAATTATGAATATAAAGTAAAGTGCCAAAGTTTCTTGTATGGGAATGGGACGATATAAAAAAAAAATTTAGCCGTCCACCACATTTTGGCAATGTTTCAACACTCTCCTCATCACTGTTGTATGCGTCACAAAAACCATTACACTACTAACTAACGCTTACATTACAGTGTGAAATATCCACATTACATAATACCACTAACCTATTTAAAGACACTCAATTTCTAAAATAACGTAATAACCGAAATATTTTGAGCAGTAATACTTACATAGCAATGATGAAATCGTATCTATGTTCAGTAGATGGAGACAGAGACAGTAAATCAATGACAGTTATATCTGCTTCTGTTTTGCTCCAGAAAGCGATGTCAGATAGGTCTATCAGCAAACGTATGGTTTAGCTATGCCCAGAAGTCCTCAATAATAATGGTATTTTCCAAGGAATTACGAAAAAGCGTTGTCGTTTCGTTAGGTGCAACGTCTTTTAATGCTACCATATAGAGCGAATGCCATGGTAAGAAAATGTTCGGTTACGCTAACCTATAAAACGCAAAATTAGACATGTTATACATCGTTAGAAAGCTTATACTCTCACCTACTGATTGAGCGTCCGCCATTTTAGCAACCTCACACAGTAAACAAACATAGGCTGCTACCACACGGCTTTATTTATGGGCGGTGGCTTGACCGAAACAAAGTGACAATACCCAACGAACTCAAACATGCTAATTAAACTGCACCCCCATCACGCCTCCAAAACCCGGCTGTAAGAATCACTAAAACAAGCCGACTTTGCAGACAAATTATAAGTATTTAGTGACCCTAAAAATGTTGTTTATTCTATTGAGTGACTTCTTCAACACTTTAATTTTCATAATATGAAAAAAAGGAAAACAGTAAAAAAAAATTAAAAAAACCTTTTTTGCCTCCTAGCGCGATTTCAAGATTTGCGATTTGCGGACCTTTTCTCCAGCATCCGTCACATATATAGTCCGCTTCGTTCTGTTGCTACCATAACATAACAGACTATCTTGTGTCTACAGCTGCAATTCTCGCTGCAATTTCTAACATTGAATATTCACAAAAAACGCAATTTATGCTGTACTCTGCCAATGTCTAAATAAATAATACGCTACGGTAAAGCTTTGAGAGGATGAATCATTACTTTTCTTTGACATGGATCCATTTGAAGACAATAACGGGTGAGTTCGTTTATCCTTTAAATCCGTCATTATGCTGAGAGAAATCGTATTCTCAATGTAATCTCTAAATTGACTGTAAGGTTAGGGTTGTAACTAGTTAGCTATTTCGTAGGTGACTTAGTTAATGCACTCGTCTTAACTGTTGCTTGTATTTTTGCATAGACTGCGTTGTTGCTGTTCTTGTTTGTGTTACTGATAATCAGTTTAACCTACAGGGTCCAAGTTGAACTATGCGGTTGTTCCCTGCACTTGGAACGATAGGCTACTGCCCTCTAGGGTTTTCGACACACTTGTTCCTGGTTATGGTTATACATTTTGTTGTAAGTCGCTCTGGATAAGAGCGTCTGCCAAATGCCTGTAATGTAATGTAATGCAATATTCTGTAGCAACAAGATAAACCCGACATTAGCCCTAAATATGCCAATACAGCAGTGAAAACGCTGCTCACTGAATAACGAAATAAACGAGACAATTAAAAAAAAAATTATACCATGTCATTCTACAGTCAATATCTGGGACTAAACATTTAATAAATATACAATCTTACCATCGGTTTTACGCGTAGAGACGTCCCTTTTGCGAATGAGTGGTCATATATTGTCTTGGAAAATCCTTTTGTGAAAAATACGCGCATCTGTCACGCCTGGGTTGGCTATCTTCGTAAATAGCTGTGCATAATACCACACTTGTTGCTTACGGCGTTGTCGCCCTTTTTAGTGCAATTTGGCTTGATTGACAACTCAATTATTCCGTAGGTGAGAGTATAAGCTTTCTAACGATGTATAACATGTCTGATTTTGCTTTTGGAATGGCATTTTATAGGTCAGCGTAACCAAAAATTTTCTTATCTACCAATGTCTAAATAAATAAAACGGTAGGCTACTTTGCGCAGCACGCAGATCGCGAGTTGATATTACGTCTTTTATTTCCGTTTTTTCTCAATGTCGTATTTATTATTTGAAATGTGCATTTCGGCTATGTGTTATTATTCTATCTGTCTCTGAGGCGCTCTGAAATGTGCATTCTCTGCTAAGCTGAGCTATGGATTGGAATATGTGTCTGACGTAGTGTTGCACGGTATGCCAAAACTTCAGCACTTTCTCGGTACTTCAAAAAAAAAAGAAAAAAAAAAGAAACGGTTCGGTATTAGAATATTCCGACGTTCGGTAGTTTTGAGTCAAATGTAAAAGCCAGGGAAAATTGTCTCCCGCATTACTGATTGAGAGGATGAAAAGTGTAATTTGTCAGAATCTTCGCTAGAAGGCAGTAGCAACTAAGGTTGCCAAGTGAGGTGACTTGCGCTTGTGCACTCAGCTCCTTGATACAGCGCAAGCTTTCACTCAGTTCACTTCAGTAGCAATAGGTGTTCCAATTTGGAAATATTTTATTATAGATAGATGCTGTATTGTTATTAAAATATGCTGTTTTTAAATCTATTTAAAGGTGAAAGACCTGTTTTAAAGATTATTTCGTTTACAACTGTTTAATTTTTGAAATATATTTCACATATTTCTCTATTGTTCAGTGTTGTAACACTATAGGCCTATGCATATTAATATGTTGAAGAGGCTTCAACTTAAAGGTTGTTAATAAACCATGAATTCGAAAATGAGGTCAACCCTTGTGGACATTACGTTTCTGATCTATCAAGGTCATTTCAGTATCGTTAGGTACCGAGTATCGAATCAGCATGGTTTAAGTTTCAAGTATAATTTCAGTATTGAGTATCGTGATACTAAACCTGGCATTAGTATCAAAGTCAAAATTTTGGTATCGTGACAACACTAGTGTCATAGTAAAGGCCTTTACGGGAAGCGGCCAGGACACATCCATGGTGACACAACTAAGTCATCAGACAGCATGTCTTAGCACAAATTTGGACATAAGTCATCAATATTTCATTACGTTAGACACATATTCCAATCCATTGTTCATCATGATATTCAGTAGATTTGTTGGGTGAAGGTATATGATCATGAAGACAAAGCCATATTAAAATCGCTCCATAGGGGGCGCGATGGTGCCAATGCTTGGACCCCTCCCAACGCCGCTTGCGGCTTTAATTTAAAATTGCATTGGTTCCACCAGAGCCAGCTAAGGGTATTATAGATGCAGACACATGGTAGCTTCATCTATTCTCACTTGCAAGACCTGGCTTCGTTGTTTCTTTTTTCTGTATGCGTGCATGACAGTAACAGGCTAACAGTAGACACCCTCAATAGGGCACAAGAATGAAAGCATGTTTAATCAACTTAATTAAATCATATATAACTCTAATATTGAAATGCCTGATTTAAATATATTACAAACGTTCTGTTTTTAGACACATAACTAAATGCATGCATAATAAATGTGCAATAAGTGTGTCTTACTAGGGGTGGAGGGAGATGCCACTATTTGTATTTGTATCTGTATTTGTTGAACCAAAAAACTATTTGCTATTATTTGTATTCGGATTTAAAAAAAAAAAAAACTGAAAGTGGATGTGGCTAAGTGTCTGAAGTTTTTTTTTTTGCTGTGCAAAATGCCAAAAAATCCCTGATTTTTATCATTATAATCACTGACACTGCTGTTGTTGAGATAGTAAAGCATTAAAGTCATGATTTTACAATGACATCAATAATAATGCAGTTTAACAACAGGTAATTTGTATTTTAAAGCTGTGTTTAACAAATATTGAACTATATGTTACTATATAGCCATAAGAGGCTTTTATAACACTTTGGTAAACAAACAGTCAAATAAAGTTTCAAACATAGGCAAATATTTTTGGAAATCAAAACATACAGTTGAGGCCAAAAGTTTACATACACCTAGGCTAAACATATTCAAACTCAGTTTTTCACAACTCTGCACATTTCATGTTACCATACATGTCTTTTGGCAAGTCAATTAGGGAATCTACTTCGTTCACACCCGAGGTAATTTTAAAACAATCAATTAGAGACAGATTTATTTCAGCTTTAATTCACTATATCAGAATTCCAGTGGGTCAAAAGTTTACATACACCAAGTTGACTGTCTCTTTAAAAGGCAATGCCACCAAATACTAACACAGTGTATGTGAACTTTTGACCCACTGAAAATCTGATATAGTACATAAAAGCTGAAATAAATCTGTCTCTTAGCTATTTAGCATGTCTAAATGTATGCAACTTGAAAGTAGTCAAAACTTAAAAAACTTTGAATACAGTATCATTCACGACCATATTGTACCAATAAGTCCATGGAGCATTTCTAATTGTTTTATGGGTCTTTCTTTTTTTTGCGTAATTTCTCATACAGGCGGCAGGAAAAAATCCTGTGTGTGTTTACATACAACGTAATTATTCTGTTTGTTGGCACCCTGGTTAATCAAAGAAAATGAATGAAAACAGGTTGAGGCCAATGATCACTTTAAAGAGAAGTTTGGCATTTTAGAGGGAAGTAGGCCTTACAGCCATGTCAAATAGTAACTGTCACAAGCAGTAGCAAAGTGGACCCAAATGCAAAGAAACATGTCAAACTCAGGAAGTATAAAACATTAAATACTCATTAAAAAAACTGAACAACAACCAGGAGGAAACTGCAAGAACTAGGGAACAAAATAAACAGCAGGAGAACCACAAAGGCCTGCAAACTGATTGAAATGGATGTGGCCAAGACCAGAAATGTTTTATTTTTCCCATGATTGTTGATGTCATTGTAAAAGCATGACTTTGCTTTACTATCTCAACAACAGCAGTGTCAGTGATTACAATGATAATCACTGACACTGCTGTTGTTGAGATAGTAAAGCAAAGTCATGCTTTTACAATGACATCAATAATAATGCAGTTACACAAAGACCTAGTTGAGTCACTAAGGACACGGGGTGGGGGGGGGGGGGGGGGTCACGCCTGGTGACCATTGCGGTAAAGGTAATTGTGTCTGTTTTTTATCGTCTGCAAAAAACTTTTTTTCCAAAACATGATCAGCATAGCCATTCATATTTCCATAAATGTAACAGTTTTCAGATTTTTATTCATGCAAACAATTAATGTAATTAGACAACATGTACAAACTGAACAGTCGCCACAAGTTCAAAAATTGGAATTAAAGTAGAGAGGAAGGAAAAGTGGCAGCGGCAGCCTATAGTGGCCGCCTGGAGGAACCGTAACAAGCAACATGCCCGTGACAAGCCTATTCTTTAGGAAACCAATTCACTTGGATTTCTGACAGTAAGTTTGTTCCAGGTCACAGGGAGCACACAGCCATGGAACAACATGACCCCAGTGTTGATTTTCACATTTTCATAAATAACACTGCCTCTGAAAATTCATGGGGTTTGTTAATCAAGCTGTGTGTGTTCCCGTAAAAGTGGACGTTTTGACAGAAATGACCCTTTAGCAGTACATAGTGCTGAGCGATTAGTGTTATTTTGAATTTGTTTCGATTCTTAGTTTTGGAAATAATCACGGTTTTCAGTTTAGATTTCAGGCATTGTAAATTACATTATATTTTAATTGTCTTGATAATATATCTCCCTTTCCATACACTATTGGCTCTGGAAGTAAAAAGATTTTCTATTTGGCAGGTGAACTTTACCAGCCTACTGGTTTCAGCTTTCCTCACGAGACAAGTTAGCAAGTGTTGACAAAATCATTAGACTATTTTCAAGGCAGATATAACATTCTGCTGAGTAAAAACTACCAGTTTGTTAGAAGTGCTGTTAGGGAATATATATGTGGTGTTGGATACAGTCGCACAGTCGGCCTACTTATACCTCTTCTGTCCAGCTCTATCGTTCGTGTTCTGTGAGTACAAGGTTCTGTGTGTCTGAACTGTCATATCACTTGCATGTATGCATTTAAGTTATTGCGATGCTTATTTCTGTGCAAACTGCATTGAGTATAGCTGCCTTTTTAAACTACAACTTAAAAAGTGACCACACCAAGCTTGGAGAAAAACACCATTTATCCACTGAATTAAGACAATTCAAATAATCGAACTGAACTGATGTAATAATTATTTAAACAACAAAAAATAAAAAAATAAAAACACCAAAATGTCAGTTAATTGCTCAACACAAGCAATACAGCATGGGCTGTACTCAAGCTGCACATTTCTCACCTGAAAAAAAAATACTGATATGGACACATATAATGGATGGATAAAGAACATAAACAGTCATAATATCAAAAAGTAATACCGTTATCATCAACAAAGCCAGGGGCAAAAAAATTTCTAATAGTGTAAATGTTTTTCATTCATATACCTAATTTACCTCATCACTACTAACAAATACATCTGCAGTCTCACTAATTGTCCTACAGTTTATTTCTTGTGATGACTGCTCATTCAAGAGCTTACCTTAACCTTACACTTGATGAAGGATATTTAAAATATTGCCTGATACAATCACACCCAAGTCTATTCATAAACTCGAGAATTATGGGACAATTGTCCCATAATTAAGGGCCTACACTGTATATGGATGTGTAGTGTTCAAGAAGCTTGCATATGTACTGAATTCCCTTTGTTGAGAATATATATACTGCCTGGCCAAAAAAAAAAAAAAACGTCGCCATTTGGATTTTTTTGGACAGTGCCCACTGTACAAGCCTCTGGAGTCAGTGTTATGATCTGGGGTTGCTTCAATTGGTCAGGCCTAAGCTCAGCAACATTATGCGGCAGATGAGTACTGAATGACCAGGTTATCCCATCAATGGATTTTTTCTTCCCTGACAGCACGGGCATATTCCAGGACGACAATGCCAAGATTCATCGGGGTCAAATTGTGAAAGAGTGGTTCTGGGAGCATGAGGAATCATTTTCACATATGAATTGGCCACCACAGAGTCCTGACCTTAACCCCATTGAAAGTCTTTGGGATGTGCTGGTGAAGACTTTAAAGAGTGGTTCGATTCTCCCATCATCAATACAAGATAATGCAATTCTGGATGGAAGTAAATGTTGTGACGTTGCATAAGGTTGTCGAAACAATGTGTAACCCAGGGTTCCAAGACACAAATTGAATAGATAGTGAAACAAAGAAAATTTGTAAATAACTAGTAGCAAGTAAATAAGTAAATTATCATTCAAAGTAGAGACAAAAGAAAAAGATTTTTAATAAGGAAAAATACATTTTCTTTATGTGCAGAAAGATAAGTTGATAGAAGGATTAGACAACCAATTCGGATAACGATACTTGTTGTAAATTTGTTGATTGGTCAGTCAGATGACAAGCCCTGACATGCGAAAATTTCTCTGAACAGATTAAGCTAATTTGAAGTGAATTACAAGTGAATTTAGGATACAATTGCAGATATTTTATTGAGGAGTGACAGTAACTTGAAAAGAAACACATTTATAAAGAAATGACGAAGATTTGCAGCGTTCTTCTATCGCCCTGGGCGACAACCGCGTGAAAGAAAAATTTCTGCATTCGCCATTAAGATCGTTGAAAACCGAACTTTGAACAACTTTGAAAATATTTCCCTTGGTGAGTCCCCATTCTAAGACTATCTAACCTATCTCACTGCCGTAGTATCAGTTAGCTTTGGTGTGTTCAGAAACGATAACGTTAAATGTAGTCGTAATACAAAAAGATCCGAAAATGAAGGTTGCTAAGTAGATAGCTTCATGTGATTTAAAGCTCTGGTAGTAGCAGCTAGCTAAGTTGGGTAGCTATAGCAACTCGCGGCTAAGCAGGCAAATGTGTATAATTGATGTGTGGGGTAGGCCGGGCTAACAGCAGGGCTGTTTCCTGCTTTGTGACTGTGGTGGTAGACGAACCAGGCAGTTTGTCACATAGCAAGCTGAAAATATATTGATGCGGGGACAATGTGATGTAACGTTAGCTAGAAGAAGGGCATCTGAAAATTCTCCGGTTGTGTTCTGAAAGTGTATCTCCTGTGTAATCGCATATCGAAGCCACATCGGCGTACTCTTTGTTTAACGTTACTTAAAACGAGTGTATGTCGTGGTACCTTTTATTAGAAAGCTAACATAACTAACTAACTAGCTAGCTAGCTAGTGCTGCGAGGAAACGTCAGTGGGTGAGCTTGGAAGCACTGAAAGATATGAGTAGTGAATTGAGTGAGCTAATGGTGGCTAATTCTACTTCCAGTTAATCAGAATCTAGATATGCTGACAGAATGAGAACAGATTGACAATTGATATGTTTATTTAACAGAGTAAATACAATTTATATATACAATATATAATACAATTTAATATACAATTTAGATGTTCACCGTGTATACTATGTCTTAATAATCTGAATGTACAGACTACTGATGAGTCTTTTGGCTTTGTGTTACAAGGCCGGGTTTTTTTTTTGGTGTGTTGTTTTTTTTTTTTTGTTGGATTTGAACTGCTGTGCTGGATCCTGGATTCGTCCGCCCCTGCTTGCCTTCCCTGGAGAGCTACAGCGGCGCGCGGACTGGCGAGCCACCCATGTGATCGACCTGCAATTTTAAAGAGAAGGAAAGAGTTCAATTGTGCCTTCTGCAATGGTGGTCGGACAAGTGTTTGAATTCTACAAACTGGAACTCAGCAACAAGTGGTCCAACAACCACACGGACTAAACTGATTTGCAGTTAGTGTTTTAGAAAAGTGGTTTGGTGTTATAGTGTGATAAGTTTCCTTTGCATAGGTACTTTCAATAGTACTACATAAGGGTTTTTGGTTTCAAAATAAAAGTCCTAAAGTCTAATTAGTGACAAATTATACTAGAACCAAATCACTAATAATAGGGATTAACCAAAACACATCAAAGAAATACTAAAAGTATGGTTAAGGTATAAAAATGGGAAAATAGTCAAAAATTAGTGGAACCAGAGAAAATATAAATACAGATACAATGTAAAAGGTCTTGGGACCAACTTATATTTTTTTCCTTTTCCCATTTTGTATATATGTGTACTGTTGTTGTTTAATGCTTTCTACTTTGTAATAAAAACAAAGGGTACAGAGAACCAAAAAGGGAAAATTTAAATTAAAAAAAAAAAAATTCTCTTACCTTTGAAATACAGATCCTGCTTCCGTGTGCTTCATTCTTGATGTGCAAGCCGCCTCTCCCTCTCGAGTCGAATCTGTTGTCTTCTGATCTGGTCCATACTTACCTGATTTTATCCATTCTAGTAACGGTGTTAGTATTGAAACACTTGTTACAAATGCCACGACGAATGCGCGCTGTAATCAAAGCTAAAGGCGGTCCAACGAAATATTAGAGTGTGCGACTTTTATTTTGGCCAGACAGTGTATATTTTGTATAGAATATCCACAGAGAATGCCAGCAGATTAATTTAATCTCTAAATAATCTCTGCCCTGCAAAAACACCCCCAAGCTCTATGGTATCCTGCAGGAATGGGCATGTCCTTTTGCAAAGAGCTGTGCATTTATATTTTTCAGTCCAATTGCCTGGACATAGTCTGCCCCAGACCAGGTTAGCCGTGCAGCGCAAGTAACCATGGTGGTATACCTCAATTTTAAGTGAGTCAGCTTTGTGACACGGAAAACCCAGGGTTAGAGATTACAGTAAATTATCTTACTAACCCATAAGCTCACTTCGTAGTACACCCCTCTGGTACCAGCTAACTTGCTAACTTGAAAACGAAACACTCAACCCACTGGCAGTTTTCTTGGAATAGTGATAACACTTCCGCTGTTTGTTAAAAACTGTTTAAAAATCAGAGCATTATCTCTCTCCCGCCTCACCACACCCCAGCACTTTAACACACAACATCAGAAAGTCTCCACAATTTAGTAAAACACAAAATCTAAAGAACAATATTGAAAAATTGTTCTTTCATACTAAAATTACAAATTTGGATTTTTTTTTGTATGAAAAGTCACAGAAGCAGAAAATTAATGCATTAAAAACCTCCAAGGCTATTGAAGGAAGAACATACAATCAGAGCTTCAACATTGGAGCCTTACACCAGGAACATAACAGCTTGACTTTTTGGATTGACATGCACGTACCATCCATTTGCATTTGATCACACAATCTCATCGGATTGCTCCTCTTGCCATGAGCTGTGGCAGGTATTTACCACCCTGAGGAAGGAGCTTGTCAATCAGTTGCCATGCCAACCCAAGATGCAGCAGGCGTGACACAGACTCAGGATATCTTCATTTGTTTATATTCTCTGACACCTGCTCTCCAGGTCTTGAAGCACACTCAGAGCATGCACAACATGAGGGACCAATCAGGAGCGATTTAGAGGCCTGAACATGGATCAGACTTACGTTTCATCAATACCTCAGGGACACTACTCTAAACAACTTTCACCTGTGGTTTCTGAATACAGACATCTAAACTGCTACTCTTTGACAATTCTCTCCAGACAAACTCAACTTTTATACTACTACTACTACTATTACTAATAATAATAATAATAATAATAATAATAGATTTTTACTAATGCATCGGTAAAGTTGCTTCCATATTTTTTATCAGTTTAGATACGTTTTGTCAGTTTTTATAAATTCAAAATTTCTAACTAATGAGGCTTCATTCCATGCTCTTAACTGCAGAGTTTCTCAAAGCAATCCTGGGAGACTCTTGTGGCTCAAGAAGGCTTTATATTTCCAATACAAATAGATCCATTAATCCAGCACTTTTCAGGGCTGGTGTAGCACAGTTCTTTCTGTTTAACCTCTTCCCAGAATTCCAAGTTATAACTTTGTTAATGACATTTGAAACTCCTACCCAAATACTGTACATTTATTGCAGCTTGTAAAAAAGTTTCATAAAACTTTTTTTGGTTTGAAAAATAGTTGTGCCATTAAGCTTTCAGAAAATACACTTCGAAACTTCGTTTGGCGGTGTTTAATTTTGTCAAGTTAACTTGATGGACTTTGGCTTTTCAGTGCTTCTTGGTAGTGTTTTGGCTTTCTGAGTTTTGCGTTCTCCAGTTCACCCAGCTGATGGCATATCGTCCTTTTAGTTTAGTATGTTTATGAGGGGTTTTGTACTTTATTGTACAGTTATATGTCAAAACGCCTTTGATCAGATTACTTTTGTTGACTGACAGCTGAAGAGGCCTATCAAAACTGGTGATTTAAATCTTGGGCCCACCCTCACATTCAGGCCTGGCTTGCTCCCATTGTGTTTTAAATTTGTCTGTCAATTTTTCAAACCAATAGACAAGACTAATCTTAAAAAACAAGCTATTATACATGGCATCCAGGCTTTGCTTACACCCTTATATGTTGGTGTAATGACTACTCTGCCTTTTTTATTTTTGTTTTTTTCTTCCTTTCTTTTTGAAATTTTATTTTTTGCAACATGATCACTGAAATATTAAATAGATACAACAACAACATAAATGTGTGGGATACTCTTCTAATAAAGAAATAAATAAAAAATGGAATAAATGTTTTTCCATTTTATTCTAGAATGCAGGATCTTTTTGTTAGGGGTGGAGGGAGATGACATTTGTAATGTATTTATCTGTATTTGTTCAACCAACAAAATTATTAGTATTTGTATTCGAATAAGAACTGGAAATGGGCATGGCGCAAACCTGGAAATGGGTGGGGTTTAACACTGTATTAAATGCCAAAAATGTCCGATTTTTATTATTTTATTTTTTATTAATTTTATTATTACATTATGATCACTGCCACTGCCATTGTTGATATGATCACCGTTTTTTTCATTTTATAAACAGAGCCCAAATATTTAGGAAAATCATGGAAGGATGAGGATATAGCATTTATGGCATTGGAGTAGTTTCAATTTTAAAGTCCACAAAGCCCCATGGTGTTGCCCTGGCCTATCCAATGTAAAGGAAAATTTACACTTGCTGTCTCTCAGCAGATGTGTGTGTGTATCTGATTTAGAAACTTGGTGCTGACTTCTGAGTGAATGGCATCAAAGAGGTGGGAAGAAAAGATCAGAATCTGAATGATATTCATCATTAATTCAGGAGGAGAAAACATTCAGAGAGAACGCATCATTCGAGTGTTGCCGAATATGGTTTTTGTATTGGAGTTGAATAAGATATTGAGATCTACATAGAATAGTCTAAAATTTGGGTTAGGGTTAGGGTTAGGGTTGTTCTTTATTTTTGAATGTGGAATTTACCAAGAAGGCATACAAGTCTAATGGTGTTATCCAATGATGGTGTGCCTGTATTACAGTTCAGAAACAAGACCACTAATTCCATAGTTTCAAAAATCCTGCAGAATGCACTAACAAGAAGTAGATATATATTGTTCCAAAAGTGAAGAGAGTAGATACATCTAATGAATGAATGAACCAGAGTTTCTTTTTCTATATTACAAAATGAGCAATTTGATGAAATTTCTAAATTTGGTTATTAAAGTTACAATCTCGAAGATTTCTGTTTCGTTCTCTTTGGCGGTACCAATGGCGAAAAGCAGTAATTGCAGGTGTGTTTTTGGACCTCACTTCCCAGAGATCCAACCGGATCCAACCAGTGTCGTCTGTGTGACATCAGTCAGTTGGCACCTGGCCATGCTGACTATAACACTTACTATTTACTGAATAAAAATGTACACACTCATTCATTGTCTAACATTAGGCTAACTTAAGCTGCCTTTACACTGCCGAGCTAGGTTAAAATGCTGTAGCAGACCTGGGGTAGAATTAGTGATGATCAATTTCCACAGACGTTCTTTATCCATCTTTTGCCCGGTATGAACATCTTTACACTGCAGAGAAGAATTTGCGGGATTCGCTGCGGCTCGTACAATTATGTATCTCGTGCACACTAAACAGTCTTTTTCGTGAATGATTGTTGTGTGATATTTTTGAAACAACTGCCTTGCAAAATGTTACCGCTGGTGTTTCTGGCTAGCCAACTGTTCGAGAATAAAGCTGAGCTGGGTGTTAATTTAGCAATCAGAACAAGAATAATGAAACAAAAACAAAGGATTTCATCAAAAAAGGGCAAGACTGAAGGACCATATGAGGAAGCGTAATAAAATAATAACGCTAATCCATACTGCTGTATTATTTTATTTAGTTTTATCCGGTTTGACATCTTTACACTGAAATCAGACCTGGCTCTGCTCCACCTATACCCCTGGTTAATGCTCTGTGTAAAGACAGCTTTATTCCGATCATTATAATATATTGATGAACTTGATGGCAATGTAAATAACGGTAACGTTAAGGCCAATTCAGATCAATGATTCGCAACGAGACAAAATGTTTTTAGAATGTTGCAGAGAAAATTGCAGCGGTGTGAACTGGTTAGTTGCAGAGCGTCTGAAGCCGTTGCCTGGGGTCTCAAAAGACCCACCTTGTCAAAACGCCAAGTGCAGTTAGAACGTTTGCAATCAGACGTCTTGGAATTTTTCAAGTTGCATCCAGTCTCATTGCGAATCATTGATCTGAACTGACCTTAAGTTAGCTACATTGCAACAAGGTAGCATTGCATTCGAGAGACGTTTTGCGAGAAACGGTACCAGTTGGTAGCATTAGCTAGCGTTTTTTCTAATTGTTAGCTGACATTAAATTGTGTTAATTACATTAGCTAGCTAGCTAACGCAACGTTACCTGATATGAGAGATGGATACTGTGCACAACGTTGTCTAAACTAATGTTGCCTTTCTTGACATGGTCCGGTAGCTAGCGTTAGCTGTGCAAATAGCTAGGCTATGTAATTTAGTAACGTTACACTGTCATAAAATGTAATGCGAAATCTACATCAACAAATAATATGACCTCTCATGTTACACAAAAACGTTTTAGGGTTCCATAGCCACCCCGCTCACACACAAGTGAGTTGAAGTGCGAGCCTGTTGCGTTAGCTCCATCTACCCTCTATGGCGGACCAACCACTGATGAGTGATGGAAAACGCGTCACTAACTATGCGCCGTTTGTGATTTTTTCCCGGGAATGTCGCCACAGACACCCAGTTCTTTAATCATAAATTATTATATTAATAATAATATAAATTAATATAATAATAGGCTCAATCACCATTATGTTACCTAATTTGGCGATAGATAGTGACTCAACAGACATTTATTTTAATGAAAATCTTTGAGATTATTACTTTAAGGCATTGCAGGGATAGTACCTGTGTAAAATCTTGAGATGTAGTTCTTTGGCTTTATTTAGTATTAATAATTTTTTTGGATCATACCAATAATTTTTCCTAATGGAAAATGAGGAGTGTCTCCGAATCAGAAGAGCTCTTTGAGGTCAACTTTTACCTTCAGTGAGTACTTTTCTAATATGTATATTATTACATGTTCTATCACTGATGCTTCCGTTCCAGATTGTAAGACCAAGAACAACGCCAGTTAAAGAACTATAAAGAAGAGGTGCCTTTACCAAGTGAATCAATTGAGGCGAAAGGAATTTTGTACCATATTGAACTCATTTCTGTGTTACTTTTGTTTGTGTTAGAAAATTCATTATAACTTAGAAGATTACCTCAATTATTCAGCAGTTCAACTTAGTTCCTCTCTCATATCATTATTTTATAAAAATGGCCATGTTTCTGGAGAGTATGCTTTGATTGTTCAGGTATATATGGTGAGAGAAATTTTACTTGAAAATCAATTTCCAGGCAGCTTGTGTGTGGAAGTGTGCTAATTTGATAGTTTGTTACATTTAAATTCACAAGATAACAAAAATTTAACTGAAGACCACCACATTTCTTAAACAACAGGTTGGGGATGTACAGACATGGAGTATCAAAATCTATTGTACAGTGTTTAACCCAATTGATTTTAATAATCTGATTAATAGTGTTAAAATCCAGGGCATTCATACCACCATCACAATATCTTTGAATTGTTTTCCTTCGCAGCAATAGCTGCACATGTTTTTTGTCTACAAAAAGTGATAAAGCAGGATACACAATTCAAGAAATGCCCTCTGCTTTGCAAATCAGAATACACCAACTGTTAAAATTGGCTGCTGTTTTTTTTGTCATTTTGGTGAAACATTTTGTCACCATGTCAACTGAGGTTTTTCAGACTGTAATACCAAGTTATTTAACAGCTTGCTTGACTTGTATACCACATATAACTGCTTTGTCAGAGTTGCATACATACATTAATTCACTTTTTTCATTAATTATGAGTCCAGATGAATCTGAAAATAATTTCAAGGCCAACATAGTATCACAAACCTGACTGTAATCTCTTAAAAAACATGTGTCATTTGTGTAATTCTTCTCCTATTGTGATACCTTCCATTCCAGTGGAGTGAACAATATATCAATTAAGTCAGCAGCAATCACAAATAAAAAAGGTCTGTCTAACCCCTCATTTAATCTTGAATAGGGAAAAGGTACCAATAGGTAGGGAAACACACACATTTATGCTTTCGAATGGAATCTGTATCAAGCTCCCTAATGCTGAAACCAAAGAGTTTTAAAGGTATATATACATGTCAATGTGTTCAACAGAATCAAAGGCCTTATGAAAATCTGAAAATAATATACTTGCATTATCATGTATCAAATCTGCATAGTCAAAGACATATAAAACTAACCTAATACCTAATATTATTAGAGATATGTCAACCTTTCATAAAGCCTGATTGAGTATTAGATATAACTTTGTCCAGACACGGTTTAAGTCTGCTAGCAAATATAGCAGCTAGTAATTTGTAGTCTGTGTTGAGTACGGTTATTAGGCACACATTTCTTATAGAAAGGCATTTTCTTATTAATGGCATGGCATTCAAATATCAGATTTCTCTTTAATAATCTTAGGTATAAATTTGTACACTTTTTCAAAGACTTTTGAGGGTCATAAAGGGAGGTAGAAATTTCTCATAAAATTTTGATATATATTTTGACATTAACTGATCATCAGAAATTAAGTTTTCCATTGACACAGAGAGAGAAAATCACCAATCTGGTGATTTCACCAAATTTTTTAAATCTAAATTGAATAATTAAGCAGAATTATTCTCTTTACTTTGCTCTTCATCTAATAAGGCGGCAGTGTAGTATAATGGGTGAGGAGCTCATCTAGTAACCTAAAGATCATATGTTCAATGGTAGGACACTGCCGTTGTACCACTGAGCAAAGCATTTAACCTGCATTGTTTCAGTATCCTGCTGTATAATTGGATACAATGTAAAAAGTTGTCTCTGGAAAAGAGCGTCTGCTAAATGCCTGTAATGCAATGTAATATAGGCAACTTTAGCTTTTTCGATATAAAGTGCATCCTTGTAAAATATGTAACTTTTCTTTCTGTTCTACATTAGATAAACTTAAAATAGAGTTGATGTCCTTTAAAATAAGAGTGTAATTTGAATTTTTCTTTAGTCAAAATGTTTTTACAATATTTAATTGTACAATACAATTAATTTCCTTTATATAATCACAATATGCTGAGTCTTGTAAAATAAAGGAACTCAATTTCCAGTATCCTGGATTTGTATGTTGTCTGAATCTCAAGTTATCTGGATGAAAGTATTTATAAGTATTTAATAAACTGAGAGAGCCACAAAACTCATTGATCAGTGGACTTAGGTAATTAATCACATTTTTAAGGCAGAATTTATCTAACTGCAGGTTAGAGGCCTCATTGAAATGTTCCAGAATTATTTAGGCAGATGGAAAGGAGATTTTCAAAAACAAAGTTTTTTAGAACAAAGAAGATCAAAAAGCAGCTTATTCAAATATGATCTATCAAATCTATAAGCATTAGATGAGTATTAGATCCCCAGTTTTAATTACTGAAATTATCCATTTTCCTTTGTCTGAGTAACATGATTCTAAAATGGTTCCACTGAATTTATGAGCAAATAAAATTATTGTACCACTGGGGCAGTTTGAACAGTCGCAGAACAAACAATTTCCTCCCCATTGATTTGACCAGAATTTTTCATCACTTTTGTTTGAATGTGTCTCCTGCAAAAACATCCCCTTTTTGACCTTTTTTTTGACAAAATAAAAATAAAGCTTTGCATGTGTAGTTATCTCAAAAACCCCTGCACACAACAAGAAAATTTAACAAATTATATAGAATAAAGAACACTATTCCATGGTTTTCCCACCTTAATGAAAATAAGGTTTCTATATGAAAACAGTGAAAGTGCAAAACAAAGTTTTCACATGCACCCATACAAGTTAACAACAAGCTAACACTGACCTTTTGTGTCACCAAAACTCTATGTCATATGCTCAGCAAAAATATATGAAAGCCGACTCATCTTTAGCATAACTGAGCAAGCAAGTAATACAGAAGTGAGAAAAATAGATACTGGAATTCCAAATTTTAAGCAAATTTAAATTAGATAAAAATTTTAGACCATAATAGGTAGAAGATCTGTTTAACTTAATTGACATTGTTAATGGTAAATTACCTCTATACACATAAAGGAATGTTTACTCGTACTCTTCCCATTCAAATCTGTCTGTGTATGCAATAAACTTGTGAGGAGTTTCCTCCCATGAAGAAAAACGTGTTAAAATATCAAATGTTTGCAGCCGACAGTTTTTTCCCTGAAATGATTGCATATGGACCACTGTAACAAGCTCATTTTCCATCCTTTTGCGCCTGCTCTACAAGTGGCCATAACTTACTTCTGACTTCCTTGGTACTTTGAGTCAGATCCTCAAAGATCCTTATCTTTTTTTGCTTAAAGAACTTTGGAACCTTTGGCATCCTTCCAAATAAGGTTGTGGTGAGAATGGGATAGAAATTGTGAAATGATACGGCATGGGTGTTTGTTGTCGTTATTTAGCCCGATTCTGTGGGCAACTTCCACAAAGATTTGGAGTGCGTTTGCTATTCCTGGTTAGACCTGTGACAGGATGTCAGTGACAGTCATCTTAATGCTCTCCCCTTCGCTTTCTGGAATGCCTGTGTTCCAGCGTCTGTTATAGGAGTCCAGTTCATCCACATGTTGCTGTAATTTTCTATTCTCCATCCTTGTTTTTGCCCGCTCTATTTCCAGAAGAGTTACCCTAGAGCATACTTCTTCAGCTTGTTTCCCCAAAATTGAAACCTGAACTGTAAGACTCTGAATGGATTTGGTATTAGCTTCTATTGCCACTTCAACAGAGACAAGTCTTTCCAGAAATCTGTATTGCTGCTCTGCAGTATTTTTACATGGCAACACGGAGCATTGCATTTGTCACAGAATCCTTGTGAGCGTTTTTCTTCTTGACATACAAGTTGTTTTACAACACTAACAAAGTTACACTATGAATGCATTGAATTTCACACTAGCAAGTAAAGGCTCAGTGGTATTTTTTGGTCTAGGTTTCACTCAAAGGTACATGCAATTTTGCAATAGCATTGTTGCTGGTATTTTATTGTTTTCATAATATGTTGTTTTTCTAATATACATATTTGCATATTGCAACAGTATGATTAAGAGTTTGAAATGTAAACTGAAGCAGAATTGTTTGTTTTGAATGAAACGTGCCATTTTGTAAAAATAAAAAATTGATCTGACACTGTAAACAATACATGCTGAGAAGTTTCTGAGAAAAAGTAGACCTACTTGGGGTAACTGTATCTAAGGAAATTGTACAAGAAAACTAATGTTTTAGTTAGCAGCAATGCATGAATTAGGGATGATTAAGCTAAAAACAAGCTTAATATCTATTACAGCATATGGTTTATAAAAATGACTCGAAAAAGGCTTACCAATTAATTAGTTGCATATATCTGAGAGATTTCATGTCCAAACAATCATTAGAACAGGATTTTGCAATGTGCTTCAAAGCCATTACGGCAACAAAAACAAAATAACACAAACACGGATTCACAGACTGAGAAATACTAAGTACTGCTGACAGTTTTATTACAGGCTGGCTGAACTGCCACTGAGATGGAGACAAAAGGTTAATCAATCAATCAGTCTTTATTTATATAGCACATTTCATATAGTGGCTGTACCCCAATGTGCTGCACATGACCGAAAGACAATGCTACACAAACAGAAGTAAACAAACAGAGGTGAGGAAAGGCACAAAAAAAAGCAAAAACAAGTAAAATAAAAGAGTTAAAGAATAAAACATCAATAGGTGAATAAAACAACAAATGATGAGGCACCTTAAGTAAAAGCAAGTAAAACAATAGATGAATAAAACAACGAATGACAAGGCACCTTAATTAAAAGCCAGTACAACAACAATAGATGAATAAAACAACAAATGACAAGGCACCGTAAGTAAAAGCCAGGCTAAAAAGATATGTCTTATGGTTTCTTTTAAAAATGTCCACAGAGGAGGAGTCCCTCAGATCCTTAGGAAGACTGTTCCAGAGACTAGGGCCACAGTGGCTAAAAGCTGTTTCCCCATGCATTTTTGTTGAAATCCTTGGGATGACTAGGAGGCCAGCTGCAAAGGATCTGAGGGACCTGCTAGGTACATATCTAAAAAACATGTCTGAAAGATAGGCTGGTTCCAGGCCATTCAGTGATTTAAAAACTAGTAAGAAAATCTTAAAATCATTTCTAAAACTGATAGGCAACCAATGCAATGACTTTAAAATAGGTGTTATATGTGCTGTCTGTCTGGTCTTCGTCAGAGCTGCAGCGTTCTGAACAAGTTGTTGGCAGCCAACAGCTTTTCAGGTGTTCCTTATTAATGCTTAATTTAAACAAACAATTTATTTTAAACAAATTTAAACAAACAATTAGCTGCTAATGCATTCTTATTATAAAAAGAACTCATGGATCTTTTCAATAGTGCAATTCATATTCTATAATGCAAGTGGCAGGCTGTTTGCTAAGCAAAATAGTTGCAAAATAGTTGGCATCATAATATGCAGTAACAAAAAAGGTACGGCCTAAAATAGTATGAAGAGCTGTGAGACCCTCAATAAAAGGCTGATAATAGGCAATAATCCTGAAGTAGTTAAACATAGCCGTAACATGAACAACATAGCCTATAGGCCTATTCCATTACTGTAATACCAAGGCATTTCTGTTAAGGAATATGAGTATGCCTATGTGCTCTGGGATAATTGTGGTGCACAGCCTGCTGAAGGTAACACCAGCAGCTGAGAAAACACATGCAAATGGACAAATATAATTTTGCTAATGCTGCTAGTCAAGGGAACCGTGACTCTTTCACATTCCACCAGTCGATACTTGTGTCTAACGACATACAAACACATTTCTATTCTAAAATCTGATCACCAGGTTATTCATTGAAATGGTACAGTATATTGAAATTTAACTGTTAATCAATAAAATGAATGATCAACATTCTTACTAACGAAATCGATTAGTCCTAACTGCTAACATCCTTAGTGTGAATCATTGTGGTTTCAGCTGAAACTAATCCCTATGAACTAAATGAATATAACTAGCTACAGGACAGTGGCAAGCAAGCAAGCAAAATCATTTACCTTTAAAAATACTGAAAAAAAATTAAAATTACCTTTCTGGTGACAGATGAAATTACTGTATACTTTAATAATTACTGTACAAGATCCTTGCAATATCTGATTATTTCAGTTTCACTCAAATCAAGTCATGAGCAGATATGAAGAGGACAGCTACATGAAAACGTATGATTTCTTGGTAGTACTTCATAAAATTTTCTGTAATATACCAAACATTTGTAACAGTGTATGGATTGGCAAGTGGAAGTGTTCGTTTAGTAGTCATTTTTCCACAAGTAAATTCTGTATGCAGTGCAGTAAACAAATAAGCAATTTTTATGCCTTACATGGTAGAGCCTGATTTTCATTATTGTTGTTAGATAAGGGGGAGGAATGGTTAGCGGGTATATCAGCATGGTGAAATGCACACCCGCACAAGCAAGAGTCACATTTATTTCAGGATCTTAATTAGGACAGAGCCCCAATATATTGTGTAAATGACAGAGCTACAATCTGTGTGGCAAAGTTGGTCTGTTGATTTTCAATTGTTCCCTAACTATATATATATATATATATATATATATATATATATATATATATACACTCGCAAATATCTAATCAGCCAATCACGTGGCAGCAACTCAATGCATTTAGGCATGTAGACACGGTCAAGACGATCTGCTGAAGTTCAAACCAATCATCAGAATGGGGAAGAAAGGTGATTTAAGTGACTTTGAACGTGGCATGGTTGTTGGTGCCAGACGGGCTGGTTTGAGTATTTCAGAAACTGCTGATCTACTGGGATTTTCACGCACAACCCTCTCTAGGGCTTACAGAGAATGGTCCAAAAAAGAGAAAATATCCAGTGAGCAGCAGTTCTCTGGGCGAAAATGCCTTGTTGATGGCAGAGGTCAGAGGAGAATGGTCAGACTGGTTTGAGCTGATAGAAAGGCAACAGTAACTCAAATAACCACTTGTTACAACCGAGGTATGCAGAAGAGCATCTCTGAATGCACACCACGTCAAACCTTGAAGCAGATGGGCTACAGCAGCAGAAGACCAACCCGGGCGCCACTTCTGTCACCTAATGAAGTGGCCGGTGAGTGTATATATATATATATATATATGTGTGTGTGTGTGTGTGTGCATGTATGTGTGTTCCCACTCATATATATGGGTAAGAGCGGTTGTCTGGCAGTCAGAGGGTTGCCAGTTCGATCCCCCGCCCTGGGCGTGTCAAAGTGTCCCTGAGCAAGACACTAACCCCTAATTGCTCCCAACGAGCTGATTGGTACCTTGCATGGCAGCCTTTCACTGTTGGTGTGTGTGAATGTGTTTGCGAATGGGTAAATGAGAGGCATCAATTGTAAAGCGCTGTATAAATGCAGTCCATTTACCATCCATTTGATTACAAATCTAAAATTCTCGAGTACAAAGCCAAATCAAAAAAATATTATATGACTTGGTATAGTATATATATATATTGTTACAAGCCATTACATACTGTGTAGGGTTTATGGCAAACAATGCAATTTGAATATTTTCAAGTATATCCTACCAGAATATATAAATTTATCTTGCAGGACAACGTAAGCATCCAATCTGTACTTCCACTGCCCTTTTTGGGGGGCTTTAATGACTCACTCTATGTTCTCTAAGAATGTCTCTGCCCTCCCTATCTTTCCAGCGCATCAGTCTCACACAAAACCCAGAATCAAGCCCAATGCAGGATGTTGGAGGCTCAGAAAGGAAGTTGTGGATGTTGACCGCATGGAAATAACTTGATTTCATCATCAGGGAACCTGCCTTAACAGAAGTAATTGAATGTATTGGCGGCCTGACAGAACCAGAGAAAGTGGGACATTGGCAACTGGAGGCAATGTATATTTACTGCTGGGTTAGAATATCAAAAGATCCATCGGAACGGAAACTGTTTTTCCCCCTCCTCCCTGCTTCTCTCCCCATGTGACAGATGCAACCATCTGGTGCACGGAGAGAGAGAAAAATAGAGCAAAAGAGAGAGTTTTACTTAAAAGAAGAGTGAAGATGAGATGAAAAAATCTTATAAATCACTTTCCTCGAAATAGCCTCCTTTGGCTTTAATTACAATTAAACAAATAATTCCATGTAATTAAATTGAGTGAAATCATATCTACCTAAGGTATGCAAGCCTTTTACAACCACAGGTAGCCTAATACGTTTAGCCTTTATTGCAGTGGACATTCTGGGGAAGATATCCGTGGTTGCCATCTGTGGAATCCAAAGTTTGCAACTGGCCGTAATTTTGTGTGGCATTTGGTGTGCACAGGATCTGACGTTTTTGTCATAAAGCTCACCTGGCTTTTTTACAGTTTAATCCGTGGCCTTTGGAATATTCAGTTGTTTTTTTTTTTTTTTTTGGACTTTGGGACTATTTTTGGAAGAAACAAGCTGTGTTTCGGTATTTTCTTTCATTAATTTCTTTTGTGACTAACTTGTCTGTAACTTTTTCTTTTTTTAAGGTAGTTGATCATATTTAGACATGAATAGTTGTTTTACCTTAATATATTTCTAAATTAGAATCTGGTTGCGAGTCTTACATTTCATAGAGGTGATCCAACGGATTACTCTGCCTATCAATGAATTCACCAATTTCATTATGAATATCTTTGATAATAATTAACTTGTCATGTCCCATGCCCTGTCCCCCTTATGTATCTAGTTTTTTCATACTATCTTTGTTCCCTTGCAGTATAGGTGTGGTCTCCCTGGAGAGTTCCAGCGTCCCAGATCTCAGCTGATTCTCTCCACCTGTTTTCCTCACATTCTCATGCCTTCCTGATTATTGGTCATCGTATAAATTCCCGATTCACCAGTTACTCGCTGCCAGTTCGTTGCCCAGTCTGTCGGTTCGATATCGGTCTGTTAGACGTGTATCTTGGCTCTGTCTGTTATTGTTGCTAAGTCGCTGGTTTGCCTTAGTCTGTCCGTCCCATACCTCAGCTCGGTTATGAGCACTTCTAACTTGCTAGATAACCTGTCTACCTGTGCCTCGATCTTACCTGTTTGTCTAGTCTGTGTGTGTATTCCCTTGTCATGTTTATTGTCTGTCTGTCTTCTTATTTCCCCGTTCAGCCCGCCGGCTTCCCAGCTCTTCCACCCTGTCCAGTCTGCCTGCGCCTGTTCTGCCTGCCCGGAGTTCGGTAACCTGTCCTGTCTGTCTGAGCCTGTATCTGGTTGCCCGAAGTTTGCTAACCTGTCCTGTCTGTCTGAAGCCTGTCATGTCCGGTCCAGTCTGTCTGAGCCCAGCCCCGTCCAGCCTGTCCCAGGTCAGTCCTGTCTGCCTGAATCCAGTCCTGTCTGCCTAAATCCAGTCCTGTCTGCCTAAATCCAGTCCTGTCCTGTTGGATTCCAGTCTGGTCTTGTCTGCCGGAACCCAGTCCTGTCTGCCTGAGTCCAGTCCAGTCCCGTCTGCCTGAATCCAGCCCTGTCCTGCCTGAGTCCGGTCCAGTCCTGTCTGCCTGAATCCAGTCCTGTTGACATCCAGTCTGGTTTTGTCTGCCTCCTTTGTGTAATAAATATCTCTGAGTTGAACAGTACCTGTCTGTCTGAGCCTGCGTTTGAGTCCTACCAACACACCTCGTCACATAACTAATTAAATCAACTACATTTATTTTACATGTTGGATGAGTGAGGGGTTTTTAACTGGTGATGCTCTTGTGTTCAGTAGTGCCGGACATCAAACAAGGACATTAGCGGGTTAAAACTGCTGGATTTAGAAAATTAAACATATTTCATTTAATCCTCCCTTCCCTTACACCACAGGTGGTCTAATGCTTTTGGGCTTTATTATATATCGCAGCATCCTGTTGGACCTTTGTTTTTACTGCTACAGCACAGTACCTAGAACCTGAAAGGCTTTGATCAACTATTGCTCTCAAATCTTTTTTCAAATTGAGCACATTCCAATTTTTTTCCTCTCACATAGTAGAACTGTCTTATGTTTATTTCCCACATGTAAAACTTAATGTCCACCTATATTTAATTTAATTTGCACTTCTGGATTCTGTTTAAATCTTCTTGGATTACTCTAGTAGATTCCAAACTGTTCTGAATCTCCCAGTTTTGTATTATCTGCAAATTTAACTACTTTACTTAAAATGTCCCTGTCAGGGTCATTTATATAAATGAGGAAGATAAGTGGTCACATTGCCGACCCTTGTGGATCTCCACTTCCCAAAGTACCAAACTCAGATATGATCCCTCTTACTATTCTTTCTATTCTACTGTAGCCAGTTGCGAGCTCACTCTGAAATACCTCCTGTAATTTCTACTGTCTCTCATGTGGTACCTTATTAAATACTTTTTAGAAATTCAAATATATAATCATAGACCTTGCTACAATCCAAACACTTGGTAGCTTCCCCAAAGATACTAAAAGATTTATCAGGCATGACCTTCCCTTGTGAAAACCACGCTGGATATCTTTTAGGATGTTCTTATTTTAAATAAATATTTCTAACTTGTCCCTTAAGATTATTTTACATGTGATGCAAGTTAAACTGATAGGCTGGTAGTTTTCTGGAACAGTACAATCCCCTTACTTATGTACTAGTAATTACATTACCGTGTTTCCAGTCGTCCAGTTTTTCTCCAGTTTCTGTCTGAAATACCTGCCAGTGGTTTAAAGATGGCCTCAACTAACCCTTTAGTACCCTTGAGTATATGACATCAGGCCCTGCTGCCTTATTTGTCTTTAGTTTATGTAATTATCTTTATCTCTGCTAGGCAGAGCCTGGAGGGGATTATGCGTTTGGTCGCACGTGCGTGTGTGTGTGTGTGTGTGTGTGTGTAGGTGTGTGTGTCAGCAGCTAATCTCTAACCGGCTGGTAGGGGCGCAAGGGATCAACAAGTGCTTTGCCTGGCAGAGATCTGCACTTTACTGAGTGCACTCTTTTAGTTTATATTGTACTTTGTTATCCCCTACCTCAATACCTGCTAAGACATTCTGATTACTGAATATGCCTTATGGGGTATTAGTAAGCTTCTCTCTGGTAAAACTCTTAACAAAGTAACTATTTAAGGCATTGGCAATATCTTTATTCTAATGCAAAGTAATGCACCTTCATTATTTTTATGCACTTAATCTCCTCCTTAACTTTCTTTTTCCTAATGCAGTATTGAAAGAGGGGCCCTTTTAGCTACCCTTAGTTCTTTTTTACCTTAGCATGCATATTACAATTTTCACCCTTATTACTCTCAATATTGTCTCTTTTATATATGTTATAAAGTCTATTCAAATGTTCTTGCATAGTGTAGGGGGAAATACCTCTGGGAATTATAGAATAGTGAGTATAAATAATTAAGATGTGACCATCTTAACAATCCTCACACATAGGCACCAAAGAATACAGGGGATATAAATATATATCAAATGCAGCAAAAGTATAATTAGTCTCATAATTAATCAGTCTCATAAAATTCATTTTTAAATCATGATTATGAAATTCAATATTAAATATAAAAAGAATAAGTAATTATGTAACAACAGGTGTAAGTTCTTTGAGGTGGTAGGCACAACAAGGTGTAGTAAAATATAATGTATTAAACAAACATACATCTATACTAAAATCCTAAAGGGCTAAATTAGAGAGGACATGGAAAAGAGACTAGAGTGTTGCATGTGTTACGTTTGTGTTCACCAGCACACGTGGTGCAGGAACAAACAAGGGCTCATCGGATGGAATGGAAGTATAAATCAGCTTTTAGAATGTGGTGTTGAATATATTCTAGTTTTTGATTGTGTAATTTAATAGCGAGAGAAAGAGACCACTAACCCCTCCTGACTTGACAACTTGACAATTATTTTCTTAGGGGGTGTGCCACCTTAGCGATGTGTCTGATGGTCTCCACTCCTTCTAGTTGCCGGTGGATTAGTCACTAGTCAGGATTATGGCTGATTGCCAGGGGTAACGAAGAACCAGGCGATGGTGACTTTATTCATTTTTATTAATTTCTTGCATATTAGAATGAAACTGCATATGAAGAATGCCTATTTCCCTTCAATTACATTTGTGTTTTTTCATGCCCATTAATTTTTATTCATGGATTTACCGTGTTGCAACCACAAATAACAACCTTAGTATGTGACTGTATATGCCTTCTGGATATTAGAACAGCAAAAATATACATTTCCAATGTCGGAGGTCTCCTGGGCAACTTGTGTTGTCCTGGCATTGAATCTTGTTTATGGTGGCCTGTTCAGAGAGCAAGGGGCTTGCTGACAGTAATATCAGCATGTAATTATGTTCATAAATGAAAACCTGATGGGGAACACTTACACTGATGGGGATTTGATACCTTTTCATGCTAGCAAAAAGCAATATCCATTCAACATATTTGCATTCTGTAATTTCTCCTCATGTTATTTTCCATTGTTGCTGTCAGGTGCGACATTTCTGCTAAGTATTCAAATGTGATGACACATGCACAAAAACTTGCATGCAGAAGAGCACAGATAAAAAATCCAACAAGAGGAAGAAAACTGCGGAAAAGAACAGCCAGTGATGGAGAGAGCAATAATCAGGGCTAGTTGTGGTTGAAACCATTTTTGAAATGTAAAATCAGGGAGAGATCAAAAGTATCAAGGAAAAGAACACTACCTTCAGACAATATCCCACCAGCTCACATGACCAAAAACAAAGAAGTTAAGTCAAGTCACTTTTATTTATATAGCACATTTAAAAACAACAGGAGTTGCGCCAACGTGCTTTCCAGTCACTACAATACAACACAACAAACCACAACAAAATTATGTCACAATACAATACATGTATTAACAATACAACATAATAAAATAAATGGAATAATGAGTAAGAGGATAAAAGTACAGTATAAAATCAATTTAAGAAAGACTGAATAAGACCAACAACAGATTAAAAACGCAGTGAGAGGATGTTAAAAATAACTAAATTAAGAGTCGAGAAAACCGTAGGGCAACCTCAAACTGCACTAAAAGCGAGAGAAAAAAGGTGGGTCTTTAAATGTGATTTAAAATTATCAATGGTGGGACAGGACTGAATGTGGGAGGAGAGATTGTTCCAGAGCCTGGGGGCTGCAGCAGAAAAAGCCCAATCTCCTTTAGTTTTAAGATGTGAGTGGGGGACTAAGAGGAGTTTTGCAGATGACCTAAGTGACCTGGGAGCGGAATATGGAGTCAGTAGATCAGTGACGTACTGTGGAGCTAATCCATTAAGAGCTTTAAAAACAAATAGTAAAATTTTGAAGTCAATTCTATATTTCACCGGTAGCCAATGCAAAAGAGCCAGAGCCGGAGTAATATGCATTCTGAACCATTTGCAGTCAAGACAGAGTGGAATGGTTCAACCCCATATACAGGGAATTACAATAATCCAGCTGAGAGGTGATAAAAGCATGGATAACTGTTTTCAGGTCCTTATGAAATAAAAACGGCTTTAACTTGGCTATGGTTTTAAGCTGATAAAAACTGCCCTTCACAACACCAGTGACTTGTCCTTTAAAATTCAAAGACATGTCCAAGAAGACACCAAGATTTTTAACTACAATTTGCACATTTTTAGACAGGGGACCAAGCGCTTTGCTTAGGCTAGTGACAGAGCTAGGAGGGCCAAATATAATGACTTCCGTTTTGTTATCATTTAGTTGAAGGAAGTTTCTCGCCATACAGCATTTCATGTCATCTGGACAGTTAAAAAGGTTATTTAATGAGCAAGCTCTGTCAGGTGTAACTGGCAGGTAAAACTGTGTGTCATCCGCATAACAGTGATACACAATATTATGTTTCTCAAAAATAGAGCCAAGGGGAAGCATGTAGAGTGAGAATAAAAGAGGCCCTAAAATAGAACCTTAGAAAATGCCACATTTAATGGATTCGGGGGATGAAGAACAGTTTCCTATTTTAACGGAAAAGGTTCTTTCTTTCAGGTAGGAGGTAAACCATTTTAACACTGAGCCCTGCAGACCAACTTCAGCTTCCAGGCTTCTTAAGAGAATGCCATGGTCGATTGTATCAAATGCTGCGCTGAGGTCAAGCAGGACTAAGATGGCACAGGAACCAGAATCGATAGAGAGAAGGATATCATTATATACCTTCAACAGAGCGGATTATGTATTATGCAGAGCTCTAAAACCAGACTGGAATTTGTCAAAAATGTTGTTTGTGTTTAAGTAGGAGGAGACCTGGGGAGAAGACAACTTTTTCCAAAACCTTAGAAATAAATGGTAGCTTGGAGATAGGCCTGCAGCTTTTGTGGTCATTGGGGTCTAGGCTAGGTTTCTTTAGTAGGGGTTGCACAGTAGCAAACTGAAAGGGACGACTCCATTTGTTAAACTGCTATTAATTACAGCCAAAATAAGGGGGCAGATTGTGACAAAAACTTCCTTGAAAAGGCGTGACGGTATAATGTCTAAGGGACAGTAAGTGGGATTCATGTGTGAGACCACCTCAGACAGCTGGAAGGACGACACAGGTTGAAACTGCTGGAGGCAGCTGACTGGACAATGTATTTGAGAATTAGAGAATACATCGTCACAGTTCCAAGATCGCAGCACGTCTCTACCTGTCTGTATGTCTATATGACTGTGCTATAGTGTTGTCTGAAGTGGTACCCGCTGTTTCTGAAAAATACCGGTCAATTTTGCGAGTTGTTCGGATAATACTTGATCTGTAAATCCGATGGTAGTCAGTCTGGTACAGGCTGAGTCTGGCTAGTTCTGTATGCAGGAAACGTGCTGAGCCTAGTTGCGTCTCCAAAAACCACCCTTTATTATACAATCCCGGTTTAAATAAAAGAACCCGTCCATCACGCTGTGTACTTGGATCATATGTGAAGTGTGGCTTACATTTCTCGCCGATTCTGGAGGACCTGGATCGCTCTGTCTGTTTGGACCATGGAGCCTGTTCACCTCTCGGAGTTGGAATGCCGACACACCGCTTGATTTTGATGAGCTCAAATTTCTCATGATAAAGGAAAGTGCTTTTGTCTTGGCTCTGATACTGGTGCTTGAAATTGTGTTCCTGTTCCTGTTCCTTCACTGGATTTGATTTCCTGTTTATGTGAGACGTCACGCAACGTCGTCATCTGACACAAAAAATTGTATTAACCCTTTATATGCCACTCACGATACAATATTACCACTAATAACTCTTAAGCCTGGCTACACAAGGATTTCAGCAACTTTTTTTTTACCTTTATTGGATTATGGCGATCTGCTCTTTATGAATGCACCTGGCCAGTGCCTAAAGAAGTTGGATACTGTATACCACTGTGCTTTACGTTTTATTACTGGCTGTGGCAATCTTGTACACCACTGTGCTCTGTATGGTGATGGCCACCATCTCTGTATGTACGCAGACTTTCACATTGGTCGGCTTTTATATATAAATCTCTCCTTGGGCTGGTTCCTTCTTATCTGTGTTGGTCCCCAGAGTTAGGACAGAATTAGGCAAAAAAAAAAAGCTTTTAAATATGCTGCCCCCTTTTCCTGGAATAAGGTACAGAAGGACCTGAAATTGTCAAAACTATGGGGGAATTTAAGTCAATTTTAAAGGATCGTGAAAATAGGACTTAATTGTGTTGAACAGTATTTTAGGCATGTGGGCGTTTTTATTAATTAGATCAGCATAATATTGTATTTTAGCTGACTTAACAGAGCTTTGGTAAGATTTTAAGCAATCTCTTAAAATGTCACACGAGACCTGGAGTTTATCTTTTTTCCATTTCCGCTCAGCTCTACTACAAACTTGTCTAAGAGCACGGGTGATGTCATTCAGCCAGGGAGTAAATGTAATGGTAAATGAACTGCATTTATATAGCACTTGTATCCAAAGCGCTTTACAATTGATGCCTCTCATTCACCCATTCACACACACACTCACACACCAGCGGTGAAAGACTGCCATGCAAGGTACCAATCAGCTCGTTGGGAGCAATTAGGGGTTAGGTGTCTTGCTCAGGGACACTTTGACACGCCCTGGGCGGGGAACGAACCGGCAACCCTCCGACTGCCAGACAACCGCTCTTACCTCCTGAGCTATGTCGCCCCCGAGTACCAACACTGTTAGCCTTAGGTCTTTTCAGTTTTAAAGGAGCTACACAGTCCAGAGTGTCAGAGCAGGATGAGTTGAAGAGAGTGACTAGCTCCTCAGTGTCGGTGCGGGAGAGAAGGGTATCTGAGATACGAGGTAAGTGAGTGAGCATGAATGTGTTGGAGAAATGTATGGGTGTGGCTGAGTTTATAGATCGGATGAGGGAGTGGGGCTGGGAGGGGGTGGGGAGGGGACAAAACAAAGTGGATTCAAACACAACCATAAGATGGTCAGAGACACAAATGTCAACAATTTCAAGATTAGAGACAGAGAAACCAGATGATAACACACAATCTAGTGTGTGACTCTTCTGATGTGTTGGACCAGACACTGATTGAGTGAAATTAAAAGAATCCACAAGGCATAAAAACTCATTGACCATAGATTTTGATGGGCAACAGATATGAATGTTTAAATCCCCTACAATCAACAGTCTATCAGAGCGGGAGGCCATAAATAATAGAAAATCAGATAACTCTTGGATGAAGTTACTGTTAGTTTTAGGTGGTCTGTACACCAATGCACATAGGACTGGGATAGTGACATTAATCTTAAAAAGTTGCACCTCAAAAGTAGAGTAGGCATCGACGGGCATAACTCTGCATTTAAAACAGCTTTTAAAAACGGTGGCTAAGCCTCCTCCATGACCAGTAGTCCTAGGAGAGTTTAAGAAGCTGCAGTGTGGGACGGACAAAGATCACCAAGTGAGGTAAGATCACCAAAGTTAAGCCAGGTCTCAGTTACAAATAAAAAGTCCAACTGACGAAATTTGACAGGTGTGCAGCCCGCTCTGACGACGTATTTCCGCTGAATTTTAACGGACAGACATTTGCAGCATTTACTCCACCGCTCAAAACACTTGCTTTAGCAGGGAAAGAGCGAGGTGTCCAGTGTACCATGATTTGGTATCTGACAGAGATGTCTGCAGAATGTATAGGATTAGTAGAGGGTCCTGGCTCTACATGAGCACCAGTAAAGAAATAGGAGGAACCAATTAGACTGACGCTAGGACCCCGGGGACATCAATAGTAGTGGGACTGGTTAGAACGCCTGGACTTCGAGGAAGTGTTTTGGCTTTCTGAGATTGGAGCGTCTTGGTGGACCACACAGTAGAAAATGTTTGAAGATAGTATCTTTGTCCTGAGCCAGTTAGGATGTATGCCATCATTTCTAAATAACTGTCTGTGTTCCCAGAAGAGATTGAAATTGTCGATGTAGGAGGCTCCATCGGCAGCGCAGGCTGATGAGAGCCAGGTGTGCAAAGATAGTAGCCTGCTAAAACGTCCAACACCGCGGATCTCACAGATCTCTTCAGAGAACAGAATAAGTGCACAAAGTCCTTTTTCAGAAGTTCAGACTGCTTCTTGCAAATGTCATTTGTCTCTACATGAACAATGATCTTAGTAATGTCTGGTTCATTTGCGAGGATCTTTATGGCTTTTTCCTCTATATCGTGGACAGTGGCACCCGGGATACAACAAGTTACAGCTGAGCTAGTTTTAACGTTCCTGATGATGGAGTCTCCTATGATCAGGGTTGTGATCTGATGTGGACGTTGTCTTGTGGATTTGGAGCTGGTCATCCTGGAGGCTGGAGTGCCGGTGTCGACCGCGGGGACTAAGGGCTGCCAGTCCAGGAGCGTCATTTCTTAGACTGGAACCGGTACCGGGACCCCTCAAACCTCGGGGCAGCAGCGCTGGACGTCCCATGGGCTCCAAGTCGACAGTGGACAGGTGTTCGTCCAACTTCCCCAGCACATCGAACCTGTTACCCATCTGGATAGACCCCGGAGGTGGAGTACGGGAGGAGTTCCTACCTCAATTCTTGTTGTCCCGGATGACGATCCAGGGTTCCAGAGGAGTGGGTGTGTAACAGATCCATGCCTTAGGTTTAGCTCCAAGCCTGGGCCAGGGGTCCTCCTTGGGGATCGAACTGACAATCGTCGGCTCTGGCTCCGTAGTTGGAGAGGGAGCAAGCCAGGGAAGCTCGGTGTTGACAGGAATGTGGGAGGCTTCTGCGGCCAGCGAGTCCAGGAGTCGTTTATCATTTTGAATCTGGTAAAACTCCGACCTTCAAGTTCGACGACTTTTTTACTCAGCCGAAGGCATCCAGAGCAGTCCGGGGGAGAGGTGAGTGTTGGCATTGATATAGCGATTAAGATCCTCAGTGAAAGCGACTGGCTAGCTTAGTCACCAGGTTAAAGACAAACCTAGCTATGCTAGTAGCAGCTACTATTAATTCCAGTGAAACGCTTATGCTGACAGCACTAAAAGACTGCAATAAAATGATCTGTGTTGAGGAATGATCCACAGACTTTCCCCAAATAAAAGTATAAGAACTACACAACACCATAGTTGTAGATAGATGCAGTTGAGAAAAGCAAACTTTTTGTAAGACGCGATGAGAGCAGTCTTTCAGAGCAGTTCGTTCAAGACTTCCAATACGTTTCATGGTAACAGAAATGCAAAAATCCAGGCTACACAGCCCAGAGAAAGATATACATATAGAGAGATAGAAAGATATAGACACACAGAGATACAGAGGGATACAGAGAGAGAGAGACAGTTGGGGTAGTGGTGTTGTATTTCCCTGTTATGCCCTTTAAAACACTCCTCTGTGACTAATTATGAAAGCAGCACATGCAGAAAATGGGGATTGAATTATTACCGGGCCAGATAATCTGGCCCAGGTACACCCAGATAAGAAACCATTCTGACCATTTTCATACATACAAAAAACAAAGGTGACCATCTTCGAGGGAAAAAAAATAATTTTTTTAATTAATTTGAGAGACGTGGTAATTTTTTTTTTTGTTTTGTCTTGTTTTGTTTTTTTGCTTTTGTTTTGTATCACTTCTGCAAATAGCCTACAGACTAAGCTATATCTAACATTATTTGCAACTTGTATCAAAAAAATGTACATATATCATCCACCTTATAATCTACCAACCAAACTGGTGCATCACCTGCTGGCTGTAAAAGGCTCCAATTATTTATCAATGGAGTTATATTGGATATGTTGTTCAGTGATTATCTCCAGGAAGTCTTCTTTTTCCAAAATATGCTTTGGCTTATTATCTATCTAAGAAAACGAAACACTCAATGCACTCCTTGTGCTACACCCCCAAGCAAACCATGCTGCTTTTTTTGGGGGTGTAGCTTTGTTTCAAATGGAACTCGAGGATTTGGAACTTGAGTAAGAAAACAAACTGTTGTGACCACCAGTCACCACAGATGTCACCAAATACACAAAAACTGAAAAATGAAGTATTACCATTTTAAAAATCACAAAAAGATGAGTTTGAATGAATTCAAAATGCTTTACTAAGCACGGTGTATATTTTGTTGTATTATAATAATGTAAAAAGTTACATTTACAATACAATACAAATGCATTTTATATTCGTTTCAAACCAGGAAAAAAGAGAAACCATAAAAATAAATAGAAAGTTACATCCTTCTATTTATACACTATATGACAAAAAGTTTCTGGGCACCCCTTGGTCAGGGGCTATTTTTCATGGTTTGGGCTAGGCCCCTGGTTGAAGTGAAGGCAACTCTTAATGCTATGGCATGCAATCACATTCTAGACAATTCTGTGCTTCCCCAACAGTTTGAAGAAGGCCATTTCATATTTCAGCATGACAGTGCCTCAGGGCACACAGCAAGGTCCATGTAGAAATGGTTTTGTCAAGAACGGTGTGGAACCGACTCCATATTAATGCCCATAATTTTGGATGAGATACGGAATGTAAGGTGTCCACATTACCATGTAGTGTAATGGGATTTTATCCGTTTTTAGTGGTCCTCCTCCTGGCTACTCCCTTTTTATGCCGTTACAGTGTTATTAGCTAAGTACTTTACAGTACATTCATTCAGCAGACACGTACAATATAGGAGACACATAAGGGGCATTCAGCTGATGAATATGCGCAATAGTGCCAGATCTGGCTTACAACTTTCCCATACTGGAATGTAAAAATGTATAGATATATAAAGATATATTACTAAAGCACCAGTGTAAATGCAGGTGATATCCACCATCCCTTGTTGTCACGTGCTTTCTTTTTTCAGTCACTCCTTCTGTCATAGCAGAGTGAACCTATTTGGAGCTTTACTGGAGGGGCCAAGTGTCTCTCTGGTGAACGGACGGAGTGTAGCACAGTGGGTAAGGAACTGGGCTTGTCACCGAAAGGTCGCAGGTTCGATTCCCGGGTAGGACACTGCCGTTGTACCCTTGAGCAAGGTACTTAACCGAAATTGCTTCAGTATATATCCAGCTGTATAAATGGATACAATGTAAAATGCTATGTAAAAGTTGTGTAAGTTGCTCTGGATAAGAGCGTCTGCTAAATGCCTGTAATGTAATGTAACTATATTCAGAGCAGCTCTGTATGTGAAGTTGCTGTTTAAGCCAGCATAATTACCTCCTCTATCACTTTATTTGTCATAGCAGATCAGCTTTTTTGTGAGTAGACTTTGTCAGATTTGCTGACCACAAACAATAATAATAATAATAATAATAATAATACGACACACTCTTTGTGGCAATAAGCAGGTACCAGCACCTCCACCTTTCCAACACAATGAGTATATCCCCTCACATCTGCAACTGAAAAAGCATTTTGGTCTAATGGGAGAGTTTGCATTTTGACACTATTATTATTATTATTATTATTATTATTATTATTAATAATAATAATTATTATTATTATTATTGTTGTTGTTGTTGATGTTGTTGTGGTTTTTTAACTTCACAAACAAGGATTAGCAATGTTTAGACTCAATATGGTATACCAAATGGACATTACCTACCAAGTTTTGCATGCACTGGGCGCAGTGCCTGGTAATTTCTTTCATAATCAATTCTCACTTCTGGCTCCAAAATGAAGCAGCCGAACAAGCATGTACCCTGTGTCACCTTGATGAATGAGGAAAATAGCAGCGCTATGAGGACAAATAGGAAAGGTTTACTTACTATTCAGATTATTAGGGCAGCCTTGATCAGATTTATGATTGTAATTTTGTCAGGACACGCTTCTCTTGGACATTTACATATGGTTTACAGAAGCGTGAAGACATTTGCATAATGTGATCTTAGAAAGATTTGCTGATGGAGGCAGCTTGGTGTTTGTTAAACTTTTAAGCACCAGGAAAGGGGGAAAAACACACCTCATCAAGACAACCCTAACACAACCACAGAAATGCGCACAGCATCTAAGACAGGGGCAACCATGACCGTGAATACAGAATTATGAAAATGAAAGTACAAAAATTAAGAGCATTGTGAAGTCCATTACACAAGCCGTTCATTAAAAAAAACTCTCGGGACGAGGGCCTTTGGACTTGTTTTGGAAAACGCATTGGTTGTGGTCCAGATTTTGAGTGGCGTTGAGGGACTGGAGAGATGCTGACTTTATGGCATTGAATATTCAGCAGTCAGCAGCGTAATGCCAGCCCCGATCTGAAATGCTCTCCGTCAGGCTACAGATAATTGCTGCCCGTTCCTAGCCCTGTCAGACGCCTGACCCTCAAGGTCAGCGAATAATTCAATCCCCATTTTCTGCATGTGCTGCTTTCATAATTAGTCACAGAGGAGTGTTTTAAAGGGCATCACAGGGAAATACAACACCACTACCCCAACTGTCTCTCTCTCTCTGTATCCCTCTGTATCTCTGTGTGTCTATATCTTTCTATCTCTCTATATGTATATCTTTCTCTCTCCCTATTTTTTTCATGTATTTGTATTTTTTATTTTTTCCTCTCCCTCATCTCATATATCCTCATTGCTATCTCTCTGTGTTCTAATGTTGTTCTATTAAGAGGGTGCGTGTCAGAGTGTGAAGTGGTCGGAGTGCTCTGACTTAAAAACACACCTGTTTAAGGATTGACCCCAGTAGAATTTCAGTATGAAAGTATCCCTTTCGTAAAGAGGCAAATGCCGAATTGTAGATTTAAACACTTATCCTAGTTCAGGTTTCTGCTATGCCTTCAAGTGCTGCAGTATAAATGGGTGAAATCTTAGATTTTGTTCTGTCATTGAGAACCTTTGATATTGACTTTTTTTAGTCAGTCCAGTTTTTGCATAATCAGCAGTGGCCACAGAGTAGCAGAGAGGAGGTAAACTCTGCCCCACATTTTTATTACGACCAGCACTGTAGCATCTAAAACCTATAACTAATTACTGTCTGGGAGACTGCATGGAAGTCATTTTTGGAATGTGTTTATCGGAATGGAAAAAGAAGTATTCCTTAAAAACCACAATGAATAGACGTTATGACGTGAAATTGATTGAGTGAAATAGTTGAAATGTTACAATGTTTAATGTTGAAACCACATTTCTGCAAAATTGAGAAACAGATGTTGGTGCACAATTTCACTCAACAAAAAAGGCATGGTATCTGGAGACTCAACCATGACTCTGCACCACAGGTCTCTACTGTTATAATGTGGGAAGTTTCTTTCCAGAAGGATTCTAGAAAAAAACACACTTGCTCTGCATCATTTCAAGAACATTCCACAGGCTACATTACTGTGTCCATGACAACACTCCAGATTTGCAGGGTTTAAAACTGAAAAGATCAGTAAATATTTTACAACTGTAGCTCATTCTCTTTCTCTCAAAGAAATGCGTAGTATCTTTTTATCTATTTAGGGTGTCCATATGTATGGTTCTGATACCTCCTGGAAGAACATACTTGTGAGGCTATGTCCAATCAGCTCTGAAGGTTTTTTATTTTTAAATAAAAAAAATAAATAAATGAATCAAAAGAGTTGATTTAACACTGCAACATTATACTGTGCATGTAACCACAAAGATTTAGTGCTTTTATGTTTTGTGCTTTGGGAGTTGCATCTCTAAGCTGTTGTAGATCATGCAGGGTAAAAATCTTGTTTGTTCAGTCTTAAGTGTCTTTTCAATTAAAGTATGTTCTAAAGTCAATTTTGGGCATACTTTTATAATGTGATATTTAAAAATAATTAACATTTGGATTTACATGAACTGAAACCTAAAACATTAGGTAATACCTATTTCACTGAACACCAGCAGGTACAGAATGATTCAGTATTGTTAAGATCACAGAGGTATGAAAAGTTAAGAACTTTAAAATAACTCTCAGGAATAATTACTGAAAACTGTAGTGTTTAGCGCTGGTTCAGTTAAAAGTATCTGCCAATCTTCTCTTTCTTTAAACTTTGTTTATGTATTTATTTCAGCTGAGAGGATAGGCAATTGTGACTGTTTTCTGGGTGGGTAAACATAACTATCAGCAGGGAGTAGAACCACTAAACATGAGTCTCATGGGACAAAAATGCACTGGGTGTTTAATTGAGTGTCTGGGCTAAATGCTTACAGAAGGATTGGTGAAAACCACTCGGAATAGCACACTGTTTTTACGAAGACAGTTCTAGAGATAAAGACACATTTTGTTCTACAGTGTGTTTCCCAAACCGAGGCTCTTGTTTTATAGTAGGAGAGTACACAGAAGCATTTCAGAATCAGGTGTGTTAAGTGTGTTTTCTCTTCCCATTGACACTTGTGCTGAGAATCTAGAAAGGAAGATGTCTGTAAGTATTGCTCGATGCCCCTCTGCCCATGGCACTAGTGGTATTGTGCTGTGATGCTGGCATAGCTATTATTACTGGTGCTGAGTCTATTGTTGGCAGGATGGTTGGAAGACTGGCTGCTGTCCATGGTGCTGACAAGCTGCTGGTGCCCATTGCTGACTTGATTGCCTTTGTGGCGCTGACTACCTGCTGCACATTTTTCTGACTGCCCTTTGGAGTGCTGACTGGTGCCTCACATGTCGTTGATGAGCTTACTGTCAGTCTGACTAGTGTACATGTTGCTGACTGATTGCCCTTTCTGATGCTATATACAGTCCTGGCAGAGAGTTTGTGAACAGTCTAATGTATCTTACTGTTGTAAATTTCATATTCAGCTAGAACATTTTTTTTCCCGTTTATATTCATGCAAAGAACCCTTTTTTGTTTTTTATATTTGGTATACTTTATTTGAAATTACTGATGGTTACATAATGTCATTACCATTCTTGGTCAAGAAGATTACTGTTTTGAATGCATTTTTACAGACAAAAATGGTTCAGAAGAAAATGTAACAGAAGAAAGGGCCAGAATAAAAATTTTAAGAGTACTAAACTTCTTCTTTCAGCACAGTATTTCCATAATTTCTGCCAGTACTGTAGCTGATGGAATGTTTTCTTTCTCATTAGGGCAATGGGGCTCTAACTGGCTCTCAGAGTGTCTCAGAGTCTTTAATCTGAATATTTAAAAAAAAAAAAAAAGAAAGAAAAGAACTCAAAGTCACAAGCTGTGCACAGATCATTGTCACTCTCTTGGGACAAAGGAAATCTGACGGTTCTGAGGAGAACAAGACATGCATCCAGATGGATAAAAATAGAGCTCCAGTGAGCGCTTCAAAGGGCTCATGTGTGCCGGTTTTAAACAGATGCTAACACCACTGCCAACAGGGGCGGGTCATGGTGGGAATCAGACAGATCAGTTAGAGGCAGGGCAAAGCCAGGGTGGTGCTGTGTGCAGTGGCAGAATGGCAAAATGAGTGTGACCACAGTGGAAACATGGCTCAACATTATTGTTCACTTTCAGTCAAATTTAGGTGTTAACTTTGGTATTTGTTAAGACAGGAAACAACAACCAGAGAGACTGAATTGCATTGTGAGTCAAAGCAAAATCATAATTGGACCATAACTATATCTTATGGTCCAATCGCGGGGCGGCACGGTGGTGCAGTGGGTAGCACTGTCGCCTCACAGCAAGAAGGTCGTGGGTTTGAATCTCGGCTTAGGCCTTTCTATGTGGAGTTTGTATGTTCTTCCCGTGTCCGCATGGGTTTTTTCCGGGTACTCCAGTTTCTTCCCACAGTCCAAAGACATGCAGGTAAGTTTAATTGGAGACTCAAAATTGCCCATAGTTATGAATGTGTGAGCGAATGGTTTGTGTGCCCTGTGATAAATTGGCAGCCTGTCCAGAGTATATTCCTGCATCTTGCCCAATGCACGCTGGGATAGGCTCCAGCACCCCCCGCAACCCTGCTCAGGAGAAGTGGGTATAGATAATGGATGGATAGATGTAAGGCTATGTTTGCAATGCACTGGCACATATGAGCAAGGTGGGGCCAGGATGCAGAGGGAAACCCCAATCATTGTGCACCAAAGTTCATCATTACTGTAGCACTGTACTGTAGCAAATAAGCAATTAAAATGGAACAGATAATGCAATAAAGATAATTACATAATTGGTGCCCCAGAAACATAACTAAAACATTTATTTTACAGTGAGACAGGCCTTTGTCCTTTTTGAGACTACTTCTATCTTAGTAATGGGGAAATAGAACCTTGAGTGGATTAAAAGTCAGTTCTCTTTTCTCTTTTGGCCATGATGGATGAATGAGCCTTCTGGAATCTATGGATTGATGCGCCCATATTTTGTTGGTTGGTAGCTCTTTGATGGAGCCAAACATTGGTTTGCTGTGGGGAATAAAACCTCTGACTGGTTTGTGCAATTCTTTGACAGTAAATTGTATTTCTTCCCCTTGCAATGCAAGGATTTCCATTTCCAGTGAATAGGCGACAAAAGAGTTGCTCTGGAAACATGCCGCAGTGCCTGGACTGCCAGCCAGCTCCAGATTGAGCTTTCTGTGGCCTCTCCTCCCCACATGCTGAAATCACTGCATTCTGTTTTATTGTGAAAATCACAGGCATTTGGGAAATTGGCCAGGAGGGTAAAACAGCTGTTAGGGGAGGTCTTCAGGGGGCAAGGGGGCGGAGTGGGGAGTGGCTGGGCGACCCGGTGGTATGGAGCAGGAGCCAAAGCTGATCTTCTTTCAATGAGAGCATCTGGTATAATTATGATCTCAGACACACAAAGTCCCCTGCTATCAGTGGCTTTCTGTAATCTCATGCCCAAAAACCTAGCCACCCTAACAAAATGGCCTTCTGGCATTGTTCTTTTTCTCCTCTGTCTCTCCTCTGTTCTTGCATGAAAAAACCTTTAAAATAAGACTAGGTCTTGAGGGGAAACTGAACCATTACTGATTCTCAGAGGTAATCCCTCAGTATGGGCCAGTCACCCCATCTATATCTCTGCAAAACCAAAATAGTGTCTCTAATGCTGTACATGCATACAAATCCACCTTGATAAATGGATCAGAGAGTGAGTGTGTGTTATGACATTTTATTTATGGAATTTCTGCATTTTTGATTATTCCTTTTATGGTGTATTTGATTTGCATAGAATAATCTGCACTGCTGAATTATGTTAAAAGCTGAACCTCTCAGTTTTTATTGCCATCCTGTGTATGTATTATATATGTGCAGTCTGTGGTTTGGGGTATGTATGTTGTACACCCAGTGCGTAAGTAATGTTGTGTTTGTATGGTGCGTGGGTAATGTGCAATTGACTTGTTCATGCATGTGGGAAGTGAATGACTAGATCATGTTTCTTATGCGTAGCTTGTTTGTAGCTTAGACTGTCTATACTGTGTGCATTGCATGTACATAGTGCATGTGGAGACAATTATAACCCAGGAGCTTGTAACCAATAATTAGTAAATATTTTTTATAAAACAAAACAAAATAATTTACTGAAAATACAGGCTTGGATGGTTTGCTGGTATTTTGTGAAAAAAAATTAAGACAGCCTTTAGCTGAAATTTTTGGAGGTAAAGTGGATAAAATCCAGATATGGAGACATTTGTTTCTGGAATCTTTGTTGCTGAGCTGCGTGGTCTGGCTCCCTGTTCTGTGCCCATGAAAAAATTATATATTTAAAGGCTGGGGAGACTAGCCACATCCATGTTTAGACAGAGCTTCTAAACACTTATTGGCTTCTGTATGCTTATATATTTAGGTGAGTCCTTTATAAATTTGAACATGCAGTTGCTTGGGTTTGGGTGTTAACAGCATCCATCAAATTCCATTTGGCTCAGCATGTACCACTTTATATCTTTAGACTGTTCAAAAACTCCTCAGCAAACAGTCTGGTTTTGATTAGTCTCTCTCTTAAACCTATTCCAGATATGTTTGGATTTGTTTTTGTACATTCAGTGAGTGTAAAACCTGGACTTTGAACTCAGTATCTTGTTTTCAAAGCTGTTTCAACATGCTGCTGGCTCTCATTGAAGACATCTGTCTCACTACTTTAACATGAGTGTTCTAATTGGCTAATTGGTTCAGCCATTCATGTTACTCAGCAGTTAACTGACCATTTAACCAGCAAGTGATTACACAGATCACTTTGTCTAGTTAGTTATATTGAATAGCCTGATGACTTTATGGTGAAAATAAAATGACCCAGCAGACCCTGCAGCTCAAAGGACATGTCATACAGGATTCCATTACTCTCTCTGATTTAAGCATTTCAGTGAAGGACATAAATGCCACAATGGGAACTCCACCAAGCATGTTTCTTTCTACAGGTTAGCACACTTTTACCCAGGAGGTACTGAGGATAGATTTTTCACAGATCAACCACACTAACACTGCAGGGCAGATGTTGGTTTTATTGCAGCTCAACAATGATCCATTTTTTAAATATTTTATCTGAATAATTATTCCTTATTGCCTGTATGTTTTCTAGATTACAAAAACAGAATCACGTGGCATAACATGGCAGTCATAAATGCCATAATAATAAATAATTTGAATAAAAAAATGAAACATCTATATTGTATGTCTGGTAACCATTTTGGGCCAGTTTACCTCTTTGTGACTCAAAGGTGCTCAGTTGCTTTACATTTCAAAGACAGGACTATGGCAGCAAATTTGATCATTTTACTGAAATTTCTTACAAATCGGGAGGTGCAATAGCTGCTGGAATTAATGCATCCTTTACTTTTTTCCTCCCGCAAACATTTTCTTTCTCTCTGCTCAATAAATCGTAGCTCTCCGTCACACGGCTTTGAACTCAGGCTATTATCTGACAGCATTTTATTATCCAGTCACTTCTCTTTATCAAAGGACTTCTCTGTCTGGATTCTGCATAGGGGCCAGTGACTGCGCCTCTCATTTCCTCATAAAACTCCTCTTCCACAGGCTGGTTAGCACAGATTATTCATTGCTGCTGTGAAGCTCAGTGGCGTAACTCTGGGTAAACAATGGAACCAAAGAACCATGCCATGAGAATCGATGGGAAATACATGCAGGTCATGCATTAGAGAAATTTCTGTTCTCCGATTGCTGTTCTATAGTTGCCTCTCACAATTTCCACATTATGGATTTCTGGATTGTTTGATGGCTCTGGGCTTAAAATTCCCAAAGAAAACATTTTATATTCCAAGCTGTCATTTAAGACATGCAACACACATGTAGTGAGCTACCTTCCTGTGATAATCTCCTGAACTTTACAAGAAATCTCTAATTAGTCAATAATTATTTTATGTTTGTGGCAACACTTCTAATTAGCAAGAGGTCAAGTCTCAGAAGTTTTACTTTCCAAATATACACAAAAGTTGGTATGACATCTGCTTTCAGAATGAATGAATGCATTATACAGGTGGAGAGGGAGCATGGAATCAGCCTGACTTTAGCAGTCGTTCGGCAATTAGTACAAGCATGCGGCTAACTGTAAAACTTGCAGGCTAATTATGAGGTATTAATTAGTGAAAACCAATAAACCAAAGGAACCAGTGACAATGATTACAACTGACTACAAAATGGAAAGGAAAATCTTGTTTTATTTTTTATTTTTCAAATACAAAATGTTCTACTTCTTGGTGAATATTTTCATTTGTTAGTTCATTGGCATATGAGTCCATTGCATGATAAATGTCAACAAACATAAATATTGTGCTGTCATTCTTTTTTTTATATCTGATTATGTAGTAATTAAATTATTAACTAAGATGATTGCAATCATCACAATCAACAGATTGATCATTTACCTTGTAAATGAAAGGAAGGTGCCACCCTTGGTAGTAGAGGGCTGAAATGCATGTGAAATAACATTTTTTGTATTTCTTGTTATGTGAATATGAAAGTCTACCCTGGACCTGAAATACGAGTACAACCATGTTGCATTTACCAAGAAAAGCTTTATGTGTGTAAGCAAGTTATGACCCCTGTCATCTGAAGGAATCATCATATCTTTAAAACCTTGCATGGAGGGAATGATATCACGTAAAACCAGGGAATAAGGCCAAGCAACTCAAAAAGAGGAGTGTATGAGTTTTATGCTGCGGTTATCAGCATGCAAAGCAGTCCCACTGTGACGTTCTAGCACTGCCTCTACTTTCACTCTCTACAGCTGGAATAATTATATTCCACCAGGAAGGACTTTCTTCTCTCTTAGTGTTACAAACACCCACAAGGATACATATAAGAACATACAGACTCACATACTTGTTACACACATAAAAAATATACATATGATCACACATGCACTTACATCCACAGACAGAACTTCACACAAACCACAAACACAGATAGGAACATACCCCACCCACCACATAAATGGATAACAGACACACACATATGCACACACAAATACACATTCACAACATAAATCCACGCTTAAGCAGAACTTTTTTTACAGAATGTGCTAAAGAATATTGAAATTCACAGTACTTTGTCTTAGTCTTATATGGCCTTAATATGTTTCTGTTACAGGTCCTGATGTTCCTCTCCCCACAAACCACACAATCCACAAGTATGAGATGCGCATGGGTTTTATTGTGCACTTAAACCAAAAGAACATATAACCAAACAAACCAACAAAACACATACAGTAGGTGAAGAGAACGAACACCATGTAGCGCCTGCATGCGTCTCTCATTCTTCAGCTCCAGTCTCACTGCTGGCAGAGCATATAAACAGTTGGCAATCACTGAAAAATGCCAACAGGTGTGGTTATAGGCCAGCTAAACCACTCCCACTCCACCTGCAGATGGCACTTTAACCACACCACCCCTCCACATTTTCATTGCCATCTACCTGATAGTTACAGCTTCTCTCTAAAACATTCCATCAGGTTTGTCACGTGCAAACAAAAACAAGGCAGGCTTACCCCACTCTCTCTTCAGTGCCAATCTATAAGCCACTGAGGTCCCTTTCATTCACTGGGTTAAGAACATGCACTTATGTTTAGCATGGGAAGCTAGACTCTGTCCTCCTAATTTTCCAATCACACAGTAATCTGATGATTTTCACTGTACAATGTTTATCTTTAGCTAATATTTCCCTGTAACTTAGTGTCAAAACTGGGCCTCAGTGATCACTGAAAAGTGCTGTCACAGGCTCAGATGTTTTCAGATGTAAACCTGCCATACAATGTGAATACCATCATCAACAAGACAAGAAAATAAATATATTGAGAGAAAGAAAGAGGGGAAAGGGCAGAGAGGGGGGAGTGGTGCTGTATTTCCCTGAGATGCCCTTTAAAGAGAAATGAGAGGCTTCTGCAGGCAGTGAGGTGCACATTTTAAATCAAAAATAATAACTTATTCTTGGTGCACTCCTTTGGAGCACCTAAGGGATATATTTGTATTCATTTGTGTGTATGTGTTTTTTAAAAATATTATTTGTCATCTCATATGTGAAGATGTCTCTTTCCAAGGACCTGGAAGATATTAATAAAGCTTTGCACAAATCCTCTGTGTACAGCAGTATATGCTTCCTGTAGCTTCTCCATTCCCACTGACAGACTGCAGCTGTGCCACAGTCTCCTCTCTCTAAGTGAGCCCGGGGGCTCAACATCAGAGGGTCTGAAACAGTCTTGTGACGCAGCTACTTAGGAAGGTGATGCAAAAAGTCTGGGCACAGGTGCATGATGGTAGAACAAGAATGTGGAATAGAATGAAGCACACACTGTAAATCCCAAATATTAAATTCACTTGCCACAGGGCCAAGGAAACGACAAGACAGGACAGAGATATAGACTAAAATAGTATAGAATAAAAATAACTTTAAAATAATCACCTTTTCCACCACAAAAAAGGACATTTGTCAGTAGTCTGGGTACTAGGGACGGGTATTTGAATGATTTTCAGTGCAGAGTACACTGGGGAGATTTTTATAGAATACTGTGGGGGGTGGGGATTTGGAAGGGGGGGGGGTTGATAAACTAACCAAGTTACTTATGTACAGAGTATTTAAATTACCTCCATCTGTGGTGGCCAAAAAACACAAAAATACACCCGAGGGGAAAAAAAGCTTTTATAATTACATATATGGCTAGGAGTTGGTGATGAAAATCACGGATTTGTGATTTTTGCTATTTTTTAGCAGTTCCATGGCTTTTCCTATTTAAAATTTTTATGTTTTACCATTCTACGATTTCCTCCATTTAGTCATTTTCATGACTTTTTGGCAGTTTTGGATGGGAACTGTCAACATTAAAATTCCCTACATTCTGATTTATAGCCTATAGGCTAGGCCTATAACATTTTCACGATATTGCGAAATGCTGGAAGAAACAAAGTGCGACAATATAGATTCTAGAATGTCTTCGGATAAAGATCAGTGTCGCCAAGCCTACTTTTAAAACATGACATTGGCTTCTTTTTTTTTTTTTTTTGAAGCCACTTAAAATTTTTTCACATCCATGTCTTAATGGTGCAAGCTAACTTGTAAATTAGCCATTACCCCCTCCCCTCCTGTATGCAGGAGGGGAGGGGGTAATTGTTCTCACCCACACCCCCCACCTGGTTCGCTGTTGCTCTTCCACTTCTTTTGGGCTTGTTTCTGAGGACAAAGTCACTTATTTGTCTTGAGAAATCTGGCAACACTGATTAAGATTCCAGTCCTTGAGTGTTGTAATGAAATGTCTGATGGTCGCCTTGTTGATGCTGAGCTCTCCATCTCCCATTACGGTAACGTTGCCAGTGACAACAACCGTTTCATCAAAGACTCAAATCTCACAATGTACAAAGTGTTGCACCAATAAAAAATTAATACAAAATAAATAAAAACGGACACTCAGTAGCCCAATCCGGTGTTGTTATTTAGTAGGCATGATTTGAGCATGATGTGTTTCTAACAACATTCTGTTAAATTAAAGGCAGAAAAGCATGCGCCTTCTTTCTGAGATGGTCCAAAGCAATTAAATACACCGGTCTATCAATGCATTTTACTGTTATTTGTTCCAATGGCAGCAACTGCCCACAGATTTTTTTACAGTTTTACATGATTTTTAACAAATTAGTGGCTCTGTGACTTTAGCCAATATTTGCCTTGACAACCACCCAGTCCTACAGTAGGTATATACATTATTAGGCATATACTGTATGGTGGTGTTAAGCAGTGTTTTTTTATTGCATATAGACTGTTATAGTAGGCTATACAAATGGAAAAATAGCAGTAGACAGGGAAAATGAAAATTTCTGTAAATCAATATAAATATTGCAATTAAAATATAAATTAAAAAGTATTGTAGATTTTTAAAATTCCTTACATGGAGTTTAAATGTAAGATACTATTTCAACTTACTCACATTTTCACATAATTTCCATAGCGACTGAATACTCAGTTTCCTTGGCATCATGAACAGCAGTCAAACAACATTGGTGTTGACCGATGTTGTATCTTTCATGTGGCCAACAATTTTGAAAACTCCACCATTTTAAAGTCACAACTGTTGCTGGAATGGATTCTAGAAACTAACATCATTTCCCATAAAATGACAAACTGCTAAAACTGCTGTGTAAAAATAAAATATTTATTTTTTAAATTAAATAAAAATACTTAAAATACTAGAATTTAATAAAATATAAATATGTATTTTATAAATATATATTTAATTTAATAATTTATTTTTTAAGTATTTTCTTTCCCTGGGTGCTATGTAGTGCATGAGCAGTCTTGAGTCTTGAGTACTCGGGTCATTGAGTCCTCATGCCCATCCCTCATGTCCATCCTATACATAGCTGCAACACAGATGTACTGAAATAAAATGAAGCATAAGATATATAACAATCTGCATGTCTGCTATAAAATGCCACAATACACCATAGAGTAGATTACAGCTTAAGCAAAAAAAATTGTGTAACTTGCAAAAATGCAGTATATACTCTGAAAACAAGAACAGTTATTACATACTGTAACAATTAAAAATGCTAATTAATCAAGTGATTATCTAATAACCGCAGGCAGAAGCAAGAGCCCAGCTTTCAATGGCAGGATAGGCAAGTCTATTATTTAAGATCATATTATTATATTTTTAATTTAGGGGTTCACCAGAATGATGTCCTTCTGCATTACAAAGCCTGTCAAGCAAAATATATTTTAGTGTTAATATTTATCCTTAATCCTTAACATTTTAGAGTTTTCCCACATCGGTAGAAACTAGGAAGCACAGCAGTTGAACTGAATGTAGCCCTTCTAATACAAGTGAAGACTTAATTTAAGGAAAAATGTGAACAATCCTTGCTCATTAAGGGAATGTTCTATTTTAAGGCTTTAAGGCCAGATGTGAGCATCACATTGATTTGGAAAATGACTTGAATGAAGCAAGATGTCTGTACCATTTACAATATTAACTGGTACTTAAATTAGTTCATATTCATAATTTAGGTAGACATAAAGTGCTACAAATACAATTATCTTGGTGAAAATGAAAAAGTTTAAATGAAATACTGAGAGATCACATATAAAAACAGGTGAAACTATACATGTCCTGGATTATAAACTCCTTGATCACAACTCTGCAAATCAAGCAGTAATATGTACAGTTTCACCATGTTCATATGTATCCTGGCTAGACTTCATGCGTCCTCTTCTGACCCACCTACCAGACCCATGTCAGCAAAGCCAGATTTCACTTTAGCTGTGCTAATGAGTTGGCAAAATGAGTAAAATCTTCCAAAAACTGAAGCTAAAAAACAATTACGCTTCAATAGGTCCTTGTATATTATTGCATAACAGTACGGTTGACTGCACAACATTGTCCTGAAGCAACAATTCAAACTGTTCCATTGGGCTCTCAATCTTTCAATCTCATCTTCAAATTAGACATGCGATTCACCGTTGGAAAGCTTATCCTGCCCACTGCGGGATAAGAAACTGCATCTGGATGAAATCAGAACAAACTGAAAAGCTATAATGGCATAAACAGCAAGTGGGGTATTGAGCATGGCCGACATGAATGCCTACCCCCACTTTCTATTTGTGTGTTTATTTCTCAAACTGATTATTAAAGACAATAAATGACCACTAAATCTTGAAAAGGACATCTTTATGTGCAAAACCAATGGTAAGATTGTATTTTTATTTTATATTTAGATGCAGATATTGATGGAATGACATGGTGTATGCAATGATTCCTCTTGTTTATTTCACTATTCAGTAAGCAGTGTTTTTCACCACTGTATTGGCATGCCTCCAGGCTATTGTTGGCTTCATCTTTTTGCTATGACGGAATGCACATTTTTGGTAGTGAAAAATATTTTATTAACTCCCAGATAAATAATATTGTCCAGTGTGTCTTGCTTGGGGGGTATAGTTGCAGATAAGACTGCAGGGCCAGGGGGTGCTTGTTAAATGGACGAGTGCCACCTGCGCAGCAATGGTGGCACTTAGAAACTCTGTATTTTGCATTGTTGTTGTGTATCATCAACGAATTAACCTAGAACACAGAGCTTGTTGTTTCCACTCATTGTTTGATTGCAAGAACACTGCATGTCTGAGTTGAGCAATCTCAGGATGCTGGAATCCTGGCCACTAGGGGGTTGTGCAAAGGGGTTAGCCTGCATTACAATTTGTATTCCCTGTTGTTGTTGTTGTTGTTGTTGTTGTCTGTACAGTAGAATAAAAATCCAAAATTTGTAAATATTCTTTGTCACAGATCCTTGATTTAAGATGACCCTTGTGATTTCCAAAAAATATATATATTTATATAACAAGGAGTCTGCAGTTTGCAGAAATACCTTCTGTATCAATAGTAGGGCCTATTTTGCCATATTTAGGGGAGTGATTCTGATTTGGAGGTGCTGTGTAAAAGATGTGCATTTCCTTGTTCATGAATTTTACACTTTCGATTAATGCAAATTCTGGTCTAGATTCACTAAATGTGCGGAGTTTTGTATCCTCAAAAGTGTGGATTTTTGACAACAAAGGTTCATCCTTTATGAATATTGTGGCAGATGGCAGGGAGAGGTGAGGGGAGTGGTCATTGAGGGCAGATACGTTGCCGCCCGCTGGCTCCACCCCCGAGCCTTATATGGACTTCCTGCCCCAACGAGGCAAGCCTGGGCCTAATTAAGCCATTAAGGGCAGAGGGATAAAAGGGGAAGCGGAGTGCACAAACGGCGCAAAGTACCGTGAGGGAAACGCGTGTTGTGGAGAGTGAGTAAGAGCTAAAAATATCTGTGTGATTACCTGTTGTGACCCGGACTGTTTGACAAACCCCGCTGTGTACCGAACTGTTTTGGCTGAGGATCTGGTTTTTTGGATATCCCTGAATTACGGAAAAGGACAACGAGAACGGATTGTGGACTTTGGATTGGTTGCTGAATTTCCCCTTCCCCTCCTTGTGTAAATTTCCCCTAAATAAATCCTCCCATTTCACTCAAGTTGTGTTTCGTGTGATTGTTTAGTTATCGAATTGGTGACGTGGAAACCCCACACCCGTGAGCCTGCCACAATATGTAATTATCACTGTACTATCATATAGGGCGCAAAATATGTAAATAGCTAAATTAATTCAAACCATAATCTAATGACACATTAAAAGATTTACTGGAACATATGATTGCTACATGCGGTATAATGTTAAACATGTTTTAAAATCAGGGAACAGAGTATGACAGTGACTGCAGGTGTATTTTGGACTGAAATCTGTCTGTTTGAAATGTCTGAATGAATGAATGAATGAATCTAACATGCATCCCTGAATCCTTCTCTATTTCTCATCCTATTGCCAGCACGGGAAAAAGGACTACTTTTGTCACATGAGGAGTATGATAAAGAATGGGCTATGCATCACTTTTGGATGAGTGACTATTTTAACTGTAATTTTGTTGCTTATCATATATTTGTTACAGATCATTTTTATGCAGACTGTTTTTGATAGCACATAGTAATTGCTTTGCACATGTCTTTCAACCCTGGGAAAAATCCATTTAATTCAAATGAGTGAAAAGGAGATTGCTGTCATCAGGACACATAGCCACCCTGCATTCAGAGTGAACCTGTTTCCTTTTGTAAAAGGCTTCATCCACAGATGGAGTAGTAGCACGTGTTAGTAGCCCAGAGATTTCAAAGATGAAATCTTTCCCTTTTTAAATATACTTCTCTTTTTTTAAATAAATATTTTAGACTTGGATTTAGACTTATCAAATAAATCCTTCTTTAACCTCAATTTACACATCCTTGATAATAAATTGCTACATGACATTATTGCACCAGGGTTTAGACATGCTTCTACGCTCCAATGTATTACAGATGATGCATTGCAGCCCTGTGGTAGATGTTGGATAAACAGGCACTGAATTAACATTATATTAAAGTGAGCTTCCTCACCCTCAGGGTGGTTGTTTTAGGTGACCTTGAGTTGAGAAGTTCATTGAACCATGGGCAGAATGGGGTACTGTTTACAGGTCTTCATGTTGCAACTTCATGAACGTTGGGCGCAATTGTCTGAACCTGACAAAAGAAAGAAAAAAATCAATTGAAATGAACCACAGTGTGGTTATTTTGGACAAAAGAAAGAAAAAAATCAATTGAAATGAACCACAGTGTGGTTATTTTGGACAAAAGAAAGAAAAAAATCAATTGAAATGAACCACAGTGTGGTTATTTTGGACCTGTCTGCACCATCAATACACTGCATTCTATAAATGTGCTTTCCAGTTACCATGATTCACATTCCCTGAGCCACCTGCCATCCATTGGCAGTCAGACTATTCACCACTAGGAATATAAATCACTCTACAACAAAGACAACAGGGGTAAGAAGTCATTATTCTGGGAAGTCATAAATAATGTGCATGTCCCATAAAATGGGACAATGGATGCAAATAAAATGTTATGTGTAAAATTCTGCTACGTAACAAAAAAGTAACAAAAACCTGAACATCAATCCTGAGGTTTGATGTTTTGTTGATACAGTGCATACAGCCCAGAGTAATATTGTATTTTTCATACTTGCACTGAAGACGGATGACAGTTACATTTTGCCCTGTCAATAATTTGAACAACACATATTAATTTTTATGTACTTACTCTGGGAAAGCATCTCTTCTGAGGCATTAGATACCCTTTCCCTGAACATCCTGATGATATGTGCAATATAGGCAAAAGGGAGTGATGCCAGGATGTCCTGAAACAACACATTCCATTTCTTAAAAAAAAAACACATACTATCTATCACTGTCAGATTATTGATATAAATTATATTTCACTGAATTATATTGCAATATTAAAAGATATGTCAGCATGACGAGTGAGCATTGCTGATTTATTGCCTTTGTATCATGCAACTGTAGATGGGCTTTAGTGAAAATGAGTGATTTATGAGCTTGCAATCTACAAATAAACATTGAAAAGGACACCCAGTCATGTCATGATTTGATGACTGAAAAACTTAAATAAAATTCACAAGAATACTGACGTGATGTACAGTCCATATAACGTTAATTTGAGCATGCCTTATAAAACACGTGACTTCAAAATTCAGATACTATAAAGAACAAGTAAGCAATCCTTTACTTGAAGTTAACAGATCAAAGGCAGTGTCACAGTCTGGCAAATCATAATGGGAGTGCACCTGTCAATTTTCTATCCCTTCTATGCCTTTATGGCCAGCGAGAGCTGACGGGGAGACATAATCAGCAGGAGTCTTCCACAATGGAAAAAGTAATCATTTCTCAAATAAGGAATCAATCTTTCATGCCTTGTGTGGCAAGCGGCGTATTAACCTGAGTGAGAGCGGTAACTGTGGATGAATGGTACTGAGCATACAGATAGATACGCCTTTAGCCTGGAGAATATGCACTGAAACTTTACCCCTGGCGAGAGGGATAACACATCCACTGCATCGATCCGTGAATGCTTTAGTGCTCTAATCACAGAGCCATCTCACATTACTCACCTTTCTCAGTCAGTAATGGGCTACCCAGAAGAATAAAGATGCTGTTGTGAGGTATTGATTATGAGGAATCCACACCTTTAGCGAAATTAACAAGATAGCGTGCAAAAAATCAATATAATCATCTTTGTTCCAGCAAGGTTTTTTTTGTTTTTTTTTTGTTTCCATCATCTAATTAAGGCCATTCCTATTGGCCCTTTCATCCAATCATAGATGATTAAAACTTATTCATTAGAGAACATTGGCTCTCAAACTGAAAATAACTGAAGATTTATTTATTTAAAAAATAGTTTCACTTTCCTCACAATGACAACAGAGACTGTAAAATTATATATATATATATATATACATACTCTGTACAAATAGGGTTGAAATTCTTACACTGATCATTTGATATAGATACAAATATCTTCATATTAAAGCTGACAGTCAGCATGTTAATGTCATAATTCATTAATACATTTTAAATACAACGTGCTGGAGTACAGAGCCCCCCCCCACACACACACACAGATAAATGCACACACACCTGTGATCACAGTTCTGAATGCTAGCTGATTTTTTTTCTTTCCAGCCTCACACAACATCAGCACAAGGTAAACAACACGCACTCACACACACACAGTGGAACACATAACATTATGATCAGAAAAATGCACAACCTCTCAAGCTTATCATTCATAAATCATATGCAATGCGAGCAAGAATTGATTATCCTTGTTCTTTCCCCTGCCCCCCATAAGTGTGTGTCCTGTCCGTATCTGTCCATGTCATCTATGACTGCCCCCATTACCAATATTAATCTGCTGTATTTATTTATTGTATTGTTTTATTATGAAGTTGACCTCCAAAGAGGGGGTTGGTGGCAGGACAGAAAAAACACACATGCTAATAAAGAATGTTCCAAGTTGATTTTGATGAAATTCCATTACAGCCAACATTGCAATCATTGCCTATAACCTTTGCTACTGATTCAGAGTGCAGACAAGCATGTACTCTCATCAGTATGCAATGTCAGTTGCCACTTCATATCACATCACAGAGTTAGTAAGTTAGTTAGTAAGTTCGCACAGACATGAGGAAGAAAGACCCTTCGTGTGCAGCTTATCAGACAGACTTTCAATCACTTGATCAACCAGCAGGGATCACTTGTGTGATGTCATCCTAGCCAACTGACATCCTCCCAGGGTGATGCTTCAAGCAATTGCATGTCACTTCTCAGCTGTGGTCCCTTCTCTCTCTCTGTTACCCTCTCAGATTTCTACTTGTCTGTTGTCTGAATAAAATTAAACACATGCAAAAAGAGAGCAGACCTGTCTGCTCTCCTCAATAATGATATAATAATAATGAAATAAATAAGTAAATAAGTAAGTAAGTAAGTAAATAAATAAATAAAAATTTTAATGGCCAAAGAGACAGACCTCTGTAAACACGATGGACTAATTTTGCCTCTTGCAGATGTAATTACTCATTAAATCTGGATCAACTTTAATCTAGACAGTGAATGTCCTTGCTGGGTCCCTATGGTTATGAGAAATATAAATTTTGGATTAGTACAGCATTAAAGGTAATACCTCACATGGGCATCAGTGGCAGACGTGCGTGCAGATGCGCTGTTCATGGATTTTCTTTTTTTATCAGCTAAGTAGACAGATATACCTTTTTGCTTTGCAGGTCATAAGAGATCTTGTAAGCTGAGGTAAGGAACTTATAGTCACCATGACTCATTAGAATGGCCATCTCAATTAGCAACCAGAAGATATCCTTACTATCCTATCAGAGAAATATCAGGATCCTATAGTCACCTTACCTCACTATAATGGTCATCCCAATTAGCAACTAGAAGATATCCAAACTACAATACTCAGTATGACAGCAAAATAACAGGGCTAATTTTCATCTCTCTCTCTCTCGCTCTCTCTCTCTCTGGCATGCTGGAAATTGGGTGTGTGAGAGGGTACTGGTGCTGGTTTCCTGTACTTACCACTTTTTTTTCTTTCTTAATCTCCCGCACTTCGTGCACTGGATAAGTTTTTTTTGTTTGTTTGTTTTCGGTATATTCAGGATTCGGCGGTAGTGTAAAGCTCGATTGGGGGTTTTGAGCCTCTTTCCCTAAAAAACGGCGTGCAATGCATCCCTGATGTTAATGTCACCATTGAGGATGTCCTTCTTGCCGTAGCTGAACAGGTCCGTCGGGAGAATATAGACTCTGCGTCCAGGATGAACAAAGCAGTTGTAGTCTTTTTTTAAATCGAATCCTTTGTCAATCAATTGGTAGAATTGGGGCTGTGGGTTAATGAGTCTTATGTGCCGGTAACACCGTTGTCGGCTCCGGCTACTAGAGTCACAATTTCTAATGTACCACCCTTTATAAAGAACGACACATTTTTAAAAGAGCTTTCGCGCTATGGGAAGTTTGCAAGTTCTATTAAACCACTCTCGTTAGGCTGTAAATTAGAGAAATTACAACATGTCATGTCCTTCCGTAGGCATGTTTTTATGTTTTTGAGTACAGCTGACAAAACTTTAGACATATCCTTCCGTATTGTAAATGGGGAAGGCTCGTTTATAGTTTATGCGAGTACAGAAAATCTTAAATGTTTTGAGTGTGGTGATATCGGTCACAAGCGTTTTCGCGTGCCCTCACAGGAAGGGAGCGGAGGGCAAGGGGAGATCAGACCCACCACCATCCGACGCTCAGGCAGGTGGGAGCGGGGGAAATTAAACTGTTCACGGGGCTGTAGAGCAAGCTGCAGTTGGGCCCCAGACACGGGTTATTGCACCTGCGCCGGCTGGGTAAAATCGGGCCAGTGTCGGTGGATGTTATAGAAGCAGGCAATACGGGAGAGGAGGTTCAGGCGGAGTCGGAGGTGAGTGAGCCAAATGTTTTTCAGTTAGGGATTGAATGTGTTTCTTCAGAGGCAAATATTGTACTTGCTGAGGAACTGTGTATTGAGAGCGAGGCGCAACTTGGAAGTAGTCAGCAAGGTAGTGCGGAGAATGATGGTGAGGAGATTATTGCGGCTACATCAGAGATTGTGGCTGTGGTCGAATCGGAAGGGGAGGGAGTGTCAGGTCTCTCTATGGGTAGAGTAGGCGAAAATGCAATGGATTATGATGGGATGTTGGATATCTCTGATGTGTCTTGCAGTCAGGATATTGAAGGGAATCTGTATTCCCTAGAGGAGCTAGATACGTTTTTAAATGAAACAAAAGGACGAACTGTGTCACTGGAAGATTTTTTTCCGGACCTGGACAAGTTTGTGGCATCAGCGCTGTGGGTGGAAAGAAGGGTGGGTTTTGATGATCTTTCAAAGCAGAAGCGTTTTCGCTTAAAAAAGTATGTGACGGCTGTACTGAAAAAGAAACGTTCTAAAAAGTTTAAATCGTGCAAATAAGTTAATAAATGAATACAATGGCTTGTATTCATCATATTGCGTGTTGCTTCCTTCTTTTTCTGGGTTTCCTGTCTCTTCTATCCCTATATATCTTCATGGAGGTGCTTAGAATTGGGTCACTTAATAAGGCTCAAAGAATTAAATGTCACGTTTTTACAATAAACCCATAGTGACAGGGGGAACGAGGTGGATTGGGGGTTGTGGTGGGAGGGGGAATATGTCCTAAGTCACGGAACAAATCTGAGTGCTGGTGTAGCCATTCTGTTTGCATCCGGTATGAATGTAAGCATTCTGTCAGAGGTGGAGGTAGTACCTGGGCGCCTCCTTATCGTTAAAGTGGAAATTCAAGGATTCCATTTTATTATTATTAATATGTATGCTCCCAATAGAGGTCCAGAGAGAACTAAGGTTTTTCACAAACTGGGCGATCTTTTAAAAAACTTTAACGATGATGACACTGTTGTTGTTGCCGGCGATTGGAATTGTTCTGTTCAGTTCACTCTGGATCGAAATGGTGAGGAGCCTCACCCTGCATCTGCTGCAGTGTCGGCTGGAATTCTGAGGCAGCATAAGTTAGCCGATGCATGGAGGGAAAGGAATCCAGATGTTAAACAGTATACGTGGATGCATGTTACAGCTGAACGAGTTATTGCAGCACGTTTAGATAGGATATATGTATCCAGGGGTGTTAATACCTGCTTATGCTTATATGTATCCTTCCTTGTAGTTTCTCTGACCACCAATTAATCACTATGAACCTGAGTCTAAACAAGACAGCATCTAGGGGCTCTTACTGGCATTTCAATACAAAATTGCTATATGACAATGGAAACTCTGAAAAATTCAGAGCTTTTTGGGAGGAATGGAGGGAGCAAAAGGGGGCATTTGAAAACCTACGGCAGTGGTGGGAGGTTGGAAAAACACAAATACGTGTTTTTACTCAGCAGTACACATTGCATGCCACTTCAAGGATGAAAGTCGTACTGCATAGGCTAGAACAAGAAATTGGGAATATTCAGAGGGAGCTTTTGCAAGGGGAAGACCCTGGTCTGCACAGCACCCTTATAGGGAAAAGACAAGAGCTGGGAGTTTTATTGCAGGAGCAGTCTAAGGGGGCCATGGTGAGATCACGTTGTATGTCCATATGTGACATGGACGCCCCAAGTGCTTTCTTTTTCAATTTGGAGAGAAAAAATGCTCAGAAGAAAGTAATGCACTGTTTACGTTCTTCAGAAGGAGTCAGCACAACAGATCCCATAGAGATGCGAAGAACTGCTGTAAAATTTTATTCTGAGCTCTTTGCTGGAGAGGATTCGGATAGAGACAGCACAGAAGACCTCTTACAGAATCTTCCTTCCTTGTCTTCTCAACAGCAGGACTTATTGGATAGTGATCTGTCCTATCAGGAGGTGACTGAGGCTGTTAAGCAGCTACCCTTAGACCATGCACTCGGAATTGATGGCATTCCAGGCAATTTTTATAAGCACTTTTGGGAGTTTATGGGGAAGGATTTCTTCGCTGTTTTACAAGACTGTTTTAAAGAAAAGTTACTTCCCAGGAGCTGTCGGCGGGCCATCCTGGCCCTTCTCCCCAAGAAGGGAGACCTTTGTCTCCTCAAAAACTGGAGACCTGTAGCGCTTCTCTGTACGGACTATAAGATTTTATCTAAGTGTCTAGCTAATAGGGTAAAGCTGCAGCTGGACACGTTGATACATGAAGACCAGTCATACTGCGTGCCTGGTCGGACAATCAGTGACAACCTATTTTTATTACGGGACTTGCTGGAGTATTCAAAGCAACATGGGGTAAATGTGGGTTTGTTGTCTTTGGACCAGGAAAAAGCTTTTGACAGGGTCAACCACAGCTACCTCTACAGAGCATTACAGTGTTTTGGTTTTGGTCAGAAATTTATAACCTGGTGTAAGTTGTTATATACTGATGCTGAATGCATGGTGAAAGTTGGGGGTGGGTTGAGTGTTCCAATCAAGATCCAGAAGGGGATCAGGCAGGGGTCTCCTTTATCAGGACAACTGTATGCTTTAGCCATTGAACCTTTGCAATGCATGTTAAGGGGGACCCTCACAGGCATCTCTGTACAGGGGCTAGCCGGAGGGGAGTCTTTGAAAGTGTCTGCGTACGCATATGATGTTAACGTAATAATTCGGGGGCAGGCAGATATGCACACTGTAAAACAGGCCCTGTCAGTCTATGAAAGGGCTTCTTCTGCATGGGTGAATTGGGGGTAATGTGAGACATTATGGTGGAGCACCGGTGTGGAGGGGGATGTTGCTGGGTTGCCAGGTCTCCCAGGCAATATACAGTGGGGTAGAGGAGGGATTAAGTGTTTAGGAGTGTTTTTGGGCACATCTGACTTTGTAAGGAGAAATTGGGAGGGGTTAGTGAAGAAGGTGTGTGCTAGGTTGTCTAGATGGAAATGGTTGCTACCCTAGCTATCGTATAGGGGGAGAGTGCTGGTTATAAACAACTTAGCTGCTTCAGCACTGTGGCACAAGCCAGCAGTACTGGACCCTCCAAGTGGATTTGTGGAGAAGATCCAGAAGGTTTTTATCAATTTTTTCTGGTCTGGGCAACATTGGTTGAGAGCACCAGTTTTTTCATTGCCAGTACAGGAGGGGGGGCAAGGACTCATTGATGTCAGGTGCAGAGTGGCTGCTTTCCGTTTGTTGGCGGTACAGCGATTGCTCTATGGGCCCCGGAAAATATGGATGGACTTTGCCTGTGCCCTCCTGAGGAAGGTTGGAGGGTTTGGTCTGGACAGGCACCTGTTCCTTTTGAGTTTGAGCGAAATAGACTTGGGGGGCTACCCTCTTTTCAGACGTTGCTACTAAAGGCCTGGAAGGTTTTCATCCTTAAACGCCAGGGAGCGGCAGAGATGGGTCCATGGATTATGGACGAGCCGCTGGGTTTTAATCCATTCCCAGACTTTGCGGTCTGCCTCTGTGCGAGCGGGCCTGCTGAGAGCTGGAATTATCAGGGTTTGTCACCTCAGAGCTGATGGAGGGTGGCTGATGGCGGAGCAGGTTGCAGCAGCGATGGGGTAACGTTCTGTGCTGTTAGTCAGCAGCTGCTGGACAACCTAGCTGCTACCCTACCTACCACAGCTGGTGCTTTTCTGGACCACAGCGAAACTACAGAGAGTCTGAAGCAGGAAGGGGGACACTTCCCTGAGGTGTCAGTCATAGCGGAAGTTGGCGAGTGGCAAGAGAAGGAGGGAGAGATTATCTCTTTCAGCACACCAGAGCTGGGCAGGTTCAGTATACTTGGGAAAAAGGCCCTTTACACTATTTGTGTGAAGGTGCTGAATCTTCGTGCTCTCCAGGGCCTTAAGGAATCTAAGTGGATTTTTTTTAGGACCAGGCACTTCCCCGAAAGGTAGCTGGCGGGTCTTGTATAAGGTCCACATTGACAAAAGATCGGGTGATCTGCAATGGAGGATTGTGCATGGGACTCTAGCAACAAACAGACACAAGGCACACCTGGATCCAACAGTGGGTGAGGGGTGTGCTTTTTGTGGGGTATCAGAAACTGTTTTTCACATATTTGTTGAGTGTGCACGTCTGGAGGGTGTCTTGCATTTAGTTAGGGAGTGGTGTATGGTGTTGGGTGGTGGGTATTTTCATGCACTATTTATCTATGGGCCCAGATATAGTGTCTCCAAAAAAAAGGAAGTGGTGTTATTGAACTTTTTGTTGGGTAAGACAAAAACTGCCATTTGGCTGTCTTGTAAGAACAAAGTGGTTGGCATGGGCTCATTGGAGCCTGTACATGTTTTAAGAGGGCTTGTTCGTAAGCGCCTGCTTACTGAGTTTGCGTTTTTCACTTTAGTGGGCAATGTTCAGGGTTTTTGGGACATGTGGGGAGTGGGGGTTGTTTATGTGCAGTGAACGATGGGGGGGAATTACAATTGCTCTTCTGTCATGGGAGGATCTCTCTCTTATTCTGTACTTATTGTTTTCTGATTGTGCAGTTTTTATTTTCAATATCTTATTTATGTAGATTTTAGTTTTTCTGGTTTTACTTGTTTCTTATTTAACTTTTTAACATTTTTTAATTTTTTGTTCTGTATGTGTCTGAGTGGGTATTTGTGTTAATGTCGTCTCTCTTTTAGGTTTGTCTTAGGCAATAATGGAGACCCAAAAGTCTCTCTCTCTCTCTGTGAGTGAGGGTGCTGTGTGAGTGAGAGCTGCGTGTTTGGTCTTTATTTCTATATTTCCCCCCTTTTCTATAACTTTTTTCTTTGGTGGTTGGTCTCCCGTTTATGGTGGAGGGGCTTTCTTTGTTTCTTTCTTTTTAGTTTTTAGGATAGATTTTTCACAGTTCTTTTTGGTTTTTTAGGGTAGGGGGCAGGAGTTTGCGCCGGGTGGGGAATGGTGTCTCCCTTAGAGGAGCCGTCACTCTCCCTTAGCAATGGGTGTAAATGCGTACCGGCACCGAATATTACGGTTGAGGATGTTCTACAGGCTGTGGGATTGCAGATTGGGTATGAGAATATTAACTCTGCATCGCGAATGAACAAGGCGGTAGTGGTGTTTGTGAAAACGAAGAATATGGTGAATCTTTTAATTGAGACAGGGATTTTCATTAAAGAAATATATGTTCCCGTCCTCCCGCTGACTGCGCCAGCAAGCAGGGTTACGATTTCAAATGTACCGCCATTCGTCACGAACGAGGCCATAGCGAATGAGCTTGTTCGTTTTGGGAAGTTTGCGGGACCTTTCAAAGGGGTACTGCTTGGGTGCAAGATCGCGGAGTTGAAACATGTTATGTCGTTCAGACGAAAGGTTTTTATGTTTTTAAATACGCCGTCAAAAACACTGGCAGCCTCTTTCCGTGTTTCATGGAGAAAATTTGTTCATGGTGTTTGTGAGTACGGACAGTTTGTGCTGCTTTGAATGCAGGGACGTGGGTCATAAACGTTTTGCCTGTCCGCATAGGAAGCAAGGTGGAGGAGGTGAAGGTCCAGGAATGGGTTCTTCTGGAAAAGGTAAGGGTAATAAGGGGGATGTGGGAGATAGTGGAGCGAAGAAGGAGAGTGGGAATGAGGTGAATGACAGTGGGGTTGGAGGCACCTCAGAGCAGAGGGGAAACGGTGAGGCGGGGCAGCGATCAGGACAGGGAGAAGGCAGTGGGGGTAACGAGAGCACTGGTCCGGGACGGGGGGAGGAACCGCGGCCAGAGGAGCAGTTGGCTGCGGAAGTAGCGCCTGATTCGGTTTCACAGGAGCATGACGGGGCTACGGAGGCACCTGGGGTTAGTGAGGAGGGGCATGGAGGGAGCGGGAGTGGTGGTTTACCGGGGCAAGGTGAGTTGGAAGTTGGGGTAGGGGAGCTAGGGAGTACTGGTGGTGCTACAGTGTTATCGAGTGAGGCGGTGGCGGGCCAGGGAGTTTACGGTGGGGTTTCCGTCTCGGGGGAGGGAGGTGAAGAGGCTGAAGGGAATGGGGACGGAGAGACACAGATACTGATGGAGGAAGAAATTGACTTTGACGATGTGATGTCGGATATATCTGATATCTCGGAGGGTGCGTTGTACTCCGTAGACGAAATTCATAATTTTCTTGACGAGACGAAGGCAGTAAATCTGTCTGATTTTTTTCCAGACCTAGACAAATTCATATTGTTGGTGTTAGTTGGGCATAAGACTGCTGGTTACGACTTGCTGTCGGAGCAGCAACGATATTGATTAAAAAAGCCGCACAGGTAGAAACGAGGAAAGGGGTAGGGAAACTGACAGGGAAGCGAACAAGAAAATAAAAGCACATGGTGATTCCTGTCTTTTGTTTTTCCATCTTTCACGCGTACTGTTTTTTTCTTCTTTTCCTCCCTATGGATAGGTCTATTTCACATATAGGATCCCTAAATGTGAATGGTGTAAGGGATGGAGGGAAACGGGCGCTAGTAGCTGAGTTGCTATGGTTAAAAAAATATAGAGGTGACGTTTCTACAGGAGACGCATTGCGATCGCAGCAATGAGGTTGATTGGGGTCTGTGGTGGGAGGGGCAGTATGTCCTCAGCCATGGGAGTAATGTTAGTGCAGGGGTGGCAGTACTGTTCTCTCCAGCACTGGGGGTGAATATTTTGTCTAAATGGGAGGTTGAAGAGGGGCGTCTTTTGGTGGTGGGAGCTGAAATAGTTTTGTTTTTGTGAATGTGAATGTGTATGCCCCAAATAGGGGGGCGCAGCGAATTGAGCTGTTCAAGAGAATGTCACAGTTTCTGCAGACGTTTGATTCTGGGGATATTTTGGTTGTTGGGGGGATTGGAACTGCACTTTAGATTTTACACAGGATAGGAATGGTGGGGAACCACATCCACAATCTGCAGAGACCTTAGCAAGAGTCTTAAAAAAACCTGTTTTAATGGATGTGTGGAGGGATAAGAACCCAAGAGCACAGCAGTACACATGGGTGAAGAAGGGGGTGGAGGGAGTGTATTCAGCTGGACTGGATAGGCTGTATTTCTCAAAGAGTGCGAGGCATAGAGTCATAAGCGCTGCTATATGGCTAAGTGCTTTTTCTGATCATGAGCTCATCACTGTGGATTTTATTATGGTGGTGCAACAGCATAGGAGCACATAATGGCATTTTAATGCTAAGTTACTGCATGATGTGGGATTCCAGGAGAAGTTTGCTTTGTTTTGGGGACATTGGACGGGGCTTAAAGGGCAGTATACAAGTTTAACACAATGGTGGGAGGTGGGGAAGGTGCAAATACAGCTGTTTTGTCGACAGTACACAGCACAGACGGCAGCACAGGTTAAGCAAGCTTTTCACACACTGGAGCAGGACATTTTACAGTTGCAGCAGGACTTAGCCAGTAATAGTGCATCTAGCTCATATGATGAGCTGACTGCCAAGCAGCAGGAGCTGAGCTCTATCCTGCAGGAAAAGGCTAAGGGGGCCATGATAAGGAGCAGGTTCATTTCCATTAGGGACATGGATGCTCCGACTGCTTTTTTCTTTAATTTGGAACGGAAGGCGGGGCAGTACATGCAGATGCACTGTTTGATGGGATCCCCTCTGATATTTATGAAACGTTTTGGAGGACTATGGGGCCGGATTTCTTCAAGGTTTTTCAGGACTGGTTGCAGGACAAGGTACTTCCCAGGAGTTGTCGGCGAGCAGTGCTGTCACTCCTTCCAAAGAAGGGTGATCTCTGCCTATTAAAGAACTGGAGGCCGGTGGCCATTTTGTGTGCAGACTATAAGATCGTATCAAAATGTCTGGCAAACAGACTGAGGGATTATATGGGGTCAATCATACAGGCTAACCAGACATATTGTGTACCAGACAGGTCTATCAGGGACAATCTGGTTTTTAATGAGGGATGTCATTGATGGGGTTAACCTTGGTGAGGAGGGGGTAGGGTTGGTGTCACTGGACCAGGAGAAGTCATTTGATAGGGTTGATCACGGGTACCTTTTTAATACACTTCGGGCTTTTGGTGTGGGGGAGGAGTTTGTATCATAGGTATAACTACTGTATAAGGAGGCAGTGTGTATAGTTAAGGTGGGGGGAGGGTTGAGTGTCCCAATAACAGTGGGGAGGGGGATTAGGCAAGGCTGCCCCCTGTCAGGTCTGCTCTATTCATTGGCGATAGAGCCACTGTTATGCCACTTAAGGGGTGGGTTGCCAATGGGGGAATGGGGGACCCCGCAATAAAACTGTCATCATATGCCGATGAAGTCACTGTGCTAGTGAGGGATGCTGTGGATGTGGACACGGTGTACAGGGGCCTGTCCCTGTATGCGAAAGCATCCTCTGCAAAGGTGAACTGGGCCAAGTGTGAGGCGTTATGGTGTGGGCCGGGACGGGGGGACACGGTGTCGGGTCTGCCACGGCTCCCAGGGGAGGTGCGGTGGGGTAGAGAGGGTTTTAAGTTTTTTGGGGTTTTCTTGGGCACAGAGGGTTTTAAAAGGAAGAATTGGGAGGGTTTAGAGGAGACAGTGTGTGCCAGGTTATCCTCATGGAAATGATTGCCACCGCAGCTATCATATAGGGGAAGGGTCCTGATCATCAATAATTTAGTTGCCTCGGCCCTGTGGCATCAGATGGCAGTGCTGGACCCGCCTTGACAGCTGGTTAGGGACATTCAGCGGAAGCTGGTGGACTTTGTTTGGTCAGGGCAACACTGGGTTAAGGCAGCAGCCCTGTACTTGCCTCTGGTGGAGGGCGGACAAGGCCTGGTGGACATAGAGAGCAGGGTGGCGGCTTTTAGGCTCTATGCAGCCCAGAAGCTGCTCTATACCAGAGAGCTGAGCTGGGCAGGAGCAGCGCACAACATTTTAAGAAGAGCTGGCAGGATGGGGCTTGACCGGCATCTTTTTCTAATGGACCTCAGGGGTGTCGATGTGGTAGGGCTGACCCCTTTTTATATGTCCGTGCTGCGGGCATGGGAAGTTTTTACTTTCTCTTGGGTTGCGGGAGGCGGAGTGCCTCACTGGGGGGCTGAAGAGCCACTCTTTCATAACCCGTACATGAGGGTGGATAGCACCAGCGCCGCCTAACCCAGGAATACCTTTGTGGCGGCAGGGTTCACAAAAGTGAAGCACTTGAGATCTGCTGGAGAATGGAGGACGGCGGAGGACGTCGCGGTTGGAGCCGGGGTCAGGTCAGTCCGGCTGGTCTGGAGGTTCATGGGAGAGGTCCGGGCTGTTCTGCCGGCTCCTCTGGAAGCTGGGTTGGGAAGTCAGGCTGGCCGAAATGGAGGAGAAGAGGCGGAGGCCTTTCCCGACTTGGGGATCACGGCAGCAGTGGGTGAATGGCGGGAAGGTGTGGGGCTGCTCCTAATTCTCCAGACGCTGCAGCTGAAAATCTTCCGGACTACATCAAAGAAGGCCCTGTACCTGGTGTGTGTGAAGGTGCTGCATCTCCGAACACTGAGAGAGGTGAAGGGGTCGAAGGCAATGGACGAAGTAGGGTCGGACCTTTCCCCAAAAGGTAGTTGGCGGGCCCTGTACAAGAGACCCATTGAGAAGCGCGTGGGCGACCTTCAGTGGAGGATTGTGCATGGGGCAATAGCCAGGAACAGGTACAAGGCGCACTTGGATCCAGCAGTAGGGGAGGGTTGCCTTTTTTGTGGGGTTACGGAGAGTGTTTTTCACATTTTGTTGAGTGTTCATGGGGGGTTGTCTAGGTTAGTAAGGGAGTGGTGTGGGAGGTTGGGGGAGGAATATTCAGATGAGGTTTTCATGCACGGGCCAATATACAGGGTGGGTAATAAGCGGAGGATCATGTTGGTGAATTTTTTGTTTGGGCAGGCGAAAATGGCCATTTGGCTGACACGCCGGGACAGAATTGAAGGCATTGGGGGTGGGGACCCAGTGCAGGTGTTTAAGGGGTTGGTGGCAAGGTGGTTGTTAATAGAGCATGCTTATTACAGGGTGGTGGGGGACTTGGAGGGGTTCTTTGGGTTTTCGGGTGCTGTTGCATGCCAGGGGTGGGTGAAGGGGTACAGTTAGAATTTTGAGAGGTGATGGGGTGGATGGGGATTATTTGTGGTTTTTTTTTTTGTTGTTTTTTTTATGGTTCCAGTTTGTGAGGGACTGTGGGGGAGGGAGGTGGGTTGGTGGGTGTCAATTTTTACTTATTCGTGTACTTAATTTTTTATTTATTTATTTATTTTTTCTTCTTTTCTTTTTAATTGAGTGTTTTGGTTTCTTCATTTTTTCTTTTCATTTTTTTGTTTATCTGTTTTCGGTTTCTTTTTTTCTTTCAGTGAATGTTTTGGTTTTCTTGTTGGTGCCTGGAGTTTTGTGTAGGTCATGGGGTTGGGGTTTCTTTGTCTTGAAAAAATGGCTTTTGAGGTCTTGTGAAGGTTGGTAGAATGGTGAATAAAGCAGACCTTAAAATTCAAAAAGTCTCTCTCTCTCTCTCTCTCTCTCTCTCTCTCTCTCCAGGTTCAGTGTGCTTGGAAAAAAAGTCCCTTTCCAATATTTGAAGGTGCTGAACCTTTGTGCTCTCCAGGGTCTTAAGGAATGCAAGACAAGTTTTTTTTAGGGCCAGGCGTTTCCCCGAAAGGTAGCTGGCAGGTCTTGTACAAGGTCCCCATTGACAAAAGATCAGGTGATCTACAGTGGAGGATTGTACATGGGACTCCAGCCATGAACAGACACACCTGGATCCAGCAGTGGGAGAAGGGTGCTGTTTTTTCTGGTGTCATAAATGTATTTCACGTATTTGTTGAATGTGCACGTGTGTTTGTGTTTAGTTAGGTATATGGTGTTGGGTGGTGGGTATTCGCATGTACTATATATCCATGGGCCAAAATAGAGTGTCTCCAAATAAAAGGAAGTGGTGTTATTGAATTTCTTTGTTGGGTAAAGCAAAGACAGCCATTTGGCTGACTTGAAAAACAAAGTGGGTGGCACAGGCTCTTTGGAGCCTGTACATGTTCTAAGTCGACTTGTCCGCAAGCATCTGTTCGCGTTTTTCACTTTAGTCGATAATGTTCAAGGTTTTTGGGACATTTGGGGGGGTGAGGGATGAGAATTACTCTTTTGAAGTTGTGGTAAGATGATCTTCTGATTGTGTAGTTTTGTTCACTACATTTTTTTGTGTTTATTCAGGTTTCTTGCAATGGTCTCTCAATGTGCGTTCATTCATTTTTATTTATTGCTTTTATTTATTTTTACTCTCTTTCCCCTTTTGTTCTGTATGTGTCTGTGAGTGTCTATTCGTGTTAATGACGTCTCTTCGTGTCCTATGCAATAGAGCAGAACCAAAAATAAAGCAAATAAAAAAGTCTCTCTCTCTGTTATCCAAGCCATCCCTTTATTAATGAAAATGAGCACAAGACTAATTTGCCTTACTGCTAAGAGAGTTCCCCCCACACTCCCTGACAGTCCATGGCCCCTTGGAATCTCAGAGGTTCCTGCCATTTGGCAGCACCTCGGAAATCACCCCGTAAGCGATCTGCCACTTATCTGGGCCGCATGACAACCTAAATTGATCATCTGATGTCTCTTGAAGACAATAGTTTCGCCACCAGTGGGGGTTGCAGATGTCTGTCAATTTTGCTTCAACGCTCTGCCTCCATGACTCCTGCCTGCCTTCAGCCCGCTCCCATCCAAAAGGTGTGTCATATACATCATCCAGCCTGCATGTGCTGATTACCTGAGGAGATAGCAAAGCCAGTCCCTTCCCCCGTAAATTAAAGATAAACTCCGACAGTCCAAGTAAAGCCCAGCAGGATCCTGGCTGATAGATAATGAACTGAGTTTTGTAGACAGAGTAAGTGAAGTGGCTTTGCTGTTATAGCGCACCATCCCACCAATATAAATGACTAATCACGTGCAGCACTATCAAATCAAGCTCTTATTGGACGGGAATGCTTATTTCAGGTGAGTTGTGGACCATGACAGTTAATTGAGGATGTAAACTCAGTGACAGAGGCTTGATGTTTGCTTTTTGCATAGAGAAAGAGATTCTCCGTCTCCATGTCAGTGCCCCCCCCCACCCCCCACCGCATCTGTTCTGACAGCAGGCATTTAGTTTGCCCTTTAATGATTCTTGAGATATCTGGCAAGATGCAGCGGTAACAAATCTGTATGATTCATCTCACAAGTTGACATTTATTTTGAGAGTATTTAAATCATTTGAAGCAAGAGTCAAAGATCCTAATTAAAATCTGGAGTGCTAAATGATGCTCAACCGTCACAGTACTGATGGAAAGTGATTATCCCTCATTTGTACACTCTCAGCATACACAGACAGCTATCTGTTAACTAAAATACTTGCTGTTCTACTCAGAGCATCAATGTTTTATTTAATGTGTGCTTTGCCTAGGACATTGAATTCATTTTTTTATTTTTTACTTTTGTAGCTTTCCACAGCTCTACCCCTAAGATGGACTTTTAAACCAGATGTCTACTATGGAGGTCGTTTGGTGTGCAGAGCCTGCTTTATTCATTAATGATAGAATAAAACATACGTTTGCACATGATAGAAAAATAGACTGATATTGTCAGAAGAACAGAAAAACCATTAAATCCATTAATTAAATTATACTTTGCAAGATACCCCTTTTCAGTATATAAAACACTGAATGAAAAATAAATCTGACAAATCTGTGAAATGGACTAGCCACTTGTACATTTCAGATAATTATAGTCAAATGAACTTCCTGACATGGACTCAAAATAATTAGCAGTAAATTGTGATTTTAATGAACACAGAATAATTAACAGTAAATAATGACAATAAATGTCCATTTATATGCTTTAAAACGGGAGATTTAAACACATACACAATTATACATTAAACTGGGTAATATAATAAAAAGAACTGAAAGCATTCTTAATGAGAGATTGTCTTTAAAGTTACAATCTCAAAGATTTCCGTTTCCTTCTCTTTGGCGGTACCAATGGCGAGAAGCGGTAAATGCAGGTGTGTTTTTGGACCTCACTTCCCATAGATCCAACCGGATCCAACCAGTGTCACCTGTGTGACGTCAGTCAGTTGGCACCTGGGCCACGCCAACTATAACACTTACTATTTACTGAATAAAAAATGGTTGTTATAAAAGTAACGTTATGTACATAACTCATTCATTGTCTAACATTAGGCTAACTTTAGCTCTCTTTACACTGCTGAGCCGGGTTAAAATGCTGTAGCAGACCTGGGGTAGAATTAGTGATGATCAATTTCCACAAACGTTCTTTATCCACCTTTTGCCCGGTATGAACATCTTTACACTGCAGAGAAGAATTTGTGTGATTCGCTGTGGCTCGTGCAATTATGCATCTCATGCACAATAAACAGTCTTTTTCGTGAATGATTGCTGTGTGATATTTTTGGCTACCAATGGATCATTCAGTTCTGTCAGGGCTACTGTCATCAAAGTAGATCTTTATTGACAATAAAGGCAATACAGTTATGTTTGGCGGTATGGCTCTGTTCTGGAGCTCTCCCGCCAACCACACAGCCCACGTGGATAAGGCCGGGAGGCCAGCAGCCTAGAAGGGTACACACAGAACAGATCCAGCAGCAAAGCAAGTTCTTAACACATAGGAATGGAGCAATGCAATTTCTTAACACATAGGGATGGAACAATACAAATTCTTAACACATAGGAATGGAGAAATGCAAATTCTTGACACATAGGGATAGAGCTGAGGTGGTGGAGGGGAAATACAAAGCAACGTGCAGCAGCTTTGATGCAGGAGGAGCAGCCGGATGAGTAGAGGGAGGCTGTTTAAGTAGACCGCCCTGTTAAGTGAATGTACTGTGATAGGCAGACATCACTCAGCTGAGCCATCAGCTGATTCAGCCGAAGCGCTTGACTCTTGTGGCCTGCCAGAACTACACGATGCTCCATTTCTGTCAGGACCATTGTCAAAGTAGATCTTTATTGACAATAAAGGCAATACAGTTATGTTTGGCGGTATGGCTCTGTTCTGGAGCTCTCCCGCCAACCACGCAGCCCACATGGATAAGGCCGGGAGGCCAGCAGCCAAACCTCAAAACAACCATATGCCAACATGCTATTAATAAGTGTCTCCGGCTGATGTGATGACTATGTGTACGACCACCTGGAGGAAGCCCTTCGTCCAGTCAGCTTGAGGCCGTCTATTTTTTACGTGGATCAGTGGTTATGTGTACCAACAGCATGTTGGACGTTCCCCTGAGGCCAATAATTAGATGTATTATTAATTAATAAACCAGAGGAACATACTATGTGTGATATGATATTAGGCTATGTGTACCGACAGCTTGTCGGTATTTTCCCTCGAGCGCTGAGATTTAAACTAAACCGGGGGAAATATACTACCGACTGCATCAATGTAAATGAATCCGCACTTGTTGCATAAGTCTACCGGAAGAGCCAGTAGTAGCAGCAGCAGCAGCGGTAGCAGTAATGGCAGCAGCGTAGGAGCCTTAGCAGCAGCAGCAGTATGAGCAGCAAAGCACATGTTCGACAATGATGTGATGACTATGTGTACGCCACCTGGAAGAAGCCCTTCGCCCAGTCAGCTCGATGCTGTCTAGCGTTATGCGGATCAGTAGTTATGTGTACCAACACATGTTGGACGTTCCCCTGAGGCCAATAGTTAGATGAATTATTAATTAATAAACCAGGGGAACAAACTTGTGAGATGTAATATTAGGCTATGTGTACCGACAGCTTGTCGGTATTTCCCCTCGAGCACCGAGATTTAAACTAAACCGGGGGAAATATACTACCACCTGCATCAGTGTAAATGAATCCTCACTCATTGCCATCCATGCAAGCATGCATGGATAAGACCGGGAGGGGGCAGCAGCAAAAACCTCCAAAACAACCATACGCTGACATGTTGTTAGTAGTTAGTCTCCGGCTGAAGTGATGACTATGTGAAACGCCATTCGGCTACCGGAAGAGCCCTTCATCCGGTCAACATTGTGGGTCAGTGGCTATGTGTACCAAGCTTTTTTGGCTTTTCCCCTGAAGCAAGAGTAAAATTAAACCAGGGGAAAATACTATTTGTAATGTTGAAGACTATGCCTCTGTGTATGACCTTGGCTTCAATCAATCAAATTTATTTGTATAGCGTATTTTACGGCAGTTGTCACAATGCGCTTACAGATGACCCTGGCCTGAACCCCCACAGGAGCAAGCCTCCTGGGGCGATATAGCTCAGGAGGTAAGACCGATTGTCTGGCAGTCGGAGGGTTGCCGGTTCAAACCCCGCCTGGGCATGTCGAAGTGTCCTTGAGCAAGACACCTAACCCCTAACCTCTAACTGCTCTGGCAAATGAGAGGCATCAATTGTAAAGCGCTTTGGATAAAAGCACTATATAAATGCAGTCCATTTACCAGCCTAAGGCGACAGTGGCAAGGAAAACTCCCTGTGGCAGATAGGAAGGAACCTCGGAAGGAACCAGGCTCAAGGGGGGAACCCATCCTCCTCTGATCGGCGCAGGGTGTTGATTGTGGCTTAGCTACCTCGTAAGCCCAAAGCCATTCAAACTAATCACCAATATTATTAGGCTATATGTACCAACAGCTTGTTGGTATTTCCCCCTAACACTGAGATTTAAACCAATTAGAGGGAAATATACTACTCATATCAGTGTAATGAATCCTCGTTCGGTAGTAGTAGCAGCAGCAGCAGTAATAAACAGCAGCAGCAGTAGGAGCAGTAGCATCAGCAGCAGCAACAGCAGTAGCAGTAACATCAGCAGTAGCGGCAGCAGTAACGCAGCAGCAGCAGCAGCAACAGAAACAGTAACAGCAGCAGCAGCAGTAGCAGCAGCACTAGCAGCAGCAGGAAACTGATTATAGAGGAAACATTGGCAGCTGCGACGCCGGTACTCGCCACTAGACAGTAGCAGTGTGCTCCTATACGGCAAAGCTCATAGCTTTTGAACGGAAATTATTTCAATGCCAACGGATGAAAGAAGCACATGTCCAAAGCCCCGTAGCTTCACTGAGGATGCCGGGAACCATCACTGCTGTCGTTGCCGCACTGGAGCAGGAGTGGTGGTGTAGAACTCCGGAATGGGGACCACATTTCGTCATGGTATTTCCCAATAAAGGCTCCTCAGGGCTCGCGTGGGGGCGCCACCACAGGTACCGGGTCATGGAGGAGAGGATGGAACACAGTGCTAGTATGCAATAATGACACGAGTTCCTTCCTTTTCTCAGATTAAAAGCTTGAGGTGTATAAAAAATATAGCTAATTTAAGCATATTTGCCATGGTGAGATCACGTCAAAGAACCATGAAGCATAAGGAAATGCAGTTTCCAACAGTGGGTACTTTGGGGTTGAAACTCTTGCCTTAAAAGAGAGACCAGTTTGTGAACGAAGTTATATGAGGCTGAAGAGTCTATGCATCTTTTAAAAATGGGGGGGAAATGCATTCTGCAGAGATTGGATGAACATATTACTGCTTCTGCCCATCAGGCGTCACGACGAGGCTAATCTTGCGTTGCGCTATCGGAAGCGACTCCTGCCAAATGGATACGCTGGAAAAGATGCATAGCCCGGTCCCGAAAGCCGAGACGATTGGCGATCGGGTTTTTGAGTTTCGCTTAATTAGCTGACATAAGGGCCACTCCGGGCAAGGACAGGCATCGAAGCAATAAGGTTCGAAGAGTTATTTCTCAATACATCACTATATAAATATTATTTAACAATTGGGCACAATTTTTATTGTATATTTTTTACTTTTTTATTTATTTATTTCGTATTGCACTCCTTATTTCAGACGAAAATGCAATGTACGATTAAAGAAAACTATAACAAAGTTGCGAAAGCACATGCTACAAAGCTGCCTGGAACCAGCCATAACTGGGAGCAGATGCAATGGATGACGCGCAACGCCATTCGCGTGAGCATGCAATTGTAGAGACAGCGAGGCCAATACCTAGGCTATGCGGAGCATGTCCGTACCAGGAGGTATCAACATCAACATATGTGCTCAGTCGTGCGGTCACAAGCCTGATCACATGCACGGTGAAGAAGTCAGAGCAGTGACGTGGAGAAGGCTACATCAAATCCCTTCTCCACTGTGATAAGCCTAAACGCCCGTTTAAGTGTCATGGAATACAACGATACACTTATGAATGCGGAACGTACGCATTCGCGTCTTGCAACAGCACGATATTGAGAGAACCAGTTGGAAGAGTCAACATTAAGCCTAATATGTCTCATTAGAATGGACATTAGCAATCCCTAAACATTCAGCATCGTGATCTGACAGCTAAATTAAATAGCCAACCAAATTGTATCCTCGCAGATTTAACACCAATATGAATTTAATGTTTTCATTTTTTCTGTTGCGATGATTGGGTCCTGATAGGGAACCGGCTTTTTAAGCGCAAATCGTGAATCAGTGGAGAAAACTTTATCTGGTTCTGAAGTTGAAAGCCGAAAGCTGGTTTGCATTTTACAACATTGGCTGTAGCCTACTTGCTGGTAACAGTCTAACACTCCTTGTAGTGTAGCGATTCAGCGAAGGGTAGAATGCAGCTTTTTAGACAACTCTGCATCTCTGCTTTTTGCAACACGACCTGCCGCCCATGTTCAATCTGCCAAACCTATAACGGCCAAAGCTTAACTGGCCATCTCGGAATAACTGTTTATAACACCAGGAAGTAGGCTATTAGCCTACAAATACACAAACTATAGCCTAGGCCTGTGTGAGACATGGGGGCTATCTAGTAGCTGCATAGTAGCAACTGCCCATAATCCATTAGCCATTCACAATGAACAAAGATTCTTTATGGATACGCCTACTTTTCCATCTCAGCCAAGCGTGAGAACTTTGGCGCTTCCCAATTCAGACATTTCTGCTTAGATTTACGTGCACGAATCCCAAATTCGGATAAAAACAATTGATTGGAAGACCCCGCTCTGATCAACTAGGGGATGTAGCCTACGACCCAATTCTACTGTGCTCCGGAAGGTAGCCGAAAGCATTCACGCCAGGGATTCTTTAGCAGTGAGAGCATCTAGCATTGACTCTGATGGTGAGAAACTCAACAATAAGCATGCCATTAACTTGTGCCCGTATATGTTGGAACGTTTCCGCTTTTAGCGAAAGACTTGCGATGTTCGTGAAACCAGCCCCTCTGTGAGACGTCCCTGTAATCAAATATGTATATTTGGTGTTGTCAATTTAGCGACTTTTAGAGGAGGCCATAGCTACTTTCCATAGAAAGTAGTTGGCAACACTGTATATTATGAGTTTACTGCTAGACTCAGAGCTCAGCAGAATTTAAATAAGGTTGATGACATTACCCGGCTAGAATCTGCAGCTAGCAGATATGGACGTGGCATCAGCTTCCAGGCTTGAACATGGCGTCCTCCATGGAGGGGCGGCGGCCGCCGTAAAGCAGCGCTCCTTGAATGAAGCTCCCTTGCCAGTTAGCAGTGAAGACAGTGCTATCGGTATCCTCAATATCTGGAATATTGTCGCTTAAAACAACGGTTTTCGTGGCTGGCCCCAAATGGATCGCCTGCCTGCTGCAGCTATAGAGCTTAGAGGTAAAGAAGAAATGCAAATAAATAGCAAGACTTCCTCGTAGTGCCTAGGCTGTGAGGTTAGACTAGCAGCGAACATGTAGCGAGCAGACATGGTTTAGACTGGCAGCATGCCGTAGCTGGATTGCAGGAAGAAGCGCCGATTTACAAAGCAACGTGCAGCAGCTTGCATGCAGGAGGAGCAGCCGAATGAGTAGAGGGAGGCTGTTTAAGTAGACTGCCCTGTTAAGTGAATGTACTGTGATAGGCGAATGTCACTGCTGATTCAGCCGGAGCGCTTGACTCTCGTGGCCTGCCAGAACTATGCAATGCTCCATTTTAGACAATCCCAAGCATACCTGAAAATCAACCAAGGAATTGTTCACTGTCCACTGCTTTGTAATGGCCATTTCAGTTGACATACCTTAACCCAATTGAAAATGTGTGGTTTGAAGTGAAGATTACAGTCCACAAGCAGAAGGACTCAGAAGGATCTTAAAAGATTGAGCATGGAGGATTGGGAAAAGAGCCCTCCCAATATATTCACTAGTTGCATAAAACACCATTAGAGATGACTCAAAGGGAGGGTATCCTTTGCATTCAATGACTGCCTGAAGTCTGTGTCTTGTGTGTGTGTGTGTGTATGTGCGTGTGATTAAACAGTGCCTTCCAAAATTATTCACACACTTGGTAAAGTTGTGTGAATAAAAAGGCTGCTGCATAATATGTATACACAGTATACACACAGTATATACAGTGATCTCCATAACGTTTGGAAAAAAAGGTATTAAAAGGTATTTTTGTACATTTTGGTTTCAAAATTTAATTGCAAATGGCCTGGTAGGCTAGGGAAGGGCTCCACGTTGATGACTGAAACATTCTCACCACAATGAATAAAGAAAACCCAGACACCTGTCTAACATATCAGAAAAGGTCTTCACTAAGAGGGCATGGATGTGTCAGTGACTACTGTCCGCAGAAGACTTCACAAACAGAACTATAGAAGCTACAATGCAAGATACAGACCACTAGTTAGCCTCAAAAACAGGAGGGCCAGGTTACAGTTTGCTAAGAATTGCCTAAAATTGCATACAGAATTTTGGAAAAGGTCTTATGGACAGATGAGACCAAGATTCAGTTGTATCAAAGTTATGGCAAGGGAAAAGTGTGGAGGCCAAAAGGAACTGTCCAAGATCCAAAGCCCCCTCCCCATCTGTGAAACATAGTGGTGTAGGTGTTATGGTTTGGGCATGTATGGCTGCCACAGGTACTGGTTCACTTGTCCTCGTTGATGATTTAACTGCTGATAGTAGCAGCAGAATGAATTCTGAAGTATACAGAAGAATTTTATGAAGTCAAGTTCAAGAAAATGCCCACAAACTCTTTGTATGGTGCTTCAGCTCATAGTAGGACACTGGTCCCAAACATACTGCGAAAGCAACAAAGGAATTAAAGCCAAAAACCGGAAAATTATTGACTAACCAAGTCATTCTCCTGATCTGAATCCAACAGAACGCGGCTCATATGCTGACGAGAAAACTTAATGCAACTAGCCCCCTAAACAATCAGGAGCTGAAGATGAATGCAGTACAGGGCTTGCAGAACATCACCAGAGAAGATACTCCGAACTTGGTAATATCTCATAAAAAACACGTTTTCAACGTACAAAAATGCCAAGTTACTCAAAAGTATTGATATCAAAATGACGCCAAGTTACGGTACTACAAACAATATAGGCTATCTTGCCTCACCAAAATTACATAAGATGTATTTCAAAGCAATGCTACCCAATATTTCCTCAATTCTTTCAAGTCGGGTGGGTAGATATGGTGCAAAAGCTATAATTGAGAAGTAGTAGACAATTATTAGTGAGGGTAAAAGCAGGTTAAAGAAACACGTCCCTAGCTGGGCTTGAACCTAAGACCCCGTGGTCCCAAGACTGTAACCTTACCCACTAGGCCACAGGCAGCTGTTTGAACTGGAAATGTTTCAGAGTAAGAAGGTATGGGTATTTTGCGTGTGTATGCGAGTGTTTGATTGGGTCGTGAGGGTGAGGATTTGGCTGATGTCAGTAAAATGTCCAATGGGGAGACATGTTGTTAGTGGGATAGGTGGCAGGAAAAATAAGAATGAGAAGAAGAAGAAGAAAACGCAAAATCCCCTTAGTTTGGGGCTTTATTGTGTGGACATGTGAAGTTGTTTATGAAATCTGTCTGTTGAAATGGGGTCAGAATGTACAGAATTTAATGTTTTTAAGGGCTGAGTGTCTGTGGCTGTTGTGGTTATTTCTGTGTGGAACCCTGAAAAGTGCCAAACTCTCAGTGCTGTATAGGTATGGGGCATGCCCCCGCCAAGGCGTAACTTGGCGGGATGGCATACCTGCCATCCCAATTGGTCACAGACTTCAAGCAGTTGTTGCATGCAAACGATATGCAACAAAGTACCAAAGGTGACTTTCATTTCCGTAACATTATTATGTCATAAACATTATGGTGCTCTGAAATGGGGGAACTTCATGTAAAAAGTGCTGCGATTTCTGCATGGTGAAACCAAAATGTATACAAATACAAAATGTATAAAAGAGAATCTGCATTTTAACCACATGTGAGTTGTTTAAATGCAAATCTAAAATGGTGGAGTTCCAAGCCAAATCAAAAAAAAAATATGCCTTTGTCCCAAACATGGAGCTAACTGTATTCCCTCATACATTCCCTTCTCAAGTGAAGAGAAAACATTAAAAAGTTACATTAAAAGCATTCAACTGATAAGACATTTTTTATGCAAGTAATGAGTAAGTTAAATGAAGATGTGACATGATTATTTACACTGATTCTTTATTGCATAGTAGAAATTGGTGGAAGAAAATTAATGCTTCATGTCCGATGCCATAATTTCTTTTCTCTACATATCTCAGGAGGTCATGGCTTGGGGTGTTTGCAAAAGTTAAACACAAATCACAACATTATATTTGGAGTCCCTGGGGCTGCTAATGGCTACAGCTGGCAGACGGACTGACTGATTGAGGATTCTGTACAAGTGGCCTACCGCCGGTTGCACCTCATGCCATATTTCTCCATGGGCTCGAATCAAATCGCCAGTGGTTATGTGTTCTGTATATTTCACAATGATTAAGATGCCTTTTGATATTAAATTAAAATGATGGAACTGCTTTCAGACAGTCGGCCTATAAATTCTTGCTCTGGCCGTGTTGGAGAGGGATACAGCTGTAATTAGCTTTACACTGCAGCGTTTTCCTTTTTGCCATGTTCCCCCAAAGGCAATGACTGCATCTCAGAAATCATTAGCTGAAGTAGCACGATAATTTGGAACTACCTTTGCAAACTGATGGCTTAGGAGCCAAAGCGTGTTCCTTTTTTTAGTTAGCATTTTCAGATATCACTGTTCTTTTGAACTCTCCATAAAGTAAACTTCATCAAATGAATTATTAAAACAATCTTATTTCCCCCTTTATAAGCCCACATGGTAACAAAACATATGAGACAATCTTAACTGTACATTGTAGAGTTGAGGCCAAAAGTTTACATACACCTAGGCTAAACATATTCAAACTCAGTTTTTCACAACTCCGTATATTTCATGTTTCCATACATTTCTTTTGGAAAGTCAATTAGGGCATCTATTTTGTTCACATCAGAGGTCATTCTAAAACAATCGATTAGCGACAGATTTATTTCCGCTTGAATTCACTATAACAGAAATTCAGTGGGTCAAGAGTTTACATACACCAAGTTGACTGTCTCTTTAAACAGTCTGGAAGATTCCAAAAATTGATGTAATGACTTTTTAGAAGCTTCTGATTAGCCAATTGTCTTAATTAGGAGTTAATTGGGAGTTCACTGGCAACTGTGGCTGTATGTAAGGTCCTACCTTCAGAGCCACTGCCTTGATACTATGGGAAAATCCAAGAAACTCAGCCAAGACCACACAGCCAACCTCCACAAGTCCGGTTCCTCCTTAGGAGCAATTTATAAGCAACTGAAGGTACCACAAACATCTGTACAAACAATTAGACCTAGCCTATTGGAGGAGTGTTCTCTGGTAAGATGAAACAAAAATTGAACTGTTTGGCCATAATGATCAGCTCTATGTATGGAGGAAAAAGAGTGAGGCTTTTAATCCAAAGAACACCATCCCAACTGTGAAACATGGGGGTGGCAGCATCATTACATTACATTACAGGCATTTGGCAGACGCTCTTATCCAGAGCGACGTACAACAAAGTGTATAACCATAACCAGGAACAAGTATGACGAAACCCCTAGAGAGAAGTACCGGTCCAAGTGCAGGGAACAACCGCATAGTTCAACTTGGACCCTGAAGGTTAAACTGATTAACACTAACACAACGAGAACGGCAACAACGCAATCTATGGAAAAAATACAAGCAGTAGTTAAGACAGTTAATGCACCTAAGTCACCTACGAAACAGCTGCCTAGTTACAACCCTAAGCTTACAGTCATTTACAGGGGGTAGGGAGGGATGGGGAGAGGTGCAGCCTGAAGAGGTGAGTCTTCAGTCGTCGTTTGAATTGGGTCAGTGTCTCAGCTGTTCTGACCTCCACAGGGAGGTCATTCCACCATCGTGGGGCCAGAACAGACAGGAGACGTGTTCTGGAAGTGCAGGTGCGAAGAGGGGGTGGTGCTAGGCGTCCTGAGGTAGCAGAACGGAAGGATCTGGCTGGCATGTAGGGTTTGAATATCTTGTGGAGGTATGCTGGGGCTGATCCCTTGACTGCCTGGTATGCTAGGACCAATGTTTTAAATTTGATGCGAGCTGTAACAGGCAGCCAGTGGAGGGTAGTGAGCAGGGGAGTGACGTGGGAGTGTCTGGGGAGGTTGAAGACCAATGTTGTGGGGGTGTTTTGCTGGAAAGGGGATTGGTGCACTTCAGAAAATAGATGGCAACATGAGGAAGGAGGAGTATCTAGAAATATTGGAACCACACCTCAAGACCTCAGCTAGAAAGTTAAAACTTAGTCGCAACTGGGTCTTCCAGCAGGACAATGATCCTAAGCATACCTCCAAAGTTGTAACAAAATTGCTTAAAGACAATAAAATTAAAGTATCGGAATGGCCATCACAAAGTCCTGACCTCAATCCCATAAAAAATGTGTGGACTTAAGTGAAAAAGCGTATCCGAGCAAGGAGGCCCATAAACCTGACTGAGTTACACCAGTTCTGTCAGGAGGAATGGCCAAAAATTCCAGCAAAGTATTGTGAGAAGCTTGTGGAAGGCTACACCAAGCGTTTGATTAAAGTTAAGCAATTAAAAGGCAACGCCACCAAATACTAACAAAATGTATGTAAACTTTAGTGCATAAAAACTGAAATAATTTATTTTTAAATTATGAAAATAAAGTAGATACCATAATTGACTTAACACAGGAAAGGTATGGTAACATGAAATGTGTGGAGTTGTGAAAAATTGAATTTGAATGTCTCTAGCCTAGGTTTATGTAAAGTTTTGGCCTCAAATGTAGCTGTATCAGAAGGACAGCTGTTTCCCAGGTTATGTTTAATTTGATTTAAACTGTTTAAAATGTATGTTTAAATAAAAATAAGGTGATAACACAGCATTTTGTATGCATGGTGATACGGGACTAATATCTAATGCAGATTCACATCCAAAATTCCAGTTATTTCTGGTTTGAAGCTTCTCAGAGAAAATTTTGAAAAAATATCACAAGTTCACATGGCCACTTGCAGGATTCAGATATAATTCAGGTTGGGTCATGTTTATAATTGTATGTCCTGTTGATACCAATAGTGAACTTGTGACTCATATGTTCAAACATGGTCACGGAAAGTAGTGGGATGACCTCCGGTATGCTTTCACACTGGGCAGCCACAGGTGTCATGAATGTGTGATTATATGATTCACCAAGGAAATGACTATTTACTGTTCGATGCCCAGAGCATTGTGTTCTCTAACAGGGAGGTGGCCCTCTGAAACAAGCCATAGTTTCTATATTAAAATCCAGTTAGATTTAGAGCCACTTCCTTCCACCCCAGTGTCCCATGAGTAAATATACAAGTTTTCCCATGAGGCCTCAGTGATGCAAGGTTCCTGTGAATGCTTACTGGCAGGACAAGCTGGGGAATTTGCTCATCCTGCTTCTGCCAAGAGCTTTACTTCCGCAGTGCCAGGGTCATAGAGAGGAGGTAATTCCACCTGTTTTTACTGTTATTTCTCTCCTTCCTTTACTTCCAACCCATAGATCTGACTTATGCATGCAGCCTTATATACAACAGAACAGCTGGAAATACAAAGACCATTCAAAACCAATTTCACTACTGGCCAATCCGGATCCTGGGGGATTGATGCTGTGTTGCATCTGCATGCATGGTTGTGTGCACTGAGCATTCTGTGCTGTCTTTTAAGTGGTCACACTTCTTTCTAGTGCAATAATAATGTTTCAGGGTAGGGGGGACCAAGACCCTCAGATGTCTGCCTCAAGGTGAGGAAATTTAGATGCCCAGTGAAGTCACGCCTTGTGCTGCTGTTGCACAATGACTGTTTGGCAGTCAGCCACCTGGGTTTTGGATGAGCTCCATAGTCACCTCTGTGTTAATTACCATTTTGCCATGTGATTTAAGGTCAGAGGTCTTGCTGCTTTCACACATTCGTGGGATTGCATGAGGTACTCTCTTTTGAAATGCTTTCCAACTTATTGACCCTGCTGGTACACTGTGCCAGGTAAACCTTTACATTTGAAAGAACTGACATTTTTGTTGTACTGTCCCTTCCTAACTTCCATGATTGCAACTAGTCAGCTGTCATTCCTGATTTAATTTAATTTAATGGCTATTGAATATAATTATACTTTGGTTCAACATTTCATCACATTTTACTTTTCACAGGAGTGATTTTTGCAAAAAATCTTTTTAATGCCTTAACCACTTCATGAAAACAATAGAATCCTGAATTTCTGGTATGTCCTAGAAATGCCATGGTGCTGCACAAAAGAATGTGTGATTTACACAAAAAGTGAGCATCAGATAGAAATTAGTCTACATATCATTTATACATGCATATCATACATGTCATTTGTCCAGTAATAAAGAAACTGGAAATGCGTGTCACTTTGTAACTGCATGTTGGGTCCCTCTAAAACCAGCTTGTTCCAAAGGAGCGGCATAATGAAAGAAAAGACAATTCTAGTGTGCAATAAAAATGTTGTAAATAATTTTTCAACAAATGCTTTGTTTCATAAACAGTACTAGAATCCGTTTAGGTTTAGAAGCCACCTTGACATCTAAAGACTACTGCTCATTTTTCACTATGTCCTTTTATTGACCATCTCAAGCTTGAAGCTCATTCTGTGTATTTTTTTAGTGTTCATCATATTTAATAGTTTTCAGTTTCTCTGTAATACATACACGGGCTACATTCTTTCTAATATTACATTAGCCTACATTTTGTAGTTTTCATTTTAGAGAATTCAACAAGGGTAACATTTTCTCTCGCAGTTGTCAACCATAGACAGGTTATTATTATGCCAGGTTTCGAAAAGCCGGTTTGTAACAACTAATGTTCTTATGAGATTTTCTTTAAGCTTGTTTTATTATTAGTTATTTATTAATTATTAGTAATAATAATGACATTAATTATTCAATTTTATTATTAGTCATATTGTATTTGTTAGGATTATTATTAGGGGTCCAAGCAGCGAAGCTGGTGGAACCCTATTGTATCTGTTAGGATTATTCTTCTTCTTATTATTATTATTATTATTATTATTATTATTTTTCTCCGCTAAAAGTGTCTGAGGCTCAGCAACCATAAGTTGTACACCAATCAAATTTGGTGGGTGGGTTCCTATGCCCCCCCACTACTCAGGCACTACAAAACACCTATGTCGGCCACATGGTGGCACTATAACAAACGGGTCCTGTTTAAAAGGTCATAGCTCCCACAGCGTAGGGCAGATCAACACAAAACTTCATTGACCAATGCATCTGAATGTGCTCTACAACTTTGCTTTTGGGACCACCTATGTCCGCCATATGGTTTGCCCGCCATTTGGACTTTTTATTAGGTGGGGTGCGGAAGAGCTGGAGCTCCAAATCTAAGCGTTACGACATCTAGTAAACTTCTTTACGGCATGCGACATCCATGGCGACGCAAGTAATCCAACACCGTAGGGTCTAGTTTTTATCAGCGAAGGGAGGGTCTGAACGTCGGGGAAGCAATAGAAGACAGTGCCAGCCATGGTGCATGCTAGGCTACCAAGAGTTTGTTAATAAAAGCTTTTTGAGAGGATGAATAATTACTTTTCTTGAGCCTGCATCCATTTCAAGACAGTATCGGGTGAGTTTGTTTAGTCTTTGAATCTGTCATTATGCTGAGAAATAGCTAAACCATTTTATTGATAGGTTCTGAGTTTTTGTGCAAACGCGCGAAAACACGCTGATATAATGAAACAATGACGGTAGCCTATTACATATATAGTCCGCTTTGTTCCGTTGCTACCATAACATAACAGACTATCTTGTGTCTACAGCTGCAGTTTCTCGCTGCAATTTCTAATATTGAATATAAACAAAAGACGCAATGTATGCTGTACTCTGCCAATGTCTAAATAAATAATACGCTACGGTAAAGCTTTGAGAGGATGAATCATTACTTTTCTTTGGCATGGATCCATTTGAAGACAATATCGGGTGAGTTCGTTTACTCTTTAAATCCGTCATTATGCTGAGAGAAACCGTATTCTCAATTTAATCTCTAAATTGACTGTAAAGTTAGGGTTGTAACTAGTTAGCTGTTTCATATGTGACTTAGTTAATGCACTCGTCTTAACTACTGCTTGTATTTTTGCATAGACTGCGTTGTTGCTGTTCTTGTTTGTGTTAGTGTTAATCAGTTTAACCTACAGGGTCCAAGTTGAACGATGCGGTTGTTCTCTGCACTTGGAAGGGTAGGCTACTGCCCTCTAGGGTTTTCGACACACTTGTTCCTGGTTATGGTTATACACTTTGTTGTACGTCGCTCTGGATAAGAGCGTCTGCCAAATGCCTGTAATGTAATGTAATGCAATATTCCGTAGTAACAAGATAAACCCGACATTAGCCCTAAAATATGCCAATACAGCAGTGAAAACGCTGCTCACTGAATAACGAAATAAACGAGACTACGTTTTTTTAAATTTATTATACCATGTCGTTATACAGTCAATATCTGGGACTACGCATTTAATAAATATACAATCTTACCATCGGGTTTACGCGTAGAGATGTCCCTTTTGCGAATGAGTGGTCATAGGCGCATATGTGACGCCTGGGTATCTTCCAAAATAGCTGTGCGTAATACCACACCTGTTGTTTACGGCGTTGTCGCCCTTTTTAGTACAGTCTGGCTTGATTGACAATTCATTTATCCAGTAGGTGAGAGTATAAGCTTTCTAACGATGTATAACATGTCTGATATTGCTTTTGGAATAGCGTTTTATAGGTCAGTGTAACCGAAAATTTTCTTCTCATCGCATTCACTTGCGCATCTGGGGCAGCATTAAAAGACGCTGCACCTAACGAAACGTTGTCAACGATTTTCATAATTTCTTGGAGAGTACTATTATTATTGAGGACTTCGGGGCATCGCAAAGCCATATCTTTGCTTATAGACCTATCTGACATCGTTTTCTGACGCAAAACAGAAGCGGATAGGACTTTGTCATTAATTTACTGTCTCTGTCTCTATACTACTGAACACAGATAAAATGTCATATTGCTATGTAAGTATTACTGCTCAAAATATTATGGTTATACATTATTATTGAGTGTCTTTAAATAGGTTAGTGGTATTATATAATGGGGATATTGTACACTAGTGTTTTTGTGATGCAGCAGTGATGACGAGAGTTTTGGAATATTGCCAAAACGTGGTTGGCGGTTGAAAATTGTTTTCATATAGGCTAGTCCCATCCCCATCCGCCATTATGCTGAGATACAGCTAAACCATTTTAATTGATAGTATTTGAGTTTCTCGACAAACGCGCGAGAACACGCTGGTATAATAAAACAATGACGGTCAATATAGCCTATATATTCGTTCCGTTGCTACCATAATATAACAAACTTTCTTGTGTAGCTGCAATTTCTCGCGGCAATTACTAATATTGAATATAAACAAAAGACGCAATTTATGCTGTAGTCCGCCAATTTCGAAATAAATGATAAGGTAGGCTACTGTGCGGGCATCTCACAGGGATGGCAAGTTGATATTTCGTTCAGTTGAAATATGTATTATTATTCTATCTGTCTCTGAGGCGCTCTGAAGTGTGCATTCTCTGCTAAGCTGAGCAATGGATTGGAATATGTGTCTGACGTAGTGTTGCACGGTATACCGAAACTTCAGCACTTTTATGGTATTTTAAAAAATAAAAAGAAACGGTTCGGTATTACAATATTCCGACGTTCGGTAGTTTTGTGTCAAATGTAAAAGCCAGGGAACTGTGTCTCCCGCATTACTGATTGAGAGGATGAAAAGTGTAATTTGTCAGAATCTTCGCTAGATGGCAGTAGCAACTAAGCCTGGCAAGTGAGGTGACGTGCGCTTGTGTATTCTTCGTGGTTGATACAGCGCAAGCTTAGACTCAGTTCACTTCAGTAGCAATAGCTGTTCTAAATTGTAAATATTTTATTATAGGAAAATGCTGTACTGTTATTGAAATATGCTGTTTTTAGATATATTTTAAAGTGAAAGACCTGTTTAAAGATAATTTACTTTACCATTGTTTAATTTTTGAAATATGTTTTCTATTGTTTATGCTTATTGATATGTTGAACAGGCTTCAACTTAAAGGTTGTTAATAAACCAGGTTTTTAATAAACCGTGAATTCGAAAATGAGGTCATCCCTTGTGGACATTACGTTTCTGATCTATTAAGGTAATTTCAGTATCGTTAGGTACCGAGTATTGAATCAGTATCGTTTCAGTATCTATTATCGTGATACTAAACCTGGTATTGGTATCAAAGTCAAAATTTTGGTATCGTGACAACACTAGTGTGACACTTTTTTTAGTTGCGGCGCAGAAACACTGCAGCTGTACATACACGCTGGGCCACCTAAGTGTTACGACATGCCATCTAAGTGTTACGACATAGTAAAGGCCTTTACGGGAAGCGTAAGGCGACTCACTAAGTCATCCGACAGTGTCTCTTAGCACACAATTGGCCATAAGTCATCTATTTTTCATACAATCATCATGATATTCAATTGATATGTTGTGTTAAGGTATATGATCATGGGACAAAGCCATTTTAAAATCGCTCCATAGGGGGCGCGATGGTGCCAATGCTTGGACCCCTCCCAACGCCGCTTGCGGCTTTAATAGTTTTAATTGTAATTGTGCTGTAAAAAATACTGTAATTTCTTTATTTACAGAGCTGTTTTTAAGAAAATACAGCCATTCTCGAAGACATGCTACAGTTTTTTTTTCAAATGTGGAAAACATATAACACTCAAATGTATTACTCTAAACTACATTTTTCTACAAGTAATAATCTCGAAGATTTTCATTAAAGTAAATGTCTGTTTAGTCACTATCTATCGCCAAATTAGGTAACACAATGGTGATTGAACCTATTATTATATTAATTTATAATTTATTAATTTAATTTATTTTTCATCACCCATCAGCGGTTGGTCCGCCAGAGAGGGTAGACGGAGCTAATGCAACAGGCTCGCTCTTCAACTCACTTGTGTGTGAGCGGCATACTGTTTTTTCCGGTGTGTGCTAGCGTTACAATAACATAGAAAGGGGGAGTTATGGAACCCTAAAAAGTTTTTGTGTAACATGAGAGGTCATTATTTGTTGATGTAGATTCCATATTACATTTGATGACAATGTAACGCTACTAAATTACATAGCCTAGCTATTTGCACAGCTAACACTAGCTACTGGACCATGTCAAGAAAGGCAACATTAGTTTAGACAAGTTGCGCACAGTAGCCATCTCTCATATCAGGTAACGTTGCGTTAGCTAGCTAGCTAATGTAATTAACACAATCTAATGTGAGGTAACAATTATAAAAAATGCTATCTAACGCTACCGACCGGTACCGACCTCGCAAAATGTCTCTCGAATGCAATGCTACCTTAATTGTTGCAAAGTTGCAATGTAGCTAACTAAAAATCAGTTCAGATCAATGATTCGCAACGAGACTGGATGTAACTTGCAAAATTCCAAGATGGCTGATTGTAAAGGTGGGTAATTTGAGACCCCAGGTAATGGCTTCAGACGCTCTGCAACTAACCAGTTCACACTGCTGCAATTTTCTCTGCAACATTCTAAAACCATTTCGTCTCGTTGCAAATCATTGATCTGAACTGACCTTAACCTTACCATTATTTACATTGCCATCAAGTTCATCAATATATTATGATTGGAATAAAGCCGTCTTTACACAGCACATTAACCCGGGGTATAGGTGGAGCAGAGCCAGGTCTGATTTCTGTGTAAAGATGTCTAGCCGGAGAAAACTAAATAAAAGAATACGGCAGTATGGATTAGTATTGTTTTTATTTTATTACGCTTCCTCATATGTTCCTTCAGCCTTGATGCCGTTTTTTGATGAAATCTCCTTTGTTTTTGTTTTATTATTCTTGTTCTGATTGCTGATTGCTTTCAGAACTACCGCCCGGTATCTCTCCTCCCTTTCCTATCCAAAACACTTGAACGTGCTGCATCTAACCAGCTCTCTGCTTTCTTCTCTGAGAACAACCTGCTTGATCCCCACCAGTCTGGCTTCAGGCCTGGCCACTCGACTGAGACTGCACTCCTCTCGGTCAGTGAGTCACTCCATGCCGCACGAGCAGCCTCCCTCTCCTCTGTCCTGATTCTTCTAGACCTCTCCGCTGCATTTGACACTGTGGACCACTCTACCCTCCTGTCCTCCCTGGCAGCAACAGGGATCCACGGCACAGTCCTTGACTGGATTGAGTCCTACCTCTCTGACCGCTCCTTCCAGGTTGCCTGGAATGCTAGGAATGCTAAGGTATCACCACCCCGTCCCCTCACCACCGGAGTTCCCCAGGGCTCAGTCCTTGGTCCCCTTCTCTTCTCCATGTACACCAGATCCCTTGGCCCTGTAATATCTGCCCATGGCTTGTCCTATCATTCCTATGCCGACGACACGCAACTCTTTCTCTCCTTCTCCCCATCGGACACACAGGTCCCTGCCCGCATCTCCGCTTGCCTGAGGGACATACAGAGCTGGATGGACAATCACCACCTGAAGCTCAACCCGGGAAAGACGGAGCTAATCTTTATTCCTGCTCTAACCTCTCCCCTCCTCGACTTTTCCATTTCCTTAGGGGACACCGTAATGACATCATCACCCTGCGCCAAGAATCTCGGAGTGATGATGGACAACAGGCTGTCCCTCTCCAACAACATTGCAGCAGTAACCTGGGCATGCAGATTTTTCCTATACAACATTCGCAGAATCCGCCCCTTTCTCACCACCTACTCAACCCAGCTCTTGGTCCAAGCAATGGTTCTATCCCGCCTGGACTACTGCACCTCTCTTCTGGCTGGACTACCGGCATCTGCCACCAGACCCCTGCAGCTCATTCAGAATGCTGCGGCTCGTCTGGTCTTCAACCTCCCCAGACACTCCCACGTAACTCCCCTGCTCACTACCCTCCACTGGCTGCCTGTTATAGCTCGCATCAAATTCAAAACATTGGTCCTAGCATACCAGGCAGTCAAGGGATCAGCCCCAGCATACCTTCACAAGATATTCAAACCCTACATGCCAGCCAGATCCCTCCGTTCTGCTACCTCAGGACGCCTAGCACCTCCCCCTCTTCGCACCTGCACTTCCAGAACACGTCTCCTGTCTGTTCTGGCCCCACGATGGTGGAATGACCTCCCTGTGGAGGTCAGAACAGCTGAGACTGTGACCCATTTCAAACGACGACTGAAGACCCACCTCTTCAGGCTGCACCTCTCCCCATCCCTCCCTTCCCCCCTGTAAATGACTAAACTTAGGGTTGTAACTAGGCAGCTGTTTCATAGGTGACTTAGGCGCATCAACTGTCTTAACGACTACTTGTATTTTTATTTATCTTTATTTTTCCATAGATTGCGTTGTTGCCGTTCTCGTTGTTAGTGTTAATCAGTTTAACCATCAGGGTCCAAGTTGAACTTTTCGGTTGTTCCCTGTACTTGGACCGGTACTTCTCTCTAGGGGTTTCGTCATACTTGTTCCTGGTTATGGTTATACACTTTGTTGTACGTCGCTCTGGATAATAGCGTCTGCCAAATGCCTATAATGTAATGTAATGTAAATTAACACCCAGCTCAGCTTTATTCTCGAACAGTTTAGCTAGCAAAACCAGAAACACCAGGGGTAACATTTTGCAAGACAGTTGTTTCAAAAATATCACACAACAATCATTCACAAGAAAGACTGTTTATTGTGCACTAGCCACAGCGAATCCCGCAAATTCTTCTCTGTAGTGTAAAAATGTTCATACCGGTGGATAAAGAACGTCTGTGGAAATTTATCATCACTAATTCTACCCCAGGTCTGCTACAGCATTTTAACCCAGCTCGGCAGTGTAAAGACAGCTTAAGTTAGCCTAATGTTAGACAATGAATGAGTATGTACATAACGTTACTTTTATAACAACCATTTTTTATTCAGTAAATAGTAAGTGTTATAGTTGGCGTGGCCCAGGTGCCAACTGACTGACGTCACACAGGCGACACTGGTTGGATCTGGTTGGATCTATGGAAAGTGAGGTCCAAAAACACACCTGCAATTACTGCTTTTCGCCATTGGTACCGCCAAAGAGAACGAAACAGAAATCTTTGAGATTGTAACTTTAAATAAAAATATATATATAATCTGGTCCAGAACAAATGAGGAGCTACAGCTGTTTCCTTTCTTAACGCTTTTCACAAGAGGACATTACGTCTCAGACAGAGTAGTGATAAAACACTGCACATATAATGATTTTATTACCCTGTGCTACAGGAGGGGTTTTCCTTCATACTTTTTGCATTAGATCTGAAGAACAGGAACTACACTGGGAAATTTTTTCACACACTCTAGCTTTCTCCTCTATTTGAAGTTCACTATTTCAGCTGGCAGTTTGGATATATTTACTCATAAAAAGGTGCTTGTTTGAAATTATTAATATAATAATTCCATTTGGAAAAACATTAATCTGTGATTTTGAAGTCCTGAAGATCTGTGACACAGCGTTTCACATAATAATTCTGGCATGCCTGGTAATAGCAGGATGTTTTATAATTGGATTCTATGTTCTGAACATACATCATACAGCAAACTGCAAATATTGTTGCATTTTCTGGATTGACCCAATTCTTGCACACATTACAAAAATAAACACACTTCAGTAGTTTTGATAGGTATCAAATAAGCCTTTCCAACCATCTTAAATTACATTTCCCCACCTGCCTTTCAAACACTGCCCTTTTCGCCTCTGTATTGTGAGAGTTTAACTTTAGAAGTATGTTTGGGATCATTGTCTTGCTGTTCGATGAAGCACCGTCCAATGGGTTTTGAGGAATTTGCTCAAACTTGAGCAGATAACACCCCCACTACCATTTTTCACAGATGAAAAGCGGTGATTTAGCCTCCACAATATTCTGTTGCCATCACTCTGATACAAGTGTATCTAGGTCTTGTATGTCCACAAAATCTGCTTTCAGAACTCTAAAGGCTCTTTTAGGTACTTATCAAACTGTAACCTGGCCATCCGTTCATTGCAGTTAACTAGTGGTTTGCATCTTGCGGTGCAGCCTCTGTAATTATGTTCATGAAGTCTACTGCGGACAGTAGTTACTGACACATCCATGCCTGCCCCCAGAAGAGTTTTTCTGATCTATTGGACAGGTGTTTGAGGGCTGTTCTTCACTAGAATGAGAATGTGACAATTCTTCAGTCTTCGTTGACCTGCCAGGCCCTTTGTGATTGCTGAGCTCACCAGCGCTCTCTTTCTTCTTAATGATGTTCCAATCATTTTAAATTGGTAAGCCCAAGATTTGGCCTATGTCTCTGACAGTTTTTTCCTTATTTCTCAGCCCCATAATGGCTTCTTTGACTTTCATTGGCCTTCACTGGTGACAAATACCAATAACAGACTCCAAAGGCTGTCAAAATTGATAGCATAATATCAAGACTAGAAACTGAAAGCTCTGTACTACATACCTGTACTACGAAAGTAACTGAACACATCTACCTCATCAGAAACAGCCGCGAATCAATTTGTCCCAAAAAATATGGTGCCCTTAAAATGGGGGGACTATGTGTAAAAAGTGCTGTAATTTCAACAAGGTGAAACCAAAATGTATAAAAATACCCTTTAAAAAAAGTGGAGAATCTGCAGCATCGTTTGATTACAAATCTAAAATTTACCAGTGCAGAGCCAAATAAAGAAAAAAAAAGAGGCTTTGTCCCAGACCTTATGGAGCTCACTGTGTATGCAATGATAAGTGTTTATGGACTGTAATCCCTTGACGACATTTCGATTAAGCAACGCTAATATCTCAGCACTACCACACTTGCAACAATTAATGACAATTATTATTGCCATATGACTCTAATATTTTATATATATATATTAAATCAGTGTATTATAAATCAGTGTTGCAGGTTATCTTTTACATAGACTGGGTTTGCTGCCAGAGTGCAATGTAGGTCCATGCCTGCTCACTATTTCCTTTGCTTTCCTGTAGGTCTCCCTCTACGTGTTCCCAGGCTACAGCCACAAATAGAAACTTGTTTTCTGGACATAGGTGAATTAAGCAGGTGAAAGGGTGCTGATGATTTGGATGCTTTCAGTCCAGCAAGTGTGATTCACATTGACCTGGGATATTGTTATGGGGCCAAGACAGTAACTGACCTTAGTTAGTAGTTTGCCGACTGATGCCAACTACTTGGGGATATTAGTGTCTGTGTGTGTGTGTGGAATGAACTTTTTGTAATATTTGTATTCCTGACAGAGTACACTCTGCCCTCTGACAGGAATACACCAAGTTAATTCCAGACACACACATATATAGTGCTATAGACACAGTCTCACAGATGCATGCTCTATGTTCCGTGGAACAAAAACAGTTTTAAAGCTGATGTTTAAGCAATTAACCACGTGTAAATCAAACTCTTTGTGAGTAAGAGTGAAACAACCAATCAAAACTTAGGCCAATGAGATGCAGGTCTATAAGTCTACCCTTGCTGACAGGCTCTTAATGGAATGTAGAATTAAGCCTCTTACTAAAAAAATTGCCAACACATTGCGTTCAGGTTTGTGAGCTTTGCTGACAAAGGCAGCATATTCATTCTGCATAAGATACGAACAACACATCTGCATTTACTTCCTTTTGCATTCATATAGGACATAATAGAACATAATAGTGCAATTGGATCTATATTTGTCAGTTGATTAGATATTTGTCAAATTTGTTATTGTACTGTATTTTAAATATATTGGTGCTGTGTCTATAATAAAACCATGATAACTGAGGTCTAAAGTGGGACAGCAATGTGTAGCTGACAGAAGTAAAGGGCAAAGTAAAATTATGCATTCATGACAAAATTGAAAACTGGGAGTAAATTAGGACTCTCAAATTGTCACAGCACAGACTTTATTGAACTGTAAAATAGCGACTACAGCAGGGACAACACTTATTTCATCCATGACTGCGCCTGCTGCTTTCTTCTCCAGTGTCTATTGTCAGGGTGTGGCATAAAAACTTCTGCTTTGCCCGCAAAGGAACTCATTCGAAAAATCCTAATTACGGACAGGACAAAATGCAAGCCGCATGAGTTTTTTTAGAGGCGTATTCCCAGCTTACATTTGATAAGGTTTCACAGTGTTGCATTATAGTTATTCAATAAGCCTGTGTGACAGCTAATGAACTCCCGAACACGAAGCTGTGAGCTTGCTCCCCGATGCATTTGAACAGGCCTTGTTTATCACATCTCTGCTGAGGACCGGCAGCGGCCAGAAGGAATGCCACTATGCTAATTGAGGGGAGCCGTACAACTTTGATGTGGCCCCCTTCATTTAATACTCTTTATTCTTCACAGACGATGGCTGCAAAAACAGAAGCCACTGAATGCTTTGGATGTGCTCTTTTGTTTTTTGTTTTTAATCTGACCTAGATCTGCGGAGCATGATCTGAACTTGTCCCATGTGCCCTTCCCAGCCTATCACTGATCAACGTGTGCATGGAAGGAATTGAGTACACCAAGTATGAGTTGTGAAAATGCAAATGTTCAGCCTCTGACAATATAAGATGAATAAAAACAAACTTATACCAATGAGGACTTCACTGTGTGGTGATAAGTGTCATCAGTGCTGTTAGCATATTTTATCAATCAAAGAGTCATTTGTGTTTTTGCCATATACAGCATAATCAGTGTGGCGAATGTAGTGGTTGATTTACACAGTATATACAGTGTATATGGGGCAAGTACGGTTAGATGGTCATATACAGAGTATCAGGGTAAGTGTTGTCATATATAGTGTATTCAGTGTATGTGTAATCATGTGCAGTGCACTCAGGGCAAGTGTGGTCAGCATTGTGGTTGAAATACATATTGTACTCACAATACGTATAGACTGCACTGTAACCATTCTCAAACTAAAGTATGGTCAGCATTGTTGTTGTACAAAGGTAAAGACCAGACAGATGATTATTATCAGGGCATTGTAAATAATGCAGTATGAATCAAGAAATAACAATAATATGCTAGATTAATCTTGGACCTACTCATCCAGGAAGAAATGTTTTATCAGTAGAACTCAAACAATGACAGGTGTAGACAGTCACTTAAAGAAAGGTCACTAACAACTAAGTTAGAGTGAATTTTGATGATGACGAAAACATCAGACTAGCTGATACCTCCCTTTGCAACCTGCTGACCTTTCTGATGCCAAAAATATCAATTTCTGTCTGTTTTCTCAGAAACAATGAGATGAGTAGACTGTCATCTGTGAATGAAATGGAATCATTTACAGATTTTTCCAAACACCAATGATGATGAGTTTATTTTATTCATGACACTACATTTGGCAGACGCTTTTAACCAAAATGACATACAATAAGTCCATACTGGTCATTGGAACAACTACAAAACACATGTCCGATGAAGTAAAATACTCATTATGTTAAATATCCAGGCTGGCAGGCTTGCAAGGAGGGGGTTGAAGTAATCTATATGGGAGTAGCTGGTTGAAGTACATAATCAGGTATGGTTGAATCCTTCTGATGTTGCACTGGAGGAATCTGCAGGACCATGATGTTGTCATTATGTGCTCGTTGAAGTCCAGCTGGTCATCCAGGACCACCCCCAGGCTCTTTGCAGAGTGAGAGGCAGTCACTGTGGACTGTGATGGAGAGGTCCCGTAGTAGGGAGGTCTTGTGTGGGTATTGGGGTATAAGCAAGTCCCAAGTGCAGGATCTTCCCTTGATGGCAGTTTATGAATCTGTTTATGACACAGCTCAAAAAGGAAACTCAGACCACTTGTTCCTTTCTTCATTTGCCCTCATTTGACTATGCTGAATGAATACAGCTATATGCGTTTTCTCTTCAGTTTCTATCAGCTCCCCCCCCTTTGATATGCTAATTTTCAATTCAAAAGAAATAATGGAGTCAATTGTTTATGCCTTCCTTAGAATTCCTCTGTAGGTTTTGTTTGTTTTACATGAGCGGTGCTCTTGTATTTTTTACAGCACGTTTGTACATCATTGGCTTGAGAGGGAACTCATCTGGGTCCTTTGATGTAAAAACTAATACCCTAAATGGCATTTTGTCATCTTTGATAATAATTGTGTTTTATTATGCAGGGCCATTTTGCATTGCCCCCTCTTACTGATGCTAAGCTTTTAAATTAACAAGGATGACTATAAACTGACCTAGTTTGAAATGGAGGTGATTTTATCAGTCATGAATGGAGGGAAAGCTTTCTTCTGGCAGAGATGGCATTAATGCCTGGAAACTCTTGAGATTATCAGTTAAGGAAAGTTGAGCTTTGTCATTTAAATTGAAGTGACCAAATCATCTCCCTTGAGAGCTAGAAAAAAAAGAAAAAGAAAGGACTCATAAACTATGAATATATAATTTACACTCAAAAATCTAAAATGACCTTCAGTAAAATATTAGTGTCAGAAGAGTATTTGGCATGCAGTGAGGCTGGGCATTAAACATGAATTGTAATTTAGGCTACAATAGATCTGAATGGATTTTACATTAAAATGATGACGGTTTTGTATGTGTTTAGTTATGACCTCAATCTGATTTCATTAGGTCCCCGTAAAAGCCAGAGAAATAATATCAATGTGCTTTCATTTATATCCAGTTACAATAGCATCATTTTTTTCATTGATCTGTGTGTATAAAAGGCAGTTTTTGTTCATGCCAACACCAGAAAGGGAAATTCAGTTTCCAAGTATGATTTTCTGTTTCTGCATCACATTTGCATCATCTTCAAACAAATCTGACACAATCAATTATGTATTGTAAAGCATGCAGAGATGCGTAATATGTTATGTAAATAAAGATCATGCAATATTGTGAGCCAGATTGCATCAGACACTTCGAAAAACGCACTGCTTGTGGCATCCATTTTCCACATTTTTCATTTCTGACATCCATGATTGGCATTAGTGTTAGCTGGTAAATTGGATCCTTTTTGAGAGAGATGTTGCTTGACTTTAAATGGCAAAGGAGGGGAGCCTTTTTGAGGGAAGTGAACATACTTGACAGAAGCCATTTTTTCTGGCTGCATTCAGAATGAAAACCACTTTTAATAATAACTGAGCAATGGTGTGAAAACACCTGTAGGTGAAGAATGTGACTTTTGACATTCAAAGGTATGAGAGTGAGACTCAATTTTGGTTGAAAATAACCTAAATTGTTAAGTATGAATGCAGTTCTGTTCAAGCCCATGGAAGGCTATAATTCATGTCTTAGTATTTAAGAATTTACCAAGGTCTGTATGTACCTCTTTGCTTTTTCCTCCAGTGGAGAAATAAGCTCTACCCAGATGTCTGCTGAATCATATAGAATATTTGATGCAAACTCTACAGACACCTGTACATACAAAAGTGAAGCTCATCTTGCCTCTATGCTTTTCTCTACTGCATACCAGCAGTGAATTTGGCATGCATTCATTCATTTTCTGCAGTGGACTGAAGACGCATCTCTTCTGAATGTACCTGGACTAACTATCACTACTCTGCAGGGCACTCCCAATCTAGGATCGCTCTTATCACTTCTATCTTGTTCCTCTAGCAGTTTTATGTTACACTTGTATCTCCATCCAGCACTTATATTGCACTGTATTGTTATCTTGATGTTGTAGCTTGTTGTCATGCCCCCTAGTTTAATTTTCTGACCTAGCCTATGTTTACATTGTGAACTGGACTTGATGTTCATGGTTATGGATAACTGTTACATAATGAACATCGTACCTTATCGCACATGTGTTTGTACTTGTTCCAATGACCTTTGGTATGCAGTTATTGTACTTTGGATAAAAGTGTCCGCCAAATAAATGTAATGTAATGCATTGGAAGAAGGACGCTAATGTTGAAAAGGATATCATACCTACATGCCTTGTACCTTTGATGTTATTGGGTTGCTTTACATCTCCAGGGGCTCTAATTAAGGTCAATGAAATACTAATGCCAAGAGAGGGTAAACAAAGTACTGAAAACAGGTGGAAAGAACTTAGACTTTCTTTCAAATGAAATGATTACACCTTAGAAAAACTTTGAACTACTGAGCAACTGTATTAGTGCCTTTTTTTTTCTTACATTTTATATACCTTTTTTGTTCATCTTTATCAAGAGTGTAAATAGTTTTGGATTGTACTGTGTATATTTTTTATTGAAGCAGCAATGGAGATTAGATGGATTTCCACTCATTATTATTCTCATTATGTCCATCCCTTACTCTCAGCTACTGCACAGTAAGATATTGAATGTTAGCCTATATCAACTCTTTTACCTCATAGACAGGCGGGGGGGGGGGGGGGGGGGGGGGTGGCTCTGGATGCCTGAGCATCTGTCTCTTTTACCCCAAGTGCCAGTTATGACCCTTTGATTTGATTTATAAAAAATTGTATTTGTATTATTATTATTATTGCTGTCATTAATTTTCATTAAACCATTTTCGTAAAATATATTCTGTACAATAACTGGGTGTTATAATACAGTGTTTCTAGGTTGTTGTGCCTGTTTCTCACTTTGAGCACCTGCCCCTCAAAAGGTCTTTGCACAACAGATTAGTGTTATAGGTTGTCTCAAGATCTGAATCATTTAGTGTGACAAACATGAAATAACAGGAAATCAAGAAGGGGAAAATACTTTTTATGACACTGTAATAAATTTTAAAGTTCCAGCACCTCTCAATACTAAACATAAATATAATTTGACAGAAAATCCATGGGTCAAAAAAAGGAAAATGCTAAATGCTACATATATTTTTAGACAAATAACAATATGAAGTACGTAAACTTGGTCTTCATTTACTAATGAATTAATACTAGTGAACTAATACGTTTGTGTTCTTCAGGTCCTGGACCTACTAACATGCTCCACCTTAGGGCCTTCTAATAAGAACCCTCTCATTTATACAACCCTTCCAAATGTCAAACCAAGCCTATCAATAAGGAGCTAATACACTTAATTTGCTTAGTTCTGCAGGCTGCTGAACACAGCTCATATCAAAGAGAGGCACCAAGGTCACTTGGTATGAGATTAGTGATAAAATCGCATTGTATTGCTTTGCAAGCATCTCATGATATCCACCAAGCACCAGAAACACCCACCCCCCCCCTCCCCCAGCTGCTTATCTGCTTATTTACTCCTCACAAGCGTGAACAGACACTCCAGACTCTTCCTGCGTTTGTTGATCAGGAAGCAGCAGGGGTGGAATGTATTAAAAGCACAGCCATCCTTCATTAAGGACATTTTTCTGATTTTCTTTCTTTTTTTCCAGGGCTCGTGTTTAGTCGTTATGTGCCATGTATAAGTCATGCTGACGGTTGGACTGAGGAAGGATCACTGTATGTTGTCTGCACTGCATGAATAAACTAGTGACTGCAGTAAGCTTGTCTATTACACTGTGAATATCAATATACCCTCCACTCTCATCTGTGTTTAACACTTATTAATTATTGTTACAAAATATTACAGCATTGTTATCATTGCACCCTCACTTGTGTGTATTCAGGGGCCCCTGCTTGCTATGACCAGTTTCTGGGGCTGCCATGTGTACAAACCTATTATTGCTGTTTACATCCCCATCTTATGCGTGCAATCATTCCAGTGACCTAAATTACAATGCAACATAAAACAAAAGCTTCCAATAAAACATATATGGGGTTAATATATCTTTAATTAGTCATTTAATTATATAGTCTCCCACCAGTTGCAGTACATTGAAGCCCCTTGCCCTTCAGCATTCCAACATTGCTCTCCATGACTGACTGCACGACTGCAGATTATAGTGGCTCGCTTGTGCAGTCCCCAGGTTGCTAAGTGGGCTTCATTAAGTAGGGAGATAATCAGGGTATATGTGCACCACATGGTGAAACAAAAGAGGGAGTTACATTGAAATTCCACACATGGTTTAATTACTTAGCTAGGAGCTCACTGTCTCTCACAGACCCAGGCTGGACTTGATATCCCACATTGTTGTTCCGAAGGAGAAACACAGTCTGGGTAGGCCTAGGGCAAAGGTGTCCACAGTGGCCACAAAGGAGGGCCACAGTGCCTGCTGGCTTTGATGTGTCTTAGAGCTCTGTCACTAAAGTTACTGATTGGCCAAAGAGTCCATCCACCTTACTTCCAAGACCTACAATGGTTGTGGTTAGAAAGTACTATCATAAAAACCCACAAACAAAATGACCCTAAAGGATCTGGTTTTGGCACCCCTGACCAAAGACATTTGGCAAAACACATTTTAAAATGTCATATGAGCTCCGATACAACTGTCATGTTTATTGCAGGTATTTGTATAATTGTTTTATTCACTGACAGTGCTCAAATTGACAAATATGTGCTATCTATTGCTTGATATTTGCAATCTGCTGCTTGAAGAAAATCCTATAATTCAGAAAATTCAATTTTTGTTGGCAGTCTGATGCTTGGTGGTGTAGGATCAGAAGCCTGACGCCCTCTGAGAAAGGTGGAACAGTGTGGCTGGAAAGTTTGAGAGATGCATAAGGTCCCTCAGGAATGTCAGTGTAGCTAGTAAGCCCAGGGTAGACAGAGCCTGCATCTGTACAATAAAATAGGACACTTAGTACACAGTAGCAGAGCTCCACCAATCAAAAAGTGCCTTAATAATAAGAAAGAGAACAACACTGCCTGTGATTAATGGATACTTTCTGGCTATCCTTTACAGTATCTAGGCAGCACAGTCAGAAGGTATCTATCAATTAGGTATTCTGTTTGCCGTTACCAGCATACTGTGATTGGTGGAGCTCTTCTTGGGTTTCTATGCATAATATGGCGACACCAGTGCTCTATCCCTATTTATGATCCCTGCATCTGAACAGGTTTTGTTTTGACTTCTGTAACTTTTTATCACTGTAGTGGAAGGGTAACCAACACAATTTTGTTTTGGCTCTGTACTCCAGTATACTGGATTTGAAATTAAACAATGAATATGAAGTTAAACTGTAGACTGTCAGCTTTGATTTGAGGACATTTATATTAGGGATGAGCGAGTTCACCATTAACTGTATCTGTATCCAGTGGCGGCTGGTGATAAAATTTTTTTGGGGGGGGCAAACAAACTGAAGCAGCACTTCATAGCTCAGCAAATAAAATAAATAAATAAATCTAAAAACAACAAAATACACTAATGTTGCCTAAACACTGGCCAGTAGTACTACATATTTTGCCCTCCTTAATAATATAAAATAATATGTAGAGATGACAATATGCCCATTTCACCTAGGGTACATCACCTGAAATTACCAACAGGCAACAGCTCAATTTCTAAATATGGAACTACTAAAGTCATTTTTACTGCCACTGTTACATTCTATGAAGTCATAAAAAGAGGAGGAAAATATTAGCTAACTCCAAGGTCATTTATAGAGCCTTCTGCTGTCATCTGCTAGAAAAAATGTGAATATGTGAATGCTGAAGTTTAAAGGAGGCAACAAAATTCACCAGCCCACGGAATATCCCGGGATTATCGGAGCTCTCATCGTGGCCACGCAAAACCAACTCAAAGGCTCCACAAAATTTCACACAGTCTGTTATTCTGGACAGGATGTGTCGATTTTGTCATCTCTTCGTTGTGTAATCTAATGCCAATCCTGTAGCCTTCATCTAGCTGTTCAGCAATGCCAAGCCTGCCAAACAAATTTAGTCCTATACTATTGTCTAGACGGCTGCGGCTACTTTTGTGCCATTTGCATTTTTCAGAAAGATGTTATAGGTCTTGTACCCCCGTCGCTGTCTACAACGCTTCGGTGCCGAAATAGCAAACAGGGAACGCAATAAAAGGCATTACTTACACCACATCCAGCTAGCCAACTCCGTTTGTCATAACAAGAGCGGGAGAAGCCCCGGGTGTAGGCTCGTCCTCGATCACTTGCCTGCAAACCCTCCATTTGTCAATCCATGACCATATGACCACCGTTACATTTACATGGCTCAATCTGAATACTACCTATCAATATAGGAATATTGGTGTGCATGAAAACGTGTTCAATATTTTGAAGTTAGAATAAAAAAGCGACAGCCCGATTAACTGCATGCATTAATCCATAGCTACTACATTATGATTTTCTTCCAGCACCATGCCGTGAAAAGAACGCAAACTATTACGAAATAAAAGGCTACTCCAGATATCTGCTGCTCAAAGCAGAACTCTGGATTCCTTTTTCATGAGGTGAGTTTAAAGTAGCTAGACAGCTGGCTAGGTAGAAGAATCTTATGTGCAGTGTTTATCTCTCAATAAAGCGTCAGTTTATAAAGTTCACTGTAAATCAATTTATTATCTGTAATCTATTCACAATAATATACAGTATATATTGTATGAAAAAACTGTATGATAAAAATTGTACAACTGTCTTTAAAAAGGGGTATGGCTGGGCTGGATGGTTTGTTGTATTTGGACCTAGTTAGAGTTGATCCCTTTAATATGTTTCAGTCAGAATAAAGTAGATCAGCCTGACCAGCCAGCAGCTCAGGGAGTGCCCTCAACCCAGCCAGAAGCTCAGGGAGTGCCCTTAACCCAGCCAGAAGCTCAGGGAGTGCCCTCAACCCAGCCAGCAGGTCAGGGAGTGCCCTCAAACCAGCCAGCAGGTCAGGGAGTGCCCTCAAACCAGCCAGCAGGTCAGGGAGTGCCCTCAAACCAGCCAGCAGGTCAGGGAGTGCCCTCAACCCAGCCAGCAGGTCAGGGAGTGCCCTCAAGATTAATCAGAACAACTCCGCGAACAGTTGAGTCCTGGGGATACGACTGGCTTGCATATGAGCAACACAATGGTCTAGTCACTAAAGTATGGTGTAAGCTATGTAGAGCACACTACAAAGAAGCTCATTCGTCATCGCATTTAAACTTGGAGAAAATAAAGACTATGTCGTATAGATAACTATATTGCTGGGACAACCAATGTGAAGAAAGATACTGCCAACACCCACAGCAAATCAAAGTCACCCGACCGTCCAAGTCTGAAACTGTACAGAACATAATGAAATTAAATGACAAAACACCTGGTTCGGATTGTAATGGTTTTCCCTATTTCCACATCACAAGTGGAACGCCAATTCTTGATCATAAATAGATGTCAGAGTGACTGGCGTTTGAGGCTGGGCACCAAAACCATCGAAGATCTTCTGCTGATTATCACACAGGGTCCTAAGCCTGAAGACTACGACAGTGAACCCGCAGTGAAAAGATGGTGGGAAAGTGGGATTCTAACCAAGAGGCCAAACACCAAGCCATATGGGCCACAAAATCCCAATGCTATCCACCCACAAAACTCACTTGACCTCATCACTGCCTCAGGTTCCCCCAGTGCCTCTGACACAGAGTGACAGTGTACCTGAGGAAATGGATGTGGAGTGAGGTAGTATAGTGTGTGTCCCTCTCTCTCCCCCTCCTCTCTCTCCCTCTCTCTTTCTCTCTCTCTCTCTCTCTCTCTCTTCTCTCCCCCCCTCTCTCTCCCCACACTGCAAACGGACTATTGATTGGTTGAAATAAAGATTGGTTTAAAAGTCAAAGTCTCTCTCTCTTGCTTCCTCTCTCCCTCCCTCTCTCCCTCTCTGAGGAGTTAACTCCTGATAGCTGTCTGTAGGTTTAGGACATTGTGACACCATGCACTTAAAACGAGTAAGCAGCAGAGTAATTGTTAGGGATATGATGACAATTTTTGTCCAAAAGTGATATGTGCGTGTGCGTGCATGCGTGCATTCAGATGTTAGAGTGTGTGTGCGGTGGTGCGGGTTTGGTATAATCATTTACTGACACAAATCTCTCTCATATATGTATCATTTATTACAACTTTAGTTACAAAACCTTTTCAAGAAACCTCTGAAATCAATCTTTTGTAATATTTTCTTGTGGTATTTATTTGTGCAATGGTGTTGTGGGCTTGGAATCGATGTATTTGGTGGATTTTCTCAGTTGCCTTTTGTGCCCTGGCTATTTGCCTTGGTGGACTGGTAAAATTAGGCGTCATCTAAGGCAAAGTTGCCTTGCCGAATTTCGAACCGTGCACTGGACACAGCAACCCAATGAGGATTTTCCTTCATCACAAGTACAGATATTGACACATTTTACTTGGATGGTATTTGTGCTTGTAAAAAGTACATTATCCGTACCGGATACTCGTTTCATCCGAGTATTCGGCTCAACCCTAATTTATATCCATATTGGGTGATCTGTGTAGGAATTAACCTCTTAGTGTAAATCCCCTGGTGGTCGGCGTGCTGAGATTGCTGAACTCAGACAAAGTAAGAGTTAAAAACAGAAACATTTTGTTTTAGTTTCATTAGTAGACGATACACGACAACTATGCTGAATACGGAGTTTCGCAGCTCCACCATTGTCACTCCGGTCGTTCGTTTAACAAGCACCCCCTCCCTGCAGTCTCATCTGCAACTACACCCCCCACCCATGACATAATGCACAATATTGTCTATCTGATTATTCATAAGAATATTCTTTCATAACTCAAAAATCATACTTAGTCATAGCAACAAGATAAACCCGACAATAGCCCTAAGATATGCCAATACAGTAGTGAAAACGCTGCTCACTGAATAGCGAAATAAACAAGACAGTTTTCAAAAATGATACCATGTCATTCTACAGTCAATATCTGATTCTAAAAATGGAATAAATATACAACCTTACCATTGGTTTTACACGTAGAGATGTCCCTTATGAGACCGAGTGTTCATATATTGTCTTGGACAATCCGTTTGTGAAATATACTTGTGAAGCCTGGGTACCTTCCAAAATAGCTGTGCGTAATACCACATGTTGTTTATGGCATTGTCACCCTTTTTAGTACAGTCTGGCTTGATTGACAATTCATTTATTCAGTAGGTGAGAGTATAAGCTTTCTAACAATGTATATCATGTCTAATTTTGCTTTTGGAATAGCATTTTAGCTCAGTGTAAACAATAGTTTTCTCATCATCGCATTCACTCTGTGGTAGCAGTGAACAGAATACGATTTTTGAGTGGTGAAAGAATATTTTTCTGAATTCCAAGATAGAAATTCCAAGATAGAAAATATTGTCCATTATGTCATGGGTGGGGGGTGTAGTTGTAGATGAGACTGCAGGGAGGGGGTGCGTGTTAAATGAACAACCAGAGCGACAATGGTGGCGCTGCGAAACTCCGTATTCGGCATAGTTGTCGTGTATCGTCTACTAATGAAACTAAAACAACACGTTTCTATTTTTAACTCATACTTTGGTTGCAGTAGCACCACCGAATGTCTGAGTTCAGACATGCCGGCCGGCGTGCCGACCACTAGGGGCTTTGCGCTAAGAGGTTAAAGAAACAAAATTGAAACGAAACTCAACTAAAGGAAAACACTCTCGGTGGAAGCTCCCGCTCTCGGGGAGGAAAACAACCTTAAGCACCTGGGCTGATTAATTAACGCAACCCAGGTGCGTGTACTCTCGAGACTAATCTGGTTCACCACTGGACCGAATGTCATACACCTAGTACCCCAGAATGCAACCTATGGCTAATTCGGCTTACGCCGAGATCGCTCTTTCCCGGGTTTTCCTAACTTACACATAGTTCCTTGATTTAACCCCCAGCCCAGTCCTACCTGCAACTATACTGACCAAGCATGAAAAACTGGACAATTACATCTACCTGGGTATTCATAAAAATATTCTTTCACCACCAAGAATTCCATCATAGCAACAAGAAAAGTCAATAATAGGCTGAAAGTATGCCTAAACAGAGGTGAAAAACGATTCTCACTAAATAGTGAAAAGTTAAATTCTTGTGTAATTATACCATGTGGTTCTAATATCAACATCAGCAACTAAATATGGAATAAATATACAATCCTACCATTTGTTTTATGCACAGAAATGTTCCTTCAGTCGTCATTTATTGTCTTGGACAATCCATTTGTGAAATATACACTCATTTGCAATGCACGCATGGCTTCTGAGATAGCTGTACGTAAAACCGCACGTGCTTTTTATGCCATTGTGGCCCTTTCCAGGTCATTCTGGTTTGATCAACAATTCGATATAAACTTTCCAACAATGTATAACGTGTCTATTTGGATGTTTGCAACAGCGATTTAAATCGTAATAGCAGTTTGGTTGCACCATCACAGCTTTACATATTCAGCCACAGTGTTAGCAGGAAAAGACATATACCCAGTAAGGTGTAATTGTTGTTTTCCTTCAATTTTTGGAAAATACTATTAATCTTGAGAACTTCTGAGCATGGCTAAGCCTAGCCTATCCTCGCCTAGCTGATATGTATTTGGTGAGTGAGTCAGCAGAGAAGAGCAAGGAAGGCTACTCTGAGTCCAACGGCATTGATTCTCTCAAGGAGGATATGTACAATGATCAAAGTGTACTCAAAATGTAGTACTCTTGAAAATTGTAATTTGCTTTTTTATGTACATTTTCAATTCAAACTCACCAGCTCTCTGTTCACTTTGTTTCCAGACTTGATTCATTTTTCCACCCCTGCCTCTTAGACAGTGCAAACTATTCTTCAGGGCCAACCAACTCCTACCTGCGCATTTGCTGCTTATCCATGCTTGCCACAATTCGATACACTCCCTGAATGAGTTCTTTCACTATCAGTATCCTCTATTTTACAGTACTCTGCAGCCCATAAACGTAATGGTGCCTTTGCCACGTTCCTGGTTTACTCCTGAACTTCGCATGAACAGGCATCAGCCTTGGGTACACAAAACTGGTCTCACTGGCGCAATCAATCCATATACACACATTCAGAATACATGAGTGCCTTACTGCCCCCTATACTATTTACAATCATCTCCACGAAACCCCGCACCTCATTGCTCATGTTAACAAATCCTCCCCTGTAATTAATACACATTCGGAAAAACCCCCACAATCTCAACTCCCTGGCTGCCAACCAAAATTCACCAACAGTAACCAAACTCCCTCATCCAGATCTTTGGACCATCGCCTCGACTCCATTTAGATTCTCCCCCCGGTTTTACCCGACTTGAATGCTTACTACAAAATATTCAATTCAGACACAACGCACCTTGCTAAAAGAACCTCCCACTGCCTGATTAAAGTTCCAACTTCTGCTTACTTACAAGCTCATTAACTATACCTACCTACTGTACTGTCCTACTTCAAAACACTCCACGCTCCTTCTTAAAAACCTGCTGACTCCAAACCCTCTCAATACCCATCTAATCACAATATGTTCCAGTTCGAAAAAGTTATTGCTTTCCATTCTTTTATGTTGTATAATCTCTTTGACCTTATCACTTTCCTCCCACTACATTGAATGTACAGTCCTTCATCAAATTGGTAACATGACTCTCCATCCGCTGACTCTAGTGATATAGACACCTCCTGATCTCTCTGCCGAATTTGGCGGTCAACCAAATACATCCTCTGACGGTCCTGAGGATCACTGGCCCATCCTCAACGTTTCACTATGACCACAATATGTCATTCATATTATCCAGGCACACTCAGATCTTTTATTACTCATTGTCCCAATATTCTGTTCTTGTCCTCTTATCATAGTGTTTAGCCCCTTCCATCCTCCAGCAGCTTTGTCAATTTCCAATTTAGCAGTGAACCAAATTAATGTACTCCAAAATCAGCCACCACTGCCAATGAAAATGCCTTCGTACAAGTAAATCCTATGCAGCTAAATTTGTTAACTCAATTCTCAAACCGAAATCTTCTCTCACCAACCCAGCCAAAAATAACATTGCCTACACTACATGTACCTGTCTCCACTCTTTATCTGCCGTTTTACGTCTCGTAATCTGACCGATGACCCAACGCTCGTTTACAAATCCTATGCTCACCTACGCGTTGCTATTCCGCTCCTACAGCCAACTATTATTCAGATAGCAAACTACACATCTCTCTCACATTTTATTTTGACTGGTTATTTATTTGAGAATACAGCGATGTCCTCTGGAAATGTAGATGTGCTCACTGCCACTTTAGCAGGCTTGCTAGCCAGCTAGCTTGCTAAAGTGAACCAAATATGTTAGCTGGCTCGCTCGCTTGATAATGAGGATTGATAAACATAGTGGTCGTATAAACGCATTTAATTAAAAACTTTCACGAAATATACATACCTTTATTGCAGCAATCGAATCTGTGCAGACAAGTCTTGCAGTGGAGAATATTGGATGAGGCAGGAGTGACAAACGTCTTATTAGAGAAGTAGCGCATCAGCTGCTAAATATTCATTACAGAAAGGCCATTAGCCCTCCCATTTTCACCTGGTGTTGAAAAATAATAGTCACAACACTTACTTTTAGCAATTTATTTTATATTTCTCATTGGATTTGCTAAAATATTGTCATCTTTTGATACCCAAGACCTTGATGAACACATTTCAGTGACCAAAAATCTTAGTCACAATTGTTTAGTGTGTTTTATTACAACATTCCTGTGCATGTTCAAAACTACTGTTTACAGTTTGTGTGTTTTTAGAGCAGTTTACAATCCACACATGATTATGACCTACTTACTGCTGCCATATTCTTGTAGCTGAGTTATGAAACACTTTGGAATCACTGTATATAAAGTTGATGAAATTTACACAAATGTCAGAGCATCGCAGAATCACCAGTGTGCCTCATTTTACCCTTAGACCCCAGAGGGTTAAATTACACAATGTCATTGCTGTTCTTATCTATCGCCCCCCTAAACCAAATCAAAATTTTTTGTCTGAATTAACTGAACTACTCTCATCTGCCTGTTCCCTGTCTTCCTGTCTACTGCTACTGGGCGACTTCAACATCCATGTCAACTCCACTCAGTGTACACCTGCCTCTGACCTCAATGTAGTTTTGGACTGTTTCAACCTTACGCAACATGTACATACACTTCCCCACACACTCCAAGGGACACACTCTAGACCTTGTCTGTTCTACCGGTCTCAACATCTCAAACCTCACCAGCTCTCTGTTCACTTTGTCTGATCACAGACTGATTCATTTTGTCCACCCCTGCCCCTTAGCCCAAACAGTCACAAACTATATCCTTCAGGACCACCAACTCCATAAACCCTGCCCACTTTGCTGCTTCAATCACATCTGCCCTACCACTTGATCGCACTGTACACTCCCCTGAAGAGTTTCAGCTGTCCACTACACTATCCAGTGCCCTTTTTTATCCAGTAACTCTTTTGCTCCCCTCAAAACTAAGCTGGTCACTTTTGCCACTCCATCCCCCTGGTTTACCCCTGAACTTCGTGCCATGAAACAGACCGGCCATCGCCTGGAGCACCTCCACAAAAAAACTGGTCTCACTGTCCATGCCCAAGCCCACCAACACCACATTCAGACATACAGAGATGCCCTTATCACTGCCCGATCCTCTCACTATTTCCAACATAATCCAATACTCCAACGGAAACCCCCGCACCCTCTTCTCCACTGTTAACAAACTCCTCAACCCCCCTGTAAATAATACTACATCTGGCTCCCCATCACTCTGCAACTCCTTCCTAGAGTTCTTCCACACCAAAATCACCAACATACACCAAACTCTCACCTCATCCATATCCCCTTTAGATGAACCACTCCCTACTACTGCTGCCACCTCAACTTCTCCCCCCCCCGGTTTTACCTTCACCCAGATTGACACTGCTTCACTCACCAAACTCATTTCCTTTGCCAGATCCACCACCTGCTCCCTACTCTCTGCCCTTACTTCACCAAGCTCATTAACCTGTCCCTGACCTACTGTGCTGTCCCCTCATCTTCAAGACAGCTGCCGTCATCCCAATCCTTAAAAAACCTGGCCTGGACCCAAACACCCTCTCCAACTACCGCCCCATCTCCAACCTCCCATTCATGTCCAGACTTCTGGAAAAAGTTATTGCTTCCCCACTCCGTTCATACATGTCTGACAATAATCTCTTTGAGCCCCTTCAATCCAGCTTCCAATCCCATCACAGCACAGAAACAGCCCTCACCAAAGTGGTAAATGACCTCCTCCTATCCTCTGACTCTGGTGCATATAGCATACTCATCCTCCTGGATCTCTCTGCCGCTTTTGACACAGTCAACCACAACATCCTCCTCAACAGTCTGTCTCACCTAGGCATCACTGGCCCATCTCTCAACTGGTTTCACTCATACCTCACAAATAGGTCAGAATTCATATCTATCCATGGTCACACCTCAGATCTTGCTACTGTCACACACGATGTCCCACAAGATTCTGTTCTTGGTCCCCTCCTCTTCATCATCTATGTGTTTCCCCTTGGCCCCATCCTCCACAGCTTTGGTCTCAATTTCCAATTCTATGCAGATGACACCCAAATTTATATCAGCTCTACATCCACAAATCAGCCACCCACTGCCATCATTGAAAACTGTCTGACACACGTAAAATCCTGGATGCAACACAATTTTCTTAAACTCAAATGTGAAAAAACCGAAATCATTCTCCTCTGACCAAAACCCCAGCTCACAAAACTACACAACTTCTCCCTCACCACTGACAGTACCCCTGTCTCCACCTCCCCCCTGGTCCCAATGCTCCCAATCATATCACGCATCACCTTCAAACGCCTCCTCCTAGTTTACAAATCCCTAAATGGCCTCGCACCCACTTACCTCTCTGATCTCCTGCTCCCCTACCAGCCACCCAGACAGTTATGTTCATCCACTGCCGGCCTCCTCACCACCATCCTCTCTCAGCGCCGTTCTTTTGGTGACCGCGCCTTCTCAGTTGCCGCCCCCAAACTCTGGAATGCCCTCCCCCCTGACATCCATACCTCAGACTCACTCACCTCCTTCAAATCTAGTCTTAAAACCCACCTCTTTTCCTTAGCTTTCCCTTGATGTTTGTCTCCCCCCTTTTTTTCTCTCTCTGAATTGTACATTGTGTGTATGTATGTACCATTTATTGAGACCTTGAAAAGCGCTATATAAAATAAATGTATTATTATTATTATATGAATTCCCACTTGAAAAGGATGCAAAAGTGAGTTTTGTGAGTAAAAACCATTGATTTATAGTGAAATCAATGATTATTTTATGATTTACAGCAATACACCTAGAGATACACCTTTTATAAGTTTCTTCTTTAGTATCTTACCATATCACCCTCAGACTTTGTGTACTTATGGTTAAGGAGTTTATGATCTAGGACATATATAGCTTTAGCTGCAATATATTTATGGGATCTCTCTATATTTCATTGTATACGAAAGGAGAAGAATATTTTAGAATTTTCACCTAGATTTCAATTGCACACTTGTGATTTCAATTGCACATTTGTACCTAAATTATGAACATAAACTAAACTAAGTATTGTAAATTGTACAAGTGTCCTGTTTCACTTAAGCCATATTCAAGTGATGCTCACATCTGGAGTTATAAAGGCTTAAACAGAATGCTACATAAATGGGTGAGGATCTCTCCAGATTTGGCATATGCGCGAAGGGGATAAATAAAGTCATCGTATTTATTACTTGGCCACAAATCCTTTGCATTCAAGGACTGCCTACAGTCTGGAAGCCAGTATATAACCAGATGCTGGACATCTATCCATGCTTTGTCAGGCCTGTACAGCAGCCATCTTCAGTTCCTGTTTGTTTCTGGGGCGTTTTCCTTCAGTTTTGTCTTCAGCAAGTGAAATTGGATTCAGGAAATTATATTAACTTAGCCAGTCAAAAACATTCCAATTTTGCCCTCCTTAGCTGTTTTAGAAGTGTTTGGGCTAATTGTGCTGCTGAAAGGTGACGTGCTGTCCAATGAATTTGAAGTTCGGTTGGATCTGAGCAGGTAATCTGTTTCTGCACACTATACTTAATCCTGCTGCTGCTGTCAGCAGTCACATCAACAAAAATAACAGAGCCATTTACAGAACCAAAACACCACCTCCACCATGTTTCAGAGATGAGGGGGGTGATTTGGATCATGAGCAGTTCCTTTCTTTCTCAATACTTTCCTTTTTCCACCACTTTGGTACAGGTTAATACTTCTCATCTGAACATAAGACATTCCAGAAATCAATAGTTTTTCCATGTACTTTTTTAAGCAAAATTACCAGGTTGTTCTGTTCCTGAGGCTCATCAGTGGATTGCATCTTGTGGTGAAACATCTGAGGTTATGCTGTTGTAGTTTTTGCTTCATGGTAGTCTTTGACATGTCTATCATATCCTAGAGAGTGATCTTGTTCTGTTATACAATACAATTGAAGATATTCCACTACAGTGGTATTCTGTTGTCTATCAGGTTGTTTACTATTCCTGAGTTCACCAGTGCATTCTTGTTTCCTATCAATGTATCAAACAGTTTTCTAACTTTTCTGTCCAAATGCAAGTTCCACACCTAGAATAAACTCTAGACCTTCCGTTATCTTTCTTGTGTACAAACGAATAATGTAACAACACATAGCTGACCAAGAAAACCTGAGCAACCAATTGTCCAATTACTTTTGCTCCCCTAAATTGGGGAACGTCTGTATAAAATAGGCTATAATTCCTACATGGATTGTCTGATATGGTGCGAATACCCTAAATTAAAACTGACAGTCTGCACTTTAACTCCATATTCATTGTTCTATTTAAAATCCATCGTGCTGAAATACAAGTCAAAACAACAAAAATTGTAGAGTGATGCATATTCGGTGGTATATCATTTAAAGTTAGGGAGAGTTCAGTCAGCTGGTATCCATGTGTCATGGCTCTTTAGTGACCTCCACTGGTCAATCAGGTGCCCAGGGTCTGCTTCCTGCAGCTGCCCTTCAGTGTGTTTCTCTGACTCATGTCTGTGCTGCAAGCTTGGCTTTCTGGGTGGCAGTATGAAAAGATGCAGCCAGTGACATCACTTGCTTCAGAGGAGAGTGCATGCTTGTCAACATCCTTCTGCACCCGCTGCAGCATGAGGCAGATGTATACGCCTGGGCATTCCGAATTGGGGAAAAAAAGAAAAAAAAGCAGCACATCAAATTTCACAGCGGGTCACAGTCTCAATCCCTCCCCCCCAACCTCTCCGCCTTCTGTTGATCCAGCCCTTCAGCATGTGAAAGCTGGAGTAACATGGCACAGTTATTGATTGAAGTTTCACAGCCAAAAGAACATACAAAGAAACTTGACAAGTTGTGCAAGTTGAAGATATGGGCCCATGTTTTGCTGTCTCTAAAATCCATCACTTTCATGTACACTTATCGATTTTTCAGGGTTTGCACAAAGATCGGTCTGGTTGGAAGGCACTGGTGGGTTTAAAGTTCTCTTTTGTGCATCTCACCCCACCCACCACCTACCACAAGAACTGAGGGGCAGTCTGTGAGTGAATTACAATGAACTGTGTAGAAAAGAAGTGGCATCATCTTATGCCTACAAAAATATCCATTTAAACACATTCCCATTTACTGTGGCTTCAGATGATCTTATTATCGAACTGCAAATGTTTTCCTTTTTTCCTCTGCAGAAAATGAATTCAGAAGACTGAGAAAGTGAATTTTGTGCTTTGAAAAAAAAAAACCACTAGTGTTAAATCAGACAGAGTTTAACCCCTTCGTGCAATGCCCCTAGTGGTCAGCACGCCGGCATGCCTAGATAGCTCAATTCAGACATTCTGTGCTCCTGCAACCAAATTATGAGTTGAAAACACAAAGTCGGTGATCTAACTTTATTAGTCGGTGATTTAGTACAACTATATACTTATATATACATACTTAGTCATAGCAACAAGATAAACCCGACAATAGCCCTAAGCTTACCATTGGTTTTACGTGTAGAGATGTCCTGTTCGAGACTGAGTGGTCGTACATTGTCTTGGACAATCCGATTGTGAAATATACACTCATTTGTGATGCCTGGATGCCTTCCAAAATAGGCATAATAGGCGTAATACCACACATTATTTGCGGTGTTGTCGCCCTTTTTAGTACAGTCTGACTTGATTGACAATTCATTTATTCAGTAGGCGAGAGTATAAGCTTTCTAACGATGTATAACATGTCTAATTTTGCTTTTGGAATGGTGTTTTATAGGTCAGCGTAATCGAAAGTGTTGTTATGATCACATTCATTTACGCGTTCATTCTGTGGTAGTAGTAAGACGCTGCACCTAAGGAAACGTTTTCAATGATTTTCATAATTTCTTGGAAAATACTATTATTATTAAGGACTTCTGGGTATAGCTAAGGCATATGTTTGCTGATAGACCAAGCTGACATCGTTTTCTGGTGTAAGACCGAAGCGGATAGAACTATAGCCTATCATTGATTTACTGTCTCTGTCTCTATCTACTGAAAACAGATAAGATTTCATCATTGCTATGTAAGTATTACAGTCACGATAATTGGGGGTTAGGACCCAAACGCAGAGTGAGGGAAAAAACTCAAACTCCAAATGGTAAATGAAACAAGACTTTACTTTACAAATCAGGAACTAAAGCAGGGAACAAAAGGCCTCGCAGGGCAACTCTCAAAAAACACAAAGTAAAACTTCAAAACACAGAAAAAGTAAATCCAAAAATCCAAAACACGTAAAACGGAACGTGGGCAGAAACACACAGGAAGCTACTCTCAGGAGGAAACACGCAGGGCAGAAACACAATCAGAAACACAAGGATCCAGCACCTGAGTCAGGGAAGAAAAGAACTTAAATAGACAAGACACTAACGAGACACAGGAGGGCACAATGCACAATCATACCACAGAGAGGGAAGGGAAAACGAGAAATAACCAAAAAACAATAATTGAATAATTAAAAACAATAATACAATTAAACAGGGAAAAGGAACAGAACTACAAACTGAAGTAGCGGCCCAAAAAAGGAAACGCAGACAGACACAGAACCATGACAATTACTGCTCAGAATATTTCAGTTATATACGTTATTTTTGAAATTGAGTGTCTTTAAATAGGTTAGTGGTATTTTATAATGAGGATATTTCACACTGTAATGTAAGCGTTTGTTAGTAGTTTAGTAGTTTTTGTTTTGTTGCATGCAACAGTGACCACGTGAGAGTTGGAACATTGCCAAAAATGTGGTGGATGATTGAAAATTGTTTACATGTCATCCTATCCCCATACAAGAAAACATATGAGAATACAGAGTATAGAAATACATACAAGAGTTAGGCCTAATTATTACACATTTAGGTACTGTACCTCATTGTGTGCCAATATTTTTGAATTATTTTTTAATCTGATATGAAGGTATGTGTCGAAACATTCATAAGGGGCTCATTTATATGCTTTACAATGGACAAATATCATTTTATTCATTTTTGGATAGATTTTGGATATGATTCAAGACTCCTAGATATTTTAGACCACTGTACTGACGGAAAGCTTGTAATTCCCACTTGAAAATGATGCAACAGTGAGTTTCTTGAATCAAAACAGTTGATTTGTAGTGAAATGCATGATTATGTTGTGATTTACAGCAATGCATAATTTAGACATTTTGGATAGATTTGGAGACTGGGTAAACTGCTTACTTTTTACTTCATAGATCTTCAGTAGTTCTGAGTATCCACCATTAGATTTTACGCACTTGTGGTCAAAAAGTTTTTGATCCAGAACATGTATAGTTTAACCTGCTGTTTGTGTGCGATCTCTCAGTATTTCATCTAAAAAAAAGAGCAAATTCATTTTTTATTATTTGCCTAGACAATTGCATTTGTGGCACTTTATTTCTTCCTAAATTATGAATATAAACTAACTAATCTAAATTTGTATTGTAAAGCTATTGTATGTATAAAGCTAAATGGTACAAATGCTTGCTTCATTTAAGCCATTTTTCAAGTCTCTGTGAAGCTCACATCTGGAGTTTTAAAGCTTTAAATAGGGTACTGCCTAAATGGGCAAGGATTGTGTTGGCATGTGCGCAAAGGGATTAATGGACACTCCTGAAACAGCTTATCTTTGGAGGCAAACAAAGGTATGGTCATTTGTTGGGGGGGGGGGGGGTGGTTAGGGCACCATCTGCAGGCAGAGATGGAGAGTTTTAGCTGGTTTGCAATCACACCTGCTGACAGTGGTCATGATTGTTAACTCTATCTGCTTCTGTCATCAGCGAGACCAACCGCTGGAATGAGGCACACGTGGGAGCTATATCGCGTGTTTGTTTGTTTGTATGTACGTACCGATTGAACACACAATTAAGTCTGTGTGCGTCTAAACTGAGAATTGTGTGGTGTGCGGGGAGAGGAACAACCGCACCCTATACGGGGAGAGAGGAGACCGCACAAACCGGAGCGAGGGTGATGGAATCTCCGCTGGGGCAAGCCCTGAAACATCTAGCGGCATTGTAGGAGAGGCAGGCGGCTGCCCTTTTGGAGCTGGCTCAGGGTCAGGTGGAGGATCAGTCCTTCCTGCAGAGTATGCTGCAGTGGAACCCGACAGGACAGCTGCCGCTGACAATCCCAACTGGCAAGTACACCGGACTGCAGATTCCACGAATAGCCAACACGAAAGACATGGAGGCGTACCTGGCCACGTTTGAGAGGACAGCGGCTGCTTGTGGGTGGCCCACAGAGGAGCAGGCTGTGTGTTTGCTTTCCCTTCTCAACGGGGAGGCAAAACAAGCAGTGCACAGCCTGCCGGCGTCCTTGAGAACAATCGACAAAGACCTGTAGTGGGTGATTTTTGACTGAGTAGGTCGAACGACTGAGGACCACCATCGCCGATTCAGGTCTCTTCAATATGTGGATGTCGGCCACCCCTTTGCTCTGGCTCAGCAGCTCCAAGACGCCACTAACTGGTGGCTCCAGCCCGCAGTGCACTCGGTGGTGGAGGTTGTTCAGCAGTTGATGCTCGAGCAGTTTGTGCTAAGTCTACTGACGACCACTGCTGTCTGTATGTGCTGCCATAGACTAACCTCGCTGGATGCCGCTGTTGCCCTAGTGGAGGTTCGCCACAGCGCCCTCCAACCTCGCTAACCACCTGGCCCCGCCCCGAGGGGACCCTGGTCTTCTCGTCCTGTTCCGGAACCCAGGAGAAGGCCACCAGGGGGGCCCTTGTTGATAGCAGGGGAACCGTCCTCTGCTTCTCTCCTTAATACCCTAGCTCCCCAAAACCACTTCCCTGGTCCCCCACAGTACCCGGTTTCAGTGGTTGCAGTGCCAGCCACCCAGAGACCTCCTCAAGAGAGTGGGCAGAAGTGCTGGCATTGTGGGTGGCCTGGCCACGTCCGCAGGGACCGTCCCCTGATGGTGGTGGAGCAAGAGATGCGGGTCGCTGGTTTACCAGCCCCCTCCCCTGGTCTGGAGGGGATGTACTGGATACCAGCAAGGATCCAAGGGGGTACATGCCAGACTTTGTTGGATTCAGGGTGTAAACAAACCATGATTCATCAAAGCTTGGTTCATCCTAAGGCATTAGTGGAAGCATCATGGGTGTCAATAAGGTGTATGCATGGAGATATTCACGATTACCCAGTGGTGCCAGTGGAAATTCGACATGGGGGAAACAGCATACAGTAAAGGCTGTGGTTAGCTCCTGCCTGTCGCATCCCATTTTATTGGGTACTGCTGGGGTATACTAATGTAATGAGAGGTTACATAGGGAAGCGATCACAGTCGATAGTGATCTGTGAGCTTTGTGATGTGCTCAGTGGTGACGCAAGGTCGTCCGACACTGCCAAGGGAGAGACGGGGTTGGGAGAAGTTCTCGCGAGAGCTCCTCCAATTTCCAGCATACAGTTGCCAGATGATACTTCACGCTTTGCCTTTGACCTAGTGATATTTATTGATAGTAACTGGGTGCCCCCTGACACCGCACTAATTCACCCTTATTTTACAATTATTAAAGATAGACTGTACCAAGTGAGCCGTGACACTCAACCTAGAGATTAAATCACCCAATTGTTGGTACCGAAGAGCCGTTGTGAAATGCTTTTCCAGGTGGCTCACCATAATCCAATGGCTGGTCACCTGGGTGTTGATAAAACACTAAGTAGGCTAATGGCTCGATTCTATTGGCCGGGCATTCGGGCGAAGTGCAGAGGTGGTGGTGTGCATCTTGTCCTGAATATCAGTTAGTTAATCCTGCAGCCACTCCAAAAGCCCCGTTGCGCCCATTACTATTCATAAAGGTCCCGTTTTAACAGGTGGGAATGGACCTATTGGGCCATTACACCGAAGTGCTTCGCTTTTGTGTTAATTTTAGTAGACTACACAACGCGATACCTGGAAGCAGTGCCGCTATGTAGCATGTCGGCTAAGAATGTTGCACAAGCATTGTTTAAAATAATCTCCGGGGTTAGGATCCCGAAAGAGATCCTAACCAGTCAAGGCACTTCGTTCATGTCACGCATGTTACGCAAACTATACAAATTATTGGGAATTAAATCAGAACATCGGTCTACCACCCCTAAACTGACGGTTTGGTAGAAAAATTTTATAAAACATTTATAAAATGATTTGCAAGTTTGTGCACAAAGATTCTCGTAATTAGGATAAATGGTTGAACCCATTTGTTCACACACGTGGGAGCTATAACGCATATTCCCTTCTCCTTTCGTGTGTTGTTTGTTTGTTTGTTTGTATGTACATACCGATTAAACGCACAATAAAGCCTGTGTGCGTCTAAACTGAGAACTGTGTGGTTCGTGGGGAGAGGAACAACCGGACCTTGCTACAACAACCTAACTAACTCAGGCAAACAAAAAAGGTTGGTTGTGGCCAGCAGCCTTGCAGGGCGATACACAATTGGCATCCAGGGAAGTGAGGGTTTCAGGAAACTGTAAGGTCAGCATCTCATTGCACATTAGAGACCCATTTTTGTTGACCTGGTACATGCAGTCTTCTTGAGCTGTACATTGTATCTTCCTTGGACTCATGTCTGTGCAAGCTTGACTTGCAAATTACAATTTGATAACTAGCAGCAAATGACATCACATGCTTTGGGAAGATTCCAGCAATGATAAATATGATTGGGCGTTCAAAACTCTGAGAAAAAACTAGAAAAAGAATTTAAAAGTAAACATAAGATATGATTTAATTATTTAATCAATTTAATCAATTTCAATATATTCCTGGACCAAAACCCCTTTTTTGAGCAAAATGTCTTATTAGACGTTTTAACAAAATAAAGAAACCCATCGATGTAGCGCCATATTCTTTGGGATGAGGGTGTTGTGTCTATCCAGATATGTCACCACCACAGAAATATTAAACAACAACAGAAATATTAAAGGTCAACTCTTGTCACTTTTTATGGGCTGTGACAACGAAATGTGAACCTGGTATGCAAAACATAATACCTTAATACCGACAAATACAGTAAGCTCCATATTGTTTGGACAATTTTTTTTTGGCTTGGGGTTTGGCTGTATACTCCACAATTTCAGCTTTGTAATCAAACTATTCAGATTCAAACTAAAGTGCAGATTCTCAGCTTTTAACAGTGTATTCATTTTGGTTTCAGTTACCGCACAATTACAACGAGAGCATCATAATGTTTGGGACAAATGTTTTCGCAGGTGTTTCTGATTATGTGTGTTACATTGCTTCCTTAGTGCAGATATTACAGAGCTGTGGAGTCAAAGCTGTTTTCACTGTCCTTCTCAGAAATTTTATTTCAGACAAGTGATTTCTTCGAAGGCCTCCAAATACCAATTCCTCTGTTAAAGGAGTAACATGGTGGTTGAATGTGACACTTCCCAGTTGTCTTTAGCCAACAACAAAACAAATGTGCATATCTTTTTTTTATTATTCAGTCATTTCAATGTACTTTAAAACGTATTTTTCTAAGCCTAAATTTCCCACTATAAAAGTTCACCCGAACCGTCTGGGCGTGGTAATGAGAACTGTCAGTTTTATAGCACTGTTTTTGTGAAGGGGAATGGGTAGTGTTCGGAGGTTCACAAGCACACTGACAAGGGTACCACCCGTTACCATAGCTACCCCCATGATAAGCGCTCTTTTTGGGAGACATTTCACAAGCTCGCTAGCTTAGTAGTATATCAAGTATCGATAGATAGCTAAGGTAAGGACGTTGACTTATATCCAATTATAATTTTTGCTATCTAGCTAGCCAAGTTAAGATAAAAGCACAACTATAACGTCCTCAAAAGCAAACTAGCTAGCTAACGTTATCGATAACATTGCCTTATGAAAGCAAACTACCTAGCTAGCTAACGTTAGCTAGCTAGCTAAATGAATATAACCAGAAATAATTTAATAGTCCTTAAAAGGCACTCTAATTTAAGTGAACCTAACGTTAGTCAAATATTTGCATTGTTTTGCCCGTAAGCCAGCGGCGCAAACTATGGGTCGAGTTATCCATGGGTTTACGGGGTGTGGAAAGGGGAGTGGTTACTGCGTTCGTGACGCACCAAGTTGACAACTTTCTCAACCGGTTGAAAATAGGACGATACATTTAAAACGCATATTTCTCCAAAAATACAGAACAGACATATTTAATACTTTACTCATTGTGTTTCTTCGATGCCTCTTCTCGAGAAAGTGTGAAAATCACCATGGTACTCCTTTAAGACTTAGGCATTACAACATATTTTTTGTTGTAACACAACAACCTGCTTAGGTAACAAGTCTGAAGAAATTTTTTGCCTCTGCCTACTGTTTTCAGCATGCGTACTGAAAAAGTTATGGTTTGTTTACACACAGGAGAAACAATGTATGTCCTTTTATGCAAGCCTAACAACCTATACATTGTTAGAAAAGTAATATCATTGGCTAAAATGCTTCTTAGTCATCACTGCCTTTGGCTGGCTATGTACTGAGGATAATTTATGATGCCCATGTCATGTCATTATTTGTGCACAATGCATGGCATTGGCTCTACTGAGGGACTGCTTGGCTAGTACTGGTTAGAGAACCTTGTAGATGGGCTCATCTTATTCCATAGAGTATTTAGAAACCAGTGATTGTAACAGTTTCTATTTACTCTGTGTGTACGCAATGGACAACGATGATAACTCCTCCGAAGAATTGCTAAGTAAACAATGGACATTCTATTGATGTTTCTCTGAGTGAGCATATTTTTGGGACTAAAAACTACTATGGATTTTGTTTGCTGGAATCTTGCCATGATAAAGATACTGATTACTGGTTAGTTTTAGAATCGATTTTAAGATCCTTTTATTTGTTTTTAAGTCACAATGGCAATTCACCCACTTATTTATCTTAGGTATGTCCCCGGCAGAGCCCTTAAGTCCTCTGACACCTGTCTCTTAACTGTTCCAACGTCCAAAACTAAAAGGCATGGAGAGGTAGCTTTTAGCTATTATGGCACAAGAATTTGGAACAGCCTGCCAGAGGACCTCTGGGTCTCTGAATCTGTGGACATTTTTAAAAGAAATCTTAAGACGCACCTATTTAGCATGGCTTTTACCTAAGTTTTATAGCACTGTTTTTGTGAAGGGGAATGGGTAGTGTTCGGAGGTTCACAAGCACACTGACAAGGGTACCACCAGGCTACTACAAGTAGCCCCTAAATCCCGAAGGACTAAACAGAGGGAAGGGGGAAAAACCAAAGAAATAATAGTAGCGAAGCCGATATCCCACAAACGCTAACCGAGAACCCATGTAAATGTAAATGGACTGCATTTATATAGCGCTTTTATCCAAAGCGCTTTACAATTGATGCCTCTCATTCGCCAGAGCAGTTAGGGGTTAGGTGTCTTGCTCAAGGACACTTTGACACGCCCAGGGCGGGCTTTGAACCGGCAACCCTCCGACTGCCAGACAATCGGTCTTACCTCCTGAGCTATGTCGCCCCGCGAACAAACACTGGTACAAAATAATTAAGGTCCCGGATGTTCCAATGGGAAACCCTTAGACTTAGGGTTTAAGAGAGAATACAGCTGAGTGACAAACACTCAGCTAAAATAAATCATCTGAGTGTAACTCAGAAAGAAAAAGAAAAACAAGACCAGGACAACGTCCCAAATACCCCAGCTCGCAAAGCTGCAAAATAATAAAGAAACTTTTCCTAGAGCGCTAAACTGCGCTTCACACCCACGCTGAATAAACCTGGACAAGCAACCTAACACAAATAGCTCACACAGAGCATTTGTCCCACCGTCCTAATACCTGGTTCTGGTCTTAGTAATATTGACACAGACGCGATGAACCCTGTCACGTCTCAGGTTAAATAGGCGATGAACAGGTGAACCCAATCAGGACTCAGGGTGCTCCCCTGGTGGCCACAGCCACTGGACCCTGAAACCATGACAGTTTTATCCATATTGTATTTTTGATATGCATATACGTATATTATTATTATTGTTATTATTATTATTGTTGTTATCTCTTTTATTTCTCTTAGCATGGCTTTTTACCTGGTTTTAGCCTTGTTCTTACCCTCCCTGATTTACTTTTTATACTTTTATTTTTATTTGTACTACTATTTTTTATACATTTAAAAAATATATTTTTATTTGTTAAACTATTTGCTATGTTATTTATCCGACCTTGTTTGTCTGCTGTGTTTGTTGTTGCACCACTTTCACTACTGCTGCCATTTACCCTAATTTTAATCTTGATTTTAGTTTTGTCCTTAGGTCTTAAATGTTTTTTTTTTTCTTATATTCTTCAGTCACCCTTTTTGTTTGTTTCTATCTTTTTATGTACAGCACATTGAGTTGCACCCGCTGTCAGAAATGTGCTTTATAAATAAAGTTTGATTGATTGACTACCTTGATTGCAAAAACGCATAGGTGAGGACCCCCCAAACCTGTTTTACCTCCCCAAATGTTACACAATAAGAAACCATTATTGTTAAACCATTGGTATTATTAACTAGTTTACAGAGATAATAGAAATAGAACCATAATTTCTACAGTAACACATTTAAATGGTATGTTGTGTGACCAGACTGACTGATAGTTTCACTGTAAAAAAGAATGAATGCAGGCCAGTGTGACTTAAGGGGTTAAAGAAAAAATGTAGTCTACCTCAGCATGCAAGCTGTCATCTAGCTAAGGCAGGTTGTGAAACCGTGGATCCATTGCTGTGCCTTGCAAAGAAAATCCATGTCATCCATGTAACAATTTTGGCCTTGTGTGACATTTTCTTTATTGTATCCTTCAATGACACGATATGACAAAACCCTACTGTGTCTCATATGACACAGTAGTCACAGTGGTTTCAGCAACTTAACCATATCCTCAGCGTCAGTGGTATTTGTTTATTCCATAGTGTAATGTTCTGTGTAAGGACCCAAACGCAGACCAGGGAAATCCAAAAAAACGTTGTCTTTATTCAGTCCAAAGTTCAAAGCCAGGTAATCAGGGATAGGATGGTACAAAATCGAGTTTCCAAAAGAATAGTGGTAAACAGGCAAAAAATCAAAAACCAGGAGATCAGATAGGCGAAGGTACAAAGGAACAGGCAAAAGAGAAGTCAAAACAAAGCAAAGGTCAAACTAGAAAGCAATCAAACAAAAGGGGCAGGCAAACTCAGTCGTACGGAAAGGGTGTCTCAGGAATCTCGATAAACAAAGGCTTACAACACATCGGCACAGTGAATACGATCAACGTTCTGACAGGGAGCTGGTGGAAAAGACTGACATTTATACACTGGGGAAGGTAACAATCAAGGAGGGGTTACGTGAGTGAGGGCGGAGTAACAAACCATATCCAGGTGAAGAACATTAGGATAACTAATTAAATGACAGGGAACTGACAAAACGCGGACTGGAATCACAGACAACAATGATAACAGACGGCCTGGGTTTAGCAGGTAAAACACGTGCAGAGAGAGGTGCAGTTAGAGCAGGAGACAGGTGCAGGCAATTGCAGAACTCAGCGTTAGGGCAGACTAGAAAGAAAAGGGGCGGTGCTACAGCGCAGCATGGAAAAGGGGAGAATGGTTAATGTATTAGTATAGTGATCTAAACTATCAAAAACCCAAACTAGTGTTTGTTAATCCAATAGTAATATTCACATGTTAGTATATTAATGAGGTTAGTACTTTACAATCTATAAATTAGTAAGGATTAGTAGAAATTAGTAAAACTAGATATAAGCAGGAAGTAAAACGAGACTGGAAAGAAGGGGGGAAACCATGAAAACCCGGAACCACCCGAATAGTGAAATCACGCCAATAGAGGGGAGTGAAGCAGCTCAGGGAACACAGACACAGAGACGGCACTGGGGAGACAAGTGACCGGGAGAACGAAAACACTGGGATGGAGGATGTGAAAAACAATAAACCCACAGAAACACAAAACAAACACTAACAGCAAACAGATACTAATACAGACTACAACACCATAGTACATTTCAGTTTCTGAAATGTAATCAGATTTCTGGACTCAGGGGGGAAGCCACACCAGCATGTTTCTGCTCCAGATATGTTTCCAGCATCTCATAACTGCTCCATCTCACTTGTACGTCTGCCACAATTTTATGTTGAGGTAAGTCCAGCTAAATGTGCTTGCTCTGTAAAATAGCAGTGGCAGCTGAGCCGAGTTGCGATGGAAGAAAGCGGAGATAGCTAGCCACCGAGGGGCTAGCTAAATGTTGTTGTGTACAAAGGGTAAATGAGTGTATATTATGGTGGTGATAGTAGTATAGCTAGCTAGACACAGAAGGCCTAGCTAGGTTAGAGTTGAGGCCAAAGGTTTACATACACCTAGGCTGAAGATATTCAAACTCAGTTTTCCACAACTCTGCACATTTCATGTTACCATACATTTATTTTGGCAAGTCAATTAGGCATCTACTTTGTTCACATCAGAGGTAATTTTTAAACAATCGATTAAAGACAGATTATTTCACCTTTAATTCACTAAATCAGAATTCCAATGGGTCGAAAGTGTACATACACCAAGTTGACTGTCTCTTTAAACAGTCTGGAATATTCCTGAAATTGATGTAATGACTTTTCTAGAAGCTTCTGATTGGGGAATTGTCATAATTAGGAGTTAATTGGCACCTGTGGCTGTATTTAAGGGCCTACCTTTGGAGCCACTATCTTTTTGCCCTTGATACCATGGGAAAATCTAAGCAACTCAGACAAGACCTCAGAAAAAAAATAGTGGACCTCCACAAGTCTGGTTCCTCCTTAGGAGCAATTTCCAAACAACTGAAGGTACAATGAGCATCTGTACAAACAATTGTATGCAAATATAAAAATATTGGGACCACACAAACACTGCCTCGTTCAGGAAGGAGCCACACATTAACTCCCAGGGCTGAACAAACTTTGGTCCAAAAGGTTCAACTGAACCCAAGACAACAACAGAGGAACAGATGAAGGAGTTGGAAGCATCAGGTACCAAAGTATCTACATCCACTATTAAGAGAATCCTACATCGCCATGGCCTGGATGGCTGTTGCGCAAGGAAGAAGCCCCTACTCCAAGACCGGCATAAAAAAGACAGAATTAAGTTCTCAGGTGATCACCAGGATGAAGACCTAGCCATTTGAAGGAGTGTTCTCTGGTCAGATGAAACTAAAATTGAACTGTTTAACCATAATGATCAGCTCTATGTATTGAGGAAAAAGGGTGAGGCTTTTAATCGAAAGAACATCATGTGAAACATGGGGATGGCAGCATCATGTTGTTGGTGTGTTTTGCTGGAAAAGGGACTGGTGCACTTCATAAAATAGATGCCATCATGAGGAAGGACGATTATCTAGAAATACTGAAGCAACACCTCAAAACATCAGCTAGAAAGTTAAAACCTAGTCACAACTGGGTCTTCCAGCTAGGGCTGTGACGGTATGGATTTTTTCTTACCAAGGTGAAAAACCAACATATCCCTGCGGTTTGGTGGTTTACCGCCAAAAAAAATCATTAATTAATTATGTTCTGTACACTTGGCACCGCTTGACGCACATCAGGGACCATAAATCCATTGTTAGGAGCCAGACAAGCATGTTTGTGAGCTCATTCTCCAGGGAAATGCCCACTCTACAATATACACTTTGATTGATGTGTTTTGAACCAAACAACTGCTTGAAGATGAGTGATGTCTTACAGCCCTTCACTGTAGAAGAACTGAATAAAGATATCTCAAACCTAAAAATGGGGAAAGCTGCTGGGATAGACGGGATAACAAATGAGTTCCTCAAACATCTTGGACCAAAAACTGTTTCTTGGTTATTATCATTTTATAACCACATCCAGTCTACCCAATCAATACCCGCAAAATGGAGAGGAGCGAAAGTCGTTGCTCTCCTTAAATCATACAAGGAACCAACAAATCCAAAAAGCTATCGACCAATTTCCTTATTGTGCACTACTTACAAACTTTATGAAAGATTCATAATGAACAGAATATTACCCACAGTCAAAGAACATCTGACACCAGATCAAGCTGGCTTTAGACAAGGCCGGTCCTGCTGTGGTCAAGTTTGAAATCTCACGCAGCACAGAGGATGGATATGAAGACCGTTAAATTACAGGGACTGTTTTTGTGGACTTATCAGCAGCATATGACATGGTCTATCACCGTGAACCGCTGTTGAAGTTGGCAAGAATGATCCATAACATATATATAGTAAAAATTGTAGCAAGCATGTTAGAAGGAACCCATCCAAGACTCAAGTGTGTGCTTTTCATCTTAGCAACCATAAAGCATCACACAAACTAAAGCTCACATGGTATGGTGAAGAACTGGAGTACCATCCGAATCCAACAGTCCCCCTTGACCGCACACTATCTTTCTTGCCACATAAACAAACTTAGAGGGAAAGTCAACACAAGAAATAACCTCCTGAAGAAATTAACTACCACCAAATGGGGAGAAAATGCACATACTTTAACTGCTCTGGAATTGTGCTTCTCTGCTGCAGAATATTGTGCTCCTGTGTGGTGTAGATCCACACATGCAAAGAAAATTGATCCACTGTTGAACAAAGCCTTTCATACCATCATTGGAGTCTTGCGTCCCACTCCTATGAACATTGTGTATAAGCTAGCTGGGATTACTCCCCCGCCCATCAGAAGGGAAGTCTCCGCAAGACTTAAAAGGCAAAAGCAAATTTCAGATATGTGGCACCATCATACAAGTGTATAATTCGTCCAGGTGCGTAGAACTGCCGAAATCCATCCTGCTAGAGTTGAATAAGTATCTGCGTTCATTTACTAATTACATACCGTGTTAGATTTTAAACTTTTCCCTGTGTGGAAACTGTTCTTTGTTAAGGTTGTGTTAGGCTTCTTTGTTTTTAGGTTGTGTTAGGCTTCTATCTACCACTTTGATTCTTAGAATTGATAGATTGCGATTATTGCACTATTACAGACTGTGAACCTGTGTAATCAGCGCGTTATTCGACTCAGGTTTTCAGTTGCTAATTAGGTACACTCGGTTTATGAGCCAGCTCCCCATTCCAGTCTGTGCTCTCCCCCTCAGAAGGCGCTTCCAGCGACGTGGCCCCCCTCGACAACAGAACCCCTCTAACCTCTGCTACCCCCCGCTGACCCCCTGTGAGAACTTCACGATCACAGGGGGGCTATGGAACTGCCAGTCTGCTACGCGCAAGGCAGACTTCATCTCCGCCTATGCCTCCCTCCTATCCCTGCAGTTCCTTGCCCTCACAGAGACCTGGATCACACCAGACAACTCTGCCACTCCTGCTGCCCTCTCATCCTCCTACTCCTTCTCCCACACCCCCCGGCGATCTGGCCGTGGTGGTGGTACTGGTCTACTGATCTCCCCCACCTGGAAATTCTCTGTTCTCCTCCTCCCTGACCTGTCTATATCCACTTTTGAATTCCATCCTGTCTCTATCACCTACCCTGCTAACCTCTATATTATTGTTATTTATCGTCCCCTGGGGCCCCTGGGAAGCTTCCTGGATGAGCTAGACACCTTGCTCAGCTCCTTCCCTGAGGACGGCACCCCGCTGATCCTCCTGGGAGATTTTAACATCCACCTAGAGGCCTCCCAGTCTGCTGCCTTCCTACCACTACTCCACTCCTTCGACCTCTCCCTACAACACTCTCCCCCAACCCACAAGGCAGGCAACCTCCTAGACCTGATCTTCCTGAGGACCTGCTCCAGCTCCAATCTTACGGTTACCCCCTGCATACGTCTGACCATCACTTCATCTCCTTCTCCCTCCCCCTCTCTCCACATCCTCCCTCTCCTCCTCCCATCCCCACTGTCACTGTCCGCCGTAACCTCCGCTCCCTATCACCCTCTTCTCTTGCTCCCAGAGTGACTGCTTCCCTCCTCATCTCTCTCCTCAGCACTCGACTCCCTATGCCCCTTTGTTCCTAGGCCAGCACGCTCATCTCCTCCTAGTCCATGGATGTCTGACATCCTACGCACCTCCAGGGCCAGCCTCCGCGCTGCTGAGAGGAAGTGGGCCAAATCCAGGGACCCATCTGACCTCTCAGCCCATCAGTCTCTCCTGACAGAATTCTCTTCTGCTGTCACTGCCGCTAAGGCAAAATTCTACCAAACTAAAATTCATAACTCCATTTATAACCCTCGTCAACTTCTCTATTTTCTCTTCTCTCCTCAGCGTGCCACCTCCTCCACCCCAGTCTTCCTTCACTGCAGATGACTTTGCAGCATTCTTTGACGAAAAGATTACAGACATCCGCAGCTCCTTTGCGCCCTCCGCCCCCTCTGCGCCCTCCGCCCCTGTTTCTCCACATTTTCTCTCCTCTCAGACTCTGAAGTTTCCCAGCTTCTGCTCACCCACCGCCCTACCACCTGCGCCCTCGACCCTATCCCCTCATCTCTCCTCCAGGCAATCACCTGACATCCTCCCTTTTGTCACCTCCCTTGTGAACTCCTCCCTATCTTCTGGATGTTTCCCCTCATCCTTCAAGAGGGCCCACATCACCCTGCTGCTGAAGAAACCCACACTAGATCCTTCAGTCATTCAGAACTACCGCCTGGTATCTCTCCTCCCTTTCCTATCCAAAACACTTGAACGTGCCGCATCTAACCAACTCTGCTTTCTTCTCTCACAACAACCTGCTTGATCCCCACCAGTCTGGCTTCAGGCCTGGCCACTCGACCGAGACTGCACTCCTCTCGGTCAGTGAGTCACTCCATGCCGCACGAGCAGCCTCCCTCTCCTCTGTCCTGATTCTTCTAGACCTCTCCGCTGCATTTGACACTGTGGAGCACTCTATCCTACTGTCCTCCCTGGCAGCAACAGGGATCTGCGGCACAGTCCTTGACGGGATTGAGTCTTACCTCTCTGACCGTTCCTTCCAGGTTGCCTGGGCGGGTAAGGTATCACCACCCCGTCCCCTCGCCACCGGAGTTCCCCAGGGCTCAGTCCTCGGTCCCCTTCTCTTCTCCTTGTATACCAGATCCCTTGGCCCTGTAATATCTGCCCATGGCTTGTCCTATCACTCTTATGCCGACGACACGCAACTCTTTCTCTCCTTCTCCCCATCAGACACACAGGTCCCTGCCCGCATCTCCGCTTGCCTGAGGGACATACAGAGCTGGATGGACAATCACCACCTGAAGCTCAACCCGGGAAAGACGGAGCTAATCTTTATTCCTGATTCCAGCCCGCATCAAATTTAACACATTAGTCCTAGCATACCAGGCAGTCAAGGGATCAGCCCCAGCATACCTCCACAACATTCAAACCCTACATGCCAGCCAGATCCCTCCATTCTGCTACCTCAGGACGCCTAGCACCACCCCCTCTTCGCACCTGCACTTCCAGAACACGTCTCCTGTCTGTTCTGGCCCCACGATGGTGGAATGACCTCCCTGTGGAGGTCAGAACAGCTGAGACACTGACCCAATTCAAACGACGACTGAAGACTCACCTCTTCAGGCTGCACCTCTCCCCATCCCTCCCTACCCCCCTGTAAATGACTGTAAGCTTAGGGTTGTAACTAGGCAGCTGTTTCGTAGGTGACTTAGGTGCATTAACTGTCTTTACTGCTTGTATTTTTTCCATAGACTGCGTTGTTGCCGTTCTCGTTGTGTTAGTGTTAATCAGTTTAACCTTCAGGGTCCAAGTTGAACTATGCGGTTGTTCCCTGCACTTGGACCGGTACTTCTCTCTAGGGGTTTCGTCATACTTGTTCCTGGTTATGGTTATACACTTTGTTGTACGTCGCTCTGGATAAGAGCGTCTGCCAAATGCCTGTAATGTAATGTAAATGTAATGTAATACACCAGTACCTGCATGCCTTAAATCAAGAAAAAGTTTTACAACAGTGGACGAATTACCAGATAATGTCCCCTTAACTATGTAGGCTTAAAATGTGGAGAGAGCAAGACCAGTTAACACATCCTAATACTGCTGTGCAAGACCCAGCAGAGAGTTTGCCAAATGGAACATCACCAAATAGGAGAGAATGGTGAACACTTAAGAGCAAGATCTGGAGTAGGAAAACCAGGATCAAATATGGTTAGATGGGATTGAGCAAACATGGGAGATGCTTATGCTTTCTCTATTACTACTCTATTACTACTGCAGATGGCTGTACAATGAATGAGAACTAAATTCTATGTTGCACTTTGGTCCGGTAGGTAACGTTACTGGTCATACAGAAACTGCCACAAGATACTGACTTCACGGCAGGTATGTTGCAGGGGTTCTGGGGTGGTACTGTAACCACACAAATAAGACAAAAACGTTGGACAGTGGCTGCACGCAATGTTATTAATAAAGAATGGTAGGACTAACTCACTCCACTGCACTCTTCACATATAGGCTAATTCATCGCATGCGACATGTCTACAATTTCATTAAGCAAACCCAAAAATTGTATTAATTTACGAAATTGTCACGGTTGAGGAGGGTGGGACGCAATTGCGGACCGAGGGGATCTAAAAGTTAACCCTGAGGGGTAACCACAAAATCGCCGAGCGATAGAAAGGGAAGGGTAAAACCAAATAATAAAGAACCAAGTAATCGCTCCCTCCACTCACTGAAACTTCTGTCAGCAGGCTCAGAAAACTAAAAGAAATGAAACACCGCCACAGCATAGCTACCCAGAAAGAAAACCCCCACTAGAAAAACAGAGTGGAGTCACTTACAAAAGAAAAAGGACACTCGCAGCCTGGCGGGTAGAAAACAAAAGGAAAACTAAAGAGACGAGGGCAAAATGTCCTCCACAGCGCAAAGAGATAAACAGCTCGAGAAGAAACTAAATGGTGATCAAATCTGGCAGATAGGATCAACACGGTAACTTCTGCCGATTCTCACACCCCTACACACCAAGAGTCTGACAAACAATGAGTCTGCGCTGAACCCCAGAAATCAGGGGCTAGATATAGGCCTCCCACACCTGACCCTCATCAGGGACAATTAGCTCAGAGCAAATGCCTGTGAGGTGCCATCACCTCACCATAGCACTCACACACCTGCCCCTCGTCAGGGTCAATTAACCCGCAGAAATCAGAGTGAGAGGTGCCACCACCTCACAGAAATCCAACTATTTCTTCCTTCAGTCTACTTCATAATACTGTGTTCAACCACTAGCCAACATTTTGTGTCTGTGTGTGTGTCTGCGTGTGTGTACTACTGTACATTTCTATATGTAGGCTACTGTTTTGCAGAGCTACTACCTTAACTAGCCTACATTTTCCATTATCATGTGTGTACTTTCTATTTCTAAAATCAAGTACCTACAATTGCAGGCTAGCTGTATTGGCATAAAAGTGCGTTTGTTAGACCACCATCATTTATTCACTACGAAAATCTCAGTTCACATTTAAATCCCCATTGTCCATCGGATATTGAAAGCAAAACCTAAAATAGACCACATTGTGTCACCAACACAATTTCCTTGTGCCAATTGCACTGCCAACGTTCGTTACTATCACGTACAATGCAAGCCAAATTGTATGGAAACCTGTATTGGCACAAATGTTTATTCATTACACCAATGTCATATCTGGACAAAATCCCAGCTTGTACATTCACACCATTATCCCTCGGATATTTACAGCGAAATTCCCTGCCTAAACTGGACATGATTTATCCTCTTACCACAACGGCTCTGCCCCATATAAAATGCAAGTAATCGTGTTGATGTCACGTAATATTTGACATTTGAGTTACCATACCACGAATGAATGCACATGCTTAATGTAACAAAGTTCTCAACAGCAGCAGATTGGCGTCATTTCACCTCAATCAAGCATACCTGTTTGTCACGCAGGAGCCTAGGGAATGAGATGAAAATGGCAAGAATTCCACATGTAAAACTATACCCCAACCTACCAGCATGGCTTCTGTGATCGACGTATTGTCCACCCCTGACATACAGTTCACTGTCGTTTCTTTGTCATTCATGGTCAAAGAAATATTCTTGAAACCATGCGTTGTGTGTTTTTTTTCATCTACAATGTGTGTTACCATGCATGTATGTGTATGCACGTCTCTCGTAGCCTACATTTATATATGAATATAAATATTATCACAATTATTACTCATGACTAACACAGTACAAAAAGATATGATATCTGATCAAAAACCCGTTTTCAACGTACAAAAGTGAAAAAGTTTCTAATACATATTGAGGCCTATTACATACATATAGAATTTTACAAATGTTTACAAACTTCACTTCTGTTTGCCCCAGAAATGCACTCTATGCTTCTACACACAGGGCCAAATTACTTGAAAGAATTTAGAAAACACTGGGCAGCATTGCTGTGGAATACAACTTGTTTAATGTGTGTGAGCTAAGTTAACCAATATTGTTTAATGTAACTTGGTACAATTTTGATATCAGTACTTTTAATGGCAGGTGTAGATTTGAAGTAATTACTTATAGATAGCGGTTTGTATGTGTTAGTAACTTGGCATTTTTGTATGTTGAAAACATCTTTTTGATCAGATGTATATAGACATTGTTTCCCCTCTGTGATTCCAATGAAATATCACAGATTGCATTCAAATTTTCAGATCACAGGGAATAGCATATAGCCACACAGACTCTGACTGTTTGAGTTTCTTCAAGAGGGCAATAAAGCTTTCTAATAAGAGAAAACTTTCCAGGACACCACAGTTAGAAGACCTCTGGGGTAACCTACTTGCCCAAGGATGTTCAGCTTGATGTTTGCGGAGTGAGGAGGGGGATAGAGAATAAACAGATTCCTATGGTCACACAAATTATATTGTCTATTTCTCAAAGGTGATCATCTGAAAACTACATATCCAAAACCACTGTAGGCAATGGCGGAACTGGTAATTCTGGCAGATTTTTCTTTGACATTCTTGTTTTCTTTGCATTATCTCTGATCTTATCTGTGTACAGCGCCACCCTTCCTGCTCTGACAGCACTCTGAACACGACAGGATTGACAGGCAAGTAAGTAAGCCTCCTTGCTGAGAGGTGTCCTGATTAGTTTGTCCTAGATTAGATTCAGAAGCTGTGAAATTTGAATCGCCTGATTTCAGAGCCTGGGGCAGTCAGAGACCAGAATTTTTTCTTAACGAAATATGAAAGTTTGTTTTTTTCTAAAACAAACATTACATATTGCACCTTTATGTCCCATGCTCTCCATAAACAGCCTTAACCAAACGAAACCATGCAAAATAGAGTGGGGAAAATGTACACAGAATAAGGCTATTCAGATTTACCATTCAACATCCACAGAAGAGCAGAAACAATTGGAGCAATTACTTAATCAATATTAATAACTATACACCAATGTTTTTTGCCTCTCTGTTTACAGTATCCACAGTGCCTAAAAATATTGGCACCCTTTATGGAGATGACCAAAAAGGCTATATAAAATAAGCAAGACAGGTAATGAACTGTATTGTATGTTCCAAAAATAACCTTTGCATATATCAACAAACTGCATTTACCTTTATGCCAATACGGTCTCTCAGAATGAACAATTTTTAATAATAATTATTTTATTTTCCAAAAATCAAAGTCAGGAACTCAGGAAGTTGGATTGAAACTGCATGTTATGACCAGAAGAGGCCAAAATTTTGCCAACATAAGGAAAAAGGATACTTATGTTTAAACGGACATCATACCTACAGTGAAATATGGTGGTGGATCATTGATGTTATGGGCTTATTTAGCTGCTCCTGGGGCTGTTATTAAGGTCAGTAAACTCAAATATTATAAAAGCAAAAACAATGACATTTTGGCCAAATCCTGGCATCCAGCAATATCACTATCCCATTTTTTGAACATACAATGTAGGCCTGTGCGGGAGAGGAAGTCAGCCACCACCATCTGAGCCCCCAGCCTACAGATAACCTTGAACTTATATGGTTGTAATGCCAGATACCAAGAAGTGATCCGTGCATTGGTATCTTTCATGCGGTGTAGCCACTGAAGGGGTACGTGGTCGAACAGAGGGTGAAAGGGCGTCCCAGGACATAATAGTCCAGGGCACCAACCGCCCACTTGATGGCCAGGCACTCCTTCTCCACTGTGCTGTACTTTGCCTACCGCTGTGACAGCTTCTGGCTAATGTACAGCACCAGGCAGTCGACCCCCTCAACCTCCTGGGACAAAATGGCCCCCAGCCTGCTGTTTGATGCATCTGTCTGCAGATAAAAAGGGAGAGCAAAGTTAGGTGTATAAAAGAGCAGCTCACCACAGAGAGCCTGTTTTATCTTCTCAAACACCTGCTGACTCCGCTCCATCCACTGGACCAGATCTGAGACACCCTCCCGGGTCAGATCGGTCAGGGGACTGGTCAGGTCAGAGAAAGCTGGAATAAATCTTCTATAGTAGCCTGCCAGTCCCAATAACTGTCCAACCTCTTTTTTTGTCTTGGGAATCAGGCAGGCCGCAATAGCTGCTGTCTTATCAACCTGGGGACGCATCTACCCGGCGCCCAAGTGGTACCCCAGATGCCATACCTCCCTCCGCCCAACTGCACACTTCTTTGGGATGTCCGTAAACCCCGCACACCTCAGAGACCCAAGCAGCGCCCCCACATGCTCCACATGCCAGTCCCAGGTATCACTATAAATGATTACATCATCCAAGTAGGCTGCAGCATATGGAGAGTGGGGCCGCAGCACCCGGTTCATGAGGCGTTGGAAAGTAGCAGGTGCCCTGAACAGCCTGATTGGAAGAGTGGAGAAAGCAGTTTTTTTCCATAGACTCTGATGACAAGGGAATCTGCCAGTAGCCCTTGGTTAAATCCAGCGTCGTGAAAAAATGAGCAGTGCCCAAACGGTCCAGGAGGTCATCGACGCTAGGCATAGGATAAGCATTGAAACGTGAGATATCATTCACCTTGCGATAATCAACACAGGAGCGTACAGACCCATCCTGCTTAGGCACAAGCACAATGGGGCTGCTCCATGCACGTTTGTTTTTTCTATCACTCCCATCTCTAACTTAGCCTGCGATTCAGCCTGCAGTTTTCTTTTTTTGTTCAGGCAATCTATAGGGCCGAGAACGCACCGGCACTCCTGGAGGTGTCTCAATGCGGTGGTGGATGAGATTTGTGCGCCCTGGCAGAGTGGAGAACGCATACACTAAGCGCTTCTGCAACTGGGCCACATCTGACTCTGCTCACTGACAAAGGGAGAGATGGTCTTCACAAAGGGCCAGGGTAGAATTGGCCGATTTTGTCACTTCCAGACCCAACTCATCTCTCTCACTCACTGTGGTAACCAAAGAAACAGAAGCCGCCTCTCTCCACATTTTAAGGAGGTTGAGGTGATAGATCTGTGTTGCCCCACCCCTGCCAGGCCATACAACTTCATAATCAACATCTCCCACTTGCCGTGTGACCACAATGACCCTTGCCACCTGCTAAGTAATTTGGAGTTAGAAGAAGGGAGTAATACAAGTACTTTACCTCCCGGTGTAAAATGTTATTATATGCATGCTGTTGCCGTTCTTGTGCCTGTGTTACATCCGCCTCTGCTACTTCCCCGTACATGCCCTCCACTTCCCATTCGGTGGCTCCCTAATCACCTTCCCGGTAGCTCCCGCCCTCTCTCTCTCCCTGTGTGTCTGTGTGTGATTGTCGGAGTGGAGACAAGTGTACTGGAGTCAGAGCAGAAGCGCCACCAGCTGCATCTCATAATCAAGACTCCTACAAATACTTAGCTCTGCCACATCCACGCTGCCAGATCGTAGGCTCTGCTCAGTCAGTCTATGCTTCTAGCCATTTTTCCTATCGCTAGGCCTAGCTACTCTGATAGCCTGTTTGTTAAATCGAAACCTGTGTTTTTTCCCTTGCAGTTCCGTTTTCTCTTTCTCCAGTCCCTGTCTTCCGCCCCCGCTTCGTCAGCCCTGCTCCCCTGTCCTGGACCCCGTTCGGCTCGCTTCCCCCAAGGATTCTGCTCCAGATCTGCTCAGCTCGGTTCCCCAGCTCTGTGTTCCACTCTGCTCAGCTCCTCCTTAGATTCCACTCCAGATCTGCTCGGCTCGGCCCCCCAGCTCTCCCTCTGCATTCACCCCTGCCTCCACGGCCTGCTGCTAGCCCGGCTCCCCATTCTTCCAGCTATCTTCCCAGCTCCGTCGACTCCCTGGCTGTCCCTTGTCTGTTCTCTCTACCCTAATAAATACTCTGCTATACCTTAATTCGGTCTCCCTGCCTCTGTGCCTTGCACGTGGGTTCACCAGCCTAGAGCCCCCTTAACAGTCTGTAGCAAATGCTCCTGTGACAATTGCCCTAGAGTGTGGAGCTTTGCTCTCAGGTCCAGAACGTACTGAATTTCATTTTCACTTGTGCTTGTACCTTCCTCCCAGTTTTCCTTAATTAGATCGAACACACCACGTGGCCACCTGCCAAAAAGTAATTGAAAGGAAGAAAATCCCATGGAGGCCTGGGGAACCTCACGCACTGCAAACAATAAAGGGTTTAGCCACTTATCCTAATTACAAGAATCTTCGAGCATGCAAATCATTTTTTTGAGATGTTTTATTAAATCTTTCTATCAAAGCGTCAGTTTGGGGATGGTAGACTGATGTTCTGATTGATTTCATTCCCAAAAATTTATATAGTTTGCATAACGTGCATGACATAAACGAAGTGCCTTGATCGTTTAGGATCTTTTTCTGGATCCCAACCCCGAATATTATTTGAAACAATGCTTGTGCAACATCCATAGCCGACATGTTTTGCATCACCACTGAGCACATCACAAAGCTCACAGATTCCTATCGACTGTGATTGCTTCTCCATGTAACCTCTCATTACATTAGCAAACCCCAACCAATCAGTACCTAATCAAAGGGTATGTGACAGGTGACAGCTAACCGCAGACTTTACTCTATGCTTTTCCCCCCGTGTCGAATTTCCACTGGCACCACTGGGTAATCCTGAATATCCCCATGCACACACCTTATTGACACCCACGATGCTTCCACCAATGCCTCGGGCCGAACCAAGCTTTGATGAATCATGGTTGGGGTTAAGGAGACCCTTAATTCAAACAAGCCTAGCATGTACCCTCTTGGATCCTTATCGATATTTGGTACATCCCCTCTTGACCAGGGGAGTGGACTGGAAACCCAGCGACCTGCACTACTTGCCCCACCACCATCAGGGGAGAGTCCCTGCAGATGTGGCTGGGCCACCCACAATGCCAGCACTCCTGCTCAGGCGCTTGAGGAGGTCTCTGGGTGGCTGGCACTGCAACCACTGAAACCGAGGACTGTGAGGGAACACGGAAGTGGTTGTGGGAAGATTAGGGGGTATTAGGGGGAGGAGCAGAGGACGGTTCCCCCACTATCGACAAGGGTGGTCTTCTCCTTGGCACCAGAACTGGATGAGAAGACCGGGGTTCTCTCGAGGCACAGCCAAGTAGTGAAAAAGGTTGGATGGTGCTGAGGTGATCCTCCACCAAGGCATCGGTGGCATCCAGTGAGGTTGGTCTGTGGCAGCGCACACAGTCAGCAGTAGCTGTCGGCAGGCTTAGGACAAACTGCTCGAGCGTCACCTGCTCAACAACCTCCACTGCTGAGTGCACTGCAGGCTGGAGCCACCGGTTAGTGGCATCTCAGAGCTGCAGAGCCAGAGCAAATGGGTGGCTGGCATCCTCATATTGAAGAGACCAGAAGCGGCGACGGTGGTCCTCCGTCGTTCAACCTACTCGGTCTAAAATTGCCCGCTTCAGGTGTTTGTAGATTGTTCTCGAGGAAGCCGGCAGTCTGTGCGCTGCTTGTTGAGCCTCCCCAGCAAGAAGGGGAAGCTAATGCACAGCCCACTCCTCAGTGGGCCACCCAAAGGCAGTTGGTGTACCCTCAAACATGGCAAGGTACACCTCCACGTCTTCCGTGTCTGCCATTCGTGGAATCTGCAGTCCGGCATACCTTCCAGTTGGGGTTGTCGGCGGCAGCTATCCAGTCGGGTTCCTCTGCAGCATACTCCGCAGGAGAGCCCGATCCTCTGCCTGCCGGAGTCAGCTCCAAAAGGGCGGTGGTCTGCCTCTCCTGCAACGCTGCTAGATGTTTCAGGGCTTGCCCCAGCGGCGATTCCATCACCCTCGCGCCTGCTTGTCCTTCCATGGATTGTACGGTCTCCTCTCTCCCCCGTATGGGCCACCAATGTAACAGGTTTGGTTTTTCCTCTCCTCATAAACCACACAGTTTTCAGTTCAGATGCACACAGAAAAGAGTACCACACCCATAATCGTTTGGAACACATTATAGAGTATCAAATAATAGGTGCATAAATATGACATAGTAAAGACATAGATTGCCAGTACATCATAGATATGCCTTGGTTATTTTATAATATTTTCAAGTAAGAAATCCAGCATAGCCTGCCTTTAAAGTTTAAATCTGTTTAGTGCAGTAGTTCCCAAACTCGATTCTGGGCATCCCCCCCACCCCCCCTTAAGCCATATTATGTCAAAAATACTTTGCATGTCACAAATAACAATTTTGTGGTACATTGCAAACAATGACATAAAATGAGGTTAAAAAAGTTTTGATCGAATAAAAGCCAGAGGTAAATCAATAGGCTCCTTATCAAGTTGTTGAACTCGTGTTAAATTTTTCATGATCTTTTCTTTAAACTTATGAATACAATGCAGGTTTGGCTCATTATCATTTACTTTGTCTTTGTGATCTTCATTATCTTCCAGATGGTTAGTTTTATTGGCCAAGTGTCCACACTTTCACCAATTAGGAGCCTATCGATTCTCTTTAATTTGAAGTTTTATCTCTTTTTATGCAATTGTTTGCAATATAACACAATAAGCATAACATAATATGAACATGGATATTTTATTCTTTATTACATGCATAGCTGGTATAATGTGACTTAATAGCGTCTCTAAACGTGAAAAGCACCTAATTAAGAAAAAATAGCAGCTTGCTAAAACTCTAGGATTGCGGCTGGTTGGAAATAAAACCACCATACACAGGAGGGCCCGGGGAATTTTAGAACCCCTGATTTAGTGCTAGCGTGGATCTGATCTGGCATGGGACAAGCCTCCGGTTAGCCTAAAAGCCTGTTCTGAAAGCAGGTGTCTGTCCTAGTGTTGGATGGGCAGGGCAGGTTCAATTCAGTGAAAGGAAGATTCTCCACCCTGTTCCTTAAGCCACCAGTGATAACCCATTGACCTAGAGCAGCTACATTGTGTGAGAGCTTAGAATAAAGATCATATCTTTTAATTACATTTTTTGCAAGATGCTGGGGTTTGTGGGGTGTATACAAAAGCAACTAACCCCACAAATCCTGGGTCCCAGTTATTGTATTATGACCTCAAAGAGCTAGAAAAAATCTGCCCTGATTTGTGCAAAGCCCCTAGTGGTCGACACGCCGGCGTGCCGAGATTGCTGAACTCAGTGCCAAAGTATAAGTTTTCTGGCTTAACAGAAAAACTTTGTTATATTTTCATTAGTAGACGATACACGACAACTATACCGAATGTGGAGTTTCACAGCGTCACCATTGTCGCTGTGGTCCTTCATTTAACAAGCACCCCCTCCCTGCAGTCTCATCTGCAACTACACCCTTTACCGTTGACATAATGGACAATATTGTCTATCTGGGCATTCATAAAAATATTCTTTCACCACGCAAAAATCGTATTCTGTCATAGCCACAAGATAAACCCAACAATAGCCCCAAGATATGTCAATACAGCAGTGAAAATGCTGCTCACTGAATAACGAAATAAACAAAGACAAAGTTTTCAAAAAATGATACCATGTCATTCTACAGTCAATATCTGGGAGTAAATTTTGAATAAATATAAACCGTACCATTGGTTGTATATGTAGAGATGTCCCTTTTGCTAAAAAAAAAGCAAATTAATTTTTTTCGCCTAGACAATTGCATTTGTGGTGCTTTATTTCTTCCAAAATTATGAATATAAACTAATCTAAGTTAGTATTGTAAATGGTACGAATGTCTTGCTTCATTTCAAGCCATTTTTCAAGTTTATGTGGTGTTCACATCAGGAGTTATTAAGCTTTAAATAGGGTACCCCCTAAAAGGGCAAAGATTGGCCAGATTTGGCATGTGCGCTGAGGGGTTAAAATGGGTGGGGGAAGACCATGCTAATATTAATCTAAACATATTAAAATGCTGTTTACTGTGACCCTTATCTGTCATCTCATTATTTGTAGTTTCCCTTCAGTAATCAGATTTCTTCTGTTCTTTCTTGTGTCATGTAAAATGTGTCAAGTTCATTTGAAAGTATTTTTAATCTGCCGTAAATTCTTTATACCATACCAGAAATTAATAATTCTCTCTGCATTTATTAGTGTGTGAAGTGACTGGGGGCTTTCCATTTAGTTAATCTGAGCAAGCCAACAAGATGCTACTCATTATCTAGTTTAGCAGAGAACAACCTGTTTACCAGTCATTTAAATAATGGTCTGCTGTGATTCAGATTGTCTGGAATGATTTTTCTTCCTAGTCCTGAATGCTGCAATAGTGCTTTATTTCAGAACAGATGGAAGCAGGTCACTGTGTTCATATAAGAACCAAATAGGCCCACTGACAGAAGCACAAAAGGTTTTCACACAGCTATAACAGAAATACATGATCATATCTCTGTAAAATGTTTAAGCTATTTTCCCTTCTTCTTGTTGTAAAGTACATTGACATTCTTGTTAGAAAAAAATCAGCAAATATCGATTTTTCAGAAATTGCTTTCATCCTTTAATGTGTATTTTGCCTCTGATTTTGCCGGCCTGATCTTAAGACAATATAAGGTGGGATAGTATCAATCTTTCCTCAATAAGATGTCTGGCTGAAATAGTTTAGCCTTAGTGGGGTTTATGGAGTTTTCAAGTGCTTTCAATGGCTTTGTGGAATGACCTCTACTTCTTACCTTTTTATCAGCAAGATGTTTAAAACTTAACTCAACATTTTAGGTTTATCTTTTTATGCGAGACCTCAGACAACAGTGAACAAAGAGGCTAAAGAAAGCTTTAAAAAGAGACATGTAGCCATAACAAGCCTTTCTTAGCCTTTCTGTGATTTTGTACAGTAACTGAACCCAAACTGAATGATTTGCACAAAATTGCAAAATTAAATTTGGCATCCATCTCCTAGGAATCACATTGTAGAGCGTGCAATTTAATACATAACTCCTGCACATTTCAAGCATTTACTTCACTGCATTCTTAATTTCACTTTCCTACAGATTAATAGAGGGTTCAGTAATGTTCCCTTGAGCCAGTATCAGTCTATTCTGTAATGGACTAAAATGTGCTAATTTAACACACATATTAAACTGGAATTTTATGAGATTAAATGTGTGTGTGTGTGTGTGTGTGTGTGTGTGTGATCTGTGTGGTAGAGGTGTGGTGTCTAAGTACTGTGTTTAATCTACTCTGTTTGTGATATTGCGTGTAATGCACTGTGATTGAAATGGTGTGTGATATCACTGTGTGGCATATAGTGTGTGCAGTGATGTGGGTGTGCTTGTGTACAGTGTGTAGTGCATGTTCAGCCTGGTGTGTGATGCACCTTTTGTGTGTGCCGCCTGGTGCCAGTGGCAATCAGGAGGACAGCGGTGTGTGTATAAACTGAATTCAACCCTAACAGAAATTTGCACAGAAGGGAGCCTTCTATCTGAGCCGAACTTATCGCTCTCTCTCTCTCTCTCACACACGATCAGAGGTCCATTGTATGGACTGAATAACCTCTGACAGGCTGCATTGTAACAGTATGACAGTAACAGAGGATTTTAACAAAAAATGTTTTGGAAATGTCTTTAGACTTTAGAGGAAGTAGCCTGTTATTTGCATAACTGTCTCAGTGGCTGGAACAGTGGTACAGGTACATGTTGGTCTTACCCAGAGAAAAAAAACATTTCTAAATAAATGTACCTAAAATAAAAAATAGTGGAATATATTTGTTTTCAGATGACACAGAGATAAAAACAAAAGAGAAAACAAGTAATGTAAACTGTATTACATTTCAGACCTGGGTCAAATACATATTTAAAGTATTTTAATTTTAGATTAATTTTTTTTAATTAATTGCAAAAAATTCTAAAAGCCTGTTTTCACTTTGTCTTTCTGGGGTATTGTGTGTAGATTGATGACAATAAAAATGAATTTGATCCATTTTATAATAAGGCTGTAACATAACGGAATTTGGAAAAAGTGAAGGGGTCTGAATACTTTTCGAAGTCACTGTAGATATATTTGAAATGCTGCTCTTCCCCAGTTCCACTGTACCTGTTAAATGGGGTTCCCTGGGCATGCACGGGAGCCTTGAGAGTAATCCTGTGGTTTCAGAGACTTTTCGGACAGGGATGATAACATGGCAATCAAAAAAAAAAACAATTTAGGGCATGTACAATGATGTTTCCAGACTGCCCAAATCCCCCACAGTGCCTCTAATCTCACAATCTCTGGATTACTTGCATTCACAAAATAAACCTGTACAGTATCTTTATCCTGAAGGTATATTGGGTAGTCAGAATAAGGCATAAAAAGCATAAATGAAGCAAGCTGTATAAAATGCAATCACACCAGGATTGTGCTGACATGAAATTCAGGTGTAGAGCTTGCAGATAGCAGTGTATCACCCTGTTCCACATTTTGACAATGAAAGGCATACTCTTTAACACTGAGAGAATGCTGGGATGATTTATGACCATGAGTGCATAACAAACTACAGTCAAAAACATTTTGAATGTTTTCAATGACTGTGGATTTGTGTGTGTACCAGTGCACATCTTCCTATTGAGTTTTTCTGTGTTCTTCCTGTAGATGTCTGCATTAAGTGGACATCTGTGTTTACCCATATGCAGGAATGTGTGTGTGCGTGTGTACTTTATATGATTTAGGTTTGTGCAAACATAACTTTGGATGAAGGATCAAAGGAAGATGACAGAGGCTAGGGAAATATAAAATATGAACTGTTAGTTACCGTGACTTGAATTTGTGTTTGTCATTATAAGCCCCTGCCATCTCTTTCCCTGGGTGATGTCTGAAGTGGCAGATTTCAATTAGCAGATCTCAACTTATTACTATGGTATCCTGTTTACTTACAGTGCACCTGAGGAACATTGATTATTGTATGCAAATAATCCACACTCATTTGCCACAGAAATATGATTCCTTTTCCCATTTCTCTCTAGCTGGCACGGATATATGTCAGATGCACACAGAAACGCAAGGGAAAAGAAAAGAAGCCAGGTGATTTTAGCAAGAACATGCAGTTCTTCAGGTGGAAGAAGAGCAGTGATCTTTCACCTGGCAAAGTCTGTGCTGCCTTTAAACCCTGAAGAAAGTGTGTATATACCATGCAGTGGAATTCAAACCCTGCAGAATCTCATCTTCTATCTGTGCAATTTCACAAGACATACTTCTCACTTCCCTGGAGGTAAACACATTACCTAAACCAAAACTGCTTCACCAGCTATTACATATTTGTTTGTCAAGCATCTCTGTGGAGGGCGTTGGTCTGGGGAGCATAATCAGGCTGATTAAGAGCATGCCTTCTGTTAGAGCAGCAGTTGCACACAGTTGAGTTGTATTTATTAATATGTATGCTTCTAATAGAGGTTCAGAGAGAACAGAGGTTTTTTACAAACTGGGCAATGCTTCAAAAAAAATTTTAACGATGATGACACTGTGGTTGTTGCTGGCAATTGGAATTGTATTGTTCAGTTCACTCTGGATTGAAATGGTGAGGAGCCTCACCCCGCATCATGTGTGGAGGGAAAGAAATGCAGATGTTAGACAGTATACGTGGATGCATATTACAGCTGAATGAATTAGTGCAGCAGGTTTGGATAGGATATATGCATCAAGGGATGTTTATAATTGGGTACTGCTTACGTCTATCCTTCCTTGTAGTTTCTCTGACCACCACTTAATTGCTGTGAACTTGACTCTAAACAAGACAGTATCTAGGGGTTCTTACGGGCATTTTAATACCAAATTGCTTCTCGACAATGGTTAACATTTAGAGCTTTTCAGGAGGAATGAAGGGAGCAAAAGTGGCCATACAAAAACCTACGGCAGTGGTGGGAGGTTGGCAAAATACAAATACAGGTTTTTACCCAGGAGTACGCATTACATTCCACTTCAAGTGTTGAATTTGCACTGCATTGGTTAGAGCAAGAGACTGGGAAAATTCAGAGGGATTATTTTGTAAGGGGAAGACCCTGGTCTGCACAGCACCCTTACAGGGAAAATGACAAGGGCTGGGAGATGTGGGCCGCCTGCCCAGCCCAGTGTCCAGCAGCAGGGGCCGCCTGCCTAGTCCAGTGTCCAGCAGGGGCCGCCTGCCCAGTCCAGTGTCCAGCAGGGGCTGCCTGCCCAGTGGGCTTCTGGACACTGGACTGGGCAGTCTTCTCTCTATGCTTCCAAATGTAGTTCTCCCACCATAGGGCCGACGCCATAAGAGCTTCGAGGTCAGAAGATCTGTTCAGCCCTGAGCGAGCTAGCCCGCCCTGAAGGGTGTCCCTCAGGCCGTGCTGGAACCACTTGCATAGAGCTTCTTCGGACCACCCACTCTGTGAGGATAGCACGCAAAACTCAGTCATATACTACCCCACAATTACCAACCCCTGGCGTATGCCCAAGAGATTTCGCCCTTCCTCCTGCTCGGACAAGGGGGCCTGTCCTAAGGCAGGGCTGGTCCCGGAGGCCCTACCAGGGACCACCAGTTTACTCAATACCGGTAGCATGTCCAAGAAAAACAGAGGAAAAAACCCAAAAAAAAGACATACCCGAGGGGGAAGAAAAAAATAAAATAAAAAATAACTCTGGGTCCAATGTTGGCTGGTTCCTTCTGTCACGATTCAGGGGGATTGGACCCAGGCACAGAGTGGGAAAAAAACTCAGGAGGCTCCAAGGTAAATTTAAACAAAGCCTGTACTCAACACGGGCAGAAAACAGACAGGGCAGAACACAGGCAGGTCAGAACACAGGCAGGTCAAAACACTGGCAGGAAGAACACAGGCAGACGGAACACAAGGCAGGCAGAACACAAGAACACAAGCAGGCAGATACATACAAGCAGGCAGATACACATGCAGGTGAAACACAAGCAGAACACAAGGAACCAGCACCCGAGTCAGGGAAACAAAGAACTTAAATAAACCAGACAATAACCAGATACAAGTGAACTCAATACATAATCAGACCAGAGAGGGAAGGGATAACGAGACAACCAAAAAACAATAATTGAATCACAGGGAGCAGAACAATGCTCAGAAGAAAGTAATGCACTGTCTACTTTCTTCGGAAGGATTCAACACATCGGATCCCATAGAGATGTGGAGAATCGTAAGCTTTATTCTTATGTATGATAAGGAGGAAGCTTACAGGGTTCTCTGTACAGGGGCAAGTCGGGGGGGGGGGGGGTCTTTGAAAGTGTCTGTGCACGCAGATGGTGTAAATGTAATGATTTTGGGGCAAGCAGACATGTGTACAGTGAAACAGGCTTCATAAGTTTATGAAAGGGCTTCTTCAGTACGGGTGAACTGGGAGAAACGTGAGGCATTATGCTGGGGCACGTGTTGTGGAAGGGTTCTTATCAGGTTGCCTGTTCTCCTGGGTAATATATAGTGGGGTAGGGGAGGAATTCAATGTTTAGGAGTGTTTTGGGGTACATTTGACTTTAGAAGTTAGTGGAGAAGGTGTGTGCCAGGTTGTCTAGGTGGAAATGGTTGCTACCCATTATGAAGCTCAGTGTATACATGTATTGTTTATACGTAATACATTTTATAATTTTTTACAAAAACATTTTCCCATATTATTTAATGTTGTAAATGTTCTGTTGTAATTTGTGCACTATCTGGCAGTAGGGAAACGGCACAAGAGCTATAGGGGGAAAAAAACGCTTGCCACCTAGTGCGTTAATTGCCACTTGCATAGCCAATTAACCCAAAGTTTAAACTTTGCTGAAAAGTGGTGACATGCAAGGAATTGCCGGTTAACTGTATGGTGAGGGAAGCTGAGGCAGGGAGATGAAAAAAGAATAAAACAGACTGGAGCGATTTACAGGAGAGAGGCCTTTTGAAACTGCTCACAAAGCACTCACAGTCCTTGGGGCAACCAAAAACTTAAAAAAAACATAGAGAGACAGGATTGGGTTGGGGGGGAGGGGGTGGTTTTCAAAGTGATGCTGCAACCCAAACTAATTCATCCCTGCCAGGTATGTAAGATCAGACCTCCAAAGCCCTCTGGGGGGAAAAGCATGGAGGGTCTGACTAAATAACATGTTGGGTGTGCAGCCACAAGTTCATTGAGGCAGAAAATTGGAAATGTGGTTTTGAGGCTACACTGGTTTACTCAAGCAGGGAGGGGCAAGGTTCTTCAAGGAAAACCCAGAGACATTTTTGATAAAAATCCCATCCTCGCTAAAAAACCAGGGTTTGCATGGTTAATTGCAACAAATTGGAATTCATCAAGACAATAAATGCAATAAGACCATTTCCAATTGGCATGCCATGACAGAAATGAAACTGGAGACCTATTAAGGTCTATGAATTACAGAGATGATGATTCTGTAAACACAAGATGGCAATACCGCTAGTGAGTTTTCAGCTTGCCTTGCGTCCATGATGAGCTCAATACTGATGTACCTCTCTCATAAAAATAAGTCATGTGTTTAAATATGTGTGTGCGTGTTTGTGTGCGTGCATGCATAACTTTCATTTTACTTATATTGCTGTCAGAAATACTAACTAAAACAAGAAAGGACAACTCACTGGTAAATCCCTCAGTAGAAACTGAAGCAAAATGTTCTATTTTGTAAAGAAAGAGCACTTTGCATTGATGTTAGATACTGTTTGTTTTTATATGAAATGAAGTGCAATGCTATATTACAGAAGAGAAGGGGAATGAAGATTGAATGCACAAATATTTCCAGTGCCTGTTAATTTATGCCATAATATTCCATGCATAAGACACCCATCAGAGTTACAGTACATTTAAAAAAAAATCTTTTCACCAGCTTACCCTGTATAACTAAGGCTAATAAATAAATAACTCAGCATACACAAACATAAGCACATACACATGCACACAGAAATACACTTGCACATGTGAAAACACAGTCATACACAAACACAAATAGGCTCACATAAATGTTCAGAAGCATGAACACACACTCCTACTCTCATTGTGTCAACCAGAAATAGAAGGTAAATGGAAATTTTGTTTACACATCAAAATGAACATGAAGAAGAAAGAATACACTGAGTGCAACACTGAGGAATAAAGAATAAATAATATTGCTTCTGGTAAAAAAGAAATCGATTTCCTTCCACAACTATGAATTAAATAAGCAGGACCTGTCCTGCTCGCCCCCGAGGCCAACAAGGCCAAACTGCGCAAAAAGAGAGAGCAAAATGCCTTGTACATCTGTACTAAAAACTGTTGCTGTTGTTCTGGTTGTCACTCTTCAGTGAGTAAAATTTGCCAATTACATTCAATCCCACCATGCCACAGAGACATGCACACACGCACAGACAAACAACCACGTTACCTTTTTTTTGTTTGTTTTAGTAGCACTAAGCCTCTAAAGACAGTGTGAGATAACACTCAAAAAGATGACATTGTCCCCAAGAGCCATAATAACTGCGTAATCGGCTGGGAATGTGAGCCTTGTACCAATTAAAGCTTACATGCATAACGTCCATTTAAGTGCCTGTAAGGCTTATAGAGTCAGTTAGCTCCAATGCAAGCTCTTGCAGTTACATACAGTACTGTGTTACCATCCTCCCCTGTGTGAAAGGTGGAAAGCCTTAATTCCCACTACAGTATATGCTCAGTCCCCAAAGATTTTGTACATGCTATTGGGATGGCATGTTATGCCTTGATGGGGCGGCATGCCCCGTACCTATACAGCACCGAGAGTTCAGCACATGTCAGGGTTCCCCACAGAAATAACCACAACAGCCACAGACACTCAGCCCTTGAAAACATTAATTTCTATACATTCTGACCCCATTTCAACAGGCACAATTCATAAACAACTTCACATGTCCACACAATAAAGCCCCAAAATTTGGGTATTTTGCGTTTTTTCCTTCTTATTATTCTTCTTCCTGCTGCCTAGTCCACAAAAGAAATGTCTCCCCATTGGACATTTTACCGACACCAGCCAATCCTTCACCTACACGAGCCAATCAAAATCTCACATACACACGCAAAATATACATATCTTTTTATCCTAAAGCATTTCCAGTCTTAACATCTATTCTGTTCGTGGCCTAGTGGTCAATGTTACAATCTATGGACCATGGGGTCCTGTGTTCAAGCCCTGCCCAGAGCAAGTTTCTTTAACCTGCTTTTTTCTCACTAATAATTATTATCACAGAAGAAATTTCCCACTTTCAGCAGCTAGTCTGTTCATGGCTTAGTGGTTCATGTCACAGTCTACATATTGAGAAGTTGCAGGTTCAAGCCCCACTGGAAGCAAGTTTCTTTAACCTGCTTTTTTCCTCAGTCATAATTGTCTATTACTTCTTAATTATTGCTTTTGCACCACATCTACCCGGAGTTCACCGATCGTATAGGCTGCATTATGACATACCACTGACACATTCAGTTAACCGTTACAATATTGCAATGTCATATGGATTCAACGGGAGCTCTTCTATTATCACCCAAGAAATTTTCAAGTTTCAGAAGTTAGTCAGTTTGTGGATTAGTGGTAAGTCTCATTGTCTACGGATCATCAAGTCACAGGTTCAAGCCCTGCTTCAAGCAAGTTTCTCAAATGTGCTTCTTTGCTCACTAATAATTCTTTATTAATTCTCAACAATTTGCCTTTGCAGCACATCTACCCGGCGTTCAGAACGTTATTGTATATTTGCTACTTGCAATAAATACTGCATGTAAAATACATATTGTACATACATACATAGAAAACCTCTTTATCCCCATGGGGACATTTCCCTCGCAGCATGTTACATTCACATTTACGAACAGACATTTATACCAAGAAACATACAGTAATTCACGCAACAGAAAGGCTGGGCAGCTAAATACATACATACAAATACAAATTGGACATATGCACGCCTATTCAATCAATCTTGACTCTCAGGCCTGTCCATGTACTGTATGCTTATACACACAGGGCCAAGTGGCTTGAAACAACTGAGGAAACACTGGGTAGCATTGCTTTGGAATACAGCTTATTTAATTTCCGTGAGGCAAGATAGCCTATATTGTTTGTAGTACAGTAACTTGGCGTCATTTTAATATCAATACTTTTAATGGCAGGCCTAGATTTTGCCAGTTTGAATGAATGAGTTATAGTCAGTGTATGTCTTGTGTGAGTAACTTGGCATTTTTATATATCAGCAGTTTATGCTGATCTCATTTTTTATGAGATCAGCATAAACTGTGCTGTAGAAGCACTGATATGGTTGGCTCCAGAGGAAAGCCCAGGTAATCATCCATGACTACTTGCCATGCAGTCTAGGCCAAGCCAGAAACTCACACAAAATGTGAGTGAATGTGTGTGTGTGTGTGTGTGTGCACGTGTGTGTACGTGTATGTTTCACCCACTGTTCCAGTCTTCAAACAATGTTGTTAGCAAGGACCTGTCAGATAGGTGAAAATGGAGCCTTCATTTTCTGTTTCAGAGGCTTTGTGATCTGGCATTTCATCAGCAATAGAAGTTGACTAACCAAGATTCGATTTGGTCATGTTTCCTGATCTTGTCCTTCATTGATAGGCTAACTGGCTCCGCGGCAACACTAATGGATGATAAATTGAGTGCAAACACAATTTAGGACCTTTGCTTTCATCTCTGCTTGAAAAGGAAGGTGTGAAGCTCAGCTGCTCAGAAGATCTATTGTATAACATTTTGTGAGTTTAATTTTTGTTCATTACTGAAACATCCCTGTATCAACACAGCAGAAAAATTACTCATAGTGGATGACTGGCGTAATTTTTTCACAAGGTTTCCAATTTTTTTTAAATCAATGATCAAATCATTTAAGCAAAATGTTGAAAGCTGGAGAATACTAAAATGGTGTCACTCTCTAGGTTCTTACAGTGCCTTCGGAAAGTATTCAGACCCCTTCACTTCCACTTTCCACATTTTGTTTTGTAACATTCATTCATTCATTCATTCAACATTTATTTAAGATTCTCGGTGACAGTTGAGGGTAGGAACCCTCTTTCTCAATGCGCTGAGATTACAAGAGGTATTAGAAATGAAAGAAATAAAAGAGCATAAAAGAGATAGTAACAAGCATCAATCAAAAGCAGTTACATTCAAAAGTGATCAAATCTGTGAACAGCCTTATTCTAAAATGGATTAAATAAATTTTTATTCTCATAAATCTACACACAATACCCTATAATGACAAATCGAAAACAGGCTTTTAGAAATATTTGCAAATTTATTCTAAATAAAAAAACTGAAATATCACATTTACATAAGTATTCAGACCCTTTCCTATGCCATTCAAAATTGAGCTCAGGTGCATCCTGTTTCTGTTAATCATACTTGAGATGTTTCTACAACTTGATTGGAGTCCACCTGTGGTAAATTAAATTGATTGTACATGATTTGGAAAGGCACAGACCTGTCTAAATAAGGTCCCACAGTTGACAGTGCATGTCAGAGCAAAAACAATGCCATGAAGTCGAAGGAATTGTCAGTAGACCTCCGAGACAGGATTGTGTCCAGGTAAAGATCTGGGGAAGGGTACAAAAAATTTCTGCAGCATTCAAGGTCCCGAAGAACACAGTGGCATCCATCATTCTTAAATGGAAGAAGTTTGGAATCACCAGGACTCTTCCTAGTGCTGGCCGCCAGCCAAACTGAGCAATCGGGGGAGAAGGGTCTTAGTCAGGGAGGTGACCAAGAACCTGATGGCCACTCTGACAGAGTTCCTCTGTGGAGATGAGAGAACCTTCCAGAAGGACAACCATCTCTGCAGCACTCCACTAATCAGGCCTTTATGGTAGAGTGGCCAGATGGAAGCCACTCCTACTGTTTGCCAAAAGGCACCTAAAGGACTCTCAAACCATGAGAAACAAGATTCCCTGCTCTGATGAAACCAAGATTGAACTTTCTGGCCACAATGCCAAGCGTCACGTTTGGAGGAAACCAGGAACCCCACCAGGAGTAATATATGGCTGCATAGCTACTAGGACAGGGGACAATCATACCCGCCTATCAAGAGCCAGCCCATGTAAAGTCGGGTCACACCTAATTGACAGGTGACAGTAAGGAAAGGATTGCCACCCCCACAATGCTCTATGACTACAGGCTTCTTCCACCCTGTCTCCAGACTATAACTGATTATAAGCCTGAGCATAGAGGTGCTTTTTAATCTAGATTTAAATATTGAGACTGAGTCTGACTCCTTTATAAATTTTGGAAGCCGTTTCCAGAGTAGTGGGGCTCTGTAGGAGAAAGCTCTACCACCTTTTAGGTTTTTGGAAATTCTTGGGACTACCAAGTAGCCTGCGTGTTGAGAACGGAGCGCCAAGCTTGTAGCGTCATACCCAAGAAGACTCAAGGCTGTAATCGCTGCCAAGGGTGCCTCAACAAAGTACTGAGTAAAGGGTCTGAATACTTATGTAAATGTGATTTCAGTTTTTTATTTTGAATAAATCTGCTAAAATTTCTAAAAACCTGTTTTCGCTTTGTCGTTATTGGATATTGTGTGTAGATTGATGAGAATAAAAATGAATTGAAACCATTTTAGAATAAGGCTGTTACGTAACAAAATGTGGAAGAAGTGAAGGGGTTTGAATACTTTCCGAATGCACTTGCCCATCTTCTTGCTTAACACTAGAAAGGCTTGAGCGAATGCCATTGAGCGTTTGGACTTCAAAATGAAAATGACTCCAACACCGCAAATGCAATACTCTCCTCCTTCCATGACTTTTCCTAAATATTAGGACTTAAAATAACTTTGTTGTAGGGCTGACTGGGTAGTGTAGAGGTATAAGCACTCGCCTACCACCACTGCAGAGACCCAGGTTCAATCCCCAGCAGCGGTACTTCTGGCTTGGTCAGACGTTCCTATGAACACAATTGGCAGTGTTTGTGGGTGGGAAGCCGGTGAGGGTATGATTGTTGCCAAACCGCAGGCTCTATGGCACTCCAGGACCAGGATTGAGTATCGCTGCAGTAAAAAGAAAAATGCATCCATATAAAGCAGGGGTGTCCAAGCTTGTCCAAAAAGGGCTTGAGTGGGTACAGGTTTCTATTTTAGCCCAGCACTAAGACACCTGATTCTACAAGTCTTGATTGAAAACAATGATCAGTTATTTTGTTGAGCCATTCATTTATTTTTATATTTATTTTTATCTAATTATATAACATTATATAACATTTAACTAAGTTAAAGTTTATATAATTGCTCTCATTTTTAGTATGGGCTGCTTCTAACAAAACCTAACATGCCCCTGTACAACATTTAAAAATACTGCAGCATTTAACATGTGAGTGTCACTTGTAAACACTGCTGTCAATCATTGTCTGTGCTTAATTAGTGACAATTACTTCATCAACTTAGATTATTGAGGTGGTGTAAATGAGATAAATGTTTGAGCAGGGGCTTGATAAAGAGGCTATTGCTACCTCTAGCTGGTAGAGGACTGAAGTACCAATGTAAAAAAAGAAGGGGAGACAAACTGGTGGCCAAAGTCATTAGACCCTATAAACCTACCAGCCATATCCATTCTGCTACCTCTGAACATCTGGCACTTCTTCCCCACTTTGAGGTTACGTCTCTTGTACTTTCTGGCCCCCTGGTGGTGGGATGAGTTTCCCCACTGGATTTATTTTTGAATAGTGTTACAAGTTTACCTGTGTAAAGATGATCTGTCAAGTGGTACCCTTGTTTTGCATTACAAATTACTGTTTGTTTGGTTCACAATACCCTTATTGGGCCTCAGTATTCATTTTTTTTTCCTAATAGTGTCCAATGTGGGGCTGTGTTGTATACCTGAGAGTAACACTGATGTTCTACACTACATTACATCACTCTGGAAAACAGCATCTGCAAAGTGTTTGCAATGTAATGTAATGTGGAAGGAGAAATGACTGATCACTCTGAAATATTTTATTAAATAACCAGTTTGCTTCATTTGAGCCACTGAATAATAAGTTTGACCTCCTATCTACTTATCTATTCTGATATTTGGAAGTTTTTCAAAATTTCTAAATGCCTAATTATAAAACTATCCCCAGTCAAATCTTTGATTGATGACCTTTTACCAGGCCTGACGCTAATCATTTAATCTCCAGATTTGTTGACCTGTTTTCAATTATGGAAGAACATTCAACTTCACATCTCAGAAATTGCTGGGCCTAATTAGGTATTCAGGTTACAGAGGATGAGTGGGAAGAAGGTCTAAGGAGAATCCATACTTGCTCCATTAATTCCAGATATCAGCTCATTCATTATAAGGTTATGCTTCAGCTGAACTTTTCAAAAAACAGAACAAAACATAAGTAAAATATATCGCCCAGTGTCTAGTGATAAGTAGAGTAGAGTAATCATTTTTGGGGTTGTCCCAAGTTTCATAATTACTGGTTAGATATTTTCAAGTGTTATTTCCTTCCTGACCCTGAACTGATTACTTACACCATGGCTGAATACATGATTTTAACTGCTTTCCTGGCTGTTGCAGACACTTTATTTATCAATAATCACAACTGTGAATGAATGTAATTAGAGCATATTCCCAGATGCAACAACTACTGTTTTCCAGACATTGTTAATAGGTATTCCTGATATCTATTTATTTTTTCACTTCCATTTTTCTGTTATATTCCATACTTCAGTGTTTGTATAGAGTGATGTTAAAATGAAAACACACCTTCTTTCAGTTCCATGGTTTTAATACATTAGGACACACCTAACCCTCATCTAGTCTCCACCCATTCCTAGATAAATCTAACCTCTTGTAACTCATAATACACAAATTTTACTTTGTCATAATTTATTCAACCAACAATTCCAACATGCAATCATTTATGTTTCAAGATATTTCTTCTGTTTATGTCCTTTTCACTAAATAATGTAAAACATCTAAATAAAATATGAAAAAAATATATAACCAGGTCTTGGTCTGACACGACCAGGCATCAACTGAACTCAACCAGGACTTAAACAATCAAATCAGAGCTTCTGTAGGGCATTAGTTCTGCAAGGCACTGAATAATGACTATAATGACAACAGAAAAGACTGAGTGATCTGCCTTCTGTCTTGCAAGAGTTCATAATGTTAAATGTGAAAGTATTGGGACAGGAACAAAAGTATTTGGGTCGTGCAAAAGTATTTGGGTCGTAGGCTTGGGCCTTTTTGTGTGGAATTTGCATGTTCTCCCCGTGTCCGCGTGGGTTTCCTCCAGTTACTGCAGTTTCCTCCCACAGTCCAAAGACATGCAGGTAGGCTAATCGGAAACTCTAAATTGCCCATAGGTATGAGTGTGTGAGTCAATGGTGTGTGTGCCCTGTGATAGATTGGCGGCCAGTCCAGGGTGTAATCCTGCCTCTTGCCCAATGCATGCTGGGATAGGCTCCAGCACCCCTGAACAGGATAAGCAGGTATAGATAATGGATAGATGGATGGATTTTTCTGTACTGCAGCACATTGGATTTGAATTAAAACAATGCGTATGAGGTTAAAGTGCAGAGGGTTTCATTTGAGGGTATTTACAGCCATATTGGTAGTGATGTACAACTCTGGGATTTTGGAGTCGACTTTGAGTTGTGGGCATCTGAGGCAGCAGTAAAAGATTAAGAATATGAATATATGTGTAAGTGTTCATAGAGCAGTGGTTCCCAATCTTGATTCAGGCCCAACTCAATTTTTCTGAATAAACCTGACTAAACCTGACTACACACACATACATTCTAGCTAAAAAAAAAAAAAAACCACATAGGCATAGATTCAGTCATATTTCCTTTATCATGGATGACACATAAATTAGTGTCACATTTTTAAATGGAACTGTTTTTCATGAGGAATTGTATAAACGACAGCCCTAGTAATTAAATTACATTACAGGCATTTAGCAGACGCTCTTATCCAGGGCGACACAATTTTGCATTTACATTGCATCTATTTACACAGGGGTCTGCTGACAGACCAACCCTGTGAGAAGTCTGGAATTTTCGAGTGAAAATGTCAGCTATGCTCAACACAAGCCAACCTTAGCTGACAAATAACAACAGGGGTAATTACCAAACTGCATTAAAGTGGTAAAGAAATTACAGCAATTTCAACATTTCAGTGTTTTTTTTTTTACTGATACTCAGGTGCAAGGTAATAGCATACTCTTGAGGTAGAAACTAGGAAATGAAAATAAGAAAATAAGCAGAATATTGATGCTAGAGGGAGTGTCAGGAGCATACAATAAAGTGAACTTAAAAAAAAAACTTACAAAAAAACAAAAAAAAAAAAAAAACATGTGTAGTGTACAGCACACTACACAACTTTTTGGCATTTAAACTCCTGAAAATTTTCTGACTGCTAATACTAACTCTGTGGAGCACATTTTTGTATATCAGCTGTTAATCAGTCAAAATGATGTTTCTGTGCAGATAAAATCATCAGACTGTCGCCTACTCTCCACATAGGAGCAAACTTACTCTCACTGTAGTGTAGAGACAGTGTGGAAATTGAGGGTCTAAATCAGCCAGAAATTACTGGAAGCAACACAAATTATTTGAAGATCTAGTGTGGAGAGCTGTCCCCAGAGAAACAGGGACATCACACTCTTCATATATAATTGATTATTATTTTACTCACCATCCCATTTTATGTGAAAATGCAAAAAGGGAAAATATGTGGTAACCCTAGTAAACTACCAAAGGGGTTGTTCTGAGGGTATATATCATTATAAATAATTCACAGAAGAATAGACCTTTGCCCAGGGCTTCTGGTATGGGAACACAAAAGCACTTCATCATGTTCACCGTGGGTTCCCTGAAGGAATAACACTGACCGTGGGCAGCCATCTTGGGTCAACTTATTCCCAAACAACATCACTCTTCCGCACACTTTAAAGATTTCTTTTCCAATTCCCCTGTGACTCACTAGCATTCTACAGGAAAAAGTGTAAAGATAGAAGAAGGCCAGCCTCTAGTTACATCCAAGGTCTGCCTCTAGTTTGTTATACATCCATAGTAAAATAATCTGAACAAAAACACATTTTCAACATACAAAAATTACGAGTTACTCACGCATACAAAGCACTGTCTATAAGGCATTCATTAAAACTTTATAAATCTAGGCCTACCATTAAAAGTATTGATATAAAAATGAAAAGTTACTAAATGAACTACAACAAACAATATATCTGAGTTCACACAAATTAAACAAGCTCTATTCCAAAGCAATGCTACCCAATGTTTCCTAAATTATTTCAAGTAACTTGCCCTGTGTTTTTTCATCTTACCTGATGAGACTGTAGTCATTGAACCTTTATGTGTCACATGAAAGTGTAGAAAACAGCTTGTTTTATTTGTGTGCACTAAGACAGCCAATATTGTTGTTGCCTCATTTTGATTACCAACATTTTTAAGGCCTAGATTTAGCAAGTTTTAATGAATGACTTAAATACAGTGGTTAGTATGCATGATTAACTTGGGATTTTGGGATGTTGAAAACGTGTTTTTGTTCAGATATGATTTCTTTTCATACCATGTTGGATATGAGTAACTTATAATAATAATGTATATAAATGTATGATACACATGCATACAGTGCCTTCGGAAAGTATTCAGACCCCCTTCTCCACATTTTAATCTACACACAATACTCGATAATGACAAAGCAAAATTTTGCAAATTTATTAAAAATAAAAAACTGAAATATCACATATCACACATGGAAACAGACATACATAGAGGCCCAAAGAAACACATAGGCATGGATTCAGTCATTTTTCCTTTATCATGAATGAAAAATAAAAGAAAGTCCATCCATCCATTGTCTATACCCGCTTATCCTGGGCAGGGTCGCGGGGGTGCTGGAGGCTATCCCAGCATGCATTGGGCAATAGGCATAAATATACCCTGGACAGGCCACCAATCCGTTGCAGGGCACACACATCATTCAGTCACCATTTGCTCACACATTCATACCTATGGGCAATTTAGAGTCTCCGAGTAGTCTACGTGCATCTCTTTGGACTGTAGGAGGAAACTGGTGTGCCTGGAGGAAACAGGGAGAACATGCAAACTCCACACAGAAAGGCCCAGGCTGGATTCGAACCCAGGACCTGCTTGCTGTGAGGCGGCAGCACTACCCACACCACCTTGCTGCCCACATATATATATATACATATATATATATGTATATTAGTGTCTGTATGTACATACAGATACCAATCAAAACATTTGTTTTGCGTATTTCAGTTACAAGATAGTGACTCTGGGCCAAATTCAGGCGGAATTGGTGCAGATCCAGCCCGGAATCAGTTTCTATCTGGGTTATTTGCTAAGAAAACCAGGGAAGACCAATTTCTTTTGATAGATATATATATATATATATACATACACACAAAATTACTCTATATAATTACTTAAAACACTTTTTTTTCTAAAAAATATTTCAAATTACATTTTAAATATGTTTCATGAAATAGGAGTGTCTCCAAACTGGCCATTAACTCTTTTCTATGTTTATTGATTGTCAGACTCTTCTGCAACTTTGTGGGGTCCGCCCTCTGTCAGTGGATGGAATAGCATGCCTGGTAATTGAACACACCTGGGATTAATCAAGCAATTACTACAGCAACATAAAGAGACTGCATGAGTGTACCAGTGTTTGGAGTGGTGTTATTGGGAGGCTGTGTTGTATTTGCCTGCAGAAATGTTAAAAATCACAGTACAACTAAAAGCCTAAAGAAATGAATGACTGTGATATTACCTACATGGTGAACATGAATAAAAGAGCATTGTATGGGCATTAATGTAACAGATACAGAAGAAATTCAGAATAACACAACAGCTGAACTTATGCATTAAACAAGTCAAATGTTTTTTGAATAAAGCCCCTCTAACAGACTCAAGGTGAATGAACGCTGAGTGCAGAAAGGTAAGAGCCAGGAATATAAGTATAGCTGTTAATCACAACTCTGGGCACCAGAAGGAAGTATCTAGAATTAAAGAGTTGACGGGTGATTTCAGACAGGGTTGTTTTAAATGAATAATTTCATATTTTCATTGTTTGATGGAACCGTATCATTGTAATGTTTCATGTTTATAGTCAGTCATGAAATATTTTAAATTATTATTTTACCAAGGTCTGTTGGTTTAATGTGTACATGTATTGGCATGTCCCTGACACATATATTGGTTTGTCATTTAAGATTGTATTGATTTGTCATCAATGCATCTCTTGTTTTGTTATCTACATGCCAAGTGTTTAATTCACTCATATATTGGTTTGATGTGCTTATGTATTTGGTTTGTCATTTACGTTTGTATTGGTTTGCCATTGATGCATATATTGGTTTAGCACGTTTTACAGAGAACTGTCACAAAGACACTTTACAGAATAGCAAGGCATGAGACAGAGCAAAAAAAGTAAACAGAGCAAACACCAGGCCTGAACCCCCAAATAGCAGGTAAAAAAAAACTCCCTGTGGGGAGAAAACCCTCAAACGGTGGCGAGAGAAAACTCCCCAATGGGAAGAAATCTCGAGAGGAACCTGGCTATATAGGGGGAGCCCATCCTCCACTGGCCAGCCTGGTAAAAAGTAGCAGACAGCAAATAAAACTGGTTGAACAGGTTCCAGCTGAGGTGAAAGCTAACAATAGTAGAAGACCAAATGGTATAGTTAGAATAGTGCAGTTTAGAGGAGCCAGATGATGGATCTGGAGCTCCAGACAGCATCAAGGCATGGGCAGGGGAGGAACATGGCTGAAGCAATCCATGACCACTGAGCGAAGAACAGGACTGGGGCGATCCTGGGGGTTCAGGCCGAGGAAACAGGTTGGAGTGGTCTTTGGACTCAGGGCGAGGTAAATGGTAATGATAAATGGACTGCATTTATATAGCGCTTTTATCCAAAGTGCTTTAAAATTGATGCCTCTCATTCACCTATTCACACACATCAACTGTGAAAGGCTGCCATGCAAGGTACCAATCAGCTCGTTGGGAGCAGGGGTTAGGTGTCTTGCTCAGAGACACTTCGACACACCTAGGGCGGGAGATTGAACCAGAAACCCTCCGACTGCCATACAACCGCTCTTAACTCCTGAGCTATGTCGTCCCAGGTAGGGGATGGGAGCCCCATGGAAAGAGAAAGACAAACAGAGAAGACATGGTTATGGTCAGCTACACTTGACACTAAGCTACCTAATATATATATATATATATGACATGCGGTTTCTGTCAAAAAGTTTGATTGATTGCTACCCCGCCCCTTGTGGTTTTTGAGGAGGTCACTTGAGGGGCGCCCCCGCCCCCGTCCCTTTTGCGGAGTTGTTCATTTTGTAATTCAATATTTATTTATTTTATAGTCATTATTTAATATTGTTTTATTTAGGTTTGTTGGTTTTTTAGCGTAGCACGTTTTGATTTGGTTTATATTTAATTTTAATGGAAATGTTTTTAAAAGTAAAAGAATCCGTGAGGGAAAGTGTTGAATATCTTTGTGCTTTTTAAACGTGTTTGAAAAGGGTAGTTTTGTGTAAAAATGCTTTAGCAACTTAAAACATTTTATTGTTTTGAAACACCAATCGCCACCAAATACACGAAAAGGCAAATGAATGCATTAATAGGGTTACATGCGTTAAAAATGTTTAAAACAAGTAGAAAATATGTTAGAAAAGTTTGGTAGTTGTTTCGTAAAGTAGATTAGTTTATTAGTTAGATGAGGAGACAGCGTTAGTTTTGTGTGAGCGTTAGTTTTGTGTCAAATAGAATTTAAGAAAAGCAATGGCGTGTTAAAATATTAAAACAATGAAAATAGCACATAGTTACATCTTAGAATTGTCTGTAAAGCAAATGCAAAGCGTGACAGTTGTAAGTTATCAGGCTATGTGTGAAAAGAGAGTTTCTTTTAAAAAAACTATGACAGAAGAGACATTTAGAGACAGAAACCAGCAAAACTTTTTCTCTTTTTTCTCTGCGGAAATCCTTCTTCGGATTGATGTCTGTAATTGTGGAGAGAGAGCGCAAAAAGAACAGCTATGTCCGATGTCTAAAGCCAACTGGATTCACTGTCACACGGACAGGCTTGGTGAAAGTTTTGTGGGTGTGGCGTAGGCTGTGACGGGTTTTTGTCATGTGGCAGCATAGACTGTGGTATGTATTGTGCCATGTTCATGACATGTGACAGCATAGTCTGTGGTTTTGGGGGATTTGGCCCGCAAAGAAACGCAATCTTTGATAGCACAAGTATACAGAAAAAAGCAGAATCATGTGCGGGTTGTACAGAGTTACAACATCGCAACCCAGCGCCTCCCCCATACGCAAATCCAGCCTTCACGATTTGCATAAAATGGGGGTCATCTACACAGATGTCAGAATTGGACATCAGCTCTGTGTAGCCTATACAAAATTTGGTTGCTTCTTAGCCTACAAAACATGTCTACTGCTGAAATTTCGACACCTACCTCTGAAGACGTGAAGACCGGGGCGCAGACACCGAGGCTCCCAAAGAAGAAGCCTTTTGCCGCGATGGCAAGAGTCCATGCAGGGGCTCTACACCGTGAGTGGGGGCCGATGCCGGAGGGTATCCGCAGCGGTTATAATTTTGACATGGCTGGAGATGCTCCAAAAATTTGTTTTTTCAACCTGCATGGTGATAAGGAGTACAGCCCTGCCACCGGTTTTGGAGTCGTGTGCGAGGCTTGTGACTGGGGTGATTTTAGAAGATGCTATGAGGAGGTAGCTGGTGGTTCAAAAGACAAAAGTAAATTTTTAAGCCGGACCAGCGATGCCACGCGTAAACGGTGGATTACATTGGTGGCAACGACGCAAACTGTGGACGGTAAAAAAAGACTGATCATTACGGGTAACATTTTTCGGTTTGGTACGTCTTTATCGGACTTAACAACTGATGGTAACATCGCATTCTTTCTGTTTGAAGAACAGAATTTAATGAACAGCGCGCTTGCCGAAGCTGACAAAATTTTTGAAGATCACCGGTTTTTGAGCTCATTTGTGAAAATTAACCTGTGTCAGAGGTTTGAGGAAACGGTACACAAAGCAATACCAACCATATCTGAAGAAGACGAAGAGACTGATCTTGAATGATTTAAAACTGTTTTTGAAATGTTAAAACAATGTCTTGTTACATTTAGGACATGTATATTATGAAGTTGTAGACTATAGAATGTTATGACGGTGTCTTTTACCGTTTTGGAGATTAATGTGAGCTTTTAAAATAAAACCTTTTCTTTTAAAAATTATTTTGTTGCTGTTTGATTGTTATTCATACATTATTATTATTACACCGTACTCCAAAGCCATGATAAAATCTGAAGCAAGACCCAAGCATACACCCACCCACGCACACACACGGCACGCGATAGGCTGATGTTTTCTTCAAGGCGTGGCTACGCATATGAATATCTTTGAAAGGCCACCACCACATTGAAATTAACCTAACAAGCTTCTTAGACCTCCTGACAAGCATGTCTCAGTCTGTACACAAAACGTATAGCCCAATAGGTCTACAGGACTCAGGTCCTTCAGAATCCTGGGAGTCTGAGTACATGGCGAATAATGATGTTCCAGTTTCAGAACCTTGGCTCATAACAGAGCAGAATATAGACAATGCTGCTGATGCGCCATGCTGCGGCGGAGGACGAGGAGGCCCCAGACCAAAAACCCAGTCGTCGGATGATGCTGACGGCTGCATTACAGCGCCAAATGGTTAAAGTCCTGAAGCTGATCCTCACCAGACTTCTTGACAGGACAATTGAAAATCAGCTGAAGAGCAACTGTCTGGGTTGTGAATATGACCACCCCAGCCAGCTGCAACACAGCTGTCTCTTCGAACCAGAGACATTCTACTTTCAGGCCCACTTTGACAAGCTGGTCGCCAAAGTGAAGACACCGTGGCTGGGGTGCCTACTCTCCAAGGTGCTCAAAGTGTTTGGTCTGAAACCAAATCCTGTGCGTATAGAGGGCGCTGTTGACACAATTGTTTCAGAGCTCAAGGACGAGCCGTACATCCAGGAGAAGCTGCGGGAAATCAAACGGACAGACCTGGGGGCTTTCAGCGACAAGATTGTTGCTGAGGTTCGGAGGGATTTCTGGGAGATTGAGGATGCCATGCAGGAAGACCTGTGGGGTGACGTGTCTGAAGACGCCGCAGATGACGACTGTTTAGCAACGCTTCAAAGCTGTGCCAAATAGTCATATGTATATGTATTTTGTGGCTTTTTTATTTTTAAAATAATAATAATAATAATAATAAATGCTTTGGCTTTTTATATCTTGTGTCATTATTGCATTAACTGTAAGGATGGATGCAGAGAAGTGTCTGAAGTCTGTTTATTATTCACCAGAAAACCCTGGTTCTTATGGCGGTAAAGAACGGTTGCAAAGTGGTTTGCTGGAAACAGCAGGACATAGGTTGTCTAACAAGAAAGTTACAGATTGGTTGTCTGGGGAAGATGCCTACAATTTACACAAGCCCATCAGACTTAATTTCAAAAGAAACAGGGTTTTTGTCTGCAACATTGATTCGCAATGGCAGGCCGATTTAGTAGACATGTCAAGTTTATCTGAACGTAACAACAATATGAAATTTATGATAACATGCATAGATATATTGTCAAAGTTTGCTTGGGTTTGTGTTCTAAAGAACAAGAGCGGTACTGAAGTGACTCGGGCCTTCCAAGAGATTCTTGCACAGGGGCGCAGGCCTAAAAAATTACAAACTGACAAAGGTACAGAATTGTTCAACAAAGGATTCCAAACACTGCTGAAACAGCACAACATAACGCATTTTGCAACGGGTAATGATGTGAAAGCTTCTGTGGTTGAACGTTTTAATAGGACCCTATAAACGAGAATGTGGCGTTACTTCACAGCGCGCAACACTAGACGGTACATAGACGTTGTACAAGATTTGGTTCGGTCGTACAATAACAGCTACCACAGTACGATTAAAATGAAGCCTGTTGAAGTAAATGATTTAAAGAAGTATTTAAAAATATGTATGGTCTCTTTCCAAAAAGGCCTAAAAAGTTTAAGTTTGAGGAGGGTGATACAGTCTGAGTTTCCAAAGTGCGTGGAAAGTTTGCAAAAGGCTATGAGCAAACGTATACAGATGAATATTTCACAGTTGCTGAAAGGGTCCACAGAATACCTCCTGTGTACAGGCTGAAGGATTATGATGGTGAAAACATCATTGGTACATTTTATGAGGAGGAATTACAGAAGGTTATTGTGAGAAAAGACAAAACATTTAAGGTTGAAAAGATAGTGGCAGAGAAGAAGCAGAAGGGTAAAAAGCTGGTTTTAGTCAAATGTGGCGATTCTGTATGCTGAGAGCCATCAATACAAGCAAAGTTGGCATCACTGTAAAAGGCAGCGCTGTGGTCTGACATGCTATGACCATATAAAATATCATTGATCGTGAAAGCTTTCTTTCCCTAGTCAAGAACGAGATTAGGCATACCAAATGGATAGAAATACAGGTTTCACAAGCATTATTTCCACACTATAATGCAGTCTTGTGAAGCATTGTCAGCCCTGCCAACATTTCAACCTGCTTATACAACAAGATTTGAGAATATTATACTGATCGTGTACGTGGATTGGCTAGCCTGTAATAAATCCAAGTTTCCGACACCTTTAGTTCAATCTTACCGTGATGAGCACACTTCTTCTATACCTAAATGAATTAAAACTACAGAAGAAATATGAGTTTATGCAGTACATATATTAACCAAGAGAACGTGTTCTGACTGAATTAATCATGAACCAGAGAACTGCGGGTAACAACCCATCAGGAAAGACTTTGAAAGTGTGGCTGCAAGTCGATAAAAACAAATTTGCTATCATGTGAAGCACACATCCAAAAGGCCTGCAGAAAAGCTAGCTCTGTATGCTCGGGATCTTGACCATGGAACCTCGACTATGATACAGACCAGTATCAATACGTTTCGCAAACAACCTGCGATTGGTGGTTTACAACACTGTACAGGCGACCTACGTACTGGCGATTGTGACTACCCAACGGGCAAGGAACCTTTTAGCAGAATATGTCATTATACTTGGATCATTAAAACGAAGATCAATTTTAAATCTGTTGATAAAATATACTGGATAAAGTGTGAAACATGTACATTAACTGAACAGACTGTAAATTTAAAGCAAACATGCAGCTTAGAAGTGAAGAACAATTATCAAGTAAAATAATGTCATTGTTTAAGACATAAACATAGATCAAAATACATTTTTTTGTCACAGCGCAATACTGAACAGTTAATTACCACGGTGGTTAATGGGGATGAAACAGGTTGGGATCTTCAGGTGTTTTTTCGAGGCTTATCAATGGCTTTACCGCTCTATGGAGGGCTTCAATATTTGTCAGCATTTGTGCCTCAGCAGATTAGGATACTAGCAAAGATGGATATAATTGCTGTGACAAGTCATAATTTGCACTGCGGAGGTCAGGACATCAGACTGATGGTATGACGTTCTTTATTAAACAGAAGAGACCGTTACAGCTTTCTAAACAAATCCTTAGTCGTCCAAAAACAGAGTTAACATTTCGTCTAAGACAGTGGTTTTTAAGTCAGATGGAAGTTGTAAAACGCCACGAAAGAGGTTTACAAGAACACGCTAGAATTTTTGACCATCTGGCTTCTGACTGAACCACATCAGGGGAATGCATTAGTCGAACTGGATTTGTTTCTTTTCACTTTGTTGACAAAGATAGCAATTTGTAAAAACAGCTTTACAGCTTTGCCTCTCATGGTCAGCTATCTTCAGCACTGTTAAGAGCCTGCGTAGAGTTTATCCATTCTTATTCGACAGTTTACAAATTGACTTGTAACAGAGATACTTTTTATCCTTCGTTTGGTAAGATCATCTGAGCAGATGGTTTAACCCTGCATGCAAGCTACAAGTTGTTGGGTATTACATCACCAAGTAGAAACCCTTTTTCCCAAGTGGATGTTTCACTGGGGGACCGACTTGTGAGTCAGTCTAGCAATACTTACAGCTACCGAGCTGTTATGGAATGTCTACTGAATGATGGGAATGAGACACTGTCTAACCAGTTCACAGCCGGCCTCTTTTATAAAGATACCAGCGGACATATGGAGGATACAAACACGGGGGGTAACAACACGGATCTGAAAAACAGCCCTATATACCGCAGAGAGCAAAACTTTTGAAATGCTCGGTCACATACACACGGACATGTTTTTTCAGGAGAGGTTGCTGATAAATGGTGTCGATATTAAAATTAAAATGGTTCGCGGTAAGGACGAATTCTGTCTAATGACTGCAGATGCCCATCAATACAAGCTTAAAATGGTGTCGGCATCACTATTTGTGAAAAAGGTCAGCGTCTCCCCCGCTGTGAAGCTCGGACATGCGCAGCCGCTATTGACCACTAATATAAAATATCCTATTGATCGGGTCAGCATGAAGACTTTCCCTTTCCCGCAGGTAGTCGAGTTTGTAATCAGGAGAATTTATTTTTGGGGCAGCTACCAAAAATGGTAATTATAGGTTTGGTTGATAACGATGCCTTTACAGGGGTTTACAACAAGAACCCATTTAATTTCCAACACTATAATGCCGAGTTTGTGGCAATGTATGTTGATGGGCAGCAGTTTCCGGCCAAGCCAGTTCAACCTGATTATAACAAGAGTAGCGCTATTCGAGAGTATTATAGCCTGATCCTCGCTAGCGGTAGACATTTGAAGAACCAGCCCTTGTTAATAAATCGTCAAGAATATACAAGCGGTTACACGCTTTATGCTTTCAATCTGTCCCCTGATGAAGGCTGCAGTCAGCATCTATCCCTGATCAAGATGGGAAATAATGCGACTGGAAATGAGATTCAGAAACGCGCTACCCAGAACCGTAAATATGGTAGTTTATGCATGTTTCGACAATATCATTGAAGTGAACCAGAGGAGGAACGTGTTGTATGACTATTATTAATCATGAACACCAGAGAACTTGCTGCGGTTTTGAGTAACAACCCACATACAGGAAAATACTTTAAAGGGGTGTTGGCCTGCGACGAGCTACCGGATAATAAACTGCATAATTTCCCCGCTTTATACATTGTGAATACGCACCCCCGAAATAAACCTGGAGAACACTGGCTAGCTCTGTATATGTGTGCGGATAAAACGGGTGAATTCTTTGACTCCTATGGAAACCCTCCAGACTATGATTATTTCCCAGACAGTATCAATACGTTTCTGCAAAAGAACTGCGATTGGATTGTTTACAACACTGTACAAGTGCAAGACCCGCTCAGCGTGACGTGTGGCCAGCATTGTGTGTTTTACTTACACCACAGGGCCAAAGGAACCCCTTTTAGCAGAATTATGTCATTATACTTGGATCATTTAAAAATGAATGATGCAATGGTTTCAAAATATGTTGATAAAATATATCTGGATAAATGTGTGAAAAATGTGCTATTATGTATACAGACTGTAAACTCTTTTAAAAGCTTTAAAACATGTCATGCTTGTAAGTAAAGAGACAAAAGATCCAATGTAAAATTTAATGTCATTGTATTAAAACAAATAAACATGAATCAAAATTACATTTTTTTTGTCACAGCGTATCATTTATACTGAACATGTTAAAAATCTAACCACGTTGAATGGTCTAAAACTGGGGATGAAAAAACAGGCTCTGGGATTTCAGAGTGTCTTCTTTCTTGAGCTTTCAACGGCGTCCTGCTTGCTATGGAGGCCTTCGGTAATTATTTGTGCGAGCTTATCGTGCGGCGTACACCATGATTAGGTATGACAGAAAGAGGCATATTAATTGTAGCTAAAGCCTCAATAAATGTTTGCCACCCCAGGGGTCGTCTATCATCAGCAACCTTGTGAGTCACTGTAATGTTCTTTATTAAATCCAGCATATGCGAACCGGTTACAGCTTTACCCTTGAAAACAAACTCCCCTTTGTCGTTCCAAGTTGCAACATTCCAGATTTAGACATTTTGTCTAAGACGTAGGTGGCGTTTTTTTTTTGCTTCTAGATGGTACGCTTTGTATAACGTCCTGAATCAGTGTGGTATCTTCAGTATTGGGAACACCGCTAGAAGGTGTTTGACCATCTTTGGCTTCTGATTCTGAACCCCCATCAGTGGGCAATGATTATGTTAATTGATTTGTTTCTTTTTCACTTTGCTTGACAAGAGATATGAATCTTTGTAAAACAGCTGTGTACAGCTTTGCCTTCTCATGAGTCGCTACATCAGTCCTTGTTAAGATGCTGCGTATGGTTTGATCCAATTCATTTTCAACAGTTTGACGAATTGGCTCTGGGGTATAAGAGAGATACTTTAATTTATCCAGTTGTTTTTGGGGTACTAGATACATCTTTTGAGCATGCTCCATGGTTTAACCACTGCATGACGTTATCAAGCTTGTAAGAAAGAATCCCCCCTTCTGATTAATGACCTTCTTCTTCTTTTTGATTGAGTTTTTTTTGTTAGCAAGTAGTTTAAGCCCCGATCGTTGCTTCCTTAATTTTTTCAGCTGAGTATCCGTTAGGGGTATATTACCGCGTAAAACATTGAGAGCTATTTCACAAATGTGTTTATGAGTTCCGGAGAAGCCGACTATAAAATGGTACGTCTTTGCTGTGCATTGCCTTCAAATAGAGCTTTTAAAAGCGGCCAGTACCGTTTAATACGTGCCGACATTACTTTTTTCTTTAGAACATAAGCCACGGGCCACTCTGGAGGGTACAAACCACTTCTGAGGCGAAACTCTTCTGGTGACTGTGCTTATAAGTCCACCAAAAGATAACCGTAAGGGTTTCTGGTCGCATCTTCAAAAGATTCAAGGAAAAACTTTGAATGTCTAGGATACATTTGCCGAGCTAAAACATTAACTTGCACTTTATCTCGAGGATTTTTGAACAGAACAATATAGTTTGCGTTAAGATTTATTGTGCAACTCTTTTTACCCTGAAAAAAAGGTTTTGTACTAAATATATAATGCTCAAATTTCTGTGGTGCGTATAATTGGTAAAAGCTTTTTCCACCTCTGAGCTCTCACTGGCTGCTTCCATTAGGTCGTCAACGGTGATCAAATTGGTTTTCTGTAAAGGAAGCAACGCTTCATCGGTCAAAGATTCAGGAAGCCATTCTACAAATTGTACATTCTTTATTTTACAAAGCAGTTCATCGTAGATTGGCTGCCAGCATGAATAAAACCAGATAATATTCTGTGGTACGGTGGACAAAACATGAGATGCGTTTTCCAATATAATTTTCACAAAGACACTTTTACCACAGTTTGATGGTACACCATACACTTGTGAGACAACGCAACTCATCAGAATTAGTTTGACCGCCAAACAGAGCATCACGCGGTTCCAGACGTTCCAGATAATCAAGATATCGTAGGAACGTCTGTACCTCCGTGCTCTCCTGTTTAAGTCTTACCCATGCGTGCTCCCACATTACAACCACATGCAGATTGTAGGTGTTACGCAACTTTTTCTTGAAATCTGTTATACATTGCACCAAAATCCATTTTGTCAGAGGGTTAACGGTGTTTGGGTCAAAGCATTCCGGACACCCGTGAAAAAAACAGCCGGCCATTTCATATGCTGTGCGCACCCCTTCTGACTCGGAATACCCATCTAGATAATAAGCATCCGTCTTAACCTCACCCCGGTTCAGAGCATGCTGAATGAATACATTGTCACGGTGACTCAGATATTCTAACCATTGAATTCCCAGTGTGGAAAATGACTTGCTGTTGAATGTAGTTATCGGGCGATGTTACAGCAATGGTGTCTTTTGTTAAAGGAGTAACATGGTGGTTGAACGTGACACTTCCCAGTTGTCTTTAGGCAACAACAAAACAAATGTGCATAATTTTTTTTATTATTCAGTCATTTCAATGTACTTTAAAACGCATTTTTCTAAGCCTAAATTTCCCACTATAAAAGTTCACCTGAACCGTCTGGGCGTGGTAATGAGAACTGTCAGTTAGCTATGATTGACAGACCGTGCCCCGTTACCATAGCTACCCCCATGATACGCGCTCTTTTTGGGAGACTGAATTTTCACAAGCTAGCTAGCTTAGTAGTATATCAAGTATCGATAGATAGCTAAGGTAAGGACGTTGACTTATATCCAATTATAATTTTTGCTATCTAGCTAGCCAAGTTAAGATAAAAGCACAACTATAACGTCCTCATAAAAGCAACCTAGCTAGCTAACATTATCGATAACATTGCCTTATGAAAGCAAACTACCTAGCTAGCTAAATGAATATAACCAGAAATTATCTAATAGTCCTTAAAAGGCACTCTAATTTAAGTGAACGTTATTTGCATTGTCTTGCCTGTAAGCCAGCAGCGCAAACTATGGATCTAGAGTTATCCATGGGTTTACGGGGCGTGGAAAGGGGAGTGGTTACTGTATTTGTGACGCACCAAGTGGACAACTTTCTCAACCGGTTGAAAATAGGACGATAAATTTCAAATGCATATTTCTCCAAAAAAACAGAACGGACATATTTAATACTTTACTCATTGTGTTTCTTCAATGCCTCTTGTGCAAATAGCACATAAAACAGAGAAAGTGTGAAAATCACCATGGTACTCCTTTAAGAAACTCGTGCAGTACTGTTTCATACAAACCGAGGCTATAGGTACGCACTGGAAAGGGTCTAGACCTGTGCTCCCAAGAACCTCGGTACGGAACCTTAAACACGCTTCACGCAGCTATTTCTTTTCTAAAATCAAACACCCCTCCAGACGTTATTATACCACCGCATAAATTCCTCCCTCTCCTTTTCCATCATTGTATTGACCCCATAGTACAAGGGTGGTGGGTACGGGCCAATGTAATTCTGGTTACCAATTGTATTCCAGAAATGGGGAAAGTAGCCTTTTTTTAATTTTCAAAACCTAGAGCAGCAGGCATTGCGCTCAGTTTCATTGTTAGAAAACAAAGGGAGTCAACATACCTCTGTTCAAAAGCCTCGTCAGTAATGCACATGAGTTTACTGCCCTGTACAATTAGATGCGGTGTTACGCCTTGGTCAATTAAATACTGCATCAGCAGGTAGCCGTCGTACCCCTTTGAATTGTGTGCGATTAATGTGTAGCCCTTGTACTTTGGAGTCCGATACCTTTGGTAAAAAGCCTCTACGCATTTATCGCCAGACGCCACCCAACGCTCGCCGTTAAAATCAATACAGCATATGAAATTTTCTATATGTTGGCCTTGGTCTTGCCGACACTCAAAATCATAAAACACGTAACGGTGGCTGGGGCTTTCAGGTTTCACCCCTTGTATGAAACACACATGGCTATTCTCAGGAGTCAACACAGCCTTGCAGGTGTTGCAGCGCTGTGGGCTACAACTGTGTGGTTTAGGGTCCCCATCACTGCTGCTGACAACATACTTTGTGAAACATTTGGGACAAAAATTGGTAGTATCGCATGAGCTGCGCATTTTGCCACTGACACCCTGTGGTTTCACAACTTTATGCTCTTTGTAGCAAAACTCTGACCAACAGATGCGCAAACAATCCTTACACTGTATTGATCTTGAGCTGTTCATAAAACATTTGGCGCTATAACAAACGTTGCAGTGGTGCTGACAGCTATGGTCTTTCTTTGCGCTAAAGGGCGTATAGCAGTAGTCGCAAACATATGCACTGCCCAAGAACCCTTTCAAGGACTTTATGCCATAATAGTGGTCACCGTCGAGGTAAAGAAACAACGTCTTGGGGTGTGGTCTGGAGGACGTTTGAAACTTTGTAAAGACACCATTAGCGGCACCATGGCTCCATGCAACTATCTTGACGATTAACAGCCGCTCAAAAATTTCAATGTCCGAAAAGTTGACCTTATGGTGGACACTCAGACCTACAGACCGCTGTAAATGTTTGGCCTCTCTCAGCCTCGTACGTGGTAAATGTTGGATTTAAAAGATGCGCTAAACAAGTGGCAAAACAGAGGTTATTGCTGCTATTGTAGCTGACAATTAAATGGCGTAATTTCTTCCAAATTATTTGATTTTTGAGACACGTTGACAATTGTCGACGGGCTCCAACACCACCATTAGGGTTTTTAATAATGTGAGCCACCAGCTCCAAATTATCATCAGACAACACCTCAAAATTGCTCTGAACCAGATTTTCAATCATGCTTAAAAAAAACATCGAAATCAATTTCAACCCCCGGTTAAGTGCACAGTTACACCCTCAGACAGAGAATCCCCCCGCAACTCCAACTGTACAATATCGTCGGGGGACGCCAGCTCGTGAACTTTGTTCATTAAATGTTCTAGGGTGTTTAAAACATGAACATAAAACTCTGCGTAGTTGTCCACATCGTACAAAGATGCAAAGTTAAACCGTAACCTAATTTCTGTATTGTTGAAACGTGGTCTGCGTATCACCTGCATCTCTGTATCCGCATGCACGTTATTGTCGACAATGTTAGGTCTTCTCTCTGGTTCTACGTAATTACCTATCGCACGGTTTACAGCATCCAAAGCGCGTAGCAACCCCCCAAACACATCAACATCCCCATGCTCTACAGGTTCAACCTCTGCATGCGTGTTAATTGTGCCTCGATTAAGATCATTAATAATGTGTAAAAGGTGAGGGTTAACCTCTGCTTGCTCCTGTTGCAAGTCTAAACTGTTAGTGTCGTGGTTAGTATCATGATTAGCATCTAACACCCGGTTTTCATCATTGTGTCTTTTATTACTCTGAGATTCAGAGCGTGTATCTCACGGGCGTTTCGATGCCATTTAATATTTTTTCTAAAATATTCTAACGTTGTCTGGAAGCGTCCAACTCACGGTTAAACAGCGACAAAATTTGCATACACAGTTCAGATTTTTTGGTTTCTTGGGTGTTGCTGCTGGCGTTGAGCCCTCTGATGGTGTTGCGGTTCTGGGGCTCAGTACCGCCTCCAAAGGTTGAAGCAGCGCTTCTCGATCCAATTCCACATCTAGAAAATCCATGTCGGAGTCTGAAATGCTATTCTCTGCTGCATAAAGTAAGAAAGAAAGAAATAAATTCATAATTAATTATGATTTGAGCACATTTGTTTCTGCAGGTTCACAAATTACAAAATCATAAATTAATAAAATCTCACCGCGTTTTCTCTTCAGACTTGGAAAGTGTACCGAAACGGTATCCGTCGAAGAAGTCGGGGCCTCAGTGACCGCTTCTGGTTGACTTTCAAGGGCTTTTAAAAATAAATAAATAACACAACTCAGATGACCGAAAAATAAAAGTTAAAAAGTGAACATAAATTTTAAAGTTTCATACTCTGTAGAAAGTTGTATATTTCGGAGCCCACTGCTGCGTGAACCTGTGCTTCTACCAATTGCGTCGGCCGTTCCAAATGCGCGACTACGGGTGTCGATTCTGTCTGATTGTTGGCTAAAAGCGGATAAATAAATAAATAAATATTTTAAAAGTACACACACACACAGAACTGACAAACGTACTCTGACGAATAGACCCTTCCTGGCTGCACGCAAGATGAAAGTTTGACCCGTCAAACACGTGAAGCGTCGAATAGAGTGCGTCTGTCGTGAGCAGGAACTCTTCTAAATCTGCTAAATAAGTCAAGACATCGAGCCTTAATAATTTTCTTATACATGTAGTTATAGATGCAAAATTAAACTATAGGCCTAGCAAGTTACATACCTGATAGGCTGCCCAGTTCTTCGAGTGTTTCCTGTCCATAGATCGTGGCTTCTCAGTGGAATTAAGTTATAATGCTGTCTTGATGGGATTGGCTGGCCTAATTTATCCCCTGTGGATGGGGTTAATTTGTAACTCTGCACCCGAAACTCCCACCAACATGTTCCCCGCTTTTTGCAGTTAATTTTGAGCAATTCAAAGAGACCGTTGTCCCACAACGTTCGCTTTGTTAATGGCTTGACATATTATTTTGATGACTTATGATAAGAAGAATTATTTATTTAGATAGGGATTGATACATAAACATAGAGTAGCTTTGTTTAACAAATAGTCTGATGTCTGTATAGGCAATCATAACCTTGTCGCAGGGAAAGTGACTAACGCGTGTACTTATTCTACTTTAGCTTTCTTAAAAAAAAACTCTTAACACTTTAAAACTTAACAAAACTTCACAAAATTTAATAGAGCTTTTCCTATTTTTTAACTCTTGCAAATCCTTGGTTTTAAACCTCTTTGTTCTTTATAAACGTTCACGTTGTATCATAGCAAGCTTACTTGCTTGCTTTTTATACATTTAAAATCGGTGGCCCTATCAACTCAACTCAACTTTATTTTATTCAAGACTCATCTTAAAAAGCGGCTCGTCACATGACATAGACACGTCACAATACATACCACAGTCTATGCTGCCACATGACAAAAACCCGTCACAGCCTATGCCACACCCACAAAACTTTCGCCGAGCCTGTCCGTGACAGTGAATCCAGTCAACTTTAGATATCGGACATAGCGGCTCTTTTTGTGTTCACAATTACGGACATCAATCCGAAGAAGGATTTCCGCAGAGAAAATAACGTTTTGCTGGTTTTTGTCTCTAAATGTCTCCTGTCATAGTTTTTTTTTTTTAAAGAAACTCTCTTTTCACACATAGCCTGATAACCTGCAAATGTCACGCTTTGCATTTTCTTTACAGACAATTCTAAGATGTAACTATTTGCTATTTTCATTGTTTTAATATTTTAACATGCTTTCGCTTTTCTTAAATTCTATTTGACACAAAACGCTGTCTCCTCGTCTAACTAATAAACTAATCTACTTTACGCAACTACCAAACTTTTCTAACATAATTTCTACTTGTTTTAAACATTTTTAACGCATGTAACCCTATTAACGCATTAATTTGCCTTTTCGTGTATTTGGTGGCGATTGGTGTTTCAAAACAATAAAATGTTTCAAGTTGCTAAAGCATTTTTACAAAAAACTACCCTTTTCAAAAACGTTTAAAAAGCACAAAGATATTCAACACTTTCCCTCACGGATTCTTCTACTTTTAAAAACGAACATTTCCATTAAAATTAAATATAAACCAAATCAAAACGTGCTACGCTAAAAAACCAACAAACCTAAATAAAACAATATTAAACAATGACTATAAAATAAATAAATATTGAATTACAAAATGAACAACTCCGCAAAAGGGACGGGGCGGGGTTCCCCCTCAAGTGACCTCCTCAAAAACCACAAGGGGCGGGGTAGCAATCAATCAAACTTTTTGACAGAAACTGCATGCCATATATATATTACCTAGTGTGTCAACTCTATAGGGCCAGCTTGACACTTGAGGCTAAGCTAACTAGTGTGTCCGCTCCGTTGATGCAAGCTTGACACTTACTGCTAAGCTACCTAGTGTGTCAACTCCATAGGGCCAGCTTGAAATTTGATGCTAAACTACCTAGTGTGTCCGCTCTGTTGATGCGAGCTTGACACTTAATGCCAAGGTCCCTACCGAGCCCAAACATCAGTGTTTAATTTCATAGACTCCATGATTATACATGACCATTTGACAGGATTATAGAAATGTCTAACTATAGGACTGACTAAAGAGGTAGGTTTTAAGTCTACACTTAAAGGCAGAGAGTGTGTCTGAAGCCCGTACATACATAGGGAGATTGTTCCATAAAACAGGAGCTCTATGTGAGAAGGCTCTACCGCCCATTGTAATTTTAGATACACATGGAATTTTCACATAACCAGCATCTTGTGAACGAAGTAACCTTGTTGGAGAGTAAGGAATAAGTAACTCACTAAGATAGTCAGGGGCCAAACCGTTTAGAGCTTTATACGTCAGGGTTTGTACGGTCATGAAAAACCTGGAAAAGTCATTGAAATTTAAAATGCGATTTCCAGGCCCTGGAAAAGTTATGGAAAATAATATTTTTTGAAAAGTTTTGGAAAAGTAATGGAAATATAGCTAAAGTTGCATCAAATACAACTGCTAATTAATCCAATCATAAAAATAGTATGTATAGTAATAAAACGTAAATTGGCACGTAACCTTCGCGGTATTTTGGTGGTGTGAGAAGTTAATTCGGTCTGGCTCAGTCTGTTTACAGGCACGCCCTACAGGCACTCTTCTGCTAATGTAGCAGTTGGTAAACGTAGGCCCTACTGTGCCAACAATTTGCCAGGGAAGTGCAGCTTCAATAATATATCAGGGCTCGAAATTAACTTTTTTACTTGTTAGCACTGGTGCTCCCAACTTCAAAAAGTTAGGAGCACCCACCAAAATGTAAGGAGCACCAACAATGTATGCAATAGATTTTTTATTACAGTACGGTTTACAAGTAACAGTTAAACTGTCACGCCTAAAATGTGTCAACTCTTCAAGGAATTGCGTGTTATGCATTCAAACGACAAAGCGCTTCTCGTCACATTAATACCGCTAATTAAATCAACCACCAGTAAACTGCATCGGAGAAATTAGCTGTTTCAACCAGGTCGCTACACAAAACACTACGTTAATGTTTCAAAAAAATGCCGTAATCGCTCGCTTCAACTTTTCAGCTTTCGATAACGCTAATAATTTGAACATAAACTTTTGTCTTCAGGTAACATTAGTTAACGCGTTAGCTCTCTGTGTCGCGTGACAGTGGAGTGCAGCGAAAGGGAGTGATTGAAGGCTAATATTAACCAATTTAAAATCAGCATTAAAGGTAAGAATGTCAAGCTCACGATTGGTTAGAAGGGTCACCGTCAGCTCACAAGGCACAAACTGAGTGTACTAACTAGCGAATGTACAGAGGAAGAGATGTTCGACTGAAAAAAGAAAAAAAAAAAGGTCGCACCAGAACAATTATTTGCACTCGCACAAATGCTCCAATTATATTTAGAGGTCCCACAGATTAAATTTCGGGAGCATATGCGACCAAAATGGTCGCAGTTTTGAGCCCTGTTTGAGACATTGACAAAAATGTTAAACTATTTGAATTAAAATATGAAAGAATGTATCTAAGTGTGTCTGTCTGGTGTTTATTTGTTTTAGAGAGGCACCATATGTTTCAGATGCAGACCTAATTTTACTTAGTGTTACAATAAATAATTTTAAATCGTCCCGCTGAGATAAAGTCATTTGTTTTGGTCATGGAAATTCAGTTAAAGGTTGTGGAGAAGTCATGGAAAAGTAATTGAAAATCATTTGTGAAAATGTGTATGAACCCTGATACGTTAACAGCAAGATATTATAGTCAATTCTGGATTTGACAGGCAGCCAGTGAAGAGATTTAAGCACTGGACTGATATGTTCCCATTTATTAGTTCTAGTAAGGACCCTAGCAGCTGCATTCTGTACAAGTCGTAGACGTTTCAAAGCCGAGTTGGTGCAACTGGACAGTACAATGTTACAGTAATCAAGCCGAGAGGATACAAACGCATGAACCATTTTTTCAGCATCCTGGAGGGACAACATCTTCCTTAATTTAGATGTTCTTTAGGTGGAAGAAGGCCACTCGTATGATATTATTAATGTTGGCCTGAAAGGAGAGATCTGAATCAAAAGTTATGCCAAGGTTTTTAACAACTGCTTTGGAGGAGACAGAGAAGCCATTTATATTTAAGGGAAAATGGAGGAACTTATCTCTTTGAGTTTTGGGAGCTACTATGAGCATCTCAGTTTTATCCAAATTCAACATGAGGAAATTCTGGTTCATCCAAGCCTTTACGTCTTTGAGACAGGTCTCTAACTTGACTAGTGGATCAATTTCGCCTGGTTTAAAAGATATATAAAGTTGTGTGTTATCTGCATAACAGTGGTAGTTAACACCAACAACAGTATAAATCCCTGTTCACCTTGCACTTCCTGCTTCTGAGAGCTACTGCTGCTACTTGCAGCTACTGCTGCTACTTGCAGAGGACCAGTAAAAACTATCGCTACAGGGTTTTTATAATTTTTAAACAATATTTTAAACTCCTCGAGCCTTGTGGCTCTGTGTGCTACGCCTGGTGTGAGTTCTGTCCGTGACGTGGTTAGCCTTTTGAGGTTGGGACCTTATTTTTGTCCCAGGCAATCCACACCATGGGGTCAAAGAAAAGCGAAGAGGATACCGTCACCCTCGGTCAGGTACGCGAGCTGTTACAGCAGCAGAATGAATTCTTTCTGGATATGTTGCAACAACTAGAAAAAACATACAAATCTTTTGTGGATTTAATCATCAACTCATCTAACAAAAGATGGGATGATTCTATCAAGGAGCGGCAAGAACTGAAACCATGAGTTTAGAATTCACTCAAAAGGAACTTGACAGTCTGAAAAAAGAACTCCCCAAGTTGACCACAGAAACTAAATCGGCAGGAGAAGACATCCGTACGATCGGGGAAGCTTTGCGGGCCGAGTTGCAGTGTACGGATTACTTGGAGGGTCAGTCAAGAAGGAACAATTTAATTTTCGAAGGGATTGAGGAATCACCGGACGAGAGCTGGGCTGAGTCGGAGCAGAAGGTGAAGGTGCTGCTCGTGGGGAAGGTAGAACTCCCTGGGGACATTGAGATTGAGAGGGCCCACAGAATGCGAAAAGGGATGGATCTAAGCCTGGAAACAAACCGAAAGGAATCGTTTCCAAATTTCTGAGGTTTAAGGACAGGTCTGCTGTACTGGCGAACGCGAAAAAGCTGAAGGGTTCGAACATTTTCATTAACGAGGATTTTGCAGGGGCAGTCCGTCAAAGGAGAAGAGAACTGATGCCGGCATTGAAGGAGGCACCAGATCGGGGTGAGATTTCCTATCTCAGGTATGACAAACTGATCACGCACCCCGCAAAGCCAAGGAAAACTGTTAAATTGAATTAGCCTACTCGCAGCATTTACGTGAGTTGGACAATAACCTATGGACATTCATTCAGATTACTCAATGTCACTTAATCTTCCAAGGAAGGGGCTAAAGATTGCACACATTAATATCTGCAGTCTTTGAAACAATGTGTATGAAGTTGAGAAGCTCTGTGGTTACAAGATCACTTGCCTAATATTAAACCAATTCTAGTTTGTTGTTATAGACCACCCAAATACCAATGCTCTGTACTTAAACAGTGTATGTGAGATGCTGGACAGGGCGTCAGACAGTAACAAGGAATTGTATGTGATGGGAGATCTGAATATCAGCTGGTTCTCTCCAACATGCTCACTTAAGAACACCCTCCATGCAGTAGCTAATATATGTAGTTTAACACAGTTAGTTAACCAGCCAACTAGAATTCAAACGACCAAAACTGGCAACTCCTCTACCTGTATTGACCATATTTACACAAATGCAGGTGATTTATGCTCAAAGGTGATTTCAATTCCTATTCGGTGCACTGACCACAACATAGTGGCGTTTACTAGAAAGGCAAAAATTCCAAAAGCAGTTCCAAAAGTAATTTACAAAAGATCTTACAAGAACTTCAGTGAGGACTCATTTTTAGAAGAACTGAAAGAAATACCATGGCACAGTGTAGATGAAGAGGAGAATCCAGAGCTAGCACTGAATCAGTTTCTGCAGCTATTCTTGTCAATTATTGACAATCATGCTCCAGTTAAAAAAAATAAATACTGTTAAAACAGTGAGAGCCCCCTGGATTGACAATGAACTGAAAAACAGCATTGCTAAGGAAAATGCAATTGAATCTGGTTGTCTGGCGGACTGGCAGAATTACAGTAAGTTAAGGAATTGTGTGACCAAAATGAATAGAAAGAAAAATACATTTTATTATCAAACAAGGATAAATGAAATAAAAAAATGATAGTAAATTATTGTGGAAAACATTTAACAATGCCTTGGGTAGGGGTTCTAATCCTTCATCCTTCATTGAAGTTGATGGGTCTTTTATTACTAAGCCACATGACATTGCTCAGTACTTCAATGATTTCTTCACCAGCAAAGTAAATAATTTAAGAAAAGATATGTCATATAATGATGTACACTGTGTTTCTTCCATACTAGACAAAATTATGAAGAATAAATGTTGTAAGTTTACATTTAATCCTGTTAGCTCTGATAAGGTGGAGGAGCTTGTACTCTCAATACACAGTGGGAAGCCATCAGGCCTGGATAACCTGGATAGAAAGTTGTTGAGGATCGAAGCACACCTGGTGTCCAATCCAATTACTCTCATTTTTAATCAGATCCTGAATTGGGGAGTGTGTTCACAAGAGGGGAAGGAAGCAAAAATGATCCCATTACCTAAAAATACAAAAATGAACCTCACAGGTGTAAACAGCATCTTGCAAATTCTTGCCAAACTAATGGAGAAAATTGTCTTTAACCAAATTCAGTCCTACTTCTCAGAAAATGAATTAAATACAGACTTTCAACATGCCTACAGGGACGGACATTCAACATGTACAGCACTTACACAGATGATAGATGACTGTCTAATGGATGTAGACAATAAGAGACTAGTGCAGTCAGTATTGCTGAATTTCAGTGCTGCCTTTGACGTTATTGGTCACAATCTGCTGCTAGACAAACTTTCCTGTTATGGTTTTTCATCCTCTGCTGTGAAGTGGATAAAAAGCTACTTATCCAACAGATCACAAAGAGTCTTCTTCAATGTGAGTCTCTCTGACATTAAACATGTACATTCTGGCATTCCACAAGGGAGCTGCCTTGGGCCATTACTGTTCACCATATTCACTAATGTCCTGCCATTGGTCTTAGACTAGGGTGACCAGACGTCCCCGTTTTCCGGAGACAGCCCCCATTTTTGGTGGCCTGTCCCCGGCTGGAGCTGCCCCCGGAAATGTCCTTGTTTTTAACTGTGCGTTAAAAACAGACCACAAAGTGAAATAATATTTTACGTGGCAACAAAGACCGGGCAGCAGAGCCTACCAGTTGTTGTCGCAATCGCGTTGTGCTTGTTTTGGCCAACAGAGGGGGCTGCTCGCTACAGCAGCTTCATATCACACGTCTTCTTCTACGAACTACTTGCTCGCACTAGTTTTAGAGAAAACTGCTGTGGAAAACTCGGCCAGAAGCTAGCAAGTGTCAAGTGAAGCCACAGCATCACCACAAATGTCTTCTCTGTCTTGTACGTATAGATAATTAAATACACTGTATTGACCAATGTAGTTTGACCATTTTCTTTATTGTGTGTTCCATAGTTTACCATAGCTTCACTCACCATGGCACTGTAAACTATGATTTTCTGACACAGTTTACCAAGTTACTCAGTAGCCAATTTTATCAGTCGGCCTGCACCATAGTTTATTACAGTACAACAGTTACCATGGTCAAAATACATGAAACCGGAATTGTCCCCCTTTTTTATTTCATAGATAATGACACTGGATATTTTAATGATATATTGACCGCCGAACTGGAAATGTCCCTGGTTTTCATTTCAGAAATCTGGTCACCTTAGACAGGGCCAATGTGTCCATGTATGCGGATGACACCACTTTGTATATGTCAGCTACTAATGTGGATGACTTGTCTGTAGCTCTAAACAAGGAGTTACAACTTATATCAGATTTGGTAGTGAACAACAGGGTGGTCTTAAACATTTCAAAACTAAATCTATTGTTTTTAGCTCACATTACATGTTAGAGTTAAACCTAAAACTCAGTTTATCTCCGAGAGGTTTGGGAATTGAGCAGGTAGATGAAACAAAACTACTTGGCATCACATTAAACAGTCATCTATCATGGTCCACTCATATTGAAAACAGAATTAAGACTTGAAGAGTGCACTCAGTAGAGTGCAGATCTCTGCCAGGCGTGTTAGCTTTGCTGATGCAAGAATACAGTTTACACAATCAATGCAACCAGAAAAATACAATATTACAAGTTTTTACCATGTGCCACTGTAAATCCCAAAAATGCCAATTCAGTGAATTAACGCTAAGGTGGTGACATGTTAGCTAATGTCATGCATATCAGCCACGATGTGTGAGACAGAGCTAGCGTTGACGTTATATGAGATCAGGAAATAAGACTAAGAGTACATCACAGTAGAGGAGAGAACATGAAGAAAAACCAGGAGAGAGAACATAGGTTAATAAATACTAAGAGGGGATCAGGAGAGGCCAGGGAAAATGCCTTTGTCATATTTGTACAGAAAAAGGTTTTATGACTGTCCGTCCCTTAAGTTAAATACTTGCATAATAGTTAGTACATATATCAAGTACGTGTGGCCCTGACTATGGATGGAGAAATTTGCACTACACCACTCCCACTATAAAACGGGTGGGAGGACCCTGCAAACACTTACTGGGAAAGCCTGCACAAGTACCCTCCAACTAAATGTAAGAAACAGAGGGAAGGTGATGTATAGGAAAATACATTTAATCTTTTAAAAAAAATGAAAAGAATGAATAAAGAAGGGTGCAAGAACATAATGAGCATATGCAATCAGATCATGTGTAAGGAGTAACACCACCATATAAAGAATATAAATGACCAATGTAGCAAACTTCCCTGTACCCAATTTCCCCCCTTACTTATGACCTGGATAGATAATACAGTACAAATACTATTCCATATACAAAAGCAGAAAAAAGAAGAAAAAAAAAGCAGTGACTAACGAACACTCAGAAGGGCTCCTTGTATACAAGTGCTGTTAAGCTCAAATGCACTCACAAGTCTAGAAGAGCATGTCAGCTTCCCCAGGCAGAGCCGGTTAAAGAGTGGTGGTACTCTGGCCTTCACAGCTGCAGCAAAAGACCAATTAAAAAGGTATGTTTAACACTCAAGGGAAAACCCACACTCAAGGGAAAGACCACGCCGTCACACTATATATTAAATTCCCACGCATGCAGAAATATCAGGGTAAAACAACATCTTCCTGCAGTATAGGCAACTTCAGAAAGCACACGACCACTGAGCCAGCCTAAGATGGCGATAGCACACAGCCCGGTGTTTCTAGGAGCCAAACAACCGTAGGTCGTACTCAAATTGCTAGCTCTGTAAGCAGGGTCCTAACGTCCTACCTGTTACAAATGGAAGTAAATGGTTGTGATGAAGTGTACCCCAAATTCGAAGTACGCAACCAAGCAAGTATGTGTAGAATTCACAAGAAGTTCTCTTGGTATACTTGGGAGGACGAAAAAAATACTAATAAATTGTTCATCTGAGCATACAGTTGAGGCCAAAAGTTTACACCTAGGCTAAAGACAATCAAATTCTACACATTTCATGTTACCATACATTTCCTCTGTTAAGTCAATTAGGTTATCTACTTTATTTCCACAAGTGGTCATTTTAAAATAATAGCTTAGAGACAGATTGATTTCAGCTTTTATGTACTATATCAGATTTTCAGTGGGTCAAAGGTATACATACACTTTGTTAGTATTTGGTGGCATTGCCTTTTAATTGCTTAACTTGAATAAAACGCTTGGGGTAGCCTTCCACAATCTTCTCACAATACTTTGGCGGAATTTTTTCCCATTCCTGACAGAACTGGTGTAACTCAGTCAGGTTTGTGGGCCTCCTTGCTCGGACACACTATGGGATTCAGGTCAGGGCTTTGTGATGGCCACTCCTAATACTTTCACTTTGTTGCCTTTTAGCTAATTTGTTACAACTTTGGAGTTATACTTAGGATCACTGTCCTGCTGGAAGACCCAGTTATGACCAAGTTTTAACATTATAGCTGATGTCTTTAGGTGTTGCTTCCCCCATTAATGCTGCCACCCCAATGCTTCAGAGTTGGGATGGAGTTCTTAGGATTAAAAGCCTCACCCTTTTTCCTCCATTCATAGCGCTGATCATTATGGCCAAGCAGTACAATGTGTTTCATCTGACCAGAGAACACTCCTCCAAATGGCTAGGTCTTCATCCTGGTGATCACCTGAAAACTTCATTCTTATGCCGGTCTTGGGGTAGCGGCTTCTTTCTTGTGCGACAGCCTTTCAGGCCATGGCAATGTAGGATTCTCTTAAAACAGTTCCTTTGTTGTTGTCTTGGGGTTCAGTTGAACCTTTCGGACCAAAGTTCGTTCAGCCCTGGGAGTTAATGTGTGCCTCCTTCCTGAACAATGCAGTGTCTGTGTGGTCCCACACTTTTTATATTTGCATACAATTGCTTGTACCACCTTCAGTTGTTTGGAAATTGCTCCTAAGGAGGAACCGGACTTGTCGAGGTCCATAATTTTTTACTGAGGTCTTGGTTGAGTTGCTTGGATTTTCCCATGGTATCAAGAGGACAAAGGCAGTGGCTCTAAAGGTAGGCCCTTAAATACAGCCACAGGTGCCAATTAACTCTTAATTATGACAATTAGCCAATAAGATGCTTCTACAAAGTCAACACATCAATTTCTGGAATCTTGCAGATTGTTTAAAGAGACAGTCAACTTGGCGTATGTAAACGTTTGACCCAATGGAATTCTGATGTAGTGAATTAAAGCTGAATAAATCTGTGTCTAATCGATTGTTTTAAAATGACCTCTGATGTGAAAAAAGTAGATACCCTAATTGACTTGCCAAAATAAATGTATGGTAACATGAAATGTGCGGAGGTGTGAAAAACTGAGTTTGAATATCTTTAGCCTAGGTGTATGTAAACCTTTGGCCTCAACTGTACTTTCAGTTCCCAGTAGTCATCACATTTATTTCATTTTGGATTTTGTTTGGATCATTTCAGATGTCATTTCCTGCTACTAGTCTAACCTGAGCTGGATGTGTTTCTTGCTATGGTGAGAAGAGTGATGACATTACAGCACTGGTATTAAAACTTGGGCCAGAGGACCCATTGTGTATGCTGGTTGTATTTCCAACCACATCCGCAATCCCAGAATTTTTCTTAATAAGGGGCTTTTCATGTTTTGAGGGATTATTTGCCCTCTTAAACCACATTATTTCCGAAATAGCTACGAATACCATGATCACATTGTGCTTATTGTGCTATATTGTAAAGAACTGCATAAAAAGGGTTACAAATTATTTAACTTATCAAGTTAACGGCATGAACCCGGATGACGCCTTTTGGCGTCATAAACCACTATAATTCGTCGTCTATGAAGATCTTCATAATTTCCGAAGCTGACTCGGTTTCCTTTTTTAAATCAATGATGGGAGGGTCTGAACTTTGAGTGGCATGTATCTTTAGCCATTCTGGTGCAATCTAAGGTGTTTTAACTATGTCAACAAAACACGCCCAAATTGTCGAGGAAGCAATGAACAAGCAAAGTTTGTTAGTAAAAGCTTTTTGAGAGAATGAATAATTACTTTTCTTTGGCATGGATCCACATGAAGACAAGATCTGGTGAATTTGTTTAGTCTTTGAATCGGTCATTATGCTGAGAAAATGGTAAACCATTTTTATTGATAGTATTTACATTTCTCTGCAAATGCACGAAAACATGCTTGTGTAATAAAACAATGACGGTAACTATATATATAGTCCACACCGTTCTGTTGCTACCATAATGTAACTAACTGTCTTGTGTCTACAGCTGCAGTTTCTCACTGCAATTACTAATATTGAACATAAACAAAAGGAGCAATTTATGCTGTAGTCTGCCAATGTCTAAATAAATAATATGGTACTCTGCGTGCAGGTAGCAGGGATGGCGATTTGATATTTTGTTTTCTGTTTCATTTTTTTTCAATGTCATATTTATTATTTGAAATATGTATTATTCTATCTGTCTCTGAGGCACTCTGAAATGTGCATTCTCTGCTAAGCTGAGCAATGGATTGGAATATGTGTCTGACGCCTTTTTTTTCTCAGGGAACTGCTATCGGCAGTGTCCAATCCCCTGAGTTTAGCCATCAACTCCCCCTTTCCCCCTCCCCTCCCCCGTAACTCCAACAGAAGTTAAAATAATATAGTAATAATAAAGTAATATTTTTGTTTTCTTTGCAGTTTACTATTGTTCAAAAACAAAGAAAAAAAATTATACCATAAATATATTTTTTTATTTATGGTATATAGTTCTTGGGCTATATATATATATATATATATATATATATATATATATATATATATTTTAGGGCTGTCAATCGATTAAAATTTTTAATCACAATTAATTGCATATATCAATATTTGCTTGGAAAAGCCCCCAAATGAAGATATTTCAACTCAAAAACATTACATTATTGTGGCACATAAGTAAAGCATTGAATAGAAATATCAAAAGGGGGCATTAGAAATCAATAACAATCATTTTCCCAAATACATGTCTTTTTATCATTGAACATGGCCATAACAGTAAAAAAAAAAAAAAAAAAAAAAACATTATTTAACATAAGCACCAATGTGGCCATAACAGTCTTTTCCCCACAGCATGCAGGAACTGCCGCCATGGGCTATGCATGGCAAATTGTGGTCACTCACTCACTCACGGATGACCTGAGAGGGACGTTCGGTGGGACGCATGCGCAGGTGGTGCTTCGTTTAGTAGGACGCATGCACAGGTGCATCTCACAAAATCACCACTTCGAACTGCACAAGATTTTTAAGAACAGCTTTATCGCCTATTACGCCTAACTTTACTTTAGCACTAGAATGGCCAAGATTCCATACTACCTTAAATAGCCAGGAAAGGTCAATATGACCATGACATGTAAATAGTGTAAACCATTGCAAATAATGTCAACAATTGTGAAAATAATACTTTAGTTGTGTTGGCGCAGGTTATAAGAAACGTGAACACACCATGTTTGTATGTCAACTAACATAATAATGTATTTATTTATTTCATCTTAGCAGTAGGCTACATGCTATAAAAACATTCAATGTGTATGTTTTTTTTAACAGACGCCACATCAAAATAGGCTATATATTCTCAGTTGTGGCCAAAAATACACAGAATGGTAAAACAGAAAACAGGAGAATTTAAACACTGTATAATCCTTGTTTTTTTGATACAATGAAAGAAAAAATACCTAAAATGACCAGAAACTGTAAATTTGACCATAATATTTAAATACACATGGCATAAACTGTTGACAATGGCAAAAATAATACTTTAGTTGTATTGGTGGGTCACAAAAAACGTGATGCCAATGTTTGTAGCCTATGTCAAATAACACAATAACATATTGATTTATTTATTTCATCTTAGTGGTACATGCTGTAAAAAATGACAATGTGCTTTTTGTAAACGAACACCACATTTGAAATATATTGTTTTGTGGCCAAGAATGGGAAAACACGAACCGTTGTTATGTTGAAAGAACAATGCTCAAAATCTCCAAAAACTGTCAAATGTCCACTAAAAAACGAACGTTCAAATACAAAGTAATAGTGTAGAACGGAAAGAAATAGCCTATAGAATAGATATGAACTATTTCAGTGTGATAGACTATTGCAGCTCGCTGCACACATTAGTGGTGTCGCTAGTCAAAGCTATATGCAAGTAGGTTATACGACTTGCAAAAACATCTTTTCGCAATAACACTACAGGTAGCGTTCAAAATGATCAAGCATACAAGCAAGATGAACAATGGTAAATTTGAACGTTCATGGCTTTTTAAGGAGTAAATGTTTATAATTTTTTTTTCATTCTGCAATATTGATATTCAAATGATATCAGAATGTTCAATACATAAGTTTAGGAAAGGTCACGAAAGGGAGCCATATGGCTTTCATGATAGCAGAGATATCAAAATATTTAAAGTGAAATGGCCAAATTGACCGCTGTCGTCATTCTAGTGTTAGATAACCCTAACATGTTAGCGTTTTGCCTACTTTAGTTAACCTACTTAGCGCGTACCACCAATACAGATGTAGCCTATGGACACACGGAGGACAACAAATACCGTTACAGAGGTGAGGACATGCCATAGCTAGCTAGCTAGCCAAGTTTTACTCATGACACTTTGTACAGGTGCGCCATGGCTCTGCACAGTTTCGTGCTTGTTTAACTATTTAACATACTATTTACATGCGCAACTAACGCACCACCGAATGGAATTGTGCGACGCACGGTGTCAGAGGGGTGCCTTCGCAAATTCACTCCGGTGGTGTCAGTGGCACCCTGAGTGCTCTCTTGCCGTTTAGAAATTAACGCTGCTCTCAGAGGCTCAGAGCCACACCGACCGCTCCAGCTGAAGGGCTGGTTTGTCAGAGTGTCTTAACCCCATAATGGCTAAATGCGACAGTTGGGTTAGTTGGCAATATAGGTAGTGTTATTCAACACTCAACTTACATCGGTACATCAATTAATTAACATAAACATTCATTAATATTATATGTGTTGATTCGCATTTTTTAACGCGTTATTTTATAATTAATCGAAATTAATGCGTTAATTTGACAGCCCTAATATATATATATCTCAATTGTGCTTTTGGAATAAAAACATCTCTGTCAATATTTTTAACATCTAGTGTCTTAAAAAAGGAGCGAGTGTTTCCGTACGTAACAGTCATAGAGCAATCGCTTCCATACGCAATCTCCAGTAGGCAAAAAACATCCTTTGATGGATTCACCCGAGAGAGATCAATCGCTCTTAAGTCCCAAAATGTCAATGCACAAAGTAGTAAGACAAGAAACGTCATTGCTCTGTCCAGTGAGCTAACCATCTGTCCCGTCCTTGCAGGCCAGGATAGAGCAGTGCAGACAGAAGATGGTGGAGCCAGCTGAAGCACGGAAGCGGGAGCAGGTGTAATCTCTCCGGTGTAGAAACGCTGGAAAGGCACAGGTAGCTCACAGGGCCAAAGTGATTGAGGGGGGATTCCGATTGGATCCATTTCTAACTTAAATAAATAAAATCTAGTTTGCAAGTACACTATTTTAAAATATGAGTGATGCGGCAGCATAATATTTGTAAATACGGACCAAAGTAGTAATACAAGGACCTAAGTTAGTAAAACAATCAACACTTAACACTGACGAGAACTAGCATGCTGCCATCTTGAGTGCACATGTATCCTGGGAGCTGCAGAATCACTCATCCCTTTGAATATATTCATGACCATATCAAATTCACACAGACCTTATAACCATGTTTAACACTCACACAGACCTCTTAACCATATTGACACTCACAGAACATACAGATTTACAGGTAACTGCCAAGGTGAAGGAATCTTCAACCGTAGTATCCCTCTTCTTGATCAGACCTGCAAACTCATAAGAGGTGAACAAGGTGACATGTTTGTAAACCAAACCCCTGTAGGGGGTTCTGGGGGCATTTTTGTGATTTTAACATGTAAACGAAGCGTTCTGGTGCACTCTGAGAAGAAAATAAAGGGAAAAGACAACATTTAGTTCAGGCAAAAAACACATTTATTGACACTAGTGTACTACAAGGTTCCGAATTGAATTGTGTGTGGGGTCGACCAGCAAGTTGTGGTTGGTGGGCCAAAAAGTTTATTTATTCAGTCTTTTGGTCTGTACAAGAATTTCAAGTAGAGCCCGACCGATATATCTGACTTTTTTGACGACATCGGGATTGGCAGTTATGCAGCCGATGTGTCCCGATTTTTAAATAAGTATAATAAACAAAAAAAACATTGATTATTTATCTGTACTTGTCTGTTCGAACGTTGTAATTGCTATTTACTAGAATTGTCCAGTAGAGGGAGCTCTAATACAAGTGTGAACTGCAGCAGCTGACGCGCTACTTCTGTAATAAGACGTTTGTCACTCGTGCCTCATCCAATATTCTCCACTGCAAGACTTGTCTGCACAGATTCGATTGCCGCAATAAAGGTAGCCTATGTAGGCCTATATTTAGTGAAAGTTTTTAATTAAATGCGTTTATACGACCACTGTGTTTATCAATCCTCATTATCAAGCGAGCGAGCTAGCTAACATATTTGGTTCACTTTAAGCAAGCTAGCTGGCTAGCAAGCCTTTATGAAGTGGCAGTGAGCACATAAGCAGTGTAGGATCTACATTTCCAGAGGACATATACCCCGGAACTAGGAACCTTTTGAGGAACTCAGTGCGTTTCCACCGCAGGAACTAGGGTCTAAATTTAGTTCTGGGGGCTTTGTTTTACCCCCCAAAACGTTCCTGCTCGGGGGGTAGTACTTTCCGAAAGTACAGGAACCTTTTGGGTGGAGCTTGCAGCGCTGAACATTTCTGATTGGTCGAGTACTCGTAGCGTTTGTGTTGTATTTATTTTCCGCCATTACCCGCCATGTTTGAAAATATGCAGCGGCAAACCAATTTATTTTCATAATAACTTCAAATCAAACTTGTATGTTATGCGGCGCAGTAGCCTACTTTTGGTTATAGCCTATCAACGTCTTGGAATTATAACGTGTGCTCTTCTGTTCTTTTCTTGCTTTAGTATTCGTTTTATAAAATGCTAAGCATTCGTGCTGGGACAGCATATTACGTAGGCTACCAAAACATTCAAACGGATTAATTCGGTTGCTGAATATTTTCTTCCGGATTTTCTTTGTTAGCCCGTTGTAATTGACTCAAAACGTTTGATACAGTTATGTGAGGTATGCGGTAGTTCTGCATAATTAACATTGGTGATACAGTACAAGCAAACTGGAAATCACCTTCCGCACTTTTTATCCAGGTAAAATAACAGGTTAATTCTAGTAATCTTCCCTTTAGCTTTTTCAGACTGCCGTAATTTTACTCAGTTTTACTGCCATTTTTCAATTCCACGAAAAGACCAGGAAGACTATGGACTCATTTATGGTGCATGGTTCGCATCTGGAGGGCACACTTCGCTGCTCGGCTAGCAGTAACTTCGAAGGAAAGCAAACAGTGGCTGTACCACTACTAATTTACATTTTCACGCAAGTCCGAGTTTTCGTTCTATTCTTGTCATTTTGCGATTAGCCTATATGGAATTGACGACGAGAAAGTAATAAAACAGCTAATTGTTTACAACGTGTGCATGTTTTCTGCTGTTAATGAATGTGTTTGAGAGGATATATGAAAATCAATAAATACAAAAGTAACCATATATAGTCATTGTTGGTAACCCGTTGTATATAAGTGGAATAAACCCCTCCGGGCTGTCCCGGTTATTAGAAAATAATGTAGGCTACTTCGGTGGTAGTATGGGGTTACAGAAGAAATCATATGACAGATGGACCGACGACAACGTCAGTGGGCTAATTTGCCTAATCTTCGCGGTACTTTAGACCCCGGTGGAAACGCAGACAACCATTGGCTGAAGGAACCTTTTAGTTCCTGGTAAAGTAGTTCCTGGGACTGAAAGTTCCGGGTAATTTCGGTGGAAACGCGGCTCTAGTCACGCATCATCGTAGCAAGCTAACCAGACAGTAAAAACGCTGATAAAACACTTCTAACGTGGATCATTTTAAGCCATGTTATCTAGCTTTGTCGTGATAACATGAGAGAAGGATTGCTGTTGGAGAAGTGAATCAACCAACAGTTAGCGCGGGTAACCTGCACGAAAGCGCATTGTAGTTTTTTTCACGTATTTCATCCAGTCAATTTAATTTCATCTAACGTTACACTTGATTCACTCATTAGCTCCGCTAGATGTCTTATTCTTTGAGATCATGTAGTAGAAATAAAATGAGAAAATATAATTAATTTATAATTAATTTAACTTACTGAGAACATATAATAAGAAATAATGAGGCTGTGTCAATAGCTAATGCGTTATTGCGAGCGAGTGTGTCATCTAGTCACGCGTCAGAGCGCATTGTAGTTATTTTCACCACCAAATTCTTATGGACAGGGAAGCTCGGTAGATAAAGTTTTACTCTTTGAGATCATGTAGTAGGAATAAAATAAGAAAATATAATTAATTTACTGAGAATAGATACTAAGAAATAATAATAACAAATTAATAATAACAACAATAATAATAATATTTATAAAAATATATGTTTGAAACTGGAAAACTGATTTTTTTAAATTCATTTTTTATAGATGGCTGGAAAAGAAAGGAGTAAAAGCAAGGTGTGGAGTTATTTTGATTTCACACACTTAAAGATGGTGTTTTATATATATATATATATATATATATATATATATATATAATATATATATATTTAATTTAATATACATTTTTTATCTAAAAAGTTCTTTGTGTGTTTATTTTTATTTGTTTGCTTATAAGTTAAATGTTCTTAAATATAGAAACGTTAATAAAATATACGTTTTTCAAATTGATCGGTCAAAACATCGGTAATCGGTTGGCTAGGACTCTCCAAAATCGGGATTGGCATCGGACCCAAAAATCTGGCATCGGTCGGGCTCTAATTTCAAGTGCTCGTTTACTCTGCTTAGCAATGTGCCTCTTTCTTGCCATGTTTTTTTTTCTCTACCACTTCTATCCTTTTCTCTGCAGTACTTGTAGATGGCTGGCAGTCAAACTCCATCCTTTTCTCTCTGTGTTGTAGTCTGTATTCCCGGTCACTTGTCTCCCCAGTACTGTCTCTGTGTCTGTGTTCCCTGAGCTGCTTCACTCCCCTGTACTTGTGTGATTTCACTATTCGGGTGGTTCCGGGTTTTCGTGGTTTCCCCCCTTCTTTCCAGTCTCGCTTTACTTACTTCCTGCTTATTTCTAGTTTTACTAATTTCTACTAATCCCTACTAACTTACAGATTGTAAAGTACTAACCTCACTAATATACTAACATGTGAATATTACTAATGGACTAACACACACTAGGTTTGGGTTTTTGATAGTTTAGATCACTATACTAATACATTAACCAGTCTCCCCTTTTCCATGCTGCGCTGTAGCTCCGCCCCTTTTCTTTCTAGCCTGCTCTAACCCTGAGTTCTGCAATTGCCTGCACCTGTCTCTTGCTCTAACTGCACCTCTCTCTCTCTCTGCACGTGTTTTACCTGCTTCACCCAGGCCGTCTATTATCATTGTTGTCTATGTGATTCCAGTCCGTGTTTTGTCAGTCCCCTGTCATTGAATTAGTTTTCCTAATGTTCTTCACCTGGATGTTGTTTGTTACTCCTCCCTCACTCACTTAACCCCTCCTTGATTGTTACCTTCCCCAGTGTATAAATGTCAGTCCTTTCCACCAGCTCAGAGTCAGAATGTTGATCGAATTCATTGTGCCGATTATTAGTAAGCCTTTGTCTATCGAGATTCCTGCGACACCCCTTTGCCCGACTTCGAGTTTGCCTGCCCCTTTTGGTTTTGTTTGCTTCTGGTTTAACCTTTGCTTTGCCTTGACTTCTCTTTTGCCTGTCCCTTTGTACCTTCACCATTCTGATCTCCTGGTTTTTGATTTTTTGCCTGTCTTTTCACTATTCTTTTGGAAACTCGTTTTGGCACCGTCCTCTCTCTGATTACCTGGCTTCGAACCTCAGACTGATTAAAGACAACGTTTCTTGGATTTCCCTGGTCTGCGTGTGGGTCCTTACTCAGAACATATCACTCTGACTCTGAGGAACTTATTTTGTCGCTGGGCCTTCTCTCTTGTTCCTCCCAAATTGATGTTGCTGCACAGCCTCCTGCTACTGCCACAAATTTTGCATCATCCCTCCTGAACATTTCTATGGCACTCTGCTTCCTGCACTGCAAAGTGTATTTCAGCAGGTTGTCAGCAGGTATCAGAGTTATATTTAATCGTTTTTAAGACCTTTTTAAAACTAAATGGAAAAGAAATGATTTTTGGACAAAAATTAGAACTAGTAAGGTAAGTTCTTAGGTAATGTAATAAATCAAACCATTAATATTTCTTTCCACAGGACTTCAGAAAGCTAAGTACTAGGATTCACTTGGAATCATCTCAATTTGAAAAAGCATGAAAGTACATATTTAAGGACCTACAAACACCCTGCTCAAAGAAAGTGTTCACAGTAATTATTAGACATGGGATTGCTATACTGTCGTCCAAAGGCTAACTACATTTTTGGTTGAAATTGAGTTATAACTAAAAATGAACTTCTTGATATCTGTTGTATCTTGTGACAAAGTTTCAGAGTTCAATTTTGCTTTGTTTTAGAGAAAACTGTATAAAAATTGCAGTAACTACAAAATCTGACTCAAAACCATGGTAGACTTACTGCGGTCTGCTTTGGGATCCTACCGGCCGATTTCGTGCTCTACCCATCTAAGTTGCCTCACGCGACTGCTTTGGGATTCTACCACCAGCCGATTTCACCCATCTAACCTCACACAACAACTCTGTTTGAGATGGCACTATCCAGGGGAAAGAGGATGGTGGAACTGGCGTTAAAAAGAAAATACCCAGGTAAGCTAAGTAACGATGACATTAAGCGTTGAGAAACTAGCAATCACATTATAAAATACCTGTCAGCCTCGCTATATATGCTGACTGACAGGCGATGTTTAGTTAGCTAGCGTTAGCTTACCTGCTCCCTGAAAGCTGTAACATCATCTGTAAAATCACATCATCGTCGATGCCATGTCATGCACTTCAAGATTGTAAACAATCTAGCCTACGCATTGCGGATATTTGCCATGACTACGAGTGCGGAGAAAGAAGTGCATGTATCCGCAAACAATGTTGATTAAAATGTGCACAATTTCGTACTGCAAATGAAAATAATGTAGGCTATAAGACCTTGGCTACTCGCTAAAAGTGCCTATTTGGGGAGAGCTGGCTATATATGATAGTATTGAGTAGCCTATTTTGTGGATTAATTGTATTGATGCTCAAGGAAAATCAGGGGAAGTTTCTGCCACTGCTTAGTGTTTAAAACTGATTTTTCTAAATCGCATTTATCATTTAAGCTCCCTACCACAATGCAAAGAAGCTGTGTGTCACTTTCCAATTGCTTGTTAATCACTGAAAATTAATTAATACAGTTTCAGATCAATGATTAGTTTAAAGGAAAGTTTTGCGCCCCACCAATTTTCAGCTCACCAGTCGCCGCTGTTTAGAACATGTAATATAATAAACAAATTTTACTGTGATTCAGTGTAGCCTTGTATTTATTCATTGTGTTAAATAGTAAAGACAAGAATAATGGAAATTATTAATGTGATTGTCATCAAAGCAACAACAGTGGTGGCGGTGACAACGATGATGAAAATGAAGATGATGATGCAAAGTTTCATTGATAGGAAAATTATCTAGATAGGTGAATAAGTGAATTGAGAATTTCATTTCACTTTATCTAAAATTCTCAATTTGTCCAGACTTAATTAAACATTCACAAATCCATAAGTAGAGTTGTTAAATACTGTTAAATACAATTATAACTAAAAAAAAAAAAAACACAATGTAAAAGCTGAAAGAAAACAACAACATTGTAGTTACTGCACTTTGCTTTTGCATTGCTCTTAGAACCATTAAGGCAATGCAGTAACTACATTTTTGGGGTCAAAGGTCAAATCAGCCGTCATGATTTTTGGGCATAAAAAATTACCTCATGAATACATTTACAATTAGTGCAATATCACTGATATACCTATAACCCATTTGGTTGGCCAGTTAAAACACTTTAAAGCCATTTTTCTCAGTTTTACCCTTTGCGTAGTTACTGCAGTTAGGCTTTGTAGGGCAGTATAATTGAAAACTGTACACAATCTGCTCACTCTACTAGAATGGCTTTATTTTATTTTCTGGAGCCAGCCACTACAGAATTTTGTTACATTTTTCATAATCCAATTCTCATAATTTGTGATTGAAAAACATTTTTTCTCATTCTGATTAGATAAAAAGCTTGAGAAATGTAGCATTCATTTGAGTAAGAATGTCATAGACATAAGCAGAGGACTCAATCTTCAACTCACCTGGGGCACCATGACATATTCTTTAAGGATTAGCAGCACTCCCGTACAAACACTGAGGTACAGCTCCGTTGTGGTGGCTTCATGCCACACCTTCTGAACCACCCTCTTCTTCCTGTCTTCCCAGCTGTGTAATTCTTGGAAAAATAAATGGCTGAATTAAAAAAACAAAGCTCTATACAAAAGCTAAAAAATACTTTGCCTACCTGCACTATGGTAACAAATCACAGAACCAAGAGAAACAACTGTGATGAGTTACCTTTTTTGCTGAGGTCCTTGTAAAAAGACTGAATCTGTGTCTGTGCCTTTTCGCTCACGTTGTAATAAACAAAGAGCTGCTTCAGGGGGTCCTTGTAAAGGGCCTTGTCTTCCTTGTCCATGAAGCTGTAGTAAAGGACTTTGTAGGCAGGAAGCAGCCTCTGGGTGCTAATGGCAACATGATAAGCTAATAGCCAGCGGAGCTGAACAAACCTCTTGGGAGCTGAACAAGGATTGCTCATGTACTCGCATATCTCTCTGAGGTACGTCAACTGACAAAGAGAAACTATGGAAAACATTTGTTAGGATCACTTAGGTCATATAGCATATGATACTTAATGGTCAGCGATGTACTTAAGACACACCTCAACTCAATTTACACACCGTTTTATTTGTGACAGAGTTTACCCACTTTTTTGGGCTGACATAAATCTTCATGAACAAACTTCATAGTATTGATCATTACATTAATGTCATTACATGAAAATGGGGTCTTCAAGGAAATGAAACAATGTATATATTTCAGAATAATATACACATTAGGCCCTAGTGACTAAGATGTCTGGAGGTAGAGTTAAATGTAATACTTTTTAATATTAGGTAGTGCAATAAATCAAACCATTACTGTTTTTTTTTTTTCAAAGGGCTTTAGAAAGGTAAGCACAAGGATTCACTTGGATTTCTCTCAACAGGTAAATATGACAACTGAGTATAAAGGGACTTTTGTTCATCTAGAATATACACTCTCCCAACAGGTAAGCTTGGCAGCTAAGTATACTGTAAAGTATACGTAAGTATACTGTATATTAGGTTTAGTGTAGAGGCAATCATTGCAGACAGTAGCATGCATCATTCTGAACTGAAAAGTGCTCTATAAATGAAATTGAATATTATTAACTAACCTGGTCTGAAGCCCATTGATGATCTGCATGCAGGTTGCTGAACAGATAGTTACTGAAAGGAGCTGCAAAAACTTTCACAGCTTTGTGGATATGGTCAACATCAAGTAGGGTTGGGCAGTGGTTCTGCCACACTCTTGTTTCCAGCCCCATCGCAGGAGTCCATCAGCATGCTGACAAGGTTGGACCATGGGATGTTTTTATCTTCAAAGAACTTAAGCAGCAACTTCTCTAGATTGAGAGCAGTGACTTTCAAGACTTCTAAAAATCCAAGGTGTTCCACATCAACTGTCTTCCGGTCTGGGTTGAAGTAGCTAACCAGGATGGAAAGCACTTTTTTGCCACCATTGGTAGTACTCTCATCCGAGGTTGATGGAAAATGGCTACTTATGTGTATTGCTGAAGATCCTCTCTGAAAATGTATACCCCAATCCATGCACCATTTTGTAAGCTGCTGATGTGCATGACAGCCTCAATCCACTCAAAGCTACTTTGTCTGCAGCCAGAGCCTGGGCCAGCTGGTGCAAAGGTACTGGTGCAAAGGTAAACAGAAGTAAATGTTCGAAGAGTAGCGAGAATCATTGCCTAGACGGAAAAAAAAAATCTGATTCGATTTTCATCAGTAAAACTTTTGCAAATGCTTTTTATTACAACCCTGTGACTATATAGTTTAATTTTCATGGACTTCCATTGCTATTGTAAATCTGTTAGAAGTGTAGCCTATCTTGTATTTGCAATAAATATGTATTTAATCTAGTTCAATTCAATTTAAATTGAGTAAAAACACCCTGTACAATTTGTCCTGATAATTTACCCTGGCAAATGTCAAGTAGCCTATCAAAAGTAAAATAATAGTTATAATTTAGTGACAGAAAACTACAAGCCTATTTAATCTATACACACCTCTGCATTAGCAACCCACTGAAATGTAGGTACAGGCACCCTAACTCGCTCTCTCATGACTTCAGGGCCCTTGGGAGCAACTGCACTTTGGGTTGGGACTGGAAGGACACTGGCTGTAGTCATTATAGTGCACACTTTTTGCCGGTGCACCTCTGTTTGGCAGTGTGCCAAAAGGGCATCGCCATTATTGCTATAATTGATTTATTTTGTGCAGAGGCAGCATTTTGCATACCCCACTTTATCAAATTTTTAAAAATACTGTGACAGCGGGAAGCTGTGCTGGACTCCCTTCAGCTTTGTTTCGGCTTCAACCTTTAGCCAGGCCCAGCTCCATCTGCACCTCACCCCTGACTCTAGCTGCGCTACATAAATAGCGGCTTCCTCCTTAATCTCTCTCATTCTGAAAAGGAATTGTCCAGATATTATCAGCTGGCTTCAGGGCCTCCTTTTCCCAGATCATAAAACGGTATTAAAGCTAACCCCAACTGCATCTGTCAACGTTATAGGATCCGTCAGGTCCGTCGAAACTCCGTCAGTGTTGTGATCCGTCATACGAAATATATATGTTTGATTTAGTTGCTATATATATATATAGAGCCGGTGGGTGTTGTTTCATTGAACTAACGTGTTTTTTTTCCTTCATTTTCCTCATACGACAATGACGGACGTTAAAATCGGATAACATTACGGATGCAGTGGGGGTTAGCCTTAACTCAGCAAAATGATTCGTTCAAAAAGAACAAACCACCTAACGTTAGCCAACTAGCTAGCTAACATTGATTTTGGATTTAATAGTTCCAACCACAAAATCGCTCTAACTGTAATGTTGTAATACACAATTCACTAAAGTTAACGTTAGCTAGCTAGCTAACCTGACGTGCTAACAAGCTGGCAAGCTTTCCATCATAAACAGGGTGGGAAAGATTTGATGGGTAGGAAGAATTTATGACACACTTCAACTTTGATTTGGCAAGGTAACGTTACTATAGCAACTAGTTACCATAACGGTAATTTAGTTAAACAGCAAAAAGTCATATTACATTAGCAGCAAATGAAAGAAAGGGCTTACCTCAAAATCAGTGTCCACTTGTAGTACCATTCCAAGATTGTGGCGGGAAAGACGACGAATCAAATATCTTGGTTCTGATTGGCCAAACGACCACCAGACCGCAACTGCTGTTATGAGAAGACTCGAGACGTGTCTCACTCCAGTCTATGGGAAATTGTGCTAGCCACTCGCTGGCAGACCTCATACATCAGACACCCCCCCCCCCCCACCCCCCCCAAAAAAAAAAAACTCTTCGGATCTACACGATTCATGTGGATGACATATTTTGAATTCAAAACGGCAAATTTCGCCGAAAAGCGACTAGTTTGCAAGTATGCTTGATGGGCTGTTGATGAAACAGCCTGCTCATGCCCTAGATTGCTATACAGTTTCTCATGAGTTACTCATCTGTTTTCCTTAAATCTTGATCCAATGCACAGACATATTGAAGGAGTAGGCATGTTCAACCACAGTTGACAGTTCTATGCCAGCATTACCTTAGCCACTATTCCTTGTGAAGCATCAGAAAGTTCAACAAGCTCCTGCCAAACACAACACACTAATCCAGTCCCAACACACAAGTTTTCTTTCAATGTCTCTGAGACCTAGCCTTTTTAGGCTAAATCATGGGACACTGGTCCTGCCAACATTGTAATACACAACCATGCATGTGGTGGGGTGTTTATTGCTTAAATACAGTATAATGCAGTACCCAAACCGGTGTGGGAGCACCTTCTTTCATTATACTTTATATCCCTAATTTACTAAAATTTTTCCTTTTATTTTCCATTTCAAACACCCACACAGAACTTGTGACCACACAAAGCACATTGTAACTCATGCCCAGTTTATATCACTCTGATGAGGTCATATAGAATAGAACAGAGCAGGCACACTTGTGTTTTGTGATGTGTGGGGCCCATACATGAGCATCTTTATCTGATGTGGGATGGATGTTAATTCTGGATGAATCATTGACCTATTAATGCCCAGCCTCCTGATCCATTAGAGCAGCTCCATTAGTTTTAATTTCAGGATAATCAGCCTTGCTGATGAGAGGTTTTCCTGCCTTTTAAAGTCAGAGAACACCACTTGGCCTTCAGAAATGATGCTCCAGTTTTCCAACTACAGGCAGGTTTGAGAGCCTCTCTGTCTGATGCAGAGTATATTGCTGCATTGATGCCTGTGGCTCTGAGCACCAAATAGTGGTCAGCTAAGCTGGGCTTTCGCGCATCCAGCATGATCAAGTGAGTAGTGAGTACTCCCACTCAGCCAAGTTACAGACAAGGCCTGGGATGTAGTGTGTGTGTGTGAGAATATGTGCTGTGTGTGTTTGTGTACCTGGGTGTGGGTGTCTGAATGTGTGTTTGCATATGTCTGATTGTGTATGTTAGAGAGAGAGAGACTCAAACCAGTGTGTGTCCATGTCTGAAATTGCATGTCTGTGTTTAAATCTGTGTTTGTTCAAGGGTTTTTGTGTATGTATACCTGGCTATGGATATATGAATGCATGTGCATTTCTGAGTTTGTGTGTGCCTGTGTATTTATGAAAAAGTGAACTCTTACATATATTTCCTGGACCCAAAAAAGTGTATGGAACAGGAATGAATGTTTATCTGTGTCACACCCGGATATATTTCATTCAGCCATCCTGAGTCTTCACACAGTGAGCTCTATAATGTTTGGGAAAAAGACTGATGATTTCGGAGTGTTTCTCCTCTCTGCAAGTAGTGACGCCATATTAAAAAAAAAAAATACAAATAAAATTTGATTGATTTGAAGAAAGAGAGGACTGCTGAGCTCAGTTATTATGAAGGTTCTGGTAGGCTAAGGAAGACCTTGACAGTTGATGACCTATTAATTCTTACCATAATGAAGAAAAACCCTCAAACACCTGCCCAACAGAGCAGAAACACTCTTCAGGAGGCAGGCATGGATGTGTCAGTGACTATTGTCCACAGATGGTAAATGGTAAATGGACTGCATTTATATAGCGCTTTTATCCAAAGCGCTTTACAATTGATGCCTCTCATTCGCCAGAGCAGTTAGGGGTTAGGTGTCTTGCTCAAGGACACTTCGACATGCCCAGGGCGGGGTTTGAACCGGCAACCCTCCGACTGCCAGACAATCGGTCTTACCTCCTGAGCTATGTCGCCCCTTCACAGAAGACTTCATTACCAGAACTACAGAACATACTGCAAAATGCAAACCACTAGTCAGCTGCAAAAACCAGATGGCCAGGTTACAGTTTACTAAGAACTACCTAAAATAGGAAACGGTGTTCTGGATAGATGAGACCAAGATTCACTAGTATCACAGAGAAGAGCAAAGTGTGGAGGCCGAAAATAACTGCTCAAGATCCAAAGCACCCCCCTCATCTGTGGAACGTGGTGGGGCTTATTATGATTTGGGCATGTATGGGGGCAACAGGTACTGGCTCACTTGTCTGGCTCACTTGATGATATAACTGCTGATAGAAGCAGCAGCAGCAGAATAAATAATGATGTGTACAGAAGCATCCTATCTGTCAAGTTCAAGCAAATGCCTCCAAACTCATTGGATGACACTTTATCCTACAGCAAGACAATGATCCCGAACATAATGCCAAAACAACAATGGAGTTTTTCAAAGCCAAAAACTGGAAAATTCTTACTGGCTAAGTCATTCACTGGATCTGAATTCAAACATGCCTTTCATATTCTGAAGAAAAAACTTAAGGCAACTAGCCCCCAAAACAAGCAGGAGCTGAAGAAAAGAAGATACTCAGCACCTGGTGGCGTCTTCGGGTCACTAGCCTCGCAAGCCAGTCTCTTTTTTCACTTCGTTCAATTGAGCCTGGCCGATGCCTTGACGTTCTAGGCATAAATGAAGGAGGCAACCTTCCCAGGATAGTTGTATCTTCCCAACCAGTGCAGAGTGCAGAGGGGCGGCGTTCCAAATGTGGTGACAATTTTGGCCAGGCGTAGTCTGAAATGTGCACCGGAAAAAACATTACCGGAGGCAAACTTTTCCACAGACCCTTATCGGTTTGCCACTATTTGGGGAAAATGGCTAACGTTAACGTCAGAGCACCGACCACACCATCAAAGTTTATCACCGAGATATGCAGAGTCTGCGGTTTGAGGTTCGATAATAAAAGAAACGAACACAATTTATTTATCGATGATAAATTTATTTAATTCCTTTTTGGTTCAACAATTCCATTTGCTCCTCCATTATTGAATATTATGAGCAAACAATCAAAAACATTGCTTCTTCTGGCCATTTTCTGGGTATTTCTTTGATAACAGACTGCATACCATAGGCCACGCTTGAAAAATTAAACCAAATCCTGTAGGCAAGCAAGGGAGTACAATGCTATTGGATAGCAGCGTATCCAAACACACGGGCTGAAGGTCCTTCAACGAAGTCACGCCATGTATTTGGCAAGTCTGTGATATAACAGAATTAAAATCTTCTTCGAATTTGTCCATAATTCTGTTTTTAGCAGATAATTTGGGTTAGCTTGATAGCTTTGTTCGTTTCACTGGTGTGTTTCAGTCGGGACTTAGGTTGCAGTACACACGGAACAGAGGGAGTGTTGGGGGGAGGGAGGGAGGGAGAACCGGCACACTGAGACAGACAGTTTGATTAACCAATAGGGAAGCTGCCGCTGGCTCCCAGCAGCAGGCGACTCCTCCCTTTAGCCCCAGAAAGTACATACGTTCGTCCAGACTATCGGGTCACAGACTTCAGTTATTGCATAAAAAGGATATGTGGCAAAGTACCAAGCATGACCACTTTCATTTACTGTACATAACATGTCTATTTTGGCTATATTTTGGCTCTTATGTTACACCACCTTAAATGTCTAGACTGGATATTTATATTCATGCTGCATGAATTTCACAGAATATCTCTACTTTTTGAAGAGAAATGCATTTGTGTTATGTCAATAAAAATAACTCATGGAGTGTTTATGCATTTGATAAATTTGCAAAGAACAATACTGTTACCCACTAAACTACAAGCTTAAATAATAATTTACAAATACATTAAGTACATTTTTTTGCCATTTTCACTGATTTCTGTGGGTGTAAAACAAAGTATTGTTTTTGCTCAATCAATCACTTAAGCAGCAATCATTATTCAGGGACGTGCTAGGCAGAATCATTAATGTTTTCTTTGAAAGCAGGTGAACTCTGTGACCGCTAAGCACTCTGCATGATTGCCCTGTCTGTACACTCCACCTTTGGCCTTAAATGTGATATGTCCTGCCATGGACCAGAGGCTCATTAGTGTAACTGTCAGAAACAATTACTCCTCCTTTCAAAAACATTGTCAATATAAGCTATGTTCACATAACAGACAAACAAAACAGACAACTACCATCAAGCAGGTTTGCTTATCCTAGTACAATTATGGTCATATGAATGCAGTCAGGTTTGTGGCCTGTACCTTTCGCAGATTCTTGTTTTAAGTGCATTGGTCTGACATTCAAATGCACTTTAAAAAAAACGTCAATCAGAAAGCTCTATGTTTATGAAAAGGGTTTTGAATGGATTTCAAAATGTTCCATGTTACTCGCAGGTTTTATTTTATCAAATCTGGCACTCCTGTTTTCCTAAATTCATGTTAGACACAAAGAGTTAGAACTTCATACCCACAAACCCATGCCATACGTGCAATTAGATGTGATAGATTACAGAAGATTACACATTGTCTTTCTTATTTTGATCCTGATTCTCACAGTAGCATCACATTACAGAACACGTGCACAGACAGCTAGAGACAAACTGGATTTGTTCATCTTCAAATAGATTAGTAATAGTTAAAATCCTGGCCTTGCGTAGTTTGATTTTTCCATGGTTTCTGTTGCAAATCCTGTAATTGATTGTAACATCTTGCCCCCAATCCACAAACTGAATTTAAAGGAGGAAAACGTGTTTTGCACTGTCTTGGATTTGATTAAAGATGAAAGGCGAATCCTGAATAGTCAATTGACAGAGTCATTTATTCTGCAATAGCCAACACGCTCCCAAAGAGAAGAAATTGAATTACTGCAAGGACATGTCAAATCTAATTTGGTTTTGATGGGGCAATAAATAACCTATGCTGTTTGAGAGCTAAGTGTTTTCAGAAGCACATAATAACAAGTCATAAAGTTATAATAGATCAACTTTTTCACTGGTCCAAAACATCACAATGCTCATGGTGTCATTGTGTGTTCTGCTGTTTCCACTACCACTGATATAAAGGTACGCTCATTTGGAATAATTTCCCTGAGATATTGCCTTTGGAGTATGTGTACACCTGAGAAGTGCTTAAACCAGAACGCTTCAGAAAGGTTCAGCCCAGTGTCATCATAGTGAAAGAAAACATAGGAATACAGGGGCGTCAATATATTTAATCCTTTTCTTTTTCTTTCTCTCCTTTATGTAACGTGCAGTTGTTAGCTCCCATGCATTTGGTGATTTTAGAAGTATACATATCTTGATTCATTTGAGGCAAAAAACATGTCAGTGAGAGATCTTCTTTTCTGGGCTTGCTTGTGTTTGGGTGCCATGTGTGACTGTGGCAGTTCCACGCCTGGGTCTGTATGCTAAGCCCACGTGAACAGATTGGTCTGGCACAGGCAGCCATGTCTGAGCAGCTGGTGGTGGTGGATGGTGGTGGGAGGGTAATGCCACAGTGCTCTGGGAGCCAGGAAAGGCATGCGGCAGCCGTGTGTCGCAGCCAGGCTGATCACTGCCACTTTCCGTCCCGAGGCCAGGCATCATTGTGCTCTGAAAAAACAAAATAAAAAAAAGCATTGGTATTCAAAGGAATTGCCAGAGCTCTGGAAAGAGGCTTAGCTACAGGTTGTCAAGGACTAAAGATGTTGAATAAGAATGAAAATGGTCAGTTAAGTAAATGCTTCTTTGCATTTTAATTTTTTCAGAACAAAAGTTGTGATTAGCAAACATTCCCCAACAATATGCTGTGCTATGTCCCAACTTCCTGTACTTGAATGTGAAGTCACAATGTACACTTACAATTTTGTATAGTGCAGTTTAAAATAGTGTGTCCTCTAGAACACCATGTGAGAGAGTTCACACTGATGTATGTTACAGGTGAGTGGATGACAAGTTTTATTTCATAAAGAAGAAAATAATTGGTGGAGATTGAATGTGCATTGGCATTCACATCCTTCAGCCACCAACCCAGCCACTGCACCCTGCCAAACGGCTGAACGGCTTCCATAGAAACTGCCACTTTGAGTTACCGCTTGACCGGTATGAGGTACTGTCTTCACAATGCATGATGTATAAAATCAGTACCCTCAACAGAGATGGCAACAAGGGAGTGCAGGGTTGGGCATTGCTCACCCTAGCCTCCATCTTGCCCAGCCAATCAGAAAATAGTAATCGTAAATATGGCACAAGAAATGCAAAAACTGCCTCTTTAATAACTCAATATACAAATCACTAATGGCATGTGCTTTATATACCCTAAGTTCAACAAACATATCAGGTTCATAGTTACTCACTTTTTACACAATAATAGCCTCCGAGCATGTCAAACTTGTAGAGAAGGTATTACAAACATTACTAATTGAATAATGTGTGGGATTTCCTTTGACAGTAGTATTATCTTAATTTCTGATATGCAAATATTGCTGGGAAATATACCTGTGAATGTTGTACAATGTCAGGTGTCTTATTTTTGTCATGTGATGATGCAGAATGATGTAACTTTCGGCTTAGTGAGGATGAGAGCAAAGAGGATTTCTATCTACAGGAAAGTGAATCAAAATGTATTATAAACACAAAAGTGGATTGCAGAAAAGAGATAATTCATGGGAGCTTGGGCCCATTTTAGGACCTGTTTTAAAGCAATTACACTCAGCATTACATTACATTACAGGCATTTGGAAGACGCTCTTATCCAGAGCGACGTACAACAAAGTGTATAACCATAACCAGGAACAAGTGTGTCGAAAACCTTAGAGAGGAGTACCGGTCCAAGTGCAGGGAACAACCGCATAGTTCAACTTGGACCCTGAAGGTTAAACTGATTAACACTAACACAACGAGAACAGCAACAACGCAGTCCATGGAAAAAATACAAGTTAGTAGTTAAGACAGGTGCATTAACTAAGTCACTAACGAAACAGCTACCTAGTTGCAACCCTAAGCTTACAGTCATTTAAGAGATTACAGGGAGGTAGGGAGGGATGGGGAGAGGTGCGGCCTGAAGAGGTGAGTCTTCAGTCGTCGCTTGAAATGGGTCAGTGTCTCAGCTGTTCTGACCTCCACGGGGAGGACATTCCACCATCGTGGGGCCAGAACAGACAGGAGACGTGTTCTAGAAGTGCAGGTGCGAAGAGGGGGAGGTGCCCCATAGCAATTACACCCAACATAACAACCCCCCACTACAGTCACACTCAACATAACAACACCCCACAGCAATTACACTCAACATAACACCCCAAAGCAATTACACTTGACGTAACAACACCCCACTACAGTTACACTCAACATAGCAACACCCCACTACAGTAACACTCAACATAACACCCCACTACAGTTACACTCAACATAGCAACACCCCAAAGCAAAACACACTGCAGTATCCCAAGTTGTGAAAATGCTTATTGTGGAACACTGTCCGCTAACATCTACCTTCAGATAAGGTGTGTAGGCAGCTGCACTGATTGTGTCTGTCACAATCGCAACAGTGGCACATTCCTTTTCAAATTAAAATTAGAGCAACATTGGACTGAGAGACTAAATGGACTGGCAGTAGTCTATTTTATTTTGAGATGAACCATAGGTTCGGAGGTAAACCTGAGGGAGATTTCTGATGGTTGCACAAGTCAAGGCTGATTGGACACGCTGTAAATGAGTGAGTAGACAAAAAATGCTTTTCGAGGTGTCAGGTTTTCGATGGGCCACCATCCGTCTCAAAAATTGTGCTTTTTAATTGTGTGAGCTGGCATGCTTAACTGTTAACAACTACAGGATGTACTCAATGCAACTAGAGAGAAACCAGTTCCCCTGACTATGATTTGCTGGTCTAAAATTATGCGTGTCTGTGAAAAAGTCCCAGCTATGTGCTCTTAACAAGAAGAATAGACTCTAATGAGCGAAGCACCATCAACACTGCACCAAAAAGATTGGGAAAAGGCAGATGCACATACGTTTACACAGCAGATCATAGTAGTATTTCAAATATGCAATAAATATGCAACCTTACAATTGGTTGTATGCATAGAGACGTCTCTTTGTAGTACAATCTGACTTGATTGACAATCGGTTTATCCAATAGGTGACAGTATAAGCTGTCTAACGATGTGCAGTGAGCACCATAATTCATTGGACATTGACACATTTTTTGTTATTTTGGTTCTGTACTCTAGCACTTTGAGTTGTTTGAAAGGATACAATGACGATGAGGTTGAAGTGCAGACTGTCAGCTTTAATTTGTGTCACTGTCCAATGAATTGTGGTGCTCACTGTATAACATGTCTAATTTTACTTTTGGAATAACGTTTTATAACCCAACATAACCAAAAGTTTTTTCTCATCGCGGCCTTACACATTCACTCTGTGGTAGCAGTAAAAGTATCTGCACCTGGCAAAACATTACCGATCAATTTTATCTTTTTTGGAAAATATTATTATTCTTATAAGCATGGCTAAAGGTATATGTTTGCTGACAGACCGAGCGGATACTGTTTTCTGGATGAAGTCAGAAGCGTAGAACAACAGCATTGGTTCTCTGTCTCTATCTCCATCTACTGAACAGATTTCATCGTTAATATGTAAGTGTTACTGCTCAAAATATTTTGGTTATATACATTATTTTTGAAATGGAGTGTCTTTAAATAAGTTAGTGGTATCTTATAATGAGGATATTTCACACTGTAATGTAAGCATTCCTTGGTAGGTCAGTTGTTAGCTCAGCAGTGTTTGGGTTTCATGCACTGGATGTGATGTGAGCTGGAACATTGCCAAAACATGGTGGACGGTTGAATATTGTTTTAATGTCATCCCATCCCCATACAAGAAAACATTACATACTGTAGAGTACAGAAAAACATAGGAGAGGAAATAATTACACATTTAGGTATACTGTACCGCATTGTGTGACAATGTTTTTGCATTATGTTTTAATCTGATATCAATGTTTCATCTTAAACCTTCATAAGTGGCACATTTATATGCTTTATAATAGACAAAAAGCATTTTATACATTTTTGGAGAGGATATTCTGGACCTATATATTTTGGACCATTGTACCAATGGGTAGCTTGTAATTCTCACTTGAAAATGATGCAAAAGTAGTTTCTTGAGTCAAAACAGTTGATTTGTAATGAAATACATAATAATGTTGTGATTTACAGCAATGCATAATTGAGACATTGTGGATAGATTTGGAGAGACTGGATAGACTGCTTAATTTTTGCTCCATAGATCTTTAGTAGTTCTGCATATTCATTCTTAGATTTTATGGACTTGAGTTCAGAGTTTGTGATCCAGTACATGTATAGTTTAACCTGTTTTATATGTGGGATCTCTCAGTATGTCATTGCAAACTAAATAAGAGCAATTTCATTTTAGATTTTTTGCCTAGACAATTGTGGCACATTAGTTTATATTCATAATTTAGAAAGAAATAATCTAATTATTGTAAATTGTAAAAATGGTACAAATGTCCTCCTTCATTTAAGCCATTTCTCAAGTCTCTGTGATGCTCACATCTGGAGTTATAAAGCTTTAAATAAGGTACCCCCTAAATGGGCAGGTATTGGCTGAAATTGGCATGTGCACAAAGGGGCTAAACTACAGGCCAGTAGTATAAGGCTAACTGTAGTTTAAAAAAAAATTAAGGTAAATGAGATTTTAGTCAATTTAATTACCCCTCCACCTTCCACCGCTCATTTGCAAAATTATTGGATAGACTTCCAATAATTTGTTCAATTGTAATTAAAGCCAAAGGAAGCTGTTTTCCGGAAAGCCACATCTAAGATAAGTAAAACTCATCTTTTTGTGTTACGGTAGGTATAAATTGAAAAATGTTTATACTTTGGTTTGCTATACATACACTGAGCAAAAATATAAATGCATCACTTTTATTTTTGCGGCCAGTTTATATAATACCTCAAAGGTTGGTTCTATGTGCACAAAGATCTTATTTCTCTCAAATTTTGCCCACAAATTTGTTTATCACTGTTAGCTAGCATTTCGTCTTTGTCAAGATAATCCATCTCCTGCACAGGTGTGGCATAGCAAGATGCTGATTAAAAGCCATGATCACTACCCAGGTGTTCCTTATGATGGGGTCAATAAAATGCCACCCTAAATTGTTGAGTTTTTTGTTGTTCAACACCATGTCACAGATGCCTCAAGAGTTAAGAGATCATGCAATTGGCATGCTGACTGCAGGAATGTCCTGTAGAGCTGTTGCCAGAGTAATGGGTGTTCAAAAGCTGCCTCCAGCGTCGTTTCAGAGATTTCGGAAGTCCGTCCAACAGGCCTCACAACCACAGACCACGTGTAACCACGCCAGCCCAGAACCGCCACATCCGAGTTCTTCACCTGCGGGATCGTCCAAGGCCAGCCGCACGGACAGTTGATGAAACAGTTGGTAGAATTTCTGCACAAATTGTCAGAAATAGCCTCAGGGATGCTCATCTGCATGCTCGATGTCCTCACCGGGGTCTTGATTTGTCTGCAGTTCGGCGTTACAATTGACAATTGACTTCGATGGCCACTGGCATGCTGGAGAATAGTATTCTTCAGTGATGAATCACAGTTTCAGCTGTACAGATGGCAGGCAGCGTGTATGGCTTTCGGTGGGTGAGCGGTTTGCTGATGTCAACGTTGTGAACAGAGTGGTCCATGGTGGTGGCGTGTTGGTATGGGCAGGCATATCCTATGGGCAGAGAACTCAAGTGCATTTTATCCATGGCAATTTGAATGCACAGAGATATCGTGATGAGATCCTGAGGCCCATTGCTGCACCATTCATCCACCGCCATCACCTCATGTTTCAGCATGACAATGCACTTCCCCATGTTGCAAGGAACTGTACACAATTCTTTGAAGCTGAAAATGTCACAGTTCTTCCATGGCCTGCATACTCACCAGACATGTCACCCATTGAGCATGTTTGGGATGCTCTGGACTGGTGCATATGATACCATGTTCCAGTTCCCACCAATATCTAACGACTTTGCACAGCTATTGAAGAGGAGTGGGACAATATTCCACCGGCTACAATCAACAATTTGATCAATTCAATGCGAAGGAGATGTGTTGCGTTGCATGAGGCAAATGGTGGTCACACAAGATACCATGAAATGAACAGAATAACGATCAGTATCTTCTTTTTTGGGGAATCTGTGACTAACAAATGCATATCTGTATCTCCAATCACATGAAATCAATAGATAAATGCTTAATGAATTTATTTCAGTTGACTGGTTTACGTTTGTTACCTATGAACTCAATAAAATCTTCAAAATTGATAAGTGTTGCATTTATATTTTTTTCAGTGTATATTAACTGAATTCTTTTCTACCTAAGGTAAAAATAAAAAATAAAAAACATTTAAATAGATGTGGCCTAATACTTTTGGCCTGTACTGTATATGACTTAAAATTGTGTTTGAGTTCCATTTTTAGGATTACATTAATCTTTGGTAAAGTTACAGCTTCTAAGAAACATGTCATTGGTCTGTCAGTTCTTTCATTTGTTTTGTTCTCTGCTCACATCAATGCTGAAATTGAAATTGATGCATGAGGTGTGCAGATTACATTTGAAATGGAAGCCCATCTCAAAATGCATCAATGCATTCTAGAACTTCCCCTGACCCCCAATCATCAAGATATAGAAGAACTGGAGACCGCTTACAGTTCCATGGACTCCTATGGTAGCTGCTCATTGGTGCATGAAGTCAATTCATGAAGGTTGCCATGTTTGATTATGGGGCTTTTTAGCACCAGCATACACACTGGGTTCCTAAACATGCAGGATCATGGTAAACTGGTAAACCAGTGAATGCAGAGCAATGACCAAGGGGCCAACTTTTTATGATTTATCTATTATTTTTGCTCAAAAGCCAGTTTCCCCATTGGGCTCCATTCATTTTTGATAGCAAATAAAAACTTCTACTCTCAATGCTAACTAATATAACTGCATTATATTAAAAAGAAAAATCATTCATTATTTTTCCCATGTATGATGCAATGCTTTGGATTAGGAGAAAAGCCAAAGCAGTGCAATTATGGCAGAAATCAGAGAGCATGTACGTGTATAGCAAATATGCCATCGAGATGAAAAATTTCAATTGAAATGAAACATCACTTGGGCATGTCATGATTGCATCATTTATTTATAATCATCGCATGATTAAAGGCCAATTATTTATATCCGTTTTAATCTGAAATATATAAACGGAATGATTCCTCAGTTTTAAATCAGTCTTCACATTGAAGACAGATTTACGATCAAAAATATATTAAAATGATTATGATTAAGCTGAAGACGGTGGAATATTTCAGTGATCCTTGATAATGAAGATTAAAACTAGGCAGAAAGAAAAACTGCATTACCCCAATTGCCTTTCTTATGTTATTTGCTCTCATAATTAGTGCTGCCAGATGTCACCTACGAATGAATGAATGAAGGAATTAATTAACTTGTCCTGCCCCTTACAGGATTATAAAACCTACTAGGCTAAGCTGAAACACATAGGTTACCTTTAAAGCATGCTGCAATATTACTAAAAAGCATTTTAAAATTCAAAAAGAACTTCTAAGAAAGAGTGCCTCAGAATAGTATTTTCTCTTCTTGATACCAAATAAAACAACGGCGTTTAAGTGTTTATTGTCCTGTTCTTTTAAATGCAATAACATTATTCAATATTTTGATTGGTCAAGAATACTGTGGCATGTCAGCTGACCTAATTATTCCATTGTCATTGTTTCGTGTTATTAGCCTACATTTGTAATATGCAAGTTATTTTGTCAAAATGCCATATTGTTCTGCTTAGAACTGTACCAGTTGTTCAGGCTCGAACTTGGGGATACACCTTTTCAAGTAGCTAAATCCAGGATAGCGTGTGAAGCAGTGGTAGGCTATTGTTACAGAATTCCCTTAATGCTAAATTGTAGGCCAATAGTTACGTTTTCCGTAGTAGTTAGGCCTGAGATATTAACATGAACCACATATTAACATTATGTTTGTAAAATACGTGAACATTGCATTAGTGCCTTTTATTGTTTTGGCCAATTCCATTATAGCCTAAAGAACAACATTAAAATGCATTTAGCCATCTCTGTACATTAGCTCTATAATTACTCTTTGTCATCATCAGCACGATCAGAGACAGAAGTACTATAAGTAATAACATTTTTTTATAACAGTAGGGTATTACTAGCAATATCAAAATAACAATGTAGTCAAAATAGTATGATGGAATCAGCATAAAAGAGCAACACATGCCAGCTTTATTACTTGTTATTCATTTATTTGTCACTATTCATCACCATGAACAATGGGCATAAGAATGTTATGGCATGTAACATTATTATTAGTAATATTAATATTAACCATATCAAAATAATATAATCAAAACAATAATGACCATGGATTCATGTAATCCTAAGTCAAGGTTCAGGACACTGATATATTTGATTGGTCCAGCCAACACTCTCAGTTCAACCATGAATGAGTATGAGTCAATCACAGCCTCATACTCCTTCATGCATGTGTGTACACATGTAAACAGGTGTGTGCACTTTAAAACCATGCAAACCATTTGAATTAAATAAATGCTATATCTTCTGTGGAGCTCAGAAAAAATAAATTGGTGCCTGGAGAGTAATTAGTTCAGTGTGAAGACATTTTTAAAGTTTTTTTTGCACATACGTTTACACAGCAGATCATAGTAGTATTTCAAATATGCAATAAATATGCAACCTTACAATTGGTTGTATGCATAGAGACGTCTCTTTGTAGTACAATCTGACTTGATTGACAATCGGTTTATCCAATAGGTGACAGTATAAGCTGTCTAACGATGTGCAGTGAGCACCATAATTCATTGGACATTGACACATTTTTTGTTATTTTGGTTCTGTACTCTAGCACTTTGAGTTGTTTGAAAGGATACAATGACGATGAGGTTGAAGTGCAGACTGTCAGCTTTAATTTGTGTCACTGTCCAATGAATTGTGGTGCTCACTGTATAACATGTCTAATTTTACTTTTGGAATAACGTTTTATAACCCAACATAACCAAAAGTTTTTTCTCATCGCGGCCTTACACATTCACTCTGTGGTAGCAGTAAAAGTATTTGCACCTGGCAAAACATTACCGATCAATTTTATCTTTTTTGGAAAATATTATTATTCTTATAAGCATGGCTAAAGGTATATGTTTGCTGACAGACCGAGCGGATACTGTTTTCTGGATGAAGTCAGAAGCGTAGAACAACAGCATTGGTTCTCTGTCTCTATCTCCATCTACTGAACAGATTTCATCGTTAATATGTAAGTGTTACTGCTCAAAATATTTTGGTTATATACATTATTTTTGAAATGGAGTGTCTTTAAATAAGTTAGTGGTATCTTATAATGAGGATATTTCACACTGTAATGTAAGCATTCCTTGGTAGGTCAGTTGTTAGCTCAGCAGTGTTTGGGTTTCATGCACTGGATGTGATGTGAGCTGGAACATTGCCAAAACATGGTGGACGGTTGAATATTGTTTTAATGTCATCCCATCCCCATACAAGAAAACATTACATACTGTAGAGTACAGAAAAACATAGGAGAGGAAATAATTACACATTTAGGTATACTGTACCGCATTGTGTGACAATGTTTTTGCATTATGTTTTAATCTGATATCAATGTTTCATCTTAAACCTTCATAAGTGGCACATTTATATGCTTTATAATAGACAAAAAGCATTTTATACATTTTTGGAGAGGATATTCTGGACCTATATATTTTGGACCATTGTACCAATGGGTAGCTTGTAATTCTCACTTGAAAATGATGCAAAAGTAGTTTCTTGAGTCAAAACAGTTGATTTGTAATGAAATACATAATAATGTTGTGATTTACAGCAATGCATAATTGAGACATTGTGGATAGATTTGGAGACACTGGATAGACTGCTTAATTTTTGCTCCATAGATCTTTAGTAGTTCTGCATATTCATTCTTAGATTTTATGGACTTGAGTTCAGAGTTTGTGATCCAGTACATGTATAGTTTAACCTGTTTTATATATGGGATCTCTCAGTATGTCATTGCAAACTAAATAAGAGCAATTTCATTTTAGATTTTTTGCCTAGACAATTGTGGCACATTATTTCTTTCTAAATTATGAATATAAACTAATCTAATTATTGTAAATTGTAAATGGTACAAATGTCCTGCTTCATTTAAGCCATTTCTCAAGTCTCTGTGATGCTCACATCTGGAGTTATAAAGCTTTAAATAAGGTACCCCCTAAATGGGCAGGTATTGGCTGAAATTGGCATGTGCGCAAAGGGGCTAAACTACAGGCCAGTAGTATAAGGCTAACTGTAGTTTTTAATTTTAGTCAATTTAATTACCCCTCCACCTTCCACCGCTCATTTGCAAAATTATTGGATAGACTTCCAATAATTTGTTCAATTGTAATTAAAGCCAAAGGAAGCTGTTTTCCGGAAAGCCACATCTAAGATAAGTAAAACTCATCTTTTTGTGTTACGGTAGGTATAAATTGAAAAATGTTTATACTTTGGTTTGCTATACATACACTGAGCAAAAATATAAATGCATCACTTTTATTTTTGCGGCCAGTTTATATAATACCTCAAAGGTTGGTTCTATGTGCACAAAGATCTTATTTCTCTCAAATTTTGCCCACAAATTTGTTTATCACTGTTAGCTAGCATTTCGTCTTTGTCAAGATAATCCATCTCCTGCACAGGTGTGGCATAGCAAGATGCTGATTAAAAGCCATGATCACTACCCAGGTGTTCCTTATGATGGGGTCAATAAAATGCCACCCTAAATTGTTGAGTTTTTTGTTGTTCAACACCATGTCACAGATGCCTCAAGAGTTAAGAGATCATGCAATTGGCATGCTGACTGCAGGAATGTCCTGTAGAGCTGTTGCCAGAGTAATGGGTGTTCAAAAGCTGCCTCCAGCGTCGTTTCAGAGATTTCGGAAGTCCGTCCAACAGGCCTCACAACCACAGACCACGTGTAACCACGCCAGCCCAGAACCGCCACATCCGAGTTCTTCACCTGCGGGATCGTCCAAGGCCAGCCGCACGGACAGTTGATGAAACAGTTGGTAGAATTTCTGCACAAATTGTCAGAAATAGCCTCAGGGATGCTCATCTGCATGCTCGATGTCCTCACCGGGGTCTTGATTTGTCTGCAGTTCGGCGTTACAATTGACAATTGACTTCGATGGCCACTGGCATGCTGGAGAATAGTATTCTTCAGTGATGAATCACAGTTTCAGCTGTACAGATGGCAGGCAGCGTGTATGGCTTTCGGTGGGTGAGCGGTTTGCTGATGTCAACGTTGTGAACAGAGTGGTCCATGGTGGTGGCGTGTTGGTATGGGCAGGCATATCCTATGGGCAGAGAACTCAAGTGCATTTTATCCATGGCAATTTGAATGCACAGAGATATCGTGATGAGATCCTGAGGCCCATTGCTGCACCATTCATCCACCGCCATCACCTCATGTTTCAGCATGACAATGCACTTCCCCATGTTGCAAGGAACTGTACACAATTCTTTGAAGCTGAAAATGTCACAGTTCTTCCATGGCCTGCATACTCACCAGACATGTCACCCATTGAGCATGTTTGGGATGCTCTGGACTGGTGCATATGATACCATGTTCCAGTTCCCACCAATATCTAACGACTTTGCACAGCTATTGAAGAGGAGTGGGACAATATTCCACCGGCTACAATCAACAATTTGATCAATTCAATGCGAAGGAGATGTGTTGCGTTGCATGAGGCAAATGGTGGTCACACAAGATACGATGAATTGAACAGAATACCTATCAGTATCTTCTTTTTTGGGGAATCTGTAACTAACAAATCCATATCTGTATCCCCAATCACATGAAATCAATAGATAAATGCTTAATGAATTTATTTCAGTTGACTGGTTTACGTTTGTTACCTATGAACTCAATAAAATCTTCAAAATTGATAAGTGTTGCATTTATATTTTTTTCAGTGTATATTAACTGAATTCTTTTCTACCTAAGGTAAAAATAAAAAATAAAAAACATTTAAATACATGTGGCCTAATACTTTTGGCCTGTACTGTATATGACTTAAAATAGTGTTTGAGTTCCATTTTTAGGCTTACATTTATCTTTGGTAAAGTTACAGCTTCTAAGAAACATGTCATTGGTCTGTCAGTTCTTTCATTTGTTTTGTTCTCTGCTCACATCAATGCTGAAATTGAAATTGATGCATGAGGTGTGCAGATTACATTTGAAATGGAAGCCCATCTCAAAATGCATCAATGCATTCTAGAACTTCCCCTGACCCCCAATCATCAAGATATAGAAGAACTGGAGACCGCTTACAGTTCCATGGACTCCTATGGTAGCTGCTCATTGGTGCATGAAGTCAATTCATGAAGGTTGCCATGTTTGATTATGGGGCTTTTTAGCACCAGCATACACACTGGGTTCCTAAACATGCAGGATCATGGTAAACTGGTAAACCAGTGAATGCAGAGCAATGACCAAGGGGCCAACTTTTTTATGATTTATCTATTATTTTTGCTCAAAAAGCCAGTTTCCCCATTGGGCTCCATTCATTTTTGATAGCAAATAAAAACTTCTACTCTCAATGCTAACTAATATAACTGCATTATATTAAAAAGAAAAATCATTCATTATTTTTCCCATGTATGATGCAATGCTTTGGATTAGGAGAAAAGCCAAAGCAGTGCAATTATGGCAGAAATCAGAGAGCATGTACGTGTATAGCAAATATGCCATTGAGATGAAAAATTTCAATTGAAATGAAACATCACTTGGGCATGTCATGATTGCATCATTTATTTATAATCATCGCATGATTAAAGGCCAATTATTTATATCCGTTTTAATCTGAAATATATAAACGGAATGATTCCTCAGTTTTAAATCAGTCTCATAAGCTTCACATTGAAGACAGATTTACGATCAAAAATATATTAAAATGATTATGATTAAGCTGAAGACGGTGGAATATTTCAGTGATCCTTGATAATGAAGATTAAAACTAGGCAGAAAGAAAAACTGCATTACCCCAATTGCCTTTCTTATGTTATTTGCTCTCATAATTACAGTGCTGCCAGATGTCACCTACGAATGAATGAATGAATGAATGAAGGAATTAATTAACTTGTCCTGCCCCTTACAGGATTATAAAACCTACTAGGCTAAGCTGAAACACATAGGTTACCTTTAAAGCATGCTGCAATATTACTAAAAAGCATTTTAAAATTCAAAAAGAACTTCTAAGAAAGAGTGCCTCAGAATAGTATTTTCTCTTCTTGATACCAAATAAAACAACGGCGTTTAAGTGTTTATTGTCCTGTTCTTTTAAATGCAATAACATTATTCAATATTTTGATTGGTCAAGAATACTGTGGCATGTCAGCTGACCTAATTATTCCATTGTCATTGTTTCGTGTTATTAGCCTACATTTGTAATATGTAAGTTATTTTGTCAAAATGCCATATTGTTCTGCTTAGAACTGTACCAGTTGTTCAGGCTCGAACTTGGGGATACACCTTTTCAAGTAGCTAAATCCAGGATAGCGTGTGAAGCAGTGGTAGGCTATTGTTACAGAATTCCCTTAATGCTAAATTGTAGGCCAATAGTTACGTTTTCCGTAATAGTTAGGCCTGAGATATTAACATGAACCACATATTAACATTATGTTTGTAAAATACGTGAACATTGCATTAGTGCCTTTTATTGTTTTGGCCAATTCCATTATAGCCTAAAGAACAACATTAAAATGCATTTAGCCATCTCTGTACATTAGCTCTATAATTACTCTTTGTCATCATCAGCACGATCAGAGACAGAAGTACTATAAGTAATAACATTTTTTATAACAGTAGGGTATTACTAGCAATATCAAAATAACAATGTAGTCAAAATAGTATGATGGAATCAGCATAAAAGAGCAACACATGCCAGCTTTATTACTTGTTATTCATTTATTTGTCACTATTCATCACCATGAACAATGGGCATAAGAATGTTATGGCATGTAACATTATTATTAGTAATATTAATATTAACCATATCAAAATAATATAATCAAAACAATAATGACCATGGATTCATGTAATCCTAAGTCAAGGTTCAGGACACTGATATATTTGATTGGTCCAGCCAACACTCTCAGTTCAACCATGAATGAGTATGAGTCAATCACAGCCTCATACTCCTTCATGCATGTGTGTACACATGTAAACAGGTGTGTGCACTTTAAAACCATGCAAACCATTTGAATTAAATAAATGCTATATCTTCTGTGGAGCTCAGAAAAAATAAATTGGTGCCTGGAGAGTAATTAGTTCAGTGTGAAGACATTTTTAAAGTTTTTTTTTTTTTTCAAACTGTCCAAAAGAATTTCATTTGATTAAGGTAAATTTGTAGTTTTGAATGCACTTCAATTTTGCCTTTGAAATTTTGCTTTTTTGCAGCAGATGCTTACTAAACTGCAGTACCTCGAGTAACCACTGGAGTTTGCAAGCTTCATGGCGAATGACAATCCCTGATCCCCTGCCCCAAATACAGTGACAGGGACAATGTCCTTGCTTGCTTTCAGTCGCTCATATTAACATCAAACCTGAGATGCTTTCAGGTTTGATGTTAATGACCAGATGTGTTCATTAAAAGGATAGTTCGCATTTTAAGTTTATAAAGATTATTTCAGTTTTAGTGTGTGTTTTTGATTGGTCCAGACAGGTTTTTTGGGTATGTCTGGGCCAAAGAAACATACTTTTTAAAAATGTATTTATTTATTGTGCAGTGAAGGGTATTTGACATACTTGCAAATATTTCTAAAGATATTCTGGTTTAACAATGGCTGTTATTCGGGCATCAGTGGGCTTGTGTTTTAAAACACTTTGGGTAACTCCAAAGCAGCTTGTACAAGGTTCAGGTACAAAACCACTGCCATGCATCACCAGAGGGTGATAAAATGAGATATGCGCCAATAGGTACAAAAGGACAATCAAAATATACAAACTAAACTAAACTGCATAACTAAAACAACATTTTTATATGTACAGCATTTATTATGTGTACTCAGAATATATTCAGTGTACATTTTAATGATCTTTAGAATAATCCATAGCTCACACAGAAAGTGGGAACCTCACAGGATGCATAACCTAAACAGAGAGATAAACTGAAAATGAGAAGTAAGGAATGAATCCAGCTAATCACAGAAGTGGGCTAGGAATGATTAAGCAGGCAATTATACCGTGGGATGAGGTCATTAGGCAGCGAATTAGAGAAAAGGAATCAAATAATCAGTTGGTCGGATCGAAGTACCAGATTACTATTTGTCCAGGCCATCGGGGTCAACACCTACAGATTTGTTTCACAAATGCTTTAATAACCACAGGAGGTCAGTGCCTCATTTTAACGTCAATAAAAGCTGATTTGACATTCCATGTAAAAGTCCATTTGCCAGAGCTTTGTATTTTACTGCTGTATTCTACTGCTCTATATATATTTTTTGCCTTCTTTCAGAAAAAAATTGCACCAGCCCAGTTATTCACACGAGACACTGTGCCGTGCGTGAATGCAGCTTTGGAGTCTTCCAAACCAGCAGCTCATGATGTAAAGGCTTAATGAAGGGTAAAGGAGCATCTCCAGACATTTACCTTTGAATCAAGACCTGCCTGTAAAATACAGCCCAACCCTTCTATCATATGTGCAGGGAGAGCAGAATCTTTATTTTCACAGAGCAGACTTCATTTTCAAACAACCTGTTTAACACTAGAAGCGCCATAATGGGTCATTTGAACTGAGATATTTCGGAGTTTAGGATTTTTTTTCATTTAGTTACTATTTGTTCTTTGCGTACCAGCGTTTTAGGAATGTCAAAGTCACGTTTGGAAAATGTTAAAAACACCTTATTTCACCTCCGTGTGTGTTATAACAGTGTTGTTAAATTCCGGCCGTCTTCAGACTAAGGAGTCAGTTTTCCTTCAACACACCAGGAGGCGCAAGGATTCACTTTTCATCGCGGTGGACACGCTGTTGCATTTTTATTTGTACGAATGTTTTATTTATTTTGTTATTAGAAATATTTGTTTATGTTTATTTTGAAGAATAAATTATAATCTTCAAAAATATTTTTATAGGCTATTGCATTCGTTTTGTGATCATTTGTTTATGCCTATGCCTTTCCCTTATGTTCTGAAATCATAGCCCTACATTTTATTTTTACAGTTATTATGCAACTGGAAATTTCTATATAAGGGTTAAAATAAAATTGATCCGTCTTGAAATGCAAAAAACAAATTTGTTTTTTCAATTTTATGCATTATCATGCCCGTTCATGATAATGCACGAGCAATGGCTGCATGCGACACGTTCACGTACAACAACAATGCTGCGTAGGATATTGAAAAAACTAAATCTAAGCTAAAGAAACGACTACAATATAACAAGATAAAAATATATTTGAAGCACTATTTGTTTCGGCTGTTGATTTGTTTATTCATAGAGTGTTACAGTGAAGACGTCTTTTTGTAGGCTTAGCGTTCGACGCTCAGCGTGCATGCGAGCTAGCAAAACAAGAGTGGCTATTGCAAAAATGTGACCACTCTTTTAGTTTCAATATAGAAATTTGCCATCGGTTCCCTTGGCAAATTTCCTATGCATTTATCCCAGACGGATTACGTTTATTTAGTGCACTTGTTATCAGTGGACTTTCTGTGAGTGCTGATCAAGCATACCTTGCTCGTTGATATATATATATATATATATATATATATATATATATATATATACATAATTTGCCAAATTACAGATGATAGTGAACGTAGGCTACTTTTCAAAATATGCTAAAAAATTATAGCTGTATCATATCCTATTTTCTGTGAGGTAAAAATGTGACGTTGTGACACATTTTGCTTTTGAGGGACCAGGAAGGAGGGGACATTCATTTCAGGGAGTAAAGGTTTTGGGGGGGAAAAAAATAATTGTGGAAAAACATCCATCACATCCTGTGAGTGAGTCGCACGCGAGTGGTGACACGATGTCCGGTTAGGCTAGGCTTTGCAGATGCTATTATGTATAAACCATAATTTTTAAAAAACATAGTATTAACCTTTAGGCTACTTGAGAGAACAATAAATGTCACTATTACATAGCCTACAATCAAAAATGATTTCTCAAATGTGAAGTGTCTTGTGATGTGTTTGTGTGGTGTATGCTGTTATTCCGTTGAGTAAACTAGTAATAAAAAATTAAAAAAACAGTAAACTAAATAGAAAAAAATAATAAAAAAAGTATAAAGCGAGAGATTGCTGCGTAACTAAAAGTAATACAAGGCATACTTTGTAGCGTAACGAATTACGGCTAAGCAAATTACTTTTATTTTGAAGCGAGTAACATAACATAATAATATTATGTGCCGGACAAATAGAACATTTTATCTGTTCTCCCTGGAGAGATATCAACTATCAACCATTCACACGTGGCATAAGTGAACCATTCTCAAGTGGGACATTCACATGTCAATCTAAGGGTAAGGGTAAGACCACAGAACTGTATGGGGCATTCAACGCTCACCCCTCCCCCACCCGAGAACACAGAAAACTTCAGATGCTTTAGCGAAGCATGGCACAGCATGGTTATGCTGACCGTAATTTTTCACTTACTTAGAAACAAAAGCACATATTCATGCATGCACGTATAAAGATGAGACGGCATCTTGAGCAATGTGCTATCGACCAAACTTGAAATGTCAAATCACATGATGGCAAAGGCAGCTAAGCTTACAAACTCCGCGGCATAGAGGCGACCAGCAGCTCTTTAGTTTGTTGGTCAGTTGGTCCACAAAAGTGTCCTCCTGTAGATGCATGCATGGTCGCAGCTATTGCGGATTTGGGCTTGTTATTACTAATGTTTTATGTTTACTATTAACATTTAGCCTACTAATGCTTTATATTGATTTTCTTATTTATTGATTTGATATCAATAAATACATTTGCTTATCCATAGATTGAATGGAAATTTTTAAATATTGTTTTCACAGTTGAAAATGTAGGTTTTGAAAATGTAAGTTAGGTCTATTGAGGTGAACTCTCCAATCGCCTTCACTCGTGTCGTGGAGAGGAAGAAAATCACGCCCCTCTGCGAAGCTGAACATTCACACCTACTGAGTTTTTTTTCTCTATGGCCCCGAGTCAAACTATCAGCTCTGGTTTGGCTAAAGGCAGCTAAAGAATTCTGTATTCTGGAGCTGGGGGAGGGGTGAGGGGCGATTCAATGGATGAGCGTGAACGATCGTGCGTGAATAGCTGGTAGTTTTTTTTGAAGCTATTATCATGAGTAGGCCTTTTAGGCCTACTGAGTAGTAAAAAAATAAATGCCCAAAACAAAGATACAAATTTCACATTTTTACTTGTTTTATTTCTAGTCATAATAGGTCCGGACCTTGTTTCATATTTAAAAATTATAGCCTTGCACGTTAGGAACTGTGTTAGAAGACTGCTCACACTGTCTGCGTAGATGCAACAGCACATGCATAAACTATCGGGATGCGTTTCGTGGGAATATAGGCGTCTGTGTGCTTTACCATGTCCACGCAACCATTGATAGAGTTTATGGAGTTTATGAAACTAATTGTCCACATAATTACTATTCCAATTTCAGCAATACATTTACAGTTACCAATCAGAGAAACAGGTCGCTACAACTAGTGTTACTAATGTTCGGCACGTGATGAACAATTTTCTTACACTATCATAGGATTGACAGCCAAGCAAGAACCACGTCAAATAACCAGGAATAAATGTATCATTATTTATATTCTTTTAAAATATTTAAAATATTGCGATCGTTTCGTTATCATTTCTCTAAAATGCCTGTGCATTTTGTTTGTATTCTCATGCAAACGAAAATCATAGTCCTACATAGTTATGCAAGTGGAAAAATTTATATAAGGGTTAAAATGAAATGCATCCATGTTAAAATACCACACAATGGAAACAGATATCCTACACGTTTGCAGATGTTGCTATTATGTGCAACTTTTTAAATTTTTACGCAGAGTATTCACATTTAGGCATCTACATAATTATCAAAGTTTTAATCTAAAAGATTGTTAATGTAACATGTTATGGATGTTACATCCTATCAAGGAATTGGCTTTTCACGCACCACACCACGCCCCTCACACCTGAAACTATAATGGCATGGGCGGGGCTGTTATAATAATTTCTATTCAAATTATTATTGGGCTACGAAAATATGGCTATAAAAGAGAAGCATGATTATTTTGGCGACCAGTTCGGTTTGTTATCGCTTGCCAAGATGAACATACGACCACAGAGATACTCTGCCAAGAAAGCTTTGAACCTGATTCAGAATGCCAGTGAAATGGATTCGGGCGATGAGGAGTTGGAGCTCGATATTGAATTTGATTCAGCTTCTGAATCTGATTCTGAAGTTGAGACTGAGACTGCGACTGCGACTGAGTTAGTCTCAGAGAGAGAGGAAAGGGCAAACGATGGGACAGTTTGGGTCGAACAGACTGCTGGTAATGCTCTGGGCAGAGCACCATCCTGCAATGTCTTACGGGAAAAGGCTGGGCCCACACGGTGCGCCAAGGAGAACATGGAAGTCCGCGAACAGTTGCTAGTCTGATTGACATTCCGAGTGGAGCAGATTGTCAAGTATACTGTGGCAGAAGCCCACAGAGATGGGGCAGAAACTGGGACCTGTCAGTTGACGATTGAAAGCTTCGTGGACTGCTGTATTTACGAGGCATCACTGGCGGTAAAGTATGAATTTAGAAGACTTTGTCTTCAGACTTGGAAATCCATTTTTCATGGAACTATGTCGCGCAAGTTTCGGACATCATGCGCTATCTCAGATTTGATGACAAGGACACAAGGGCAACACGTTTAGAAGACAATTTGCCATTATTTCTGAATATGAGCAAATTTGTAAGCAACAGTACTGCGTGTTACACACCTGGAGAAAACATAACTGTTATGAGCAGTTGTTCCCACTAAAGCGCGTGCTGCTCACGCAGTACATTACTAACTACTAAACCAGATAAATTTGGATAAAGTTCTGATAGCAGCCGACGTTGAACGAAGTACATGCTGACCTTTCCCATACTTGGAAAGATAGGCGAGCCGTCGCGAACGATTAGCTGACAATGTGGTCATGCGCCTTGTGGAACCCTTCACCGGAAAAGGAAGAAATATAATCTTGGACAATTTCTTCACATCGATTGCCCTGGCGAACAATCTACATGCAAAAAAAGACTACATTGGTGGGTACCATAAACAAAAAGAGGAGAGAAGTGCCCCCTTCTGCGAAGGCACAAAATCAAGAGAGATTTTCCACCACGATCAGGAGAGCTGGACACACAACACTCACGGTTTATCAGTGCAAGCCCAAGAAAAATGTGTGCATCTTGAGCACTAGGCACAAAACCGTATTAATCGACAATGATGCCAAAAAACTGCCAGAAACAATCGCCCATTACAACGCAACAAAAATGGGAGTGGATGTTTTGGACCAGATGGCACGGCTGTATTCGGTCAATGGGGGCAGTCGTCGTTGGCCAGTTGCCGTTTTTTACAACATTTTGGATCTGGCTGCAATCAACGCCCATGTTTTGTACACGCAATGCATGGACAAAACAATTAGTCGAAGAAGATTTATTCTTGAGTTGGCCAAGGAGTTGCGTGCAAATCACATGACCGCAAAGGCAGCTCCGCGGTACCATCCTACGCCACTCTGCGTCCAGAAACCCCACACCCGCAGCGAGAGTGTCATAAAGAAAACGCTGCCAGTACCAATGCGGAGGGACAAACTTGTGACATCTGTGACAGTGTAAAGACGTCTGTGGCAATGTACAAAATCCAACCAGCTTGCGCGAAGCGATATATTGTAGGTCTACTGTAATCAGTTTTGAAATCCCACTTTTTCTGCGTGTTTGTAGGCATAAGCATATTGTTCTGTGTTCATCTGTTATGCATATTTTTATATGACATCACCTGCACTGAGATGCTGTGTTACTGGCACTGCTGATTGGTTAGACGCACCCATATGTTCGAATCATTTGCATATGCTCAGACGTATAGAAGCACGCCCGAAAACTCGTTGAACAAAGATCTTGCATGTATATATTTTAGTCTTATGTCAGGCGGTATTATTCATGTTGGGTGTTTTGTAATACGAGAATAGAGACATGTGCCGTCTCTGATTTAGAATCCCCAGTCGAATAGTCACAGCTAGCTGACTGCTTGCCTGTTTCTGTTCCCGGAAACTCGTTTGAACCATTTTTACATGTTTTTAAACAGAACCTGACCCTAAAATTTGCACGGTGATATCTTCCTCCAACGACAGTGATCACATGCGAGGAGCGCATTTAAAAATCGTATTACAGTTATATTCTGGCAAATTGGCGATTTATATGTTGTTAGCCTATTCGATTATTAGCATTTATGACATTATGCATGAAGAATAGACTGTCAAATTTGTTTTTCGAAAGATTGCCAAAACAGGTTTGACCTCCCTACTATCTGTTTATTGTTAGCTTTTCATGACTCATTCTCTCCATACAGACATACTGTTTATTCTAAATGCATTTATATTGCAACAATGTGTTGACTAGAATGCCGAGCCATAACTAAAACATAACTTCCTAAAATCTCGCAAATATTTCATTAGGACAATGGGCTGGTAACCTTTTTCAGCTCGTGTCTAATAAGCGCCATCTAGCGAACATTTCCCGTATGAAGGCTAATGACCCAGGCCGCGCAAAAAGTTATTTCAATGCCAGGAAATGGTCCGGCGCTCCTGGTGTTAAACAGCATTTTAAAATCAATAGCTGAACATAGGACAAAAGTGGTTTCTGTCTGCTTCACAGGCACCTGTAATCCATATTCAACAGACATGTATTGACACTTTAAACATCATTTTCCATAATTATCTTGAATGAGATATCCCCATGTAAAATTGAGTCATATTCTGATGAATTATACAAGAGACCAGCTTCATAAGTGACTAACCTTAATGAGGAAGCAATTCCTACGAGTGAGTTTTGCTTAAGGGCTGACTTTTTAATAATTTTACACATTTATTATTATAGCAATTCATTTTATACCTGATTGTTATCTTTTCTCCTAATTTTGAATGGCAATCATATTTGTATGCCTGTACTATTCTGGTAACACCTTCCATCAATCAGCTGACGGAAAATGTTTGACATGAGGAGCTCAGGGTGTTGCACTGTGGGAGGTTGGAACAGCACAAAATAGATTAAATTGGTTTGAAAATACCTAGCTGTTATCCGTGAGAGTTGTGCAGATTGTTCACTTGAGTAGATTGTAGGATTTTACACAGGAGAACCTGCTGGGATTAACAATATACACTCCACTTCATAACTAACTCAAGTTGCCCGACAGAGAAAAACACTATGATTTACCAAATAAAAAAATAAAAAAACTTCAGGACAAAAGGATGTTTTTCTTCATGTTCATAGAACTTTTGCAGAAAGATTTTGGTGCTGAAAGGTATGAACAGCAAACCACCAGCGCTGTTTCCCAGAACCCCCCCCCCCCCCCCCCCCACACACACACACACACACAAATTACCAGAGTCCTCCTTCACATTTTTCACATTTGCATTATTTCAGCAGATATGTTTAACAAAATCTATTAATTATTGAATTATGTAACAATGTAGAAATAGGAAATGGCAATTAGAAAGCACTGTAGTGCTAAAAATTGATATCCATGAGAATTGATGATATTATTTAATTTCACTGATGAAGAGAGTGTGTCTGCAGCTCCTGCACTTACTCTAAAGGTGCAACTTGTCTCATATGTCCAGAAGTGATGTGCATAGGGCCGGCTCTGGACATACTGTAGATGACATAGGTGGTCACCAAGAGCGCCATCCATCAAAGGATTAATTAGCTCCCACAAATTAGCTTCTGATAACTCAGAATTGTTCATGTGATGTTTGACTCATATATCAGTTATCTCTCAGTCTCACTTACACACACACTGTGCCTGTCCCATTTCTCACCTTTTCATGAATAATGATTTTTTTTTTTCATACATCATTAAAGCATGCCTCTAGGTTCATATGAAAACTTTATTCCATGGACACAATCATTTTAGGTAACCGTTTCCTTGAATGGTTCTTCATAAGAGCTATATAACCCAAAGTGTCACATAGTACATTCATGAACAATACATAATCATTCATAAATGCTTATGTCAATAACACCACCTATTCATAAGGCATATTATGTCACCACTGATGCAGAAAGTGACATTACCATGATATACCAAGTGATACCAAGTGATAAGGCACAAGTGATCAGGTGGCAGTATAGTATAATGGGGAAGGAACTAGTCTTGTAACTTAAATGTCACAGGTTTGATTCTCCGGTCGGACGCTGCTGTTTTACCCTCGAGCAAGGTACCTAACCTGCATTGCTTCAGTATATATCCAGCTGTATAATGGATGCAATGTACATGCTATGTAAAATGTTGACACTCCGGATAAGAGTGTCTGCTAAATGCCTGTAATGTAATGATGCACACCATAATCCTACTTGCTTTTATTGATATAAAAACAAGCAAGTAGGCAATAAATATAGCAGCACACATGAGCTAACTAGCTAGTTTAGTTAGAAATCACTGCAAGTTTTGTAAAACACAGAAGCTGTGGGGTATCATAACGGTATCATTATTTCTAATAACAGTAAAATTAATACCAATGAACTAATATGGAATAATCCAATAAATAACGTATGTCAATGATAACTATGAGCTGTGCTTAAAAATTACAACCAATTTTTTTTGTTTTTTGTAGACAATAGAAAGGATAGTGAGGAGTGTCTGCTTGGAGCCTCTGAGATGAGGTCTATCCATCCAGTGCATTTAGGCCTGTGAATATAGGAACCGGTGGTGTGAGGCTGCAGACAGACCCTTCTCATTTTATTTTTATTTAAGCAGAAAATCCCTTTGAGATATACACAGCTTGGACAAAAAGAATGGATTGGAAACACAAACAATATATTACTATTTAAAAAAACAAATAAGGAGTAGGGGCATGCTTCATCCTCAGTACAGCTTCAATCCTTCTTGGAATGCTGAGCTGTATGTCTTAGGACACTGGGACATTCTTTAAAGAAAGCCTCCAGTTCTTCCGTGGATGAAGGAAGTGAAAATCTGATTTCCATTCTATGTTCCAAACCTTGCCATGTTTAATGTTTTAATCTGGTGATTGTGAAAGGTGCTTGACTTCATCCTGCTGTTCAAGAAACCACTCTTTAATTTGAATGTGGTCATCTTGGAATATGTAAACATCATGAGGGATCAGTGTTTGCACCTTAGGGAACACCTGGTCTTGTAAAATGGTTTTATATTCCTTGGCATTATATGAACTAACAAATATTCTGCTTTAGAACCAACTTTAAAATCGACATAAAACCCAGGGTTTTTGTAAAATTCCCTCCATTAAAATTTTTTTTTTTTCTCCAAAATACAGTACAAACACAGTTCAAAACTTGAAATAAATAGCACATGTGTACCAAAATTACCAAATCCTCTGATCCTCTGATGGGAGTCTCACTCAGTAAACATACATATTTACTCTGAAAAATAGAACAAATAAATCCAAAAATCATTTTGTGTAATGATTATTCTGTAGTGATTACATGTACGTTTGATACTGGACAAAACCATAATTTTTTTTCCAGTTGTACCTCCGGATATCTACAACACCAAGAAAAAAGGTCCATTGAAGAAAATAGTAAGATTTTTATCAAAGGTGGGCTCAAGTGTTCCCAAAACCTATCCAAATGGCACAAGATCTCTCCAAACTGGACAATTGTAAATATCTTGTTTTTTCTCGTTTTCTTGCAGCCATCTTCCACTTCCAGACAGTAATTCTATCAAGGGTGTACCCTCTGGAACCACGCAAACCTCATTCCTTCTTTTTGGCTAAGCCCTGTATTTCAGTCAAAAGGTGTCCTTCTGGAGAGTTTGTGCACAAAACCTATTTATAAGGGTTGCATATCACACACCAAGTCTGTGTTTACATGGCCTGGTACTGTAGAAGTGACCCAATGCCAATTTTTTGGGAGGGGGAACCCCTGTAAGCTCTGTAATTTGCATATGCAAGCAGAGGCAGAGACGCGAGTGAGCAGGTCGTGCTCTCTAAAATAATTCATTTGATTGGGCTGTATTTAGTCTGACATCAACCCTTAAACCTATCCAGCATTGGCGAGTGGTCATAATAAGCTATAAATGCGGCGCATGCCCAAGGCATTTGAAAATGACGAGAGAATTTACATATTAATATTTGATTTTCAATTCATTGTTATAAGTAACATGAGCATTATTTACATTAAATCATGTCATTTAAATGTTTGTTTCTCAATGTCTTCGATTATTTTCTTTTCACATCTGCCACATATCGATCCTGCTAACGGCAAAGCTGCCAAGTGTTCAGCTTACTTCGCACATGCGCCATGTGATTCTCAGTTGTATTCAAAAGTATCTTCTGTGCGGGAGTTGGTGGGCAGAAAAGCTGGCTGTGAACCAGCTTATCTGGCAACACACATGCACAACACTGCCATCTAGCTAGCTAAGCTAGTTACTGTAAGTTGCCGCTTGTCTTGTTCAGTTAGCTCACCGTCACGCAACTTGTCAATATGAGCGACAATTCGTATTTTTCCATAGAGTCGTTACGGTCTGTGCCGTTTTCTCGGAGGACTTTTGAAGAGAAAAGGAATATAATTGCTAAAGGGCGTCCAACTCCCGAACTTGACATCATAAAAACAACAAAAAATTCTGTCCATCACTTTCAAGCTAGCACATATACATGGCTAGCTGGCTGCCCAAAGGTTAGCAAACTATTCTGTTGGCCATGTCTCCTTTTTTCCACAGAACACACAGTCTGGACCACGGCAGGTTATGGCGATTTAAACAATCTCCATACAGCTATGACAAAACACGAACATGCACCTGCAAACATACTTTGTCTAGTAAAACTTCAGACATTTGGCAACACACGAATCGATCATCAGTTGAATGAGGGCGTTCAAATAGCCACAGAGCAACATAACGAGCATGTTAAAAAAAACAGGGACATGCTAAAGAGACTCGTGGACGTCGTTGTGTACCTTGGAACCCAGGAGCAGGCATTCCGGGGACACTCAGAGGGGGAAAGATCGGACAATCGTGGTAATTATATTGAGATCGTCAACCTACTCCAGGAATATGATGAGAGGCTAGCCCATCATTTGGAGACGTGCAGTGACTTCTCTGGCATGTCAAGCCACATCCAAAATGATCTGATTGAAGCTGTGGGGAATGTGCTACTGATTGAAATACAATCTGAAATCAAAGACGCAAGCTTTGTCGCGATACTAATTGATGAAACCACCGATGTGTCCAACTTCACCCAGCTTTCTACAGTCTGGAGGTACGTTACCAAAGAGGGGGTGGTGGAAGAGAGATTTGCGGGTTTTTCCAGATGTCAGCGCTGACCGAACAGCCACTGCCTTAGCGGAGCATGTTTTTGCCACTGTAGCTGAAATAGAATGCGGCCACAAGCTTGTTAGTCAAACATATGATGGGCCCGCAGTCATGTCTGGCCATCTGAATGGCTTGCAGGCCAAGGTTAGGGACCGATACCCTTGTGCCAGTTTTGTGCGCACGTTCTTAACTTAGTGCTGTCTCAAGCGTGCAGCACTATGAAAGACTGCAAGATTTTTTTTTCAGCTTTAAATGGCCAAGACTCGTTCTTTACCACTTCTGCGAAGCGCACCAAGGCTCTGGATGACATTGTTAGGAGACGATTCTCCAGAACTGCTCCAACAAGGTGGAATTGTACGTCTCGATTAGTGAACACAGCAAAAGAGAACCGCGATTCATTAATTGAACTATTCAATTACATAAAAAACAACCCGTTGGACTGGGACGAAACGTCCATTCTATCAGCAGGGGGTTTTTTGCAATATTTCCAAGATCCCAAATTCCAGTTTCTCCTGGAGCTTTTTTCTGATGTTTTTTCTCACGCCGACGTACTTTTCAATATCCCATAAACAAAGGGCTTGGACATTGGGTATTGTGTGAGTCAAATGAAGAGAACAGCAGAGCAATTGCAAAGACAGCGAGAGGTTTTTGACCGTGTTTTTGCACAGGTAGAGGAACAGGAGAACCCAGCTAAGAGAAGCAGAGGAGATTCTGCTGACAAAAAGGCTGCTTATCGAGATCTTTATTTCAATGTGTTGGACACTATTGATTTCCAAATGCAGAAGCGGCTTTCATCTCTGGAGAAGTTTCTTGGGCTATTGGACTTTTCTAAATTTCAGTTGTATGAGCAGACCTTTCCAGGGAGCGCACTTAATTCTTTGAAAGAAACTTATGCACAGTTTTTCGATGACGTCCTTTTGCGCAGCAAACTGAAAGTATTGTATGCATCAACTGGCAAAGAGAAATGTTTCTGAATTGTCTTTCATGCGCTCAAATGGCCTTTGTGATGGCATGGCCCAACTATTCAGACTGTGCAAATTGCTTCTAACTGTGCCATCTACCAATTCGTTGGTAGAAAGAACGTTTTCGGCATTAAAAAGAAGAATGCTGCACAGAATGAAGACATCCGACAGCTTTTATGACAAAGTCATCGCAGAATTTACAAAGAAGGATCAGAGGATGGACTTCATGTACAAATAAGGTAGGAAATTGTGCGTATTTTTGAGCATTTCTTTTGTATCATGTTACATAGCAGCTGCGGTTTGTTCTGGTCCGCTGCGGCCGCCACTTGTACTCTGGTCCGCTGTGGCCTAATGTTTGTTTATTATGTGGTACTGCTGTCTGTGATCAGAGTGTGTGTGTGTGTGTGTGTGTCTGAGGAGTGCGAGTGTGTCATTTGCAGTGGTGGGAGGGGGTTGAAGCGGGCGGGCGGTCGTTCGTTCGTGCATGTGTGTGTGCGTGCAGGGGGGACGAGGTAGCATGCCCAGCTTCAAAGGTCACCGCTCACTGCTATCCAGTATGGTAAAAGCCTGCCAGGAGTTTCCTCTCAATGGTATATCGCACAGGGTCATAGAGATATCTCCTAACCACAACAAAACGATATCCTCAAATTACAAACTATTTACAAAAATAGTGCCCTTTATCACTATTGCAGTGATTTATCACTTTACATTTCCAAAACCAGGTGTTTGTAACTGCGCACTTAATCATTGTCTGCAGAAATGGATGGTTGTGGGTCAAATACACAGACCTACATTTGCACACATATAATACAAGATTAGCTACATAAAGCACAAATTTACAACTGCCACATACAGAAGACGAATAAAGTTACAGAGCATAATCGCAGGAACAAAATAGCCTACTTTGTGAGCCCAAAACGTGGAAGATGACTGAAATCCTAATACAAATGAAATTATGTAACACAGTAACACAGCTAATCATAACATAAGTAAACAGCTAATATAAACAGTTCTGACTCACAATTCCTGAAGAGAATCCATGCCAGCTTTGTATGATCAAAGCCCTTTTAAACAATAGATTGTGTGTGCATAAAGCTGTAACTTGTGCGCATTCTGCAAGTCCCTCCTCCTGCAAGTTGCTGGTTAAACAGTAAAATGTCTAACCAATTATTTAAGCTAGAAGGAAGCTGTGAAATAATTTTGAAAGCTGTGGAAATTAGCCTGCAGAATATAAGACTGTAATGTTACTGCTCTGCACCTTGGATCAATGACCAATAAAGGTCAGATCCTGGCCTCTACTGCCATCCACCAGGAGGACACTAGGCTACTTCCTGAATAATTTGCCAGCGCCACTCACCTTAAACTGTGATGGTTGTTTGGCTGAACCTAATATGGTCGTTAAAGACCTTGGTGTTACCATTGATCCTGATCTATCTTTTGACATAAAAAACGTATAAAAGACATTTCCTGTCAGTTGGGGATGCTGAGAAATTGATCCATGCGTTTGTTAAGTCTAGGTTCGATTACTGCTATCTGGCTGCCCTAATAACTTGTTAACTTAATAGCTTCCCTGCTTTTTTACTGAATCCCTGTTCATTCCCCCCTTTTTTACACGGCCGGCTGTTTTATTGCTTATACTTCTTTCTCTGTCGACTGGAATTATAACTGTTCGGAGTGGAGGGATATGCAACTATATTTATTTGTTTCTGGATTTGGACAACCAAGAAAATTACTTGTATTTCGATAAAAACCAGAAGTGGGCGTGGTTAAAACCGGACATGTGGAGTTTCACCCAAAGCAGTATAAAATGCCAAAAATCTCTGTTCACCTTGCAGGTTCCTTTTACTTCACAAATGAGTCATTAGAGGCATAAGTCATACAGTCTGTCATCAAAGAAATTGATGAAGAGTGTTACATTAGGCCATCCATCGCTTGAAGACATATAGATAATCAGGTATGTAGTGTAGTGCTCATTATGTAGGTTTCACAATGAGCATGTCTACACTGTGGTATAAAGCATTTTGGTTTTACAAATGGGTGTTTTTTTACATTATGATGAAAAGGAGATGTGTCTTTTCGATTCCCAGTTCCCAACATGCTGCCAGTGTGCGATAATGCATATCCCTAGTAGGGATGAGCGAGTACACCATTATCTGTATCTGAATCTGTATCTGTTCAACCAACTAAATTATCTGATTCCATATCTGTACTCGGAATGGGTGGGGAAGTTAGTATTTTAACCTCTTAGCATAAAGCCCCTAGTGGTTGGCACTCTGGCGTGCCGAGTTTACTGAACTCAGACATTCAGTGCTACTGCAACCAAAGTATGAAAAGTATTAAAAACAGAAACGCTTTGTTTTAGTTTCATTGCTAGATAATACGCAACAACTATGCTGAATACGGAGTTTTGCAGCGGCACCATTGTCGCTCTGGTCGTTCATTTAACACGCACCCCCTCCCTGCAGTCTCATCTGCAGCTACACCCCCCACCCATGACATAATGGACAATATTGTCTATCTGGGCATTCATATAAATATTCTTTCACCACTCAAAAATCATATTCCGTCATAACAACAAGATAAACCCGACAATAGCCCTAAGATATGCCAATACAGCAGTGAAAACGCTTCTCACTGAATAACGAAATAAACAAGACAAAGTTTTTAAAAAATACCATGTCATTCTACAGTCAATATCTGGGACTAAATATTGAATAAATGCACAACCTCACCATTGGTTTTACGTGTAGAGATGTCCCTTTTGAGACTGAATGGTTATATATTGTCTCGGACAATCTGTTTGTGAAATATATGCGCATTTGTGATGCCTGAGAACCTTCCAAAATAGCTGTGCGTAATACCACGTGTCGTTTACGGCGTTGTCGCCCTTTTTAGTACAGTCTGGCTTGATCGACAATTCATTTATTCAGTAGATGAGAGTATAAGATTTCTAATTTTGCTTTTGGAATAGCGTTTCATAGGTCAGCGTAACCTGAAAATTTTCTTATCATTGCATTCACTCTGTGGTAGCAGTAAAAGACGCTGCACCTAACGAAAAGTTATTGAGGACTTCTGGGTATAGCTAAGCCATATGTTTGCTGATAGACCTACCTGACATCGTTTTCTGGAGCAAAATGTTAGAAAAGTACATGCTTATATCATGTAGTTACTAGCTAACTGGCTAGTTAGCCCCACTGTAGCAAGCTAGAAGCTAGAAATGTCCATTTGTAATCAGTAATATGTGCTTACGTGTTAATGTCCAGTAATTGTGTGTTTAGCTACAGTGAGAATAATGTGTTGAGCCAAATCTGATAATTTCAAACTTTATTTTATTGAGAATATATGACAATAGATAATAGATCCCTGTGGACAGAGCGGCTTGACGATGGCAAGATTGTGTTGTGTGGCGCAGCAGCAGTGAACTTTGTATAGGCTCTGTGTAGAGGAGCTCTGTGTGTGGCTGGTCTATCACGGAACGATGTGGACACTGGACACAGCAACCCAGTAAGGATTTTCCTTCATCACGAGTACAGATATTGACACATTTTACTCAGATGGTATTTGTGCTCGTAAAAAGTACATTATCCGTACCGGATACTCGTTTCATCGAGTATTCGGCTCAACCCTAATCCCTAGGAGGGTCAAACTGTCATGGTTCTGTGTTTCTGTCTCTGTTTTTCCTGTTGGGCCGCCAGATGGCGGCACTTCTGTTTTGTGTCCAGCTCGTTCCCCTGTTGGTTAATTGTATTATTGCTTTCAATTATTTTATTATTGTTTCTGCTTGTGTCTCGTTATTCCTACCCTGTTCTGGTTTGATTGTTAATTGTGCCCTCCCGTGTCTTGTTGGTTTTTCGTCTATTTAAGTCCTTTGTCTCCCTGACTCGGGTGCTGGTTCCTTGTGTTTCTGAATGCGTTTCATGTGTTTGTTTCAGACTATATGCATCTGCTCGCTTTGGTCCTGCTTGTGTTTCTGTTTGTGTTTCTGCCTGCGTTCCTACTTGAGTGTGTTCCGCCTGCCCGTATTCTGTCCTGCCTGTGTTCCGCCCTGCCCGTGTTCTGTTCTGTTTTTTCAGTTCTTAATTATCTTTTTGTGTTTGTGGTTTTGCCCCTCGTGGCCTTTTGTTTGTTCCCTGTTTTTTTAATTAAGTAAAGTCTTTGTTTGAATTTTCCTTTTGGAGTCTCCTGTGTTTTTTTACCCTGCGCCTGGGTCCAACCCCCTGAATCCCTGACACAAACCTGTTTGGGCGATTTTTCAGAAGACAGAGTTTGACTGTTTATTTTTAATCCATAGTGGCATAAGTGCTACAGTATAATCAAATAACAATGTATAAATCGTGACTAACAGTTGTTTCCTTTAAAGTAATAATCTCAAAGATTTTCATTAAAATAAATGTCTGTTAGTCACTATCTATCGCTGAATTAGGTAACACAATGGTGATTGAGCCTATTATTATATTAATTTATATAATAATAATAATAATAATAATAATTTTTGATTAAAGATCTGGGTGTCTGTGGTGACATTCCCAGAAAAAAAATCACAAGTGGCGCACAGTTAGTGACGCGCTTTCCATCACCCATCAGTGGTTGGTCCGCCAGAGAGGGTGGGCGGAGCTAATGCAACAGGCTCGCTCTTCAACTCACTTGTGTGTGAGCAGCGTACAGTTTTTTACCGGTGTCTGCTAGCGTTACAATAACAGAGAAAGTTATGGAACCCTAACAAGTTTTTGTGTAACATGAGAGGTCATATTATTTGTTGATGTAGATTTCGTATTACATTTGATGACAATGTAACGTTACTAAATTACATAGCTATTTGCACAGCTAATGCTAGCTACCGGACTGTGTCAAGAAAGGCAACGTTAGTTTAGACAACGTTGTGCACAGTAGCCATCTCTCATATCAGGTAATGTTGCATTAGCTAGCTAGCTAATGTAATTGACATAATCTACTGTGAGCTAACAATTAGAAAAAACGCTAGCTAACGCTAGCGACCGGTACCGACCTCGCAAACTGTCTCTCGAATGCACCGCTACTTTGTTGCAACTTTGCAATATAGCTAACTAAAGGCCAGTTCTGACCAATGAATCGCAACGAGACTGGATGCAACTTGCAAAATTCCAAGACGTCTGATTGTAAATGTTTTAAAACTGCACTTGGCGATTTGACAAGGTGGGTATTTTGAGACCCCAGGGCAGGCAACGGCTTCAGACCATAGACCGTATAAAAGCTTCAGACGCTCTGCAACTAACCAGTTCACACTGCTGTAATTTTCTCTGCAACGTTTTAAAACCGTTTTGTCTCGTTGCGAATCATTGATCTGGACTGGCCTTAACATTACCATTATTTCCATTGCCATCAATATATTTACATAATTTATAATGATCAGAATAAAGCGGTCTTTACACAGAGCATTAACCCCGGGGTATAGGTGGAGCAGAGCCGGGTCTGCTTTCTGTGTAAAGATGCCAAGCCTGAGAAAACGAAATAAAAAAAATATGGCAGTATGGATTAGCGTTGTTATTATTTTATTACGCTTCCTTATATGTTCCTTCAGCCTTGATGCCCTTTTTTTTGATGAATTCAGCTTTGTTTTTGTTTTATTCTTCTTGTTCTGATTGCTAATTTAACACCCAGCTCCGCTTTATTCTCGAACAGTTTAGCTAGCAAAACCAGAAACACCAGGGGTAACATTTTGCAAGGCAGCTGTTATATCACACAACAATCATTCACGAGAAAGACAATGTTTATTGTGCACGAGATACATAATTGCACCAGCCACAGCGAATCCCGCGGATTCTTCTCTGCAGTGTAAAGATGTTCATACTGGGCCAAAGGTGGATAAAGAACATCAGTGAAAATTGATCATCACTAATTCTACCCCAGGTCTGCTGCAGCATTTTAACCCGGCTCGGCAGTGTAAATACAGCTTAAGTTAGCCTAATGTTAGACAATGAATGAGTATGTACATAACGTTACTTTTATAACAACCATTTTTTATTCAGTAAATAGTAATGACTGACGTCACACAGGCGACACTGGTTGGATCCGGTTGGATCTCTGGGAAGTGAGGTCCAAAAACACACCTGCAATTACTGCTTTTCGCCATTGGTACCGCCAAAGAGAACGAAACAGAAATCAATATATAGTTGTTAAGATGGTATTATTGTGTATAGCCTTTATTTCCAACATTGATAGAAAGTCACTAAGGCAGTGAATCAAACAGTTTGTGATGGTTGATGTGCAGACAGGATACTGTCTTCTGGTAAGTAGCATAGTCATGTGTAGGAAGATGATGGGACAGCAGTTCCCAGGTGTAGCAAATATAGTGTATTATATTTTTTTAAATTGTAAATTAAAACTATTAATTTTACTATATTTATAGTTGCTTGCTCAAGGGACAGGGACTGCTGGATTTTGTTTTGTTGATTATGCTAAAGGGAATGGTGTTGACACCCCATTTGTGAATGTCAGAACTGGGAGGAAAGTTTTTGGAATTTGTCAGTTTTTTTTTTTTTTGCCAATCAATAAAATTGATTTTGAACATAAATCACTGTGTGGGCTTATTTAGAACACTTGTGGGCTTAAAGGGTACATATGCCTCCTTCAGGCCCAGGCCAAATTTTTTAAATATGCAGTGATCATTCAATCAGTATCATTCATGTATGTGATCCCAGATTTCAGAATTCCATTAAGTTATTAGAACCAAAATGAATTTAAATAAATGTATGACATCAGCAGTGGCTAGGCTATATAATCACTTCGAAATGGTCAAGATCAGAGGTGGGCAATGAGGGCCCTCATTTCTGTTTCTGGTTTGCATGCTAACTTCCAGCCTAACACTTAGTGCCATCTGAAATTTTAGCTACGTTGCTTGATATGCATGACTGACAGCTTAATACTGTTCTCGCCTCCCTAAATAAAACATTTTACGGTAATTTAATATATGAGTGAGCCAGTGTTAGTATATAAAGCCAATTAGCTCATTTTGCCTAGGTAATAGTTGGAAACAAAAATATGTGTAAACACTGGCCCTGCAGGACCAGAATTGCCCACCCTTGGTCAAGACTAATATTGCATGTGATTTAATTTAATTTTAATTGATTAACACCAATGAATTCTTGGGAGTTGTGATATGGCTTAATTCAACATTTGTGTAAAATCAAGACATGACCACAGGGTATAATAAAGGCGTTTCTTGTAACGCAGATATTAAAAACCACAACTAAATAGCACAAAATAAAATGGTTATATGGGAGAGCGAGGACGAAAGAATGCACATCTGGTTGAACACGTGTGGCGGAGCAAAGAATGAGGCATGTGTACGTAGGTATGTGCAGCACAGAACACAAGGAAGACGTAGTATGTGGTGGAGTGACCAAAGAAGAAGAGAGGAAAGGTTCATGTACACGAATACACATATCACATATCAAAAACAGCAATAAGCGTGTACACATGTATACGTGACCGAAAACAGAAGAGGAAATGGAACAAGGCAGCGTGCAGTGGGTCACTATTATTAAAGTAGGAGACAAGATGTTCCCTATCAGACTTTCTAGCAATCCGTACATCTTCACAGTTGTAACCCAAGTTGCAGCAAGCAAAAAAGCCATGGGCATGTGAAGACGTTCTAAGTAGGGGGTGCTGCCAACCGAATGCAAAAGTGTGACGTCATTATCATTAAAAAAAAAATGAACTTACCACATTTTACAGAAAGATGCTTAAAGATGACAGGCAATGAATGGTATTCAAAATTATGAAAGGGTGTGTTTATTACTTTAACAGTAAGTGATGTACAGTCTTATTTTTTGTTAAACTGACCTTTGAGTCTTTTAATACAAGATCAAAAATGCATCCAATCCAGAATTCTGAGGTTTGACGTAATTCTAACCCAAATCATTCATTGGAATCCATTGTTGGAAATAGTAGCGTCGGCAAAATCATCCCACAATTGCTTATCTGAATGAAAGAAGGAAAGAAAGAAAAACAATTGATTATGTCTTCTCTACCTAATGAAGGAAGACAGAAGTAACATTAGCCATCAGAACTTGACCAAAGCAACGATTGTGTTTTTATTTTGAAAGTGCGTATATCAGGGGTGTGTTCAAGTTCAGTGAACAGAGACGAATGTTCATGGCGAACATGTTTTCTTTGAACAGTTCAATTTGAACGGCTTTTTATGAATATTCCAAATTGTTTGCATTAAACATAAACAGACATGGCGACGAGAGCGTTTGTACTCACTGTAAAAAAAAAACAATAGCTAGCTAGCGAACAGTAATAACATGAACTGATCACACTTAACGGCATCTTCAATTGAAATACCCATCTGGGAACATTTCCCTCAGTCCAGCGTCCATTTTCGTTCACCGCAAACTACCTTTTCAGATCGTTTGCTTATGTTTGCAAACGTTCACAGAGAAAACAAAGCTAACTGAAAAAAGTTTGAAATAGTTTGCAAACGTTCGCCTTGTTCGCTGGACTTGAATGCACCATTGAATTATTACAATTAATGATGTCGTTGAGTGTGATCAGTTTTTACAATAATGTTATTGCTAACACGAGCCAATGTTGTTATTTTTCGCTAGCTAGCTATTCTTTTTTATTTATCATCAATGATCACAGAAGCGGCTGTGAGTAGCTACAAATGCTCTCGCCGTTAGTAAAGCGGTTACTATGAAGTGATATTTCCACAGTTGCATTTCATCAGTGCGATTAAGGAATGTTCATGTTCCAAGTCTGAGTGTTGATAGCCTACTGTAAAAGATGCCATATTAATATAACAAAATGTATTTGTATGTTGTTGATTTTTGCTAATTTAGACAGTTTAATATGTTTATCTTTGCAGAACTTGCAATTTAATAGGTAACAGTGTTCAGTCATCCGGAATAAATAATAAATATGAAATAAATACATTAGCGTTTGCGGTGGTTCGCTAGAAATTCGTTCAATAGAAACTTGATTATTGAACCTAATTCTGTATATCTGCAATATTTGTTTGCATACACCTGTCCTTTTGCTGAACTGATGGGCTTGATGTGAGAGAAGTGGTTGCAAGTAAAGCAAGCTACTTTCTTCCCAAACTCACCACTCCACCAGTAGAACAAACAATCCCACATTGAATGAGGAAAAGCCTCTCTATGTCACCTCTCAAAGTTAGCCGGCAGCCCTGTAATGATTTATGCTGATACAAAATTATCAGCAAGCTCGTAAAATTTGTGCTCCGTAGGTCGCAACTTGTGTACCCTGCCGTCCTGCTCTGTTTTCTGTTATTTTGTCGAGATGCACTTTCAGTGTTTTTATGGTGTGGCAAACGAGCCTGCCACAGGCCACCGAAGTGGGTTTCCAAGGGGCCCTCCAGCACAGAGACACAGGGAGACGATGTTAAAACCCAATCCACATTTATTCATGAGGTTGGCAAGATGTTACAGCCAAGGAGCAGATGCCAAAAACTGTCATGACAAAGAGGCTCCCCTTGTGTGGGTGGGGATGGCAGATATAACCTGTGTGCACTGATTACCTCACTATGCACAGGTGCAGCCACCCCTGTTCCCGGGTCATATTAGCCTGGCCAATTATCTAATTAGCTTAACCAATTATCTAATCAGCCAGGTCTAATTAGCTTGACCCAGGGCAGGTGTGGCTGCTTAAACCAGCCATCCCCACACCACATATGGTTTATAAGGCATTTTGATATGCTTAGCTGTTCGCTGTTTTGCTTAGCTAGACAGGGGAGAATAGCAGCACACGCATATGTCCCAGCATTCTTTGCATATTAGAAAATAACAGTAGCACGAGAGAAATTAGGAGAAATTATGAAATTGAGTAGTTGAAACAATATGTTGTTAGTAGATTGGGGAGGTGAAGTCTGACATGATCACAGACTATAGTGCAAAGAAAATAAAGTGACCATGAGTTAGATGGGGTTCCTTATTGAACGGTATATAAAACAGACAGTATTACTAGTTATACGTTGAATTAGGGCAAGGCAGGATTTGATCGTCCGACCTTGCACTTCGCAGTCATTTACTTTGGCAGTGCACCACCGTCAAGTCGCTGTCTCGAAGTGTGAATTTTTTTGGCGAAATGTGTCCATGGTTTTAAAGAAGACAGGTCAGTAAGCACAGCTGAGCTCCGGTCGAATCCATATGGCCTGGCGATATTGTAGGAGTTTAACTGAATGTGTAGATGCTAGATGGTATGTCATAATGCAGTCTGTACGTTCGGTGAATGGTGGGTAGATGTGGTGCAAAAGCAAGAACTGAGAAAGACAATTATTAGTGAGCAAATAAGCATGTATGAATTCAGTTCAGGTGGGGTTTGAATCTGTGACTCAACAATCTGTAGACCATGACATTACCACTGAGCCACAAAGTGACTAGCTGTAGTGACTGGCAATTTTCTTGGGTAAAAAGATATGTCCATTTTGCGTGTGGATGTGACATTCTGATTGGCTGGTGTTGGTGAAGGATTGGCTGGTGTATGTAAAATGACCAATGGGGAGAAATATTCTTTGTGGGCTAGGAGGCAGGAAAAAAAGAAGGAGAAAACGCAAAATCCCTTTAGTTTAGGGTTTTATCGTGTGGACATGTGAAGTTGTTAATGAATTCTGTCTGTTGAAATGGGGTCAGAATGTACCGAAATTAATGTTTTTAAGGGCTGAGAGTCTGTGGCTATTGCGGTTATTTCTGTGGGGAACCCTGAAAAGCACAACACTCTGTGCTTTATAGGTATAGGGCATGCCGCCCCGCCAAGGCGTAACTTGGCGGGATGACATACCTGCCATCCCAACTCACTACAAATTCGTAAAATGGATAGTCCCAGTCCTGGATGCTGATTGTTTAGTACAGCGTTACAGCCGTGTTTATAATACACAATACACTATATGGCCAAATGTATGTGGGCCTTAATATGGAGTATGTCCACCCTATACTACTATTACAAATATCCACTCTTCTTGGAAGGCTTTATACTAGACGTTGGCGCATTGCTGCAGGAATTTGCTTCCATTCAGCCAGAATAGCATTAGTGAGGTCGAGCACTGATTGGGCAATTAGGCTCGGCTCACAGTTGGCTTTCCAATTGATCCCAAAGTTCTTGGATGGAGTTGAGGTCAGGGCTGTGTGCTGGCCTGTCAAGTTCTTCTACACTGTTATAGACAAAACCATTTCTATACGGGCCTTGCTGTGTGCCCAGAGGTATTGTCACGCTGAAACGGGAAAGGGCCTTCCCCAAACTGTTGGGGAAGCACAGAATAGTCAAGAATGTGATTGTATGCTGTAATATTAAGATTTGCCTTCACTGGAACTAAGGGGCCCAGCACAAACCATGAAACAGCCCCATGCAGACCAAGTGGTGTCCAGATATGTTTGGTCATATAGTGTACAGTAACAGCTATGAGGTGGCAGACCTGTTCACCTTACTGTGTATAATATCACTACACACCTTTAACAGGAGATTGTCAGCCTGACAACTTATAACATTAGGTAAGCTACATTTGAGAAAGTAGCAACAAATAAATAGAAAGTTTTAACATAGATAGACTATCATAGATAGTTTTAACATTACTTTTAATAAGAAAATACAGTGAATGCAGCTGTTTGAAGATTATATCAAAACGTAACCTACTTCTGTAACCTATGATGTTGTTTGTTCCCAGAAAGTCCTGTTTTGCACATTTAAAGTTACTACTGTTAGCTAACGGTGTAGCCTACGTAAGTAACTGGTCAAATTTGCAGTTTGTAACCAGATATGAGTGTGTAATGTAATGTTACTACTGTAAAATTCAGGAAATGCGATGTTAGTTTGCTAAAATGAGTAAGTAAGCATTTTAGCTAGCTAACATTAGTTAATATTAGGCTACCTGAGCTATCTTCCCTCTGCTTTCAATTGCCACACTAAAGATAACATTAGGCTCCATGTACAGGGAGTGATCTGATTCATGTTAAAATGTTTCCAATAAGCTTACGTCAACGAAGATAATATTCTTACTGATACTACCGCCTGTGATCCTACAAACTACGAACAACTACATAACACTGGGACACGTCTCCTACCAGGCTGGCCGGGGCTCCAATCGGCAGAACGGAGCACGATGGTGCGGTGCCTGGCTTGGCTGGGGGTGTCTCGGGCCTGAATCTTCGCTTGCGGGTGGAACAGCTGGAACGGAACCGGTGGATGGTGCATGCAGACGGCGGTCGGCATGAGCTCCAGCCGGACTGCACCGCTGTCCGCGCGGACTGCAGTCTGGCAGGTGGATCAGCATAGCTGGGCCTGCAGGGGTTGCATGGGCCCGGCGTGGGGGACATGTATGCGGGGGATGGAGGCCCAACCAAGCTACGACGAGGTAAGGTGGGAGCTAAGCCCAATGACTGTCAAGCAGCGCGAAAACAAAAACAATATCTTTTTTTCCAGACAGTAAATCACACCAAAGTGGTATGGGACTTACAATCCAAGGCGAAGGGGATTTTAGGTGGACATCTGAACATAAGAAGCCTCATTGCAAAAGGAGATCAAACTTAGACTACCTTTGTCTGAGCGAAACTTGGCTTCATTGTAATATTCCAACAAACATGATAAATATCCCTGGCTATGTTTGCTACAGAAAGAACAGATCATCTAGCAGGGGAGAGGGTGTTCTGATTTATATCAAAGAAAGCATTAAATGTAGTGAAATACAACTGAACTCCTCTCTTGAATGTCTTGCTCTGAATGTCATTTTATCACCTCAGTCTAAATTCAATATTGTGGTTTTGTATAATCCTCCATCACACAATATTTCTTTTTACAATGATCTGCAAGATTTAATGCAAATCCTTGATTACCATACTGAGACTATTATATATGGGGACTACAATATTAACTGGATCGACAAGAAAAGTAAACAGAAATTGAAAATGATCATATCTAAATACAAATTCCAACAAATGGTCAATACCCCTACAAGAATAACTAGAAATAGTAGAACCTTAATTGATCTCATATTCACCAATAGAGAAGAACGGATAACAAAAATATATAATTTAATAACAGGATTATCTGACCATAACATGACTTTGGCTGTAAGGAAACTATTGAAAAAACGCCTCCAGACATATTCCTGTAAAGAACCAGAAGATATAACACTAGGAAAATGATATCAGGGATATTAATTGGGACAATATTCTGCAAATGGATGATGTTAATATGTGTTGCAACTCACTGACTGATACACTATCCAAGTTAGTTGAGAAATACACCATGAAAATGAAACATTCACAAAGGAAGACTCACCTACCCTGGTTACATAGCGAAATCTTTTCACTTATGAAAAAACGAGATCTTGCTCTCAAAATAGCATTATCAAGTAGAATATCAACTTATTTGACCTTATTTACAAAGGACTCATAAATAAAGTAATAATGGATTTAAGAAAGGCAAAGGCTTCATATTACTCTCAACTAATAGAGAAGGCCAAAGGTAATTCTGCATCCCTTTGGAAACATTTAAATAAATTGACAAACAATGAATCCAAGCACAAGAATAAGAGAACTGAAAATCAATGGCCAACCCACTACATATAGTGCAGTTATTGCAACTGAGTTCAACAATTTTTTTATTGATTCAGTGGAGGAACTTGCTCAAAATTTTGATCAAATAATATTGAATAACGATGAAATAGAAGACTCACCCGATTCATTCTACATCAGAGAGGTTGATGAAACCAAAGTCAGTGAAATATTACAGAAGTTATCAAGCTCAAAGGCCAAAGATATGTTTAACCTGGACACAGCTTTTATTAAGCAGCACAGTTCTTCTATCATAAAACCACTGACGTGTTTAGTTAACCTTTCCATTACATCTGGTAAATTTCCAGACAATGGAAAAAAGCTGTTGTTACACCCATATTTAAATCAGGGGACACTGACCAGGTTTGCAATTATCGTCCAAACTCTATTCTTCCTGCAATGTCAAAGGTTCTGTAAAAAGTAGTGGCAGAACAATTGGTTGATCATTTAGAATCAAACCAACTTTTACACTCTGAGCAGTTTGGTTTTAGACATAAACACTCCACAGAAACATCAAATTGCCTCTTCATTGAAAATGTGAAGTGTTCTATGGACAAGGGTAATGTCGTGGGGGCAGTGTTTCTGGATCTGAAGAAGGCATTTGACACTGTCAACCATGACATCCTTTTATCTAAGTTGTCTAAATTTAAATTCTTCAAGTAAGCTTTTAGTTGGTCAGCATCATATCTTCAATCGAGAGAGCAATGTGTGAAGATCGACATAAAAAAATCTGCCTCTCGACAAAGTAAAATGGGCATTCCTCAAGGCTCAATCCTGGGCCCGTTGATCTTTACATCAACGACCTGCCTGAAAGTTGTCCAGGGGCTGGTTGTCAGCTTTATGCAGACGATAGTCATATATGCATCAGCTAAGACATCAAGTGAGGCAACTGAGATATTATCTTCATATATGAACGGGGTATGTCAGTGGCTTTCCCAAAATAAGCTCATTCTGAACCTGAAAAAGACAGTCTCCGTGTAATTTTCCATCAAAAAAAACACTACAATCAGAAAACTCAGAGTAATAATACAGGGAGAGGAAATTGAGATGGTAAATGAATTCTAATTTTTAGGTATAGATCTAGACCTCAAACTCAAATTTGACAAACACGTCAAAAAGATTTCAAAGACAGTAAAAAGCAATCTAAATTGCTTCAAACTAATTAGACACCATATATCAATTAAAGCAGCACAGCTGTATATGCATGCAATGATTTTTTCACACGTCTTATTGTGTTACAGTGTGGAGCCAAGCATCTTTGACTACAATTAAGCCTATTGCATCTTTGTATAACCAAGCCTTAAAAATAATGGATAAAAAACCCATGAGATGGCATCACTGTCACATACTGAAGCAGTATAATTTGCTCAGTTTTTTAATTTTCGTACTTTAAATTGGTTTCTAAATGTTTACAAAACTTATTTTATGCAAGTTTATAAGCAGGCAAAATAGTAGTAGGATCACCAGGGGCACAGCAAGTGTCAATTGTAAAATCACACGCCGTAAGACCTCCTTTGGTCAGTCAGCTTTTTCCATAAAGGGCTCTCAATTGTTGAACATGCTGCCAACCGAAATAAAATTAACTCAAGATATTAAGGTTTTTAACAAAAATGTTACAGGCTGGATGAAGCAAAGTCAGAGCTGTATGCATGTTTAATTACTTCATAATTAGATTTTTTTCCTCTTCTTTAAATAATGTTGTATAATTTTATGTTTTTGTATTTTTTTTTTTCTTATTAAAAGCCTAACTAGGGACAGGAGTTGGAAACTAGCAATAGCTATAATCTCTGTATGCGGTATATCAGTTACATCAACTTGTTTGTAATGAGTTGAAGTGGTACTATGTTAACTTGCATTGTCCCTACCAAATAAACTATATGAAATGAAACTATGTATAAAGCAGTCCACACATTGCTGTACAAAGTTAGCTACAGTAGATTACTCTAATCACTATCATTGCATTGCCATGTTGCTTGGGATCCCAGTACTGTTGTTATAAAACTATATTGCTTGTTGGAAGAATGTTGTTGTATTTTTTTATTATTAATAAATGATTGGATGTATTGAACATTTCTGTCTTTTTTTTATTCAGTAGTTATTTACAATATATCATGGCCTCTTGTGCCTTATTGCTTAAGGATACTTTTTTTTTTTTTAAATTCTCCATAAAGTAATTTAATATATATTGCAGTATAGTCCATGTCCATAAGGGAGTATATGACTTCCTTATCACTTGCTTATGACTAGTAATGCATTTGCCGACAGCTTGGTCTTCTTGTTCAGGTAATATAGGGCCAACACAGGTTCCAATGACTGGCCCTCCTTCAGGTTGGTAAAGGTTTTTACTTGGTTGAGCCCCCAGGACCAATGATTTTTCTTTGATAAAAGGTCTCTGAGAGTTTTATCTTTCTCCACCACTTGCGAGATAAATTTGCCCAGCTGGTTTACCATTACCAAAAAGCTTTGTAGCTCACTGATGTTGGTTGGTTCGGCCATCTGATAGTACACCCTTCACCCATTCTATTGAACGATAGGGTATGAGTTGAGAGCAGACAACAGAACATTTCATGCAATGCAATCCAGCAAGTCCCCACAAGCTCAAGTGATAGTGAAGGAATCAAATACTTTGTGATATGCTTTAAAGATTTTTGAGTTGTCATGGACAATTCCCTAGTCAACACAGTTTAAATATTGTTCCAATGCTTCGGCCCAATTGTGGCCACTTATTAAGAGGCATCCTTTTTGCCTTACAGAGCGATTAAATCATTTCTGGTGATCAAAATGGCTGAAGCATTTTTTTGACCTTATCAGAGACAAAGTATGAAACAAAGACCCTGCTAAAAACAATAGCTTGGATTCAGTCAATTTTTTCCATTGCTTTAACCAAGAAATGAATATTAGCATTCTTTCACCTCATAGATACAATAAAATTATATTGTCCTATATTTAAGACTGTGCTATCATATTTTATTTAAAAATAAATCTGGATATATGGAGGGGATAGAAATGTGTGGGTGGGTGGGTGTGTGTGTTTGCTTAATAATACATTCTGTATATGGATATATCCAAATAAGACAAAATCAGCAAACACTGGAATATCTCAAAATATTTCTAAATATTACCTAACACCTTTCTTAGTACAAATTAGAGTATATTGGACATTTCAAGTTTATTTTTTTCACAAATTAGTAAGTGTTATTTCTTGGTATCATTTACAGTACATGTGAAGTGAAAAATAGTATCAGAACAGGCTTCCATTGTTACAAAACAATGATAATGATACCAAAATGTTTGATCTTCATATGAGGGTAAAATACATGTTTGTTATTTAACAGCCAACACTGTCTGGAGAATAAATTAATTTATTCATTTAACAGATGTTGAATGAATTTTTTGCAAGAGTTTCTGTTCATCTGTGAGGGGGTCATGGTCTGCTCTTCACAAAAAGGCTTAGATATAAAAGTATTGGGAGATAGCTCTGATCTGCTCAGGAAGGATGCCATGTCTAAAGGGAGCTCCACTCATATAGCAGGCAGGTCCCCAAAGAAGAGTTGATCTGACCTCTCTCAACTCTGCCCACACCACTCTTCTGTTTGTGCCAGTGGCATTGTCTGTCTCAGTGGCTTGTGTTTACTTGACCTTTGTGCCATGGAATGAAATTACTTTTTTTTTCTATTTTTTGAGCTTTGAAAAGCAATGGTGAGTTTTTCAGCATTTTTGTAACTCATCAGTGTAATGTTCTGTGTAAGGACCCAAACGCAGACCAGGGAAATCCAAAAAACGTTGTCTTTATTCAGTCCAAAGTTCAAAGCCAGGTAATCAGAGATAGGACGGTACAAAATCGAGTTTCCAAAAGAATAGTGGTAAACAGGCAAAAAATCAAAAACCAGGAGATCAGATAGGCGAAGGTACAAAGGAACAGGCAAAAGAGAAGTCAAAACAAAGCGAAGGTCAAACCAGAAAGCAATCAAACAAAAGGGGCAGGTAAACTCAAAGTTGTATGGAAAGGGCGTCTCAGGAATCTCAATAAACAAAGGCTTACAAATCATCGGCACAGTGAATATGATCAACGTTCTGACAGGGAGCTGATGGAAAAGACTGACATTTATACACTGGGGAAGGTAACAATCAAGGAGGGGTTACGTGAGTGAGGGCGGAGTAACAAACAACATCCAGGTGAAGAACATTAGGATAACTAATTAAATGACAGGGGACTGACAAAACGCGGACTGGAATCACATAGACAACAATGATAACAGACGGCCTGGGTTTAGCAGGTAAAACACGTGCAGAGAGAGAGGTGCAGTTAGAGCAAGAGACAGGTGCAGGCAATTGCAGAACTCAGCGTTAGGGCAGAATAGAAAGAAAAGGGGCGGAGCTACAGCGCAGCATGGAAAAGGGGAGAATGGTTAATGTATTAGCATACTGATCTAAACTATCAAAAACCCAAAACTAGTGTTTGTTAGTCCATTAGTAATATTCACATGTTAGTATATTAATGAGGTTAGTACTTTACAATCTATAAGTTAGTAAGGATTAGTAGAAATAACTAATAAATAAATAATAAAACTAGATATAAGCAGGAAGTAAATAAAACGAGACTGGAAAGAAGGGGGGAAACCACGAAAACCCGGAACCACCCGACTAGTGAAATCACGCAAATACAGGGGAGTGAAGCAGCTCAGGGAACACAAACACAGAGACGGCACTGGGGAGACAAGTGACCGGAAGAACGAAAACACTGGGACGGAGGATGTGAAAAACAATAAACCCACAGAAACACAAAACAAACACTAACAGTAAACAGATACCAATACAGACTACAACAGTCAGGCTGTATTTGTAAATAAGAACTAGCTGTTGGATTAATTCTGCGAGTCAAAGGTTAAGGACCAATGCTTGTGTCAATCCAGGCCAATGTTTGTTTTGCTTGACTTATTGAAACAGTCTTTTTGCTGGAAGTCTTTAATATATGTTCACTGCAGTCAAAGGGTAACCAGGAACGTGCATGTTGAATGTTCACATAGCAATTCCAACATATATGGAATAAAGTACACATTCAATTTACTTTTGAAAAGCCTTTCATAATCATGCAACGTAAATGCTTACAGCCAGCTTTGTAGTCCTTAAATAATCAAGTATGGATTGAATGGAACAATAAAAGCACATGGACCAGCTAACAGAACCGTATGATGAGTAGGGCTGTATGTTATATACAGTATGTTACATTGGAAATCTCAAAATACATTTAGTAGGATTCAGGCTTTGCAAAAGGGAATGTAAAATAAATGCCTGCATTAGTGCCTGTCTCAGAGTCTGTATCAGTGTATGTTTGTTAAATTCTGAAATGTGACAACTCAACTTTGGAGCTTTGCTAATAAAACAGTGGAAGGTTAATGTTTCTGATGAATCATAATTGCATGTGGGTGGAAGTCCAAGTTGAGGCAGGGGTTCAAAACCAGAACATTCTCTGCGGTGCCTCCAAAAACAATATATGCACTGACATAAACCAAAAATAAAGCCTTCACAATTTACTTCTAGGCTTAAAAAGTGAAATCACCCCTCAGGTTGATGTGACCAGTTCTTTGATTCAACAAAGCAATCATTCATACAATAAAATTCAACATTCACTTCCAGGAATTTTATTACAACAAGGAGGCTGTTTTGCTGTGGTGTAGAAGTTACATGGGACAACATGTTACTTATTTAGACAGCGAGCTTACAGAAAGCATAATGCTAGCTTTATGACATATAACTCTAATACAATGACTGCTTAATAAGTCCCCATTGGTCATGTAGCTAGCTAGCTTGCAGCAGGTACACATAACATCAACTAGTTAGCTTGCCTAGGTACTGTCATAAAATGCGCCAGTCAAACACTGCCGAACCACAACAGCAAGTTTCACATCATCCTCAAAATCACTTTGCAAACTGCAAAGGTAACCTGGCAGTACAGCTGAACAAGCATTCCAATTCACTTCTGTAAATAACATTGTAGACATTATTCTTGTTCAGCTGTAGCTACTGTGCAGACAGGTGCAAACTGCATGCCAGTATGTCAAATGGCTTTAGAGTATAAGCTGTTTAGGCATTTTACAACAACAACAACAAAAAAAAAAACATCCAAAATGGCAGTCTTCCATATGGTGGACTCCATGGGTCCTTGAGGAAGATTTGAGATGCTGCACCTATTTACAGTACCAAATAGTGCGACTCTACATCATACGTACAGTATATGACCAAAAGTATCTGGACACCTCTTGGTCTGGGGCTGTTTTTCATGGTTTGGGCTAAGCCCCTTAATTCCAATGAAGGCAAATCTTAATGCTCTCAGCATACAATCATATTCCAGATAATTCTGTGCTTCCCTAACAGTTTGGGGAAGGCCCTTTCCCGTTTCAGCATTTTGTTGAGAACACTGGAAGAACTCGACTGGCCTGCACAGAGCCCTGGCCTCAACCCATCCAACACCTTTGTGATCAACTGAAAAGCCAGCTGTGAGGCAGGCCTAATCGCCCAATCAGTGCCCGACATCACTAATGCTCTTCTAGCTGAATAGAAGCAAATCCCTGCAGCAATGCTCCAAAATCTAGAATAAATCCTTCCCATAAGAGTGGAAGTTGTTATAGTAGCAGAGGGTGGACCAACTCTGTATTAATGCCCATAATTCTGGATGAGATGCTGAATGCCAGGTGTCCACATACCTTTGGCCATGTAGTGTCATGAGTTCTATACTTCCAATTATTTCTGTTTTTATTTTTTAATCCATGAAATTATCGGTATTTATTTTGAATGTTAAAAAAACAAGTGAAATCGTCTGAAATAATAGCCTAATGCAATAATCAGTGAAAATCAGATAATAATAAATATAATTCATAGATCATAGTGAAAATTAGATTTTAGTTCCAAACATTGACAACTTAATGCTTTTTATGGAATCAGTGAAAATAGATAAAAACTGAAAACAATTAGCCTTATATATTAATTGGGTTTGCACTTACTACACAGTAAAATGTCTAGTGTTAATTCAAATCTTAACAGATGTTATGGGACCAAATGGAACCAAATGGTTTCTGTTTAATTCATTTTAATTGAAGCAAACTGTGCAACCATAAAGATGTCCGTAATGAAGGTATTGGCCACTATAGCACCCATAGAACGTACATAGGAACTGGAGCAGGTAGGCGAGCCAGGTGGTGAAGCCTAGGAAGTAACGGGGAACAGCCTTTACTGCGCATGTTAAGGGCAAAAGAGCTTGCTGCTCATTGAATTCAATGTAGAAAAAACAGGTGATTTAACTACCAAAGAAAACCTCATCTGTCAGTTTTTCTGTGATCACAAATTTCTGGCTTACTTTCAGGACTTTACAAGCTTAGGTTAGCTGAAGGTGTGCTTGTCTGTGTTAAATATGCATGTCTGTGATATCAACAACATGTATTTTGATTTGACTAATACTGAAAAGTTGGAGCTTTTGTGTGACTGGCAATTTATTGACTAAGTTATAAGCATTTCTGTAAGAAGCTCTGCCAACTGAAAGTCCATTGGTTTACTGTAGCCATTTTTTTGGCATGGCAACTGTCTGTGAACAAATGTTTTTTAAGCATTGTACAAAAAATATAAAATGGCAGAAAATCCAGTATAGTGGATTTTTATTTTATTTTTTGTTTTTTTGCTTTTAGAGGAGATTTCCTTGGGTGGAAATACACTTATACCAAAATGTGTGACTACATCAGTAGGGTCAGGATTTCTGTGCCTCCAAAATTTGTATTTTCAAGCACAGTAACTGAATATAGTGCCACCATGTGGCTAACTGGCACCATGGAGTTAACACATAGTACTGGCCTCTATATGCATGCAACCTTTGGTGAGTTCTTGTAAATTCCTGTTCATTGTATTGCCATTTTTTCCAAAAGGTGAAATAATAATAAAAACCAGAATTATTACAACTGGGTTCAAGCAGCTATACTGCCTAGGCTCCTAATAATAATAATAATTATTATTATTACTATTATTATTATTATTTACATATTAATATGTCTAAAATAATGGCAGTGTAGTATAATGGATATGGACCTAGGCTTGTGATCCCAGATTGCATGTTAAAATCCCAGGTGGACACCACTAAGTACTTAGCCTGAATTGCCTCCCTTAATATCTAGCCATGTGTAAATGAACAATGTATAAACGGAAAAACAGCTATTTCTGCACTGATAAAGGGCTGAGCAAGCAAATAATGTACTCTGGTATGCTTCTTTTTCCAATGAGGGCCCCACTTGCTAATTGCTGCAGATACCGTATGTGCATCCTTTCACATTTCAAAGAACTATTCAAGACCACACAACAATGACATGCACACACTGCACCAGCATGCCATACTGAGTAATTTGCACACAGTTTTGTGTGAGTAGATAACATTCTTCTCTACTGAACGCATGAGTAATGAAATGTGGAGATGAAGCAAGTAGAGTTTACAACTAATGCGGTCAAACCAAGCATTTAACCGAAACCCAGAAGCTTCTGGTGCAGCCCAGCCCTCGGGTGTGCAACCTCACTTGGGGCAGCACGACAGCTCATTTATCCACCGTTGTGGGGGAAAACGCATTAAATACATCTATATGTCATTAAAAGTCAAGTGGAAAGCAATGACCTCATTTTAAAATGGTAACTCTCCCTCTCCCTCCCCCTCCCTCTCTCTCGCTCACCTGTGACACCAGATCCACAAACACAAAGTGGAGCGGGAGCACTCAGCCTTGAAAAAATAAATTGATTTGTGACACTGGCCGACATGGCGATTATTCTTTTATCCTTATAGTCATGTAGGCTTTCTCTGTACGTGACCAAGTCTTCCTGCATCACTGTGTTCTGTAACGCACCCACAAAAGACTGCTTTCACACATCGATTTGTCCTGACCTTTCTCTTCTCTTGTATTTTGATTAACCTCCTTCTTTATTTGCTTTTGTACCATTCTTTTATTTTTTTTTTTGAACATACTGCCATCTAACCACAAATACAAAGAAACTGGAAGCTTTAAGTGCACTGTCTATAAAAGAGGTCATATCCTTTGCTCAGTGCCCAGAATCCAGAGCCCACGTGTACCTAGTGACCTGCCAACCTGGGGACATTCATGGGCAAAGACGGCAGAATTGCAAAGATGAAAGCAGGTATACATCTATGAAGAAAATGTGAGCAGCCTTTGCCCCAGAAATGCAACTATAAGAATATCTTAGATCACCCATTATCAAAGGATCTCACCTGGACAGGATGGCCCTGTTCAGCACTGTTCAGAAATGGTTGTGACATGGCATGACAAAAAGACTCATACTTAGATTCAGCTGCAATGTGAACTTCTAAACTTTTAAATCAAATTATGGTTGTAAAACATATTTGTACTTTGAACTTTATTAGGTGAAGGAATCATGGCCTTCTTCAGGAATATGAGGGAAATCATTGCCTTTTCAGGAATATGAAAAATATTTTGCTGGAGTGATCCAATGTGAAAGTGCTGATATGGGGCAAGAATGGACTTTTTGGGTGCAGTCTGGTCCTGTCTGTTTACATACCTCATGGCAACTCCTTTCGTAGTACCCCTTTAAATGAAGAGGCCAGACCTGGGTCAAATACATTTTTTTTTATAACTTATTTTAAATTCAGCATTTACAAATATTGAGTACTTAAATGACAAAATACATTTAAGGAACATTTGCATGTATTTGCAATTACTTTCAAATATGTCTTAACCCTTTGATGCACAAGCTATGCAAACCCCTTCTAATGCACAACATGGGTCAAAAATTACCCGTATTCATTTCCTATGTTATTTCATGCATGACTGAGTGTTTCTTTGCTATATCTTTTGAAATCAATTTATTTCATAATTTAATATTCCAAGTATTCATTAAATATCTTGTTTTTGATTACTACAAATCATTATTTTCATTTTTCCTTTCTTACTTTATGAACAAAAATAGTTTTTGTATTACTACATCAAGTTTACACACATGGACCAAAAATTACCCATGTATATAAGTGTGATTTTAAAAATATAAAGACATACTATAATAATAATTTTGTTAAAATAATTATTTTAGCAGTGATTTAGACCAAACAATAATACATTTAATATTTCAAATATATTTATTTGTCACTTTGTCACACATAACATACAAATATCACTGATAACCGGTAACACTGATATTGACCTGTAGTGTATCTGTTGTGGTACTGTGGTGAATGTGACGAATAAAAGAAAATAAAACTGATTAAATAAAATCACGTGGGTACAGCGCAAATTGCCATCTCAGTGCTTACATGCCTCACAAATGTCACAAATGACAACTACATGTTTGTGCTCCTTGCACACAGGCCTGGTGCACTGGGAACACCAGCTGCTGACTTTTCTGTCTGTGGCAGCTAGGCAGATCTTGCACCTCTTCTTCTTCACTTGGTCCTCCTGTCTGATGTCCTCCTGTGGCTGGGTGGTGGCTGCATTTTGTTTTTTTATCCCACATCTTCCCATTGCCTCTGTAATATGCTTTTGGAGGTGGGGCGTGCCCTCCATGCGCCTCTTCATATGTGGCATGACAAGCTCTTTGCCCAGCTCCTTGATGAATAGCCGCCATGCATTGGTCACACCACCCATGTAATCAGGGTGTTGTGCAGTGAAGTTGGTGTAGGCATTGAGGGTGGCAACATCCAACACATTGTGCCAGAGCACCATGGGCCACCTCCGTGTTCTGGCTTACATGAGTAGGTGCGAACCATCTGATCCATTGTGCCCACTCCTCCTTTTGTTTTGTTATAGTACTGGATCACTTCTGGTTTCTTCTTCACACTGTTGTCATCCACTGCTTTGTCATCATGCATGGTGCTCAGGAGGACAACAGCCTTTCCCTTCTTCGGCACATAGCTCACCATGGTCATGTTGCCACTGAATCCAAATTCTGAGCTATGTCACTGATGGACATATCCCAGGCATCTTTCGGTGAAACAGCTGTTGAACCGGGTGCAGGTCCTGGGCAGCTCCTCAGGATGTTATGGCTTCTTGTTCTGCCCTGAGTGGGGGGATGCTCATTCCTCTAAGACCCCTTTTTTACTCAATCTATTAGACTGGGTCTGAGTTTCCTCTTCAGAGTCTTCTATGTCATCAAAGGAGTCTTCTTCATTTAGGAGAGCTGGATTCCAAGACACACCCATAACTCAAGCTTGACCCTGTGGCACAAAGTCTAGGTCATCGTCAGAGATTTCAGACTCAGAATCAGGACCGAGAATTGCCTCCTCATCTTCCTCATCCTGTTCTTCATGCAGAGTCTCTATGACCATTTTAGCAGTAAATCTGGTAAATCTGGAATGACTGGGACCAGCCATACTAACACTCTGGATAAAAAATCAAAAGCACAAGAATGTTTTCAAATGCACATCAATATACTGTTATATTTCGAGTTTTATTTTGTTGACCTAGCTAACGTTAGCTAGCTAGAATAGAATATTTCAACAGCTAGCTAGCTAATAGTATTGGACATATTTATCTTTCTCACTAGTAATGGATGTCAAGGTCAAGGTAACCTTAACCTAATGTTTAAATATTATGCACAGTTATCTTTCATAAGATATCAAATATTTTCTTAAAATAGGTAAAACAATTGTAAAATAAGACTTACATGTATCAGATGTGCAAAAGCAGCCGTGTTGAATTGTGAAGGTGTGGCAGGTGAATAGTTGCCCGCAGTAAATATGTTCCTAATTGCAAACATTTACAAATATTAAAAGTTTATATCAAATTCCATAGTGAATACATGTGGGTCATTTCTGACCCATGTGTGTAACTTTGATGTAGAAATACAAAAACTATGTTTGTTCATAAAGTAAGAAAGGAAAAATAAAAATAATGATTTGTGGTAATCAAAAACAAGATATTTAATGAATACTTGGAATATTAAATGATGAAATACATTTATTTCAAAGATATAGCAAAGAAACACACGGGTCATTTTTTACCCATGTTGTGCATTAGAAGGGTAGTGATACAAAAATTATTTTTATTAAAAAAGTAAGAAAGGAAAAATTAAAATAAGGATTTGTGATAATTGAGGAATACCTGGAATACTGAATGATGAAATTATTTTTTTGCAAAGATATAGAAAATAAAAAGTCAGCTGGGTCACTTTTGACCCATGTTGTGCATCAAAGGGTTAAAAAACAGTTAAAATACAGAATTCTCAAATACAAATTGCTTGATTTAATGGAATTATTTGAAAATACTTTCACAACATAAGACCAGTGTTGCAACATGCGCAATTGCACCGAGCTGTTGAAAGACTTCAAAAGCACTGGATATGTGAGGACCTATCAGCTCTGAAAGTAGAGCATTTTGTCTAATTAGAGAACAGTATTTTGATGAGAACACGTCAGGTGACTGCTGACAGCCCCATTCCAATTGTACAGATTTCCATTGTTAATTGGTAATGAATATGCATGGCTGAATTCTATTTTATCAGTGTCTAACCATACAATAAACTGGCAAGTAGCATTTCAAGAAGTTTGCCATCCCCCCATGCAAAGACATGTACGGGCATTTAGGCTACTGTCTGTTAGAGGCAGCGCATGGGTTGTTTAAAATTGCCAACGTAAGCTACCCTTGCTCATAATTTAAATTCTACCCCTAGCACCTAGTAGTTCCCCTGGAGTGCCCTCAGTATTATAGCTCGCTGACATCACATTGAGGGCCACTCATAAAGATTGCACAAAGAACTCTGGGATACCCCCCGAAGCCTACATTGTTGTTGGCTCTGTCATTTCTGTCATTGAAATATTTCAAATTATTTTTAAATTGTATTTGTATTTTTATGTATTTTTAAAAGGCTCTAAATACGATTTGAAAAGTATTTTGTTTCCCTGGAAAGTATTTACTATATGTGAAAGTATATGGTTTTCCACTAAAAGAATTTAGATAAATCAAATACAAAGTATTTAATGTGTAGTTGTATTTGAAAATACTTGAAATATGTATTTACATGCATTTTTCAATACAAATACGTATTTGCATTTGACCCAGGTCTGGAAGAGGCTCATCCTCAGAAAGATACAAGACCATTAACATCCTTAGATCTGGGGTTCCAGTGCACAAAAGACTGGTATATATGAGAGAGCGGTGAAATTGGAAAAATGGCACATGTGCACACCTGACAGAGATTAGTTTTGTTACACGAGGATCCTGAACTCCAGAGGATTTCCAAATACAGTGAGATGCAGTGCCATATCTGTCATGTTTAATCCGAATAGGCTGACAGGATGAAATTATTCACATGCCAGCGTTAATGAGAGGAGGATCTCACGGGCAGCAGTTCCCCATGATAAAGGCACTCGCTCACTGTCAGCTTCACCAATGCAGTCTTTCCCCTGAAAAGTTCACTTCTATGTTATCGCAACACTGAACTAATTTTATCTTTACAGCAATTCCAACTCTTGAAGAAGCACATCTGTGACACAAAAATGGCTTGAACTGTCGTTCTCTTTAAAGTGTCTACTTCAAAATTATTTTTTCACAATGGAAACTCAGATACCATTGTTTAGCAATCCACAAAACTGCATACTAGAATGGGTTATTGCTGTTGTGGCATTTGGCATGAAAAAGGGCATGCCCCTTCTGCTGATTAGCATGTCATTAAAGCGGTGGATAAGAGGACATGGTCCTTTTAAATTACACACACCTGGACAAGTCTGCAGATTAGACATCAAGCAGACGGGACTTGAAGAGAAAGTGTTGTTTGGTGCATATAAATGCAACCAATACACTACTCATTGTGCATTTACGATTTATTTAAGATAAATGGTTACACTAAAAAACATGTCAGGAAAATATTAATGTACAATGTAAGCTATGGCCAGTTCCACCGTATACTGACATGTGTAAATATAGCTACAAAGCAGCTATTCTGGGGTCCAAGCAGCTAGTGCAACATGACGCAGAAATCATGTCCACACTTGTTGAACAAAGAGTTCATTTTCCAAAATGTCATGATTAGCCTGTTACATAATCTATGCAAGGAATGAGCGAAACAACGCAACAAGCAACGCAAGGGTTTTTTTTTTGTGTTCTTGCATAGAAAAATGTGTAGACCAAATTTTGTCATGTCAGGCAAACTTGTGATGCAATTCCACGTAGTTCCGTTAGTGGTGCTAAATGTAAATACTGTTCAAAAAACAACTACAAATAAAGAGGTAATCATTTCTGGACCAAGGTTACTCACTCCACCCCAATTAGCCAAGAATGCCACCTTATGGATTTTCAGTATATAACCTCCGACAGGGCTAAAAGACGCTGGAAAACACAGTCAATAACTTTTTAGACACTGCTGCTACGGTAGCCATTTCAGGATTGTACACATGCAATTCATCCATCCATTATCTATACCCACTTATCCTGACCAGGGTCTTGGGGGGTGCTGGTGCCTATCCAAGCATGCATTGGGCGAAAGGCACCAATACACCCTGGACAGGCCGCCAATCTATTGCAGGGCACACACACCATTCACTCACCATTCATTCACACACTCATACCCACACTCTATGGGCAATTCCAATTAGCCTACCTGCATGTCTTTGGACTATGGCAGGAAACCAGAGTACCTGCCTGGAGGAAACCTTGAGAACAGTAAACTCCACACAGAAAGGCCCAGGCTGAATTTTAACCCAGGACCTTCTTGCTGTGAGGTGACAGTGCAGAATTTTTTAATGTAACATGTAAACCAAATCTTTTGTGTGAGCCTAATCTTGTTCGAAATGAAATGACCTGTTACCAGTTAGATGAATGCCTTCTTTTGCAATGCTGTAGAACAATAAACATAACTTAATTCTCAGGTCACTACATTGTCCTCATGTCATTTTGCAGACCTTACAACAGTAGGCTACTTGGAAGTTTTGATGTACACTAATTTACAGTAGCCTAATGGTAGTAAAAAACCAGTATAACGTATCCGACTTGATTAAGTCACGAACATAACTGAAACGGATAATGACAACTGACATGTCAGTTTGAAGTAAAATTTCACAGTACTAGGCTAAATATTTTCTGAGTAAATGAGCAAAATTGTTAGGTTTTGTCATGGTTCTGTGTTTTCCTGTCTGTGTTTCCCTTGTTGGTCCGCCAGATGGCGGCACTTCTGTTTTGTGTCCTGCTCCCCCCTGTTAATTGTATTATTGTTGTCTCGTTATTCTATCATTGTTCCCACCTGTGTCTTGTTATCCCCTCCTTTTCTGGGTTGATTGTTTTTTGAGTTCACCTGTGTCTTGTTACCCCCTGTCTATTTAAGTTCTTTGTTCCCTTGACTCGGGTGCTGGTTCCTTGTGTTTGTTCCCGACTTGTGTTTCAGACCGTATGTACCTGCCTGTGTTTTTGACCTGTTTGTGTTTGTTTGACTTACTTGTACTCTGCCTGCCTGTGTTCTGCCCTGCCTGTGTTTTTGAGTTCCTGTTGTTTTCTGTTTCATTAGATATTTTTTGAGTTTGTGTTTTTGCCCATCGTAGCCTTTTCTGTTCCCTACTTGTTTGCCTGTCATGTAAGTAAAGTCTTTGTTCATTTTCCCTTTTGAGTTTGTGTTTTTTTTCCCTCTGCGTTTGGGTCCCCCCTACCCGTACCGTGACAGAAAGAACCAGCCAGTGCTGGTTTTTTTTTTTTTTTTTTTTCTTCCCCTCTCCCTTTTTCCCTTTTCTTTCCTGGGAGTCGCTTGCCCTTGAGCTTCCCAGCGCCCGGGGCGGGCGGTCACGGAGGCGCCGTGGTCGGGCTGCCTCCCGGTCGGCCAGACCTCCAGCTGCCCAGCCAGCGGTTCCCGGCCCTGCGTCATTCGAAGGGTCTCGACTGGTGATCTTCCCAGGGCCCGGCCCGCGGGGGTCCCGCCGGTCCCGTCCGGCTGCCAAGCCGGGTTCCCTACGGCTGGGGTCCGCGTTCCTGTCTCCTGCCCAGCCGGGTTCCCTACAGCTGGGGTCTGTGTTCCTGTCCCCTGCCCAGCCCAGACGGCAGGGGCCTCGGCCTGCTCCGCCCCAGGTCCAGGAGGGGCCTTCACGGCCTGCCCCGCCCCAAGTCCCGGAGGGGCCTTCACGGCCTGCTCCGCCCCAAGTCCCGGAGGGGCCTTAATGGCCTGCTCCGCTCCAAGTCCCGGAGGGGCCTTCACGGCCTGCCTCGTCCCAAGTCCCGGAGGGGCCTCCGTCGCCGGCTCTGCCCGCTGCTCCCCTGGAGAGGCCTCCTGCTTCGCCCCGCGCCCTGGAGAGGCCTCCTGAGCCGCATCGAGCCCCGGAGAGGCCTCCAGAGCCGCCCCGAGCCCCGGAGGGCCCGCCTGCTCTGCCCCGAGCCCCGGAGGGCCCGCCTGCTCCGCCCCGAGTCCCGGAGGGCCCGCCTGCTCCGCCCCGAGTCCCGGAGGGCCCGCCTGCTCTGCCCAGAGTCCCGGAGGGGCCGTCTGCCCTGACCCTCGTTCCGCGGGGTCCGCCTGCTCTGACCCTCATTCCGCAGGGGCCACTGCCGCCTGCTAAACCCAAATTTCGTACTTCGCTTGCGCCTCGAGCCCAGGGGGGGCCTCCGCAGCCGCCTCGAGTCCCGGGGGTCCTCCGGAGCCGTCCAGAGCCTTGGAGAGGCCGTCTGCTCCGTCTGTTGTCCCGCAGGGGCCGCCGCGGCCTGCTCTGGCCGCTGTTCCGCTGGCGAAGCCACCAGCCTTGCCCCCTAGTGTTCGTGCTCCCCCTAGTGTTCGTGCTCCCCCTAGCGTTCGTGCTCCCCCTAGCGTTCGTGCTCCCACTACGTTCGTGCTCCCCCTAGCGTTTTCACGCCCCCTAGTGTGTCCAAGCCATCGCTGCCCCTACCCAGTGCCCCGAGACCTCGCCCTATCCATGTTCCCCACCGTGTGTCTGCCTGTTCACCTGCCCCCTTGTCTATTTGTCTGCCCGCCTGCCTGTTTGCCCGCGTGTGTGTCAGCCAGTACGCTGGCCTGTTTGTCTGCCCCCCAGGCCGTCGGCCCGTCGGCAAATCTGTTTGCCCGCCTGTCTGCCTGTCTGTCGGTGTGTTAGTCTGCGTGTTTTTTGTCATGTCTGCCAGTTTGTCAGTCCGTGTGTCAGAGTTCACCCCTCTCCTTCCCTCTCTGTCTGTCCCTTAGTGTGTCTATAGGTCTTGCCGTGTGTCTCCCCGCCTGCTTGTCCCTTTGTCTGTCCTTGTAGGTCTCCCGGTGTTCCTGTCTGAGTCCTGTCCCCTTCCAAGTCCAGTCCCGAGTCCTGTCCCCGTCCGAGTCCAGTCCCGAGTCCTGTCCCCGTCCGAGACCTGTCCTGAGTCCTGTCCTCGTCCGAGGCCTGTCCTGAGTCCTGTCCCCGTCCGAGTCCAGTCCCGAGTCCTGTCCCCGTCCGAGGCCTGTCCCGAGTCCTGTCCCCGTCCGAGTCCTGTCCCGAGTCCTGTCCCCCCGTCCGAGTCCTGTCCCGAGTCCTGTCCCCCCGTCCGAGTCCTGTCCCGAGCCCTGTCCCCCGTCCGAGTCCTGTCTCGAGTCCTGTCCCCTCGTCCGAGTCCTGTCCCGAGCCCTGTCCCCCGTCCGAGTCCTGTCTCGAGTCCTGTTCCCTCGTCCGAGTCCTGTCCCGAGTCCTGTTCCCCCGTCCGAGTCCAGTCCCGAGTCCTGTTCCCCCGTCCGAGTCCAGTCCCGAGTCCTGTTCCCCCATCCGAGTCCTGTCCCGAGTCCTGTTCCCCCGTCCGAGTCCAGTCCCGAGTCCTGTTCCCCCGTCCGAGTCCAGTCCCGAGTCCTGTTCCCCCGTCCAAGTCCAGTCCCGAGTCCTGTTCTGTTCTTGAGTCCCGTTCCAGTCCTGTGTCCAGTCCTGTTTCTGCCCTGAGTCCTGTGTCCAGTCCTGTTTCTGTCCTAAGTCCTGTCTCCAGCTCCCACCCTCTGTTCACTCCCTCCCCGGGTCGAGTTTGTGTTTTTGCCCATCGTGGCCTTTTCTGTTCCCTACTTGTTTACCTGTCGTGTAAGTAAAGTCTTTGTTAATTTTCCCTTTTGAGTTTGTGTTTTTTTTCCCTCTGCATTTGGGTCCCCCCTACCCATACCGTGACACGTTTATACCAACTCTCACCTATATCTGCAATAAGTATACAGAAAAATAGTTTTTCATTTTGAATTTATTCAAGAAAAATTGCCTGCAGTCGTGTCTCTTCTGTCAGCAACTAGTTGCTTGTTTATCGAATAGGGGAATTTTTGAAGTTACTGACGTAAGGGTTGGGGGACGGAGACCAAGCGCAACTGAACAGGGATCTTAATAACGCGTCTCACTCAAATCTGAGCACGCCACAAAATCTCTTCTGAGATCGAGGAAGGGTAAAGATAAACGAACAGAAACGACTACTACTCCACGGGAATATCCAAACTAAATAAGGGAACCTCAAAAGGAGGACTCTGAACCAAGGGGGAGGAGCAGATAGGTTCTCCAAAACTCAGAACGAAAATAAAATAAACAATAGCCCAACGGAGCGAGCTGATGCAGACCCAACCTCTGGGCACTGCACTCAAAAACCTCCGTAGCTCAGAGAGAGAGAGGACTAACTGCAGAACTCGCAGAACTGATCTCCTCCTAACTCTCTACCCCGTGACAATCCTGACTAAAGGAGTCACGGACGTGCTAAACCAGATACCTCCCTTATATAATTTTCACGCAAGAGATTATTAACGCCTATGGGCATAATTCTTGGACGTGAGCTTTATATCAAGTACGAAGCGCTGAAAAGCACTTTTTGGTTATCAGTACTGGCTCTCATGTGTAGATGATGCTAAAGCACCGCCTTTCTGTGAACCCACACCTTAAGTAACATTAGACAGGTGCCGCAGTCCCTCTTCTAACCTTTCCCTCACTACCCATCTTCTGCCATGGCCTGAAGACTCATCTCCTCAGACTCTACCTGGACTAACTACCACCACTCTGTATATTTCACTCTAAATCCACCCCCACCCCCCCCCTTTCCATTACACTTGTTAAATGTTCCCCCATCCCAGCACTTTTTGGTAATTTGTATTTGTCCTAATACTGTAGCTTTTTCTTCTGCCTAGTTGGCTTTGCAGAGGTTAGGTCAGAATAGTGTTCACTGTGTGAACTAAACTTTGTTCTTGGCTAAAAATAGCTGTACAAAATAAGTATTGTATCTTATTGAACCTGTGTTTTGTAGTTGTCCATGACCATGAAATGCACTTTTTGTATGTCGCTTTGGATAAAAGCGTCTGCCAAATAAATGTAATGTAATGCAGTGAACGCAATCAACATGCCTGCCGAGCTCTGAACCAATCAGCGCGGAAGGGGTCTGTAGGCAGAGTGAATTCTGCATGCGTACGGACCATTAAACCAAACAACGTGACAAACTCTAATTAGAGAAGCAGGGGTGGAAAGAAATAGAGCAGAATACTCAAGCCACCCAAAACCATGACAACTGAATCATTGAAATAAACATTTTTTTAAAAATAGATCCGAGGCATACTTGAGAGAGACCGGCAAAGATGTGTGCAGACAAGACACCAGCAACAAGCAAACAACAGGAAAGTGAAACCTGATGCCATGATATTTTGAATGAAAATTAGTTTGATTTTGTATACAAAGGTTATTACTAGCAAGGGGTCAAAGACAATGATTTTCAAATGGTAATAAATCACTTACAGTGTCTTTTTGCTTTGTACTTTGGGGTAAGCCACAACTGACACCACCTATGGGTACAAGCAACCCCAAGGAGCAGATGAATATCTTGGCATCTTGTTCAGACTTATGCTTCATTTAAGTATTATTTCTTCAGATGGAAGGATGGCCCACAATGCTGAATGCCTATTTTTATATAGTGGTCATGTTTTTCAAGCTATCGACACCGTTAAAATTTTGTCTTGTTCAGAATGACCTGCCCTTTGATTCAGAACGTTTCAAGGTCGATGACTATGTCTGAAATTAATTACAGGGATTTTAATGGACACACCCAATATGAGTCAATTGGATTAGCTCACCATTCAGTCATTTTTTGATTTATCAACTATTGCCTCACAATTTAGTTAGAGACTAGTACGAAGATGGTACACGCCAAATCTGACATCAACCGGATGGATGGTTCATGAGAAGAAAAGTTTTTGTGTTTTTCAAAAATTTCTAAATAGCAGAAAATCTAAGATGTTTGTTGTGCATTTTTTGGCTAAATAGTGTTATGTTTTCCTTTCGAACAGGGGCTTTTAATTGTCTTGGTTGCATGTCTCTACGTCAGATGGTTCAAAAGTTATGACTCTTCAAAGATGGACATTTATGAACGTGCTCTATAGTGCCACCAGGTCATCAGCTGCCATGTTCTAATGGATTGTAATTTCACACATTCCTAACATGCCTAACACGTTTCAAGAGTTTTCACCATACCGTCTGGAAGACATAGCATTTTCCCTGGAGAAAAAATAAAATAAAAAACAGCACAAAAACAACAGCTTCGCTGCTTGGACTCCTAATTATATGGTAACTACAGAGGAATGTGTTGTGTAAAGACTGTCTTGATAAAGGTTGTTACATAATACCTACATCTGGAATAAAATATAAATTGTTAGCTTGTAGTGGTGCTGATTAGCAAAGTGACAATTACTATAAGAAGGGGTGCCAAGCAGGCAACAGTCCTGCCAAAAAAATTAATAGTATAAAAGCAAGAAGTAATAACCTACATCTGCTACCAGAGCACAGATATCAGTGAAACATACCAAACAACAAGTAATAGTTTTTTCAGTTTCAATGTTATGGCCATAATCAGAAACAAATGCACCCTACAGCCAAAAGAACTAACACAGGAACCATAAAAGGAACAAGGAATAAAAACTCACAACCAAACCACATTTTTTAATCAACATTTTCCTTTCATTGTCTCTGTCTGTTCATTGTTTCGATCTTTCAAAAGAAATGCTTTTCTTCCAAATTTTTTTTGTTTGTTTCATGCTAGTTATAATTCGAGGAGTGTTCACAGTCACTGATCTTGAATAGATGAACCTGACCAGGAAGTGAAAATGGCAGCATAGCATTTTTTAAAAACCTGCGTATATGCTTGTGACCTGAGCTAGGGGGAAACGCTCAATCCTAGTTCCACCTCAAGCTTACTAATGCATACTTATAAAATACCCCTTGTACCTTTGTTATTAAAGTGCAATTACACAAGGATCAGGGCCTGTATGCATCCAATGGGCATATTGCCGTTCACTCTTGAGGTAATGATTAGCATCACTGCTGTAGTGCTGCACAACCTTTAGAGCACCCAAACACTTTGTGTTCCAAGCTGTCATCATTGTTAAGCGTTATTACTAACATTTCCTCACTGACTCTAATTATGTGATTTACATATTACATTTCACTGGATGGATTTCCAAGATTGGCACTGGCCCTGTTATGTTGACCTTCCTTCTGTCTGGGGTGATTTTTTTCTTCAAAAATCACAACTATGGCAGCAAGATAGTGAAGATGTATGTGTAGGCCCCTGTTCATCTAACATGAGCACCCAACATCCTCTTAACCTGTCCTGTTCTGTCACATCCTGTTATGCTGTTTAAATATTACATCCTCCCTGCAACCTTCAGCCTATCCAGTGCTGTCTGCCGTGGACCATGAATACTTTATAAAGGCCATAAACCACCCATTTATGGCGCCACAATTACTGGAAATTATTCCCCAAGCAATTCCAGAGCTGAGTCTCTCATAATTATATTGAGGTCTGGTGATTTGTGCTTTACTGCTGATGAGCCCAGAATGATCATTATACAACAAGCTTTGATTGGGATTTGTTTTGAAATTTTATTTATTTATATATTTTTATTTCTAAGGCAGGGTCTGGTGAGAGAAGACAGTAGTAGGAAGTCCACATCACCCGAAGAGTGAAAAAAACATGAAGGAGATGGTAATGTTTTCAACAATAAGACAATGAGGCTTCATGATTGCCAAAAGGGAAAAAGCTTCAGCATCATTTAACACAATTTTTGTTCCTTAGAGTGACAAATAAAGGCAACCAAAACTGTTTTCATCACAGAAAAAGCAGACTATTATTTTGTGATAGCTGAACTCACCAAAGTGCACATTTCATTGATAGTCAAGGTTAAGGACAAATATTGATTGAATCCTTGACCAGATTTTTCTACGGAGTGCATAACGTTTTTTAACCGTTTTGATTCAGTCAGTGATTGATAGCACATATTATCGCTCCACCCACTACGGCATGCATGAAGCCTTACTCTTCTATTCCATTTCATAGGTGAGGGATGTGATGATTTGTTAAAAATGTAACAAATATGGCTTATCTTTCCACTGTTCTGGGATGTCGGATTGTTAAAAATGCAGCACCACTGCAAGGATACAGAGGAGGGAAACAGAATGCCTCTGGTCCCTCATGCTGCCCTGAAACACAAGCTAACAGTCTGGTGTGTGTGGAAGTACTGACACGCTGAACCTATATTTACAAGTGAATGACAAAAAAACGCATTGAAAAAGACAAAAATTCCTGAAATCATATGCATAATTACACATTTCAGTGTTTTAATATTATAATGCACTTCTGACTTGATTGCAGTAGTAAAGTTTTTCTTTTCCTGTTGCATGATTCAGGCTCAGAGAACTTATTGAGTATTTGATCACAAGCTGTCAACCTGAATTTCAGCACTCATTCTCCAGTTGTTCCTGTTGCCACTCAAAGTTTAGAACTACGCCCAGACATGATTAATTATGCTATTAGGAAATAAGTCTGAGGTGTTCATCACTGCAAAAATAAAAAACTACAAAAAAAATAACATTGTTGTGGATAAGTGTGGAGAAAGTGAAACATGGATGCACAAAACATATCAAGAACGATGACCAAAGTAAACTAATATCTTACTGGTGCTGTACAATTCATACGGACAGATTTAATGCGGAACCTACAGTATATTATAATGTATGAAGTAAGTTTTTTTGAACACTTTGTTCATATTTGATTAAATATCCTTCACATCCTGGAAGATATCAAAAGATTATAATCTCTGAGAAAAACATTTCTCTGACTGCCCAAGGCTCTGAGATTGGTCACTCTAAATTTCATTGGGCCAAAATCTTAACAATCAATATGGATGGCTCGCTGCAAGGAGGCCAATCAGGACAGTGTCAGGGTGCGTGGGGGGTTGGGACCCAAATGCAGAGGGGGAAAAACACAAACTCCAAAATTACCAGCCGAGACCCTTCAAAAGACGCAGGCCAGGGATCCACTGGCTGAGCAGCTGGAGGTCTGGCCGACCGGGAGGCAGCCCGACCACGGCGCCTCCGTGACCGCCCGCCCCGGGCACTGGGAGGCTCAAGGGCAAAAACTGGATCGAGCTCCCAGTCGCTGGGTGGCGAGTCCTCCGGGTCACTCCACCACCCCGGTGGCATGATTAAAAAAAAAAAAAAAAAAACTCCAAAAGGAAGAGGGGGGAAGAAAAAAAAAACTCTGCTGGGTCCAGCACTTGTAGTTTATCTGTAGCTAGCTAGCTATCTCTATAGCTACGTATGCTGTTGTCTTACACCTTGACCACCTTGGTAGGGACAGAAGAGCTGGACACAGGGAGATTCCAGATTACGCCAGGTGTTATTTATACAGAGACAGACAGAGAGAGAGAGTTTTCCATCCCACAAAAATAAACAAACAAAATACCTTCATCTGTCTCCTTCACTGGATTTGGGTAAAAAGTTAAAAAAAACTGAAACAACAGAAAAGTTAAATCAGAAAATGGTAGCTTTTCAGCCGACTTCGGCGTGCTCTCTCTCTCTTCCAATCGTGGGGGGATCCCTGGCCTCAGAAGTCTACTGTAAAATTCTGGACTGATTCATAACACAATCCAGGTGTGTTATGAATTAACCAGTAGGTGTGGTCCTGTAATTGCCCTGAATTCCTCACAAACCGAGCCCTGCCACAGCTGTTCAAGTGAAAAAAGAAGATATTGAACACTCCAGTTCCACATGCTTTTAATGTTTATTTGATTGACGTTTCACCCCTTAACTTCATCTGTGTGTCAGACAAGCAAAAATGCCATTGCCTGCATGTAACTATGGCCAACTGTTGTTAGCAAACAGCAATAAATAAAAACTACAGCTATGTTCATGTTTTTTACGTTCATTATGAAACAATTGTCTGAGATGTACACTAGTACACTCAATCCAGTGGCTTGACAGGAATTTATAAAAAAGATTAAACATTCAATGATGTAAAAGAAAAGCTGATTGAATAAAATTCCAGTTAATTGAAAACAAAAACATTGTTCAGTCAATCAGCTCAATTTTTTAATGCGGTCAGGATTTTGGACAAGGAAACCTCCCATGTGATGATGCTCCTGGTTTGATGAGGATGGATATTCTGAAATTCAAATTTTCAAATAGATCATGAAGGAAAATGCCAAAATGTCTTTGGATACATTCTCAAATATTGAAAAAAAACTTTTTGCAGAGTTTGCATGTTCTTCCCATTTCTGCATGTTTCTTCAAGGTACAATTTCCTCCCATAGTCCAAAGACATGCAGGTAGGCTAACTGGAGACTATATTGAATGAGTGAATGGTGAGTTCGTGAGTGAATGATGTGTGTGCCCTTTCATAGATTGGCAACCTATCCAGGGTGTGTTCCGCCTCTCGCCCAATGCACGGTGGGATAGGCTCCAGCAGCCCCCCCCCCCTTTGCGACACTGACCAGGATAAGCGGGTATAGATAATGGATGGATGGATGAATATTTTCCAGTTATATACAACAAGCCAAGACCTACTTGCGAATTGTTGCATATTCTGTTCATTCCAAGAGAAACATCTTTTTTGTACTGCTTTTCACAAATCAACACCAAACCCCAAAAGAAAGTGCAGTAAACTAAACTGCTGGAAGCAGTGTGTTTTATTTTTTAGCTTGCAATATTTTTTCATATAGCAGAGTTTCTTCCTTTTTTAAATCATCTCATATTATTAAAGAAAACAATTTTACATTTTATTGGTGGACATTTAAATGTATTTCTGCATTTTCTAATACATTACACTGAGCCTGACATATGGTAAGTATAAAAATAAACATTGCAGTGTCATCCATCTTATACACCTGATTAAGTGGTAATTCAATGATTAACCCGAGGTGACTGCCACATTCATTGAATATTTTTTTTAACTTGTGGCTTGAAAGAGATCTATTTACCTTAAGGTGGGGAAGGACTGACATACATGCAAAATTAACAGTCTGATTATTTATGTCTCATAGTGCATTGTGGCCCTGTGCATGACTAATGTGCAAATCTGGGTTTCCTGTTGAGTGATTGATGTATAGAATCTGGTTCACAGCTGAATAATCAGTTATGTAACTGGTTTTCCTGAGTTCCAGACTGATACACAATACTAGGTTACATCCTGAATGTTCAGTCAAGATACCATGCTGGCTTTCCCAGACTTTGCAACTGTTAGATTTCAAGTTGAGCATTTCAAAGCAAAAGCAAAAAGCTTGGAAAAGGATGTTACAAATAAGAACAAAATAGTTGCATTTCCTGTGTAATTATTGACAGACCTGGGTTTTCTGTTTAATAAGAGGACGGTAAATTTGTGTTGAAGCGGTAGGCTTCATGTCTCTCAACCCTGAAAATAGTTTATTTTATTTTTATATTGTTCCTGCAATGCAGGAGGTTTCTCTTTTAAGTTCTACAGACCTTGTTCATCAACACTGATTTGGGTATTATATGCATACCTGACTACAAAGCATCGAGAACATGCTGCAACTGTTTCAGGTACAGTAGGAAGTTAGTGATGCTCCAGCAAGTTTAATCCATAAGGAAATGCTGTGTTTGAATTTGGGAACATGTATCCAAAGAACCAGATCTGAGTAACCCTGGATCAGAGATCCACCCTTGGATCTGGGGAGCTGATAAGCTGCTGGTTTTTGTCATCCAGTACCTAATTTAAGTAGCTAAGTAATCAGAAAACGCATTCCATAAGATGGAGAGAAATATTTAATTCATATACACACATTATAACCTTATATCAAAAACATGACAGTTGGACTGAAAATACAAAGCAACTTTTCATCATCTGGTTCTATGTTCCCCATTGCCTCTTTCTCAAAGTGATTCTTGTAAATTGTGTTACAAGAATTTTCCCTCTAATGATGAGCAAATCTCCTAATTTCCTCTTCATCACACAGACAACATTAATACCACAGGGGATGGCATTTGGTGTGAGAACTGGATTACTTTGATGTGCCTATTAAATAAAGACATTTTAAATACTGAATTCCATAATTATGCTGAACATGAAACATAAATAGGTTCTCTAATATTGTTAAGTGAATTAATGCAGCCATTAGGAGGATCTACAGGTATGAACACAGCACCTCACTTTTATAATGACAGCAAGAGAAAAAAAGGTCAATTATATAAGGTGCAATCCTCACTTAAGAGCCTAATTCATTTTAATCAGTTTGAAATGAATAACACATTATACCCTGGACATTTCCATCCTATGAAATGCTACGGATACAAACCTTGATACTATAAATAAAGCACGTTTAATCGTTTAATCACATTAATGACAAAATATATCACAAAACAGGAAATCAGATATCATTTACTCAACCTGTTAACTTCATAAGGCTTGCTCAAAGAGGCCGATTTAGCATTAGATTCAACGTGTCAAGTGATACTTCCTTAAACATTGGGAACTTAATTTTGATTAATTGATTCTACATGGTGTGTTCCACAAGGAGTTTATGTGTGAAACTGTAAGTGCTATATAATTACTTCATAATTATATAAAGTTATAATTAATTAAATTAAAGGGTATTTTTATGTTTTGCTTGCACTATGCAGAAATAACAGCACTTTTTATTCATAGCACACTGCCTTTATATTGGGGCACAGCCATAGTGTAACATATTGCATTTCACCAGAAAAATCCCAGATTACCTGTTATTGTAAAGCCATCAAGTTATCAGGGACTTCTCTAAATATCTAAAATCATTCATCATCAATAAACTCTCTGGACTAATCAAAATGACCAGAACTGAAATAATAGCAAAAACCAAGTAAGTGTGTACTGTCATACTTTTGATTGATAAAAACTGAAAATAATATTATACAATGTGCGAAAGTCAGCCATGCCTGATATATAGAAGGACCAAAAAGTAGAAAAGTGAAAGAGGCTAAAAAATGGCAGAGTGAAAGAGACATTTACTCTAAAAAAAAAAAAAAGGTTTTTTTAAAAAATTGGCAAATGGCCCTGCATGGTTATTACTTATTCTTCTAAAGGTGAATAAGTACAATAGATACAAAATGAGAGTAGTCTACTTAAAAATCATACTACAGTAAGTTACAATTACACTCAATAAATTATTCAGTTTCTTTAAATGTGCGTTGTGGCATCACTTTCAAGTCATGAAACTTTCAGTCCAAATGACCACCAATTCCCATGTGTTTGTATGTCCATGGTTTTACTTCAGCTGCAACAAAGTCAACATAGTAATGCAAATCAAGGTAAATGATGCTGAATTTAATATTGCATGAATGCTATCTTGATTTTAAATTTCTTTTTAAACTACTACAGCAAGAAATAAATATGTATTATATACTACAGAAAATATACAGTATATGCTACAGCATATTACTGGTGCAGTGCCTTTCATTTCATTGGGAATAAACAGCAACCAACACAACACATGTGGCCCCCAGAAGGGGCTAATTTAGCAACCGGAAATATCGTGATTACACCACTCCCAATTGTAAGGGTGGGAGACCCTGATAAAATTATGAATGTACTAATGGCCATCCAGATATAGTGAAGGAGACATGCTCACATTACGAATGATCACACACCAGATAATTTTGCACTGCCTACGTCTAAACAGAAGACTCGGAATTTGGAGGCCTAGGAAGAAATCACACATCTGAGTGAATATTTCTGAGAAGGACAGCTAAAGGACAGTAAAAACAGCTTTGACTCCACAGCAGAGGGCATACTCAGTGAAGGACTTGATCCCATTTTATATTGGTGAGCATTTAATACATTCTCAAAATATTTTTATCATTATTCAGCATTCTTGAATTTTAATAATAAATGTGGCATGTAAAATTGTGGGACCTCAATCAATGGATTAGTAAACAAGATAGCTAATGTACTTATTTTTTTACAATCATCCAGATCTGCTGCTGCCAGTGTCACGGTTGAGGAGGGTGGGACGCAATTGCGGACCGAGGGGATCTAAAAGTTAACCCTGAGGGATAACCACCAAATCGCTGAGCGATAGAAAGGGAAGGGGAAAAACCAAATAATAAAGAGCGAAGTAATCGCTCTCTCCACTCACTGAAACTTCTGTCAGCGGGCTCAGAAAACTAAAAGAAATTAAACACCGCCGCAGCGTAGCTGCCCAAAAAGAAAACCCCCACTAGAAAAAACAGAGTGGGGTCACTTACAAAAGAAAAAGGATATTCGCAGCCCGGCGGGTAGAAAACAAAGAGAAAACTAAGAGACGAGGGCAAAATGTCCTCCACAGCGCAGAGAGATAACCAACTCGAGAAGAAACTAAACGGTGATCAAATCAGGCAGATAGGATCAACACGGTAACTTCTGCCGATTCTCACACCCCTACACACTAAGAGTCTGACAAACAATGAGTCTGCGCTGAACCCCAGAAATCAGGGGCTACATATAGGCCTCCTACACCTGACCCTCATCAGGGATAATTAGCTCAGACAAATACCTGTGAGGTGCTATCACCTCACCATAGAACTCATACACCTGCCCCTCGTCAGGGTCAATTAACCCACAGAAATCAGAGAGAGAGGTGCCACCACCTCACAGGACCCCCTCCCTTAAGGGACGGCACCCGACGTTCCTGCTGAGCCCGCGGGGAGGCGCCGACGGAACTCCTGGATAAGCTCTGGGTCCAAGATGTCCCTAGCTGGGACCCAGGTGCGTTCCTCCGGCCCGTATCCCTCCCAGTCCACAAGGTACTGCACCCCACGTCCCACGCGACGACTGTTCAGGATGCGCCGAACAGTGTAGACTGGTTGACCGCCGACCAACCTAGGGGGAGGCGGAGGCCTGTCAGCTGGTGCCAGCGTGCTGGAGAGGACTGGTTTGAGGCGCGAGACATGGAACGTGGGGTGAATCCTCATGGACCGGGGAAGCAGGAGACGGACCGTGACCGGATTAATTCTCCGAATAATCTTGAAGGGACCGATGTAGCGCGGCGCTAATTTGCGGGACTCAACCCGCAAGGGGAGGTCACGCGTGGAGAGCCACACCCTCTGGCCGACCCGATAGGACGGAGCCGGACATCGACGTCGGTCAGCATAACGCTTCTGTCGCGCTGTCGCACGCTGAAGAGATGCCCGAACCCGCCTCCAGGTGGCGCGACACCGCTGGATGAAACGCGCGGCCGAGGGCACCTCCGTATCTTTCTCCTGTTCTGGGAACAATGGCGGCTGATATCCGTACTGGCACTCAAAAGGAGAGAGACCGGTCGAAGCGTTCAGCAGGGTGTTGTACGCGTACTCTGCCCAGATAAGTTGACTGCTCCAGGTAGTCGAGTTTGAAGAGACCAAACACCGAAGCGTTCTCTCCAGCGTCTGATTGGTGCGCTCAGTCTGACCGTTGGTCTCAGGATGGAACCCTGACGACAGACTGGCCGAAGAGTCCACTAGAGAGCAAAATGCCTTCCAGAAGCGAGAAGAGAACTGTGGACCACGGTCAGACACGATGTCTTGGGGTAGACCGTGGAGGCGAAAGACATGCTGGACAATAAGCTGGGCGGTCTCTCGGGCCGAGGGAAGCTTAGGGAGGGGAACGAAGTGAGCCGCTTTTGAGAATCGATCCACTATAACCATGATGGCGGTGGAACCATCTGACAGGGGTAACCCGGTGATAAAGTCCAGGGCTACATGTGACCAGGGGCGATGAGGGATAGGCAGAGGCCGGAGGAGACCTGCAGGGGGACGTTGCGATGTCTTGTTCCGGGCACAAACAGTGCAAGCGGCCACGAACTCCCGCACGTCCCCCTCCATCCGGGGCCACCAGAACCTCCTCTTAAGAAAGTCCAGAGTGCGGTGGACCCCCGGATGGTTTGTAAGGCGGGACGAGTGACCCCACTGAAGAACCTGCGAGCGCACTCTATTAGGGACGAACCAACGGCCTGGAGGCCCCCCTCCCGGGTCAGGCTCCTGCTGCTGGGCCTCCCGAACCACTGCCTCGACCCCCCAGGTAAGTGGGGCGAGGATTCGGGTGACTGGTATAATGGGCTCCAGAGATCTGTCCCTGTCCGAACGGTCAAACTGACGGGAAAGTGTGTCTGGCTTCAGATTCTTCGAACCTGGACGGTAGGATAGGTTGAAGTTGAACCTATTGAAAAAGAGGGCCCACCGAGCTTGGCGAGGGTTCAGGCGTTTGGCCTCCTGGATGTAAGTCAGATTTTTGTGGTCCGTCCAGACCACAAATGGATGCTCAGCACCCTCCAGCCAGTGGCGCCACTCTTCCAAGGCCAACTTCACCGCCAGGAGCTCCTTGTTACCAACGTCATAATTCCTCTCGGCGGGCAGGAGACGCCGTGAGAAGAACGCGCAGGGGTGAAGTTTCTGGTCCTGGGGACACCGTTGGGATAACACCGCCCCAACCCCTACGTCAGAAGCATCGACCTCAATGACGAAGGGCAGAGAGGGTCCGGGTGAATGAGGACGGGCGCGGTAGTGAACCTCCGTTTCAGCTCCATGAAGGCCTTTTCAGCCTGCGGGGACCAACTGAACTGGGGGGAGGTACCCTTAGTCAAGGCTGAGAGTGGGGGCAGCGACAGAGCTGAACCCCCTAATGAAGCGCCGGTAAAATTTGCGAAGCCCAGAAACCGCTGCACCTGTTTGATGGAGTCAGGCCGAGGCCACTCCAGTACTGCCTTGACCTTGCTGGGGTCCATCTGCACACTGCCCTGTGACACGATGTACCCCAAAAAGCTGACTGTGGAGGCATGGAACACGCATTTCTCTGCCTTGACATAGAGTTTGTGTTCTAACAACCTGTGCAGTACTAATTTGACGTGGGATACATGCTCCTGATAGGTTTTTGAAAAAATCAGGATGTCATCCAGGTACACGTAAACAAATAATTCCAGCATGTCCCTGAGCGCGTCATTTACTAACGCCTGAAAGACCGAAGGAGAGTTCGAAAGGCCGAAAGGCATGACCAGATATTCATAGTGCCCCCTAGGGGTGTTGAATGCCGTCTTCCACTCATCCCCCTCACGTATACGTACCAAGTTGTAGGCATTTCTGAGGTCCAACTTGGTAAAGATGGACGCCCCTGCAGGCGCTCAAACGCCGTGGCCATGAGGGGGAGGGGGGGAGGGGTGTTTTTACCGTGATTTTATTAAGTCCTCTATAGTCGATGCAGGGTCTAAGTCCCCCGTCTTTCTTCCCCACAAAGAAAAATCCAGCCCCGCTGGGGACGTAGAGGGCCGAATGAAACCAGCTGCTAGAGCCTCATCAATATAACTCTTCATAGCGGCTGTTTCAGGTATCGACAAAGAAAACAAACGGCCCCTAGGGGTGTAGTGCCGGGAGAAGATCGATGGCACAATCGTAGGGCCTATGGGGAGGTAGGAGGAGGCCTTCTGTTTACTAAATACTTCCCTAAGTTCAGTATACCCACAGGGACCCCGATGAGAGCGGGAGAACCCGTAGACCCGATGAGATAGTACCAGAAGGGGCAGGGGACCCGAAAGACACAGGAGTCGAGATCCTGTGGGGTTCAGAAGGGAAGGAGCCTCCAGGAGCAGGAGAGACAAGAGGGGCCTCCAAACGAGGATGGGGAACTCGAGAGAGGAAGAGCTCATAGTAGCAGGGAACTTGAGGGACAACGGACTGAGTTGAACCGAGTCTGGTTCAACACAACGCGACGCGCACTTGGGACCCCAACTCAGCACCGACCCCGAACTCCAATTAATATGAGGATTGTGCTTAGAGAGCCATGGGTGTCCCAGGATGAGTGGTAACTCAGGTGAATCAATAATGAAGAACTGCATCTTCTCAAAGTGGGTGTCGATGCGATTTTTAATGTGGCCCGTGATTTTTTCAACCCTCCCTAAACCAATGGTCGACCATCCAATGCCGTGATGTTAAGTGGATATGGGAGGGGAGATATAGGCATGCTAAGGTTTTTGGCCAGGGTCACATCAATAAACAGCCAGCCGCCCTGAATCTAAAAACGCAGGGAGGTTGTATTTGATATTACTCCATGATAACTCCACTGGTAGAAAGGTGCGGTTATTGGCTGCCGTGGGGGATATTCAGACTCGTCAGAGCTTCCCCCTGCTCTGACGAGTCTACTCTTTTCCCTGAATTTCTTTCTTTTTATTTCAGGACACCTCCGAATTAATGACCCGCTTTCCCACAAAACAAACAGGACCCACTGCTCATTCGTCTGTCTCTCTCTACCTGAGAGAGCCGCGTGCGCCCTAGTTGCATGGGTTCATCATGGTCCAGGGACATGCTAAATGATTCGGGTGTTCTCTGAGGGATGGTAAACCCCGCCCCGAAATGGATCGGGAGTGAGTGCTCTCTCTCTCTCTGTTGCGTTCACGGATCCGGTTATCAATCCGAATGGCTAATGAAATCAATTCCTCGAGTGTGTCAGGAATGTCGCGGGTGGCTAATTCGTTCTTTAATTTTTTCTGACAAGGCATGCATAAAATTGCCGTCAGGGCTTCCCTGTTCCAACCTGATTCAGCAGCTAAAGTGCGGAATTGAATCGAGAAGTCAGCTACGCTGGTTGAGCCCTGTTGTAACCAATAAGTCGTTTAGCTGCCTCCTGGCCGCTTATGTCATGGTCAAAAACTCTACTCATTTCAGCCACAAAAAGGGTGGAGTCCAAACAGATAGGGGTTTGCTTCTCCCACACAGCTGTAGCCCATGAGAGAGCCCTATCTGAGAGAAGTGATATTATGTATGCTACCCGGGCTCGTTCTGTGCAAAACATGGAGGGTTGCAATTCAAACACCAAGCTGCATTGGGTGATAAACCCTTTACATTTTCCTGGATGCCCGTCATACCGACCAGGTGTCGGCATTTTGGGTTCACGGTGTGTGATTTGCCCATGGGGCGGGGCTGGAGGTGCTTGTTGGACCGCAACGGGTGGAGCTGGCTTCTGTAAATGGGCCAGTATTTCTTTTAACATGTTGGCATGAGAATTCTGTTGTTCAGTAATGGTATGAAGGATCTGCTCATGGGAGCCTAACATGACTCCCTGTGCGGCGATTGCCTGTCCATGCGCCACTAGTTGGTAATCAAGCGCAGAAGGGTCCGCTGCGTCCGGTTTAGGCAGACTCATTCTGTCACGGTTGAGGAGGGTGGGACGCAATTGCGGACCGAGGGGATCTAAAAGTTAACCCTGAGGGATAACCACCAAATCGCTGAGCGATAGAAAGGGAAGGGGAAAAACCAAATAATAAAGAGCGAAGTAATCGCTCTCTCCACTCACTGAAACTTCTGTCAGCGGGCTCAGAAAACTAAAAGAAATTAAACACCGCCGCAGCGTAGCTGCCCAAAAAGAAAACCCCCACTAGAAAAAACAGAGTGGGGTCACTTACAAAAGAAAAAGGATATTCGCAGCCCGGCGGGTAGAAAACAAAAAGAAAACTAAGAGACGAGGGCAAAATGTCCTCCACAGCGCAGAGAGATAACCAACTCGAGAAGAAACTAAACGGTGATCAAATCAGGCAGATAGGATCAACACGGTAACTTCTGCCGATTCTCACACCCCTACACACTAAGAGTCTGACAAACAATGAGTCTGCGCTGAACCCCAGAAATCAGGGGCTACATATAGGCCTCCTACACCTGACCCTCATCAGGGATAATTAGCTCAGACAAATACCTGTGAGGTGCTATCACCTCACCATAGAACTCATACACCTGCCCCTCGTCAGGGTCAATTAACCCACAGAAATCAGAGAGAGAGGTGCCACCACCTCACAGCCAGAGCTGGGAAGGGGAGGAAGGTGGAGGGGATGAGAGAGAGGGGGAGGGTTACAAGTACAGGAAAAGTGAGATTATTTCAGTAAAATTCAACTAGCATATAGTGTTCAATATATACTTTACATCTATAAACATCCATAATGTCATTTGGTTACCTAGTGCCCTTTTGGAGTCTCCAAATGGCCTTTTTGAAAACCCACCTAGACTAGGCTTATAAAAAACCATGCAGAATGCTCATTTTTGGTGGTATTGTCATCAGATTTTAACTGGGATTTGTTCAAATTGTGGCTGTAGCTTCATTGTGTTTCTAAGCCCATCAGGCACACCCACAAGCATCTGTATCCACTCTAAAAAATAATATTTTAGGTTAGAAAAGACTTCCACATTTACTGTGTTTGAGCTTCTAAAAACAAACCCCCCATGGTTACGTCTAAGTAGAGATCAGGATTATGCCAGTTATCAATACGATTCAAGAATAATAAACATTTTATTTGGGTACCATTTTCAGGCTTGTGCTAAAAAGAGGGCACTACAGAAGCAGTTAATGTGCTATTGATGAATTTTCATTATTGAAATCTTTCAAAAAAAAGGTGTGACAGAATATGCTCTCTCTATCTTCCTCTCACACACAGGCAAAGGGCTGCTGGAAATTCCCGGGCCCAGGTCAGAATTATATTTTTATATAATATTTATATTATATTTTAATATTATAATTAATATTCCTGGTCCCAGGACTACAATACCACAAGTTCACAGACCCCTCCCCCCCCCCCCCCAGAGACTTCCTTTGTTTAGGGAATAATGTTTACAGGAGCAATCAGCGTACATATGCACAAGATTAATACTGTGCTTTATTTGAAATGAAAATGCTTATTACCAGAGAGAGAGCCTGCAGGGAGACTGGATACTCATCTCTCGTTCGAATAATGACTTCACACATCTTGCTCCTGGTCAGCGCACAGCAATCTCCCAAAACGACCTTACCCCTGTGGACCCAGTGGAGAATCACAGCTGCATCGAGCATCATCCCAAAGTCTCATTAACACATTCATAAACGGCATTCACTGTCAGGCCAAAATGTGACTGGAGATCACAGGCTGTCCAGGCAATGAGTTAAATATCATATTTATAGCTACCAAAGGAACATTCATAATAAATAACAGTTATATTGTTTTGCAGATTTTTTTAATTCAATTTTTTACTTTATAATCTTGTTTAATTTAAAGTATCCAATAGATGCATTCACAGACGTTGCATTGTGCTGTTTCATTGGGAATTGGATTTGCTGCACAAACCTCTTATTACAGCAATAACATGTTGCATGAAAGGGTTTTATAGCGTTCTCTACCAAACAACTCTGCAATCAGCCATGGGTTTCTGATGAAAGCTCTCATTAATGTAAGTTATAAACACAACAATAGTGTCCATGGACACTAACCATAGCCATGGAGTACAAATTGATCACAAATTGAATTATAACATTGAAGAAGCTGTTGAATTTGCTCTCACAATATGGAATTTCAGTTTACTGAAACATGACATGTGACATTTCTTCAGAAGAACTAAAAGAAATAGAAATAAAATAAATTGGAATGTTGAGATTGTATGTCACCAACAATGTCAGTGGTGAGAGATCACACATCCAGGTCCAGGTCACACATCATTGCTTTTAAATGGTAGAGTGCAATCTCTGTGAGCTGCTACTCAACTTTTCACACTCAGTAAAATTGTACACTCACACGGTCCACAGTCAGAAAGGTGGCCCTCACCTTCCAGTATTAATTAAGCCAGAAAAACATCTTTGATTAAGGTGTCCCACATCCTCCCACAGTCAGAGAAATCATTATCTTTCTATTTTTTCTGCCTCATAGGATCATAATGCAGCTATGCAAGACATTTATACATGAATGTGCAGCCAACATTATGAGGGTCAAATGGCATGTGCATGGAAGATAATTCATTGGGAAGAGCGGCCCTCTAAGCCAATCTGGATGCTGCCATAATGGAATCACTGTGGGGCTTCATCTTGGCTCAAGCAAGCTCTTTTTCAGTAAGACCTTTGACCATTGATCCTCCCAAGCAAGGAAGCAGGAATGCCCCAATACACCTCTGCTGAAGACACACAGTCCATTAAGCCTTAAACTTACATTAGGAAAACATATTTACAACCTTTTTCCCCAGACGCTTCATGCCAACTTCATAAAAGATAACTGAACTAGCACTGTCTAAAAGTTATGACAAGACGTTTTGCACAGTAGACAAACACCTATATATATAAGCTTAACTTCATAATTATTATTTATTTTCTGGATTTAACAGTAAATGTGCAAAAGTTTAGACAGTCTTCCAGCTAATCCATTGATACTTTTTCTTAAGGTCGTGATAGGCAGAAAAATGAATGAATGAATTTACTTGTAGTATTTTCATAGACCTTTCAAAAGCTTTTGACACAGTTAACCATCATATTTTATTGGAAAAGTTGCATAAATATGGTTTTCACAATACTGCGTACAAATGGTTAAAAAATTATGTCTCCAACAGAAGACAGTTTGTTTGTGTTAAAGGTTGCTACTCCAACAAGGCCAGTCTACTTTGTGGGGTTCTGCAGGGGTCCATTCTTGGACCATTATTATTCCTTATCTCTCTTAATGATTTTCCTAATGTCTCAAATATCCGTTCTCCAATAATGTTTGCAGATGACACAACCCTAGTTCTCTCTCATTCAAATTTCAATTCACTGATAAAGGATGCTAATCCTGATTTAACTGCCTATATTACATGGTTCAGATTAAATGAACTATCTTTGAATATAAAAAAAAAAAAATCTAACTATCATTGTCTGTGGCAAAAAAATCATACTCTAAGGATTTATTGGGATGGCAGGTATGCCATCCTGCCAAGTTACGCCTTGGCGGGGGCATGCCCCATACCTATACAGCACCGAGAGTTTGGCACTTTTCAGGGTTCCCCACAGAAATAACCACAACAGCCACAGACACTCAGCCCTTAAAAACATTTAATTCTGTACATTCTGACCCCATTTCAACAAACAGATTTCATAAACAACTTCACATGTCCACACAATAAAGCCCCAAACTAAGGGGATTTTGCGTTTTCTCCTCCTCCTTCTTCTTCTTCTTCTTCTTCTTCTTCTCATTCTTATTTTTCCTGCTGCCTATCCGGCTAATAACATGTCTCCCCATTGGACATTTTACCGACACCCGCCAAATCTTCACCTACACGACCCAATGAAAAACTTGCATACACACGCAAAATACCCAAAATACCCATACATTTTCAGTACAAACAGCTAGTCCGCCTGTGGCATAGTGGGTAAGGTTACAGTCTTGGGAACACAGGGTCCTAGGTTCAAGCCCAGCTAGGAGCGCCTTTCTTTAAAGGAGTACCATGGTGATTTTCACACTTTCTCGGTTTTATGTGCTATTTCCACAAAAGGCATTGAAGAAACACAATGAGTAAAGTATTAAATATGTCCGTTCTGCATTTTTTGGAGAAATATGCGTTTTCAATGTATCGTCCTATTTTCAACCGGTTGAGAAAGTTGTCAACTTGGTGCATCACGAACACAGTAACCACTCCCCTTTCCACGCCCCGTAAACCCATGGATAACTCCAGACCCATAGTTTGCGCCGCTGGCTTACAGGCAAGACAATGCAAATATTTGACAAACGTTAGGTTCACTTAAATTAGAGTGCGTTTTAAGGACTATTAGATTATTTCTGGTTATATTCATTTAGCTAGCTAGCTAACGTTAGCTAGCTAGGTAGTTTGCTTTCATAAGGCAATGTTATCGATAACGTTAGTTAGCTAGTTTGCTTTTATGAGGACGTTATAGTTGTGCTTTTATCTTAACTTGGCTAGCTAGATAGCAAAAATTATAATTGGATATAAGTCAACGTCTTTACCTTAGCTATCTATCGGTACTTCATATACTACTAAGCTAGCTAGCTTGTGAAAAGTCTCCCAAAAACAGCACGTATCATGGGGGTAGCTATGGTAACGGGGCACGGTCTGTCAATCATAGCTAACTGACAGTTCTCATTACCACACCCAGACAGTTCGGGTGAACTTTTACAGTGGGAAATTTAGGCTTAGAAAAATACGTTTTAAAGTACATTGAAATGACTGAATAATAAAAAAAATTATGCACATTTGTTTTGTTGTTGCCTAAAGACAACTGGGAAGTGTTACGTTCAACCACCATGTTACTCCTTTAACCTGCTTTTACCCTCACTAATAATTTTCTACTACTTCTCAATTATTGCTTTTGCACCATATCTACCAGCCGTTCCCCGAACGTATTACACTGTATTATGACGTACCGTCTGCACGTTCAATTGTTAACCGGCTACAATATTGCAAAGCCATATGGATTCAATGGGAGCTCTTTTGCGCTTACTCGCCTGTCTTCTTCTTTAAAATCACGGACAGGTTTGCTAATGATATTTCACGCATTGCATAGCTATGTCATGGTGCTGCCCCTAACAAAGTGACAGACTGTTAAACCTCCGGTTGAACAATTGAATCCCGCCTCGTCCTCAGGCAGATAATTTCCTCTTTTACACTAACGTTCTCTTACGCTTATATTTGCTTTACCAAAACTCACTCATGGCCACCCATATGCATTTCATGACGGCAAATGTATTCCTTTTATTAAAAAGTTACACCTTTTAATTCTGCTATTCTGCTAAAAACATATTGTTTCAACTACGGAATTTCGTAATTTCATCCTAATTTCTCTCACACTGTTGTTATTTTCTCATATGCAAAGCCTGCTGGGACATATGCGTCTGCTCCTATTCTCCACTATCATGTTTTCCGGTTCTAGTTTAGCAAAACAGCGAAGAGGATTCCTACCTGCAGATAAGCCTATCAAAATACCTTATAAACCTAACAAACACTAAAAGTGCATCTCCACGAAATAACAGACAACGGAGCAGGACAGAAGGCAACACAAGTTGCGACCTAGGGAGTTATAATTCTACGGGCTTGCTGATTCTTTTGTCAGTCAAGGCTCGTTGGATGGACGTCATATCCGTGAGTACATACACTGGCCATATTTCATCTGCGTTTCTGATGCGTTTACGCTTACGCCACTGCATCCTTTCTCACAGCCACTGTTTTACATATATAGCAAACCGAAACTGCTGAACGGTACACGCTCTTCAGACTGTACAAATTCACACAACGATAGCCATAATCCACAACCATTTCTTACAGGGTCGCATTTCTCACTCTCATAATAAAACACTTTGCAAAAAGAAATATCTCATAAAAAACACGTTTTCAACATACAAAAATGCCAAGTTACTCAAAAGTATTGATATCAAAATGACGCCAAGTTACAGTACTACAAACAATATAGGCTATCTTGCCTCACCGAAATGACATAAGATGTATTTCAAAGCAATGCTACCCAATATTTCCTCAGTTCTTTCAAGTCACTTGGCCCTGTGTTTTGTAATCTTACCATTTTACGTCATGCAAACTTTGTGTCAGATTTCGAATTGCCTCATGGAACACATTGAAATTAATGTACAAAACTGCTGCTGAGTAACTACAGGAAGCATATTTCTTCAGAAAACATGTTTATACTTGCTTCTGAACTGAATTTGAGTACATGTGCAAGTTATTGTATATTTGCTACATACAATAAATACTGCATGTAAAATACATATTGTACATACATACATAGAGAACTTCTTTATCCCCATGGGGACATTTCCCTCGCAGCATGTTACATTCACATTTACGAACACACACTTATACCAAGAAACATGCTATCATTCACGCAACAGAAAGGCTGGGCAACGAAATACATACATACCAATACAAATTGGACATATACACGCCTATTCAATCAATCTTGACTGTGAGAGAGCCATTCACACATATGTTTGGCCTGTCCATGTAGTGCATGCTTATACACAGGGCCAAGTGACTTGAAAGAACTGAGGAAATATTGGGTAGCATTGCTTTGAAATACATCTTATGTCATTTCGGTGAGGCAAGATAGCCTATATTGTTTGTAGTACCGTAACTTGGCGTCATTTTGATATCAATACTTTTGAGTAACTTGGCATTTTTGTACGTTGAAAACGTGTTTTTTATGAGATCTAAAATTACAACTGAGTCTGTTGAGTTGCCTCAAGTGTCAACTACAAGAATCTTGGGAATTATTGTTGATGAGAGTTTGAGTCGGAGAGAATATACTGACTGGGTTAGCAGAAAAATAAATCTATTGGTATAATAAGGAGGGTTAGTCATTTTGTCACCACAAACTGTCTCCTTACTCTTTATTACAGTCTAATTTATCTGTATCTTTCATATTGTAATATAGTTTGGGCGAGTACTTTTCCTACTACTCTCCACAAAATTTTGGTCCTCCAGAAACATTTTTTTACGATTGCAACCCGATCAGAGTCACACATCTCATCTGCTCCTCTATTTCAGAAACTCCAGATTCTATTTATGACATTATTATCATTATTAACATATCATTATTTCTCAAATATGTGTTTATTAGATACATTCAAGTGAAGGGAATATTCCTGAGCAGTTCCAGACTTACTTTAAAGCAAATTCACAGGTTCTTACTCAACTCGTCAATCTTCAGATTTCTCACTTGCAGAGGTCAATTTTTGATAAGATTTAGGGGTACCAAATTATGGAATGGCTTTTCCCACCTGGCAAAAAACTGTTCCTCTGTAATATGCTACAAAATATGCTTAAAATACCATTTAACTGCTGTTTTGTAACTGCTTTTCCCCATGTATTGTTGGTCATGTATCCATGTTTTATTAGTTTCACTCATAGTGACATGTATCATTACTATTGCTCAGTTGTCAATACATGTGTATAAATCAATATCCCCCTGAAAGGCACACACACACGCTCACATACGTATGCACATGCCCACACACACACACACACACGCACACACGCACGCACAAATACACACGCGCGCACATACGTACGCACTTACACTGTGGCGCCCCGAGGCCCTATCGGTGCTCCACAGGAGAACACAAGAAGCACCAGGGCAGCCGGGCCTCCCGCCACCGGTGACTACTGGGGCAAGTGGTGAGTGGGCATTCCCTCCCAAATGAGATGTTGGGAGATTTCAGGGCCAGGGACAGCAATCCGCAGACCAGGTGAGCTTCCACAGATCAGCGCCAAGGACAGGGCTACAGCAGAGTGCAGGTATGTGGAATTTTCCACTCTGCTGCAGCACACCTGAGACTGTTTGAGTCGATTGCCTCACAGACTATAAGAGGCAGCACAAAGGAGTGAGAGGCTGGCTGGGGCTAGAGAGAGAAACTACGCCTGGCTTTTCTCCTCCCCTGTTCCTGGGGTGGAAAAGCGGCCATGAGCCAACTTAAAGAGTATGAACTCCATGATTGAAACTTTCAACTGTACATGACTGTGGGATTGGTTGGAACAAAAGGGCTGGCACACTGTCTGACTGTGGGAGTGGTCTCTTCGCGCTGAAAGAACAGAGGGCTGGAGGACAAGTCCTACAAGGCCGGAAGGGGAGAGGAGAGAGGAGACAGACCTGGACCGGGCTGGCCAGTACCCAATCACACACTCCTAACGATTGTTCCCTTTGTCTCTGCAGGAGGAGCGTACTCACTCTGAAGAGGAAGATTGATACCCCCACCGGGAAGAACTTTCAGTTATTTTTTGCTTCCCCTTCCCCCAAGATTTAATACCAATAATGTTTTTTCCTGTTAACTGACCCCGGGACTCACTGTACTGGTTCTTGTACTGGTTTGGCAACCGCAACGTCCGTTGGCGAGGAAGCTCACAACATGCACGCATATACACACACATACATATGCACTTACACGCACACACACACACACACACACACACACACACATACTCATGCACAGCACACACTCACATTTTCTACTTTTATTTTGTTACTATTATTGTTATTATTGTTGTTGTTATTTATATTTTATTACTATTAGTTTGCCAACACTTTTATGTAGTTATATTATTTTCTGTATATGAAGTTTATGTTCTTTATAACACTGTGAAATTTTAACATTATCTAGGTGGAGGCTTCAAATAAGCCCACTGGGTTTTCTGCCTCTCCCTGCACTGTATATTATTTGTTATCTTTGTCATTTTTGTGTATTTTTTAAATTGTGCAAAAATAATAAAACTAAAAATACACTCCCACTGGGATGTTCAATGCTGCACTGAAATTCAGGGACACTACTAACTGAATATATTAGGCTGATAAGCCTGTTTGCAAAAAAAAAACTATTGGATACTACTTCCAATTACATGAATAATTATGACTTCAGTTGTAAGTTGAGTTGAGGTATTATTTATTTTGGCATGGTTTAAAACCTTAAATCCTGTTTGGGTAAATACTCAGAACATGAGGTTTGGAATACAGCCAGCCGAGGTCCCATTATTTTGCTATACCAAGCACAGGATATCACCAACCTTCCTTGCCTGAAACATTCTGGAAGACACACAAAACTCCAAAATTGTATTTTCCCACCCAAAAACCAGTAGTTAATTTACAGTTTTTTACAATTGGTTATACGCATGTCTCAATACTGAGTACACCTTTTCAAAACTCTTAACACAGTTCTCTTTACCAACACGCAGCTTGGCACAACAGTTAATCTTGCATGCAAAAAGTCTACCAAAACACTTCATACATGTCTCAGTGCATTCTAAATCAATGCATTCTACCATAACACTGGCTAAAGGTGTCACCCAACAGGATTACTTTGTCACTCATAACAGAATTACCTTAAAACACTAACATGTGGCATTACCAGATGCATAATTGTATCTTTGAATCTTTTTCTTTACATAAACCCAAGGTTCCAATACAAAATAAGAATGGCCCTTCGTTACTGTCTGCAATGTAATAAATTATTTTAAAGGAATGAATCAATAATGCAGCAATATTTCTCAATGTGCTTTATTTTTGTCATATTTTTGCATATGCAGTCGTACCGCAATTCCAAAATGCCAACACAAAATGAAACACAAAATGAAACCGCATTTCCAATACCGTGTTATCAAAACAAACAAACAAAAAAAACACATACTGTATATATAGAATACTCGTTTGCAAAATGCTCTAACACTCACAAAACATTAAAAACATGCAACAAAAGCAAATTTTCCATCAAACTACACAACTTGTGGTCAAATTAATATATTCTTTCAAGCAATCATTACACATTGGACAACAAAATACAAAATACAGCTATCAATATGAACTGGTTCAACCTTAATTTGTGCTATATGCCTGTGCCATTTGTTGATACTTTACATAGTTATAGTATGTGGCAAAAAAGGCAAGCAAGCATATCACAGCATGAACTGTATTCTTTTCTCCAACGATGATTTTACTAGAGATAACAAACCCTGCTGCACTCTGCACCTGCACTTTTGAGATGCCCTGTTGAAATACTGTAAAAAAGAGACATCTTCCATCTTTCCGTGCCCATGAACTGTCGTTGACATGTAAGACCTACAGACTAGACAAATTCAGACATTCATCATGGTACAGCTTTTGTACTGCATTCTTTCTTCACCAAAGAACCAATAAAGAATTTCACCCAAACTCAGAAATACTCAGAAACAAATTTTTTTATTGTACTGCTTAAGATTTTTCCATGTCATTCTACCCTCTAGCCTTTCATACACGGTCCAGCCATATACAAGGTTTTGACCTAGTCTTGTTTCCATACTTTTTAAACTCAGAAATGCTGAATACTGTAAATAAAAATAAAAGAAACATAGAAGCAACCAAAGGAGACTTATGGGTGGAAATATCCAAAAAACAAAAGAAAGAGTTGAAATACTTAGAACTTCACATTTAGTCCATTCATTCCTGACGATTAGGCCACAGGTTCTCATCAACATCGCATTGGATGTTTTCCCTTGCAATGCACCGAGGGAAAAATCTCCTTGCATGGCGTATCCATCCCTGGCAGTCCTCTGCACCTATTGCCAGGCAACCAGCATTCATTGCCTCCAGGAGGAACATCTGGTCATACGGCCGGTGATCATATACCTTCCATCTCCAAGCAGAGAAGAATTCCTCAACTGGGTTCAGAAAAGGAGAGTATGCAGGGAGGAATGGCATCATCATACGGGGCTGTGCTGCAAACCATTCATTCACAAGGCGAGAGCGGTGGAAGGCAACATTGTCCCAAATGATGACATGCAGAGTCATGCCAGGCCTCAACAGCCCTCTCTCTTTGGGTGGAACCAGTCTTTCATTCAGTGCATCAAGAAATGTGATGAGGTGTTCTGTATTGTATGGGCCGATAGTTGGTATGTGGCAAAGGACGCCATCATTGGAGATGGCAGCACACATGGTGATATTGGCGCCCCTCTGACCGGACACTGTAACAGTGGACCTCTGCCCAATGATGTTCCTCCCACGTCTCCTCACTTTGGAGAGGTTGAAGCCGGCTTCATCCACATAAATGAACATGTCATGTGCCCCTTCAGCTTTAAGCTCCATTATTCTCTAAGAAATTCATAAAGCAAATTATTCCAGTTGCATGTAACTGTATGGTATGACAAGGCATTACAATAACAAATCCTTACCTGCACATACTGGAGTCTTGCCTCCTTCACGATGTCAGAGTTTCTTTGGAATGGAACTCTGTACAGCTGCTTCATTCCGACATGGTTTCGTGTAAGGACTCTATCAATAGTAGCCAAACTCACACTGTTGATATTTCTAAATGCTCCCTGATCTGCAATTACTGCTGCCTGGATTTCACTCAGTCTGATCACATTGTTTGCCAAGACCATATCTACAATGGCAGCCTCCTGTTCAGCACTAAAGATCTTTCCTCTGCCACCAGTGTGCAGTAGTCTGTGGATTATATAAAGTAAATGCAAAAAGCATGTCAAAATTGACATTATGACAGTCACATAAATGGGATTGATGAAACAACGGCATTACTGTAGACAGTAATGCAGTTTGTTCTGCCAACAGGGCAATACAGTAAAGCTGAAATACACAGTGGTATACAGTAACATTGTGACTTACCTATTCTCATTCTGAAAAAGTCTGACAATAGATGCCACAGTGCTCTGACTCAGAATGGGCTGGACCCTTTGTCCAGCCTCTCTAAAGGACAAGCCATGATTGATGGCATGGTCAGTAATTGTTGCCCGAATTTCATTTGAAACTTGAGCTCTATTTTTTCCTCTTGCTGCGGCTCCTCCACCACGTATGCAAAGGTGGGAGGAAAAGTAACATCATCCTTGGATGGGCCTCAAACCATTCTGTGAAGACACGGGCGTGGTGAAATGCCACATTGTCCCATACGATTACAAATGTTGGCACATTTCTCCTCACTTGCCCCCTTTCCTCACCTGGGACAAGCCTTCCATAGAGGTCATCCATAAATGTGATGAGGCGTTCTGTATTATATGGGCCAATTAGTGGTATGCGTAACTGCAGTCTATCAGAGGATATTGCTGCACACATTGTTATGTTGGCTGTCCCTCTGACCAGGAACATCCACTGTAGCTCTTTTTCCAATGATATTCCTCCCGCTCCGGCGTGTCTTGGCAAGGTTGAAACCAGCTTCATCGATGAATAAAAACATGTGGGGTGTTTCCCTGGCGTCAAGCTCCATGACTCTCTAAAATAGACCCACAACACAAAACAGTTACAGTACCATTACAGTAGTTAACATTACTGTGGGTGCTGTGCCATTTGGTTTTGATCAAAACCTGTACTGTGGTGTACAGACATCTTACCTGGACATATTGGTACCTCAATTCCTTTACACGCTCTGAGTTCCTCTGAAAGGGGACAGTGTACAGCTGCTTCATCGTGACTTCATGTTTTGTCAAGACTAGCAATGGTCGTCATACTAACATTGTGGACATTTGCAAATGTAGCATTGTCTGCTAAGACTTGTCCCGAATCTCTCTGAGTTTTATGGCATTGTTGGCACACCATATCAACAATTGCAGTTTCCTGCTGAGCGGTGAAAATCCTCCCTCTCCCCCCTGTGGGAGGTAGCCTTTGGGTACTAAAGCAGAAATACAGAATCACACACAAGAAGTTCTGGAGGCGTTGCTCAATTTACAGTACTATTGTAAAATGCAATTCAGTGATGTGCCCTTGCAGAATGCCAAATCTTACCTGTTGGTTTGCTGTAATATTCGCACAATAGATGCCACTGTTGAGCGTGGCAGATTTGGCTGCACCCTCAGTCCAGCCTCTCTCATTGAGAGACCATGATTTATCACATGATCAATTATAGTAGCCCTAATCTCATCTGAGACTACTGTTCTTGGTCTCCCTCTCTGCAGTCTTCCACCACCCCTACACCCACCTCTCCCTCTCCCTATCCTGGCCACTCTAGCACCCACTCCTCTGTCTCTGGCAGGGTCCATGTTTGGATAAAAAAAAAAAAATCAATCCAAAGTTGTGTATAGATGGTAATGAAGGTGAAGACAAAACACCTGGGTAGGTCCTCAGCTAAAAGGAGGGGTCAGCTGTGGCTGGTCTTTTTTTATATTCTTTTAATTTTTAGATTTTCAATGTATTTCAATATGATATTACAGTGGAAATGTATCAAATTGCTGTCTAAATCATTTTTGCTATGTTTTGAACTCAGGTTTAACAGTTTTGAAAACAGTATGTTAATGTGCAAAAAGTGCTGTACATACATAGAGTTTTGCTGGTGGTTGTGTGTGAGTGAGAAAAGAATTAATGAATTTTGAAAGATGTTGTCATTGAATGCATTTTGTGTCAAAGCAATGAAAAATGGTCCACAGTTTAGTCCACATAGAATGCTGTTGTGCTAACTGTGTGAAGAGTTTTGAAAACTCAGTATTGAAAAATGCTTGTCAGCAATTGTAAAAGACTGTAAATCCAAAGTACAAACATACCCTCTCAGGGTGTTGTGCTTACTTTCAATGACATGAGCTCCTTTATGCAGCTGACTGAGGATTTGAAAATAAAAATAATTGACTCTTACAAAGCAGGGGAGGGCTATAAGGAGATATCATATGTTTCCAGCTTGGACTTTCCTCTGCAGAAACATCATTACAGTTTTTCTCAAATGTTTAAACACTAAAACTGGAACTATGCACACAATGGTGAAAACTTGAGGCTCATGTGTCAACAATAAAAACTATTTCTGCAAAACTCTAAGCACAATTCCTTTGTTTTCACTCAAATAGCAATTCTAAATCACATTTTTGCACAACTCTATACACAAAATCTCATCATTTAGCACAATTTTCATAATCAAGCCTTGTTTGTTCACATGGAAAACACTGGCCTTCAAATGCCAAACTCTAAGTACCAACTGGTCTCACTCACGCCACACCTGCTCAAACTCAATTGGCTAAACTTTTCAATTATCTGTCAGAGCATAAAAGAGACCTCCGGTGACCTCTATTGTTTCGGAAAACAATGGGGCAACACGCAGCACAGAGAGGTAGAGGTAGAGGAGGAGGTGTACGTGTATGAGTTGGACGAGGTGGACAAAGAAAAGGGAGACGAGCTAATATTTCAAATGAAATACGGTCAACTTTGGTTGATCATGTATTTGTTTTTTGTTTTTTACAGCAGGCCTACAAACTATGATTTTTATTTTTGCAGTCTGCTGAACAAAGATTTATTTTACAGTAACAAATAAAGATTTGCTTTGTTACCTTTTTGAATTTGTTCATTGATTTCATATATGATAACAGATCATTACATCCATTGTCCAGACTGACAAGCATGTTCTAGTTTTGAGAAGACACAAATGTTATCTATTTTGGCAAAACTCATAATTGCACTGATAAGGAAAATGAAAAAACACTTCTAACAATGTTCAGTATTTCTCATGATGGAACCTGGGTTGTGAGTGCAGCCGAACTGGACCTCATTGGCAGGACAATACAGTAAATGTGCATTATATCATACACAATAACAACAACACTGAAAGTGATAACAGTTCACACACTTTGTGTGTGAATTAGAATTAGGTTTACCTAGCAAATGCACTATATGATGATATATTTACTGTATTGTATCATGGCAACAGTCTTTATATTTACTGTAAAATTTCAGCCTATTTTGGGACCCCTCAAAAAGAAAACTAAAACTTCAAAAAAAGAGAAAAAATAAGCAATTTTTACACAATTTTTACCAATTGAATATGTAACATAACCTCATGAGGCCAGAACATATATAAAGTATTTTGATGGTTGTGTTTTTTAATTTATTGCACCAGTATGAAATCAATGCTCAATAAGACCTATTCATCTGAGGCCTGTGTGAATCATTTTGATGGAAAAAGTCAGTTTTGAGCAGAGAGACCCTAGATATCATAGACCCCTGTGCTGATGGAAAGACAGTAATCCCCACTTGGAATGATGCAAAAGTGAGTTTTCATGAGTGAATTTATAGTTTTTTTATTATTTTGTGGTGAAAAATATGATTATATTATGATTTACAGGAATGCATAATTTTGGATAGATTTGGAGAAACTAAGGGATACCAGCATACACTGCTTCCTTTTCTTTTAGATCTTTAGTAATTCTGCATATCACCCTCAGATTTTGCACACATCCAGGGCATGTATAGTTTTATCTGTTTTATTTATGTGATCCCTCAGTAATTAATTTACAGTTTTTCTTGATTGCTAACACACTAAAACTGGTTCTTTTAGCAAAAACTCCCAAATTATTACTTCAGTTCTCAGAGGACCAACACATCTCTCAAAACTATAAACACTTTTCACTTGTTTTAACACATGCTGCAAATTGTTAAACTTTTTCTGCAAATCTCTACAAACAAATGCTCTCATGAATCACTGGTTACACACTGTGCTCATGCAACAAACACTAGTAGTCAAAACAGTTAACTCAAGTCATCACAACCTAAACTCAGGTAACACATCTTTCTCTAGGTGCAAACACTTGGCAGCAAAATTGTTTACACACCGGTCACAATCTCTGGATCAGTAAACAGGGCCACAGTTTGCGTCTGTGCTTTTGAACAATGGATCCTCAAAATGGACAAGCTGTCCAAAGATCAGGAAGACAAAGGAGACGAAGAGGCAGGAGACAATTTGTCCCAGACGAAATACGTGCCACCTTGACCATGTGCTGGTGCATGATATGATGATGAGGGAAGCTGGACAGAGAGTTCAGCCAAACTTGAATTGTTTCACAGTGGCATCCATTGTCCATACTTTCAGACAAGAAAACAGGTACTATAATTTACTGTAATGTTACATATTGTATCTGCTGTACTACTGTGAGAGGATATGCTGTCTATGTAATGTTGAAGTGTATTTACAGACTATATGTTCTTTAGATTTTATTGCTGTTTTTGTTTATAGTGCTGCATATACTGAGTTCCTTTTATGAATGCTACTCTCCTTTGAAAATACTACATTTTTTTGTTCCTTCAACTGTGTTGTGGTTACTGTACAGTACTTTTCACTCAGCATCACTTTTCAGTACTACAGATAAAATATTTGGAAATTTGCACACTCCCTCATTTGTTAGTAGTGTAACATTGCAAAGATCAAAATCTGAAAACCATAAAATAAGTAGAATAACCAGGAGAAAATAACTCCTTACACACTGTTATAAAATGTTTTTGCAGTAGTGCTTAGAATTTATCTCAATGGTGTGTTATGGGTAATCTACATTGTCTGTGTTTTCGATGGCTTGCGTGTGCCATTTGAAGGCAAAGTTTAATTTTGATGGAAGAGCATATGTTTTTGAGAAGATAATTTGAGTTTGGCATGGATGTTTGAGGTTTCTGCTGATTGATGTGTAGTTTTGGGATTGTGTTAATAGTTCTGAGAAAAAGGGGAATTGTTTCATTAAATGTGTCTTAGCAATCAAAAAAAAACTGTAAAACTAAAGGAGAACAACTTCATTTTTTAAGATAATTGTATTGCTGGCACTTTATTGTTATTTAATTATGACTACAAATTAATCATGATCAGCATCTGTACAAACAATTGTATGCAAATATAAAATTCTAAGGACCACACAGACACTGCATTGTTCAGGAAGGAGGCACAAACAAACTCCCAGGGCTGAATGTACTTTGGTCCGAAAGGTTCCAAAACTTAACCCCAATACTACCAATTACCTATAAAGGTAGGTACCAATGTACAAGGTACCAAAGTATTTACATCCACCATTAAGAGAATCCTACAGTACATCGCCATGGCTTGAAAGGCTGTTGTGCAAGGAAGAATCCCAGACTCCAAGCCCCTACTCCAAGACCAGCATAAAAAAGCCAGAATGAAGTTTGTAGGTCATCCCCAGGACAATAATCTGAAGAACACCATCCCAACTGTGAAGCATGTGGGTGGCAGCATCATGTTGTGGGGGTGTTTTGCTGGAACTGGTGCACTTCAGAAAATATATGGCATCATGAGGAAGGAGGATTATCTAGAAATACCTAAGCAGCACCTTTCTAGCTGAAGACATCAGCTAGAAAGTTAAAACTTGGTCGCAACTGGGTCTTCCAGCAGGACAATGATCCTAAGCATACAACAAAGTGAAAGTATTGGAGTGGTCATCACAAAGCTCTGACCTGAATCCCATAGAAAATGTGTGGACTTAACTGAAAAAGCATGTCCAAGCAAGGAGGCTCACAAACCTGACTGAGTTGCACCGGTTTTGTCAGGAGGAATGGGCAAAAATTCTGGCAAAGTATTGTGAGAAGTGTGTGAAAGGCTACCCCAAGCAGTTGATTCAAGTTAAGCAATTAAAAGGCATTGCCACTAAATACTAACAAAGTGTATGTAAACTTTTGACCCACTTAAAATCTGATATAGTACACAAAAGCTGAAATAAATCTGTCTAATGGAAATATGAAATGTGTGGAGTGGTGAAAAATTGAGTTTGAATGCCTTTAGCCAAGGTGTATGTAAACTTTTGACCTCAACTGTAGCTTTCTATTGTTATGAAGACTGCCCTTAAATTCTCTGACACTTCCCTTTTCTAAGTTTCAAACAGTGAGAGAGTGTGGGCCTTCCATCTGGTTCTGGGTTTAACTGGGTTAAATCTGGGTTTCACTCTAGTGTTTCTTTTGCGCCTCTACATCATGAAACCTATGCACTTGTTGTACGTCGCTCTGGATAAGAGCGTCTGCTAAATGCCTATAATGTAATGTAATGTAATGGGTTTAATTGTGTTTCAGCCGCTCACGCCTACATCGATCTGATCAGATCTAGCTGCCTCCCATGGCTGATAAGGGTAAAGAGGGTATTTGCTAGCACAAAAGCATGCAAACAGATGTCATCTGGTATTCACAATTCAGAACAATAAAATATCAATGTGCCCTTTTCAAGAAGAATATCATTCTGTGAACTGATGTGAATTATATGATGTTCTGTAAAGTTTTTTGAACATTTTTTTGACTAACAGGTGATAACACACACAGTTTCTGGGAGCAGGGTGAATATGGTGACGTGCATTCAATTTTGAGTGATTACGTGGCTGTTTCTAGGCCCAGAATCAATTGAACATGGGATGATTGGGCATTTTCAAGACATTTGAAAGATCAGATAGAAGTTTCCTCCAGTGTGGTGCAAGTTAAAGTTTCTTCTGTTTAACACTTCCCCATCATCACTGTCTAGAAAACAGGAAGCAAACTTAATACAATAAACCATTTCATTGCCTGCCAAATTATACGCAATCAGAAATAAACAAACAAAATCTGCCAGATTTATCAGACACACATAGACACAAACTTTTTTTCTTATCCACATGCATATGGTGATAAACACCAATCAATTGTAAATTAAAAATGCATTCACAGAACTTGTAATCAGCATAAATCGACACCCCTAAAGTACCATATAAAATGCTTGGAATTCCATTGCAGGAGATGGTCACGAAAAGACTAAATAAAAAAAATCTACTCTCAAGCAGAGATTGAAGCGCTGTTAATCGAATACAGGCCAAAAAAAAACTTTTTATTCAGTAGTGTAAACAGTGAAGTGCCAGGGCTGGGGAAGACTAAAGCCTGGCAAGATATAGCTGTTGTTGTAAACTTTGTGTCTCATGTTCTGAGTATTGTGAAACAGGTAAAAGGAAAATGGTTTGACATGAAACTGGAGGCAAAGATGAAAATCCTAGCCCACAATCGAAGCACATCAGCCACAGCTAGATGAACGCATTAGCCAAATTACTGGAGAAGACATCGCTGTCTGGAACTACCCCAGGGGATGACAGCAATATGTTTTCCCTGTCCTTGCACAGAATCAGGAGGTGTCTGGGCAGCTCTAACCAACTCATGAGCCATATGTTATTCTCAGCAAACAAATTTACCCAGTCTTTGAAGTGCGTCATGCATCACATTTTCTAATGGAGCGAGGTCAGCCATAGTAATGAAGGCCTGAGCTATCGCTTATGCACCCTATTTATAGAAAACTTTGTCTTTGTGTTTTATGGAATTTAGATTCAATTTAAATTAAGCATTAAATAGATTCATCAGGATTGTGCAAATGAAGTATCACCTCTTTTGATAAATCCCACATTGTTTGGGTAAATGCATTTATGAAAAATGTATGATCAAATTCCTTTGGCTTACATTTGATAAATGAAGCTCATTGTGCACACACTTTTCTCATTTACACACATGCAAATTTCAGGCATGCATACATTGTTTTACATAAAGACCACGGCTGGGAGATAAAAAATAATAATATTGTCATGATAAAATTCAAGCAGAAGCTTTTAGCTGAAGTGAGTTGCAAAAGTGCAAAAAGTGTTTTTTTTTTTTAAATTAGCCAAACTAATCTCAAAATAAACTTTTGAGAGTTTCTGTATTTTCGATGCAGTGATTTTTTTGTGTCCAGTTGTGTCTGCTTTCATAGGTCTGCACAACAGTTTGTACAGTGTTGATGTAGCTTGCACACTCAGTACTGCTCAGTATGACAAGCAAGAAACACACCAGTCTGAAAGTGACAGTGACTATAAAGAGATTAACCCCCAAGGACATGGATATGTTAGGAAAGGTCACACAACTACACAGACAAACTGGAAACATTCCCTGTTACTGCCTGTTGGTTTCATAAAACATTAGTGAAAAAGTTTCCAAGGGAGTGGCATAATAACCAAAATCTACTGTCTTGTGTACAATAAAGTGTGCTTTAATAAATTTTTCCACACATTGAAATGAATTACTTCATTAACAGAGCTAGAAGCTGTCTAAGGTAGTGTTCCTTTCCTTTTAATATTTCCTCACTGATGGCATGTCTTATGTGACACTGCGGTCAAGAACCACCTGTAAGCTTGCTTTGAAATCACAATTCACTCCATGTGTCATTTTCTTGACCAATAGTCTCCAGTTTTGTTGTAATCAACATACAGTGGCAACATTCTTTGACACATTAACTTAGTCTCTTATTCAACACTTTTTTATATTTTTGAGAATGCAAGAAGAGTAGGATTTAAAATTTTTATTAAATTTTTTTGCAAGCAATTTTCAATAACATAGAGTTTATTATTGCTTCTGTGTTTTTAATATTGCATCTTACAATGATGTGTCTGTAAAGGAGCTGAGATTTTAAAAATCAGTTTGTTTGATTACTGTTATTGACATTTAAAACACTTTATAGCCACAACATGAGTCTTCACTTTTAAAGCTTTTATTATTTCAGTTCTGAACAACCTCAATTCTGGCGGCACGGTGGCGCAGTGGGTAGCAAGAAGGTAGCGGGTTCGAAACTTGGCTTGGGGCCTTTCTGTGTGGAGTTTGCATGTTCTGCTGTGTCCGCGTCGGTTTCCTACGAGTAGTCCGGTGTTACGTTCCCTTACTCTGTGAATCTGCGTGCATGTCCACACGTATATGGATTTTTCTGAAAACAGTTTTTCCCCCTCCTTTAAAAAAAATACCACCCACACGACTAGCGTTTAAAAAAAATATCTCCGTCCACATGAGAACGCTAAAACGATTTGAAATGCTCACATAAGTATGCCAGGCCAGTAGGCGGCGATTAAACTGTTTTCCTTTACAGCGAAATACAAACATATCAAAATCAAAGGAAAAACAATTGTTTGTTTGGACGGACGACAAAGATCTGTTACTTAAGCCAGGTTTACATGTAAACTTGTGATTAAACCGATCAGTGCTAACCACACAAAGAAACTGGTAGTCTGCCATTTTTCTTGTTATTGTTTCTGCCGCATGAGCAATACACCAATTGCCATGGTAACAGATGCGCGAGCTGACGTCATGACGTCAGAAACTGAAGAGAGAAACATGACAGAGAAACCAGAGTTTTGAAAAATCTCCATCTTGGAAGACCTAAAATGCTGTTTTCATATGGACGGGAGGCCAAAATGGAGGGAAAAGTGTTTAAAAAAAAATCTGTATACATGTGGACAGGGCCTTAATCCTGCAGGTGGAGGTGATTGGGGCTTGATTGCTTGACAATGTGCACCTGTGTCCACCTAAGTCAACTGGATAAAGCCTGAAGACACCTCAGTTGAATGGGCTTTTTGAGATTCCTTTTTGATTAAGATGACTTTCTAACACTTCCTTTACTTTTGTGTTAGAATTTGCTGCTACCACATTTTGTTGTCTGTTTGTGTTTTGCTTTGGTACATTTCAGTTGTAGGTTGCAGGTGATCAGGCAGTTTATTTGTTTTAACACATTTTTAGATGGTTAGGCCAGAGCAGAAAGAAGTTTGCCGAAAGACTCGCTCCATTTGATTTGCCCCAGTAGTGAGGTTTAGAACGGTGTTTTCTTTTAGATGAAGAGTAGCCTAGCTCTGGTATGTTTTCTGCCTTAATTATACCGTTAACCTATACAGTACATGGTAATGTGTTCTGTTTTTTGTCTTATTGGTCGTAATAAATATTACATGTGTTACTGTACGTAGATTTTGACTCCTTGTTTTGCTTGTGGCAATTGTGTTAGTGTCCATTGTTGCGCCCGGTTATTGGAACTCGCGTTGGCTTTTGGGACATAACATCCGGTTTCCTCCCATAATTGGAGACCCTAAATTTGCCCATAGGTATGAATGTGTGAGTGAATGCTGTGTGTGCCCTGCGATAGATTGGTGGCCTGTCCAGGGTGTATTCCTGCCTATTGCCCACACTGGGATAGGCTTCAGCACCCCCGTGACCCTGCTCAGGATAAGCCAGTATAGATATTGGATGGATGGATGAATAACCCTAATTCCCAAAATGTTCCTCAACTCTATCTGTATAGCTATTATAATTTTACCACTGGACGTCAGCTTGTAAGTAATGTTTAAGATAAAATTTATGTCAAATTAATTTTATATTCAAATGTATTTATTATAGTTATATTGTATTTAAGGAACGTCGGTGGAAGGAATAGGTCTTTTAGTGACTTATCAAGGCATTTCTGAATGCCTTAAGGATGAGCTAGCCTCTCCTGTTTTGCCATCAGACCAGTACCACGGTAATTTCACTACCTGTTTGTGTGGACAGATGTTTATGTGAGCGGTTTGGAATATGCAAGGTGTCCCAATATCGCCAGCTGTGATGCCACTATCTGCCAATTCCTCATGAACCACTCTGCTGGAACACCCTTGTGATGTCACCAGTTCTCAAGAGGAACCCATGCAAGTGGAAAGCATCAGACTCTTGTGCTGAGCGCCGTATTCTGGAGAATTGCTGTATTTATTGTGGCCGCAAAGGACATTTTCAAGATTCCTTGGTGAATTTATTGTGGGATACAAAATTTCCTTGGGATACAAATAGGCTCTCCAAGGTGCAGGAGAGCCCTGTTGAGTAGGGATATCTAGATATAATACCTGAATCGGCTCCCACTACCTCCATATTTTAACTTTTGGTATTGGCAAGGACGCACTGAATCGATATGAATCCGCAGCAGAGCTTTGCGTCGGTACTTTCTGACTCTGCCTGTACTTTGTTCAGACCAATTGTCTGAATGCACCATCACTGCTGTAAACAAGCGCTAACCATTTGTCATCACAAATGAGGCTATTGCTTACGTAATGAGTTGCCATCTGCTACGATTTCTGCTGTGTGTACTTTTACAAAGTTGAATCCGTAAGCAGCCCTACGGCTGCTTGCAACATGTGCAATGCCTGTGTGTCTCAAGGGGTGGCATTAGCTCCTTACAATAGGCTACAATGAATTTGATAAAGCATCTAAATAAACACCACTCCAACTTTTTGCAGTTCACCAAATCAAAACCAAGGCTAAGCAGAAAACACTGGAGGATACTTTAAAGACAGGAAACATTTGTGTCAAAAGCGAAAAGACCAAAAAATAACAGGATACTTAAATGTATCATGTTAAATGGATATTTCACTTTTTCTTATTTTGGAGCCACCCCATTGTATTTGCATAATGTAAATACTAGAATATCTTGAAGAATATCTTGCCTTAAACACTAAGCAGTGAGATGGTTCTGAACTGATTGGTGTCCTTCGACTCCTCCTCCTTCTCAATCCACACCCCTTCCGCACACTACCACTGATGAGCAACCTTGCCCCTCCTCCAGATTACCTTCAGGATCCTCCAGAGCCTGTGGAGTAGCTTTCAGCAGTTCGTATGCACCTTGTAGGGCACCCCACTCCAACCTGGGGCTGAGCTTTCTGACCACCTCCTGGATCTCCCTCCAGCTGGGCTCCTTCCCATCGAAGGCCAGGGTTGGTGCAGGTGGGTTTATCAAGGACTTACAGTGGTCCAGATCTTGCTCCTCATTTGCATATCTGAAGCTGTCTCTGAGATAGCTGTCGATCTCTTTGGAATAGGCGAGATGGCTGCTGGGCGTCTGCCCCAGCAGATGTTTTATAAACCCGAAAGGGTTAGCTAGAAATGCAGCCCACTTCCTGGCCCTCTCCTTCCTCTGCCATGCCACTCAGCCCGCCTCAAGGAAATTAGCTTAATTTGGAGGATGCTGCGCAGCTCTGCGAGAGCTCCGCTCGCCTCTTTGAACTGCCACCTTTGGCTCTTCAGATCCTATCTGAGTTAGTGGATCTTGGTAGCTCTGTTGTTCATGGTGTATGGGGGCTTCGCTGCTTTCATGTCCTCCAACCCAAATCTCTCAGCTGCTAGGCTGACAATGATGGTGGTTATGGTCAGGAGGCATTTGTCGAACTGTAGCCACTCCTTCACCTTGCAAGCCTGGGACCACTTGACCCGACAATGTTATGATTGGGGTTGAGGCTTGCATCACCTGGTTCTGGGCACTGTGTTACTCCAGGCCTAGCTTCTCCTGCCTCTCACCAGGAGTAATTCCTGAGCACTGTGATGCTTGAACAGTCTGCACGCACTTCATCTTGGCCTGGTGGATCTCCAGGTCACATGAGTTCTTGCACACCTTGCCTCAAATGCATTTCGTACTCCTAGTCGTAATTTCATTGCCATGTGTTGTTATTCTTTGGTCCATCCAGTTGGGGTGCTCACCCCCCCCCCCCCCCCCCAGTCACCCCTGGGAGTATCTTTCCATCTGTAGCTTGATGTGGGTTTCTCCTTCTCAGAAGATGCAGGTTGGGCTGCTAACCCTACCTGCCCCAGTTGCTGTCTCTCCGAGCTGTCCAGTGTCTCTCCAGCTTTCACCACCCTATACTTGGAAGTCAACTAGTCTGTTCCTGGTAGTCACTGGTTGAACTAGAAAAAATCTTTGTAGAATACATCTTGCGATGCACCTGGACACATCATCAGTGATGTTACTTGGGGTCACCGGGTGTTTCGGGTCTTTCAACAATCAGACGCCTTCTCTCAGGCAACCCAGCCAGGGTTGATCAAGTCCCGGCTTGTGTCCAGGTATCACCACCGAACCCACGGATCACCTCTCCTCATCCGCAGTCATAAAAATATCTGCCAAAATATTTCTTAATCTCTCACTGTTCGCTGGAGACAAAGAGAGTAATTCTCTTTGAATTGTTTAACCCTAAATATGATGCATAAGCTCTGAGGCAACCACACAATCCACATTACAGTTTAACCTGCTCTCTCCAATGTAAATGTAGTAAAAACAACCAGAGTTGAAGCCAAGGCACATACAATCAATGCACTGTGGTATCAATCAACCAATGAGAATTGTTCAGTGGGTCATCCATTTAACAAGCACCCCCTCCCTGCAGCTCCTCAGGACCAGGGTTGGCCACCCCTATGCTAGATGAATTAAAAATTTCCCTTGGAGTGATCATAAATGGTAACATTTGTAAAATGCCATCCCATCCCCATGCAACAAAATATTACATGACTGTAGAGTGCAGTGCAAGAGTGAATAATTACATGTTTAGGTATGTGTACCACGGTGTGTCACAATGTTTTTACGTGTTGTCGATGTTTAATTTTAAACCATCATCAGGGGCAAATTTAATAAGGGGCTGTATAATTGGACAAAAAACATGTTATTTATTTTTGGAGAGGTTTTGGATAGGTGTCTGAGCCCCTAGATATATTAGACCCCTATACTGATGAAAAGATAGCAATGAAGTTTATTTGTTGTAAAATATATGATTATCTTATAATTTACAGCAATGCTCAATTTAGATATTTTGGATATATTTGGAGACACTAGGGGACACCATAGATCTTTAGTAGTTCTACATATCACCCTCAGATTTTACACACTTGAGGTAAAGGAGTTTATGGTCTAGGACATAGTTTTACCTGCTATACGTATATACATGATATCTCAGTATTTCATTTAAAACTGAAGAAGCACTGAACAACTTCATTTTTGCAAGATCATTGCATTTGTGGCACTTTATTTTTACCAAAATTATGAATATAATGGATCTAAGTTAGTATTCATTCATTTAAGCCATTTTCCAAGTCTCTGTGATGCTCACATCAGGAGTTATACAGGCTTATATAGAACACTCTCTAAATGGGTGAGGATTGCCAAGATTTGGCATCTGTGTGAAGCGGTTAAGCAACATGTAATAATTTACAAAAAAACAATTGTGCTCTTGTTTTTCATTGCTCAAAAAAAAAAAAAGATTTCAATTAAAAAAAGATTTGTATCCATTTCCCATCATGGTTTTTAAAATTAGGATTCAGCATTAAATCAAATCTATATTCAATTAACTGCCACATGAACCTATTCCTTGAATTATTTAATGTAGCAAATATGCAAAGTATGACAATGCAGAGGTTGACAACTCATTTGCCATTGTTTAAAAAGGCTGTTCTCTGTTGTTGCTGGAAGCTGTGTGCAATCCCCCAATGATATTTCAGGATGTCGGTTCCCAGCCCCTTCGACCTTTGCTGTCCTGTTAGCATGCATGAAAAACAAGGTTTCCAGATAGTTTGACAGTGCCGTTTTTAATCTATGTATGCATGAGCGACTTAAAGATTTCCTGCTTGAATCTATCTCAGTGAAACCAACAATGTGATTGCCTTCTACCCATAAGTCATCTAACACATGGGAGACAACCACCCCTCCTGGCCTGTGGTCAAAGGTCACCTTGACCACCATGTCACATATTCACAGGGGTGTAAACACACTGACAAGCCCACTCTTTTTTGCTGGTGAAAGAAAGTAAAAAAAGGAAAAGATGTTAAAAAAGAAAAATTCACAGTGAATTTGTGTTCCCTTGCAACATTCTGTTAATTAGCCTGAGACTGGCTTGAAAAAGCAACACAGTGTGCCGCATGGTCTCTGATGTAGCTGGTCAGTGACGGATCATTAAGGGACCACCTGCTCTAGGGCTGGGTTCCTCTGAGCTGTGGGATAGTAATGATTTGCCTTTTTTTCTTGCGCTTGCCGTATGCTGTGGGTCATGGTGGCCATGGAGGAACATTCTTTCTGGATGAGCTTTGTCACTCCATCTGTCAGGGCATTGGCACTCTGTTGATCCACAACTGAAAAATATCCCCTCTCACATGCAAACACACACTCACGTGTGGCAATGCCCTGGTGTGGAGAGGGGCTACCCAAAACTGCAGTATGCTTGTTCAGGAGAAATGGTGCTATTTTACTTAGTATGTGTTCTTCTCTGACATTCCGAGATATATTAATTCAAATTGATAGGCAAACTAAAAATAGATGGGATACTGCTCTGAGGTGATAAGGAGGCACATTGGAAATCCAAGAAAATAACATAGTGACATTAAACATGGGTTGTTTACACTGGACTGGCACAGAAGGATTGCTGTCTTCAACAGCCTCCAGCGATAAATACAGCATAACAGTACATTGTACTGTGCAGAGTCTGTTGGAGGCATTTTAGCATCTAAATAAAACTGTAGTATCAATTATTTGGTTACAACAGGGGAACCAAACAATCACCCATAGTACTCAACTGAATGGCCACAATTTAGCCTTTTGGGATAGTTGTATGCAGTGACAGTACTGTCTTTAACCTTTTGGGGCAGTTGTGTGCAGTGATAATGCTGCCTTTAGCTCTTTGGGGCTGTTGTGTGCAGTGTTAATGCTGTCTTTAACCCTTTGTGAAAGTTGTGAGCAGTGGTAGTGGTGTCCTTAGCTCTTTGGGGCAGTTGTGTGCATTGTTAATGGTGTCTTTAACCCTTTGGGCCAGTTGTGTGCAGTGTTAATGTTGTATTTTGCCCTTTGGAGCAGCTGTGTCCAATGTTAGTTCTATCTTTAGCCTTTTGAGGTAGTTAGTGCTGTTATTAGCCCTTAGGGCCAGTCGTTTATTGTGATTTCACAAGACTTGTTCTGAGTGAGCATGATCTAGGATGATATAATTCTATATTAAGTATAGCACTCATCTTTCATTCCAGTGAAATTACCTGAAATCATAAAACAGTGGAAAATTGATTCAAGTAAATATATGGAATAAGTTTAGCAGTTTGGAATATTTTTTTTTTAATTCAAGCAACAGTGGATATTCTCAAAGAGTAACCAGAGTTTCAGAAGGTAAATGAGAAAAGTAATCCCAGAGTGTGTACAAGGGGCTCAGGAGAGAATCAGCTCAGTGGTCCCTGTCATTCATCTGGTCTTCTATAACATCATTACAAGCATATGAAACGCCCCACCCCATACAGTGTACGTTATCCAGGAATGAGGATATTTAGAAACAATCCATGCCAATCCTCATCAAAACAATTCACTGTTTCTGAAAACACAGTTCAGGAGTGGCAAATGAACTTTGTGCCACTTACTGACAAAAAAAAAAACAATTCAAAACAAAATGAAAATACCTTTGGAAAACAGCATTACCCAAAAACTCACAATCACCAGACTTTCCCCTATATTTTCAGTGAGCGTTCTCTTGTTGTCCCTGGTGCCCTCGAGGCTTGTGGCATTCAGCGAATTAACAGCACTGCATTGAGCTATGATACATTTCTATGCAAAGGTGCTGCATTAGCAAACTGTTAACGGGTGAATTCTGAGCCGTCAAATGTGGCGGAGCGGAGTCTTCATCTGTGATCTCATTGACATGCCTCCTCTTTCCCCTTCCTCCTGTCTTAGACTGAGGTCTTAGGGGAAATGTTCAAAGCCCCCCCCCGGCTGATATTTTGCACAGTCGGAGGAAAGAGGCATGAGCCTATTTTTTGTTCCACCTCTACTTAAAGTTTGCCTTAATTATTTAATAGCCGATGAGGCCCTCTGGTTGTGATCGCCTGAGCTCAGCCTAGCATTCTTTGAAATTCAGTGCTGGGGATGAGAATATACTTACCATCTTGGATTCAGTTCGCTGAGAGACAATCTCCAGTGAAACCCACAATGCTTAAATGCTTAAAGAACGTGCCTGCGTATGATGCTGATACCCTAGTCTATGCTTTGAGTGAAGGGTGCTGCACAAACATTACATACAGCCATTAAAGCAGTCCATAAACAGTAGTTAAACACTGTTAAGCATTAGTTAAGCACAATGTCTCCATCCATGATGTACATTTGGTTACATTGCATACCAGTTTGGCATATTTGGCATAATGGTTGTTTATGCAGTGCTTACATTTATGTCATGCAGTGATGCATTTGTGATTACTTGCTTTCATTTAGCATAAATACATTTATAAAAGAAATGACCAAAAGCTGCAGTAACATTTGAGAGCTGAAGAGTGTTGCTTGTGGTCTTCCGGACATTGATGCTAGAATGTCTTGATCATCCTTGTCATCTTATTAGCCATAATTATGTGCAACACAGGGATTTCTAGACCTCTTGGTGCAGTTATCAATAAAAAAACCAATGAGGGACAAGGTGGGAGGAGGGGATGGTGACGGCGATTGATCTGTTCAACATACACCAAATGAGGATCTATGTGACCATTAAGATGTACAGTACAGAGCCTTAGCTATGACAGTCATATTCTTATTTCTCCCACTTTGATATGACAAATTAAGTGCTCCTGAGGGCTGATATTGGAAAAATCTCCTCTGTAGCATCCATGTGCTTAATTTTTCTCTGGCAAATTACACCGCAGCCCTGACATCTACATCCTGATCGAAATCCTTCTCGTTATTAAAAATGCTGTATGAAAAAAAGAATCTGAAATATCAATATAACTGCTTGGCACATTCCCAAACAATTTTTCACACAACAAATACATTCTCTTAATATGCCTCTGCTCTAAAAATAAGAAATAAAAATATTTGCCCCATGTGTAAGAACCGGGTTTATTAGATAAATACATTTTTCAAAAGCACATCACGAAGACAAGACCAAATCTAAACATCCAAGTAATTGCTATTTTTTTGTTAAGGACTTTTATAACTGTTCACTCTATACACATACAAGCTTGAACACTATTGTCTGGGCTTTCATGACATGGATAGAGAGAGTGTCTATGTGAAGGCTTTAGACTATGGTTAATTTGCAATTTCCTATCAAAGACAGCTGAAGAAATAATGAAATATGTCTTTTTCTCAATGGACAGCTGGCTCATTATTTGTTCTTGTCTTTTTTTCCTTCTTGGTGTTATTGCTAACAGTCCATCTTATTGAAAGGGCATTGATTGAACCACATGTGAGTGTGAGGTGAACTTATGTTATTAAGCTCACAGGACAGAATAATGATTTTAGAAAAGTTGCCTATAATGTCGCAAGGGACAGAGAAAGAGAAAGGCCTACTTCCATAATTGGGCCATTCTCTGTATGTTACTGCTACTTCCCAAAGCCTTTACGGCACCTTAGACAGTAACGGCCTCACACGGGCAAACAAACATCCACCAGTGAGGGTGACTGGGAATCTGCTAAGGAGATTATATTTGCCTTAGTTAGATCTGTTATAAAGCGGCAGCCCACTGGCATTGGGGAGAGTTATAATTAGCTGCAAGGTACAGCCACTGTGCATTCTAACTCCCCACTAAACCCATCATACTGTGATCAGCCAAGCTTAAATATCATCCTCCAAGCTTTCGTGGGAGGAACTAATTCTTGTTATGCCTGTATCTTTTCTATATTTTCTCTTTTCTCTCAATGTTTTTTTTATTCTTTCTTGGTGTTCAGCCCATAACGGAAAGCAAAATGGCTACTGGCCAATTTGCTGTTGCTCTAGGTGCCTTATCCGATCACCATCTAGCATGGTGGTAAGACCTGGTACCGCACCGCACTAGTGATATCCTCTCTGCCTTGACATCAGCACTTCTGCCCAGACTTTCCAAAAATTACCTGTGACCAGAGAATGGTTGTGAGGCTGGAGGCAGTATGGATCTAGTAATAATCTGAATTTCACTGGTCACATCACAGCAACACAACATCAATGAAAAGATCACTGTGGAGGGGCGATGTGGTTATGGTGCTTGCTGCAGGCAGAGAGTAGGGAGAGTGGTTTAGTGGCAGGCAATGAGATAATTAGCATTAACCTTTATCTGTGCTGCCTGCAGTGATACGGGTGACACTATTGCACTATTCTTGTTCCTGTCTACTCAATCCTATTCCTTAAAATTGGATTAAATAACTACTTCCGGTACTAGGCCAGCATATACTAAAATCATTAACACATCCCTAGTCACAGGATACGTACCTGAGTCACTAAAAGTGGCAGTTATTAAGCCATTATTGAAGAAACCAAACCTAGAACCGGATAAAATGGAAAATTATAGACCTATTCCAAACCTTCCATTTCTATCAAAATTATGTTGCTATGCAACTAAGTGCATACCTTAGCTTTAAGGGTATCTTTGAAGTATTCCAATCAGGGTTTAGACCCCACCACAGCACAGAAACCGCACTTATCAAGGTTACAAATTATTTACTACTGTCAGCCGACCGTAACTCTGTGTCGGTTCTTGTACTCCTCAACCTGAGTGCAGCTTTTGACACAATTGATCATGGAATTCTACTGGACAGACTCCAGGCCTGTGTTGGACTTCATGGACAGGCACTCGCATGGTTTGGATCCTACCTATGTGACAGGAAACAGTTTGTCAAATTAAAAGAAGAAGAGTCCAGCTCCTCAATAATGAAATGTGGTATTCCACAAGGATCAGATCTAGGACCAGTACTCTTCTCGCTATATATGCTACACTTGGCAATATTATCCGGACACATGGCGTAGAGTTCCACTGTTATGCGGACGATACTCAGATTTATATTTCAATGAAACCTGGCGAAGCACTGCCGCTTTCATGATTAGAGGCCTGTATTGTAGATATCAAGGTTTGGATGCTTTCAAATTTTCTGCTCCTAAATTCAGATAAGACTGAAATGTTGGTTTTAGGTACCAAAATATTAAGGGAGAAATTGTCTACTCTCACCTTAAACTGTGACGGTTGTTTGGCTGAACCTAATATGCTCGTTAAAGACCTTGGTGTCACCATTGATCCTGATCTACCTTTTGACACCCATATAAAAAACATATCCAGAATTGCCTTCTTTCAGCTATGCAACATAGCTAAAATGAGACATTTCCTGTCAGCTGGGGATGCTGAAAAATTGATCCATGCGTTTGTTACGTCTAGGATAGATTACTGTAATGCCCTGCTATCTGGCTGCCCTAATAACTCGTTAAAGAGTCTCCAGCTTGTGCAGAATGCAGCTGCTCGTATCTTGACCAGAACTAAGAAGTATGAACACATTACACCAGTACTAGCGTCGCTTCACTGGCTACCCATTAAGCATAGGGTAGATTTCAAGGTTCTGCTCCTGACTTTTAAAGCTCTGCATGGACGTGCACCTGTGTACATAACTAACCTGCTCCTACCTTATTAGCCCACAAGGTCACTCCGATCCCAAGATGCAGGCTACTTGGTAGTCCCAAGAATTTCCAAAAACCTAAAAGGTGGTAGGGCTTTCTCCTAAAGGGCCCCACTACTGTGGAACCAGCTTCCAAAATTTATAAAGGAGTTCAGACTCAGTCTCAATATTTAAATCTAGATTAAAAACGCACCTCTATGCTCAGGCTTATAATCAGTTATAGTCTGGAGACAGGGTGCGAGAAGCCTGTAGTCATAGAGCTCTGTAGATGGCAACCCTTTCCTTACTGTCACCTGTCAAGCAGCTGTGACCCGACTTTACATGGCCTGGCTCTTGATAGGTGGGTATGGTTGTCCACCCCTCATGACTGCATGAGCTCTCCATCCCTGTCCTAGTAGCTATGCAGCCATATTACTCCTGGCGGAGTCCCCCCAATACATACCACTGCCACTTTACCCACTGTCTATTGCAAATTCCCTAATTGCCGTTTCTACCCTCTTCCCCACGCTGCCGGCGGGGCTCTTGCCCCAACCCTCGAGAGTGCTTCGAGAGTCATCTGATCTCCCCCACCTCTGCAGTCCAGCCCCTCTTTCGTCATTGCCTCCACCCTGCCCACATCTGTCACCACGTGCTGTTCCCCATCACTGCCACTCGGCCCCACCCATCATCTGAGCCACATCATAAACCTTATAAAACTGACTGACATGTTGGTCACCAGTTGGCACCCTGAGCCGACCAGAGGAGGATGGGTTTCCCCCTTGAGCCTGGTTCCTTCCAAGGTTTCTTCCCATCTGCCACAAGGAGTTTTTCCTTCCCACTGTTGCCTTAGGCTTGCTCCTATGGGGGTTTAGGCCAGGGTTGTCTGTAAAGCGTATTGTGACAACTGCTGTAAAATACGCTATACAAATAAAATTTGATTGATTGATTGAATGCACTACCAGAGATACATACAACCATTACGGCGAATGGCTACCCAACAGTTACAGCAATTCCTTTCAACAAAGGCTACAGCTCCAGCAACAGTATCAGTAACAGCTGTAGTTTGTGTGGTTTAATGAACCTTGTGTGCCTTTCAGTACCTTGCATCCATGTATGTGTTTGCACAAATGTGTCACAGTGATGGGAGCACAACTGGGAGGAAGAGTGATGGAATCTCTTCTGGGGCAAGCCTTAATACAACTCTCAGACTTTCAGGAGAGCCAGACCGCAGCCTTGTTTGTGTTGGCTCAAGGGCAGGAGGAAGAGCAACTTGCGGCTAGACCCAGCAGGTCAGCTGCCGCAGTTGTCTTGGCAGGCAGGTCCAGTACCATACCAGTAAGTTATCCAAGGGGGTACACACTAGGCTTTGCTTGACTCAGGGTATAAACAGATTATGATACATGAGCCTAGTTCGACCAGAGACTCTGCATATCGGGAAGGTGCGTGCATGGGGATTTTTAAGACTACCCAATAGTGTCAGTGGAAATTTATTATGGGGAAAAAAGGCATAGTGTGAAGGTTCATGTTATCTTGCACCTGTTGCAACCCCATTTATTAGGTATGGATTTACCTGCATTTTTAATTGTCATAAAATTATAAATGGGAGAGCGATCATGACTAACAGGTGAATGTGAGCTGTGTGATGTGTTCAGTGTTGAGAGGAGGTCATTCGACACTGTCGAGGGAGCAGTGGAGCTATGATAAATTCTCTCATGAGTACTCCCCAGGCTTCTGTCATACAACTCCTCGAGTACTGTCTGCTCAAGCAGTCTCAGGATGACACTCTACACTTTGTATTTGATCAAGCGATGGAAATTGATAGTCACCAGGTGCTCACCCTTATTCTCTAATTAAAGATTGAGTACACTGAGTGAGTCAAGACACTCAAACAGGAGAGGAAGCATCCCAGTAGTTCTATACCTGCAAGCAAAGCACATATTTACTGATGTCTTTCCCATATATCTAAATGCAGATGTCACTTTAGTCACTGTTCCTATTGAGACACTAGCCAGTTGAGCAATCTTTGTGACTGAAGCTCCTGCCATTTGGGTCCCAATTACGAAGTCACTTAGATCTTTTCCTCTTGCCATCTTGATCCAAAATTGAGGTCAACTGGGCCTGCTCAGAATTTTTATACATACCTCAGAGCATGATAATGTTAATTGCTTAATTGTATCATGCAGTACACCTGTATGGAAACACCTGCATTTGTTATGTTTCTCCACTCATTTATTCAGGTTTTTCCTATAATTTGTCGCCTGTCTGTATGTTTTGTGTGTACACAGGTACCCTATTTTGTCTAGTGGATAATAATACTATTGCATTTTGTCTAGAATAAATCAGAAAGGGGGTAAATACTTTTTCACGGCACTGTATTAAACCCTGTGTGCGTCTCAGTGTCTGGTGTCCGTGTGTGTATTTGCGCAAACGTGTCCCAATCACATCATCATAAAATACTAGATTACTTTGGCTTAAAGTTCCTGTTCTACAGCAAAGGGAAACATAAGATTATTATAAGGTGATAACTACAGCCTAGTAGGTTGAGGTGTTTGCTTAGTGTTGTTTAATTCATGATTTTGTCCATTAGACTTGTGACTATGATCTTGAGGTGATTTAAATCTATCATGGCCATTGTTTGAAGTAAACTGTTTAAATCACTTGATTCTCAACAGTGTTTTCTGGACCATTCATCACACTGCTGCGGCGATTGTCTCCACAGAGTGCTCTGTCCCCCAACTGAAGAAGGACTGTATAGAGTGAGTGATGGTTTCATCTCTAAAATACTTTATGCGTCCAAACTCCAACTCTAACCTTGACAGTGCACTAATAAATCTTTATTTATATTGCACCAGTAAGTTCAATTGTATTTAGAACCAGCCATTCTCCAATCCAATATAACTGTACAACTTTCTGCCTTTTATTTCAAATAGAAAAGTGTTATACTATATTTGGTGAGTAACTATTAGTCTTGATGGTTCAAGAGTGGATTTTTACCTGTTTGTCTGGTTCAAAGAAATTTATGAGATGTCTCTTTCCCCTTAGGCAGTTGCACATCCTATTTTCTTCCACAGGTAAATGTGATTTTTGTGTCATACTCTTGCTGCCCCATAGGCAGTTTGGTGTCAGGGCCTTCTTTTGCCCTCAGGGGTGACAGTGATGAGCAGTTTTGCACTTGTGTTGTGTTGTCTAGCTCTTTTGGGAAGTTTTATTCTGCATTAGTATTGCCATTCGCCCTTATGAGTAGGTGTGTGCGGTGTTAGTACTGTCTGTTGCCCCAGATGTGTGCAGTGTTAGTACTGTCTGTTGCCCTTATGGCCAGGTATGTGCAGTGTTAGTTCTGTCTGTTGCCCTTATGGGCAGGTGTGTGCGGTGTTAGTACTCTCAGTTGCCCTTATGGTCAGGTGTGTGCGGTGTTAGTACTGTCTGTTGCCCTTATGGCCAGGTATGTGCAGTGTTAGTTCTGTCTGTTGCCCTTATGGCCAGGTGTGTGCAGTGTTAGTACTCTCAGTTGCCCTTATGGCCAGGTGCGTGCGGTGTTAGGACTGTCTGTTGCCCCAGGTGTGTGCAGTGTTAGTACTGTCTGTTGCCCTTATGGCCAGGTATGTGCAGTGTTAGTTCTGTCTGTTGCCCTTATGGGCAGGTGTGTGCGGTGTTAGTACTGTCTGTTGCCCTTATGGCCAGGTATGTGGTGGTGTTAGTACTGTCTGTTGCCCTTATGGCCAAGTGCGTGCGGTGTTAGTACTGTCTGTTGCCCTTATGGCCAGGTGTGTGCGGTGTTAGGACTGTCTGTTGCCCCAGGTGTGTGCAATGTTAGTACTGTCTGTTGCCCTTATGGGCAGTTGTTTGCTGTTACTATTGCCTTTTGCCCTTATGATCTGTTGTTTACTGTGTCAGTACTTTCTGTTGTATTTATGGGCAGTTGTTTGCTGTGTCAGTGCTGTCCATTGCCCTTCCAGACAGTTCCACATAGTGTTAGTATTGTCTTTTGCCCTTAGTACCTTGGGGTCCATGTTTCCATAATATGAGACATTTCTATAATACAAAAAGATGTGACATTGAGTATACAAGGGCTGTCTTCTGCTCTGTGCGCAGTTGTCTGTTGTGGCAGTGCTGTGCTCTGATCTGTGTTCATCTTTGAGGTTTGTGCCAAGGGCCTGAACCATAGAGACAATCATCAGCACAGCTGAACCCCACAAATCCCCCGCAGTTGCATTGCGTGTCTTTCTGCCTCGCTTCAGTTACTCCTCTGACTCACATGCTCACTGCACATCAAAGCCCTACAAATTGGGAGATTACTCCTTAGCCCAAACAGTTTGGAGAATGCAGAATTGAAACAATTACCATTTCTATGGTAATTGTATGGTAATGCGTTTCTATAGTAATCAATATTGATTGTGTCTGTCCTGCTTTTCTAGTACAGCTTTTTGGACAGATGCACACACAAATGTATTTAAAGCACACACATAAATTCACATATTTTACTGGCACAATGAAATTAATGTAATGTTGCGTGTATACGGAACAAATCCGCAAGGCATTGTTTGATTTATACATTGTTTATTTACATCTGAATTGTTGTTTTTATGATGTTGAAATTAGAATTTCAATACAAATTGTGTGGAAGGTAATGATAAACCATAGACCATAACCATGACCGCAAACTCCTCTTACTGATTAGTCTGAAAATGAAGCACATTGCTTCAGTTTCAGCCCAGATGGTGAAGAATAAAGACACATCACACACTTTCTGTTCCTGTTTCTCTTCACTTAAGCACCGAGATGACATTTTAACCTTTGGAAGCAAGTTTTAAATGAGTTACTCAATTTGCTGTGTTAGGTTCCAAACAATGGGAAAACGAGGGTTCTTCATCGTGAGGAACATGCTGACAAATGTGAAACTCCTTTTACAGACCTCTTTCTCTTTCTCTTTGGGGTAACACAGAGGAGAGTTCTTGCCTCCATTTTGTCCATTGAACTCCTGCTTTACAGAATTCCAGAGAAATGGAGATTAATTCAGTCGGCCTGACAAGGGAAATGAGAATGGAAAAAAAAACCCTTATCGGCAGATTCTCAGATGGTGAGAATCATCCTCCCTCCATACAATGTGGTGTAGGCTCCACAGTTTTGTGTGTGTGTATGTGGGGTGGGGGTGGGGGGGGAGGGGATGAGGGGGGGCATGATAATTGTTCACAATGTAGGGAAATGATCCATTTTTTCACTGCAGCCGCTTGATGAAGCACACCCACATCTAATCAACAGGAGAAGAAAGAAATAACCAGGAGTGAAAAGACTAAATGAAAAAAAAATTGCATGAGGAATCAAAAATCTGTCCTTTTGATTTCCTGTGCATTTAAAATTACAGGGCTGAAAAGATAGATGGAAGCCTACATACAATGTAAAATTAAAATTAGCTAGGGAAATTACACAAAAAGTTACATATGGGTCTGTGGAGCTGACATCTGAAAATGGTATAAAATACTTTTAAAACTTTGAGGTAGGGTGGGGTGGCAGGGTGGTGGGTTCAGCTGTTGCAATACTTTTCTGTATAAATATAATTTCTCATTATTATATCTAATCATTGTATTGTTAGCATGCCATTCAAGTCAACAGAACAGAGTGGAAGCATAAATGAATGTTAAACTCTGTTCTAAATATTAACTATATTTACTGGCTTTTCTGTTTTTTTGGGGTTTGAGGTATGTAAGGCTTTCATTTTTTTCACAGCATTGATACTTGATGTGAAATTTGAACAGGTGTACTGTTTCACCTTTGGCTCCTGGGCCTGCTGAGAGGTGTGAGAGTGTGCGTGGTATGGTGGAAGACGCTAGAAGTGTCCGTAGCGACATAGCTAAACACTCATATTGATGGCCAGGAAGACAAACTTGACAAAGTGCAGGGGTAGAAGGATGCCCTCTCACAGAGGTATTGCAGTAGTAGTGATTGTAATGGATGAGGGCTGATGGGGGTGGTAATGGAGGAATGGACCATCCCTCAGTAGAGAATGCAGGGGCAGGGGTTTAATGAGGTCACCATCTGGATAAAAACAACCATGGCCTCCTCTCAGAGAGACACAGAATAGAATAAGAGCATAGCAGAACAAAATTATATGCAGCTGTATTTTCTGTACATGTACACACACACACACACACACACACACACACATTGAGGTCCATAATGTTTGGAACAAAGACATATTTGTCCTAAACTGGGAAAATCTGCCAGGCAGATGATTATAAGTGGAAATGAGACCATCACAGAGCCAACATCTAAATTTGTTGACTTTTATATTAAATTGTCACCACTTTGCCTTAGTTTCTCCAGGACTATTAGCTATGTCAGGTGCTATTTTTAACTCAATCTGACAAGTATCCATTTACAACATGGCTAGTTTATCTGATCACTACACTCTTTAGTACAGTAGTATTTTGCATGGCAGACATTTGCTCATCTGAACAGCGATATGTTTACTTTTAAGTCAGTCAAGTTACAGAACACGTTAAACAAGACTGTAAACTCAAATGATCCTTCAAAGGATCCAGCCATTCCTAAATAATCTAACTGCATACTGCCAGTATCACAAAAATAACAAAATAATATTGATAGTGAGAATGAAAACTTTAAAACTTTAAAAAGCAGATCTCAATTAGAGGCTTCATTTTCATATTTATAAATTGGAGGTTTGCTCAAAGATGAGGTCCTAGACAAAGTTATTGCCCCACTGGAGGGCATTCAAGTTCACTGAAAAAGCAATTTTAGTTTTCTAATTATTATTTCTTCTTATTCCACAACAAAATTCTGTATGGCACCTGTCCAACAGCTTTCCAGGAAGAACTATCAAGTTTGGCTAGTAGTTCACCTAGTTGTATGTGCCTTTTGTGCAAATATATATTTTTTAAAGTTTTAGATGCTTTTTAAAATCGATTTCCCATTGATTAACACACTCGGAATGTGAACAACATACTTGCAGATGCAAGCTGCCAAGGGGTGGCTGCCGCTGCCATAGGTACACACCGTCTCTCTCTTTTGCAAAGCTTCTAAGGGACAAATTCTCTGGCAATAGGTGGGTGACGTTCGCATCAGGAACATTAGCAACAGCAAAGCGCGTTCAACCCAAACTGATATTAGTTTTCATAATTCCTGCCAGCTAGCACACACATTTCAGCACTGAACATAATGTTAATTATTGTAAGATACTGACACTTGTTACTGATACATGTTAGAATTATTTCTCCTCTCTTATCTTTTCAAAATATGTGATTAATAAGTGAAGAAATTGCCTTTATAAATGCTTTGGTAGGAAGAGTTAAAATCTGTGAATCTGCAGTGTTCACCACATGCGAATTGTTTGACTACAAATATAAAATTGTGGATTACAGAGCCAAATTTAAAAAAAGTCTTTACCCCGAATATTATGGAGCTCACTGTATGTATTTGTGTGAGCGTGACTCATTTTCATTTCACAGCTTCAGTTGATTCACAGATTTGCCATTCTATGTTCTGTACATAGTAACACAGTCACTGCTTCCAGACACAAGTTGTCGATTTGGATTAGACATGGGATGTGTTAGCTAAATTACTAGGAAATCACACTGAGTGTGACTCTAGTGCTGGACCATCTTTGCTTCCGTTGATAGCACCAGTAGAGCAGGGCTGATGCGTGTAAAATGTCTTGTTTATTGGTAAACCACCTCCAACAAGTAAATTTGAAATGAGTGAAAAAAAAACAAAAATAAAAAATAACAAGTGAATGCTGATGCCGAAAACACTGGAGACCCATAATATATGTTTCCATCTTACTTATACACACATAATTCAGTTTGTTCATTCAAAACTTTTTTGTTTTTATTTTTTTTTAATTTTGTTTTTACATTTTTTTGTACATGCGCAAGTGACATTTCACATAAGAATTTTTTCTTGCAAATATTTCAAAGGTCACCTTATTAACTGTGAATTAATTGTTGGCTTATCAAGATGAAGGGCATTGCTGTCCTAGTTTTATCAAAATCAACATACATTTTTAATACTTATGTTGTCACATCAACTCTCTTGGGGACAAAAATTATGTTTGTGAGCATAATTTTTCTAATTCTGGGTTTTTAAAAAAAAGGCAAAAACAATGAAATCTGTCATTTCTGCAGAGCACAGTGTGCAATAATTAGACAGGCATCTTTAAAAACAGGATGGGCAAGAAGAAAATTAATATTAGAAAATGAATTGTCAATTTGTCCATTTATTGTCCAAACGTGGCACTTAGGACCCTTAATGCACTTGGCAACCGCGCTCAGCGACTTCGGCCAACCAAAGCCTCAACCACATGTCCTGACAAAAAAAGGCTTAAAGGTTGCAGCAGTGCTTTCCCAGGCCTTCTGTGAAATGGTAAGAATTACTCATATCCCACCACCTGTTCTATGCAACCAGAGAGATGCTTTTTTTAAAAGTGCTCTCAGTTTAATGTTTTGGACTGAGAACATCCTGTCTGCGTGTGCTTTAAATAGATAACAGGGATTTGAAGAAGATATTGTGTGGAGGGGTGGAAATGCACTAATCATGTGATTGACAAATCATTAATCCATTAATAGGAAGATAACTTAACATGGGTATATAAATATCTCCCAGACTGAAGCAGGAGAAGTAGTCAGACAGTGACCTGCTGCTGTCTGGGGAGAATGTCACCTATCAACGCCCAGTAATAAAATGTGTATGCCTTATAGAAGACAGGGAAATAAGGAGATGAGTTGGGCCCAAGAAATTATCTGTGTTACTGACAGAATCTTCTTCTGTTTTACATTTGTGTTCACTTTAATATATATATATATATATATATATATATATATATATCAGTCAAGAATTTTCCAGTTTTTAGCTTTGAAAAAACACCTTTGTTGCTTTAACAGTTTATTTGGGATCATTGTCTTGCTGTAGAATGAAGCGCTGTAAAATGAATTTGGTGGTATTTGGTGGAACTTGAGCAGATAAGATGCTCTTGTATACATCTGAATTAATTCTGCTGCTGCTATCAGCAGTTACATCATCATTGAAGACAAGGGAGCTGTCTGGGGAAAAAACCATAACACCCTCACCACCAGGTTTGACAGATGAGGTGGGTCGGTGCTTTGGATCTTCGGTAGTTCCTTTTGGCCGGTACTTTTTGTTCTTGCCATCAATCTGATAGAAGTTAATCTTGTTCTCATCATCTGTCCACAAGATCCTTTTTCCAGAATTGTGTGGGCTCTTTTTTTCTTTGATTTTGGTAAGCCTAAATTTTGGCCTGTCTGACTTTTTTTATTTTTCTCATAATGGCTTCCTTGACGTCTTTAAGCTTCACTGGCACAACTCTGGTCCTCATGTTGACAAATGCCAATAACAGACTCCAAAGGTAATCAAAAGGCTAGAATCAAAACTAGATACTGAAAGCTCTCTTATACCTTCACTAAGGAAGCAGTTGAACACACTTGACTAAACAGAAGAACCTGTGATTTGTCCTGAATGTTATGATGCCCTGATTTGGGGGACTATTTATAAAAAGTGCTGTCATTTCTACATGGTGAAGCCCAAGTCTATAAAAACACTCTTAAATACGAGCTGAGAATGTGCACTTTAACCACATGTGAGTTGTTTCAATACAAATCAAAAATTTTGCAGCACAGAGCCAAATCAAAAAAAAAAAATGATGTGTGTATATATAGCTTTGGCTATGAATATGAGGATAATGTGTGTGTGTGTGTGCGTGTGTACATGTGTAATTAAATATCAAGTTGCTATTACAAATTTTATGAGAAGTAAATTTCCATGTCTTGTTCCAGATCACCGGGAATAAGTACAAATGCATATAATGACATATGACATTTGACAGGTCTGCTATCTTTCCCTAATTGATGGAGGCTGCTGTATAAATCTGACAGGGCTACATGTGCTATTAGGCATCCTAAATGGCAAAGAGAAACAAGATTTAAAATATTCAGAATGTTTATTACAAAAATGTGGTCTATGAACAGAAGCTGATAAAAAATTCCACACAAGCCCTCGGCACTGGTAGCAAACAAAGTAATGCATGTGATTCTTGAGGAAATGATGTGGGGGGAGATGTTGACCTACCTCTGTTACCCGTTTAATCAAGATGAATGGCTCACCTGTACAGCAGATGGCCTTCCTACAATCTGAACTGACCTTAGACGACAATCTGAATGTCCTCTAAAATGCTTTCATGTCCAATTCGTCTATGTATGTGTGCATGCATACATGTGTGACTGCATGTGTTTGTGTTTGTGTGTGTGTGTGTGTGTGTGTCTGTGTACATTATAGACATATGTCCTTGGTTATGATCTAAGTTATGGGCTGTTTGGGATTAGGAGGCGGGGTATTGCAGTTGAGTGTACATTTATCCCTGCCCATGTGTCTCACCCCCAACAGGGAATGGAGAGCATGTGACCCATCTCCTGCTCAAGCGCCAAGGGTAGAGTTTGAACACCATATGGAATAAGTCACAGAGTCTTAAAGTGTTTCTGTGGCCTGCTATACAGCTGGTTTAAGACGAGAATGGCCATCTCCAGCTAGTGCTAAGCTTGAAGAGAATCCAAGGACAGAAGGACATTTTGACAAGAAATATTGTAAGTTATTCTCAGTGTTGCTCATCAGTTGAGGTGTCACAGGGCGTAAAAGACAAACTAAATTTATTTTTGTTACATGCTCCTGTTATCACCCATGACCCTTGACCTTTTTACTTGTGATTCATCTACCCCAGAGTCTATCTGTGTCATACACTGTCTATGGTGTTTTTCTAGGACATTCAGCGGTTAATAACCGTAATTAAAATTGGGGTATCAACCCTAAATGGTGACCATTTATTCATTGTCACTTTTAAAAGGAATGCAGTTATCCTTGTTATTTTTACATACAGTATGTGCTGTTAACAGAGATGCCAGTGGGAGGGGCTGAGAGATTCCAGTGAGGGGACATCAAAAGGGGAAATGAAAATGTACAGAAAATACTGACTCAGCATGAACTTGACTAGCTGATTTATGTTTGAATTTATGAGTTTTGACTTTTTGAGCTAATGTTATTGAAATGTATCCTGAAATGACACTGAACTATATGAATACTATGCATTGAACAAAAACAGTCATCTTCAGGGTGGTGGTGTTATTGTAAAAAAATTACTTTTTCCATAAGACTACAGGAGAAGGTAATTTTGTGCATTGTTTTAATGAAAGCAGTACATGGCTCTGTGTTTCTCTTCTTTTAAGTGATTCACAGTCATTTAAATTCAGTACAATGAAAATAGTGACGAAATAGGTTGCCCAACAAAGGGCACACATGCAGAAACCATACAGAATGGAAGGGAGCTACGAAGACTAATTTTATATCAAATGAGTTGCCTTTCAAATCAATATTTGTATATCAGTCTAAGAAATTTAATTGATTGCTTGTTATCAACCTTTCTCCATGAACAGGTGGATAAGCAGATCATTCTGTGGCCTTCCTGTGAGTGTGAGCCTTGGCTGTATTTACACCAACAGCCAGACAGAGGATGGAAATATGAAGAGTGCTATCTTCTGCAGCTAATTACCTTTGATGAAGCGCTCAGAGCTGGAGAGGAAGAGGGGGAGTTCTCAGAGGTTCTAGTCACATCCTGCTCTTGTAACGGCTCCAGGGACAGGCTGGTGGTGGCAAAGGTCTAGGGGTGGGTGTGAAGTTTGAGTCGTTTCCTAAATGGCACATGTACAACCTGCATTTTTGGGGAGGGAGGGAGCAGGGGGAAGTCAGAGATGAGCACCTTTCTCATTTTCTTATCCGCAGCACATTGACAGGTTAGCCCAGGACCAACGAGTCACTTCCGCCTAGATGGATTCATCTTGTCGAAACGGCAATATATTTCATACAGAGCTGGCCCTCTCAAATCGGGCGTCTGTAGAAATGATCGAGAGAACAGACCATTGTGTGCTCCATCATAACCTGGTGTGATAAAAAAAACATAGCATTCAATAGAATCCAATAGCAAGGCTACAGTCATGTTTTTCTAGGCAAAATGGGACGACAAGCTCTAGAGATGAATATCTGTGTCCAATCGCAATGTTTCAAATAGCAATCTCCTCCAAGGACTGTTGACCCCCTGTTTTTATTTCAAATGAATTTTGCGCTTGTCTGTATTCCTTATATCCATGCGCCAATAAATATTTTGAAGGCACAGTTTTGAAGTTGGAAATGGCCCAGCAGCACCTGCAGATGGACTAGAGCAGAGTGAGTGGACCAGTATCCAGTGAAATGGAGAAAGGAGGTAAAATCCTACTGCACACTGAGCCCATTTACCTCATCAAAAACTGGAAAAAAACTGAAACGGGAAGAAACAGAGTTTCTCTTAAAACCCATATCATCAATGGTGGTGGGGATGGGGGTGTACCTGGTGTTTTGGCAAAATTCCCATCAAATATTTTTTGTCTACTGTCTGTATTATATAAATCAAAATAACAAATTGTGTTTCTAAAAATGGTGGTAAATTGAAATGGTGGGATGGTTGGGGGAGGGGGGGGCTTCATTAAAATAAAAAAGAGTGCGGTGATTAAACAGATCAAGCTATGCTGTGGAGCATGGAGCATTTGGAGCTTTGAATTACGAGCCTTTGACTGAACGTAACCATGAACAAAAACCGGCGACACACAAGGTCTCAGCTCACAACGTCCAAATGAATGCAAATGACATTTCTATTCGATTCAAATGAAATTAAAATGAAATGCAACCTCCTCCCACCTCCCTTCTGTTCAGCAGCTGCTTCTTGGAAGAAAAGAGAGCGAGAGGAAGAGAAGGACAGGAGGAGACATCTGCTGGGCACATTCAAAGTGCACCAAAAGGACAGCAAAAGGGTAAGGGCAGCTTTCCAACCTTCTGTGTGCAAGGTCCTTTTCCTTCTGCCCAAAATTGTCCAAAGCCCATTACTCTGAGGTGCTCGGCTGAAAAAAGCTGCAACATGTTAACAAGTCAGCCCGGCAACGAGCCGGGGCTTTAACGAGTCGAGGCATGCTCGAGGTCAGTTAGAGGGTGGTGTTCTCTCCCTGTATCCATAGTAGCTGCTTGTTTGTAATTTTTGACCTGCCACAACTCTTTATTCAGTTAAATAGCACCTCTGGTCCTTTGTAGCTGCGTGGATTTTTGTGGATTGTTTGCCTTGGCTGATTAAAGAAATTAATGGAAACAATTTGTCACTGTCACCACAAGAGCCGCTGCTCCTGCCCACCCCCCAAGCACAAAACTGTCCACAGTTCATTCTGATTCCTTGGGTGTTGTCAATAATAGTAAAATCTACAACACTACTACAAAGACTGACTATATACAGACTGTACATTGAAGAAAAGAATACAAGAGAAGGCAACCTGTGATTTGTGTAAAAATGTGGCTTATGGTACTGTGTTCACTGTAATGATCATGATTGTTTAATATAAATTCAGTACAATCAGAATAAAGTAGAAATAGGTCATCCAACAAATGGCACACAGGTCACTTAGAGGGAACTTGCTGTTTTTGGCTCACGTTAATGGAAATAGCTGGTTTTGAATGAAATCGGAACAGTTCCCGTTGCTTAGCAACAGCAACTCAAACCCATATTGTTTGGCTCACATTGTCCGGCCTTGTGGTAGTGGTTTAACGTTAAGACCAATGTTCACTGCATCGCTTTTCAGAAAGTCTATTTCCACAACATCCTGGTTGTGCAACTAAAGCTTTCATAATCCATTCACCTAGCTCACCTGCAACAGACATATGAAACAGCAAAAATACAACCTGGAATTTGACTTCATTTATTAATGTACAAAATGGCATTATGGGATAACTTTTATGTCCATATACTGTAACACTTAATATGTGTTATTCTTTGTATTTGGAATAAAATGAACACCCTAATATTTGTAACCACATTGTTGTTTCTTCAAAATCAAGGATGAATTTATGTGTAGATTTTACCACAGAGCAAAATAACCGCACCACTGCATGCACTGTGCATTAATCAGACTTTCCATGTAGGTGCTATTTAAGAGGCACACTGCCACAAGGTGCTATGCATGCTTGCTAGAAGTTTGTTGCATAATTCCAGCAGCTGACAACTGCTGTTTGGGATGTTCATTAAAAATGATTACAATTATTATTATTAATATTAATGTTCACACAGAGAATCCTTGCCGAGTCCATTACAATGGATGTAAATTTGTGATTTTCCTTCTGTGTATATTTTTTCTTTCTAAATATATATTTTAAATTCAAGAAGCTAAGGATTTAAACATGGTATTTAATAGGGGTGGAGGGATGTGCCACTATTTGTATTTGTAGCTGTATTTGTTCAACCAACAAAAATGTTTCTATTTGTATTTTGATAAAAATGGAAGTGGGCATGGTTTAAATGGAAGTAGGTGGAGTTTAACTGTATAAAATGTCATTATAGTCACTGGCACTACTATTGTTGCAATATTAAAGCATCAAAGTCATGGTTTTACAATGACATCAATGATAAAAAAAGTCCAGTTTAACAACAGGTAATTTGCTTTTTGAAGCTGTATTTAACAAACAATGACCTATATGTTGCATAGCCATAACAGGCTTTTGTAACACAGAGGTAAACAAACAGTCAAATCAAGTTTCAAACTTAAGCAAAATATTTTTATAAATCAAAACATTTTTTTTCTTCTCATTTTCACTCGAAACTGCATAGTAAGAACTTCATGAAACCCTACTATCATCCCTACCTGAGGGACACTGAAGTCAATTATAAACTGAAAAAAATGCTTTTATAATTCAAAAGATAGTTCCTCATCTTCATTATGAACTACTGTGTGCTATGAACTCCTAATGAAATAAAAAACACTACAGATTGTAAGGCTAACATGTTTTGCTGTTTTTTGTTTGTTAATACTTTTTTTCCCCCTCATTGTGCTGTAGCCACACTTTACCTTTATGTTTGATTTGCTTGGATAAATTAAAGAAACAATCAATCAATGGAATACATCTTCAGCTATTATGTTCTTATTCAAACTTCCTGAAGTTGTATTTTGTGGAGACAAGCTCCTGCACATAAGCTGGGAGCAGTCTACAGTGATGGGGAGACACAACATCCCTGCTATACTGAAATGTTGCTTGGAGGAAACACTTATTGTGTTATGAAAACCATATATTGCAAAACTATTTTCTTGAAATAAAGGACGCAACTGAATCAACTGCAGTGTTTGTATTTCTAAAATATGGTGTATTTGATATATAGACTAAGGAAAAATGTATTTTTCATATTACAGAAACACTGAGGAAAGTGCTGAAATGTGCATGACAAAATACAAAATGGAAAAAGTAGTTAAAGAAATACAAAGTGTGATATGCAAAATCAGCACATTTCTCCCTCCCTTCTCCATGGCTTTTACATAGCCTATACATCGTCACTCTACTCCTAGAACATTCAGAACATGCAGCTATGGTGTACATTCAGAACGTGCAGCTACGGTGGTTTGCTGTGACTGTACAGTTGTCATGTAGCTGCTCCATTCAGTTTATTCAAAATCTCAGTTTCAGTGAAAACCTGAAAATATGTCTGCGGCGTTATCTTCGTGAAGTTCTAAGCCTATCATTTCCATAACTACCGCATCCACAATTATTAATCCCACTCTAAATGCTTTATCAGCTTCATCACATTAATGAATTTCATGTGATTATATGTGCAAAATGACTTTCGATAGCACTTGTTAGGGAAATTTGTATCAAAGCGCCAGTCACTCAGTTGAATACTGTGTCGGAGTGGACAGCAGCAAGGTTGCACCTTGGTAAAAGCACCTGTTGTCTGTTGCTGGCGGCGAGTTTTCTGAAGAAAAAAATGGCACAGAATGCCTGTATTTATTTACTGAGGTGATTTTTATTTAAAAACTATTTTAAGCCCAGATATTTAAGTCGTGGAAAGAGGAGGATATAGCATTTATGATTTAATTTAATTGAGTAATTTAAATTTTAACGAACTCAACACCCGATAGTGGCGCTATGGCTTATCTAGTGTGAAGGGAAACTCTCACTCGCTGTCTCACGGCAGGTGTATTTAAAGATTTAAATGATTATTTTAGATACTGTATATTCATCATCCAAAACTGGAGTTCAAAAGATACTGAGAAAATGGGACTTCTAACAACCATGCAATAATTGATAGACCACCAAAACTATCACCATCACAAGGACAGTACTTAAAGATTTTATCTTTGAGATAAAGGAAAAATCAACCGCCACTCTTTCTTCAGATCTGATGAAATCCACAAGTGTTTCTGTCAATCATTCAACTGTGAGAAGACAACTCAATGCTATGGGACTGAAAGGATGTGTAGGTGTCAAAAGCCACTACTAAGAAATTTAAATAAATAAAAGAGAAGAAAATTTGTACGAGTACACCGAAACTGGACACCTGAGATGTGAAGTAAGTTTTTATGGACCAATGTCTAAATTTGGGATTTTTGGAAATAAGAGAAGGCAGTACATATGTCACCAAGGCAATGAAAGACAATAAAAACAAAAAAAATGTCTACAATCATCAGTCAAGCATGGTGGAGGATTATTACAAGTTTGGGGTTGTACATTATAAAAACATCTCAACAAAAAACATTATCAATGTACAAATGCAATATTGGCTATCTAGCTAGCTCACACAAATTAAACAGGCTCTATTCAAAGGCAACGTTTTCCATATTTTCTAAATAATTTAATGTAACTTGGTCCTGTGTTTTTCATCTTACTGTCTGAAGAGAATGTGGTCATTCAAGCTTTATGTGTCACTAGTTAATATGTAATCAGCAATATTAGGTCAAAGTAAACATCTCACAGTATATGCAAACATAACAACTTACTGTAATTCCATAATTTGGATATGCCTGATGTCAGAACATACAGAGCGCTAATTCACCTACCTGCATGTCTTTGGACTGTGGAAAGAAACCAGAGTACCCAGAGGATTCAATTCAATTCAATTTTATTTGTATAGCACTTTTTACATAGAACTGTCACAAAGACGCTTTACAGAGTAGCAAGGCAAGAAGAGCAAAAAGAGCAATCAAAGCAAACACCAGACCTGAACCCCCAAATAGCGAGAAGATAAACAAGACCAGGTCAAAACCTAGTATATGGCTGAACACATGTGATCCGGCCGACCAATGGTGTAACTTCATAACTCCGCCAACCAGTGGCGTAACTTCATCACTTAGTCACAGACATTCGCGTTTGTAGGGCTTGTAGACCGCTGTTTGTCCACTGTAATATCTGAAAACAATTTTGAAAATTGGCAAAATCTTGAAACAATTGAGGAAACATTAGGTAGCATTGCTTTGGAATACAGCTTATTTCATTTTGGTGAGGCAAGATAGCCTATATTGTCTGTAGTACAGTAACTTGCCATCATTTTGATATCAATACTTTTAATGGCAGGCCTAGATTTTGCCAGTTTGAATGAATGAGTTATAGACAGTGTATGTCTTGTATGTGTGAGTATTGGCATTTTTGTACGTTGAAAATGTATGAGATAATAATCGACTGAACCACACACAAATTTGGCTAACTATTTTGAATAATTGGGGAAATTAAAGTTCTCTGTCATCCCTTTGTAATGTTTAGATAGTGTCAGATTCTGTGGAATGGCCTTTCAATCTCTGTGGGTGTGAACACTGCGTGAATATAGAATTATGAAAAGACTTTTGCGGTAGCTAGCATATACCAATATATCCTTCGTCAGGAGGAGACGAGGAGCCGAGTTGGAAGCTGCTTCACTCGTCTCCTGCAATATTGTGACATTGAATAGAGGGAGGACAGAAAGATCGGTTTCTTGGCCACAGAGGAGACGAGGTGGTTGTAGAGAAAAGGAGGATACATTTTGAGTATTGATACGCACCCAATGTAATCTGTAAGGGGATGAAAAATACAAAAGTAGGCAACAGACCAGTAAAGTGTTATTAGCTAGCTAACGTAACTAGCTTGATAGTTCTCATTAAGTAATATTAGCAAGTGTCAAATACATTAATCCAACATTGAATAACAAAAATAACCACGCCATCTTTTTGTCTTACTACCCTCATTTTAAAAACTACAATTTAAAAAAATCTATAAATTTGTACAAATATATTTTACCACAACCTCTCTCTCTCTCTCTCTCTCTCTCTCTCTCTCTCTCTCTCGGTATCTTTCATAAAATCTCTTTACACTCTACAACTGAGAATGATGGCTTACATGCATTGACACTTGATCAACCCCTCCCATATACTCTAATAGAATGTACAGCTGATTGGTTAGGGAGGAAATCCTCCATAAGTGTCATTTTTGCAATGCAAAAATAAGAGAGCAAAAGTCATGGTAACGAGGTTATATTTGAATGGATGCTTATTGAGGCCTGGGGAGGACGAGGCCGCGGTGTCCTCCCTGCTACATTTTTCCATTGCACTAGAGGGTGCTGTTAAGGTCTTAATATTGGCAATACTTATTGGCAATAATAATAATAATTGGTTTTCTGTATCCTAAATGCTTGGAAATGGACATGAAAGTGATTTATTGAGTGTTATTTTTATGGAATTATTTATTTTTTCCTTCAAATTTTTCAGGAGGACAGCTGTGTCTTCTATGGATGGACCTCCTGTGATATACACACAACACATTAAAAAATTTCACTGTCTTAATACTTGCATACTACACCACTTTCAGACATGACTGCTATTGCGTCTCAATGCACAGTAATTGGCCTGCTGCTTTCTGTCTAAAACTAAACAGCATGTTTATGGACTTGAGAATAGCAGGTCATGCTACCTCTTAAAGCAATAAAAGTCAAACAAGCCCTTTGACAGGATGTAAACAGACACATCATCCATAGGAGCCATTCTTATTTTGGGACTGTTAGATAATTCATCATAAACCACCAATAAACACATAGAATGGTGAACAAAGAAGTGCAATAGTTACTTTATTTTAATTGGATAATGAATATATTAACATGCCATTGATATACTTCCCTAATAAATATTTCTTTTTGATCATTTACTGAGATGTCAGATATAATAGATTGCATCATATTTCATCTTGATCTCGTTCTGCCAAGCTGATGAATAATTAAGATGAATTATTTCAGCTTTCAGACACAATAATCAGATTCTCAGACTTTCCCCCTTATTTGCAAAGTGAAACTTTTTTAAAATGGGAACACACAAGTGTTTGTCTGGTTAAAGAAATGAGCCTATTTAAATGAAGACACAAAAAACCCAAATCCTTTTCATTTTGTGCGTTAAGTTATTGTTTCTCACAGTAGTGTTTATTTTCTCAGGCTGAATGTCAATGTCAATTTTAGCACTGAGATGTTCTGCAATTTCCATTACAAACATTTCACTTTGAAATTATGTTGGTTGGCATGGGTAAAGCCATGCTACAATCCTCTACTAAACCCTACGGCATGACAATTGTAATCAGACAATGGGCACAAATGCTTGAAGGAACATACTGCTATTTTGGATGTTAAAGACCATTTACATTACTACAAACTTTGAGTACATCGCTGCAATCTGTGAAGCACACAACAGCCTTTTAGATTTGTAGGAGGCCAAGCACCAAGGGTGCATAGGACCCCTCTTGTTTTTGCTAGGACTATTTAGGGGTCCAAGCAGCAAGGCTACTATTGTTTTTGTTTTGTTTTTTTTTTAATTATTTTTATTATTAGGGGTCCAAAGCAGTGAAACTTGGACAAACAATATGTATATTCACAATTTAATTTGCACCATATTATATTTCTATGCCATTATGAATTGGAATTGTTTTCAAAAACATATATTTTGTAATTCCCACAATAGTTTTCCAATCTTCACTAAATTTGGCTCAAACAATCTTGGGAGTATCCTGATAATGCCTTTTCAACAGCCTTTTGACATTCAAGACTATTCACGTACACAACAGGCCAATGGAACTTTTGGGTAGGCCCAGGACAGGACATTTCTGAATATTAGGCTGCATAAATCATGACTGCAATGCCTGATTGCCATGAACCTTCAGAACTTTTATCAAAAACATTGATTTGTTGTACCAAATTTGGTGCAGTTTCTGCAGTAGGTGAAACTATAACAAGCTATTTTGTTTTATTAGTTGATGAATTAATAATTTCCATACCCATACGTACCCATTGATTCTCACCAAATTTAGCATACATAAATTGTAAAGGAACTTTTCATACATCAAAAGATGGCCACAGGCCTGTAGTTTAAATTTAGGAACTAAGGCTGACTAAGGTCAAAATATGCATATGGCCACAATTTAGGGCATTTACAATTATATTTCAGGGAATGGTAGATTGTGGATGATTGTGGATGCCCATGCACAGACTAGTAGCATTAGAGTGTGATATGGCCTGTAGGGGGTGTTTTTTGCTAAATACAAATTCTCATTTCCTCCCTAAGCTCAAACTGTATGAAATTTGACAGGAACCCTCAGACAGCTTCCCTGAGAAGCACATCTCCCTCAGTCCTACATTCTTTAAAAAATTAAATATCAATATGCCTACAATGTGGAAAACATATTTGACCACACTTACTTTAAATCCTGCCTCTATTCAATTTTTAAAAATTGAATAGGGACCCACGTAGTTCATGTGTATCAAATATTGTGTCACTACCAGCCTAGGTAGCACTACAGAACCACTTCAAAATTGTTTTTTTTTTTCCTAATGATTATTACAGATTAGGTAATAATTATTACCCTTATATCTCATACACACCAAAGTTTGCAGTCCATGAGAAGTACCCCCCAATGTGCTATGGCTCACCTTTGGTGCTTGGCCCCAAATCAAAGCTGCTGCTTACTTGAATTTGTTTTTCCTAACAATTTGTATACCTTCCAGTCAGCCATTGGCTTCCATTCATTTCCATATGGTATGAAAATCAGCTTGCTGAAACTTGAAAGTTGCTTGAGATAAGTCATCTATCATCATGAAAATGACATTCAAATTATATTGTCAAAATGTATTTATTGTTACATAATAATGCATTTTAAAGTACAGATTGATATGGAAACTAGCCTGGCTAACTTTCAAGAAGGGAAGTCAATTTTTATTTTTACCAAACAGGAATTGCATTGCTAGGGAACAGCATCAATCCTCTCTCTTTGATTGGATGAATATTGGATTGCAAGAAGATGAAAATGTAAATACAGAATGGAACCTTTCACCGTAACATTTTCTGTAACTTTTTTTGATGACATTCTCTGTAATTACGTTGTGCTTTGCTAACTGTCAGTCACAACACATTTCCTGAAGATGCCACCTCAACAGAATGTTTCTCTGCTAGAAAGTAGTTCATGGTGAAAAGTCAGGGGAAAATCAAACTGCAAAATCAAACAGACTTTTTTAACCCTGATTGTTTGCAGGAAATTTGGAGTAAATGGGCTTTAACATCCAAAACACTGGTATGGTCCTTTAAGGGCATAGGACACAGAATAATCAGATGGCAACTTATGCCTATTTTTATACATACAGTATAAGTACTAAATCAAAATGAGTGAGACATAGATTACTACAGAAGTGGCACAGAGGTATCAACTATACATCAGAGCCAAGTGTTCCCTATTAGGTGACATACATAAAAAGCACACTTGTTTTACCTTATAAGAACTGCAGTATCCCAGCATGCTCAGGTGCATGTACAAACATGCTGGGCAGGCCTACTTACCTTTAATTATGGTCAGCATGGTTAGTGGACAAGGCTTCAGTGACTTTGAAAGAAGGGTGATTTCAGGACATGTTTGGCAGGAGATGATGAAGTGAAGACAGCTCAACTTTCTTGTTTCCCTTGGAATCTCATTTAAGGACATGGAGAGAAAGACATCATCAAAAAAGGGCAACTGTGGTTGAAAGCACATGCTCCTGGACTGTGATGTTTATGCATTAGGTCGATGTACATGGCTTAACAGACCAGCAACTCTAAATCAATTGACTACAAATTTCAATTTCAGGCGTGAGCAGGCAGTTCAAGAACAGTCTGTGAAGAACTGCGCAGAGCAGGACACCATGGTCGGGTTGCAGTGCGCAAATGACTCATTACAACCAGCAATGCATGTTTGAGAGTCAAGTGGTGTAAACAGCACAGGTAATGGACTACCAAGCCGTGGAATGTGATATGATGAATCATCCTTCATCCTGTACTTTCTGGACACCTAAATAAGCCAATAGGCCTGATTTCTTGGATCCAGCAGTGAAGGGTTTTGGTAATTCTGTAATGGAGTTGGTGCATTTTCCTGGCATGGGTTCAATACACTCATCCCTTGAGAAAGCAAGGTCACTGCTAATTTCTACCTAAAGATACTGAGGGATCAAGTTCATCCCATAATGCAAAATTGCTGCCCTGCTGGGATGGGTGTCTACCAGGATAACAATGCTCCATCCACAGAGCACATTCATTCATCAAATGGTTTGACGAGCATGGAGAACAATATTGTTGATGCGCCGTTGCTTACTTAGCCAAGTGGTGTGTGAACTCAACCAAGCTTTTATAGGAGATTCTGAAATTATGTCTGAGACATAGTTTTTCGCCTCCACCAACAAGATTTACCTTCTCTTGTAAGAGTGATGTTGGTGGATTCTATCCCACAGTGGATACAAGCTGTTTTGTTTGTTACAGCACCCTATTAATGAACTTCATATTTGTGTTTCCATCTTATTTGCCCCTTTCTGTAGTTACTGTACACATACCATCTGTATATGTAAAATACAATAATGCTACATACACATATTGGTGTTTCAGTTAATATGCTATTGAATATTAACCATATATGATCTTTCCTAAAGCAGTTAAATCATTTAATAAGCTTGTACTAAATATATAATATCTTTTTTGGAATTGTAATGCTTTTTTTAGGAGCTACACTAGGCATATGAATGTTAGAAACAGGTATTAATTGAATGGTACAGCTGAACTTATCTGAATGTTTTGTGAAGCTTGTTCTAAACAATTACAAATAAAGGAACATTTTGTTAATAAATAAACTTTTTAAATCATAGGCAAATTATGTTATCATAGTAATTGGTCATTTATGCCAAAAATGGCATTGCTTGGCAATTATTTACAAAACAACCTACGTAATATCAGTAAAGGAATAATTTTATACCAGACATTCTAGAGCTAAAAAATATTTGGCTGCACATTTTTTCAATTTTCAGTTGCCTTTTGTGGTAGAGTAGGCTTCCATGGCTCATGAACTCTGAAAATGATCGACCAACTAAAATCAACTCTCATCCTTGACTATTTTATTAGAAAGGCAAGCATTGAAGCAGCGTGTGCTCGCTTCTCTTGGTGCATTGTGCCTCTTCCTTTCTGTGCATACACAAGGAAGAGGACTTTAGCCCAGTCAGGGGTGTACTGTATGTTAGGGACCTTCATCTCAAAGCATCTTCCCCACCCCTTTTATCACTAAAATGAAGTGTATTTATGATCTGGTCCATGGGCCTTGAACGAGGCAAGTCATTTTCTCTTTCTGACACATTGTGAAATATAAACTCATATTTGATGCCAAAAGAATACATTTTTTCCCCTGCTTCTGTCACTTAGGTTAGTGTAATGATTTGCTGGAAAAATAACCCCCTGGCATGGCTCTGCAGAAAAACATCAGGAACCACTCTTTCTTTTTTTGATGCTAGGACTCCTAATAATATTTTATGAAAAGGCAGCTTCAATAATAGTATGCTTTGTGTGCAGATTTTCTACGATGGCTTTCATTACCATCGTAGAAGCCCTGGCATCAAATAAATAACACACGGTTTTTGTTGCCCTCTCTTCTTTGAAGCACAGATTACTTGGTATAAAACATGATTATTCTGTTAAAGTAATGCTGCAAGCAAAATTCAGTAAATCTGCTGTGTACTCCCAAAACATCTGCACAAAAATAAGATCCTTGAATATGCAGCCCACAACCACGCAGGAAGCATTTCCTGTGTGAATAATCATATACCACCATAAATGGGAGCTTTCTTGAGAGTTAACCATGTCTTTTCAGGAAGTGTGTTCTAGATTTTAAAATGGGTAGGCACAACCAGATTATAAATAAAATCTCTCCCCGTACACATTTATACATCCACATTGGATAATTGATGGTGACAGCCATTGAATAACATGTGGCTCATATAGTATATCTGAACAAAAAATATTTTTAACATACAAAAATGCCAAGTTACTCACATATACAAAGCAATATAATAAAAATTAAACATGCTGCTACCCAATGTTTCCTAAATTATTTCAAGTAACTTGTGCCCTTTATTTTTTCATCTTACCATCTGAAGAGAATGTGGTAATTGAAAGCGTATGTCACGTCAAAGTATCAAATGACAATTATTTATAGTGGGAATAATCTTGCTGAATTATTTTGGCTGTGTTACACCAATTTTTTTGTTTTGTTTATAATGACTACACAATATGTTTGAACAATTGCCTGCATCCACTGCTTTGGGTGTATGATAAGCACATCTTGAATAAAAAGCATGAATAAAATAGTTTTGTTTAGAAAATTCAGTTCAGAAACATATTTTGTTGAAGAAGAAATTATACTATTGTACTTATTTGGTGAACATTTATTTGACTATCAAGCTTCTATTACATTATTGAGAAAACATATGGGTGGATTGGTTTGTAAGATGCAATATTTATTTCATAGGCCTAAATAATTATCATTTTTATGTATCCCCTCCCCCTTCTGCCATGTGAATGATTGAATGTTTCTTAGTATGATTGTGTGTTTGTAAATGTGAATATTATAAGCTGCCAGGAAAATGTTGTGATGGAGATAATGAAGTATTGCATGTAGACATGTATGGATGTACAGTATTTGCAATATTTTACAATCACAAATGTAGTCGCTTGCACTCCCCCTGCAACCACTACCCACCACAGGTGCAAGGATCCACCCACCACAAACAACCAAGACACAGGGATAAGGTAAGCAGAGTCTTTATTGAGTTTATAATAAAAATTGCAGAAAAAAAAAGCAAATCCAAAAAAAACCCAAGTTAAAAAGTCTACAGAGCCTGTTCCTTCCTGGCCACCCGAACCCAAACTGCCGCAATCCCCGCTCTCTTATCCCTCTCCCTGCGTCTGAGAAAACAAGCGGAAGCTGTGTGAGCTTGTTCACTGGCGAAGAAAAGGAAACCAATTAACCCCAGTCCCAGTGGCGTAGGTTTCGTTTGAACATTGGGGGGGACACATTAAGCGGGGGGTCTAAGGGTCCTCTCCCAGGAAATTTTGAGCGTCAAACACTTCATTTCCTGCATTCTGGTGAATTTTTATGCACCAATTTGTGTTTCTGCATTCATTTATGGTGGAAATGCTTCTTTCATGTTTTTATTGGGGGGGGGGGGGGGGGGGGACAAATGCACATGTTCTAAATATTGAAGGGGACCCCTGCGTCTCCTCCGAAATCTACGCCTATTCCCAGTCCACATACCCACACGTGCTCCCAATTACCAATTAAGAAGTGCTCTTACTGAGCTGGCGGCTTGTCAGGCTCACCTCCTGACAGTAGCAAATGTAGAAGAGCTTGTACATTTTGTAAAATTAACTTTACAAACAAGAATAAGCATATCCTGGTGTATAAGTGTTGTTTAAAACATTAATTTAAATGATGTCTTCTTCCATGTGGCAAATGTTTTTTATGTGATACTTTGTGACACTTAAAAGTTAGAATAAGCACAATGTGTTCAGATGGTAAGATGAAAAAACACAGGGCCAAGTTACTTTAAATAATTTAGGAAACATTGGGTAGCAGTATTGCGTTGAAATACAGCATGTTTCATTTGTGTTCGCTAAGATAGCCAATATTGTTTTTTTGTAACTTGCCGTAATTTTGATATCAATATGGCAGGCCTAGATTTAGCAAGTCTTAACGACTTATAGTGCTTTTTATATGTGAGTCTAGTTTTTGTGTTTATACGGTTTATAAGGCATTTTGATATGCTTACAGTAGGTGTAGGTAGGCTAGAACTCCTCTTTTCTCTCTTCCTCAGCTAGCTTGCTGACCTTACGAATGGACACTTGACATTGGACAATAGCATACACAGACATATTTCCCAGCAATCTTTGCATATCGAAAAATAATAGTAGTACCAAAGAAATTGCCACAAATTATTACTTTGAATAGTTTAAATAATATGTTTTCTGCAAAATAGGCATACAGATTAAGTTTTACATGATCACAAACTATTGTACAAAGAACGTGTACGAACCATGACAGAGATGAGTTTGCTTACGGCACCTACATAAAACTGTATTTTGCAATGCTCAACAAGTGTCTCAAATGTAATTCAGAGTTGTGGGAATATTCTGTTTCCGCGTAAATTACTGCAATGTTATGTGTTTATGTGTTAAGTTTTTTAATGGGGTGTTGTCGACATGTCAGACGTGATTGTTTGTATGTTGGTAGAGAATAGGGCTAGCTAACATTAATCTAGAAGCGTGGCATTTTCAGGTAATGTTAGCTAAAGTAAATTATTCAAAAAAACCATCAATCAGTAGAAACGCCACAGCGGTCATCTTTTTGAAGTTTTTAAGAAAACCAATATATTTGACGTTATGAAATGCATATGGCTCCCCATTTGTGACTTTTGATAAATATATGCAGTGAACATTCTGATACATTCTGAATGTCAATAGTACATGAGGGAATGAAGTTATAAACACAAACTTAGAGTGAGAGCACCTATTAACGACTGGGTTGTTTGACAGACAGGAAAACATAAACATATTTGCATATATGAAATAGGCAAAATATCAGTAACAACATGTATTTATCTTCTGTACTGTAAGTTACTTCATAGAATCAGTTGGGTTCTGATACTGGTCAGAGTACGTTACCCATAAACATCTATGATCCTTCACAACAACAAAAAATAGATGTCAGCCACCATATAACCTCACAGTCCAGATAACCTTTTTTTCATGTTGTTTCTCAGCATCCCCAGAAACTTAAGTGTTTTGGAAGTATTCCCTGGATTTCCCTTGAAAGTAATTTTTTAGTCGCAATAAATATTACAGATTGTACAATGCTGTAGTTTTTTTCAACTTAAAATATTTTGATTTGTGGATGGTCAATCATGTTAATTTTAACTAGAAAGCTAGCGGTGTTCAATGAATGTGGCATTTCAATATTTAGATTCAATATTTTAAAATATTACTGACATAATTTTTTTTCCATGACTAAATGATAAGCATCGGGGGATGTTACTGCTTAGTATTCTCCTATAATTTTGACAGAACTTGCTTGGTACAATAAATATGTTCTAAGATTATTTGGGGAATATTCTCAGCATAATTTAATTTCACAACCAAATAAGAATCTACATTAAATTTTCCTTTGTGTAATTGAAACATTTTGTCTTAGCAGGGAATGTTGCCAGTAAGTTTATATGCAACCTGCCCAGTATGTTTTCAGAGATTTTGAGCGAACTTGTTTGGCTGAGGGCGTCTGAAATGTTCCAAGATGTTTTGAAAACATTTTCACCATAAAATTGTATCAAATAACAAATTGGAATCTAGGTTAACATTCTAGAAATGCTGTGTGTTTGCTGAACAAGTGTGCATACCTTTTTTGGCAATGACATAAGAGAATGAGTCTTCAATGGCAACTATGTGACCCTCTTTAAACACTGAATCACAGAACTGGCTTTTCTCAACCTCTTTCTATGTAAATGTATTTCAGAAGTATCCCACAGCTTATTATAACTGTGAATACAGCCTACTTGAATACCATTGGTTGATGGAATCAGAAATAAAGACAGTAAGCCTGGCAGTGATGAGGTCTGCAGCATCCAGATATGATTCTCCATGCCAGTGAGTTCTGTGTTGGTAAAATTCTCAGATAGCATTAGCCAGAGAGTAGAGAGGATGGCAGGCCAGACCCACAGTTTAACTAGAGCTCTTGTGCCCGAAGCATCTGCCATCTCGCAATGCCGAGCAAATTCCAAGCAAAACCAAACCGTAATAAAATGGACCCATCCAAATTTGTGAATTGGTTATGTTCTGATACTAGTTAAAGTTCATATCCATAAATATCTATGAAGTGAATCCTGTTTAACAAGGGCTCTTGTGCGTGAAGTGTCTGCTCTCTGCCATCCCACAATTCTGTGCTTCACATCTGCAGATTCATTAGTGAAGGGCCATCACGGGTCACCCTGCATTTCGTCATGCCCTGCACCCACATCAACAAAGGCTTGTGGTCATTTACACCACCCACTGCCTTTCCCAGTGGAACATTGGCAAGGACAAATCCCTTTTCAGAGGCCACAGGCTGCATAATGCAGCACGCTGAAAAGAGTCCACGCTTTTAAACTTTGCAGAAGTACATGCATTTGCTCAACAGCAACATGTGCATATGACTTGTGTGGGAATACGGGAATGTTGACCACAGTATGTTTCACCCATAATAGGCAGCCATTTCTCCCCTGAATGAATCAGCCACTCCTAACTGGCCCAGATCACTGCTATGAACAACATGGAGGATTTTTGACAGGAGGAAGTCAGAGAATTTTAGTCTTCATTCCAGACTACATGGAACAGGCAGCCATACACAGCAGCACTAAAATAACTCCACTCCACTCCATTGTTGACGCAACACCAAAACCAAATGTTTTGGGTGTATAATGCATGTAAGTTATTTAAAAGGATTTGATCACTTATATTTCTGTATAACACCTGCTATTTTTTCATTCTAGTCACATTTAAAATGAACAGATTTCGTAGTAGTTTTGGAAAATCTGAAAAAACTGCTGTAGAGGTTTGATATTTTGCCGTTTTCAACAAAATCTTTAATAAATCTATATTTAAAACTGAAGGTCAATTATTATGCAACAGGTATTTGCGTGAGAGACTTATCCGAGCCTGGTGATGTTTGGAATCTTTTAAAAAGCCTTTGACCAGGAGTTGCTTTAAAAGACCATTACAAATATTTCCGCTATGGTATGGTAGCATTTTTTGGAACAACACTGACATCTTGTGCCCAATTGTGGTATTGAAATAATATAATTTCTGCTGCAGGAAGATTCAAAAGGTCTCGTTCAAACAATCTTTTCCACGGATATTATTGTGTTGTGGACGTAACACTACCTGCACTAGCCGAAACACGTGCAATATAAGCTTGATATGTGATACTCTAGAAGTAAAGGTTTGCCTTGGCTCGTTTTCTTTAATTTCCGAATTGTCCGATCCATCAAGTTTGAAAGCACACTTCAGTATTGTTCAATATTGTTCTTTAACCAACGACAGTTCATACTATTCATATATGAACTGTAGGCTACTGATGCAAAAATATGAAAGACATCACCAAACCGTCCCCCCGTTGTTCTCTCTCTACAGTGTTGACAAGAAATCCATTTTGTTGGCGATGTGACACAAATAACGATTCTTATTACAGACCCTGTATTGCATATAAATCGGGCTTGTATATGAATCATAACCGTATCAGCATTGCGTCATTAGCGCATTTATTTCCAGTCGGCATTCCCCAAGCTTAGCTGCAGGGTTTTATCTTCATAATCAAACATTATTGTATCATTCATCGAGAGCCTGCTGGGAGTACTATGGTTTTACAGCACGAGCACGCTTCTCATTATTAAACTTTAATTAAGTACATGGAAGAATAACCTTCCGTTTCCAAGGCGCCCACCCCACGGGGGTTTACGCCCGTCAATACAGCCTACTTCCTTGGTTTCCTAGAGAGATAAAGACATCTTCTGTAAAGACAACGCCTCTCATTTATAAATCTAATTTTGGCCTGTAAACCAAGTAGTCTTGTCTGTAGTTAAGCAAGCCCGCACCAAGCTTTGCACAGCTATCAATAGTGGTATGACTACAATCAATCATTTGAAATTGGGACCATGGGAAAAAAGCTCCCCAATTGTTTAAACATATCCCTGCGCACTCAGGCACTTAACACTGCACATTTAAGCAAATTTAGTTAGACCCAGTTACGCACCAAGTGTGAAATACCAAGCACATCAAACTAAAGCCAATGTGGCAGATATATGGTTTTAAACATTAGCTCAGTACATTGAAGTGTGTGCAAAACGGTTTTGCATGCGCTGAAGGTCTTAGTAAAGCAGGCGCTAACAATAGATATATGTAATCAAAGAGGCTGTCCCAATATGTACAATTTAACACTTATAACGGTGGGCATTTGAACAGTCATGCCTTAAACCATAAAACAATGCGCGATTGCGTACCTCATTTCTTGAACAACAAGTGAGTCATGCATTTATCACAGATGTCTTTTCGATAATACAGAATCACGCGCGCAGTTTAGTTCAAAAGATCACATAACATTCCAAGCATCAAGATTCACAAGTACACCAGTTTACACACAATCACACAGTCTTTACACATTTCATTAATACACTGATCAAAGCATAAGATCAAGATACAACCTCTCTCACTCTGATGCACTCCTCTGCTGATATATAAAACACAATGCCAACCTGAGACAAAAAAAGACAATGCAAATCTGCCCAAATAGCAAATGTTTAAGATGGGAATTTTTGTCTGTTTGTGGTAAACACATAACTGCTTCATGTTCATAAACCAAATCTGGAGATTTATGTTTGTGTGTGTGTGTGTGTGTGTGTGTGTGTCTGTGTTCTTTTCTGAAGTTGCAGCCAGGTCTTAGCACTGCTAGTACCCCATTGTGGCCACGGTCCTGATTTTAAACAAATGCACAACATTCATACCACTTAAAACAAGCGGGGGCCCACAAGCCAGTCTCACAGAGACAATGATCTGTGCCTGTGGTCGCCACGGAAATGAAGCCCACTTCCGAAGCATCAAGATTTTAAAATAATAAGGCCAAGTATCATTGTATGCAAGTGCCATTAAAAAAAAGAAAGAAAAAAGTTAAGAGAATGCATTCCTCTTGCATAGTTTCTCATTTGCAAAACGATCTGGTCGCTCGATGGAACAGCAGCACTGAAGTGTTGTCTGCACTGAGGACTTGGAATGAAAGTGACTTTTAGGTTTTACAAGCTTAAATTAAAATAAAAACAAAACATGAGTTTTTATTATTAGGTGCATCACATGTTCAGCTCGTTTTTTCCTGAAATGGTACGGATTTGTCAGCCGTTCGGTCTCCGATTTTACTGAACACAGCACAGCTGGAGAAATTAAGAGTAATACGTGTAATTACGTGCAGCGCTCTCCAGAAACAGATTTAAAAATAACACATGCGGTAAGAAATGACTGGCCTTTCTTTCAAGGAAATGAATAAAGACCCTCCCTCACACTGGAAAGTTCTTGTGGCCGAAGGAGAATTCTCCTGGATCTGTCACAGGGTCTATTTAACAATGTGTTAAACAGATCAGCAATCTGATTTGGACCCCACTGGAGGGCAAAAAATAAAAATATGAATTCAGACATTTGGCCTTTTTTCCTCCTGGTGGAATGTTCATTTAGGACTCGTTATTGACATGTTGGACAGAACTAATCGTGGTTTTTTCCTTTTCAGAGACATTCACCCTTCATAGTGAAACAAAAATGCATGGCCACCAGAGTCGCATCATCGTTGACCAAGCCACACAGGTTTTTTGTAAGTCTAGAAGTAGTGGTATGCCTTGGTTCAACCCCTTGCCAACACACGGGCACTTGGACAGGATAACATTCCCAGGATCTTTGGCAACTGACAGTGACGCAGATAAAAGTAAAATTCCAGTGGAGGCGCTTTTAATTCTGCAAAAAACTTTCACATTCCAGGCCTGAGCGAGTAAGCTCTGCCCAGAGTGGCTGAGAACCACCCCACAAACCAGTAGACTCTGCCCCAAGCCTAAGAGAAACCCTGAGAAAGGCTGTATCCTATTGGATAACTGGTGAGAAAGTGGTAAACTCTCTTTCATAACACGCCAATGGCCACCCCAATGTATACAACCTTACAAAAATAAAAATAAACACTTCAATACTCCAATGCTAAAGTGAACAACAGCTTTACCACCACACTAAACAGCTGGTGGAAATAAGATTGGACAACGCAGGTGTAACATGCCACCTGGGTCCAGGCACCACATGAATGATAACGGACTGTGACAGTGGAAGTGGAATAGTCAAATCTTCCCCATTAACTGGTCAGCACAAGTATGCCATACCCAATCCTACAGATATGACAAGATTTTGGGCAAGTTACAAATAAACTGGAGTATATACAGAAAAGCAGGCATTATAAACGTACTTTCCACCCAAGATTCTCTGACCATTCCTTTATCACAAATGCAGAACTGTTCTTTACCTATCTTCATCAGTAATGCAGAACGGCTCTTGTAGTGACAAACAGCGCAAATCAAACTGTTGGACCAATCTTTGACTCACAGCTGAAGCCACTTGAACTGCTTAGAGGGTCCAACTGAAAAGGCAAAAACGAGAATCTGACACCAACACGTTAGCACTTTTTTTTTTTTTTCCTGCAATTGTCACTTCGACTTTCGGTTTGAAACAGCCTACTGAAATTCTTTGGTTTGTTCGGTAAAGGTTTAATGGAACCACAGAGTGCACAGGTTTCTCACCACCGGTGCCCTCAGAGGTGGGAACTGCGCGACTCAGCAGAACATGGTCTGACCTGACATCATGGCCAACCTGCTCTGTCACTGTAGGACATTTGACACAGGTAACTGGGAACACATTTTCCCTTATCCAGCAAAATAGAATCTCCATCACCGTAACAGCAGCTAGCATCCTATTTGACCTAACAGAGATCACAAAGTTCAGACGTAACCCAACACAGACAGCTTGAATGACATTCACTCTAACGCAGATAGGTCACATCACATACCCTAACACAGACAACTAACATTGTATTCACCCTAACGCAAGTATCACATTTGGCTGAACGCAGGCAACGTGCGCGTTTGCCTTAGCACAGACAGCTAAATTCACATTTGATACCAATACCTGATACTACTAAAGCACCAACCTCACTTCCTTTAGCCTCATATACATAGGACAGATTTTATCACTTGAATGTCTAAGATGCAGAAACTCTCATCACTAGACTGCAGAGGGGAAAATGTAGAGCAAAACAAAAGACAAAACATCAAGCCTTCACCATAGCAACGCCACAAGAAAGCTTCCTGAGAAATAGATCAAAATATAAGTAAATGCCCGTCTCCCTCATTCTCCCGTCTGGCATGTGATTCGGTGCAGTCTTTAGAAACATGGAGGCACTCAAGGCCACTCAGTACTAATATACGAAACCCCTTGACTGGTCCTTTTGATCATCGTCATCAACTTCATCATCACCATCATCATCTGAAGGCTCTTCAGAGGGATCCTCCATACTCCAGCTTTATGGAGAGGACAGACCTGCTCAACAAACAAGGCCTGGTGGTGGGGGGGGTGGTCCGAAGGCAAAAGGAAGGGTTTTGCTCTCCCAGGCCCCCAGATGCAGGCCAAAAACGTTCACAGCCTCGTAAATCAAGCACGCAGAGAAGGACACAGATACAGCAGACAAACGGCAAACGAATTTGCAGCTAATTTGCGCTGATCTGTGAGCGACAGGAAAGCAAACTGTGCAAAATAAACCCACCCTTTGCACGGCGAGTGCTGACAGCAGGCTGTGGAAAAAGCTGTCCCGGAACTCACAGCCCGCTAACGTTAGCTACAGAGCCAACCTCCTTTCCAGTCTGCCAGACCAATACAATCTAATGGCACGTATTAAGACCGAGCTAATATTGAGCAACACAACACAAATAAAGGGTTCGTTCACACTACAGGAAAATGAACAATAGAACTTCAAAACAAAAATATGTGTAATAGTCATACAAGGACAGATCTGTTATGTCACAGGGCACGGCAGGCAGGGGTATGGTCTACACAGCCACGCTAAAGCTCTGCGCCTCCCTGTAGAAGTGCTGGGTGGGGTCGTTGAGGAGGAGGGCGGAGTCCAGGGCGGGGCTCCATGCACGGCCCAGTCCTAGGGACACCTCCTTGATCAGGTGGTGCAGTGGTTCCTCTTCCAGGACTTGCACCTGGTCGGGGTCAAAGTGGATGCTCTCCTCCGGAACCGCGAGCACCTTCAGGCTGGAGCCGCGCAGGCGCGCGATGGCGATGAGGTTGTGCGCCCACACCGTGTAGCCTGCAGAGGGAAAACCACACTCCTTTACTCTTACTTCATGCTTCGTGTTACCAAGGCATTACACTTCACTGGCCTTTGCCAATGTGCAAATACAGGACTGTGCATTGCCCAAACATATTAAAAATTACAAATAGAAGGGTGGACTTGAAGTAAGCAGGCTTCTTTAAACAGCTGTTTTAATGATAACAGAAAAACATATTTTCCTTATTTCTCTCTCACACAGACATGCACAGGACACATACCAGACACTAGCAGTAATTCACACACACACACACACACACACCGTGGAGCAGGAGCAGAGAGAGGCGCGTGCAGCGCCAGGCCAGCAGCACCAGTGGGTCCTCGTTGCGGTTGTCACTGAGGTCGGGGAATCGGGCGTTGTCGCGGACCAGGCTGAAGTGTGTGAGGGTCTTGTGGTACTGCTGGGAGACCAGCTCCAGGGCCCCCGCAGAGCAGGCCGCATAGCTGTCAAAGTGGAGCTGCTCCAGCGGCAGGCTGGGCTTCAGCACCCTCAGCAGGTCCTCGCTGCGCCCGTCCAGCGCCATCAGGTACACCCTGAGGCCCACGCTCTGCCGCACCAGCGCCTGCCAGTCCTCCTCGGTGGGCGGAGCCTCGGGCGGGGCTGTCCCGCCCAGCAGCAGGGAGAGTCGGAGGAGGGGGGCGCGGCCACCGTCTGACAGGGCTTGACACATGGCCGAGGAGAAGTGGCGGAAGTCGAGCACCAGGGAGCGAAGGTTCGGCAGCCTCTCCAGCTCTGGGGGGCAGAGCAGGGGCGGGGTCCGGTCGTCAGACGGGGGTGGGGTCTGGCCCTCCAGTGGAGGCAGGGCATGGCCGTCAAGGAGGCTCAGGTGCTCCAGAGACGCGGCGCTGAGGTTGGACAGTGACAGGAGCGAGCGGGACTTAACCATACCCAGCATGAAGGCACATCCCAGCCACTTCAACTGCCTGCCGCTGGCCAGGACCTGCTCAAAGAGCTGCTGGATCCTACAGAGCAGAAACAGAGAGATAAATCACATTAAACACTGAACTAGCATCAAAACTATGCTGATCTTAGGTCTTAGGTCCCTCTCTGAAAGGTCCAAGAAAGTATTTTTCAGTTTGTTGTAAATTATCCATCAGGATCATAATTCATTCAGTCACGTTACTCCAATGTTCATGTTAATGTTCCCCCCCCCCCAAGTTGACCGTGTTCATATTTAAGTCCAAATAATGTACCTATGCTAGTTATGTCTCTCATTGTATTGGTTTGCCATCCTGTAAACATAACGGCCAATTAACACAGCTCAAAAGACGGTCAAATGTAATTCAACATTTAAAATTGTAAAATATACTTTAATATATTCAAACTTGTTTTTCAAATAGAATATTCAATGTTATTTTTTGGACAATGTTGACAGCCCTAATTTTCTGTATAATTTATTTAAGCTTATCTTGCCAGCCCAGGAATTGTTTTACTGATTTTAAGCCAAGCTGGGTGTTCTTGTGTGTGGGCTAGCTCTAGAGACATTTTAAAAAGGGGATTCAATGCAATGAATCAACTGAAATTGCAGGGCGAGTGAAATGCTGGATGACCAAATGGCCAGAGAGGCAGTTGACCGGAGTTACGACCTGAACCAAAGTGTTAAGAACCACAAGTGGAACCGAGACATCTGGTTAGTTCTTACACCTAACATACATTAAATGCAAAGTTTTACCCCGAGGCTACTCACATGAACGGAGATCCATCTCCACTTCAAGCAGAAGAAATCTTACAAGTTTAACTAGCCTACTGAAAGCTGTAAATTAGCCTGCCAGTCATGGAAAATGTCAAGTCAGGGGGAAAAGACAAGAAACCGTAACACAAAAGTGCACAGAAAACAAGAGGATGGCTGGCGGGCCAAGAGTAATAAACAGAAACACGGAGAAGTCAAGCCAGCGTAGAATGCCTGCTTCCCCTCAGTAAAATAACAAAAGAGAAACAGCCGAAAGAAAACTGCAAATAAGCCGGGACCACCACCGACTTTAACATTTTTATAAACGTCTCAGTTAGAAACTCAATTGTACGACAAAGCCACTTGCGTGTGCGGTTGAAGTGTCTATTGGGACCCCTGGAGGATAACCATTGAAATACAAGTTTATATCCCTGCAGGTCATGTGGTGGAGATAAACTGTGGGCCTATTCATAAACTGAATGAAATAGTTATTTCTATACGCAGTTCTGTTATTGAAAATGTTATACAAAAAAAAAAAATAATAAATTGTGGTTTTAACATAGTAATTTTTATGTTGATTAAATTTATGTCTATCGTTTGCTCTTTATGTTTATGTAAAAATGTAAAAATTACATTGTGTATTGAGGGCTGGTGAAAATTAACGAGGGCTAGCAAGTTTCACTCCTGCATGCAATTATGAGATTTTACAACTTTACAAAGTGTATACTAGAGTACTTCACTCTGTACAAGAGACACTTGCTGCCAATAACCATAGTCTCCATAAATCACAGTCAAGACTCTGGCATCAGCAAGTGAAAATCGGAATGTCTGAATGTGAACTAAAATCTGGAAGCACCTGTGCCAGTTGCATTTTTTTTAAAAGGAGGAAAAAATACCAGTATTTCACACAACAGACATCATGGCTGATCTGACATGAAAAAATAGTAGGTGTGACATATCCAACATAAAATCTTCAGGATACATAATTGAGGTACACGGTTCACCCTGTCAGCCAGGAGAAGATTAGGCTAATTGAAATATGTTTAATTTTCCAAACCCAGCAGTTTTAACCGTTAACACTCTCGTTGACGTCCGTTGAATCCTGAACACAAGTGCATTAACAGTTAAAACGCCTCACTTACCCAACATGTAAAATATTTTTATTTGATTTAATTTAGTAATTATTATCAAAGATATGAATTATCAATCAAATCGCCAAATTTGTTGATAGGCAGAGCCAACTGTTTGGATCAACCTTTATCAAAATGTACAACTCACAACCAGATTAAAATGAAGAAATGCATTAGCCTAAGTTACAACAAATATTCACGTCTAATCTAAAGACGAGGTTCAACTACCTCAAAACAATTAACAAAGGTTACAGACATGGACAATCACACAAGAAATGAATGAGAGATAGATATCAAACCACAGCTTTTGTCCCAAAGTGATCCAAAATTCAGAATGAAAAAAACAGCAGAATAGTCCAAAAGAACCAGAGATGGAATGCAGAATGGCAAACCTTGAAGCCCACTTCCAACTGTTACAAAACTACCTCCTTCTAAGTTTCCCAAACCTAACTAAACACTAAAAGAAAGCTGACATGTTAACTAGTGAAAAAGAGGAAAAAGAGGAGGGGGCAGGGGCATGGACACCCTCTCTGACACACACACAGACACACGCAGACACACGCAGACACACAGACTCACCCTCAGATAGTAACCCCCTTGTTCCTGCTCTGTCTTATCTCCAGGCTATGCTGGCTGAGCACTTTGAAGCTTCCTATGACTGAGAGGGTTGGGTCGGTTTCCGATTTTGCCGATCCAGTCTGCAAGCTTAAACCGGTTTGATTTTATTTGAACCGACTGAACCGGCATTTGTCATTATGAGACGTTCTGGCAAATTAAAAAGTAGCCTACATCAGCAATCTGTGCCGACGGCGCTAAATCCAACTTGTATTGCATTAGTAATAAGCAATATGACAACGTGACTAACGTAATAGTACGTTTGCTTATAAACAAAGCCACTAGTGTCTGAGTGCAAAAAAAAAAAAAAAGGATTGACAGGCCGTGTGCAATTTAGTGCCGAGGCCGGCAACAAGGAGATCAAATTTCAGTAGACCAATCAAAGGTGGGTGGGGGGATGACGATGCGCACGTGCACGCGCACGGTGTGCTGTTTACTAGTAAGTTCATGGGTTTTTTGGGGTGTGAGACGAGACATGGCAGAGTTAGTGTCAAAGAAAATGAAAACTGCACCAATATGGCAACATATCGGATTTGAAGCCGACGAAAGAGGTGTGCCGAAAAACAGATGAGGCAATGGGTGAACACTGCATGAAAAAATTAATGGCAAACGGTGGTAATACATCTAACTTGCATTCCCATCTGCCTCCATTGCTGCACAGAGGGGCCCCACAGCGAAAGGGGGACAGTCTTCTGGGCCTACTTCAACACAACTATCCATAGAAGGGGCATTTACCAAGGGCTCGAAATACAAATGAGACAGTGCTAGATGGAAGGAGTACACTGAAGCAGTCACCACATTCATTGCTAAAGAGATGGTGTCTTTCAATACAGTGGAAAAGCCGTCTTTTAAATCACTGCTCAAGACACTCGACCGTCAATATGATCCACCAGGTCGAAAGTATTTTTCTCAATCCCTGAGATGTACAATATACTGAGAAACGAGGTTCAATTTTTGATCACTTCCCACTGACGACGGACATGTGGTCAAGTATTGATATGACACCGTATTTGTCACTGACGGTTCATTTCATCAACAAAGAATGGAAGATGGTATCAAAGTGCCTCCAAACAAGCTTCTTCCCGGAGAACCACATGGCAGAAAACTTGGCTGACGCGATTGAAGAGGCCCTGTGTGACTGGTAGCTGGATCAGATCAAACTGTCAGCAAGAACAACTGATAATGCAGCTAATATTGTAGCTGCGATTAGGAAATTGGACTGGCAATGGCTAAATGTTTTCGGCCATAATCTCAATCTAGCCGTGACCAACACACTCTCACACGAAAGGCAACGCACAGAACGAGCCTTGGGGGTCTGCCGCAGCATCACTGGCCAATTTTCCCACAGCTGGCATAAAAAAAGGGATCTGAGAAAAGCACAGCAAGAGCTTGGTCTACTGGAGCGCTCTCTAATTACGGTAAGCTATCAATTCAATTCAATTTTATTTGTATAGGGCTTTTAACAAAGGAGCTTTGTCACAAAGCAGCTTTGCAGAGAACCAGCCCCCAAAGAGTAAGCCTAGGGCAACAGTGGCAAGGAAAAACTCCCTGACTGATAGCAGGAAGAAACCTTGAGCAGAACCGGACTCAGAGGGGGAACCCATCTGCCGCGGGCAGGCACAGGTTTGTTATGGAAAGTCAAGAGTTGCAGGAGGCGGGGGTGCCCAGCTGGCCTAGCTGGTCTAGGGCTGGAGCTCCGGGCCGGGGGGGGGGGGGGTACTCAGCAAACTTGGGCTAGAGCTCCGGACAGGTGCCCAGAGCCGAGGAAAACAAGAAAAAAACATTGTTAGGGGGTTCAAAGGGTAGATTAACAAGCAGAGCAGAAGAGACAGAGGTGCCTGCGTGCGATAAAGAAAACCCTGGCAGAATAAGGCTATGGCAGCATAGCTAAGGGAAACAGAGGCAGGGGCCAACGCAGCCATGAGGGCAGGCTTGAGACGGTCATCACCAGACCATGACCGGTTCAGCTTAACACAGCACTACCAATGATGATCCAGCGACAGCACTAACCGCTCAGTCCACCAGAGACTCTATAGCTATGCCCGCCACCTACTCCTGCCCCTCAAATATAGGAGCGACTAAAAAGATATGTTTTGAGCCTAGCTTTAAATAAGGTGATAGTGTCTGCGCCCCGAACATGGGCAGGCAACTTGTTCCACAGGAGGGGAGCACAATAGGAGAAGGCTCTACCACCTATGGTACTTTTAGCTATTCTAGGAATAACAAGGAGGCCTGCACCCTGCCAACGGAATGTTCGTGAGGGAATATAAGGAAGAAGTAAATCATTTCACATTCATGTAACCATCAATAAACACACACACCATGTGATGGGCTGGCCTTGATTCTTGTACATATGTCTTGTGATGTCTATTTATTTATTGTGACAGAACCAGGGCACATTTGCATTTTGATATACGTGCATAATGAGTGCATAATAAACTTGACTGAACCCACAATTACTATTGATGTTTAGCCTATTCCAATTAGACCTAAACTAAGGCCTAGGCCTATTACTCATTTATTATTATCATCCAACAGGACTGTGCAACTCGTTGGGGCTCAAAACAAAAAATGACCGAGCAAATTCTGGAGCAGAGCACCGCAATCCGGCGCGTTCAAAATGCTGACCGATGCCCACATCCCTCTCTCACTTGGCAAGATGTTGATGTCTTGGACTCCATCCCCAAAGCCCTCAAGCCAGTCAGTGAATTTACTGACATTCTCTCAGGGGAGAAGTATGTCACCACATCATGTCTTCTCCCAATGCTCCAACTCATCACAAATGAGATTTTGGCTGAGGCAGACGAGGACACAGCCCTCACCAAGGATTTGAAAGCTGGCATCTTGACGTGTCGAAATATGACAACGACTCAATCAAAGAGTTGAGGCGCGTGGCCACATTCATTGATCCACGGTATCGTGGAATTCATTTTCCCGAAGCATATTTGGGTTGCACTGAGCACAAAGTCGAGGAGCAAGGCAAATGCACCAAATTAGAGAGGAGGGGGAGGGGCAGGAACCGGCCCATCCGCCACCCCCTAAAAGATAAACTTTGGGAAGTCTTCTCGGTGTCAGGTCGGCAGCCCCTGTCATTGCCAAAACTACCGAGGAGAAAGTTGCCGCGGAGGTGGTAATCTACAAACAGGAGGCAGTGATTGACGGAGAAGCCGACCCTTTAGAGTGGTGGAGAATCAACGAGTCTCGCTTTCCATTGTCCAACGTAGCACGCAAGTACTTATGCATTTGCGCAACAAGCCATCAGAGAGAGTTTTTAGCACAGCGGGGAATGTGGTTACGCCTCAAAGGTCTCTTCTGAAGCAAGCAAAAGTGGACATGCTGGTGTTTCTGGCCAATAATTTGTAGAGGATTAACACCCTGAGAAAGCCTAGACTAAACCTATGCCGTGCAGGCTTTAAATGGCATTATTTTGTATCTTTGCACAGTTTGCAGTGCTATTTAAAAAAATATATATTTGTTATGCGTAACAGTTTTTCTATTTGAACACAACGTGTGGGCTACAAGCTGTAAGTATTTCTCATGTTGCACTTGGCTGCAGCCGGACATTTAGTTTTGACTAATACTTTCTATGTTGATGTTTACAGTTCATTTACATTATCCATTCTGATTGCACTGTTTGAGTAGGCTACCGATTTATGCCGTTGTAAACTGTTGTTTATTGAGGCCTATTTGTTATCTTATAGATAACAATTTATTATTTTTTACATTACATTACATTCATTTGGCAGACGCTTTTATCCAAAGCGACGTACAAGAAGTGCATTTTCATGATCGTAGACAACTGCTGAACACGGGTTCAGTAAGGTACAATTACTTATTTTGTACAGCTATTTCTAGCTGAGAACAATGAACACTATCCTGGTCTAACATCTGCAAAGCCAAACTAGGCAGAAGATTAAGCTAGAGTATTAGGACAAATACAATTTACCAAGAAGTGCAGGGATGGGGCAACATGTAACAAGTGACAAGGAAAAAGGGTTTTTTTTTTTTAAATATATATATATATACACAGCATGGTGGTGGTTATTCTAGGTATAGTCTGAAGAGATGAGTCTTCAGGCCACGGCGGAAGATGGATAGTGAGGGGGAGGTTCGGAGAGGGACGGGGAGTTCGTTCCACCACTGGGGAGCTAGGGTGGAGAAGCTCTGTGATCCCTTTGGGCGGGTGGGAGGGGTTACAAGACGCCCTGCTGCTGCAGAGCGGAGTGGTCGAGCAGGCACATAGAATTGAGTCATGTCCTGCAAGTAGATGGGGGCTGTCCTGTTGGCGGCAGTGTAGGCAAGGGTCAGGGCTTTCAAATTTTTGCTCCTTATAAACAGTTTCTTAAGTTGCACTAGGCCGAACTAAGTCTTATTTTATTTATTTTGATGTTAAACTTTAGAAGAAGAAAAGTTATGTTGAATGGTTGTGGTGAGAAATAAAAACATGATGTGTCACTCAGTTTTCCTGATTTCTCATTATGTTCCACTCGCGAGTCATGGGCGACACTTAGTGGTAAAATTCGGTATTAGGCTTAATATCAAACCGGTTTGAAAATTTTTACATCGGCCCAACCCTACTGAGAATGGCCACATGGTGAATTACATGTCTGACAACCCCATAACACCATGAAAGTATTGTAGCTTTGTAATGTACACAGCAAGAGCCAACCTGAGACACAGTCAAAATTCTAATTTGCCCACCAATTCATGTGGCACCCCATCACTTCTTTAAAAATAAGAGCAAAATAATAAAGCATGATCAACTGACATATGTACAGCCCAGGCTATGTAAATATTTTTAATTTCCCTTTTTCCACATAAAAAGCATAACCTTTTTTTGAGCCGAGAGACGCACCAAATGCATTACCAATGTGCTGCTCGGCCTGAAACGTTTACCACCCAAATTTGTGTGTCCCATCTGTGCAGCTCTCCTACGGGCCTCCACAGCTGCATGATGTTGCATCTGCGCCAGAAACGCTGAAGGGACGCCACAGCTGAGGTATTGGAGGGTGAAGAGATTCCCTCCAGGAAGAAATGTGTACATACATGTGGAACAAAAGGACTCACTCTTTTATTTTCTTGCTGCCTTGGTTGTCCTCGTCCAGGGAGTACAAGCTCCCCAAAATCCCCTCCTCCTGGAGAATACAAGTGGCTCCATAAAGGCTCAGCTTCTGGAGGTTTCTGAGGAGGAATACGGTGAGAAAACAAACATTTTTAAAACATATATCTATTATCTATAACAAGAGGAACTGGTTGTGAGATCAAGTCTAAACAATGAAAACTTTGCACGTGTCTGTACTGTGCAGCCTGTTATCCATTTTATGTGCAGGGGCTCACAGCAAGACAGAAATCTCATGCCAGGTAAAATAAGAGACAAGTTAGCAATTTCAGTCTACTTTTTGCATAAAGGTGAGAATCTCATGACAGAAATGGGATATGAAAGATATATTAAATATTAAATTTCCATCAATTACATTTCCATCTTTCTATTACTCAAAGGGAAATTCCACATGGCCTTTAAACAGGTGACCATCCCTAAATGGCTACATTGTCGTTCTGAAGGCAAGGGGTCATGCAATGCAGAGGAGCACAGAACAAACTGTTTCTGAAAGAGAGGAGTGACAGTTGAGGGTTAGCACCTGTTGAGAGCTATGGTTACGGTACACATGCTTGTTGCTTTCAGCAGTAAACAAATTCAATCAATGACTGATTGAAATTCTTTGTGGGGCAGTGCTTTCCAAAGTTAATCCGGGGTATCACAGATTCCACTGCATTTAATTGCAACCAGAATAGAAATTGCATAGGTCTAATGAGCCATTTACTGATTCACCAAATCGATAAATTGTGATAATCTGACCTCTTAAAGTCATGTTACAGTTTTTCTGTCTGTATAATGTGGTCGCTTGCACCGTAAATAGACCAGATATAGGCCTATCCAGGCACGTGCATGGATAGACACTAAAATATGCTGAAGAATATGTCCCCAGCCCTGAGACAGCAAAAGTGCCCTTTTGGTAGCAGCTTTTAACCTACAAAAGACACCTGCACTGGCAGTACTCAGGGGCAGCACCTAGCCCTTTTCCCCCAAAATACAGAGTAAAAGTGAACTGTAGTCACTTTTCTTTCCTTACTTTAACAACCAAACACAAACATGGTGCGAGAAATGTTACAACCTTAACAGCCTTCAGCCAAGCCATTACTGGCGTATGTACTTAGTATAAAGCTAGCTAAGTTAGTTTATTATAAACTGGAGTGATTCCACTCTGGGCAGTTCTTTTTCTTGTTACTTATTCAACATTTAGGCCTAACGTTAGACTAAGGTGTCGAGCCCGGGGAGGAGACCCAGGGGTAGACCTAGGACACACTGGATCGATTATATATAAAGGCTGGCCTGGGATCGCCTGGGGATCCACCGGGATGAGTTAGCGGACGTTTCTGGGGAGAGGGACATCTGGGCTGCTCTGCTTGCCCCTTTGCCACCCTGACTCTGACCTGGATTAAGCGGTTAGAGAATGGATGGATGGATAAAAGTGCCTTATTTATTTATTTTTCCTCTCCGGTTTCTGCTGCTAGTTGTCCAGAGCCACCCGCACATTTTTTTTTTTTTTAACGTGGTCTTGGTGCTTCTGTTTCGGCAGTAACTTACTCAAGACATAGGGAGAGATAGGGTGATAGTTAGGGGCTAAAAATGTGGCCAAAGCTTTGTGAGGGTTGCAGGATGATCGCGTTTTCTGGAAAACGATTTCCAGGGTGAGTTTGTCTGCCACCGTTGCCAAATCGTTGAGCACCTCGAGAGAAAGATACTTGATCTTGAGGGCCAGCTTGTTCGCAGTTAGCAGAGTATCAGGAACTGAGTAGTACTGCCTTTAAGGAATTGGTGTGCACGCTACAGCTGGGAAGGGGGCAGAAGCCAGAGCAGGCAGGGAGAGATAGTTGGGTTACAGTGGGGCACAGGCACAGAAAAGGGCAAGCACACCACACAGGGGCAACATCTCCAGTGGTTGTGGTGTCCAGCCCTTACAGGAATTGGATCTTACTCTTCACCCGGAGAGTGGGAAGACTGAGGAGCCACTGGGCACCCAGGTGGCCACATCCTCACGGAAAAGGAAGTTGGTGAAAGAGGGAGATTCAGTTATTAGGGGGGTAAACAGCATAGTCTGTTCACATAAAAAGGAATCCCGTACGGTATGTTGCCTGCCTGGTGCCCAGGTACGAGATTTCCTGGAGCGTGAAGACAAGCTCCTGGCTAGAGCGGGGAGGGATCCAGTGGTCATGGTTCACATAGAAACCAATGACATAGGTAAAGGTAGGTTTGAGGTTCAGCAGGACAAATTTGTGGAGCTAGCAGAAAAGATTAGGAGCAGAACCTCCATGGTAGTTTTTTCTGAAATACTACTCGTACAATGTGCAAGTAGAGGAAACCTAAATTTTTTGTTTGACAGGTGGCTACAAACCTGTTGTAGGAAGGAAGGGTACAGGTTTATGGGGTACTGGGACTACTTAAGGGACAGGGATGACCTGTACAAGCACGACAGGCTGCACCTGAACCGGAGGGGTACTGCTGCACTGGGCCAGCATATGCTTAAACTAGCAAAGGATTATTTAAACTAGGGACATGGGGGGCAGGGAGGTCAGAAAGTAAAAAGTGTAGGGAAGTGTAGACTGCTAAGATAGAAGCTGTCAGGGCTTCCTATAATAGTGTGAACACTAATTAAGTCTTTTTAAGGCAAAGTTATAGTAAGGGTGGCTTGGGACGGCAAGGGGGTGATGGAACGGGAGAAGTAATAATCTGTAATGTCTTCGCTTAAATGCTAGTATAAAAAATACATTTTTGGAACTTGAGGCTGCAATGAATAGGGGGGGTTATGATACAGTTGGGATTATAGAGACATGGCTTGGGGATGAGGATGGATATGAATATATTATAGAAGGGCACAAACTCATTAGGAAAGATAGATCCAGTAAGAGAGGTGGGGGTGTAGCTTTCTATGTAAAAGAACATTTTAATGCGCAAAAAAATCCAGAAATTGACCAGCTTGTGCCTAGTGAGGATATCTGGATAAAGCTCATATGGGAACATGAAAAGGGCCTTATGGTAAGACTGTGTTACCGGCTGCCGCTCAACGCTCTTTGGAAAAGTAAAACAAGCTTGTCAGGATTGTGAGACTATGATTATGGGTGACTTCAATTACCCTGCTATTCATTTGGGAAATGATGACAGGACAAGGAAAAAGTGAGGAAGAATTTTTAGATGTTAGAAATAACCTTTTTTTTCCACAGTATGTCAATCAGCCCACAAGAGGGAAATCAATTCTGTATCTTGTGCTATTTAATGACCTGGACAGAATTTGTAGCATAGATGTATCCTTTAAACTAATAATTGATCTCAAACTGTTTTAATTAGGCTAATTTTAAGTGATTAACAAGCATGCAAACAATCTGACTAATCAACTGGAAAGTGACACACAGCTTCTTCGCATTGTGTTGAAGGAGATTGATAAATGCGATTTAGAAAAATCTGTTTTAATCACTAAGAAGTGGTGGAAACTTCCCCTGATTTTCCTTGAGTATCAATACAATTAATCCACAAAATAGGCTATTCAATACTATCATATATAGCCAGCTCTCCACAAATAGGCAGTTTTAGCGATTAGCCTAGGCCTTACAGCCTACATTTATTTTCATTTGCAATACAAAATTGTGCACATTTTTAATCAACATTATTTGCAGACACATGTACTTCTTTCTCCGCACTGGTATTCATGGCAAATATCTGAAATGTGTAGATTGTAAAGTACAGGTTTTGTTTTTGCTGGTTATTCTGAAAGCTAACACAGTAGATAACAGACTGGTGTATGTTGTTTGTTAAGTGTAGACTACTTGGTGATTAAAACGGATTTTTAACGAATAAATTGAATTTATGATTTAATCCCCCTAACACGGTATGAAGACGCTGTGTGTTAGGGCTACTTGCATTTGATTAGTCCAATCGTTGGCACGCTTGATAATAAACAGGTTGAGATCAGATTAGTTTAAAGGAAAGTTTTGCGCCCCACCAATTTTCAGCTAACCAGTCAGCGCTCTCTTGCCCGCAGTTACAGGCTCATGTTACGGAATTTAAACTCGGCGATTGATTTTTTTGTGTAGAAGTGCACCATGGGAGTCGTAGTTAACCTAGAAATCATGTGTAAAAAGACAGCCAATTGAGAGGCCCGCCTTAGTTGTAACTGATGATGTAGACATTTGCAGATCTGTGTACGCATTTACAGATTTATTTACGCATTTACAGATCTGTGTACGCATTTACAGATTTATGTACGCATTCACAGATCAGTGTACAAATCTGATAACGCATTTGCAAATCTGATTACGCATTTGCAAATCTGATTATTGCAAATAATAATAACCCCATATAATTTACAGCTATGTCATCCATATGCAGTTTCTTAAAGTGAAAGCACCAGATACTTTTCAAGCTTCAAAACTATAAAGTAGGGTGGGTGAGGGTTTCATTTCCTAGTTTGATCTTGAAAATTGCTTGGGTTGTACGATTCAGTCGTCTACAATTCCCACATTATAGCAATCTTGGGGATTATTTGTTTTTTCAGAATCACCCAATCTTAGGTTGGGGGGATATTGATCGCACATTGCCTCCTGTAGCTTTTGAGAGGTTGGGAAGAGCAAAGGTTGTCAAGGATATAACAGGTGGATTTTACTGAAATGTGATAATTAGCTAGCTAGAGTGGTTAAACTTCGTGGAGTTTTCTGCTGTAGCAATACTGGCTACCTAGCTAGCTGGCTACTGAACTCCTATAATCCATCAAGTCTGGAAATCAGTAAATTAATACACATTACATGCATAACTTAATCTACTACAATGTGAGCCAGTATGCCAAACCATGCCTCTTCTGTGCTTTGTTGTCTGTTTTTTTTAAGAAAACTTTTGAGAAAAATAAAAAAACTTCTAACTATGAACAAAAACATGGTCATCATCGCATATACTATTTTGGTTTTGCAGGCATGTAAGAGCAAATACGAAAGATTAAATAGACAATTTTATATAATTTGGCATAAATAAATATGTCCTAAAGAGGGGGTGGAAGTGGGTTTAACAAATAAATCACGTTCCCCATTATCTTACTTTACGGGTTAAAACTAAAAATAAAATGTTGTACCTACAGTACGTGTCTTTATCTGAGCTTAGCTTCACATTTAAAGAAATAACAGAGTTTGTACATAGCCTACTATAGGCTAGCCTAGCTAGGCCTACAGAACACCCAAAAAACAGTAAACCTATTACAGTAGTTGTCAAACCAACCAAAATCTCTAAAAAACCTCTAGTTGGCTGTTCTTAATTGGTGTAGAGTTTCGTTTGAATATTCTTTGATTATTTGAAGAATAAAAAAACAGAATTTGCATGCACCCATAAATACTGAACAAACCACAGGTCAGACGACATGGACGTGTTTAGGGTAACCAATTTCAACAAGGCATGGCCTGTGAACTCAGTTGATAGGGGGGACATTTAAAATATTGATCGTCCTTTCCAACTTGTCCATGTGTTAGCAAGCCGTCTTGTTCAGAGCTATAAATAAATGCGCAATTAACGGCTGCCTACAGTAACACAGCCAGTACAGGGTGCAACTAGCCTACATTCTGTTCGACTTCGAGTACTGACCACCGACTGACTATCTTCACACGATGGCGTAGTTGAAGGGGTAAAAACTGAGCAATTTGATCCGAGCTATAGCTGCATTACTCGTGGGCAACAAATACCTTTACAAGAGGAATTACCAGTGGCAAATTGTGTACTGTAAAGACAAATTAAGATGACAGTGAAGAAAGCCAACAGGCTTGCCCGCCAAGCTCTGGTTGGATAATGAGTTGAGTTATCGATACATTCGCACATACATGTTAAGCTATACCATTCAATTCAGTGTGTTAAGGTTGCTGTGTTAGTAAGTTATCTGATTGTCTGACACGGTTACCGTGCAGGTAAGATAATGCGTTTGTTGACGCTAAGTTACCCAGCACAGCATCTGTGCTCGAGATGGGCACATGACGCTCTTAGCAAGCTAGCTAACTAACTTTACATGGGTTAGATTTCTACAGGGTAATTTCGATGATTCACCTGTTATTTCGCAGACTTCTCAGTACGCATAAAACTTGGTCCAAATAACAGCCCATGGCATCTTTCCAGCGGTCAGGAAACTGCGTGTCGTGACCGTCAGGATCTACATCCAGCACTGGACCGGGGTATCCTTCTACAGGGGAAAACTCCAACTCAAGCTCACGCACGAATGATCCAAACTTGCGCATGAGAAATTCAAGTTTCGGGGTTTCTCCAGGACCAGTGCCGCCACCGTTCACACTTCCACCGAGCCGCAGCTTTAGATCCGTCCACAGCGCGGGGTAGAAGAGACACTCCCTCCAGCGAGAGCATACCGCCGAGGCCCTGAGCTTGTCCCGGTCCGACAGGAAGGAAAATATGTGGACAATTAGCTCGCTAGGTAAGGATAACGCTCCTATGTCCCCGCACAGAGCCATGGCCTTTTGCTATCTGACTATTATACTGTAATGGAGGACGAGTAACCGTTAGAGGGTAACGTTACATCAGCATCTAAATACACCCTTACCCCTACCACTGAACTCACTGACCCCTACTATACTTTTACATACCCCTTTCCTTCTTGAAAACAAAATCGTAAAGTAATCGTAGCTTCCGCCTTCAGCAATACTGGATTGCGCCATAACGTGTCGTGTGTAGGGTTGTAGTGGTATTTTTAAAATAAATATTAGCATCTTATTGTCACATACCACCACTACTTTTGGTTATTTTGTTCTTTTTTACGTTGTGCTGTATTTTTCATAATATATAGATTAAACGAAGCCTTGTCGGATTAAATGATTGACATGTTAACAGATGAAATACCACATCTTTGCGTGGTGGTTTAACCCAAACCTTAGAAGTTTCAGTTTTGTGATTGATTTCGTTATTAGGTAACGTTACTGTTATAATTTTACTGAATAGTTTGTCGACTTCAGATTTTAATTATTTTATTTATGCGTTTACTTACATATTTTGCAACCGAAAAGCTTGGTCTACCTTCATGAGCAGTTTACATTTAGTCTTTTTCCGAATGGTATCTCTAGCGTTTCTAATTTGGTTTACTGTCTTTTTAGCTAGTTAGCTGAGGGGATAGAAGGGTCAGTACAGTATGGGATTTCATGTTCGAATGAAGCAGTAGGCTTACAGTTTATGAATTTAAATTGTGCCACGAATGAGTATTTCATAGGTATTCATATGGATAGGTAGCTTTGCCACCAGAAGTATGCCTCTTGTCTTGCACAAGTTGTCGGCTCAGAGTCTCCGACCGGCCTTGAAAGAGTTAAGGTGAACTATGGAAGGTGTGGTCAGGGAGATGCTATTTCCGTGTTTGCCAAGAGAAAACGATATGACCGGACTGTCTCTTAATCTCCCAAACGTGTCTTTAGAACAGACAATGGAAGGAGAAATGGTACGTACGTCTGTTCTATTGTTAAATATTATGATAGCTTTTGATACTGTCGGTAATGTTCAGTGTCCACCAACAAGGTCGCCAGTTAGCTATACCATTCTATTGCACACATAACATTGGCGACAATACCGTGATTCTTTTGTGTTTGCGCTGACTGGTAGCCTGATATGATTATCGGCCTTCATCCTCGTCTATCTGGGAAAAACATGATTTTATCTAATTTAGGCGAATCACTGGGGTTGTTAAGGCTAAATAAATAAAACTGCCTGAAAATAAATTTTGAGGAGTTTGCACATCAGACGAACAAATAGAAAAGTGCTCTCAACTGCTGCATATCCAGTAAGTGCCTTCAATACCGAGGGCATGTATGCGGACTGGTCATGCACGTTAGATTTGGTTAGCTTGATAACATTAGGTATAATGGCGCTGTTACAACGTTAATGTGACAGGATTTGTGTTGGTGTTAACACGTTATCTAATGTTAAAAGTAAAATGCCTGGAATATGTGTTCAAATTAGAGGTGTTCTTCGAATATACCTCCCAATCCCCACTATAATAACATATTTTATACCCTGACAGAGAGAGAATGTGGATGCTCAGGAGGATTTTCAGACTGTGGAGGTCGGGGAGCTCGAGGAAGGGAAGAACGCGCAAAAGGCTCCTCGTCGGGTTATCCACTTCGCAAGCGGAGAAACAATGGAAGAGTACAGCACAGAAGATGAGGAGGAGGAACCGGAGAAGAAAGACTTGCTGTCCCCTGATCCGGTAAGTGCACGAGGCAAAAGAAGAATTGCATCGCCCTCTCGCACTTGCTATTTGCTTATTAAGGCAACTTTCTGATTTCCGCGCATCTAGTCTAACCTGACCTGGGGGCCGTACTTCTGGTTCCACATGTGGAGGGCGGCTACATCCACCGTCTCAGGTGAGAAATTGAGATGAGGACCCTTCCTTTGGCGATTACTGTTTGCTGGAATTCCCCTTCAAATTATTTCGGTAGCATGGGCAATTGGGAACACCACAGCATCACTGATCTTGCGAAATATAAATCAAGTATTTGAACGTTACACCTGATTTCTTTGGGATATTGAATGGCTGAAATGTCCTCAATCCATTCTGGCCTGCTGTTTCAGCATGTGATTTTCTTGGAGAGAAGATGGCTGCAGCCCTGGGAATCACCTTGCCCAAATACCAATATGCCATTGACGAGTTCTACAGGGCAAAGAAGGAGGTGTGTAAATGCTTGCATAGATGAGGTATCTGCATTGGAATATAGGCCCTGGCCCATTGTTGCATGTGCGGTAGCATTTGTGTTCACTGATGCTAAAATCCAGGTCTTCAACCCTGCAGGAGGAAGAGGAACAGCAGGAAAATCGTATGTCCGAGGAGGCAGAACGGCGCTTTCAGGAGCAGAAGGGCCAGGAGGGCGCCCTCACAGAGCAGCCGGACAGCTCCATCTCTATCGTCAACATCACCTGTGAGCTGGAGAAGGAGCCTTGCCAGATCTCAGATGCCTCTCCATTCCCACCTAATCCACTCTTACAGGATGATTTAAGAGTCTCTGCCCCTGTCCCCTCCTAACCCACATTTAGAGATCTCAGAAACTCCACCCCTGTACCCTCATAATCCATATTTACAGAGACCAGAGACTCCAACTCTGTCCCCTCATAACAAACTCTTACAGGGATCAGAAATTCCACTCCCGCCCTCTCATAATCCGTATTTACAGAGGTCAGAGACTGTACCCCTGCCCACACCCAACCCACTCTTAGGTGCCATTTGAATGTGTTGCAACAGAAAGGTCACCAAGTTTGGATGCAGAAGTGAGCAAAAAGATCTAACTGGCCACCAAGTAACCAAATTAGTGCTGTTTACAAGACTCACTCGCATGACATTTTTGCTAAAAAAAAAAAAAAGCCAAGTTGGTGGAAGTCTATATTATGATAAATACTACTCCTACTTGCACTACTACTTCCATAATTACTGTTATTGGTTGCATTTTTATATTCTCACCATTCCCTTAATTGAACTAAATATGGTGAATGTTTTGGATAGAATTAATATTGCTTTCTCTAGCTCTGCTGTGTGTGAATGGAATGGACAGTGTCATGATTGGTCAGAGACCAGATTTTGTCATTTCCAGTTTGTCACAGTGCAAGCTGAAAAAGCTCAACGCTTTGAGCTTTTGCCATTCTCCAAAAGCTTTTTGAGAGCTGGGGTACCGTATTTAATCTTTGACCTTATCTCCATCTGCAGAAGAGATTTCATTGGCAATGATGATTTCTGTTAAAGAAATGTTTATGGTCTGTTACATTGCAGAAGGACATCAGATACTCCACCTCCATCCCCTCCTAACCCACTCCTACAGAGAGATTTCAGAGCCTGACTCATCTTTCCCTATCATCCTATTCCAAAACAATAGTTTTATAATGTATTTATTCAAAATCTATTTAAAGGCAAGGTTGTTTTATTTATTTGTGAAGGAAATGTTTGTCTATTTTGTACATAACACCACTTAATAAACGTATTAATAACAAATGCACCCAAGCTGCTGGTGTCTTAGTTTTGTTGTTGGCACAATAATTCTTTGTTCTTCTGGTGTTGGGATTTGAGAGGTTCGCTGTGGAGGCTCTTGTGGCCATGTTCTTCGTTTCCCATAGTAGCGTAATCTACTTTCTTGTTGAGCAAAACACCCTCCTCTCAGTAAATCAGTCACAAATCCGCATTACTTTGAGGCCTCCGACTGGGTTGTTGCTGACAGAGACCTCTTTGTTTAAGGCAACAGGAGGTCAAAGAGGACAGTAATGACTTTTGTTCAAGCTGCTGGTCAGTTAGGAGATGAGCCCATGCATGTTCAACTGGGTTACTGAGAACATGCTCTCTTTGTCATTAACAAACTGAGCGAGAGGCATGAGACTATAAGATGGACAGTATCAAACTTGTATACATGTTTATTAAAATAAATACTTCAAATCCACATATGGTTATAAAAGAAAACTGAAAGCACAAATACAATACTATTAACATTAATATTTTCAAAACAACCTTACTGTGTTAAAGAACTTGCCAGTAGATTATTCTTGGCATAGCAGCCAAATGTACCTTGACAGCAGCATCCACCTCAGTTTTTGATATTTGTATGGTACTGTTTGAATCATCTGTGATACAATCCTTAAAACACGCTAAGCCATATCTATTATGCACTAGCAGCCTCTGACTTGATGCCCTTTCACTGGATCCATGCACATTTACATGTATTTGTTAATCTAAAATGTTTGTGGGACGTTTCTGGGTGTGGTGCTCTTTTCTGTATGGGGAGGGGTGTGTCACAACAAATTTGTTGTGACAGGGTGCATGTGGCTACAGAGCCTGTTGTTTGAGATCAGATTTCAGCGTAGTGTGTTGCTAAGCAAAGACAAGCCAACGACTCATTGAAGAACTAGAATTAAGTTTGGAATTGCTTTTCCACTGTGGCATCAGCTGAAGTTTGCCGAGTGGATGAAATGTGACACGGAGTGCATGTTGTCTGTTGGACCTGTATGTAATGTTACTTATAGCTATCCGGCAAGTTACATTAGGTAGCTAGATGGCCAAAGACGGGTATTCGGGCTGAGTAGTGGGTGGGGTTGAAGACTGAGGAGGAGACTTCATTAAATACAGGACCACAGACAGGCTAAAAATCCAGCATGGTGTGCCTTTATTAAGCAGCGTTGTTTTGGGGGTGGCACATGGATACAATGTAAATAAATTTAATACACGGGAATAAAAGCTACCTACACTGCTGTGGACAAAGTTATTATGCAAATTTATGCAAATATCTAACCAAATTATGCAAATATGTAATGTGTTTTTAAACATGTCTACATCGTTCTGTAGACCTTCTCTGACTCCTAAAGGATAAACTGCTCAAGGGTAGCTTTACAATATATACAATATTATTGAAGCTTTACAATGTATTTACTGTATAACTCCTCATGGGTAGCTCTGTTTTATAATTGCTTTTAAGTGTGTGGTTTTGTTTTTTGTTCCTCTTTGACATATCAGTAGTTGCTGCTTGATGAGTTTTGATAGTTCACAGGCATCCATCCAGAGCAACACAGCACATACCCACTGGTGTTTATAGTCATCTGTATGGGCTGATAATAGATGGAGATTATTGAACTAATACATCTGTATGTACTCCTATACTACCATAAATAATAATAATGCATTTAATTTTCCTTGACATAGAGTGCTTTGCTTAATCATACATAATCACATACAAAGTTCAGTATCTGTGCAAGCTCCTGCTCAGAGCTGATGCCTGTGAAAAAGCAGGCCATATCCCTGCCAGCTTATAGGCCTACTGCACCACTGGCCTTGGTCTTGTAACCCAGGGGTTAATGAGCGCCAAACATGAGCTACTGACTGCTTATGAATAGCACCCACCCAGGGTGGTACCATACTGGGACAACTCTTCCTTATTCAGCTGCCCGCCGTGGCCTTTGTCCAGACAAAAGCTTGGGTGAAACAAGGACAGCGTTTTGCTGCAGACAGTACTTCTCTCATAGAGCCCAGGCAAACAACGGCAATGTTTCACACATCTGAGTATGCACAATAAAGAGGAAAGCATAAAAGGGAGGCAGGCCTTTGTATATGCCATGTACTCATAATTTGCTGGGGTGGACCTTTGTAGTATCCACCCAAAATTCACTGGGGTTGTCTGTATATCACATACACAAAGACATTCTCAGATAGCCAGACCAGTGGTTTACAAACTATTCAGACCCACGGCACTGGAAAATAATTTCAATTCCCATGGTACCCCAAAGTTGCATATGCAGTTTTCAACACCTTATACATATGTTTGTAAGCGATAATAAAGCTCACACTATAAATTGGTGGTAAGTCTTTTAAATCTGCATTAGAGACAGAAATAGATGAACATATCAAACATTCAATCTATTTTGTTTCAACAAATGACATTTTTAGGCAATCTTAATTTGTCTTTTTTTCATTAATGTTAATTTCTGTGGTAAAACTACTATTTTTAGGCTACATGCTGATGGGAGACCAGTCTGCGCAGACTGGGGTTAAATGCAGAGAGGACCTAATTCAGAAAAGTCCTAATATTTGCATTATGAGCTTACAGATATTCTGTTATGAATTGAAATCAGTTGAGCTTACAAATGATCCACCATTAATTGCAATCAGTTGAGCTTACAAATGATCCACTATGAATTGCAATCAATTGAGCTTACAAATGCTCCATTATGAATTCAAATAAGTATTTTAATTCACAGTATGATTTCTTAGTTTAATCTTAACCTTTTGATTATTAACAAAAACCTCTCAATCACCGTCGATGGCTACACAATGACTGCCTCTCACTCTTCAAAGAGCCTGGGGGTGGTCCCTGATGACCAGCTGGACCTCAAGGAGCACATCAAGGCAACATCACGGTCCTGCAGATTCCTCCTGTACAACATCAGGAGGATTCGACCATACCTGACCACGTACTCCACCCAGCTACTTGTCCAGGCTATGGTGATCTCCTGTCTTGATTACTGCACCTCCCTCCTTGCAAGCATGCCGGGCTGTACCATACAGCCACTACAGATGATCCAGAATGCTGCTGCCTGACTTGTCTTCAACCTTCCTAAGTTCTCTTACATCACTCTCCTGCTGAGATCACTCCACTGGCGACCGGTCGCCACCAGGATCAAGTTCTGACCCTCACCTACACTGCAGCGAACAGGACAGCCCCCGCCTACCTACAGGACATGATTCAATCCAACACACCAGCTCGACCACTCTGCTCTTCTGTAGCAGGGCAACTCGCACTCCCTGCCATCTGAGTGAATGGTTCTCGCTTGTCCCTACCACGGAGCTTATCCACCCTAGCTCCCCAGTGGCGGAACAAACTCCCTGTTCCTCTACGTACCACTCAGTCATTGCCCATCTTCTGCCATAGTCTGAAGAAGTATCTCTTCAGACTGTACCTGGACTAACTATATCACTTATCACTTGTACCCTTCGACTTTGTTCCTGTAGCACTTTCATGTTACACATGCACCTCCTGTACCACTTTCATGTTACACATGTACCTCCATCCAGTACTTATATTGCACTCGTATCATTATCTTGATGTTGTAGCTCATTGTCATGCCTCCCAGTTTGACTTAACATTACTTTCTGACCTAGCCTCTGCTTACGACGTGAACTGGGCTTGATGTGTTCATGGCTATGAATAACTGTTACATAATTAGTATTGTACCTTATCGGACCTGTGTTTTATAGTTGTTCCAATGGCCTTCGGTATGCACTTATTGTACGTCACTTTGGATAAAAGCGTATGCCAAATAAATGTAATGTAATGTTAACATTACCTAAATTATGAGGCGTTAGGCTGTCAACTTGAAATTGAGTTTGAATGTAACCTTTTAAAACCGGCATGAATTTGAATGTATTCAAATATCAGTTGCATATATAGGCGTATATTGTCCGACACAATATGCAATGCATAAGATGCAGTGACGCTGGCCTTGTATCTGATATAGGCCTAAGCATTATCATCCAGAAGGGTGTGGTATAACACAAAAGGATACTGACATATTGTTGAAAATATACTTTTGAGGGCCCTAGGCAAAAATTATTTGGCGATCCCTCTAAAACAGCTACATTTTCATGAAAAGGTTGTTATTATTATTATTATTATTATTATTATTATTGTTAATTTAGTAAGACAATATTGGGCAGACCTATATTAAAATAGATATAGATTGAATTATATCAATGTAATTATCTCTATGGGTATTACATTGTTCATCATATCAAAGTGATTTGACCTCCTGTGAAATATGTAATAATAATGATGATAGTAAGTACTACCATTGTTGGACGTTTACTTAATTTGATGGGAACAATTGATGGCAACATAAACCTGCTTAATGAAAAAAAAAAACAGCTGTTTGTACATGCACATGGGTCTGAAGATCAACCCATGTGCTTGCTTGAACTAATTGTTAGGTACACTGAAAAGCTGGAAAGCGTGAAAGAAAATCAAACGTCATGGATATGGCTGGGTATTTGAAACGAAAAATATTGACTCAGGGCAGTCTCAGGGCAGTCAAAGTTGTTGATAATCACGGAAACGATTGAAATAACATGAGTAATCACAGCAACAGTAAAAAGTGCTTGAAGTTTCAAAAAATCATAGGTAAGACTCATTGTTTTTAACTTTTTTTTTTTTTAAAAGGAGCCAATTGGTTTAAATCGATTTTCACCTGGATTTTATGTTTCAGAAAGCAAGTTTCCGTAGAAAATCTATTGAGTCAGTTATATTCACATTTTGTACGGATTGCTTTTTTCCCGACTTCACATGGCCTAGCCTAATGTTAATGGTGCTTCGTGGTTGAGAAGAAGAATTGGTCAATTATTCAAAGTCTCTTTAATGAATTGATGCAACTGATGAATCAACCAAAAATGATTGTCTTATGTAAAATGACATTCATTTAAATAAATGTTGTAAAACAGATACCATAAACGGATATGTAGACTGATTTATTAAAATTATGACAGAATTACATGTCATTGCAAAATTTTTGTGGGTCAGAAATAAGTATAATGTTAACATAAAAGATACATAGTGACTATTAATCTGTGACAAATAAATAATTTATCTTTCAAGAACAAGTGGTGCAGATAGTAGCATGGTGCTCACATGCAAGAAGATTTTAGTGGGTTGAATACTAAATAAATCGCTTTCTGGTGAGAGTTGCCTGCTTCTTAGTTCAGACAAGCGGCATGGTACACGGTGCCTCCCATTGGGTTTAGAAGACGGCTCCGTGTTGAGACCCTAACATTTCGCCTAGTAGAGTGTGTGCTTTGTTTTGCCTGATGTTGCCAGGATGTAGTGTTCTATAGCTAGCCACAACAGAGTTGCATTCATGAACGTGATGGTGCTTGGAAAACACACTATTTATGTTAATTAGGAAATGCAAGACCTAAAACAAAGGTTAGAATTCTTAGATTTAAGTTTGAAAAATTAGAATTATATTCAAATATGTTTCGAATTTTTTTGAGTCCTATGAGGCACCTCTTGACGGATTTCACGGCACCCACTTTGAAAAATGCTGAACCAGACAACCAAAATCAAAGAGTAAATAAAATAAAGACAGATACAGTGGAACATCGAGATACATAGGTAGAAGGAGAGAGGGGGAAGGAAGGTGAGAAAAAGTGGGTGAGACAGAGACAGGAGTACCAATGCCCCGCCTCCTTGTTTCAACCTTTAACATTTTGACTTTTGCTTTTAACATCAGTCAGTCTGTCGGTTCAGCTCTGATAATTTAATTCTATAAATATAAATTAAATATTTCAGAAGGAATTGTGTTTGCAGGCAAAACCAATTCCTCATGCATGGGGGGGAAAAACCTTGCAGTAAATGTTACCACCACTTGGTGGAGGCAGTGTCCCACCAAAAACCAGGTACCCAGTCCGAGCAGGACATCATCCACTTCCTGATTCCATTCCATTCCATTCCAAGGTCTGACTTCCCTATGGGAATGTTGCATATGCCTGTATTAGCTAATCACAAGACTTTGCTATGGTCTGTGTTTCCCCAGCTTGTTATTTTGATGCATGGAGTCACTGGAAACTGTTTCCTATGCTTTTTCAGAAATGAACCCTGCGTTTCAACCAAGAGATTTTAATGGTTCCTTATTGTTATTCTGGTGTACTTCACCCATTTTTTCATTCTAAGAATAGTGAAAATACTAGTGTAGCAAGTAGCATAAGTTTTGTGTTAGTTTTTTTATAGATTGCATTTTAATGAATAACATTTAATCTCAAAGCAGTAAAAATCACCTCAGCCAGTGTGTAACATCAACCTTGGTGACGCATGGTGGCTTTTTTTGCATCACAATGCTCAGCACACATTAGCTGAGGTGAATAGGGAGGGGGGGAATTGCCAAGCCAGTTGAGCTGGGGGATGATTAAGTGTCCAGAGACACTTAATCATTCGCCTGTTTAAGTGTGACAAAACTGATTTGGGAAATTGGCTGGAAAATTTGAGAGCCCTCTTGCAATAAATGGCATGCAAGCTTTTATTATTTTTCAATGGTTAAATGCCCTAACTTGCAGGGGACGTTTACTTGGGATTGTGAAATAAATTTGATCATGACTGCACATTTCACTCTGTACTGAATCCTGTTCTTGATCTCACAAGAAGAATGGAGAACAGTAGAGATGAAAGGGTGCTGCTGTTTTGAGTGGAAACTGAAGACACCTGTATAACTCCCCCGACAACATATAGATAGAGTCAGGCATCTAATTTAGATTTAGGGGAATTCCAGCCCAAGTCTTATTGTGTTTGCCTGCATGCCCGCACAGCAAATAAAGACCCCAAATTCTTTCTCTGCAGTGTCAGAATCCCAACACCTCTGTCCTGTAACATGCATTGTCATGTCACAGTTTTATGGAAGTGATGTCATAGTGGGAATGAAGTCGCAGCCACAGAACTGTTCTGTGGTCACAGCACTTTGAGTTAGAGCAAACATCTCAAATAATGGATGTGTGGAACTTCAAACAAACCTTGACAAAAAAAAAAAAAAAAAAAGATTTCACACAGGCAGTTTTCCTCTCATGGTTATTTTTTTTTACATTTTACATTTTATGCATTTTGCTGACACTCTTATCCAGAGCAACTTACAATTATTGCAATAAAATATAACTAGTACAAACAGAGTCTAATCAATTATCTGAAGATAAGCATAATGTAACATGTTACAATTAAAAAGACCTTTATTATTTCTGCACTAGCCAGATTCCTGGCATGCAGCCCAAATACTGAAGCATTGGCGCTTACCAAGACCACATAGTTTACTAAGAAAGCACTGCTATGGATTGGCCCTTTCCTCGCACCAAGGTCCAAATGTGCTGGTGTCCAGCCTCTTTGCATCCCATCCACAAAATCTGCCTATAATAGCAATGACCCTTCTTTATCTCCCCCGTTTCATGACCACCCACTTTATTCCCCAGCTTTCTTGGTCCCTGTATTAATCTGCTATCTGTGCTAAAGCAGATATTATCTCTTGTATCATGCTAGATAATATGAGTTATTCTTGTAAGCACAAGGAAAATAGTTAGAGCTGCTCAGAAGTTTCTGTTTGCTGGAAGTTGTGGCATTAAGGTGGAAGTACTATTAAAAAAAACTGTAAAACCTGATTGCTTCCTCCTAGATTACTGTCTCAAATACTTTGGCATTTGCTGTAGTTGATTTTGTGGTTTGTTTAAAGGGTGGATACCGGCTCCATTGTTCCTCCCTGCACTATGAGAAGTTATGTAATGCCCAGCGATTGCACGATATCAAAGGATTATAACCCTTTGCAGGAGCCACCCTGCATTTTCATTTTCTGCTGGCCTCTTAGGGTACACAGTGTACACTCATTCTTATCTGGACACAATGGGAACACTGCGTTCCAGCTCCGCCTGCTGTTGTCCCTGACCAAACCAGAATGCAGAGCTGACAGCGGTGTTTTTCGGGATTTCCGAAGGCCTCATTCTGCTTGACAACTACGCCTGTCTTGCTACTTGCAATGTCTGTGCGATACAGATCCAGGGCCCTTGAACATTATGTATGCCCTTGATAAAGGCTCCATAAAAAAAAACAATATAGGTCATCAGCTATATGCCATGCTAAAAAAATAGAAAGATTATATTATTTTACACAAATACAATTGGTCAGAGTGAAAGATTTTGCTTAACAAGTATTTTTTCCCCAAAAAGATAGTTGTCACAGTTTTTCAATGCTAATTATTCACATCAGGTTCAAAAATGTACTTGCCTTTTCTTACGCCATTGCCTACTTGTTAGAAGGTGGGTTTTCTGTAACCCTGAAGCTTTTTTTTTTTTTTTTTTGGCTAATTGTGAGAAATATTTTGTGAAATGTGTTGGTACAGAAATTGTGTGTATGTGTGGGAGTGGCAGAGGAGGGTAACAATAAAATTAAGGGATTTCAGTGTCACATTAGTGACTTTTTTTGGTAAAAACCCCTCTGCAGTTTAGGAATTCCCCCAACATTCAAGTAAGTGCTGATGTGCCCCCTCCCCCCATACTCTCTACTCTCAGCCCCCAGACTTGGGCTGATGTGCACTGTAAGTTTAGTGGAAGACTAGTCCTCTGACTTTCTGTCAGAGGCGGTTTGTTCTGTGGATTTTCATTAGCTGTTGCCTTCAGTTTTGGAGAGAGTGAAATTACTGTATAGGCGAGCCAGGTCCTCATATTCTGAAAAACACTGGAAGGGTTTGCTGTTCAGTTCTTTCAGTCAAGTTTACCACAGAGCACTGCATTTCTGAAAAGAAATATTAAACCATATGTTGTACCTGCACTTGACCAGCAAATGCAGCATGCGCAGCCGCATTAAAATGCAGTTTTCCTTCTCTGGGTAGTGGCATGACCCACACTGTTGATACAGGTATTGTGAAAGTACTGGTATTCCTCCCATTGCTGCCAAAGGGGAATACCTAGACTGTACACTTGAGTATGTGCATACCGGTTCTCTTGTGAGGGAGGGAGTGTGAGTGTGAGGGAGGAACGTGTGCATTCCTTTGCTTTGTGTCCAATGACAAAGGTCTGTGAAATTTAAGTTTTAATCCACACAGGTGGCAAACAAACATTTCAGGTATTTATAGAACTCTGCCCCCACCCAGCTTCCAATCCACTCAATATTAATTTGTATGTGTTTGTGTATGTGTGTGTGTGTATGTATCGTGTGTGTATATATATATATATATATATATATACATATATATATATATATATGTATATATATATTCTAAATTTAATTGACTTTGTCCAGGTGACTCAGTTCACACTCTGCCCTATGTTTCCTTATTTGGTAATCTAGTTTGCCTTATTTGCATGAAAACCGGAAAACAAGGTTGACTGATCTGCTGGTTATTTCCTCTCTGAATTCCACCCAGAATTCCATCTTTTCTCAGAGCATGTAAGGCTGGCTGCTCTTGCATCTAGTGTCTCTGTTTCTTAGCTATCCTTGACATGAACACAGCAGGTTGGCTAACCTTAGTTTCAAAGATATACCAAGCAACAATACCTCAGGCTAGCCATCAATGTGAAAAGTAGGGTATTATTTGGTGTGTTCTCTTTGGCATTAAGGATAAAGAAAATTCAGCTTCAACAAATAGTGGAGGATTGTACAAAATGGAAACCAAAACAATATGGGCAGATTATTTAAAAACTCATCTTTAAACACACAAATTTAAGTTTTTTATTTAAAATATGGCCAGTTATGACAATGTTTGATTAAATTTCAAAATCATGCATTATTGTTTGAATATTAAAGGTTAAGCTATATTCCTTGGTTAATCCACAATGTGTCATGTGTCCCAACATGCCATTACCTTATACATAGCCTGTTTTGTTTCTTGGTCTTAATTTTGTGCTGGTGCTCTGAAACCTGTGTGATTCAAACACAACACAGAGCTCAGTGTCTAACTCTACTTATCTCCTGCTGTCACACCAACTGCTAAAAGCATGGTAATAGTACACATCACATGCTCTTATGATGCTCTGAGAAGTTGCAACCCAGATAGCAACTTTTCTGGGCCAGATCTCAGCCGATTCTGGCCTGAAGTCAGCACTGCTGGGGTGCAAATGGCACAGATCCAGCCTGGAGCTGCTTGCTATCTGTGAAAGAACCCTGAAGTAGGCAGTATACTCCAAACGAACCACCAATGAACATGTCCGTGGACATCCAGGTCAGTATACCCAACAAACTTCATGAACTTTGTTTTATGTCACTTCACAAAACCATATGTTATAAAACTATTTTGTTGAAATAAAGGACACAACTGTATTCAACAGTTTTATTTTTATAGTGGTTTTGTTAATAACAGCATTATTACAGATAATGAGAAAAGCACTGAAATGTGCAAAAGAACTGCTCCCACAGAACTGTACAGTGATGAAATGAACCGTAAAACAAGGGAGAACTCTGCCCCTGGCCAGTCAACCATGACACAACCAACCATGTGATTTGGGTGGACCAACTGCAGACAGGTGGAGGTCTGCAAATTATGAACAGTTCACGCTGGGGGCGTGCACACACCACAACGCTCAAACTCAAACACTACATCTTTTTGTTCGTCTCTTGTTTGAAAAGGGTCGTTTCTGGCACCAGTATTCTGGTGCCTTACTACTCATTAGAACTACTGTTCTAATGAATCACTTTCCTTATCTATGTTTATCTGCTTAAATTCCTGTATTATTATTGTTGTTGTTATAATAATAATAATAATAATAATAATAATATTATTATTATTGCATAAAGCGTCAGCCAGCAGCACAGCATCACATAGGCACCAAATGACAGATCTTAAAGGGTACACCCCCCTCACCATAAACATTTTGTTGTTTGACAGTGAATTTTTCATTGCTTGTGAGTGCTCGGAATAGTAACCCTTGGGCATTTGGAAGGGCGACTGTGAACTGTGTGCAACCACATCTCTCTCTCACTATTTATCTGTCTGTTTCTCTCTCTTACTTTGTTTTCATTCTCTCTATCATAACTGCAGATGGAACAGTAATGTGAGTGAAAGAATCCCCTCTGACTAAAAGAACAAGCTTGCAGAGAGTAGAGTATTCTACATTTTCTTGATTTTGGTTTTATGTTTCTAGAAAATTCCCAAATTTGTTTTGACAAAACATGAAGTTTGCATTTATTTCCTTTATTGTCTCTCCAGTGAAGGTTAGGTGATTCCATAGCTGAGGAATTTATTGTGGTGTCAGTGGTCATTGCCTCTTTAGAGAAAATGGATTATTCATCTAAAACTATGCTTAGTTGTAATGATTCAGCTGTTAAAAATAATAAGCACAGAGACATTTCTAAGCATTTTAAAGTATTTTTTCAAGGTGCAGAAAATCATCAGTACATTAATAAAATTAGTTGTACATACTTCATGAGAGCAACCTCAATGGATTTAATGAGACTTTACAGTGGCTAACAGATGCTCAAGCAAATGTATTAATCATCAATAAAGATCATGTGAGTCTCGAGTAACATGGAAAACACACAGCATAAATGTGCCAGTGAGCTCAGAAATGATGAATGTTTCAGAGTTTGTGAGAGTGAAAATGCATATGTTTGTTGTTCTTGTGTGTGAATATAGAAAGCTCTGGCTTGGTGCCCTTAAGATTTCAACAGCACACTAGCTATTCTAACAGTGTATCGTAATGTTTTTTCTCAGGGCTGTCCAACTACATTTAAGCCAGTGTGGCTGGGGCAGTGTGTGGTTGATAGGGTAGCAGGTAGCAGGGTGCTTTTCCAAACAGAGTAGAATTCTAGGTTCTAATGTCTGTGGTAGACTAGGGTGAGTTGAGAGGAGAAGGTTAACACAAGACGAAGGGAGGAAGGGGATGGAAGGGGTCTCCTGTGTAGGAGGCATGGCAGAGTGCACTCCCCACCCTGACTTCCTGTGAGGTTCAGAGCTGATATTTTTAGAATAATTCTATAGACAACCTTTAAGCCTCCCCTAACTGCCAATGGTGGGTGTGTCAACTGCAGCACAACACTTTGGGGTTTTCCAGTGACCCCTGTGGCTCACCAGGACCAGGATTGGCCACCCCTCAGCTGTACTCATTAGCTGCTCATTAGATATATCAATGAGGGCCACAGTATCAACCCTGGTTCAAGCCAGAGTATAAACCTGACAAGCACACAATCAGGTATGTATGCAACTTAAACTGATTGCTTTAGTTGTACCACTGAAATTAAAGGCATGTAAGTATTCCTATTTAGAGGCATGAGAAAAAAAATGTTTACACCTCATTCAACCCAGTTTGTCGAATCCTCTCTTTTTGATCCCTTGATTCAGTTCCATTACATGAAAAAGCCTTTGCCTAGCACCAGACCTGGGTCAAATACAAATACATATTTTTATTTGAAAATGTAGTTAAATACATATTTGCAGAATTTTCAAATACATTTACGCATGAAATACCTGGGAAACCAAATACTTTTTCTAATAGTATTTAGAGCCTTTTAAAAATACATTAAAATACAAATACAGTTTTAAAATATTTTTAAATATTTCTGTAATAGACAACAGAAATGACTGAGCCAGCAACAATATAGGCTTCATACTGAAGGGGGTATCCCAGAGTTCTTAGTACAATCTTTGTGAGTGGCCCTCGATGTAATGTCAGTGAGTTGTAATACTGAGGGCACTCCAGGGGAACTACTAGGGGCTAAGGGTTGAATCTGGATCATGGGCAAGGGTAGCCTACACTGGCAATTTTAAACAACCCATGCGCTGCCTCTAAAACAGTAGCCTAAATGCTCGTACATGTCTTTGCATGGGGAGGATGCTAAGCTAAGTTTGATAAGCTGCTTGCCAGTTTATTTGTACCCATGCAATCTTTTTAAAGTTTTCCTCCTTTTTTCTGTTGTCAGAGTGTTCAACAGCCATATGTACAGTTCCATCTCTTACATTTTGTAAGGTTAGACACTGAAAAATAGAATTCAGCCATGCATATTCACTACCAATTAACAATGCAAATTGGTAAAATTGGATTGGGGTCGTCAGCAGTCACTTGACTCTTTCTCATCAAAATACTGTCCTCTAATTAAAACTTAGAGGACAGTAAGTAAATAAAACTTTCAGAGCTGATAGGTTCTCGCATATCCAGTGCTTTTAAAGTCTTTCAACAGCTTGGTGCAATTGCACATGTTGCTCCACTGGCCTTATGTTGTGAAAGTATTTTCAAATAATTCTATTAAATCAATTAAAAAATATTCAGTATTTTAAATGTTTTTTAAAGACCTATTTGAAGGTAATTGCAAATACCTGCAAATGCTCCTTAAATGTATTTTCAAATAAATTTTGTAATTTAAATACTCAGTATTTGTAAATGCTGAATTTTAAATAATTTCTAAATAAGTATTCAAAAGTAATTCAAATACTTTACATATGCATTTGACTGAGGTCTGCCTACTACAGGGGTGTAAAACTTTAGTCCTAGAGGACTGTGGTATTTGCTGTTTTTTCGAGTGCTTCAGCACTGTTTGGCTGAAAAATTCACACACCTTGCTTCAGAGACACAAATTGGTTGATCACTAAAAGGAACCCAGTAAAATCTGGAGCCACCAAGGCCCTCAAGGACTTCTGAGGCTTGACACCCCTGACTTAGCATGGAAAAGACTGTATTGCTGAAGCCTCAACTTCTGTATTTAATTCTGGTGCTATCTACTCTATAGCTGAGCTGCATAACTGAATAACATCTTTAACCCTTGTGTTCTGTGTATGTATTGGCTCCACTGAAACAAATAGCCTGGGCCAAATATACACAGGACATTTCGGTCATTATAAAGCAATATAAAAATATTTTTTTTAAATATTCAACATATATGCATTATCTTTATTTCAGTTTCAAACAAGTAAAAGCAGTACACAGTACACTATGTATCATATGGGTAATGGTTGCCATTCACTTCTGCTAGATCACATTTAACAATGAAAGTGACATTTCTTTCTGTAAAAATGTAATTTATATATGTATATATTTTTAATGCTCTATAATGAAGGCATAGGGCATAAATCATGTGTATCTGAGAAAAAAATAAAATGAAGGTTTTCATTGAGTGGATTATTGATATTTATTGTTTTTAACTGACAAACTCAACTATTTGTCATTGTTATCATATTATATTCAAAGAAGCCATATCGACAAAAACGTGAAACAAATACAGACAGTGAATAACAAATAGAAACACAAAACAAGAATCAAATTCACACTGGTTTAGACACTGGTTATGAAAAGCATCTCTCAAAAGTGTCATTCCTCTTTTACTAAATTTTTGAAACTGGTCAATTTGACCCAAACAGAACTATTAAACAGAATGTGTTAGTAATTAAGATAAAAAAACATAAGATACATTCTATGACCACTCTTTCATTTCATAATACACCTTGGCCTTGATCACTCCCTATCATTGTAGACAATGGTTTAGGTACAGACACATAGTGATGGCCGCAGACTTGTCTTCAGAAGCAAAGTGAGACAGCGGGGGCTTTCTGCCGAACTGCATGATATGACTAATGCACAGACTCAAACTGAGTTTACTCTGGAGCACATCCCCACCCACCCACCCAACCCCACCCCCAATTGTGGCTGTGACCATTGCCCCACTTGCTGATGCGTTGCGGAACAATGATTCATAGTCACATAGGCCTTCAAGTGCATTTCGACTGGTGCCACAGTAAAGGCACTGCCAGCTTAGACAAGAGTTAAATGTGTTCAGCTGATGACAATTTTGCTTTTTTCATGTTCAGTTTGCTCACAGGCAAACTTTTGCACTTCTATCATCAGCATAGTTTCAGCATACTCAGCTCCCAGAAGATTTTTTGAAACACTATGCAGTGCATGCATACATTCTGTTACAGACTCAGTGGGAAAGCAAAAAAAAAAAACTTAAGATCAGACGTTAAGCTTGTGAGCACCGTTTTAAGAGGGAATGAATGGTGACAATATTTTCACTGTCCTGGTGGAGTTTTGGAATCCATATGAAAAATCCCAAGATCAAAGCATGGGGTCCATTATTGCATATAAGAGAGAACAAAAATATGTAGTGTGGTTCATAGCAAATACAAGATTTGTGAATTGTATTACGCCATTTGTAATATCAGTTAAAAGTATCAATCTGAACTGTCCACATTCAAATTAATTTAGCTCTGTTGGTTTGCTATCCACATTTGAAAGAGCATGGGCTTGAAACTTGCTCGTACTTGTTGACTGTGGACTGACTGGGTTATGATGGGCATTTTTAATTTTAGGTTTTGTTTCCAGTGAGTTGTCTTTAAAAACTTTTTTTTCTTATTTTTAACCCATATGAAAAATCAGGCAGACTGCAGGAGTCAAAAATTCTGAGCTCAATGCTGCTGGAGTACTAAGTGACTGCTAAGTGAGAGATTCTCCTCATAAAGTCACAAGTAGCACAACGTCTTTTAAAACCCAAGATCAAAGCATGGGGTCCATTATTGCATATAAGAGAGAACAAAAATCTTTATGTGAGTGGAGAATTTTTCCACTGGGCTGTGGTTCTGCCCCTTTTTCATTCTGCCTGGGGAGAGCAGAGGAGGAGTAAAGGCAGAAAACTCTCAGCATGAAGGAGAAAGAACAGAAGTGAGAAAGAAAAGAGGGGGTAGAATTTGAGAGAAGTATACTTGCCCACAGTGGGCTGACCAGCTCATAACGGTCTTTTGCTTTTAGATATGACCTAGGGGGGACGACAGACTCGTACCCAGAGCCGAATAAAGACTACGTGGGCTCCAGGGCTACAACAGTCTTTAGCCACAAACCCCCCCACCGCCTCCATCTCCCTCCCTCCATGCGGCAGTTCCAGGTGTGCATCGTTGCCTGCCCCATGGAGAGAAAGAGAGTGCACCCACACCAAAATAAAATAAAATAAAATAAAGAAACGCCTTCACCCTTCCCCCCTTCAACAACACTTCAACAACAACAATGCAATTTTAAATGCAAGTGTATTGTTGTTGCTGACTTGTGGTAGGATAACTTAGTGTTGCACAATTTGCATTTCACTTCATTGTCATTCATTGACAAGTTCCACTTGGAACTGTTACCTTGCCATGCCATTCTTTCCATCTCTTAGCTGCATGCACTGATGCCAGCAGTATGTCCCTCATATTGTGTAAGGCATTTACATAGCCACCAGATGGCAGTGTGAACCATATACCATTGCAACTCACACAGTGGGCTACTATAGCCTACAGTGCCATATCTGTGACTCCATACACTGTGTTAAAAAAAAATTATGAAAAAATTATATGTCACCCTGGCATGTCATTTTAATGTTTATACGTGCACAACTAGTCAAATATTCTAAAAGACTAACTCACCGCTACTATTAACGGCAATAAATTGCAATAAGTACACAATCATGTGATAGTGTTCATACTATAGTATCCAATCAGTGGTGGACACATCACAATCACTACAAAACCAGAAATAGGGGTTCACCGATGGCACAGGGGACGCAGACGATGTACTTACACCGGCAAAGCATGGCTGAGCAGACAGAGTAGATTGTTACACATAGGGTGTCAGTTGTTACACCAGTTACCTAGGCATGACATACAGCTGTAATCAACTGAGACACCTACAGTGGGGTCCAAAAGTCTGAGACCACTAGTCAAGATATTTCTATTTTGCATTTGTTTTGAATGTAATACTAATTCTCTCATTACAAATGATAATATCAGCTTAACAATTTGAGTGAAAAGTTGAATTTTTGAAAAATGTACATGAACCTCAGAATATCTTCGTATTTGGTATGTCCCCCTTTTGCTTTAATGACAGCATGCACTCGAGCTAGCATGGACTCCACACATTTGTGAATAACCTGATGACCCATGTTTATCCCAGCATGATTTGACAATGTTCCAAAGAGCTTCTTGTGATGTCACAGAATGCGTGGCCATGATTTGACGCTGAGAAAGCCCCTCTTTGCTTAGAATAACAATTTGACTTCTGACACTTTCATGTTTCCCACTATCACAATGCTACTTAGTAAGCAATGATTTGCTAGAAACTTGAGGCACAGCCATATTTATAACAGGTGAACACTGGCTGCAAGTTGAGTTACTTGAACGAGCCTCTGATGAGTAGATCAAATCCACCTGTCATCTGAACGCATGCTTCAATGGAAGGGATACAACTCAAGGAAATCTGACCTTTTGTACAATGTATTTGTATAAATAGTAGTATAATAGTATAAGTATAAATTTGCTTAAATTTGATTGCTGACCTAGAAATAGTGCATAATCTTAAATATTTCTTCTTCATTTTACATGTAATAACTTCTTGTGTTTTTAAATGTTTCTGAATCCTCAAACTTTCTGATTATTTCCAGGTTTATGTGAAAATATTATAGATTCTCAATGTGGTCTCAGACTTTTGGACCCCACTGTATATAAATTAAAACCATAAAGTTACTTTTAGGAGCAGCCAGAAATAGTAAATTGGGTTGTTTTATTTTCTATTTTTCTTGCTTTAACTCAGAGCTGACAAAGATGCACTGGAACCAGCTGGACTGAATTACAATCTGAGGTGCTGGCATATGAAATCAGCTCCAATGTAATTCTAATAAAAACAACAGGATGGATCTCGTGTTAATCCCATTTTTACCCGTACAGTTTGAAAAAACACAAACCTACAAACAGTTTAAAAAACATTTTAAAAGATGATAATTCATTTATTTAAAAAAAAAAAGTGAGAATTTTCCTCACCCATCGTAACAAATGACCCCGTCAGCAGGGTCCATTCTTACGACAAAAGTATTCTGTTTTAAATCAAACTGTACTTGCACATTTCCGTTTGGGTTTTATAAACATCATCAATAGTATACTGTATAATACGATTGGTTCCGGACCCACACTATTTTTTCATAGCCCACCAACATATTGATTTCAGGCTACGCCATTGAGTTACAGTCAGCGTTACTGTAAAATGTGTGAACAAAGTATAAAGTCACTCTCGAGTCACTCACGAGTAAGATTGTATCACAGTACCAAGTAAATGTGGATTTGATTGCACAAAACCAAAAATCCCCCAGTAGAGCAACATAACATTGATTCAGATTCAGTTGATCTGCAACCTACGGCACCAAGTATGGATGAACTACTTCAGAATTTAAGAGATAGCCTTTTTTCGGATTCGTTCTTAAATGCAGGGAGAAAAATCAACTTCTTCTGTCAGTTCAACAAGATATAGTTTATTATATTAATTTTTTGTTTTGCTTTTTCATAGAGAACTATGACTCATTCATTTTAAATCATCTTGAAAGAAATGGTTTTGATCTCGGATTGCCCAGAACTTCAGCAAGTTTTATTCACACCAGATATCTTTGGGAAAAGATGTAGCCTGTAGTGTGGTTCATAGCAAATACAAGATTTGTGCATTTTATTACGCCATTTGTAATATCAGTTAAAAGTATCAATCTAAACTATCCACAATTAAATTAATTCAAATTAACATTTTGTAAAAAAATTATCAAGAAAATTATGATTATCATGTTTCCCAGACATGATGTGCATGTGGGCCATGCTTTTTTTTCACACAGGAAGAACCACTCTACAGCTCAGTGGGGAGAACCAGCAATGTGTGGCAAGTGGCAGTTGACCATTGGAAACTAGTCAGTCACAGTGCTTCTTACCAATCAGGATTAGAGGGAAATGAGAAAGGAGGCAGTATTTGGTATTTGGTAAGGGGTTTGGAATATGCTGCAGGTATTTGTTCCCATTCAGCCAAAACAACATTAGTGAGGCTGGGCACTGATTGGGTGAGTAGGCCTAGCTCACAGTTGGCTTTTCAATTAATCCCAGAGGTGTTAGATGGGGTAGAGGTCATGGCTCCATGCAAGCCAGTGAAGTTCTTTCACATCATTCTTGACAAAATAATTTCTATATGGACCTCGCTGTGTGCCCAGGGGGATTGTCATGCTGACACAGGAAAGGGCCTTTCTCAAACTTTTGCCACAGAGTTGAAAGTAGAGAATTGTCTAGAACATCATTGCAATTAGATTTGCCTTCACTGGAACTAAGGGGCCTAGCTCAAAACATGAAAAACAGCCAGAGGCCAAGGGGTGTCCACATACTTTTCTTCATATAGGGCCAAAAGTAGTTGGATGTTTCTGTAGTTAAATACACTGCAAAAGGACAAAAAAATTGATTAACTACTACAACCAATATACAAATTTGAATGTTGTTGAACTACCAAAAAACTGCTACAAAATGCAGTTTAAGGTTAAATTAAATTAAATTAGTAGTTAAACTACTCCCCAACACGACAAACAAACACAAAAGCCAAACCTGGGCCAGAACTTCCACTGGTGAATGTCAATAGTAACAATGTAACAATATAATTTTGTCACACCGGTCACAAAATTGTACTTTTTAAATGTAGTTCTACTAACTGACAGCAAGGACCTGCATTTGATTAAATCGATCCCAATATCCTTGTATCCCAGCTATAAAATTGCATACTAATCTCTAACACTAGATTGGTTCAGATCCTACCTTTCTAACAGACAGTTCTCAGACTCTATAGGTAACTTTGTATTCTCCCATGTGTACATCCACTACAGAGACCCTTGGGGATCAATTTTAGGCCTAATTATTTTTCCCTATACACGCTCTTCCTTGGGGAGAGCATCAGAAAACATAAGATCTCTTTTAATTGTATACCAATAGTACACGGCTTTATGTGCCCTTAAAACCCAATGACAATAGAAACTCAACTGCATTATTACAGTGACATTAAGTGTTGGATGGCTGAAAACTTTATTCACCTCAATGAAGACAAGACAGAGGTTTTTTCCCTTCTTTTTGAATCCTTCATTGATATGTTATCACCACTTCCTATCAAATATAAATTTATTTGAATAATTTATTTGACAATTCTGCTAATTTGATATACATTTTAGCAAAATGAAAATTCTAACTATATGTTCATTGTGCATCATGGTCAGCATTTATTCAGTCGGTTTAAATGACTTCAGAGCCTGACCACAGCCTGACTACAGATTTTTTTTATTTTTTATTAGTAAGATCAGCTGCCTTTTATTCCTGCCCTGGTGCCATTTATCTGACTGAGCCAGCTTTCCAAGGTAGTGAACTTCCTGCTTGGCACCCAGCTGAACAAAATATATGCCACATGATAGCGGTCAGAGAGTGTCATGTTCCATTTCCTGATTGATAAAAAAAGACAACAAAAGGAAGTGTGTCATTTCATCGGGTATTTCATTCATGAAGCAAGGAGGAAGTATTCTCCGCTTGGTAGACAAGAGATAAGTTAAAGGCCAGTACATGATCGACCAAAAACGATGTCTGTACCAGCTATTGGTGTCATGCTGCACAATTTCTTAGTGCAAGTTTTTTTGGCCACCACCAGAGGGCAGGAGAGAGGACGGGGATTTCTGCAGGGTTTGCCACACTGCTTCACACAAATGTACATTCCCTACTCCCCCCTCATCTGAGCCATTACCATCCCCTGAACAGAAAGGGGAAGCGGCCCCAAGAGGAGCAGTGCATCTGGAAGAGGTGCTGATGATGAGGATATGTAACCAAGGTCAATTCACCTACTGCATTTGGCCCCACCCTCACAGGAAGCAGCAGAACTGAAGGGGAATCCACTGAGACTTACCACAAGTTACTGGGACTTTACTGTTGATTTGATTCAAGGTTTCCAAACCAACTTATGGTGCTTTCTGGCCCACAACACAATCACTTACTGGGGAAGAACCTTTTCCATTTTTATTTAAAATAACCAAAAAACCATACTGAGATAATTACATTTAACATAATCACATTTTCAAACCATCATTGACATTCACACACCTAGTGCCTTAAGGTTCTATATGGTATCTGTTTTCTAAACCAATGGTTACCAATCTGATTCCTTTTAGCATTATTTCCTTCATATTTCAGTATTTCATTGTTACGTCCCCAGCCTCTGCTTGCCTGGGTAGTGCAGGTGGAGGTAATACCCAATTGCTTAATTGCTTGATTGCCTCCACCTGCCTGTGGCCCAATATAAGCCCTGCAGTATGAGGCTGGGGAGATTTCATTTTTTCAGAAAATAAACTGGTTTGGTTTTCATATCCTTGTCAACACTGTGGGGAAAAACCGTGGGAGTAAAGCAAAGTTGGTATTTCCTCATACTCAAACTCTATACTGGATGACTGTCTCTATGTAGGACAACGGTTATCATAGTGGGATATTGGAATAAGATGGCTAGACACCCAGCTGCATTGTTTTTTAATGCTATACATTATTACTTTTTTCACAATTTGGAATACCCAATCATATTCACTATGCCTTTTTTATACCACAGTCTGAAAGTTGTGCTTACATAGACACAAGTCAGGGGAAGACACTTCATGTGCAGCCTGAGCATGCAAACTTTAGCTGGTGAGCAATGAGACATGGTTGTATCAGCTGACATGTTCCATACTCGACCATGGGGTCCATCCAAACACAGGAACCATACTTTAAATGGATGATCCACCTCAGCTGCTTTGTCTTTAATGAGGACAGCGCACATTACATGGGCATATTCTTCAAGTTCTGATGCTTACAGGAAGGTGAGGTGAGGACGCATGGTGTGTCCATGTTCTGAACATTTGTCCTGTTATACAGTGATAATACATGAAATCTTCGCACTGTACTAAACTGCTGCAGATTGTGTAGGCCCATGTTTTCAGGATCAGTTTGTTAAATAACTACTGCATTAGAGCCTGTAATTAAGACTTGGATAATGGTGTCAAACATTTCATTGAAGTGGAGCTCCTCATCCACAGAGTAGTACTTTTAGTGGGGCTACAGATTAAAAGATTTGGGAATTCAGGACAAAGCACAATGTTTCATAAAATGTTTTGCCTAATTCAATCCCATTAAAAAAAAAAAAAAAAAGTTTGGTGACACACAAGACAACAGCCTAAAGTCACGTGATAGAATTATCGATAAAGAATGTAATTTAAAGCTCACTCTGAATACATAACATCATCCCGGAGAGTACAACAGGACTCACTGGATTGGAATGCACTGGAACAAGCCAGGGAAAGCCCACGGTGCTATAGAGGATGACATGATTTCAGGGGAAGACAAAACTCCCTCCTGCCTTTTTGTGTTGAACTGATTACAAGTCAGTGTAAGAAAATTCTTTTAATATTGCACTACACTGTAAATAATTCCCTGCACAATGTTGAATTTTGTGATGTTTCCTTGTCTTTCAGAGAACTCAAAACAGCAGCAATAAACTACATAATTTAAAATGTACACCACATACATGATATCAGATTACCATATACACCTATTTTACAACATTCACCTCATATTCTGACACATATTATTTAATATATGGGAAGACTAAATCACTCACTTCTAGTCCAACTGAAGGATATGTCTGATCTGAAAGCAGATAAACGAACTTGATAAGCATGTGCACAGCCTTTTAGTAAACACAAAAATGACCAAATATTTTCCTAGGGGAATGCGTCATCAATGCTTGGCGCAGCCATTCGGCTGAGGGTGATGAGGATTGTGAGTAAAGCGTGACACACATCACAGACAGATCACGTCTCCATGCAACATAAAAATGTCCTCCAGTGCTGTCTAAAAACAGACACTAAGCATGACAAACCCTTTTTGTAGGAGTGTGAGCTAAAACATCAGGAATGAGGATGTGATCCATTATGGGGATGTTAGTGTTCCTGTAATAATTTAAGTTTTCTGCTGCGACAGGAAGGTATAAATCTAGTTTCCACTTGCCAACATATCATGATATGATATCCAATAAATAATTGCTGTTAATAATAATAATAATAATAATAATATTGGATATTGCCTGCCTTGTATTTTCCCACAAGTTTTAAATCCATTAAGATTTCACAGAGATACTTTGTAAAACTGTCAATGATTTTACTATGACGGTTAACAAGAGTTAAAGGCATATGATGCGGGATTTTAACCTTTACAATATTATAAAATAACCATGCTAAGGCATATGTATGATGCACTGGCAATCTGTCTTTTTGCCAAATTCATGCACCTTTACCAGTATTTGCCATTTTGGGACGTTTCTGGGTAGGTGTGGCTACAGAGAATGTGGTTTGGGATCAGATTTCAGTGGAACTCACAACAATACAACGAGGGTCATTCAAGAACTAGATTTAACCTTGGAATTGCTTTTCATCGGTGGCGTCAGATGAAGCACTCCAAGGGGATGAAAAGTGATGCGGAGTTGGCTTGTTTTCTGTCGGACCTGTAAGTTACATTACCGGCAGCGTGAAGGTGGGGACAATAAGGACGTTTGTGATGGACTGAAATTTTGTAAATTTTAAGTTAAGTTTAAGTTCCAAAGATAAATCCACTATTACATTGAAAATAATGGAATTAATTAAGCACTAATTGAATCCGCCTTATAACTGTCACTCATTTCACGGTACGAACATTACCTCCAGCTATCCAGTTAGCTACATTTGGTGGGGTAACTTACTTGGCATGAGTGGGTGGGGTTGAAGATGGAGAATGACACTTCTTTGATTGTAAACACAGGCTAAGAAATCATGCATAGTGTGCCTTTAAAGAGTAATTGTAGTAACTGTTTCACCCTGGCTTTGCCTACTACACAATTTTGCAAAATGTATCCCGGGGTGGGTGGAGTAGGTCCATCTCATTTGTATTACGTATTCTCTTTGCAAATTAATTTGTGCAACTTACCTGCGCCTGACTCATGAAACTCAGATCAAACTTTCAAACTTGGCATTGCAGATCTAATATAAATACAGATTCAGCAATCACATGGCCTATTTCTCACCTTAAATGTTTTCAGAAACCTATGACAAAGATTATGAACAAGCCGCCATGTATCTCTGGTTTGAAAAACATTGGGCTGAACGCTGAAACCAATCTAGTCAATCAATTGCCTGCAGTGTTCCTTCGTATTAAAAAGTAAACGGCAACAAGTTTCCAGCTGGGTATCTTGATTGACATTGACGTGATGTAGTAGTACCCCCAAAGAGGTTGGCTATTTTTGTATCACGATTAGGGCTGGGCCAAGGTGGAATGCAAAAAGAATTTTTCGAAGTCAGAAGGCAGCACCAAAACATATTCTACCATTTTTTTCTGCCACATGGTAGCCTATTATTTTAAAATTGTTGGAATAATGCAGACGTGGGTCAAATACGTATTTAAAGTATTTTTAAATACTTTTTAAAAATAATTATTTGAAATTCAGCATTTACAAATACGGAGTATTTAAATTACATTACATTACATTACATTATAGGTTCTTAGCAGACGCTCTTATCCAGAGCGACTTACAACAAGTGCATTACAAAACTCAGAGACAAGCGCTTTACAACATTCCTGCAAGAGAGCTACAATAGGTATAACTTTGCAAAAAGTGTGAATTGTACACCCTTTTTTTTTTTTTTTTTTTTAATTTTTTTTTAGAAAAAAATGTTAGAGGGTAGTGGGGGGTGATGAGGTGAGATGTAGCTTGAAGAGGTGAGTCTTCAGTCTACGTTTGAAGACGGCCAGGGTCTCTGCTGTTCTGACTTGCACAGGAAGGTCATTCCACCACCGTGGGGCTAGAACAGACAGGAGGCGTGACCGGGTGCTGGTGCGAGCCGGGGCAGGGACCAGGCGACATGTGGCAGCAGAACGGAGAGGTCTAGCTGGGGTGTAGGGTCTGATGAGTTGACGTAGATAGGGAGGGGCTGACCCCCTGGCTGCTTTGAAGGCAAGCACTAATGTTTTAAATTTGATGCGAGCCATCACGGGGAGCCAGTGGAGGGTGGTGAGCAGGGGGGTAACGTGGGAATGTCTGGGGAGGTTGAAGACCAGACGCGCTGCTGCGTTCTGGATGAGTTGCAGGGGTCTGATAGATGATGCTGGGAGGCCAGCAAGCAGGGAGTTACAGTAGTCCAGGCGGGACAGGACCACTGCCTGGACGAGGAGTTGGGTCGAGTAAGTTGTGAGGAAGGGGCGGATCCTCCGGATGTTATACAGGAAGAACCTGCATGAACGTGTCACTGCTGAAATGTGCTCGGTGAGGGACAGTCTGTTGTCCATCACCACGCCAAGGTTTCTAGTTGAGGGTGATGGTGTGAGGATGGTATTACCTAGGGAGATAGAGAGATCAGAGAGAGGGAGTTAAGAGCCGGAATATAAATGAGCTCTGTCTTACCTGGATTGAGCTTGAGATGGTGGCGGACCATCCAGCTCTGAATATCACTCAGGCAGGCAGTGATGCGGGCTGAGACCTGTGTGTCAGAGGGTGGGAAGGAGAGAAACAGTTGTGTGTCATCAGCATAGCAATGGTAAGACATACCATGAGCTGTGATGACAGGGCCAAGGGACTGGGTGTAGAGAGAGAAGAGGAGAGGACCAAGGACCGAGCCCTGTGGGACTCCGGTGATGAGGGGGTGTGGCGCAGATACTTTACCAGCCCAGGCTACCTGGAAGGAGCGATCTGAGAGGTAAGACTTAATCCAATTGAGGACTGTGCCACAGATCCCCATTGCAGATAGGGAGGACAGGAGGGTGGGGTGGTCGACTGTGTCGAAGGCTGCCGATAGGTCCAGAAGTAATAAGACGGAGGAGAGGGAGGCTGCTCGGGCTGCGTGGAGAGCTTCGTTGACAGAGAGGAGTGCGGTCTCTGTCGAGTGGCCTGGTCTGAATCCAGACTGATGGGGATCGAGGAGCTCATTCTGTGAAAGAAACACAGAGAGTTGATTTGATGCAGCACGTTCAATGGTTTTTGACAGAAATGGAAGGAGAGATACCGGTCTGTAGTTCCCAATGATGGAGGGGTCTAGTGTAGTCTTTTTCAGGAGGGGGGAGATGAGGGCCTTCTTGAAGGTTGACGGGAAGCAGCCGGATGTCAGGGAGGAGTTAACCAGGGAGGTGATGAATGGGAGAATCTCGGGTGAGATTGCCTGGAGGAGTGGTGAGGGAATGGGGTCAAGGGCACAGGTTGTGGGGCGATGGGAAAGTAGGAGTTGTGAAACCTCCAGGTTTTACAACATGTATTTGAAAATATATTTAAGGAGCATTTGCATGTATTTGCAATTACTTTCAAATATGTCTTACAAAAAACATTTAAAATACAGAATTTTCAAATACTAAGTGCTTGATTTAATAGAATTGTTTGAATAAACTTTCACAACATAAGCTAGGCCAGTCGTGCAACACACGCAATTGCACCAAGCTGTTGAAAGACTTGAAAAACACTGGATATGAGAGAACCTGTCAGCGCTGAAAGTTGAGCATTTTGTCTAATTAGAGGACAGTATTTTGATGAGAACACGTCAGGTAACAATTGTACGATTTCCATTGTTAATTGGTATTGAAAATGCACGACTGAGTACTATTTTATCAGTGCCTAAACTTACAAAATGTAAAGATGGAACTGTACATATGGCTGCCGAACACTCTGACAACAGAAAAAAGAGGAAATACTGTAAAAGGCCACTAAATATTGCATTAGGTACAAATGAAGTGGCAAGTAATTTATCAAGAAGTATGAGTTTGCCATCCCCCCATGCAAAGACATTTAGGCTACTGTCTGTTAGAGGCAGCGCATAGGTTGTTTAAAATTGTAAACTTTGCTGTTTTAAACAAGTGCGCTTCTATATATGTCATTTTGCGTGTGCATCCGATGGGTGATGTACCTGAAATGTGTAACAAGGAGAGACATGTTATTTGTGGGCTTGGACCATTGATGATGTAATCAGGCAGGGAAAAAAGGAGAAAACGCAAAATCTCCGTAGTTTGGGGCTCTATTGTGTGGACGTGTGAAGTTGTTTGTGAATTCTGTCTGTTGAAATGGGGTCAGAAGGTACATAAATTAATGTTTTTAAGGACTGAGAGTCTGTGGTCATTGCTTTTATTCCTGTGGGGAACCCTGAAAAGTGCCAAACTATTGTTGCTGTATAGGTACGGGGCATGCCGCCCGCCAACGCATAACTTGGCTGGATGGCATACCTGCCATGTCATCCCAATAGGCGGCTCATTTATAGCCCATTACAAAGTTCTCCAACATTGTTGCCTCAACCAAAGATACAGCAATGAACAACACCTAGGCTTTGTATTCAGCAATACACCTCCATCTTTTCCATGCTCAGTATCATGCATTAAAAGATAAAATACACAGCAGTCTATGTAACAATTTGGAGATAGCCACCAACTTGATGCAAACAAACGCAGATACTAATTGACAGGCTTCAGGTGCAATGACACCGGATGAATCGGCGGAGGATTGTGGATGTGAATGAACAGCTGAAAGAGAAAGTTTTTAAAGAACTTCCCAAAAGAACAAAAAAAAAAGAACAAATTATGACAAGCCGCACAAAGCCATTTTCCCCGAAAAGCACAAAAAAGACCCAACTGGAATCCGGCCAATCTGGCAACATTTAACCCAGTCTCGTATAATCCCTCCTCTTCCATTTTGACCCCGGCAGTAGAAGTTGCTTTCCGGCGGCAACAGTTTTGCTTGTTGAGTCTCAGTGTGGTAGCTATATCGTATTTTTACTGTTGAATACTTGTAAAATAAATAAAGAAACAGAGCACAATGTCCCGAGGGTCAAGTGCGGGTTTCGATCGACACATTACCATTTTTTCTCCCGAGGGTCGTCTGTACCAAGTAGGTGAGTATGGTGTGTTTAATCTTTTCTGGAAAGCGTATCTGTTATTAGCTAACGCCAGCTATCTGCTCAGTCATTGTACACATTGCCTTGAGCTACATGGACACTTGCATTTTTTATTGCGGTACTTCACATTTTACTTAATCGCGTTCAAGTAGTTCGAGATGTATTTCGACTTTATAAAATACGACCGTGTTTATTTATGTTTCGTTGCTCTCATGTTGTAATGATGCAAAGGCCTACCGGAGTATTGTGATTTGCTGACATGAAATCGAAAGCAAGCTAGCTGTACTTAGCTAATGCTACTTTAGCTCGCCAACGATAGCCAGTGTCTAGCTAACTATCTGACAATTCATTATGTTCAGCGTTAACAGATTATTCAGCAATTGCAGTCCAATTTGTATAACATTAGTCTGCATTTTTTTTCGAATTCTGTTTTTGAAGTGTGATTAAGAAGAATTCTCTAGCTAGTATTTTATGAATTTGCATCCAATCTTTGGTCTCCTGTTAGGTAATTTAGCTACCTGGCTAACACTATTTTATATTCATCAACAATGCTGTGCATTTTTTGATCATTCAGATTAGAACACATTTGCAGTTCTTGCCCTAACATTAGTCACTTGCGATGGCTAATCCACCATTTATTTTGGCTTCTGGGGAAAAAAACGCACTTCAGTACTTAACTGGTTTGGACAATAAATTTAGGTTTTTTAGATCGATTACTGCGTTATATTACTGCTGCTAGCCGTGTTAATGATTCTATTTGTTGTGTGCTTTAATTTTCACCAGAGTACGCATTCAAGGCTATAAATCAAGGTGGGCTGACTTCTGTAGCTGTCAGAGGTAAAGACTGCGCAGTAGTTGTCACACAGAAAAAAGTACCGGTAAGTTGGACAAGGATTCATCATTATTATTTATACTAAGGAAAGACCACGTGTGTCTGAAGTGAAATTAGATGAACATGACTTAATTCAATTTACTCTCCCTTTCCCCGCTGTTCCCCTTCCTTCCTTCTGGTGCAGGATAAGCTTTTGGATTCCAGTACTGTCACTCACCTATTCAGAATAACTGAGAATATTGGCTGTGTGATGTCTGGGATGACAGGTACAACACAATGCTTCACACCTAGACCCAGTCATACCGTCAGTTAAATTACTCAGACTCAGTCAGACTTCTACATGTACATGTCAGTTTGATGGAATTAATTCATTATTGGGTGGAAGTCATGTACGGTCAGTAATTTGCCTATTTGAAATAATGCTACTAGTATTTCTGTGGATAACAAAGACTTTTGATTGGTTTGAGGTAGTCAAGATGGCTTTCTAGCTATTCAGCTGTGATAGAAAATAAATCAATCAGCCTTTATTTATAGAGCACATTTCATGAAAATTTGCAACACAATGTGCTGAACAGCAACACAATGTGAAAACATACTGTGAGACCATTGTGACCCAAAATCAAATTGCATTTTAAATTAGGCGAGTAACAGCCTACCTAGCATAATGCAAGCTCGCTAATTGGCTACACCGAGAGAGACTAGATTGAGTGTCTGGTTGCTAGATCATATTTATGGTATTTATCTTGCTGAATAACTTTTAATTTTGAAAGCAAATGTCTAACAAATTTAAGTGAATGCTGTTGTTTTCATTTTTGGCAAGTGACCATGGTTTAAATGGGATAATCCACAACAAGGTGTGCAGTTATGTGATTTTAATTCACTCTATGGAAGCAACTGCAGGCATGCCATTGGATTCTCACTGATCAATCTGGTCTTGCGAAAGGGTTGTTTTATACTGTACTTATTGGGCTCTTCTCCCTAATCCCCCCCCCCCCCAAAAAAAAAAAAGCTGACAGCAGATCGCAGGTCCAGAGAGCCCGTTACGAAGCAGCCAACTGGCAGTACAAGTATGGCTATGAGATCCCAGTGGACATGCTGTGCAAGCGGATGGCAGACATCTCTCAAGTCTACACACAGAATGCCGAGATGAGACCACTGGGCTGCTGTGAGTGCATCCTCCTTTCTTCTGACCCATATGCTAACCCTAGGGCTAACACAGAGTATAGACCAAGAGACTGTTGTGAGTGCATCCTCCTTTCTCCTGACCCATATGCTAACCCTAGGGCTAACACAGAGTATAGTCCAAGAGACTGCTGTGAGTGGACCCTCCTTTCTCCTGACCCATGTGCTAACTCTCGGACTGTACCCTATACCCTTGGACTGCAAACATTAACCCATTAACCTTCAACGGTTCCCTCCTGACCTCCCATGATGAGTGGTGACGATGATGATGATGATGAGTAGAAAGCTTCATTTGGCTTTGGGTTATGGAGACAGCTTGAGTGTAGACAGAGCCAGAGATGTTCATTACATTACAGGCATTTAGCAGACATTTTACATATACATATACTGAAGCAATGCAGGTTAAGTTGTTCAAGGGTACAACGGCAGTGTCCTACCCAGGAATCGAACCTATTATCTTTTGGTTACAAGCCCAGGTCCTTACCCTCTATGCCACACTGCCGCCCATGAGTTCATGTTTTCAGTGCTTAGCATGAGGCCTCGTTGACACACCACCTTCTGTGTGTCGGCATTCCTGGGCAAGAGATTCCAATATTTAGGTCCATGTAGGAGCTGGGGTTCTTTGTTAGGTTAGGACTGAGAAAATGGGCTGGGTGTACATAGATGTAGAGGTCTAGCTTTTACCCTCTTGCTGCAGAAATACCTGTGGAATTTCTAGCTGTGGCCTCCATTAATGTTAATGCATTATGACTTCATGTATTTGAATTTATTGAATATTTAATAACGTTGTAATGGATGCATCCTGCATTGCCAGTATATTAGTCATTTAGCAATATCGTGAAAATCTTTCATCTCAACTCTTCAGTCTTAAATAGTTTGATTTAAGCTCTAATTGCATCCTGTTTTTAACATGTGATTGTGCAAGGGATTCATTTTTCTTGATTTGGCTCTGCACTTCACAATGTTAGATTTGTAATCAAAATATTCACCTGTGATTAAATTGCATGTTCTCAGCTGCTATTTAAAGGAGTACCATGGTGATTTTTACACTTTCTTGTTTTTATGTGCTATTTGCACAAGAGGCATTGAAGAAACACAATGAGCAAAGTATTAAATATGTCCGTTCTGTATTTTTGGAGAAATATGCGTTTTAAATTCATCGTCCTATTTTCAACCGGTTGAGAAAGTTGTCATTTTGCTACGTCACGAATACAGTAACCACTCCCATTTCCACACCCCGTAAAGAAATCTGACAGGACATACCGTCCTGCTGTTCAGACAATGCAAATATTTGACTAACGTTAGGTTCACTTAAATTAGAGTGTATTTAGATTATTTCTGGTTATATTCATTTAGCTAGCTAGCAAACGTTAGCTAGCTAGGAGGTTTGCTTTCATAAGGCAATGTTATCGATAACGTTAGCTTGCTAGTTTGCTTTTATGAGGACGTTATAGTTGTGCTTTTATCTTAACTTGGCTAGCTAGATAGCAAAAATTATAATTGGATATAAGTCAACGTCCTTACCTTAGCTATCTACCGATACTTGATATACTACTAAGCTAGCTAGCTTGTGAAAATTCAGTCTCCCAAAGAGAGCGCGTATCATGGGGGTAGCTATGGTAACGGGGCACGGTCTGTCAATCATAGCTAACTGACAGTTCTCATTACCACGCCCAGACGGTTCGGGTGAATTTTTATAGTGGGAAATTTAGGCTTAGAAAAATACGTTTTAAAGTACATTGAAATGACTGAAGAATTAAAAAATTATGCACATTTGTTTTGTTGTTGCCTGAAGACAACTGGGAAGTGTCACGTTCAACCACCATGGTACTCCTTTAAGGGTATTTGACTGCACTTTGGTTTCACCTTGTAGAAATAGCATTTTCTCTGTGCCGTAGGCTTTATGAAATCTATTTGCTACTTAAAGCACTACATCCCCAGTTTCCCTATTGGATTATTGTGGCACTTAACATTACGTGGTACGTTTTATGTACTGACTGCAGCTATCGATGGTGATGCTGATGGCTTGGCATTATCTCTGCTTGTTGCCTAAACCTTTATGTATGCACTTTTGTAAGTGATTATGATTAACTGATAAATGCCTAATTATCTGATAAAACCCAAATGTAATGCCACGTAATTGATTGTGATTGGTGCGATTTATCTGTATTTCAGGCAGGAAATTGATTGGTGGGATGTTTCCTTGTATTCTGCAGGCATGATTGTGATTGGTGTGGATGAAGAGAATGGCCCTCAGGTTTATAAGTGTGACCCTGCCGGATACTACTGCGGCTTTAAGGCAACAGCCGCCGGTGTGAAACAGACCGAGGCCACCAGCTTCCTGGAGAAGAAAGTAAAGAAGAAACTGGACTGGACCTTTGAGCAAACCGTTGAGGTAAAAATACATCCCTTCTGTAAAATGCAGTAGAGCCTCAGGGATATAAACCCTTTGGGAATGGGGGTGGTTCAGAAATTTTTGAATCTTTGAAAGTGAAGTTAAAATGCACCCTTTTATTTTAAATTATTTGTTGGAATTGTTACTTGAATTATTTTAAAAGGAATTTCTGTTATAGCTATAAATATTTTGTAAGTTGTTTCCCTCCCCAAACACATAAGCTGGCTCTCATTAGAGCTGTGCTTTCCGAGAGACGCAGCTAAACGAATAAAAAAATAAAATAAAATCTACAGATCTTGCATTCTCAAAAATTAAACATTATTAACTGAATAATGCTTAAATTTTTAAACGAAATGTTATTTAAAAAATAATGACATAAAATGTTGAAATGTTTTGAAAATAATATCTGGATTACGAAGGAACTGTAACCACTGGTCAAGAGAAGATCTTTATAGATAGAGAGCTAATGCTTAGTTAATGCTGACCTGACTGTTAAAAGCAAGTGTACCATTAAATACTGAGCAGGGTGAGTACTTATTGAGGTAACAAATAAGTATGTATTGTTTAAGAAGCTTGGATATGTGTAATTGCTTAAGGTACTTCTGGGGTGAAATAAAAACATTCCCTGCGGGCCATAAAGGTAGGTTTGTGTTATTATCATGTTATTAAATAAATGGGTTATTTCTTTGTTTGTGTGATTTGTTACGCTTTAGTTATGCTGTCAAAATGTGACCGCAGGATTGGTCTACAATTGTCTTTATAATTGTCTCTACGTTTGTTTAGTGTTTTTTTTTTTTCAACATACATTCCTCTCTTTCTCTGATAGACGGCAATAAGCTGTCTGTCCACAGTGCTGTCCATTGACTTTAAACCCTCTGAACTGGAGATTGGGGTCATCACTACGGAGGACCCAAAATTCAGGTAGGATACAGGGGCCGTGGATTATTTTGAAGTGGGTACATACATTCTATCTCATTTGAGTCTTGGATGAGTTTCCACTGGGCACGTGATCAGTGCCACAATGTCAATAATCAGTTCTTTCAGTCAGTATTGAAGTGCTTGTATTTGTTTATTAAAAATACATAAAATTGCGGGAGTTGGTTGTTTTTTCATCTGCATTCATGAAGGGCAGGAGCTGTGTTCTGGTGGGCTCGTCATTAATGTAGTAATGTAGCCACATCTGGCATCAAATTCAGATTTATCCTGTCATAGTCTTCCCTAGAATGAAGGGTTTAACTCAGCAGAATTTTGTGATCTAGCGACTCCTCTGGTGGATTTGGGCAGGTGCAGTCTGGCAGTAACAGCTGCACACGAGTGTGCTCTGATACAATGAATGTATGTATAGCTTTATTAGGTGCACTGCAACGTCAGTAGAACCAATGACTGGCTGGCACTTTTTAAAAGTAAAGTTGATTGAGCCACAATTCCATAGAATGAATCCTGCCTAGTAAGCATAAGTTTACAAAATGGTCTGCATTAAGAGGATAAGCTAAGCCGATCCAAGATCAGAATCAGTCTCTTGAAGCATCTCCAGTTCCCTGGATGTTGGCACCTTACAGAGTCGGTGAACAGATACCTTAAACATCACAAACTCCCACTGTTATCTGCCGCCAACCAGCAGTTTGAAGGATCAGTAATGTTTGGAGGGCTTTTGTTGTGTTTTCTCATGTAAGTAATAAAGAATATTCTAGGTTTAGAGACAGAACTCTTGACAGGACCCTAACCTCTCTTATGCTATACAGTATTCATTTAAAACGATAACCGTAGTTTCCCAGTTTAATTCTGATTCTGTGACATGTATCTGTTACATAATGAGTATTGTACCTGTTATGTAAATGTATCTGTCTGCCCCTCCCTCCCAGGATTCTTTCAGAGTCAGAGGTCGACTCACACCTGGTGTCCCTTGCAGAGAGAGACTGATTTCCCATGGAAGGGCTGCTTCAGATATTAGACTGCAGAAGGAGAATGGAGCGAGCATCATTCCTGTATATTTACCCTGTTCCATTAAAGATGACATTTTGGAGAAAAATAAAGCTTTTTTTCTTCCTTCCCCCCCCCCCCCCCCCCCATCTTTCCCCAGATTTTGTTCAGTCTGTACTCATGCTTTAGGCAAGATTTCTTTCTGCCGAGTGCCTCACTGATACCCCTTTCACACAGCTAATGCCGCATCTGAGCCTCCTCTGATGCGGTAACAGGTTCCCTTTCCCACAGAATTTGTAATGCGGTATTCGAGCCATCTTTACCTTCCACACACAGTAGAACTCAACTCTCGTGAATGAATTGTTTGCGTTTCGTTACCATAGTAACACACTTGATGTAGGCCCAAAGCTATAACGTTACTTATTTATTTTTGTTGCATTATTCTTGTAATTTCCGGCAAAACAATCAAACGTTACATTTTGAAGTGCAAGTGGTCGCATTTTTTATGTTATTAGTTTTCGCGTTCTCAGTGGGTACAGGTATTTCCTCTGCCATTTTTTCGGTTGAGAGATAGCTGCGCGTGAACGCAGATCTGTAACGTAATTTGAAGGCCGCCCAGAAAGCAGTCGTCGATGCTGCTTTCCGTTCCCACAGGAGAAATGCGGTAGTCGATGCGCCTCGAAAACACCGGGGGAGGCGTTTTCGTTGCGCTATTTTAAAAGCCGTCGCAACGTGTTCACACAGACATGAGTGCGGTATCGAAGCCGTCTCGAAAACTCCTTTTTTCTTCTGTGTGAAAAGGGTACGAGTTGCATTCCTCACAGAAACTTCAGTTTTGCCCAGAGGGCCAAGTTATTTTCCTCCCAGGGACCAAATTATACTCCTTACAGAAGTACACCATGAAAGTGCACTGTTGTCAATGTAGTAATCTACATAGCAACAACTGACTGATGAGTCTAAATAAAATGTCACCTCTTATTAGTTCATATGGCATCTCATCACTTTCTATGGATGAGCCGAAACAAATAATGTTGAGTGGCATGCAATACAGACCATGTTAATATTTTTAATTTTGATTTTTCATATACCTTTCTCACTATTAAATCACCCAACTTAGCTATTGTATACCGTTAAACTTAGGGCAAATATATATATATATATATATAAATGGAGGTAGCTAGTTACATGCTAAGCAGGCAGAAATGTTACCTTGTAGTTACTGAATGCAGTACAAAATAAATAAAACTACAACTTTCCCAGTTATTTTGGTGAATGCAGTGGCAAATGGCCATCTTATGACCACTGTCACATACACACTTTCATGCCATATTGACTTTTTACTCCTCTTAAGAAGAATTCAAATGCAGCAATAGTTTTACTCCTCACAATTGCATTATACACAGAGTGTGAAGCAGAACTACATGCACAGAATGCTGTTTTTAGTTTTTCTGTGTTTATAATTCCAAAATATTTATATGCTTATGCCACGGCTTTAGAAAACATGCATACTAATCTGCACTCCTGAAGTAATGGAGAATGTTCCAGCAGGTGAACATTCCTACAGCTAAATGCTCCAAATAGGGAGATAACAGGGTAGAAAAGATGCTTAAAGTGACAGTAATCAGACACTCATGATAGAATGTTTGAAGAACTAAACTTCTCCCAGACGGCTTAAAGAATCATCACAAGAGTGGAAATTCTGTCCAATTTTATTACAGGTGTATGTTAGGAAATGGAAAGGGGGATTGTTCATTTTAACAATCCCCCTTTCCATTTCCTTACCACCGTAAATGTGACTGATCCCCTCTTCCTTCCAGGAAAGCAGTCTGCTTCCTGTGTTGTACGCCTATGACGGCTTTGTTCTCATGTTAGCGTGTCGAGTTTTGAGAAATTCTGAGAACCAAACTATCATAGCAGAAAAGAGTTGTATCAGCCTGTTTCCTGTTGTGGCTTTGGTAACATACACGTGATCTATGGAGCAGAGCAGTTTGAGTAGTTATCAAAGGGTTGACAGGGCAGTGTGTCAGTACCTTTAAATATCACTAGCTCTTAATATATTTTTATTTTTATTTATTTATTTATTTATTTATTTATTTATTTATTTTTTTTGATAACTTCTACATTTCTGGGTTCTAGAGCTGCGCTATATCTGTATCATCTTTCCAGTGTTCAGACCTTTCCTTTCCAGAGTCGAGAAGAGCTCCTATGTGATAAACCTTATTGCATGTAATTGTGCTTGAGTGCTTCAAATATTTTTTTTTTTCTCAGCATTTGCATTCTACAGAATGGAACCATACAGGGGCTAGCTCACCTGCAGTATTCTTGAGTTAAGGTTATATGAAGTCTTAAGATGAGAGTAAATGAAACCACACGGTGGTTCTTGTGGACAGTGTTTCATGGTGGTTTTGTTCCAGTGAGTAAGTCTGATACACACTGCAAAGTGTGGGAGGGCACTACACAACCGAAATCGGCCATGGGCACTCCCACAGGTAAAGAACCATGCTCTCGTCCAAAAAGCTGCAGGGTCTGCAATTTTTCATAATTACTCATTACTCAGCACTTAAATTACTGTTTGTCAACCATTTGTTTTTATGAAACTAATTTTTTTCTATATTGGATGTGTACCTCAGGTCACATTTTGGCCACTGAGAGGGTCACACCAGCTCTGTCTACGCCACTCTCTGTGTCCCAGCCAGTACAAATAGTTACCTTTGATACTGATCAAAAAGAGTTAAGCTGGTGGAATGAGGGGTTGAAAATGTAGTGTGAAGAACTGAATAAAATCCACCTTTTCAGAACATAATCTGTAAGTACCTGCACACCAGTTCAGGAAATAACACACCAACAGGAATTATATTTCCAGACGGAGGGTCTACAAAAATTGAGTATTTCATTTTAAAATAAAGCTTGTTTGATGTCTCCACTAATTTCCAGTCTTGTTTGCTTCATTACCTAATGTTAATAAGAAGGCTTTAAAATGAAAATGATCTCAATTAAGATTTTGAATTAGATTTATTTGTCTGAGATCGCTAGGGAGAAATAGGCCAAAGCTATCATTATTTTCATCTATCATTGTCAAGTTAGCTGATGAGCTGATGACTGGAAATCACTGATTTCAGAGCATTCATATGCCTGCACATTCACACCACGTCATTTTTTTACTCACAGGAAAACCCAGAAATTCATAATTCTGGAATCCACAGAAGCCCATGATTGACTGAATATCAGTCTGTGAACATCCCTGCCGTCGCTTCCTGGGAACCATGCCATGGGAAGCTACACCCAGATATTTGGGAAGTTAACCCCCTCCCCCCACACTCCTGCAGGAAGTACTGGCTCGGCACATGACAGGGAATTCCCAGTAATCACACTTTGGTCTGACAGAGCAGTTTCCATTATTTACTGCATACGGAGCACAACAGGGAAGAATTGTGTGGATGAAATGTGCCCTCCCCCAGTCACTAACCCCAGATCAGTATCTCACCATCTAATGGAGGGAATGAGAATTAGGCCTTATATTTTCTCATTTGAATTAACAGGGAACTATTCAGGGCACATAATTGTCATTTTAATGGGTTATTAAAAATAATGGAAAGTAAACATATGGGTTAAAACCATTTACCTACTATTTTTAAATCAAACCTTCATAGGGCTTTTAGTTACATGGATTCTTCTGCATGACTTTTCCAGCTCCAAATGTACCAAAGCTTTCAAAGAAAGCAACCACAAAATGAAGACAAACATTAACATATTTTGATTTATATTTTTAATTTAGGTGTTTTCAGTCATCTACATTAGAGCTAAATGAATACTTACACTAGTGTCATACACAATTGTGAAATGTTTACAAGTATAAAAATATAATCTCTCTCTGTATATACAATATAGTACATCATATCCAGTTTGTATTTTGTAAATATGGGTTTTCCTTTGAGTTATGCCTTTTAGAATCTTTCTGGTTCACTGTTCTGACTCATTCTGGATTTTGTTCTTCATCAATTCCATCATTCTTCCAAAGCTTCCAAAGCAATCTTCATTTTTTTCTTCACCGCCTTCAGCTTTGGTTGTGCCCATCTTTGGCCTTCTTTGTCCTGGCACTGGTAACTAGGCCCGTCTGTAATAGCAGCCTCTATTGTTCTGTACCACTGTGCTTACTAGAGGAAGTTGGGGGGGCACGGCTCATGTGACGACCCTATTTGTGTCCCACCACCCGAATGTCATCATACATCTGTAGGGAAGAAAACAAAGATCATGAGTATATGAAATCAAGATGCTGAAAATCCAACAGAAGGGTCTCTCGTTTGTGTTTGGGGTTAAAGTTCAAAGTTCAATTCAAGAATCAAGTCTGCCACTAACAGTTGACCACGCTTCTTAACTCCACCCCCATTTAAAAAGATGCCAGCTTACCTGATCGTCCTCAGACTGAACTTCCCAATCGCTATCTTCTGATTCGCTCTCGGGCAGGTCCCGCAGGTCCTGAGAAGTCAGGGCATACAGCTGCAGCTGGATCTCAGTATTCTGCCGTCCATAGGTCAGGTGGTATGGTGAGTACCCGCCATAGGTCAGGCTGTTCACGTCGGCACCCTTGGCGACCAGCAGCCGAACTAACTCAAGGTTCTGGAGGTCCACAGCCAGATGGAGGGCGGTGCGTCCATTGCACTGCTCCTGAAAAGAACACAAATGGCATTAGCCCCTCAGTGGAGAGAAACAACACCATACCCCACTTCCCTCATCACTGTGGAAGTTCAGTTTGATCTTCATGATTCAACACTTACCTGTGCATCAATTTCTGCTCCAAGGCTAAGGAGGCTTTCCACCAATGAGAGGAAGCTATGGATGCAGGCTAGGTGGAGGCAGTTGAGACCTGAAACGAAGAGTGGGAGGGAAAGAAGGTTAGAGAAGGGCAACATTCACTTCAGTCCCAAGACAGGTTTAAAGGGGAATGGCTGTGGTGGATGCGAGGATGGAAACTTACCACTGTAATTTGGAGTTGTGAGGATAGAAGGCAAGTAAGTGGGACAGACTTGGGTCAGCACGCCAAAGGAAGACAGAGACCCACTCTTGCAGGCGATGTGAAGTGCGGTGTTTCCTGAGTCATCCACCAGCCGAGGATCACAGCCAGCCTTTAGTAGCCTCTCCACCACTTGGGGCTGTTCCATGATCACTGCCAAATGCAGGGCGGTCTGGTAGTGACCAAAAGTGACATGGTTAGCGACATGCTTCTGTTTCACTGCCAGTAAATAAATTATTTTAAAAATATAGATTTAAAAAAAAACTTTTTAAAATAATCTAAATAATCTAAAATAAACCTTCTAAAAATGATCTTCAATTACCTGTCTCTGATTGTTCTGTATGTTGAGGAACGGGTCCCCGCGTGACTGATTAATCATCTGAATCGTCTCCTCAGTAGCTTCGTGAATAATGGCCAGATGGAGAAACCTGCAGAGATTAAAAAAAGAAAAAAAGAAAACATGAAAAAAAGCTCGTTTAAAACCACACGTTACAAAAATAATCGCAGGGGACTGATCAAAAAAAGAACAACGCGTGAGCAATAATGGTGTTTCGCAAGACTGGGTTTTTTCAGGTTATTTCCACGGGCTGTGGTTTGCACGACTGATGTGTTATCAGACTCAGGCTCCTGGCAACGCGCCAGGGACTTTCCAGCCTCCGTGTACTGAGCGCCCGCCCAGACTCGTGTTGTGCCAGAGTACATTCCGTTCTGTTGTAAAGTCTTTTGTTTACGTAAACCCCCTTTTAAAATCCATTGTCTTTTTTTTCTTTCCCTTTTTTTTTTTGCAGATACAAACTAAATTTTCTTCTCCTCTTTTGATAATTAAAAGACATGCAAATAAATTATGCAAGTTTATACTTGCACCATGGGTACTTTTGAACACTTTTATGATTTATATGTAATACTAATAGCATGTCCAAGCGGTTTTGCAAAAGTAATTATGTAATTGTTCAAGCAGACATGGCCTATCTTAATAAACTGACTGCAAAATACACTGTTAAATGTATAATGCTAGCCAATCCATGATATCCAGAAGTGAAGTTATTACCAACTAACTCGCTTATTTTGTAACAACATTGGATCCTTCAAGGAGTAGGAAACGACTGATATTTATTGCAGAAAAGTAAGCTACAATTAAACTTACGTGTCTCCGTCCTCTGTAACTTCTTTTTTCCATGGTTCGTCGTCGATGTCGTTTGCAGTTCTCGTTTCCATATTCATACTTTCCATATGTTTCACAATACTGTTATATTCCTCTTCTTTTAGGGAGTCCAATCCGCTATCGACGCGGTCTTCGTTGCAGGGCAACATTTTATCATGTTTGGAATTCGCATGATTAATATCATAATCCATTTGGTTGGTGTTGTACACTCGATGGACATCCATTCTGAGTTCGTTTGTCGCAGTGCTGAGCCACAGAGTGAAACGCTGGCAACGCAGTGGGGTGTTAAATGTACTGGTGGGGGAGGAGTTTTGGCCTAGGGGATTTCCGCGGCTTATATAGATAGCTGAATGGTAACGAGGGAAACTCACAACGTACTTTTATGGTGAAAATTCCCTAATTAGAACTGAACTAGTTCACAGAGTAAAAACGAAAGACTGTAGTTTCCTATTATACTCACATATACCTATACCGCCACAGCGCATTTGAATGAAATGATTGTCAAATTAACATGAATGAATGGGGGAAAGTCGTTTGTTCTGGCGTATTTGAATACTTTCCTGCTCTTAAAAAGAAATGTCAGCATATCCCCGTCCATCCCCTGCTTTTTTACAGATTGATATTTTGTTTAGTGTGAAATTCTTACATTTATTTTTCAACAGACTGTAACCAATGAATGCACTCAGTTGTTTAGACTTACTTCTAGGGAGTAGTCCTGCAGTCTCTGTATGGAAGACGAACATGGAATTCTAGGGAAATACTACTTTCCTGTGCACTGTGGGGTTGCAAGCACAGGATGTCAAAGCATATGGAGGAGAAACAGAAAGGTGGAGAAAACACTGATAAGGAATGTGAATGTTCACTGTTACCCTCCCACTCCCACTATCAGGGCGGCAGGGTAAGGAACTGGTCTTGTAACCTGAAGGCCACAGGTTCAATTCCCGAGTAGCACCCTACTGTTGTACCCTTGAGCAAGGTACTTAACCTGCATCTGCTTATGTATTCATCCAGCTATATCAATGGATGCAATGTAACAGTTGAACACATCACTCTGTATAAGAGCATAGTCTGCTAAATGCCTGTAGGGTCATTTAATTCCCTTTTAACTCATTGGGCTCGTATTTGTAGTTTCAGCAAAGATATTCATTAAAGGTATAGGTCTACCTATACTATAAAGTATAGCTATACTCCTATAGGAGTTTGTATGTTCTATTTTGAAAATACAGCCTTCCAAAGATATACGTTTGACTCTCTTTTACTTTCTTGAGTTTTACTTGCTGTTTTGAGCTAAAAATGACCTGGGGCTGTTCTGACGGTAGTATGTCTGATGCAAGTACATTTTATGCATGTAATGTAGCTACTTCCTATACACAGCTTCAGCTTATGACAAGCTTTGAATCCCTCTACCCCAGTTTTTTTTTTGTTTTGTTTTGTTTGTTAATTTTTATTTTTTGTTTACTTATTTATTTTTTGCTGGGCAGTGGACCTACTCCTAGAGCTGTATGCGAAATTAATTTCACACCTCTAAAAAGAATCCCCCACTGTTGTGTGTCAGGTTCTGGCCAAGAATTTGGGAATTTCAACTGGGAAATTAGTTCTGCCTCTGCTGGCACAGCCAGTGGTAATTTCTCACAAAAATAAACATAGCAATTTGTACCGCATCATCGTTCCTCAAAGGTTCAGTACACATCCTCTACAGTGATGCAGAGTGGATGTGTGTGTGTGTGTGTGTTTACAGGACTGATCTTGGAAACACTTAGTCAGTTCCACACATTCTTGAACCAAACTGTTTTGAAGTAGAGGTTATTTGTGAAGGACTGAGGGGCAAACAGTGCTTTTGTTTTTATAATAATTATTTTTTAAATCACTGAAATCACTGGCCAGGCAGATGTAAACTTACACAGAGGGACTCTCCCTGTCCATTTTCACACAGTTTACAGGCTCCAGAGAAATCTCTTTGATGTGCAAAGTGTTTTCTGAAAGAACTACTCTGACAAACAGTGTGGACATCAGGAGGCTGTGACAATAAATCATTACACAAGCTGATTCCGCCCTTCTGTGGCCTGCAGACTACCAGAGCAATGAAAAGACAGACTGTGGGTTATGGCATTCTAGTATTACTCTCTTTACTTTGACCTATAATGAATTTTGATGCACAAACACACTACTTTGTCTACTTTTCTTTGTTTACTTTTCTTTTTCTTCTAGTTACAGCATAGATGGCTAAGGTGCATGTACATAATGGGACATATTTGGTGCATATCTGACTGTTTTTTCACAAGTGTGCACAAATTAGGCAGGATAAGATTTCATTGAAATGTAACTGCTAAACGGCTGCATCCTTCCATCCATCCATTATCTATACTCGCTTATCCTGAGTAGGGTCACAGAAGTGCTGGAGCCTATCCCAGCCTGCATTGGGCGAGAGGCAGGAATACACCCTGGACAGGCCGCCAATCTATCGCAGGGCACACACACCATTCACTCACACTTATGGGCAATTTAGACTCTCCAATTGCATATCTTTGGATTGTGGGAGGCAACCGTAGTACCCGGAGGAAACCCATGCAGACACGGGGAGAACATGCAAACTCCACACAGAAAGGCTCCAAGCCGAGATTCAAACCCATAACCTCTTTGCTGTGAGGCGACAGTGCTACCCACTGCACCACCATGCTGCCCACAGCTGCATCCTAAAACCACAATAGGAGGGAAACATTTAAAAGACAAACTTTGTGAGAAACGGAGGGCTATGGAATGAAAACTGATGTTTGGAATTAAAGAAAGGGTATTATTAAGGTATCAAAAAGAATTGGATGCCCACCCATGAACAAGTACTCAAACTGTCAAAGCAAATACACAAAGTTACAGAAAAATATCATGTTCATCAATCCCACATCAGATAAGGAAGGCAGGTAGACTTTTGTAGTCCATATTGGAGTGCAAATCTGGATCCCAGAGGTGATGCCTGTAAAGTACCAGGACGTGTAAGGTTAGTTGACTATAAAGTAAATGCCTAGCTGTCAGGTTAATAGAGGTCTATAAGACACAATGTCTGTCTGTCAGTCTGTCTGTGGCACACATACACACAGACAAGCTTACACAAAAATATTCCCACTCATCTGCGCTCAAATACAGTAGAGGCACCCTTGCACTTTGATCAAACAACTTGAAATACAGTACTGTGAAAAATTCTTAGGCACCCGTAAAAAAATACTGTACAGCTAAAATGCTTTCAAAAATAATGAAATGAAAGGTTATAAATATCGAAAAAAAAAAATTATATAAAGAGCAGTAAATAGTTAAAAACTAAATAAAATCAATGTTTGGTGTGACCACCCTTATGGTCACACCAAAATGAATTCTCTTAGGTACATTGTCCTGCAGTTTTATAAGAAAATTGGCTGGTAGGTTGTTCCAAGCATTTTGGAGAACTTGCCACAGTTCTTCTGCAGATTTTGGCTGTTTCGCTGGCTTCTGGCTCTCCAGGTAATCCAAGAGACGCTTGATAAAGTAATCTATTACTTAAAATATTACTTTATTTAACAAAATACAAAAATGTATCCGTAAAATTTCATTCTTTGGAAAAGCCATGTTTGGAAATCTCAGATTTTCTCTTTTCTACTGACACACTAATGCAGAAAACAAAAAATAAAGATCTAAGACAAAATATATACTATATATTATATTTAACAATCTAGGGTGCCTAAGACTTTTGCACAGTACTGTATTTCCCAAAAATGAGCTTGAAATTGACAATAGTTCGGTACACTTATTTTTCTTATTTTGCTGTCAATACATATAGGGCTGAGTTTTCCTAACGTTGCCTCTTGTTGCCATCATGGAATAAAGCACAGTGTTATTCATCCGGCCTGGGAAAGAGTGGGGCCGTGAGGGCATGTGGGCGTTGCCAGTTTGCCTGAATTATAGAACAACACGAATAAGGCGATTGAAAAGACTTGCTCTTAAAATCTATATTGGCTATTAAAAGATGGCTGTGTTTTACTGTCAAAAATAAAAGGAATATCTAAATTAATTAACCCATGTCATTCTCCATACATTTCCCGTAAAACTATGAAATCTGAAAATTCAATTATTTTTCATTTCTATTGGAGAAGAAAATTTCATTATATCAAAAGATCACAACTGATAAAAGATTACGATAACAGAGGCATAAAAACATTGGCATTGGAGTCATTAGTGGGAACTTTAAAATTGAACTGGATAAGGGCTTGTTTAACCTATCCTTACTCAATGTGGCTTCAGATTCCCAGGAAACTGTTTAAGGAGGTCGGAGGGCTGGATTTTCTAGTGAAATACTACTGAAATTTCAAACCTTCCTATAAAGGTGTCAGATGATTGCAAACAAGCCTTACTGTATTAGAAGAGCATATTTACCTCACTGCTCTACCTTGTGGAACAACAGGGTAATTGCAAGCAACAGAAAAACATAAATTTGAATCGCATGAAAAACATATTGATTTTCTAGTTCACTTAATGGATTGAGATGGCTGCCTTTTACAACATAATGATTTTATAGAAGAAAAAAAATATATTAGTTGCTTCTTCAGTGAATACAATAAACTATGAGCACCACAAAACACTGTTACAACTCATGAAGAACTGAAATTCAAGCCACACTAACTAATACTAAAATAAAAGATATAAGGCTGATAGACAAAAGGTGTAATAACAAGCTGATAAGTGATGGAGCTGAAAACAGTCTTATTAGGGATTATCAGAGATGTTCTAGTATTAAAGGTTTAGAAAGAAAAGAAAGATTAGTCATAATGAATGCATATTCCAAGTACATAAGATGGCCAATACCACCCAAAGTTGAAGAAAAACATTATAAAGTTATCACAGGTATTTAAACTGTCGCTGAACTCGCTTTCTGTTCTGCTGAGGCAGAGACAATTGAGCGCTTATTTTTAATCCCAAAAATCGGTGAAATTTTGGAATGATATACATAGCTGCTTATCTTTGAGGGTAGACAGTTTGCCTGTTTATGATTCTACACACATACATTATTATATGGACAATTTACGAAATGATATATCTGATATGATACATTTAATTATTCTCATACGTAAATATCATATTTGTGTGTGTAAATCGTGACGCATCGGGCCTTCGTTCTCTTTCTTTATGAATGATTTTAAGAATTATTTTTACTCTCTTAAATTAATGAAATCTAAAAACTGGTTAGAATTAAAGATATATCAGTCTCAGGTGTCATTGTCTATTATACCTTGCTTCCAGCTTGAGGTCTTATCGTATTAATATTGCCTTATTTCATTTCAAAACATCTTTTGCCTTCTGTCGAGTATATACCCCCTTATATTTATTTTATTATTTTTTCTGTTTTTGAAATGTGAATGCAATGTAAATGTTCCTGACTTGCATTGGGAATTTAAATTGTATGTTAAAAAAAAGAAAAAAGAACGTCCTTGCTCTTTCAAGTGTCAGTTTGAAGCCACATCAATTACAGATGGGGCAGAGGTAGATCCACAGGTTGTTCATTCTAAATCACATGTTCCGAAATATGCTGTCACAAAGGATGCACATACTCCTGTTTCCTTGCTCAAGTATTCTTCGGTAGCCTTAGGGGGCGCCTCCTAGCTTCTAGCTCACTTGAAGGCAGCAGCAGCCTAGCTAGCTGATGTTTTAGCCACAGTTTGCTAAAAAGTTGTCTTCTACAGAATGCCTGATAATGTGAATGGAGAAATCAGTAGATAAGCATTTATTTATGGATAGCTAAAACCTATTCAAATATTGAAACAGCACTTCAAAATTTTTATTTTGTGAACAATTATGCTTTGTAGACAATAAATGGTATGAACTAACTGACAGCATTTATTGCTTTGTGGTAGTGTTTATACTAGCATGTTCATGTCGGAAATCATAGCTGCATTTACTGGATTACTGATATTTTGTGACAGATAAATTAGACTAGTTAACATAGTCAGTTTTATATATGGTTTTCATGGCATACGTAAAACCTTATTCACAAACATCTATTTTTTACAGACTTTAGAGACCAGCCACAATGTAAGCATAATATTGCAGGCAACTCACAAAAAAAGGTTAAATATCAAATTCATCATTAAGTCCACACGGGGTTAAAGTATATATCCATATATATATATATATATATATATATATATATATATATATATATAAATATATCCAAAAACACTCCTTTAGGAGAAGCGTGTTGTCTATACCCCCCCTCCCCCACATGTGGGATGACATTTTTTTATAGGTGCCAATATCCAAGTCTAAAAACAGGGAGATTATGTGTCACAAAATGAACAGTCTGATATTGATATTCAACCTTTTTCATCAGTTGGTTGAATTGACACAAGCATGTATGTTTCCCAATGAAATAAAAAGTTCACGTACAGAGGAACGCACCTCAGGTTTTAAAATGATACGTGTGCAAAGTAATCAGTGTTCTGATGTAGGCTGTGGTCGAAATTTTAACCATTCTAATGGCTAAATAAATACAATTATTTGTTTTTTGGTGCATCAAGTGAGTGTGTGAGTCTTTTATTTTTCTTTTTTTTTGGGTGCTTAACTGAGCACGTTTACTTTTTGCCTCCCTGTATCAAAGTTGTTTATATGCTATAGGGATTGAAAAGGTGTTAAAAATAAACTATTTATAATTTTTCATTTATGTCTACACAAACATAATTTAGGAATACTTCACTTTACAGAGGATTTGAATATGATGCACTGCCCTGCTCCATCTGCACCCTAAAACCCGTCCTGGTTCTGGCTGGAGTATTAGCAGACATTCAGAGCATGTTTTCCGTTGTGATTTTTTTTTTTGAACACCAGAGGCCTGTTTCACAAAGCAGAGTTAGCTGGATAACTGGACTGAGTAGAACCTGGAAACCTCCCAAATCTGGAACATGGACTAAAGTAAAAAGAGCTGTTCTGGGTTTTATCACTGCAGTTATCCAGTTAACTCAGTAATCCTGCTTTGTGATACAGGCCCTAGGTCTTGTTGCTCAGAAATGAACCTGCATAGTCAGTGGACCAATGCTGATTGTGTGGATATTATCAAGTGGCAGTCCCAGAAACTGTCCAGCAGGTGGCAGCATTGGGGTGTGTTTCCACAGGAGTGGAACAGTGCAGGGTATTCGTGGTGAAGCTGTGAGGTCCAGGGTGGCTGAAGGACTCTTTTTTACCAGGGGTTTGGGGAAGAGGGAGGTTGAGTAGGTGTGTGTGTGTGTGTGCGAAAGAAAGAGAAAGAGAGATAGAATGAGAGAGAGAGAGAGAGAGGTAGGACTCCCCTGAGCATTAGCTTACCAAGGATGTGCACACACTAAGCCCTAGTTTAATAACTAGGACTGCGTTGTCTATAACATCCATTGGTTTGAGCTTGAGGCTGTCCCCTCCTTTCACAAGGTTTAACTTGCCATGATCAGAGCTCATATTTTGAACATTGCCTCTAGCCCTCAAGCAATGAGCTTCTACCTCAGGCACTTACAGAATGACATCACATGAAGAGTGGGAGCATGTGTCTATGAACTGTTGAGCATGGGGTGGGGTGGGGGTGAGGGGCTGCAGAGTAATGTCACTGTAGGGGATGAGGTGGAGGGGAGAGTATGGTGCTCGAACAGTCGCCCGGAGTGCATCTGAAGTTTGGACATAAGGCATTTCCCAGCAGGTAGCAGCCACATTATAGTTGAGTTGTGGGCATCACATTCTTTCCTTTATCTGAAAGAAATTTTCCTGCTGTGGTCAAGAAACGGCCCTGTAAAAGATCTGTGTGTGTGCGTATGTGCGTGTGTTTGCATGTATGCATGTGTGTGAGGCCACTGTTTACAATTAGAATATTTCTGTAGATTTTAGTTTCACAGTTTGCATTAGCATGTCCTTGATTTACACATGTTTATTAGACCCAGCAGTTGGGTTTCTGTAAAAGACATGCTTCTATGTGTTCCTTTGACCCGAGAGATACCCTCTGACAGCAGTAGCTTATGCGTGTGTTCATTCAGTTCCATCCAACAATAGAGGGCACGGTTTACATGTTCCAAGTTTAGTCCAACAGCTTGTTGACGGAACTTTGTAGAGGAATGCTTGAGAAGCAAGCATGGTCTCACATAAATAACACCTGCCACTGTGACCTTGTTCCAATGCTCCATACCTTACAGTATAGGTAGTTTTATCTTGTTGGTAGAAAAATGCTACTTAAAAAAAAACAAACAAAAAAAACACTACATTAGAGCAATAGGGATTATACCGAGGCTAACCTTTGACATTTACAGCTTATTAATACATCAAACACACTTTACTTTTTGAGCCCAGGACCCACTTGTGTGAAAAATGTGCTAACATGCTTATTGGATTGCAATGTTGCACATTTCCAATGATTTTATATTGGCTAAAACCTTTTTTACTTTGTATGGCTAATGTTCATTTTCAAAAGTTATTTATGTTAGAAATTGCATTTTACAGGATGAAAAAGGGCAGATGTGACTGATTTCATAGTGTCACTGTGGGACATTCTGCAAATTAGCAGCGTGAGGAGGTTACCTCATTGAACCAGTGGTGACAGGGCCTGTGTGGAGGAGCTGGGGAGGAAAAGGTGCACTTTCTTATAAAAGGCAGAGGGTCAGGTGTGGTCAGAGGTATGAGTCACGCTCCCAAGGCCAGGATTAATATTTAAATTTAGAGAGGGAGGGCCAAGACACTTTTGGAACGACTTTCCTGGGATTCTCCCCTCTTTGGCGCAGCAGTCTGTCCAATTTCAAGATCACCCTCACAATGTATCGACACGGTCAGTTATATACTGGATATGCATACTTCTTATATTGTGTTTTTTTTTTGTCCAGTAAAAATTCAAAACAGAAATAACCAATTAATAGCTATCATAGTAATTTCAGCCAATTTATGAATGCTTACCAGATCACTGTTCTGTCTAATTGGTGTAGATGTTTAGCTTTATTTATACTACACTACAGCGAGTAATGACTATAATAATAATGGCTTGCATTTACACACATCTTTAATTTCATGATCTCAAAAATCCCAATAATGGAGTAATCCCACTAAATTAAAAATGATCATCTTAATATATCTGTCATTACAATTCTGGTTAAGATAGTGTGGACCTGTGTAAGCAAATTTGATCATTACAAGTTGGTGACTGCAAGTGATTGAAAGTCCATTTCAAAATGTGAATGACTGCAGCAGCTTAAATGGAATAGTTGTGGAAAAGAGAATCAAAGTAACAATCCACTTCAATAACACACTGACCCACAAGGGAAGTGGAGTAAAGAGATGTCCAGATGGACAGTCCCACAGACAGTCTGCAGACCCACCTAAGGCCCTACCTGTCTCAAGTATACCCCACACATAAGTGCATCCATGATTCTAGGGAATATGCTCACAGCATGGTGCACATTGTCATGCTCCCCCAACATTTTGTTGAAAGAGATGCCTGAGATGAAGTGGGAGGATTGTGAGCTCTGGAGAACTTTGGAGAGCTGGATTGGTGACTAGTCTCTCGCTATGAAAGCAAGGTGTTATTCATGGAGGATACTATGTCAGCAAAGCCATAAATCACACTGCAAAGCAACGGTTCCAGAGTCAGCGTTTCCTCCAGGCTGCATCCATACCTTCCTGGAGCTGTAGAAATATCCAGGACTGTTTGCATTTCATGTCAAAGACAGGCTCATGTCATAGGCATAGGCAAGGGTGTGATTCCGCACTTAAGTGATCAATTACAGTGGTTGATATCACACTTTTCAAATGTTGTAATTTTTCCTTTTTTCTTCCTAATTTTGAATGTTCAATCATGCTCAAGATGCAATACTCTTCCCAAACTCAGCTGTCAATTTGAGAGAGAGCAGACAACCACGTGTTCTCCTCTGTAGCTCATGATGTCAGCAGCTGCTTCTTATTACACTGTAGTTGGGCTTGCACAGACATGAGTCAGTGGAAGACACATATGTAACTCAACAGAGGACTTGTAGGTGACCAATCAACTAACAGGGGACTAAAACCCTGCCTTTCCAAGGGTGACGCTACAGCTAATTGTTTGTCACCCTGCAGGGATGCCAACAGATTCAGTGCCAGATCTTGGGGCCCATGCATGCACTACAATACGGCTTTAACATGATGAACCACTCAGCAGCCCTGTGATTATACCCTTACCTGACATCACCTGGGTTCTTTGGTCTAAACTCGCTCCTGGGGCAAATAAAGATGATTCTCCACTTTGGAAGTGTGTATGGACACCAAAAACATTTGTTAACTGCCTGACCATCAGATTATGGTGTTAGATTTTGCCATATGCTTAGTCCAGAGGAGTAAAGAGGAGCTAAAGACGTGATCATGACACGTTACCATGCTTGCACTGAACCACTGACCTTCATCACAGTGTTATATCACTGACTGAGCACTGGCCTTGGTATAAATGTGCATCAGTTATTTTCCATCCAAATGCTGAATGCCATCATATGATATATGAATGCTGTTGAAAAGGAGAGCATGGATCTTTTTCTTTGATGTCAGATCACAGTTTGAGACCCTGTCCCCATTCTCCGCCCTTCTCAACGCAGCCAACAGGAGGGACACTGTCTCTCATTTCAGACTCGCTTTTGAAAGCTCAAAGTGGGTCAGGTGATGTTATTCAATCAATCGTATTTTGGAAAGAGGTCTTACTGGTGGATCACAACATCCGTGAACAGCCTTACAGTGGGCCAGTTTCCAGGAATACAACATGGCTTATGTATTTTAAGGACCTCTGTGCACTCCATATACATTTGCCGGTGGGGAACATGATATCTGTCAGCAAGTTTATACTGTACACCTCAGGGTAGAGGGGGACAAAACACACCTGTCTGTAGGTGAGTTGAGCTATCGCATTGAATACATCTAATGAAACACCCAGATATTTCTACTGCCACTAAGTACTGTAATAGTATATCTTCAGCAGAGTGAATTTGCTACCAGCACCAGGTGCCATGGGTTTTCTACTTGTACCATATAAGGTGAATGTTGTACCCTGTGCCAGGTGTGTTGAGTGATCTACCTATATCAGAAACAGTAAGTGTTTTATCTTTACCATATAAAGTGAAAATTCTCCCTATATCAGCTACAATGAGTTGCCAAACTATAATACAGTGTGTCTTACTTGTACGCGGTACAATTGATGTTCTGTCTGCACTGTGAGTGCTCTATCTGTACCAGATACAGTGAGAGCTCTACCTGTATCAGATACAGTGAAAGATCTACCTGTACCAGATACAGTGAGAGCTCTACCTGTACCAGATACAGTGAATGTTCTACCCGTATCAGATAAACAGAGTTTTTTTTCCTGTACCAAAGTATTCTACCTGTAAAATATAAATTAAATGTGTTTCATCAAAGGTTAAAGGTGAATCTATGCAGGTATTGTGAATGTTTTACCTGCAGGTTCTTCAAGATGTCTTCCTGCTTATCTGCATTCTCCCACATCAATCGCAGAGGTTCCAGCAAAGAGTGCTGACATACATACTTATACATGATTGAGCATTCCAAATCGGGGAGAAAAGGGGAAAATAGCATTTAATAAAAAAGTCATTCCTGTGGCGGACTGTAAGTCCAATATGAGAAGAAACTGATTCATATGCAGCATGCATATCCATTTAAGCACAGTGGACAGAAAAATAAGACAAACTGAGGCGTCAAAGAGACAGAAATGTACAAGGCCATGACTCTGAGAAAGAATGTTAGCTGTCAGTCAGCATAGGCGCTGCGCAGACCTGCTGGGGATGTCAAGCACTAACTGTCTGTCAGAATTACAGCACTGCTTGTGGAGCCCTCACAGCTGTCTGGCTGTTACCATGCCAACCACCCAGCAGACCCTAAATCTGGTGTGCTTTTGAATTTAGCTTTAATCTGTGTTCTTTTTGTCTTGCCCTGTCTCATTAATGTCGTCAGCTCTTTATATAGATGCTCCATAAGTCACAAAGTACTACAGTAGAGCTGGTGTATAAGGTTTTATATTTCTGTCATGATCAAAGTTAATATGCAAGTTTTTCTTCTCAGTAGTTCAAATTAATTTTCTTAGGAATACATATTTAAGTCGCACAGGCCTGTATTTGGGCTGGAGTGGGCTTATTTCCATTCATTCCTTTTAATTTTTTTGTTAAAATATTAAATCAGTCTGGTCACACAATACATCATTTGAAAGTGTTAAAATAGCACTATAACTCTATACTATTTTATTATGCCAATGTTTTGTAACGTGGGGTGGCAGAACAAGCTTCCATTTCTTTGCATTTTGGAACTCCACAGACGACACAAATCATGATACAGTCGGTATGCTTGTCACGGTCAGAATCAAGCAAACAAAATTCATAGTCATTTTAGTCCCAAAAACTAGCTAGCAAACTAACTAAGCTAACTCGGAGAAACCTCAATAGAATGTAGTTAGAGTGTTAACTTAAAAAATCTTCAAAGGAATTATCATTGTTGTCAGTTTAGTCATTGCATACACAGTGAAAGTATTGTGTAGAATATAGATTCTATTGAATATATTGTATAGATTCTCTGGAACAAAACAAGCCCATCTTTAAATTTCTTTGACCAGTACTGGCCATGCAGTATCTCAATATAGCCAATGGGACCTGCAAAGACAAAACATGGACAGTGTAACTTCTGCTCAGTACACTGCCAGCCAGGGGCAAGCTATTATAGTGATAACTGAGAAGAAGTAGATAAGAAGTAGATAATTAAATTATGTTTTTAAGGGTGTATCGATTAATCAGCTTGCATAAAAGGACACACGTTGATTCTCCTGCGTAAACAAACTATACTGTAACTTTTTCAGTGCACATGCAGAAAACATTGCGCAAGAGTGTCAACAACCTTGAGACGTTACGCCTACAAAGGTTGTTTTTCAACAAAAAATTATTTTACAATGGCTAAGTATAAAAAGAAGACTCATTTGGAGACCTTGGAAGAAACAACCTGTCTGAGTGAATATTTCTGAGGACAGTGAATCCACAGCAGATTGACAGCTGCCAGAGGTTGCAAGGAGAGGGAGGTGGAGAGGGGCAAAGAAAAGGACATGCAGTGGAAAAGCAATCTACTTTTAAGCATATGTCTTACACAAGCATATGGTATACCATACTGTATATAGAATTTTACACCTCTAAAGAGCCATAATATCATTTGGTTACCAAGTGTCCTTTTGGAGTTTCCAAATGACCTATTTGGAAACCTGCCTAGACATAGCAGAATGTTCTTTTATGGTGGCATTATCATCAAATTTGAACCAGCATTTGTCCAGTGTTGTGGCTGTGTCTGCATTGTGTTTAAAGTCCACCAAGCACAGCCACAAACCACTTCCACTATGTTTAAGCTTCAAATACTTTGTTTCAGTCATATTTGGAGTAATTATGACTCTTGAAAAACAAACACCAAAGGGTTACCCATCAGATTATGCGTGTAGTTAAGGGTTCAAGAATAGTAACCTTTTTATTTTTGGTATGTCATTTTCAGGCTTGCGTTAAAAAGGGCGTGCAACTTAAAGGGTTAATATGTTGGAATACGCAGCAGCTTTAGTCATTTTGTTAGATGAGGCACTCTGTCTGCAGTGGATCGAATCTCAATTGAGAGTTATACATGAATCGACAAATGTGTGCAGGTGTGTACAGAAGACATGATCGGTGAACAGTTGATCTCTCCGAGCCTCCTGGTGATCTGTCAGTGAATGGAGTGCCTGGGGTGAATGGCATTGAACCTAACAAATATGGTGCTGTGTGTGTTGAAGGCAAGACTCCAGTCTCTACCACACCCTATTGCGCTGCCATTGTCCCATGGTGTTTGATATCTGGGTCTGTAGTACAGCAGAAACCAGACAACCAACCTTTATCCACGGAGATAAAAAGCCAAATCTTACTATCACCTGCAAATCCAAAGGTTGATCTTCTGGTTAAAATATATCAAACTTGTGTGGACCAGAGTATACTGTCAGAACCATTACGTGACAAACGCTTTGTAAAATGTATTGTATAAATTTGCATTAGTTGTAATTTAAGATCACAGGTTTGGCATTCCACAGACACTGTATCTACAATGCAACAATATGTATTTAAATTAGGCAGCCAAAAGCCACAAAGAGCAATAAAACAGTCATTAGTTCAATCTGATACGCAAATGTATCTGCATGCTTTAATTAATGAATATACAGATAGGCTGGAAATCCTCCTGCAATAGCTGCATAAGAATGAAAGCCAAATGTGTTTTATTCTGCTTTTTTAATTAATAAATTAATTTATCATAATTTTTTTCAGTTTTCACAAAAAATATTTTAAGACTAAAACATTCCAGGGCAGTACAGATTATGAGATGTGGCTTCAGGTTAAATATTTCTGATTAATTTCTGCCTCCTTGGGGTGTTTTGGTTGAAAAATTACTGACTGTGGTGCCTATTAATGTGCAATAGCCAGCGGTTAAATTAGGGGTGGACGCAGGTGGACAGCGTAAATAAATAATTTTGACCGGCAGTTTTACAAATAACTATGACAATCCAGTCCATTTTTCGTGTGCTCCAGTCCAGATCCTTCTAGCCAGTTACTCGCTCAACCAATCAAAAATCTGAAGAAAAAAAACTCAGGAGGAACAGTCGTTTATATAGACAGGCACTGAAAGAAAAATATTGTTGATTGTCTTGATTGTTTGGAAGCGGACGCGGTAGGTAATTTTATTAACATGTAATTTCATCTATGCATCATTTTAAAGAGAGATGAATAAACAGCCCCCACAAATATATATTCATTATATGGCAAACACATAAAATAAAATATTATTTTTAAGACCTTTTTTGTATTTGGAAAAAGAACTATTTCTTGTCTTTATTGATTTATGTACTGTCACACATATTTCCACTTTATGCCTTGTCCAGATATTTTATCTGAGCAATATATTACATACTTTGTTTTTGTATCGGGAGGTCAGTAGCTCTGTAGGTAGGCAATGTTTAAATCTCAGAGCAACAGCAACAACCGATGTGGTGTGGCCTGCCTGCAAGATTTTTGTGTTATATTTCCTCAATTGTTCATACCTAGTTCAGATGTGAAATTTCACACCTTTTACATCATACCTCCAATGTAAATTACCACACCTTTATTTAAGCACATTGTCAGAACCTGTCAGCTCCAGTAAGTTAATATACTGTAGCTAATAAGGCTGGTTCTGTGGCAGTGGGTTATTACAGCAAATTTGGTTTGACCAATATTGGTTAGTCAAGTTATTTTGATGATTATAGTCCAGTGCTTTCTAACAGCAAAGCTACCTGATTACACATCTGACTTCCTCAAAGGAAATCAAGGGAGGCCGAGTGATCTAAAGTAATATTTACTCAAACCAAAGCACTAACAAGAGATACTTCAGCATTCATTGATGCTGCACATGGCATGGAATTAGTCCTTTCAGCTGAAAGCAATTCTTCAGGTAAATGGACTGCATTTATATAGCGCTTTTATCCAAAGCGCTTTACAATTGATGCCTCTCATTCACCCATTCACACACACACTCACACACCAATGGTGAAAGGCTACCATGCAAGGTACCAATCAGCTCGCTGGGAGCAATTAGTGGTTAGGCGTCTTGCTCAGGGACACTTCGAGGGCGGGGGGGGGGATCGAACCGACAACCCTCCGACTGCCAGACAGCTATGTCGCCCCCCTTCTCTTTCACGTAAAAGAAATGTCCTAACTTGTGAAGCAACAACCCAACTGAAACACACTAGCAGCAGTACACACAGGGCTCCAATACGCCTTATTACACAGTTCTGCAGGAATTCAGGGGCTATTGATTCAGGTTCCTCAAATAGGACTCTATCAATCTCACCTTCTTTGTACTCACAAGAGCGGCATACAGAGGAGGCCTCTAAGTGGACATTAAGAGCCGAGGTCCAAATCAATCCCTCTCCTCCCAGATAGATTTTCTCATTTCAAAACAGCAGAGGAACCAACATCCACGTGATCCAGAGCTTGAAAGCTGCAAGGATTCCTGGTTAGCTGCTTTGCAAAGAAATGCCAGTGACGCTTTCATTGAAACAGATCATACAGTGAGCTCCATAATGTTTGACTGCCCTGAAACAAGGGGAGGGGTCTCTGTTTAAAACGTACCGTAGCTGTAATGACGCTAGGCGGAACAGACGTGGAAACTGAGTAATTCAAGCAGCGAGGGTTATTAAACGAAGTGCGAGGCAGGTGAGAACTGTTTCACAAAAGCACGCGAGAAACGAAGCTTCAGCCAAGTCGTTGGCATGTGGATTCATTGGCGGTCTCTGTAGGGAAATCACATTTGGGTTAGTGTGAGTTGGAAGCCACCAGACATCGGCTGCTTTTAGGTTGTGCTTCGAGCGGGTAACAAGGAACGGCTGGTTGCCCCTGGTTGAATGATTGTTGCCCCTGATTGAATTATTGCGGCCACAACAAGCTTGTTAGCTTACTGCCACGGCTGTTGTTCCTGGCTTACTGCCATGGCTGCTGTTCCTGTTATTCTGGCAAGGCCAGAGAAACAGGGAGAGGCGAAGTTTAGGTGCGCAGTGCCACAAGCCTTACATGAAAGCTGAGAATGTGCACTTTAACTTTATGTGAATCATTCGATTACAATTTGAAAATTGTACAGAGCCAATTCAAGAAAAAGTACATACATAATGCAGCCTAACCACTGTCATAAGCATACATAATTATTGCAACAGGCTTATATGGTGACTGGTTTTCATTGGATGAGCAACATATCATTTTATATGATCTTCATGTCAAAGCTGATTGTCATGCATATGCAGGCTTAAGACATGGGTTATGTCCATTACTTACAGCTGATAAAGGCATTATGAAGACCCAGGTAACATGTTGCTGGAAAATCTACCTTAACAGTTTGCTGCACAGCGTGATGTGGGAGGTGTGATGTGAAGTATACCTATAGTTATCTATTACAGATGACCATTATGGGGGACTAAGTGTTTAGTGTATAGTTTTTCAGTGACAGGGTGTGATGCTAGGAGAGGTGGAAGGAGAAATAGGAAGGTTTGCACCTCAAATTCTGGTTGCTGGTAGTTGTGACTGTTCCCTTCTACAAGCAGGGGGCCCTACAGGACCCCTCTTGACCTGCTTAAACTCTAACATCTCTGCCACTGCTGGAAGATTTGTTTTATTGTGTCATTTCTTGTGTCTGACACTTTGCCACACAGAGAGACTAAATACACAACAAAACATTCCATTCAGACTCTCTGATCCCCCTCTCCGTCTCTCTTTTCCCTCAGGTTTCAGGGCCATTAAGTGTAGAGAGGCCTGAAACCTGAGGGAAAAGAGAGACGGAGAGAGGGATCAGAGACAGGGGAAAGAGAAGAGTAGAAATGACCAGTAAGAGGGAGAGAAATCCCCCCCCCCCCCACATACACACATAAAACACACACACAACTGAACAGTCCTGAGAGGAGAAACACATACACCACACCATAGAGACCTGATGTCCTAGGTGATAATACTTTGATAATTGTAAAGGGAGTGACACAGACCACATTTGCGTCACTCCTAAAAGATGAGCACTTGTGTCCATCTGTGGTGGCTGTCACTACTGCTCCCAGGGCAGAAGGTTAGATTATCAAATGTACCTGTCAAGGAGTTTGCCCCATCCAAAGAAGAGAGCGGGTTCTGATTGGACAAGCAGGCAGACCTCTTTCATTTAGCCTATAATTTTCCTCTGGTGCTGTTGAATATCTGTAATTAATTTGAATAATTTGCAATTCCAGATTCTGGAAGTTTTACGAACTGTTGATAAAACATTTTCCATTGCTTCTGGAAAATGTCATGTTGAAAATTCTGAGCCTTATGACTCAGTCTAAACTTTACAGAGATAACTTGTTTACACGGATTCGGAAGTGGGTGAATGGGTATAATGGGTTAGGATCTGGTCTTGTAACCTAAAAGTTGCAGGTTCAGTTCCTGGGTAGAACACTTCTGTTGTATCCTTGAGCAAGGTACTTAGCCTGTATTGTTTCAGTATCCAGCTGTATAAATGTATGTAATGTAAATGCTATGTAAAAAAAGAAAAAAGTTGTGTAAGTAGCTCTGGATAAGAGCATCTGATAAATGCCTGTAATGTAATGTAATGATTCCATCTTGGCTAAGTTGCCCTCCAAGGAGTGACTGAAATATTCACACATATATCATAATGTATATATATGTGTTTTAATGTAATAATTATTGTACATTTGGCAGTATATTCACCAAAATCTTTGTAAAATGCAAAGGAACCAGTTTTTATGATTTTTCCATATTTCTCTAGTTCGAAGGTCTATTTGTTGTCAGTTGTAAGGTCTATTAAAGCATATTTTATCTAAGTATTTTAAATACTTTTTTGTATGGAGGGGTAGACAGTGATTAACTGCTTACATCACATCTGCCTGTATTCGAAATGGGTTTATTTGCATTCACTCTGTTTTTTACTATGGGATTTTCTATCAATCTGGTCACTCAATTATAGTATTTGAAAGTGTTAAACTCAAGGTTCTATCTCTATTACCTGTTTCACGATGCCAATGTTTAAGCAACAATAGTTCCTTATTTTGTAATGTGGGGAGGCAAAACAGGGTTGAGGGGTTCTCACCATTTTGGAAATCCACAGATGACAAGAAGCATGGTGAAGTCAGAAGGGGAGAGCGGGGCAAAAGGAAAGGGAGCTCATTTCAGCACACTTCTTCCATGAGCACATAGTATACAATATAGCATTTTACACCTCAAAAGGGGTGCTATATAAGGGTTAATCCTCTCAAAACAACAATAACTGATGTGTTACCTTGTCTGGCTTGAAACACACCGAAGACATACTGAGATTAAGGACACTGAGAATGACAGATAGACAGATTCAGGTCAAATAAGGTGCAACTATTGTGTCTGTAGTGAGAGAATATATGCTGTGTTTGCAGAAAAATCCCAGAAGTGTCAAAGACCTGTGAGAATTGGTCTAACAGCATACAAGGAAACCTGTCTGATGTTACACTATTTCTGGACTGAAACTAGCAGTCATTTGGCTATATTTCACTAAATAATTTATATGGACCTCCATAAGAGGACTCAGGAAAAGAGCCGGGTAAATATTCCCAAACATTCTCCCTGCCAGCCTGTATGGTCTGTCAGAATTATGCTTCCAGACTGAGAAAGCCAGCACTGTAAAACATTTAAGGAGCGTCTCCATTCGCTAATATTTTGGGCTTTAGTAGGTATGTTGTCAATGATTTATGTCTCTGTGTAAGCCACAACAGACTTCTGGGTCAAAAGAGCCAATCATTTCTTTCGTCAGCAGTATCATCGTCCTGTCATTGGTCAAAGGACAAACACACTGTTTTTTCCTTGGTCAAAAGAACTGCTGTGCTATCATTTAATTAGCCTGCGGAGATACCACACTACCTTCTTATTGGTTCGAAGGAACATGTCACAGTGTTTACATCTTATACTATTACAGATCCTCACTAAGACGTTTATGTACTTTGAACACTGCTTCTTAAATATGCTCATATATGTGTTAATAAATGAGTTCTAAAAGGATTACATTTCACATGGGTTATTTCTTTTTCTCTCATTCCTTTGTCTCTGATGAGATTACTGTGGCATAGATTTAACAGACTAACCAGATGACCTGGTCTGTATTTTTTACAGTGAATATCCTGTTTCTACAGTTGATGTGGAATTGTGAATCCAATTTTATTCATATATTTTTTTTAGAAAGGGCATGGCTGGTGATAATAATGTAATCAATGGATCTTTGATCCTTGGATGTTATTTCTGGCTCTAGTCTTTTGATATAGTTATATTTAGCTTTCCTTATCACAGTCTTTAGTTTACATTTGGCAGATGAGTACTGTTCTCTATCACTGTTTTATATAGGCTGAATTCATTTTAGTTGGAATTTCTTTGATGAACTGGGGCTCACTGTTTTATTGGGGATACACAATTCCTCATAAAATGTTATGTATGACATCACTACCTCAATGAGTGTGTCAAAACTGTCACAAGCTGAACTGAATATTTCCCAATTACTACACATGAGCCAGCCTCTCCATTTGTCAATGGCATCTGTCCTCCAGGATTTGATGGCACTACATTTATTGGACTTGAGTTTCCGTTTGTATTTGGGGGATGAGGAGCAGCATTGACTTACCCAGCCAGTCCCTATCACTGTATCACAGTAATTATCACTGATTGAGATGTGGCAGTGGTCCCATGTAATGTCTCCCCTGCTGCTTAGTTTACAAGTTGGGGTGGTTGTAATCACCCAACACAATTATTACCACATTGGGGTGAGTTCACTGCACAAAGTAGATATGATTTGCTAGTTGACCTATTGTGGTGGTGGCATTTGCAAACAGTGGTATGCATGCACTAATCAGGCATACTGAGGTAAACTCTCTGGGGAGGCAGGTTGGTTTGCATTTAACACAGATATTCTAGATGTGGGGAGCAGAAGTGTTACACCACAGTGGAGCTGATACACCGGCAATTATGAAGCAAATGCTACCACCTTTGGATCTTTGTGAGACCTTAGCTTACCCGTCTGCATGGTGGAGAGTGAATCCAGGCTGAGTTACAGCTGGGTCTGGCACTGTGTCATCCAGTCTGTCATGTCCCTGCTTAGGACATACAGGTTTTAAAATGAAAAAGGAAGTGCAGACAGACAAACAGCCAGGATATAGAACTTTAGAAACAAACTTGCAGACTCTGGCACATAAAGCAAAACCGCTCGATGGTGGATGTTTTATTTCATTAACAGCCTAACACATGAACCGTGCAGCGTCTGCTGCTCCACACTCTCTCCACAGAAACGACATTGTCCCTTATTTATCTGATAGTTTCTTTACCAATCACAATGCAGTGTTTACCCGCGACTCTACTAGCAGTTATACACTTTTAAAATATAACCAATCCTAACATGGGGTTAGTTCACCACAGAGTCAAGTTTCAGACAGACAGATGGCAGAGCCCTCTAAGGTTATGCTGGTGTTGTCTTCTCTTTATGAGTCTTTGACACATCTATGTCAACATTCTGGAAAGTGTTTCCATCACTTTGGTACAGGTTACTGTACTTGATTTGTTTGGAGCAAAAGGTAGGTGTTTCATCAGTTTTGTTTACGAAGGGCTCAGACATTTGACAGTAGCAGGGCCAGGAGTCAGGGTCAGTAGGGATACCGCTTGAATCTGGAGAGGGCATTGCCATGCTGCACTCCTTTCCCCAGATTGTCCCTCCAGAAAGTCAGGTATCAAATGTACTGTTCTCTGCGAGAATGTCCTCAGGCGAAACGATAGGTGAATCTGAAACTCCAGTCATAGTGTTTCTGATGTTCAGTAGTGCTCATCTGGCATATTTCCCATTGATTTGCCTGTTGATTTACTGACACATAATAAGTGCAAGACATAGAAACAGAGCTGCTATCAGGGAAAGCCTCTTGGCTGTCATCATTGATTGGGATCATATGATTGACCACTGAGGCTGAAAAATGAAAACCTTCAGAAACAGGGCATGGAAACATATTGTTTTGTTCTCTCTCTGGATAAGAAGTTTGATGTTTTGCTGAGAGTGTGATTTCTTGATCTGTTGCCTGCTGGTGTTCTCACATTTACTGTTCTCCCTCCTGTCTGACCATTAGGTCTAATAGGTTTGTTTAGCCATGCAATTAGCCCTGGTGACAGCACTTAGCAGCATAGACAGATGTGTCCCTCTCCAGTCCCACGTAAACATCCTTAGCCTGCAAACGTTTCATTTCTGTGGCACTCTGTCCCCTACCCACACCTTCTTTACTCACCAGGTACACCAGGACTGCTTCTTTGCCGTTCCATGAGGACCACAATCAAGTAGGTAAGCTAGCTCCTTTCGAAACATCAACATTTTTGGAACAGAACCCATTACTATGGAAATTTGTTGAATCAGGTGGTTCAGTGCCTGGTTGCAAATCCAACAGACACGGCATCCCCCCAGCCAGGGCTGGATAGCCATGTGGACACAGGGGCCCTCCAGGACTATGTCCAAATTGTCATGCAGGCACTGTGGCCCACCAGAATCAGGGGTGAAGAGTCCTGCAGGCCCTTTGGCTCAACAGAACCAGAGCTGAGTCAGTCTGATTTGATAATTACATCACAAACTCAAAGTGGTCCCTAGTTTACATTATCTGGTGCTACCCCAGGCATATGTTGACCCAGTGCAGCAGTACCCCTCCAGTTCAGGTGCAGCCCATCATGCTTGCACAGTTCACCCCTGTCCCAGAAGGAGTCCCAGTGCCCCAGGTTTGTCGTCATGTATTAAACCTCCAAACAAAACTTTGCTTCCCTCTGCTTGCATGTGGTCTTGGTAGAATTCCAGAACAAAATGCCATGAAGGTTCTGCTTCTAATCCTTTCTGCTAGCTCCACAAATTTGTCCTGCAGAAAACTCAAACCTACCCTTAGCTAGGTCATTGGTTCCTACGAGAACAATAACCAATGGATCCCCCCTCCTCTGGTCAGGAGCTTGTCCATGCTCCAGAAGATATCCTATTTGGGCACCTGGCGAAAACACACCGTACAGGATTCCTTTTCATGCAAACACACTATGCATTTTAATTCTCTAATAAGTGAGTCCCCCACTATCTCCAGTTCCCTTTTCTGGGAAGATGTGGTCAGCTAGGCACCCAGTGGCTCATCAGTCCTCCCACATACTGCATACACATACATGCAGCAGGACTGCACAGCCCTAAGAGGACACGCATACAGATATACACATGCCCACACAGGCACACAACAGCATGCACATACACATTCATAAACACACAACAAAACTACTGCACAGCCCTAACTGAACAAATACACACACAATGCTGTACAGAACTGATTCCCCAAATGAGAAAATTTGTTAATCGGTTACACTGCTATGGAATTCTTGATACTTGATACCAATGACCCAGACTTATTTTTCTTCAGCATGAGATTTTGGCTTCTCTGTGAAACCACCCCCCAGGCCTATCTAAACAACAGGAAGATTTCACTGCTGCACCTGTCCAATTAACTCTGACAGCAGGCTGTCCCCCCTGCTGGTGTTCTACATGAAACACTGAGGCCTGTTGCCAAGAATGTACAAGTGCAACATGGGGATTAGACATTATTTTAGCATCACAGGCAGAGTGACTTTGCATTGTGTAAGAAGCAGGTTGTATCTGCAGTAATTTTGTATGTGAATTACTGCCTTCCCTGCATTGGAGGCCCAACCAGCTTCTAAAATAACATTACCAGTGTTAACAACGTTACTCTTGAGCACAGCACTCAATATTCTGCATCTGATTATTCTTGCAAGCCAGCCAACCAGAGTGAAATGTACTTTAATTGCCTGTGAACACCTAAATATTAATTAAATACCCATTTAAAAAAATCTTATCCACTAATATAGGACCCACTCCCTTAACTGACTTAATTTGTTAAAGATGACTGATGTCTGACTGAAGTGTGTGTGTGTCACACTTCAGTCGCACACACACATATACATTTCCTGTAAGTACAGTGGTTGGTATTAATTAGCTATATCTGTTCCAAAATACACACAATATAAAAAGTATGCATATACAGTATATAATCAAGAAGTTCCACATTTTACAGTCCACTATCCTTTGCCTCTGCCAACAGTCCTCACATACATGCATGCATGTACACATACACACAAGCTTACACAAGCATACACACACACACACACATTTATGCATGAAGTGCCCAATGAGGTGGAAACACCAACAGCCAATCTGAAGAGAGGCATGGGCTCATGTTTTGTTTATGGAGGTGGGTTCAGATTTGGTGTCTGAGAAGAACATGGATTATGAACAACGCTGATGTCATACTCATCATTGAGTGACCACACTTGTTGTGTGGATGGTGCATTGTCATCCTGGAAGACACCTCTCCCAGGTAGGAAAGAAACCTATTGGATGAAAGTGGTCACTTAGAATCATTAAGTTGACAAGAGTATTTCACCTTACCTTCTAAGGGCACTCAAAGTGTGTCAAGAAATGCACCCCACCCTTTTACAGAATTTTCTTCAATTCTGGAACCAAGCACTTGAGCCTGTAGGCTTCTTTAGGTGTCAGTCACATGTGCACTCACCTATTTGTCAAACATATGGTAAAGGATGATTCATCCGACTATATCACATTTATCCACTGCTCGAGATTCCCGTGTGCTTGCTAGATCTGGAGTGATTTGCGCAGTGCGACACAACTATGGTGTTCTGCTGTAGATAGCCTATTCTTGAATAAACTACCTACCATTCCTGGCCTAGATTGAAATTACCCAGTGTCATTTGTATTTTATGAATTTAGAAAACTCTTAATGTGTAATAATTTGTACATGAAAGGCTGCTGCAGAAAGAATCCTTTCTGTATTACCAAAATATTCAAAATACATCTTGACTGCGGTGTGGCTTATGGTAGGACCTATGCCCCAGGAGAGGCCTTTCCATCCATCTTGGAGCATAAGTCATCAATGACTGCTCTCTCGGTACTCTGTCTTGGGTGACTGGATGAGTCAATACAGTGTACTTGAATGAAATATGTCATAATTTGACTTAGGCCCTTTAGGACACCCAAAAGTAAGAGGGCCCTTTGGTACATGATTTGTAATAGTGTGATACACTCCAATGTCTCAATCAAATCCTGACCATGACAGCACTGATGGGAGTTTCATGGGGCATCTTTCCTGCCCAATTCTGCTGCACTGGCTCCTCCGGTCGATAGGGTGCTTCCATTCTGCCTGTGCCAGATGTGTCAAGTACACAGTCAGTGGATTGCAGGGGCGACATTACTGGGGCGGCAGTGTAGTATAATAGGTAAGGAGCTGGTCTTGTTGCAGGTTCGATTCCCAGATTAGACACTGTTGTTGCACCCTTGAGCAAATGGATGCAATGTAAATGCTATGTAAAAAGTTGTGTAAATCGCTCTGGATAAGAGTGTCTGCTAAATGCCTGTAATGTAATTACAGAAGAAGGACATGCTAGTGTACACCCTCCTGAATTCACAGAAGATGTTGCAGCAACAGGACGGGCCTAATGTTATTATTAGGGATTCTAAATAGGGTAGAAAAGAAAGCTGGGAATACAAACTAGGCTACTACTCTTAGAAATGCTGGTACGTGTTAAAACAACTCATATTCTGACATTTTCAACACACTGTCAAGTGAAGTTTGGGACAAAATAACAACATGAGTTGTTTTAGAATGTTTTTGATTGTGTTATCTGACTAAGATAACACAATCGAAAACTAAAAACCCAATCTAAAATCACCAATCTACAAACCCAATCTAAAACCACCAAATTTCAGTTTACTGGAAATGTTGCCGTTCAGTAGCAAATTCTAAACTCAAATGCTGACGGAATGAACAGTCTGTCCCTCATATTGGTGTTAGAGGGTGAGCCGATTTCCAGAAATAAACGTAGCAATCATTGAAACGACTGAACAAGACCAGGTCAAAACCTAGTATATGGCTTGACCGAACCGGCCGACCAATGGTGTAACTTCATCACTCAGTCACTCATTTGCGTTTATAGGGCTGGCCCCGCTGTTGCGGTCCAGCCAAAAACAGAGGCTGAAAGACAGAACATGAACATTAATAAAACTGCCATTGTAGAACGGTAGGCTGAGATCGTCTTCACCCGCAGGTTACAGCAGGGCATGCATCATGACTCAGCACTTGCAATTATTTACAGTCGCAGTTGTGAGCACGCAAAACAACTGCAATTAATCGTGCATTACCTCTTACTGACACTATTTAGATCTATCACTAGTCAAGCCCAGTGCATGAGAATGAAGCGCTTCCAAATCCTCAAAGTGGAATTCCAAAATAATCCATGAATACATAAACCTATACCCCTAACCAAAGCCAAGCATTTGCAGGTTAAGATATATGAATGTGAATTAATTAATATTTCATTTTAATTTCAAAGTGTGGAAAGCTATTGAATTGCACTAAATTCTCTCGTACATTTAGGCATCAGGGCCTTCCCAGTTTTCCATAAAGTAGGGCTTTTTTTCTGAATCATCAGACTCTCTTGTCCCATTTGGCCGCCGGATTGATTGTGTCAGGTTTTTCTCATTATAATGCAGCGGCGGTAGCACCATGAGAGGGGATATTCCTGCTCAGATTACACCCCATTCTAGCACACGCCTAGGAAGCTCCATACCCGATAACATACGCATAAAACACAAGCAGTGTAATCTCTGTTGAGGTGGTTTTGAAGAATTGTGTAATACTACTAATAATAATAATAATAATAATAATGGAATTGCATGAAAAGTACACAAGTACACTGCATGTATGTGGTGTGAGAAATACATTTAATGTTAAATTTCAGTGCATAGTGTGTTACCATAATACAGGATGCACTTACAATTAACACTAATAAAATATACAAGTAACGTATTCATGTTGTATTATTGAATACATAAAAACAGTACACAATTGCACGACTATTATTATTATTATTATTATTATAATAATTATTATTATTATGCGTGAGAGAGATCGTGAGATGGAATCTTTGGACACCGTGAAAGACACTAATCGCTATAATTGCTAATTATAATTTTAAATGTAGCCATGTGATTCAGCCCTTGAATGTGTTCTAAAAAACTGCATGTAGCTAAATGATTGTACGACATAAAATGAAGCAACGTCGTTTATTGAAGTGTGTTTAAGAATCATGTCTCTTTTCCTAATCAGAAAGAGTTTAATTAGGCTACCTGCCTAAATGTCGCGATATAGCCTATATGCGAAGAAGAGCCTTTATTATTTTCTTGTCAGAGGTTAGGTCTACATTCCCTGCATTGCAGGTAATGTGACACAGTGGTTGTGTCTTGATGTCCGGAGAAAGCCAGGAAGAGAAAATTCCTCTCTTAATCTCTTTATTTCTAAAATGCTACCTATGTGCATAGGCTACTATGTGGAACGGTGAATCACGAATCCCTTCCCTCCATGCCAAACGTGCTCACAATCCAGCCATATAGGCTATCTTTTCATAATAGCATAGCAATAGCGTGATTTGCTTTTTTAAATCACGAATTCATAAACTAGCCTATTTTCATTTCCAGGAAATCACTAGCATCCTTTTCTAACAAATCTAGGCTAACGCCCGGGTAACAGCTTTGTCACAAAGGCTTTAAATAAACCCCATAAAATTAACCTTTTCTCCAACATGTACTGCTCCTATGCCTGCATGCACAATACCCATTGGAACAAACCACTGTTAACAGAATATTGTGTGAGCTAGAAGGCAAAGATTTCTGATATAGTTGCGCGGTCTTTACACACTTTTTGCCTCTATGGGTGTGATGATGGACATGGGCCAGAAGGATGTTTATGTTACCAATGAGGGGCAGACCAAGCGAGGTATTCTCACACTGAAGTATCCTGTCAAAGTATCCCACAGCATCATCACCAACTGGGGCAATATGGAAAAAAATGGGCACCTTCTACAGCGAGCTACATGTGGCCTCCAAAGAACACCCCACCCTTCTGACTGAGACCCCGCTCAGTCCCAAAAGCCAACCGTGCAAAGATGACCCAGATCTAGTTTGAGGCCTTTGCCTTCCTGCCATGTACATGGCTATCCAGGCAGTTTTTTTCGCTATATGCTTCTGGTCGTACCGCAGGTAGGACTGGTATGAAGACAGTAGCCTAAATACTTCAGATGACCCGCTTCAAAAGATCAGATGTGCCACCAGACCAGGACACTGATTCATACACTGTGTTTAGGGATTGTACTGGACTCTGGTGACAGTGTGACACACAATGTTGCCATCTATGAGGGCTTCCCCAGGTGTAGAGCTGATGCTGTAGTTCCATGACTCAGTTCCATGACCCATGCATCCCTAATATTACATTATATAACATACCTCTAACCCAGTATAAAAGTACTCTGGATATTGGAAACAATACATTCTTACGGAGAACAAACTGATTTAAATACAACATTGAAATTTAAACTAATATGATGAATAATTGTGCATGGTTGTCATACTGTAATATTAGGGATCTCCATGAATCTGCCAGTACAGTAGGAAAATACTGCTGTTTTATGTAAGCAGCTATCGTGGGACTGTCTATTTCAGAAACTGTTTAGCACCTGCTGCACATGGCCTTCATCCACAATAGTTTACTCATATTTCTTTTTTCAGAGAGAGAGCTGATTTAGCAATATATTGGTCATTTGACACGGGAATGGAATCCGCCGAGATTCATGAAACTACCTACCAGAGGTGTAGATAGGTATCTACGGCTCTGCGACCTACAACTGCATCATGGAGTGAGACATGGACATTCGCAAGGATCTCGATGCTAACAGCATCTTGTCTGGGGGGAGGGGTTCCACCACATAGCCCGGCATTGCTGATAGCATGCAGAAAGAGATCACTGCCCTGGCTCTCTGCACTGTGAAGATAAAGGTAAGCAGCTGACCATTCCTCTTCCACGAATGTCGACGCTTAGGCCTTTATTCACACGTGTGAATGCATTGTTAAATTATGCGCTGTGATCGCCAGACTTCTATAAGTAAAAAAAAAAAAAAAAAAAAAGATGGTTATGCCTGCTTTGTTTTCAGATCATCACACCACCTGAACGGAAGTTGTCATGGTCTTGCCTCCTCTGTTCCCGCCTGTTCCCGCCTCCCCATAGTTTTTGTCCTGTCTCACGTCCCTTGGTTTGGTTTGCCTGTGTATGTCTCATTATTCAATTATTTTCTGTCTCGTTATTTAATCATTGTTCCCACCTGCCTCCTGTTCTCCTGTGTTTTGTTAGCCCTGTCTATTTAAGTTCTTGGTTTGCCTGACTCGGGTGCTGGTTCCTTATGTTTCTGCCTTTATTCCCACTTTTGTTTTTGACTGTGTGTTTCTGCCTGCATTCCCGCTTGTGTTTTTGACTGTGTGTTTCTGCCTGCATTCCCGCTTGTGTTTTTGACTGTGTGTTTCTGCCTGCATTCCCACTTGTGTTTTTGACTGTATGTATCTGCCTGCTTTTGTTCTGCTTGTGTGTGTTCCGCCTGTTTGTATTCTGACCTGTCTGTGTTCCGCCCTGCCTGTGTTCTGTTCTGTTTTTGAGTTTGTGGTTTTGCCCCTCGTGGCCCCTTTGTTCCTGAGTTTTTTTGTATTCAATTCTTTGTTCAGATTTACCCCTTTGGAGTTTCGTGACTTTTTCCCACTCTGCGTTTGGGCCCATTTCCCCGAAAACCGTGACAGAAGTACTCAGCCTGGACTGGTGGGTCTATCTTGGCATCACAATATAGCCTACATTCCAGCCGATGTGTAAAAGACAAGTGCTTCTGAAGCCAGAAATACACTATCACCTATGGATACCAGCATAAAATGCCTTCCCCTTACAAATACCAGTTTATGTACACGACAGCTTCACATACTGTATGTCCTTAGAAAATTAAAGACTTCTTCCTTCATCTTAAACTGGATGATACACCACGGTTAAAAAAGTTACGACTACAGACTCCAGCATAATGGCATTTGTGTAGTTTGTTTACACCCCTAAGTGCAATAAATATGTGGATATTATTTAAACCAGATTGAAAGTTAAGCACTTTGTTATCAGTACCGTCTCCGGTTGTCAATTAATGTCCCAATTTATCAACCACTTTATTTGGTATCGGCGTAATATTTTGGTAGGAAAAATGGTACCGTCTGTAACAGATTCTGTCCAATGTGCACTTTGAGGTAGACGACTGAATTAAATTGGTAATACCCCAATTTCTAAGAAGGATTATAATTTTGATCGTGTACTCATGCAGGGTATGGGTTGAATTAAAATGTATCACTTTTCTGTGTATGATTCAAACGTGTGACAAATTTCCACAAAGCCATTGTGCTACCTGTACCGAATTCATTGCGCTAATAAATGTTTGTGAATTAGTCGTGTTTAAGTGTTCGTCAGCACCTTGCTTAATCTGTGAGAGTTTTACTTGCCTTCACGTTTTGCTTTTCATTAATCAAACGCACTCGTGCTGCACACTGCAACAATGGAGTCAATCCATGTACCAACAGAAATAGTCTCCTGAGAAAATGTTAAACTCCGATTGTTTGAGCTGCGTCAATTGAGTAATACACTCTGACATGAGCGTGACAATTAACATTCCGCAATAGGAAGCCATTTTAATTTCCCTGGACAAGTTTATGATAAAAGTTTTCTTAAAATTACGTAGGCTGCATGAGCCCCGGAGAACGATAATTCTATTTAAGTTGAAACACGGAATTATTTTCGTGCTATTTCAATTTTCAGATGATATTAGCAAGGAAAATATGTTAGAAAAATAGAGCTTTCCATACAATATAGAACTCAAGGAAAGTGGAAATACTTCTGTCTTCATAAAACAAAATAGGCTACACGATTAGCTAGTCAAAACGACCAGTGAAGTTGCAGAACTATCCAGTAAGCAACTATGTGCGTTCATTTTATGTGAGGTTTATGTTCGGACATGACATGTAATTGGACATTATTTAAGGAGTTTATTCAAGAATGTTGTAGTTAGCCCATTCATTATAATATCAAATACCGCTGATGCTGCGCTGTCAGGGCAATACCACACCTACATTAAACAACATAGACGAAACATTGAGTAACGTTTTATAAGTACATAGAGGAGGCAAGTTGGGGCAGCACTGGAAAATCACACATGAGCATCTCAGCGGAACTTAATTCTACGACCTCATACGCGAATATACATTTACGTGAATTTTGGAGGATTGAAATAGTCAAATTAAAAACAGCAGTCAGTTACATTAAATTACTAAAGCAAGTGTAGACACTGTATTCATTGCATATTTAATACAGTTGCGGGAAAAAAGTGAAAAAGCAAATACGGGCTGACAATAATCTGTTCCCAGGTAAATTCCAACTAATCCAGCAAACCTGAAATTATGTTTTACATAATCTAGCAATATGTTTAATATTGCTAGATTATGTAAATTTACCGTAAAATCGTCCATCCGTAAGTGTTGTAAACTAGTTACAGAAACATTGTTCTACATTGCGTCTACTCTAAGAAGGCAAAATGCACTGCTGAGTCTCCTATGGTGAGTTGTGCCTATTTTAAAACGCTCGACCTGAACTCCATAAAGTAATTAATCTTTCGGGATAACACTTCCACTTGTTCAAGTTTATCTAAGGCCTTGTCTGTGAACGTTCCACAAACACGAGCTTCATTAAGTCGCTAGAGCTTGAGCAGCAGGAAAAGAAAAATCATATCTAATAAATAAATACAAAATCAGGGCTTCATACCTTTCCTGATGCGGGCTACATAGACCACATTTTCACATTACGCGCGCACATCATCGCGTCTCCCCGTCACACACATAAGAACACGCATACACACACGCACGCGCGCGGTCAGAAAGATTCTGCACGCGAGTTTCCTCCACCATTCTCAAGTACTTTTAATCTGCGGCCGGTACTATTTTCTCCCGCCCAAACATACTTTGGTGCTGCGAGACTGTGAACAGTCATTTTAATTTCAGACGAATCTGGGTCCTGATATTCAGATAATAATGAAACAGAGAAATCCTGATGATTCGGGCGCTTTCCACCAACCTGCCCTCACGTGACGCAAGAGGAAACTACTTAAAGCGGGATTAGTGCGGGCAATACGTTAAATCCAACCTCTCTTCAGTCAGACAATGCAGGACTCCATTGCCTCTATTTTGAGGACCGGTTTCATTCCAACATTCTAACTCCAACAGGCAAGTGTTGGCTCCTCAAGTGAGCCTTCAACAGAGACAGGGAAGAGAAGGAGGGCCGCGGTGGCGTGTGATCAATGCATTCGCCAGATAAAATCAGACCCTCCGGAGACTAATTCAGGAAAGAATCCTTTCGGCAGGAACTCGCGCAGTGTGCTGTGTTCTCGCGTCTCCGAATGAACAGACATGGGGGAATGGACCATCTTGGAGCGGCTCCTGGAGGCGGCTGTACAGCAACACTCCACTATGATAGGAAGGTAAGGCAGTTTTTGGTTTTGGCAACATGTATTCCAGAGGAAAGTGCTTGAACGCCGCGCAAAAGGGAACATTGTGGATATAGCCATCCACGCCGTTTCAGCACTGGACAGTTCCCTAGTACCAGCGCGTTTAGGACTCAATGATGGCAAACTCTCATTATGTTTGAATAGGATTGCTTTTATTTTTAAACCATGCGCTCAGTATACGTTTATTTATTACTTGTTTGTTTGTTTGCTTATTTTTAGGATCCTATTAACAGTGGTGGTGATCTTCCGGATTCTGATCGTAGCAATAGTCGGAGAAACAGTCTATGACGACGAGCAAACCATGTTTGTGTGCAATACCTTACAACCGGGCTGCAACCAGGCATGCTACGACAAAGCATTCCCAATTTCGCACATCAGATATTGGGTGTTCCAAATCATTATGGTCTGTACTCCGAGTCTGTGTTTCATTACTTACTCTGTGCACCAGACTGCCAAACCAAAGGATCGCAAATACTCCACTGTCTATCTGTCGTTAGACAAGGACTCGGATTCGAACAAACGTGATAACAGTAAAAAGATTAAAAACACAATTGTTAATGGAGTACTTCAGAATACAGAAAACTCAACGAAAGCGGCCGAGCCAGACTGCTTAGAAGTAAAAGACATTCCCACCTCGGCTATGAGACCTACCAAGTCGAAATTGAGGAGGCAAGAAGGTATCTCAAGATTCTACATTATCCAAGTCGTTTTCAGAAACGCGCTTGAGATTGGATTTCTCGTAGGTCAATATTTCCTTTACGGATTCAACGTCCCAGCTGTGTACGAGTGCGATCGATACCCGTGCATTAAAGATGTAGAATGCTACGTCTCGAGACCAACGGAGAAGACTGTCTTCCTAGTCTTTATGTTTGCCGTGAGTGGGATTTGCGTAGTCCTGAATTTAGCAGAACTCAATCACCTTGGATGGAGGAAAATCAAAACTGCCGTGAGGGGTGTGCAAGCCAGGAGGAAGTCCATCTACGAAATCAGGAATAAGGATTTGCCCCGAATGAGTATGCCAAATTTCGGCCGTACTCAGTCAAGTGACTCCGCTTATGTTTAGCACTTGAAGGATAATTGACTGTTATGTGTAAACAGTAAAATGCAAAAATAATTCGATGGAAATTACGCTTCTCAGTTACAATCGTGAACTAGATGGGTGGATGGATTTTATTTGTCTTTATTAGACAAAATTGACAAACGAAGTAGTACGTTTGTTGCTCGTATTTATTAAAATGTACTGGGGTTACTTTTTAGTAAAATTTATACTTTGTAAGTTCTAGACAAAAACCGTCATGTGTTCACACATTTACGTTTATACACGTATGTTTATACACACAACTCAACCTACAGAACTTGAAGAGATAAAATATAATTTGCACTAAGCCGTGGAGCCAAAAGCATACGGTATGTGATGGTGTTCTGATTATTGCCACCTCCTTTAAACACATACATAGCGACAAAATGCACAAGCATTTGGTTCTGTTTCAGACAACTCTGAATAATGATATTTAAATTATATACATTAGCATTATACGTTTTGTCGTCGTTGTTGCTGTTGCCTGTATTTGCACCACTGACCTTAACGCAAGTAATCATTTTGTTTTGTTTTAAAGCAGAATTGAAAAACACTGTCGGGCGGATTAGCTGCAAATGCTAAAGTCTGTGACTTTCTTAATTCTTTTATAGACCAAAGCGTACACCGCTTTCGTTTGTGAAGTGATTTTTTTCTTTTGTGTAATCAAGTGCCATACACATATACATGTATATATATATATATATATATAATACATATATATATATATATATATATATACATATATATATATATGTATATAAGCTTTATTTATATAGCACCTTTCATACATAAAATGTAGCTTAAAGTTCTTTACATTCAGCACTAGGATCAAAGCAGTTACAAAAAATTGAAAAGATAAAAATACAGAATATATATATATATATATATATATATATATATATATATATATATATATATCCGTTTCATATAGATAATAATCTTTGTCATTCTAAGCTATATTTCATGCTTGAATTATGGAAAATACCACCCTTCCAATTTCTTAATTTTTAATTCAATGAAAATGACAAGCAGAGCTCGCCCTTTCTCCATCCTATCCTTTGCATAACGTCCTTGTCTTTGTATATACGTAAATATTAATTCACGATCACTAGAGATCTAAATGAATAATAGTACAGCAATTTCAACAATTTCACATTTGAATCAGTTGAATCAAGGGCAATAATGTACCTGCTCTGGTGCTACTGTTTTTCACGGCAATGGTTCAAACTGACAATGAAAAGAAACAACAAGAAAAAAATAATAAAAAGAATTCTTCCAAAAATAAACATAGAATTGATGTACAATAAAGGTGTGAGCAGTACTTTGCTTTTTGTTTACAGTGGATAGTAATAATTAGTCTGTCACAGTCAGTTGGAGCCACAGTCACTTGTAGTGACAATCCTCTAACAATTTCCGGTAGTGTTTTCTGGGTCTGCAATGGAATCACAAGTGAATATATGCCCACTTGCAGATCTACAGCTCCTAGAGTAATGAACATTCCTGACTGCTATTCCTCATGTTCAAGGCTGCAAAATCACACCTAGCTTCAGAATCACACCTAGAAAATCTGTTAACTGTCTAATTTTGCTGAAACATATGTTTGTGAAAATGGGTGTTATCTGAATGTGCTACATATTTCTGTGTGCAATACTTACAGCAGACCTTGTACCAATATGCTACCTCTTTTTTTACTACATCAGGTTGGAATAAATCTGATTTAAAAAATGAATAAATTAGGTTATTATTGGGTTTCCACATTGTCGAAGAAACAGAGCAGTCACCAGCATCTCTATGGCACATACAAGGCACACATTTGGCACACTTGGGACATGGCGGCCATGTGGCAGGAGTGCCGACCTACACTGGTCACGTTTTTGGGACCACCCCCTCTCTTTTCCCCTTACTTCTAAAGGAGGATGGGACACAGTGCTGGTGGAGAGGGTCGGGGTATAGATTGGGGCTCAGAGCAGGAGATGGGGTGCAGCAGGGGTGGGGTCCACACTTCATGAAGGTCTGTGAAAAACTGCTGAGTGGTGTGGCCTCACCCAGGAGAGCAGCTTCTAGCTGACCATCCAGGATCCCTCTCAGCTGGCAAGATGACTCTGCAACTCTGCGCAGAAAAATCGAAGCAAGCAAGCTTTAACAGATCACTCTCAAATTCAGCTGGGGCCTGAAATTCCTCTCAAATGCAGCAACAATAAAAAACACAACCTGTTTACTTGTCCTTATGGCATGGTGTAGATTGCTGTCTCTCTCATGCTCTTGCTCTCCATCTATCTATCTATCTATCTATCTATCTGTCTCTCTATCTACCTACTGTATTTATCAATCTATGTATGTATCTTTCTATCCATTTCCATGTAGCTTGTGCATTTTAGCTTTCAGATAAAGCCTGTGATCTTACTGTTGAAATTACAGCATATATTATGTGCCAGACCTACATCCCTAATCCCCATGCTTGTGGAACAGTTCTTCCCGCTGGTCAAAATCTGTATTTAAAGTAGCCTCTTCTGAATGCTGAAATTGTATGGGTTTATTTTCAGTGAGCTAGCCTGAATTTTAAACCATACGACAAAGAAGGAGGCATCACTATACGCCACACTATAGGTATATTTGTCTCTCCTTCTGCATTAAGTTCACAAACTGGGAGAATTGCTCCTGCTTGTATGTATTTACAGAAACCATGACTAAATAGAGCAAAAGGTCACCCTCTGCTAGTCAGGGGCTCACTTCAATCTTGTGTGTATGGTGTATTCTGTATGTTGCCAATGATGGGGCGATAAATCCCAGATTCATGTACTTACACTCCAGACACACACAAGCCCTGAAGTCCAGCCCCTACAATGCACCCAGACAGTCAGAGGGTTGTCTCAGGAGAAAAGTATTTATTTCACATTTTTTAGAGTGTGCAAAATGGGTCAGGTTAGTTTTGAATGTACTGTGTTATACAGGAAGAGATCCTTTAAGTTCAGTGCTCACTTTATTTCAGAGAGGATGTGCATGAATACTTTAACACTACAGCATTATCAGTGGAAAAGCTAGTCTCACTGGCTAGACAGACTGTAAGTGAGTTTGACACAGTCAGGTTCCTGTGTGCTGCTGGATCCAAAAATCTTCCCCAACGTGAGGCCCAGAGCTCTGCCTGATTAATACACTCCTCCTGTCCTCAGATACCACTGGAACCGCAACTAGTCTCCCTGACAACTTGCCCCATCACAACCAGAAAACCTATCCCTGTCACAACCTGACCCCTGACAACACGTTCCCACCACCTGTCCCTCTGATAACCTGTCCTTGTCTCCATCCGTACAGGACTATACATGACGGCACAGGGCTGTGTAGGGTCATACACGGCCATATAGGTCCTTTTCCAGTCCAAGGACCCATACCTGGACAGAGGTTCAAACCACCACTTGTTTTATAGCACTTTTTAGCACTGTGTTTATATTAATTGTTGTAAAGACCTCATAATGGTGTTACAAGTGGATATAAAACTAACATCATGAATTAGACATAAATCAGTGAGAGGAATGGCCCCACGGAGAGGCAGATAGTTGTTCTATTCAGGTGGAGATAGTGGATGACAGGTAGAGCCTTAAATCACTGGCTGCAATTTGCAAAGTGGGTAATTTAGCTTTAGTTTAATTACTGTTAGTATACTAATGCCATCACAAAAGTTGTAAAATGAAGCTGGAAATATATTTTCTCAGTAGAGCTATGCGTACATCTAGGGAACTTCTGCTGGAACTTCTGCAGACCCCTGCAGTAGTTCATGGACTGCCACCCAGGGCTGTGCAGGGCACAACAGAATCATATAGGGCTGCACAGTACTCTACGGGGAGAGTTATGGAGAGAAAACCATAATCATTTGTACAATAGCGGACAACCCAAACATTAACAGAGGACTGTCACCACCCCTGCCCGCCAGCTAGAGGAAGAGGCCTCACCGATCGAGTCCCCTTCCAAATAAACCATCACGTTCCACGCCATTTGGCAGCCAATTAACCGTATGTCTTTACTGACTCTGAGTGCTCCGTGGGCGCGTAGCGGAAACAGAGTTCCCTTCACACTCTCTTAACACAGTCGAACTCAATCAGAACAAAAAAAATACATCTCAATCCTTGTCCTCTTACATGGCTACACTCAAGAACAAAACAAATCCATCTCACTCTTTGTCTTCTTACACAGGTATACTCAAGAACAAAACAAAATCCATCTCACGCTTTGTCTTCTTACACAGGTATACTCAAGAACAAAATAAAATCAATCTCACACTTTGTCTTCTTACACAGGTATACTCAAGAACAAAATAAAATCAATCTCACGCTTTGTCTTCTTACACAGGTATACTCAAGAACAAAATAAAATCAATCTCACGCTTTGTCTTCTTACACAGGTATACTCAAGAACAAAACAAATCCATCTCACCCTTTGTCTTCTTACAAAGGTATACTGAAGAACAAAACAAAATCCATCTCACGCTTTCTCTTCTTACACAGCTATTCTCAAGAACAAGACAAAATCCATCTCATGCTTTATCTTCTTACACAGCTATTCTCAAGAACAAGACAAAATCCATCTCACTCTTTGTCTTCTTACACAGGTATACTCAAGAACAAAACAAAGTCCATCTCACTCTTTTTTTCATAAAACAGATATATCAAGAACAAGACAAAATCCATTCAACTCTTTGTCTTCTTACAGGTATTCTAAGAACAAAATAAAACAATCTCACACTTTGTCTTCTTACACAGGTATACTCAAGAACAAAATAAAATCAATCTCACGCTTTGTCTTCTTACACAGGTATACTCAAGAACAAAATAAAATCAATCTCACGCTTTGTCTTCTTACACAGGTATACTCAAGAACAAAACAAAGTCCATCTCACTCTTTGTTTTCATACACAGCTATACTCAAGAACAAGACAAAATCCATCTCACTCTTTGTCTTCTTACACAGGTATTCTCAAGAACAAGACAAAATCCATCTCACTCTTTGTCTTCTTACACAGGTATACTCAAGAACAAAACAAAGTCCATCTCACTCTTTGTTTTCATACACAGCTATACTCAAGAACAAGACAAAATCCATCTCACTCTTTGTCTTCTTACACAGGTATACTCAAGAACAAAACAAAATCCATCTCACTCTGTCTTCATACACAGCTAGACTCAAGAACAAAACAAAATCCATCTCAATCCTTGTCCTCTTACATAGCTGTACTCAAGAAGAACAAAAACAAATCCACCTCAATCCTCATCCTCTCAAAAAGTTAAACAGAATTTGATCAGAACAAAGAGCACAAAGCTACGTGTTTGAATTTTTATTTCTTTCTTTTTTTTTTTTTGAAGATGGTCACATGTACATACAATCTTTTTGGTTGCTGCATAACCAAACAATGCAATACTATAAAGAGCAATTAAGTTCAAACAACACAGAATTATACACTTCCATGGTCTGTTGCCAAAAAATAAAAAATGCAATCGTAAAATCAGCATTTATAATTTATATAATCAGAGCACATAATCTATGTTCTCTACCTATACTGGGTAAGCATGTAATAATGAGCATCCAAACTATTGGAAGCCAGTGTGATATAGCAAGTATTTAACTGTGAATCCAGCTAGAAAAATAACCTTTACATCCAAAATCATTTAGATTTTAGAAATCTGAAAACAATATAAAAAGAAAAAACATGGTAAAAAAATATTATAAAAATGTTTATAATACAATTGTTATTCACTCAAATCAAACCATAGCCTTACACAACCTTAAAGCAACATTGCACAAAAGATGTTCTTCACAGGAAGGGGGCACATTAGTGCATGCCTGTTGTGTAAAATGCCTGTAACCCATACTCCCCCTCTCCTCCCGAGAAAGAACAGGAGGTGGGGGTACATTTCTGCCTACTTACTGCTCCTCTTCTCCTGTTCTTTCACAGGGGTTTGGCCAAATGCTGAAAGCCACACCCCTGTTATTCACAGGATCATTCCCCTAAAGCACTCACACTCCTTAGACCGAAAGTGACAATTCTAACACATTCCAGGCTATCCTCCTGAAATCAGAGTGATAATCTTTAATCTTAAAACAGGGAGCTACACATATGGAATGCTGAAAAGTTCAGTCACACTCCTGAAATACGTGGAACCACTAAATATAAGGGGCAACACTATTGGACCACTTGCACTTAGTAACTACTTAGATGCATGCTTGTGAAAGTGTGATACTCCTGAAACAATTAGACATTACGTCCATGATTCTTTGCTCATTTTGACGGTTTGCAGTTTCTCTTTAAGAGACATAGACCCTCATGGTTAAACTGCAAGCACTGTGAGGATGTTGTGTCAGACTTTGGGAGAGCTGTTTCCCAAGAGAGAGAGACATAGAGAAATAACAGGTGTGATCTTTGCAGGTGGTAAACAGATAATGAACTCGCTCCTCTGTCTGTTGGTGCAGATCTACAGAGTATATCTGCTGACAGTTTAGTGTTGTTTTCAAAACTCACAATTAATCACCTTCTGTAGGTTTTGATGAGTATTGTTAGAGCCTTGTGTATTCTCCTAGTTCATCCCACAGCAATGCTTCATTACTGTCACCATAAGTAAAAAACAAAAAGACAACAGCTGTGTATAGCTGTGGTCAGGAAAGCAGAATGGGGCAAATTAAACATTGGTCAGACCTGCATGGCAAGGCCATGTTTTACAACCCAATTGTACAGTGGAGATCTTTTGCTGAAATTCAGCTTTGAATGCTTCAGAAACAAGATTGCATCAGAACACAAATTTTACAAATGAAAAAGCAGTGCAGTGTAACATTAAAGATGCCAACTGGAAAGTAATATTAATTATAACACAAACATAAGGCAACAATACAGAATTTTCATGTGAAATCACATCACTGCCACTAAATAATTTCTCAACCTGCGTCATGGCTACAAGGCTGATCGACAGTCATGATGCAACCACATTTAACACTTATAACTTACAACATCAGTGTTTTGCATCCATTGAATAACCAATTTCAAAAACATTCACTTCTGCCCCACTAACTGACATCAAAATAGTTGATTGGAGAATAGCAATATCATGTGAACTTCCACCTGACAACACTTTTTTGTGAGTATGGTGCATTATTGTGCTTGATAAGCAATAGCAAAAGCAAAAGGCCTGTGAATATGATTATTTTATTTTCATTCAAGTAAAAAAACATCAATCATCTGTTTTTTTAGGCAGAAAAACTGAAATACTCATGCTTGGAGTATTCTGGAAACATAAAATAGAAGTAAGTGAAAAAAGGACCTGATTTACGTGGTACCTTAACTGCGCACGCACTTCTTCATTTTATAGAAGGGGGAACACTTGTACGGAGTGAGGAAAGATGGACAAGAGCCAATGGGCTTCTTTTAGCCGTTAATGAGTCACATCTTGATTGAAGACCAAGTCTTGTGGCCTGTTGAATAAATAAAAACAAAGCAATTAGCACATAAGCTGCACGTTGTGTAGCGGCATCATGCCAGGGGCGTTTCAGTGCAATCGGATCCCTTCCGCAGCAGAAATACAGCACTGTGACTGCGAGACTGACAGCAACATTCACCTGGTGCTCGCTCTGTCTGGGGGTGGGTTGGGGGGGGGGGGTACTCTGAGGATAAGGGCCTTTGTCAGTGTGCATTCATCATTGAACTAGGTGGGGGGCTTGGGACAGAAGACACTGCCACACCATGTCTGGGGCTATGGGCCCGTCCCCCCTTCGGACCAGAAGACGACTCTCCAAAACAGCAGTCGCTGGAAAGCTACAAATAAGGAGAGCAGAGAATGTACTTTCATAAAGACACAAAGAGAAATGTTGAGTTATTTTTTCTAAACACTAGGGATATCAGTTTGTTACATACTTTAGCAAAAAAGGGACCAAGCTTCTGATTAGGGAATCAGTTGTCATGGTTGTGATGCCTTGTAAAATGATCAAAAGCAGGTTCTGGATACGTTTTGTTTATAATTTAACCAATGAAGGAAGACAACAGCTCCCCCTATTATCAAACAAGAATTTAATGGAATCAGTGACCTCTCTTCCTTGTGCTGTAAAATTTGCATCCCTCTTCCACCCCATCTCCTATTTTCCTTCATATTCATGTTCCACTAGTTGGGGGTTTTACCACCAGTGTGAACAACCCTTCTGACCCCCAATTCAGCTTGGTTTTATTTCTACTATTGTGTTCTACAGTAAAAATTATATCAACTGGTTTGGTGTGGTCTGTATTCATGAACAATCAGTTTAAATGTAGCTTAATAGTGCCCCCCACTTCTTACTCATCAGCCACCCCCTTACAGTTTGTCCAACACACAAATTTAAAGACAAACATAAGCGCAGCAGAGCATCACCCGTTACCACGAGGACAAGAGTAATACCAAATTGACTGTTTTGGGACTGAAGCATTCTGCATAAGGAGACTTGCTCATCCAGCACTGTTCTGCTGCATCAGTCTGCTGCTCTAATGAGCCTCATTCACTTCCGTACAATTAGCCCGCCAGCCCAGGCTCATAGTGATTGCTAGGCTACAGCCCATTACACATCAATAAGGTGAAAATACCAGCTGGAGTGGCAAAAGCCCAGCCCACAACAGAATCCAGTACCCACAGATGTGTGAGTTTGTTTGCTTTGAAGACTCAATCTACCTTAAAATAACAGCTTTGGGTTTGTATTTTTTTATAATCAAAATCTTTCTTTAATCCACTGAATAATGACACTGAAGTAGTGTGTGAGTGATTGTTAGTGCCAGATATAGCTTTGTGATGTCCACCAGCAATAGGCAATAGCAAAGCAGGCTTAGAGTAAAAGGATTGTGGATATTTGCTATCTACGAAAGAGAAAAACAAATTGGATTGTAAGAAGTACAATCCTTTATTGATTCTGAGAACATTTACCCTCTGTGTGACCTTTCTCTGTTAAGTGAACCAAACATTTCCTTTCTGCTGGATGGAGAAGATTGATTTGTGTCTCTTGAAGTTCTATGTTCCAAATTTCTTACTAGGCGCTGAATTTCAGCAAAAGATTGTCTGTTGGGGAAATGTCAGTTTGCATGCAGAAAAGTTTTCTCAAGTACTTATGGTAATATATTGAGGTTCACCCATTTACGCGACCCTCGCTCCACCAGGAGTTTTTCTCTCCTAGCCTATGGTCCACCAAAACGAGTCTCTCAAAAGACTCCTTGAAATGCAGCCCCTGGGTCAATTGCAATGTGTTTTGCTGAAAATTAAACCAGACCATAGAACTGCATTAGAACTGAAACAGCTAAGCTCGTTGAAATGGACCCCCCGTGGCTCCCAGAAATCCGTTTTGCCATTTTGGGCTGTCTGTCACCTGTATTGCTCATCTCAAAGCATTTATTCATTTTCTCACTGCAGTGTTCAGGTACTCAACTCAACAGCCATCCTCTGGGAGTACATTGTGTATTCTTTTCAGTGCACAGAAATATTTGTTGCTGGCACACATTGGGGCTAGAGGGCGATGATGGCATGTCAGCAGGCCCTGTCTGCAGGATTATTCATGAGTTCATGTCGTTAGTCACAGATCTGGCTATCGAGGAAAATGGCTCACACTGCTGAAAGGAAGCATTCACAACATTACTAAATAGTGGTCACGTGAAAAAATGCATCTCCATTGAGTCTGTAGGGAAGAAACTGCATAGAGCAGAGGTGGATAAATGAGTACCCGTATCTGTTTCTGATTTTCACACAAACTACTGGCCTTAATTACTTAGTTAGCCATAATGCTAATTCATGCCATCTAACATGTCAGCTACATTTCTTGATAAGTCCAACAACCTAAGACAAATAATTTGGGTCCCAATATGAAACATTTTATGGTGATATAATCTATGAGTGACCCACTGTTCATGTATGCAGACATTTAGCTCATTCAGTCAGGGTAGTTGATGGAAACAAAAACCTGCATACACACCGGCCCTCCAGGACCAGAATTGCCCACCTCGGGCTTAGAGCATGCTATTTCCTAAGGATATAATTCTGTATATTGAGGTTATTTTAAGAACAGCCAATGTCCCAGTTGTGCCAATGCCAAATGACTGACTGAAATGAGGTCAAGAATGAGTATTTGTTTTTCATTCCCATGAATGCTACAATTTGATTGGTTCTCGTGGGATTCAGAATTTTCTATTGCTTGTGTCTGAATATCGCTCTGATTAGTTCCCAAGTTGCTGTAGACTGCGATGCTGCAATGTTAAGCACTCTGATTTTAAATCCGGGGCTAGCTCCATGGACCCCATTCTTTGGGACCCTCTCAAATCTTACTCATCTTGCCAACCGAGGGTCTGTCAAAGCAGAACCTCTGGCCATTTCTGTGGGACCAAACTGGGCACGTGAAAGGTCAGTGACTCACTTTGTCCCCATGGGACCACACAGAGCTAGCAAATGACACAGAAGGTCATTTCGTGCTGCAAACCCAGCCAGCCTCAGTTAATTACAGCTTGGATTTCTGTTGTTAATTCTGTTTTAGCACCAAATCTCAAGCTGAGTCCAGTGAGAAGCCTTCCCTCCTTCCAGACTGCATGGACATTGTGTGTATCATAATTTCATAATGGCTATCTTGCACTACCCAGGAGAGTGCACCTTATTGGTGGTGGTCATATTATAATGATTATTATTATCATTATTCACTATCATTATCATTATTATTAGGGGTCCAAGCTGAAAAGCTGCTGAAATCCCATTGAGATTGTTCTGATTATTTTTATTAGGGGTCCAAGCAGTTTATTCTTCTTCTTCTTCTTCTTCTTCTTCTTCTTCTTATTATTATTATTATTATTATTATTATCATTACCTAAAACTGAATGGGGAGCATTAAACCATAGAGCTATGGAACTTTGCAGGGGTGCTTTTCCACCATTTTGATTTTTTTCGCAAAACCTACTTTTGCAAACTAGTCTAGTGCCATTTGACTCATCATCACCAAATCAGACTTGAAATAATTTTTGGGAGTCGGAACCTCAGTAATCAGAAAAAAATGTTGATCTTCCAAAAAAATGTGGCCACCACACATCCATAAAATTTTGTGGGTGTGACCTCCGGTACCTACACACAACAAGGTGGATAAGGCTGAACTGAAGAAAGCAGGGGCGGTCCCTGGTTTTATAAGCAAAAAGTGTTTTAACAATAACACACATGTTCTATATCTGATTGGTACATGGTTAATACATAACCATAAAGTAAGAATTTAGCAAAGAAAACGATTGGCTTTGTCCATTCATATAACAAGGTAAACGATTGGTTATGTCTAGTATGAAATACTACGTAAGCACCTGGTGGATGCTTTGTCCAAACAGGTTTTAAATCAGAAATAATTGTTTAGTCTTTAATCTATCTGTTGCTTTCAGCATGGCGTCATAACCAGTTATAGGATAAGGAGGAAGGCCAACCTCACCAGTTTGGACTTACAGAAATGCACATGAGACAGAGAGAAAAGAAACACACACACGCATAGACACACTTATAGGCTATAGGCTTATAGGCTATATTTCAAACGTGTTGTTGTCCTTGGGAGGTTTGGTGCCTGGAGATGGAGGGGCCCTGCTGCAAGGCCTAGGAATTTAGTGTTGCACAGAATTCTAGTTATGGTACTCAAGTGTAATGCTATTAATAATTCTGTATCCTTCACCTATGTCCAAGATCACACAAAAGTATTTGCAATGATGGTATCTTAAAAACCCTGTTTCCATCAGAAAATCAGATATCAGCAGCCATTTGAAAGGCTTAGCAATGGCCGATCATTGTGAAACTTGGCTAATATGTTGGTCTCTTCACTTGAGCCGTGATCGAAACAGTGTACTTACCTACTATTGAGTATAGCTGTTGAGTACACTAGATTAGAAAGATAAGTATGCAAAATTATCTCTAAATGTTGTGTACTTACAATCCTAGAATGATATACTCACAACTTATTTTCGGGGCTTCTCTGAGTATAGTCCGGAGCATATACTTCAGGAAGTAAACCATCATTTTGGTCCTATAAATATGACATGTAGCTTCACTTTAAAACGAGATGCACAGCTTTGCTAGCATTGCCTTCAACAACAAAAACAACAAAGATGCATGAGCTTGGTTCAAGGGTGGAATGTCTCATGGCACTCCCACAGTAGGTCTGGAAAATAGTATAGAGGACATTTTTCACATACAGGCCATCACGTCCTAAAACATATGCACTAAACAGTATGCAGTATGCTTTGTAGTCAGCACATACTTTGTAGACACAGTAGTTAGGAGGCTGGGGCCTGATACATAGGGCTCTATTTTCTGGCTAGCACATGGCGAGTTGCAAGCCACCGTACTTGCAAAGTGGTATTGCTGTCATGGATTTTGACACGACTGAGCTGTTTCGTAATTTCCTGACTCGTGTGCTGATGTGGGAAGAGAGTTGCTGCTGGGGATGTCTCAGTCAAGATCCAACAGTGGACTGCAATTCTGCAGCTCATTGCAATTTTCCAGTTTGTCTGATCTGCAGTGTGTAACCTTGCTACCCGCCAGTTCGGACCAGGACTACAGCGTTAGTCACAACCCAGTGTAGGGCGGATTGCTAATTTCACGATTTTCCTATGCAATGCATGCATGATCTCAGCCTGTTCAAAAGCCAAACAACAGTACGTTGTTAAGAAGTTACTATATTGAAACTACAACAACAGTTGCAATCTGACACCCGCCACTTTTTTTCCCATACTAGCCCGCCTGCATGCAACAACCGTTGTAGTTTCAGTACAGCAACTTGTTAGCAACTAACTTTTTTAAGCACATCACGGCTTCAGAATTCATGGTTGGGATATTAATGGGTGTAATGTATCTCATAGAACAAAACGTGATACTGACTTATGCATAGGTTAGCCACAGACCTTATTTTCGGCAGAAAATGAAATCCCTATGGGAAAAAAGCATTGGAAATCTACCAGGAAACCCATGGCGGAAGAAACGTCCGGATTGGCCCACAAAAAGACATCTTCAATGTAACACTCTATAAGAAAAGAATAACATAGGAACGAGTTTTATTAATGCAACACATATACATTCAATGGATATAGAGCTTGCCACAAACATTGAAAGGCACTAAAATGTAAGTGAATTATAACTGTTGCTTCTCATTAGAGATACCACTGGAAATTGAAAATAAAACTTGGTTACAGAATAGGAACATTGGCAGCCTGTCCAGGGTATAGTCCTTCCTTTCACCCAATGCACGCTGGGATAGGGATGGATGGATGGTCCACATTATATTTACATTGCAGCGTCATTAACTTCTGTACCTAAGCTTAGATGACCTTGGTTAGGAATGCAAAAAATGGAGATGGTATTACAAACCAGTTTTCTTGTAAGGTTTAATGGAAATCATGGAATGCTGATGCATAGCAGTATGCTGTAAAGATCCATAAAATTAAATATGGGTGTAGACAGCACATGAAGGGGGTGACAGTGCAGTATAATGGTTAGGATACTGAACTTGTAACTCCAAAATTGTGGGTTTGATTCTCAGATGGGGTGCTGCCATTGTACACATTAGAAAGGCACTGAATTGCTTCAGTAAATTACCCAGGTGTGTCAATCAATCGCACAGAAATAATAATGACAAAATTTTGTCTTTACCTTGTACTATTAAACAACTATTAAATGTCACAACCTGTTTTATTTTTAATTTTATTTCCTTTCATTTTATTTTTCCTCTTGGACTGCATAAAAAAAGGGCACTGGAATATTTTGTTCCAGTAATTTTTATGCGAGTCCATTTACAGCATTTAAAGTTTGTATTATTTCAAATGGAGACTGGGATTGTAATCATACCATGCGAGAACTACGTGGATTATGGGATTAGCGGTTGTTTCTTCCTCTCATTGTTTTCTGTGGAAGTCAGCCAGTGGTTGGGGGAACGTGCAAATCAGGAATCAGTCACACTGAGTGAATTAAGGGATGATCTGGCATCTCAGTGCTGAGTGAATCCAGGCTGTGACCCCGAAATACATTGCAATTATGTCACCCTCCTTTGCAGGATCTGACCCAGACCAGGGATCCTTCACTGAGAAATCAACAAGGACAAGCTAAGACAAAACAGCTTGTTTGGAAGGCAAAACTCCAGATTTGTCTCACACTCAGGAGCCACCAACTGTCTTGCACAGTCTGGGTGGCAGGGCTAGTCCCCGTTCTGTTTCCATGGAGACATGACAAGCCCTCTTTGCGGATCAAAGCACTGCACGACCTCAGACCTGATCTTCGGTGAAGTTTGCTCTGGATACTTAAAATATGATCTACTGGCTTGCCAGATGGTAATCCTTACACCAACAGTGATGTGAAGGTGGCTGGGAGATCACCTTAGAACAGAATTAGCATATACAGTATCTGCATTTTGGCAAACCTTGGATGAGACCTAATAACAATTTCCAGTGAGTCCAAGGAAGCGACTAGAGAGGGTCAGTATGGGCCTGCCGGTTTCCCACTAGAACCCTTCCATGCCTAATTAGCTCATAGGTGAGTAGACAGAGTAAAGCCTTTTTTTTGCCTTGACGCTGGACAGCCAGGAGCTGAAAAGAAGCCTTTCTCTGGTGCGCCTCTCTCCTGCGAGGACGACTGGGCCTGCTCGCAGCACACAGTCTCTGCCCGCGCGCATTACCTTTCTGAGGGAAGCGCAGCAGGATCGCTGCGAATGCGTTACTGCAGCCGCCAGCAGGGGAAAAACGCTGCGCGTGGGGAAATGCAAGAATGTGCTGATAAATGTTTACTCTGGCAGAGGTGAATAAAATATGAGAAGAGTGGCAGCTCTGGACTCGTCCCTGTCAGTACTGGCTCGTTCACACACTCCGAACCCTCTCTATATTCACTCAACCTTTATTTATTTAAGATTCGCGGTGACAATTGAGGGTAGGAACCCTCTTTCTCAATGCACCGAGATGACAAGAGGTATAAGAAATAAAAGAAATAAAAGAGCATAAAAGAGATTGTAACTGTTTTAATTGATGCTTGTTACTATCAAAAGTGATCAAATCTGAGATCAGAGATCTAAAATGGCCCAGTGATACAATGGAATTCAATTTAAGTCTTTTTGGCAGTTCCTTCCAAGTGTGAGGGGCACAGAATTTAAAATCTGCAATCTTTCCTAGTTCCGAGTTAGTTCGAGGAACGTGGAGTGTTAGCCAGTCCGGAGAGCAAGTGCAGTGATTTCCATTTTTCCAGTCCAGGAGTGATGACAAATAAAGGGGTAGATTACACAGAAGGGCTTGATAGATAGATAGATAGATAGATAGGTAGGTAGGTAGGTAGGTAGATAGGTAGATAGATAGATAGATAGATAGATAGATGATCACGAACCCGCACTTTCACATTCATAGCATTACCACCGCAGTCATGACTGGAAGCTGCTCTCCGGCCAATTAATCTACAGTCGGCGTGCTGCACTAACAATAAAATGGTTGCGGTGCTGTCTCGCTGAACTGTTGCATAGGGAATTCACAGGGAGTCTGTGGTCAATGTTCATTTATCAATGTGAGGCGGCTCAAGCACAGATTTGTGGTTTTCCCCGTGAGTGCATAACTTCTCCTCTTAACGAGCACACGGGAAGATGACAACGTAAGCGCTGAATGCTATAAAAAGAAAAGAAAAGAAAAGAGTTGCAGCATCCTCCAATAAATCAGCTTCATCAGGATGGGAGGGAAGATTGTGCTTGTGCCTGGAGAAAAGAAAGCACTGCTATATCGTCCTCAACATTAGCATTTCTTCCAGTGAACAAGTTTCATTATTAAAGTCCAAGCCTTTCCTGCTAGCTGCTGCTCATGTCCAACAATATGACTGATGGATGTGATTAGCCAGCGCTCTCATGGCTGCCCCTCGAAGCTATTCAGTGGAAGGCTTTGGAAGCACTTCTAAATCTTTAGGACACACTGTATATTGCATGGAAAGGCTGTCAGGCCAGCTCATACAGAGGTCAGGCTTCCAGACAGATTCCAGACGGACTCAGAGGCCAGTCTGTTTATCGTGAGCCGTGTCAGACTGAAGGACACAGAAAGTCACAGTGAACAGATGGGGTTCTCGGTGAGTCTGAAAGGCAGTTTGTGATGCGGTTTGAACATGGCGTGATGACACAGGCCACACACAGACAGCACGCTGCACTGGTTCCGCAGCTCCAGGATCAGCCGTGATGGCTGTTGGCGGATTATACAGAGTCCTGGGTAGGGCGCCATATCTAGTCGGCACCATCCTCTTAAACATGTTCCAGGCTAATGTGTGCGTTTGTGTGAATGTGTGTGCATGCTCATGTGTATGGGGGTATTTGTCATGTGTGAGTGTCGGGATGTGTATGTGTTTGTGTGTATGTGTATTGTGTGGGTGAGTGTATGTGAGTGTGTGTATGTCAGAGATGTAGCCAGGGGGGTGGGTGGCAATTTGTTTAATGCCCCCCCCCCTTTAAAATTCCAGAGAAATACTTTGTAAAAACGGCTCTGAAAAAAATTAAGAGACCAGATTTTCAGTTTCATTCGTTTATAGATATGTGTCTGTTAAAATCTAACTTTTCATATTCTTTCATGAAGTATTGTCCACATTTGATTTTAATTCCAAACAAAAATATTGTCATTATTGAAGATTTATTTGCTGAAAATGATGACTGGTCAAAATATAAAAAATACAGTGTTGTTATACAGTACATGCAAACTAACAAATTTATACCCATAAATAACAATGCCTTCACTTATGAAGCGTTCAACAATCAAATTGTATTTTTTCCAGTACTGTATATGGAAGTTGATGGCAAATAACCAACCGCCAGTCCCACCCCCACCATCAATTTTGAATTTCGAAGCCTCTCTAAAATGAATTCCTGGCTATGCCACTGGTGTGTTTTGCGCATTTGTGGGTATGTATCTAAGTGTGTGTTTGATACAAGGGAAGGTATGTGTACAAGTGTGTGTGTTTTTGTATCAGTTCAGATGAGTGTATATGTGTATGTGTGTATGTGTGTGCGCGCACTTGAAAAGAAATGCTTGCTGGCCCAGAAGACAGAATTTTCATCTTAACAAAGAGATTAGAACTCCTGTAACATTATATCTCCATACTGTGGACACAGTTGCAGATGTGTATTGATCTGGTAAGAATTTAAGGATATCAATGGCCTTTACATGATTGCACAGCAGGCACTTCTGCCCTGGGCTAGAACCCTGCCAGCCACCCCTGTCCCATCTAGTACCTGTCCTCATCCCTGTCCCAAGCCAGTCACTGGGGGTCAGATCACTATTAAATCCATTTTTGGGAGATGGAAATAGGGGAAGATAGCTGGGTCCTATTTTATTCAGTATTAAAAGAGGATTTAAAATTAAGAATTAGGACTGAGAATTAGGCGGGACTGTGGCTTAGACTCTGTTACACTGAAGCATTAAAACCACAAAGTATCTCTGTTTATCCCATAGTGGATGTGACATTGGAATGACTTACACAGCAACCCAGTTACAGGGCAGAGGGATTAATATTAAATTCCAGCATCACCAAGGCCAACAGACACCATGTTCTTGATGTCCCGCGGGGGGGTTTAGCGTGAGTGCATATCCAACGTGATCAACTTTCGCATGCACGCTAATGGACTGCTCCTGGTGCTGTTGAGTGAACTGAATGCCTCCATGCCAAATGAACACTCGAGACTGACTGTTTGCTCAGAAATAATGAAACTGTAAATTCAGCCTTTACATTGGGGGCTCAAAAATAGCCCAGTCAGACGAGGGTATGACCCTATTAGGGCAGGGACACTTCTAGTAGTACTTCTAGTTTTCATTCTTGCCTTCTAATCGAAGGTTGATTTAGACCTGAGACACCAGGTGAGTGGAATCCCTAGCTAATCAGTAGATCAAGTTCAAAAGAAAATCTCCAGTGCCACTGGACCAGATTTACGTATCTAGGCTGTATGAGGGCATACACAAACATACTGCTACCATATTGGGACCAGGGGAATTGTTCAATCACTCTGACACCCTATAGGGGAAAAGGGGAAATATACAATCACCATAATACCCCTTTGGAAGGGATGCACCCAATCTTACGACACTGAACAACTTCACTGTGCCCTGTGCCCACTTCCTCCACCAACTCTTAGATTAGAAAACATTGGTAAGGGATTTGGGGCATGCTCTGCAAAGTTACTGAAGAATTATTGGGATGATCTCTAAGAGCATGGCAGAAATTAGGTCCAAGCCTGTCAGAGCCACTGCTGACCTCATAACCTTGGTTTAATTAATGCTCATCGTGCCAAAAGATCATGTTCGCTGGATCTGACACAGATGGTCATGGAACAGAGGAAGAAGATAAATTAAATAAATAAATAAATCAACTGGGCACACATTGCTGCATCTGCAGGAGTCAGGACAGAGCCGGTATACTTTAAAGCTCTTTGCATTCTGGGAAGGGTGAAGAGATCGTAGTTGGCTGCTGGGAACAGTTTGATCCGCCCATTGATCGGGCCGAGCAGCAGAAATGCTTTTCTGGCAATCGATTGAGGAAGCTACTGCGTCCCTGGGACAGGTCTCTAGATATGGAGGGGGTTCCGATTTCACTGGGACTGCCGGTTCTTGTCCTTACAAGGCCTTTTGCCGCCCCCTACTACCGGGTCCATGGCAGAAGAGGGAGGAGGTACAGGAAGCATGCCCAGCGCCAGGTTTATTTGATGGACCGCCAAATACACAACCCCTGATGACATCACGCTGCTGTTTTGCTGTAACCGTGCAGCTGCAGCAGCGTCATTACATTCAGTTCAGTCGAGCAGGTCAGACGTGGGTGCTTAGCGATGCAGCACCACAGATGAAAGGAACCGTTATGCAAGCGTCACACCTGAGACCGGGCCTTTGATCTCCCGCAAAAGAGCCAGCCACCTGGTTCATTTAAGGTCACATCAGCTCTTGCTAATGTTGAACTTCCCCAAAAAGCAATGAAGGAGTGCACGCCACCATGTTTCTGTTATTGATCACCTCATTAGCGTGAAGGCAGTGTGTGAGCAATCAGGCCACCTGTATGGCTGTAGAGCTGACAGTGTGAATGATCACATGATCGTTACCCCAACTCTGTGAGGGACATGGTCGCTAGAGGTATTTCTGGGGGCCATTTACTGTCCCATTACCTACATGGGACACTGCCTGGTTCAGAGACTGGAAACATGAGAACTGGGAATGGCTATTGTAGTTTGCATTCCAAAGGTTCCCCATAAACCCCCAATTTGATCTTGTGCTATGATGTCATCAAGCAATGATTCTCATGTTTGAGGGATTGACGGACTAACTGGTGATGGAATGCTCCTTAAAATCATAACTTTGGTGCCACTATACTGTACTCACTTTAGTACATGATGCAACAACAGTACAGTCACACTTTGCATCTGCAAATTGAAGTTTTTCGAGATACTTATGAACAGTAAGTTTCACAGAAATGCAGTACATACTTTATTAGGATTTTGTAGTCCAATAAAGATGCAATGCATATACTTTAAGTAAAATATGAATGCAGCTCTACAACGTATTGAAAATAGTTGCTTGTGCAGCGAATTGCCTTTATATTTTTATGTTAAATCCCAGCTCCTCAGTGCCACAGAACATCATTGAATTAAAACTCAAGCAAACACACACATTTAAAATCACACAGCGGGCATGTTTTATTATGTTTAAAATATTTGTATACAAGGTAAAGTCAAATTAAACCATTATTTATATTGTGGAAGAATGTGTCCACCTGCTGTGTAGAAGTGACTGAGCAGATTTTAAATACCAAGAATTTATTTTCCCAAAAGTGAGTCACACAATCATGCATTTTAATACTATGACTACAGACACACCTGGATTCATCTTCCAAGTACAGAAACTCCTAAATTGTTCCCTTTCAGTAGACATATCAACACTGTTCCTCGAAGTACAGACACACCCTCACTGATCCTTCCATTACAGACTCACCCTTGCTCATCCCCCCAGCACAGACGCATCACTCATTTCAGTAACATTACGCATATACCTCCACTGATCCCCCAGTACAAACACATCACTCCTTTCAGTAACATTACGCATATACCTCCACTGATCCTCCCAGTACAGACACATCACTCCTTTCAGTAACATTACGCATATACCTCCACTGATCCTCCCAGTACAGACACATCACTCCTTTCAGTAACATTACGCATATACCTCCACTGATCCCCCCAGCACAGACACATCACTCCTTTCAGTAACATTACACATACACCTCCACTGATCCTCCCAGCACAGACTCATCACTCCTTTCAGTAACATTACGCATACACCTCCACTGATCCTCCCAGTACAGACTCATCACTCCTTTCAGTAACATTACGCATACACCTCCACTGATCCTCCCAGTACAGACACATCCTCTCTCATCCACCCTGTACAGACACACACGCACTGATCCTTCAAGAAAATACATTCACATTACTCCTTCCATTATAGACATACCCTTGTACACTTTCCCTAACCCCATAGCCAGCAGCATCATTTCCCACATACAGAAATTAGGTTTTTGTCCAATAGTCATTTGAAGCAAAGTGAACTGGAACTGGAAACAAACTGCGCTGTATGTTTGTGCTGTATGTTCCCCCAATGCTGCATTTTCATTGACAACAAGACCCCAAAAAAAATTAAAACTAAATATAGTCTTTGAAAAGCAGGCATAACCAAGTAGGTTAAAGGAAGTATTCCAGAATCTTCATGATAGCTACATTAATACATGGAAAACAGACTCATGTGAGCAAAATGTGAAAAGAAAGTGGAAATAAGAGTATGCAATGAGTAACTGTAATTAAATGAAATTAAGTGCTACCTCACCCATTAGCAGCTGACTCCCTTTCGATTGCTTCTAATGTGGGAGCGCTACATTTGTGAACAACACAAATTATGTGTAATAATGCAAATAAATACATTTTTAAAACATTTTTTGTGTATGTTAATATGAATGTAGGCTATTCCACGTGCTGCTGATAAATCACACTAACTCAAGCACGTTGACAAGGCAAACTGCTCTGATAAAGCTATTTCAACAGCTGCATTCAAGATGAGGGTATTTGTACAAAGTGCAGGAATTATATATAAAAGGTCTGCTATTAAAAAAAAAAAAAAAAAATTAAAAATAAAATAAACCACTGAACAGCGGTTACCTGACTTAATTTTTTTCATTGGGCCTCGGGTTGGGAAACAATGTTTAGACACGCAAAGCACAAGAAATCGCACACACATTGCACATGCGAGGACTGAAACTTCAACTGCTGAGCCCAGATCGAGCGGCTATCACACGTGCTTGACAAGTGGCAAATATTCTACAACAGTGACACCTAGCGGCGGCAGAAGTGTAGCGCGGGGATGTGTGGTAAGAGCAACGCACCTGGCAGAATAAATCGGATGATTAACTTTAATAATAAGACCTTAAACTAAGTAAACAGATAGGAAATAATCTTATTGGTTAAACACCTGGTTCTCGCCCGACTTTAAATCAAGGTCACGACGCTGCCTCGCGGGTCCGCGATTAGCAACGAGATTGATCTCGTTTAATTGCAGCTTCAGAGCCGTGGTGTCACGGTGCCGATTTCCTGCTGATACACCTCGTTTAGCCATCGGAACATAAATCTCCGGCGTCCAAAACGTAAAATCCTGATACTGCAAGTGTGGGCGCGAATGTTAAAGTGTAATCAATCAGGGCTACTGATGGCCAAACGACGCAATATCAATACTACATCTAGGAGCAGTGGCCAAAGCAATCTATCAATACCCCTATAAATCTCAAACGGTGCCTAGGCTGCCGCCACCATTACTGTGTCAAATCCTAAATCTTACAAGTGGGAACCATTAGCAGACCGCGGCTGTCATTATACTTTATATAGAGTTCACCTCTCCCTACCCTTCCTTTAGTGCCTGTCCAGATGAACTCTGAATTCTTGTATTAGCAGAGCAGAGAACAAGAACTCTGAATAACCATTATATGGTTCTTTCCTGAGCAGATGCTTCAATTCACAGAGACTTGCAGGGCAAATATGTCACTACACATGAAATATTTCACAGGAAAAAAAGCAATAATATAGTGGGCGCAGAGTAGCTTTAATTACAATACATGTATTACAGTTTAGAAATATCTAAATATAACAATGAAAATGCTGTTAAACAATGTCTAAAGAGCAACTTAATGAGCCAAACAAACATCTGTAAGTGCAGATCAATTCTTGGACAAGAATTATCCAACAATTCCTCATACAAAGAACGAGACATGACTATTTTGAATGCAGATAAAACTGGACAATAACCAACAAAAAAGGGACAAAGAAAAACCGATCATCCTCGCCATCGATTAGATATAGGGCAATATTATACAAAACCCAGAGGACATGACACATTCAGAACCTTTCATAGTAACGTATATAAATCAGATAATCAACTCAATCCATTCGATATCTGCAACTCACTACTGTCCTTCTCAAACTATCTGACGAACGGGTGAATGCACTAGATCAATCGACAACAAAAGAATTTACAAAGTTCTTTTAAATGTCCAACAACACATCACCCTGATCAGACAATTACCCTGCTGAATTTGAAACTTTTGGCAATTCACAGCACCTCATCATAATGACCCCTCGCAATCATTGCACCACATACAAATACTGATCTCATTTTGGTTTTTCTCAAGCCCAACAACAGTCCAACCCTCTGTTACAATTATTGCCCCATACGTTTGATTAATAGTGACAAAAAATCATTAGTAAAGCACTAGCCAATAGAATGGAAGCAGTACTCACACATCTAATTCACCCAGACCAAACAGGCTTTTTCTGAGGCAGACACTCCCCTAACATGTACCGCCTATTCGAATGAGTATGTCCAAAAGAAACAAGCTGAAAACAATCATTGCATCACTGTGATGAAAACGCATTTGAGAGTCAACAGGAACTTTGTATTTGCTATATTGAAGAATTAGGGTTTTGAAAGCCATTCATTCAATGTATAACTCACCCGCAGCATCCGTCATCAGTAACGGTCTTACGTTGCAATGTTTCACGCAGCACTGTGACAGAAGAAAGGGTTGTCCACTCTGCATCATTATTTGCCATATAGAACCCCTGGCCGGTGCCATTAGCCAACACAATAACATCATCAGATCACAAACCATAGATTCATCCCATAAAATAAGTTTATATGCAGATCATATTCACAAAAATATCCAAAAATCCAATAAGCACCCCTGCCAGACGTCTTCAATGTAATGAACATTTTCAAAAGTATTAGGCTACTCAGTCAGCTGGGCCAAATCCACAGAGGTGCCACTCAGGACGGAAGACTGGAGTGCTGGAAGACTGAATGTCCTTTTAAAGGGGCAGTTCACCCAATAATAAAATAAATATATAATTCCACTTACCTGGAGCACAATCTATCATCTAGATAGTTTTGCAAAGATCTGATGAGTTTTCTAGATAACCGCTGCAACTCACTCCAATACAGCAGACCTCAATGGTGCCGATGTTTCAAATCAACATTTGAAAAACTTAACAGCAATGTCTATTTTCAAATGTAATTACATGGTTACTCATGAACGTCCATAGACCTCACTGTGCACCGTTTCATTGACAACTACTTTCTACTGAAGTATGCCAACTGTGTAGTCTCAACAAAAGCACACCAGTAGTCTGGGGTGTAGTGTCAACATTGTTAGAACATTGCTGAAACAAAAGGAAGTGGACAAACCATTAGGTGCTTTTAAAACCAACAAAATGAACTCTAAAAGTAACCAGGAGGAAGAGCAGGGACACCAGAATAGGTGTGATGTGGTCTCTTTCATTCCTGTCTCGCAGTGGAATGTTATACTAGCTGCAGGTGGAAGAGGAATGACTGACTGAGACCTATCTACAGGAAGATACAATAGTTGGGATGACATGAGGCATGGAGGACTATTTCCAGGTCATAAAATGACAGAAAGGGCTTGGCTTTGACTATGGCTCTGAATTGAAAAAAACTGGCTTTTCCAACGAAGATAATTTGTTTATCAAATTTGAGGGCTGAATGAAAGATCTCACCAAAGATTTTAGCTTGAGATTCAACATAGGACAGCGGCCGTAGGTCATCAGAGAAACCTCTGATAGAGTCTAGGCAGGCCGAATAAGATAACCTCAAGTCTCATTTACATGTAACGAGTGTTCTGGGGGAAAAAAGACTTATGTACATCGCCCAGGTACATTAGTGATGGTTTTAGTGATACATTAGTGGTGGTTAAGACTTGAGATGCAGGGTATGTGTCACATACATGCAGTCCACAATCATCAGCAACATCATCCTCCAGTCCACTGACGAGTATGGCCAAAGGATATACAAAACACAAGCGCCCCGCCCCCACCCCCCTGTCCCACTCACATTCACATACAACAGCACGCATAACAAACCACACACACACAAAGATATGAGAAATAATCTGGGAAACAATTAACAATTAGATGTTTGGAGGGATTTATGAGCAAAAAAAAGAAGACAAACATAAATTTAAAAAATTAAAAAGCTGCCTCGAGTGAAGAACAGCACATTTAGCCTACACTTCATCAGTATGAAGCCGTGTACAGCAAAACTTCTGTTAAAAAATGAACACACCAAAAGGGGTATGTCAGCAAAAAATGAAAACATAAAAAGTCAATATCAAAATAATATCATACATGTCATAAATCACCGTATAATAACAAAGAAATGGTAATGATACAGGTTGAAGTAAACATGGAGGAATTCAGATGATCGGTTCACAGGCTTCTGTTACATGAGACTGCAGATGGAAAAAGAAACTCTAAACAGATAAGTGTTAACCACAGGAAATAGTGAACCAGTCCAGAGATAGCCAACATGGTTATCTCAATAAAAAGTGAGGAAAAAAAAAACACCAAATACATCCTTATGGTGCAAAACACACTGCAAACTGACTGTGTGACTAACAAGTGCAAACCACCCCCAACAAACTAACCAAGTCAGTCAAAGCAACCGCAACACAAATACCTGGACGAACGCAGTCCAACCAACTGTTACTCACAATCACCTAACCAACGTGGTCACATCAACCCCTTCTAATAAACCACTGACAAATATGGTCAATCCAGTTGCCAGATGGCTCTCTAAAGCACAGTAGAGCAACTGTGTCTCTCCTCCGTCGCCACAGTAACACGGGCCAAACGGCAGCCGCAGAAGCTGCGGGAGCAGGACTCTGCTGCCTGCGGTTCCCGTGACACCGAGAGCAGGCGACAGTTCTGCCGAGTCACGCCAATCAAGCCACTCTGAATTGAACGGAATTGACTGGCGGGTTCCGCACCGCTGCTAACAAGCTGAAACAGCCGCCGTTTGTTGGGCCCTCAGACGAAGCCGCACACAGGGCCCCGACAGCCAGATTTTCTTTGGGCCGGATCAGGGCACCGAAACCAATTGTACACGCTGTGGTTATTTTCACAAGCGCAGAGCGTAAATGTAATGTACGCTGCATGTTTCTGGCAGTTGTTTGAGGACCCCCAAGGCAGCAGAGCCTTACAGCTTCAAGCTGAGGTAGCAGTTGGGGTACTGATGAGCAAACCCACAGCCCACTCACAATGCACTGTGTTAGTACTAACAACTGAAATCTAGATGTTTCAGGGCCATAGATGCTCATGCTTGTTTGAGTGACAGTAGGAACAGTCCTGCTTCCTGTCATTTTTTATCTCCATATTGGTCAGGAGAAAGAATTCAGAGTTCAGCCAAGCCAAATAAATGCACAAGAGGTGAAGCATCTTCCCCCCCGATTTTCTCAGCCAGGTCTGTCAATGGAGACCTGGATTTGGACAACACTCACATTCTGTGGTGGAGGTGTTCGGGCACTGGGTTCTGTATTAAAGCAATGGGCCCTGTCGCGACTCACTGTCCTGTGGTGTGAGGTGTAGGGGCGAGCTCTGAGTGAGGACTGCAGCTAGAGCTGTTAGGAGACCAACCTCCACTAACACATTACAGGAAATTGTTATTCATATTAACCAAAATAATAATTTTGTTTAAAAATGTTTGTTTTTTTTAAAAAAGGTATTAAATCTGGAAAAGGTCCCTGAATGTTACAGCAGATCCAGAAGTCATTAGTTCTTGTATTTCATGGCAAGCTGAAAAAAAAACGGGATGGAGGGATAGGGAGGAAGAGAGCGAGAGACAGAGGTTATTCCACATAATGGAATGCACAGCAGTGCCTGTGCTGCAATTCACATTTTAATCAACAGAGGGCAGAAAAACATCACATTGCTGCCAGCAAACAGAACAGTCAAAAACTGAATGATGAATGACAGATTCAACTACACTGAAAGAACACACATCTTAAATTAATTGAGTAGTGAAAGACCACCAACTAATCTTAAACCATGTTCAAACCATCTGCCATCATCCAGATTACTGTTCACGTTATTATTACTGGATCTTATGGAGATATGTGGAGTTTATTCCTATTGCTTTTAATCATCCTGCCATCGGGTGTGACAAAAGCCGGGTCATTTTACATTTTAAGAGGAAGCCTGTGAATTGTGCTATCAGGCTTTACATACTGAACTGAAGCGGAGCTGAAGAAGAAACCAATGTCACAAATGAGCTATCAGTACTATGAGAGAGGAATTCTAGTCTGTAACTCTCCCAGCTCACAGAGAGGAGGTGCTTTGTTGAATTACGTAACCATGGAGGGATGCCAAAGTGTACCAAGAAGCACAGACAAGAACACAACCACACTGGAATCACCATGAAGAGTCACTACGGAACTCAGACATTGAGAAAATGTCACAAAATGTTTAGAAAGCATATGAACATCTCAGAGATGGACAGACAGGACTCTACAGTGCTATTTTATGAGCATTTGCACTCCTGAATGTATTAATGCATGCTAACTGGAAACATAATTTAGGAGCACATCTGCTAATATACATGCAATAAGTGTGCTTCTGAATTTTTCAACTTGGGAGCATGTGCTCCTTGGAAGTAAATGTTAGCATAGAGCCGTGACAGACCTACATATAGACACATATTTCAGGGACAGATGGCACAGAGATTCAGACAAGACGCATGACGACGCGCTAATAGATGTGGGCCCCGCCCGTCCTCTTCCCTCACCTTGTGCGCCGTGTCGGAGAGCTGCTGGGCGCTGTTCATCATCTCCTCGGTCTTCTCCTCCGTCCGCGCGAGGCGGTCCCCGCGCTCGCTCAGCGCCTGTCTGGCCTTCTGCGCCGCGCTGCCCGCGTCGTTCACCGAGGCCTGCGCCGCTCTCGTACCTGCGGCCGACGCGAGGGCGGAGACAAGAGGAGAGGCGGTCAAAATGCCGTAGCAACACAGCTCGACATAGCTCAGGAGGTAAGAGCGTTTGTCTGGCAGTCGAAGGGTTGCCGGTTTGAACCCCGCCCTGGGCGTGTCGAAGTGTCCTTGAGCAAGACACCTAGCCCCTAACTGCTCTGGCGAATGAGAGGCATCAATTGTAAAGCGCTTTGGGTAAAAGCGCTATATAAATGCAGTCCATTTACACGGCAACTACACCACAGCCCAACGCCCTAGACCAGGGGGGGGCTCAACCCTGGTCCTGGTTTCCGTTTTCATTCCTGTCCATACATTTCAGCCAGGACAGCAGGGGACCTTGGGGGGTAGGCTGGAAATGAATGTGGAGGACGTCAATGTCTGGCCCTAACCCATTACGTTACAGGCGATTAGCAGACAACCTTATCCAGAGCGACTTGCACTACCTTTTCCATTTTTACATAGTATCCATTTTATAGAGCTGGATATATATTGAAGCAATTTGGATTAAGCACCTTGTTCAGTGGCACATCAGCACCTACCTGGGAATCAAGTGTCTAACGTTTAGGTTACAACTCCAGTTCCCAAACCATTATACAACATCCCCCAATAAAATTTCATTTACACAGCTGCAGTGCTTTTTATGAGGTACCCTATTTTTGCAGTCATACAGCATGGATTCATCTATTTCAATTCCAAACAGCAGGTAGGGCCTTAGGAGTATGATGCTCTAAAACACGTACATCAACACACACACACACGCGCACGCACACACGATATCCCCTATAGACCACGCTTTCACAACCACACCCCAAATCTGGGCAGTTTCCGCCACTCTCCCTCCGCAGCACTCTCGCGACATCACTTTAACACTGACGTATCAGTTAAAGCAGCAACGGGTCGTCCTCGTAAACGTGTGGACCGGTCTCCTCAACCGTGCCCGCCGTCAGCCTGTTGAGACAAGACGTCCGTGACATCAGTGGGCCTGCGCAGCGCCGACATCCTCCTGCGCGCAATTCAGCGGGGCACCACCCCGCTGCACACAAACACCCTTTTGGGCTTTTGAACGCCTCCCATTGTTCCCGCAGCCCACCTACTTTCTGTGGAAACAAAGGGTCTGTTCTGCACCCTGAGAGTTCTGAGGCCTGCATTCTCCACCCGCCCGAATGTTCTCCAAAATCACAATAAACAAACTGAAAGCTGACTGTCCAACACCGCGCCAACCAACAAAGCCTGCTTCTCATAGCCTGCAACAGCATTTGGCTTCCCGAGCCACAGGCCTAAAGGAAATACTAACAGAAGAAAGGAGATAATGACATCTCACAGGAGGTAGTCAGGGCACAACCACTACCACCACTACTACCACCACCACTAATAATAATAATGTTATTATTACTGCATTAACAGAATAGTGGACAGAATGCAGAGGACAGAGTGGTGGACCTGCAGGGCAGTGAGACAAGGAGAGCCTGCATTACCCCTGAGTCAAACACTGACAGGAAAGGGCCCCAGCGCAAACACTGGGCCCCCAGGATCTTCCAGGGGGCCCCTTGGACCAGTGCATCATATGCCCCCATGCATCCTTCAGTTTCCAACATGAACTTATGACCCAGTGAGACAGTCGTTCTTTTTCACTCAATATTACTGTTGTTCTAATGAGGAAATGCAGTCTGGAAACTCTCAGACCCTGGGGACCTGAGAAAAGCAGACAAAGCTTTCGCTGTTATTAAAAAGGAGACAAGCATAGAAAAACGAGGGGATGAATTCCTTCCTTCAGTGAAAACAGCAGCTGTGGAATAGAAAGCAATTTGAGGGGTGGGGTCTGGTCCTCTACAAGAGAGTTTTTTTTATGAATGAAAGTCACATCCATGTCTTTTCAGAAAAAAAAAAAACAACTAACTTGTTCACTACAATGGCTCAGGAACAAAGATGACAATGTAGCTACTGTCCAAACTGTCAGTGGCAGATTTCCTTAAGTGCTGTTCATCCTGAACATGGCTGGGTTGACTGAAGCACAATTCAGTTCGGATAGAAACCTTTGCATCAATGACATACTTTATATTGTGTCATATTATGCTTTATTTTACAAATCAAAATAAATGTGACATTTTACCCCAGTATGAAAGACTCCAAGGCTCAGCCTCCACGGCCAACAGAGGGTTGTTCTATGACACCACATCCCTCAAGACTATGTCCATTTCATTCACATTCAGATAACATGCTGAAAATGACCATCAAAGAGACAATCAAGGTCAAAACAGAAAGAAGCAAGGGAACGGATTAGGGGCAAGAAAGAGAAAACATGCAATATGAAGAGAAACATGCAACCCAGTGAATTCTCAATAGTTTGCAACTAGATAAAAACAGGCCAGAAGAAACACTGGAGTTAACACCAGCACAGACACTTACTAACAGCAACCAACCTCCGCTGCAAAATCCAGTATGATCTCCTTAAGAACTTTAAAGAAATTTACAGAACTTCTAATGTTGAGCAGTTCACTTGCCGGTTTGTCTGGAAGGACTACACTTCCTCCACACACATATGCAAACAAATAACTGAAATTATGTTGCCATCTCAATATGTCAGACCAAGGAGTAGACAAGAGAAATTTTACAAAATTGAGCAAACTTGCAAAACAGAATGTGACTCACCAAATCACACTGTTCTGCTTTGTCTAATGTGATATCCTATCCCATGTAATTCGAGCGCTCAATGCATACATTATATGCAAAATATACTTGTTGGCAGGATGCCTTACATAGACATTTTTACGTGAAATCACACATTTTTTACGTAGTGCTGAGGGTGTGGTTTCTGAGGAACTAAACTGGTCAGAGGGTTCAAGGGTTCGGTTTCCATTTTACAATTAAGATGAAATTGTGTTTTTCTCGCTTACCTTTGAAGTGATGGCGACCTTGGTTTGAAACCATCACATTCCTCAATCTGTTCAAAAAGATCTTGCAATGGAAAACGACTGAACAAACTGACTGACCTTCGGCGACAAGAAAAACAACAATTAAAAAAATATGTGTTACAGTTCACACCGGCTCTCTGCTTATGTGGTCTACCACAATAAGAAGGCAGATTCAAAAGATGAACTACAAAGTTGAAACACACTGAAAACAAAGTTCAAGTCTACGGCCTAGTTTGGAATAATAATGTTCATTCAGCTGTCTCTTATAGAAGACATTTTATGATAAAATGGACACTTTCAGGAAAATAAATAAATATTCTGAACTTAGTTTCCATTCAGGACTGATTAGGAGAGTTAGTAAGGACATCACTGTGAAGGAGGTGGTGTGCAGTTATTTACAAGTGACAAATTTTACCTCTGTGACACTTCCCATACAGTGTGTACAAAAACACACTCCAACAAAAAGGTATCAAAAACACACCACAGAAACCCAGTGATAACCTGATACCAGTAGCACTTAATCCTCTCCTGAGGTCATTCACATTCAGTGCCCATTTGGACTATGCTCCTGCTGACCTACAGTTTCAGCATGTATCAGAACTTCTCTCCTACTGGTGTTCATATTCAGTATGGATCAGAACCTCTCTCCTACTGGTGTCCGCATTCAGTGTGAGTAAGAACCTCTCTCCTACTGGTGTCCACATTCAGTGTAAATAAAAACCTCTCTCCTACTGGTGTCCACATTCAGTGTAAATAAAAACCTCTGTCCTGGTGTCCACATTCAGTGTAAATAAAAACCTCTTTCCTACTGGTGTTCACATTCAGACAGCATCAGAACACCTCTCCTAATGACATTCACATTTAGTGCAGATCAGAACCTCTCTTCTAATAGTGTCCATATTCAGTGTGATTACGAATACCTCTCCTACTGGGATCCATAATCAGCATGAATCAGAACCATTTTCCTGATGGTGTACACATTCAGTGCAGATCAGAAACTCTCTAATAATTGTATGCACCTTCAGCACAAATCAGAACCTCTTTCATGCTGGTGACAACATTCAGCATGCACAGACCCTCTCTGCTACTGGTGTCCACATTCAGCATGCACAGACCCTCTCTGCTACTGGTGTCCGCATTCAGTACGCACAGACCCTCTCTCCTACTGTGTCCAAATTCAGTGCACATTAGAATCTCTCCCCTACTGTATCCACATTCAGTGGGAATCAGAACCTCTCCTATTGCTGTACACATTCAGAGCGGATCAGAACATCTCTACAACTGGTATCGAAATTTAGCATGAATCAGAACCAGAATCCACATTCTGTGTGCATTTGAAAATCTCATGCTGGACTATGGGAGTTTGATAAATCAACTTATAAGCAGTCAACTGACTGGGCACTCCGCCTAACCCTTTCCATTTCCAAAATGAAACTGGCATAAAAGAGGCTTCCTTTTCACAAAAATTTTAGACACTACAAACTTTTAGGACTCATTTGCACCCTCTCCTGTCCCTGCTGGCATTAACTTGCTGTGGTGCAACACATGCTCAGCAAGTTCTTTCAAACTTTGGCCCATCTCAGGGCAACAGCCCAACAAGTAGCTAATTACACTGGCATATTTCAAATTTCACTTTGACTTATAGGGCACAAAGTCTCTTCTAAGCCAATAAACACAGTGAAACAAGCCATTGATTAAACCCTGACTGGAAGGCAGGCCGGTCCACTCCTAAAAATGTCCTACATAGAATAAGGAATTGAAGACTCAAGAGGGCCCATTTAAAATCCTCATGAACCTAACCTACCCCGCCCAAAATAAAAACAGTATTAAATTTGCAACTCAATACACAGGTCCTGCGTGTGGTATTCTGCCAAATTGGGGGACTAGCCATCTACAATGGCACCTTTCCAGAAAGAATAATTTGTGATAAAACTGGAGTTGTAGACTCAAATGAGCCACTTGACTCAGAGTACAACGAAGAAATACTCATCTCTGCCTGTGACATGGAGGCTAATATGAACCAGGAGCAAAACCAGAACCAGAACCACGCCTGCATTACTGCCCAACCAGAATTCCAAGGACAAGTCTTTGAGCACTCTACCCTCTTCACCAGCAATTATTTAACAACACCTACAGTATTACTGGCTAGAATTTAATGAGTGTTCTCATTTATATATTTCTCATTTATATCAGTTCTCAATTTCATGCGAGAATACAGCGCAATTCCCTCCTCGTGCAAGTGTTTAAACCAAATCAACATCCTCCCAGAAGGCCAAGTGTGCGCATCAACAGGCAATGTGATGAAGGTTAGTTCTCCAGAGGCCTGGTTTTTCAAATCTCCTGTTTTTAGTCCGCTGTAACCTCACACTTAGGTCACTCTCTTTCCAGGAAGGGGGAAACACATTATGTTGCTTGGCATTCGGCCCATTGTAAAGCAAGACTCACTAAAGCAACTGGTCCCTGACCCTGTGGGAACCGATACAGCCGGTCTCACCCTGGCGGCTACCTTTGGGGAACTGATCCTGGAACAGGTTTAGGGCTGCTTCTCACCTGCAACCTTCATTGCAGAAGAGTGGTGCAACTGACCAGGGCCATTGTCTGAGAGCTCCCTCTATCTTTAGGTGGGAATTAACAGAAATAAGAGTCAGGGATTCCAAACAGTCAATGGGAGGTTTTTTTTTTTTTTGTGTCAAAAAGAGAGGGTAAAACCTTGTAACAGTACAATCACAAAACAGGGCAGGTTCCCAAATGGTTGGGTGAAGAGTTTTCACCAGAGTGATCTCACCCAACGGCTCATAAAATTATTTCTGTTTATAAAATTAACATCTAGATTAGGAAGAGATTTTCAACCTTCTTAACCTCAGAGCAGATGGACAACAGGACATTTTAAAGAAAAACCAGCCTGAGGCTTAGAGGGGGTAAGAAGGGTGAATGGCGGTTGGGAAGATGGAGAGGGCGGTGCAAGCTGGGGCCGGGGGTTGCCCGGGACGCAGGGACCACTGCATGGCCTGCCGCAGGAGGGGGAGGGGAAAGGGGGGAAGGCTCTGGTCCTGCCTGCTCACCTCCCACCAGTCTAGACGGGCAGTTGATGAAGTCGGGCTTGCGGACGGTGCAGTATCTCTGACAGTAGTGATGGAGGATCTGGATGAACATGCTCTTCTCTGTCGAAGAAGACGCCTGCCACTGGTCCGAGCCGCCGTCAAACACCAGGTCAAACTCCGGACAGTCCTGAGGGAGCAGGGGGAGCGAGAGGGTGGGGGGAGATTTTTCTAAAATGATGAAACTGTCTTCATGCACAACCTGTGCATCAGAAAGCTCAATGCCATATTCTCTGTGTTCCCTGGAGGTCAACATAATCAGAGAGATACAGTAAACACAGCTTTAACTCACTGGGTTTTGTAACTCCCCATTTATTGCAATAAAAAACCAGGAGATGGTAAGATCAGCTTGCACTAGGATATGGCTCCATACTTACAGGTCGTGACCTGTAATTACTTAGTGAAATGTAAACACATAGAACACAGAGAATTACTTGACGAGGCTAGAATTGGGCTTAAATTATGCGGCACAAGGTTGAACGAGCAGACAGTCTCAGCCAGAACAGATCACAGATTTAACACAGTCTTCACAAACTCCAACCCCCAACACACAACCTGACAAACATTCCATGTGACCACCCTAGCCCCACCCCCACGCCTCCCAAACCACAGACCGCATGGACAGAGACTGTGTCCCAAAATGCATACTTGCACTTTATGTACAATGTGCAGAAGCATTGTGGTAAATGTATCACATGAGGACACACTCATTTGTAGTATGCATTTATGTGTACTTCACACATACTTGTAACCATGTGACACTAGTCCTTGATAAGTGGCACTACTTACAAATTCCAAAGGAAAAGACAGCAGTGAGCACAGTATTTTTATACAAATGTTATCAGTCAACAAATGCGTTCGGTCCACTTATGTGGCAAGAAATGTTACTCAAGATATTTCCAAAATATCAAGCCAGTCTTGATGGGAAATTGTATTCCAGATGCACATACATTTTTCTGTACCTATTTGCATATTTGGCAACGTGCATTCATGGCAGGTACACAAAAACAAGTGCATGAGGTGTGGTCAATTCTATTTATGGTCAGTCAATTTAGGGCATTGCAAAAAAAAGATTCTCATAGAAAACGATGGCAGTTTTTAATAGAATTTCAATTGATTTCCTAAACTGAAGTGGAACAGACCCTATCCCTCAGAGTATTTAAAGTATACAGGAGTTGCATTATGGGACACAGAGGGACTCACTTGCTTAGGGTCAATGCCGTTGACCTGACGTAGCTGTTCCACTGTCCATTGAGACCTCTTTTCAAAGGAGGAGGAGCCTTCAAATTGTTTTACCTTGGTAAGGTAGAGTTGCTGGGGCTTCTTATTGGTCACTGCAGGAAGAGGGAACAGAAAATGGGGGGGGGGGGGGGGGTTTTACATAATTTCTGCACAACTGAGAAGATACATGCACATGAGGGGAAACCACTTGACCACAGTTGCTTACTAAGGAAATATTATTACACTGCAAATGCGAAAAACGTTCACATTAACATTTAAATATTAAATCACTAACTTTCACTGAATGGAATAAAAATCTCATTATAAGTGGTGCTGAAAGGAAACACTGAAATTCTGGGACAGTCAAAATCAGCGAGCAGGTCTCACATGCTGAAAGCAGCAAGCGCAACTTGGAAGCTGATTCCATTATGTTTGTTGGGGGTGGAAACCAAGGTGGGCAACAACATTAACAGCTACAAGACACTGAACCAGAAGATCCCAGAATTTTAAGCTGATAATATACAGAGTATCCTCCAAAACTAGTCATACTCTTCATAAAGATGAACAAGAAATGACCAATCCCTTTAGAAGCAGCATGTTAATGCGAATTTATTATTTATGCACATGAAAAATTGCGATGCATGTCTTTCGGTTAAACAAGACCAGGTCAAAACCTAGTATATGGCTGGACCGGCCGACCAATGGTGTGACTTCATCACTCACTCAGTCAGTCACAGACATTTGTGTTTGTAGGGCTGGCCCCGCTGTTGTGGTCCAGCCAAAAATACTTCGAGAAATTCTCTGAGAAATGAAGTTCTTTAAACTGTTAAATAATATACACCGGCCACTTTATTAGGTACACCTGTTCAACTGCTCATTAATTCAACAAATATCTAATCAGCCAATCATGTGGCAGCAACTCAATGCATTTAGGCATGTAGACATGGTCAAGATGATCTTCTGAATTTCAAACCAAGCATCAGAATGGTTGTTGGTGCCAGACGGGCTGGTTTGAGTATTTCAGTAACTGCTAAACTGTAACTGCATGGTGACAGATGCACACATCATGAACATATGCATGCATGCACACTTGCACACAGACACCCAGATGGGCTGAATCTGAATAGACACCGGAACACAGTACACCATCGAGATGGTATTCAAAGTAATCCCAGGATGAGCTATCTGTTTAGCCCGACAATGGGCTTTGGTGCGTGTGCCACCATGATAGCTAGCGTTGATCCGACAGGCAGAACAAAAAGCCTCCGACCTTTAACTGTGTGTGTGCGCGTGCACAGAAAAACTCAGTTAAAATACTCTCACAAGCACTCACACACTTAAAGATCAGTGGCTTTTTTGTCTTTAAGGCTTCAAGAGGGAAACGGTCTAGTTTCAGTTCCTTAGGCAGGGATGTTTATTTTCATTAAACTTAACGATTACATTTTTTCAAAGCTGGTTTCTATTTTAGTTCCAGTGTAGACATCAGGTCTAACCAAGGGTATAATTACACATTAGACATCAGGCTACATGGGAATCAGTAATCCCTCATATAAAAACTTCATCACACTTGGCGTAAATATCATCCGTGTGAGATATCAGTAGTCCTTGAAATGAAGTATCATTAGTCTCAGTTGCCATGAGTTTACTTAAGTCTATGTAAATATCAACTGCCAAGAGTTTATTCAAACTGTATAGAAAAATCAGTGTCTGCTCTCCTGGCCGGAGTCACCCCCTCGTCCAGGGTAAATATTAGCCAATTAGCCTCCAGTTTGGGAATGAGAGCTTGCTTGTTTTTTCAGGCGGTTTTTCAGAGATGTTCCTCTGTCCGTGTCATGTCATGTTCCTCTTCACATTCCTCCCTTCCCTGTCATTTTCTCCACCACAGTGTCTATCATGGAGCAGGGCAGCCTTTGACACTTCACCCCTTGCCTTGCTTCCTGGCTCTTATCGCACCTCATGAAGGACACGCTGCATAAAACCTGCCAAGATTTTGCTGCAAACAGACAGCCATTTGCCTAAGAGCACTGGCCGCTCAATGCAAACTCAATGTCCTGAGAAAACACACATGCTCAAACATAACTACAACTACCATACTTGAATTTAAATGCTCAGTACACACAAATGAACTATTTAAAAGTTAATGAAAACAATCTAGTTCAACAATTACACAAACATAACAGGAAAAAGAAAACATTTCTGGGCTCACAACAGTAAAGTTCTGGTAGGCTATTTCTCAGAACTGGTTCAATAGACCGACTTGTTTTAGGGGAGATATACGTTAGAGAGTATCATATCGTTCTGCTATTTGGCTAAATTAAACTGCGGTTTAATTGCAAAATATCAACCACCGAGAAACACCTGACAACCACATTCATACCTTGTTAAACTCTGATGTGCTCTTTGGCCACTGTGTACATAGGCACCTGATTCTGTCATTGGCAAGTTTCAACTTAAATAAACAGGAAGGGAGGAAGAGGAGTACAGCTCTATTAAGATTTCCACTCATTTCCAGTTTGAACTGTTGTTCCCTACAGGTGTTCATTCTCAAAATGAAAAGGCCAAATATGATGTGCCACACCATTCCTGTAAACGGACGGTTACATGCAGCATGTTACTAACCGACCTTGTGGTCATTCCACCCCAAGCCACATCACCCCATAAAAAAAACAGGGTGGTTGTTTCATTTCCCTTCGCAAAATGAGCGTAAACTGAAAGTAGACGGCGCAGGTCATATCTTTCCTTCCCGTTGTCCAGTTACAAAAGAATCCATTATTGCTTTCATTCGCACAGCAGGGGGGAAATCAGTTTAGCATTGAATGTCTGTGACTGGCTGTGTCCCTCACTGACTGACTATGTGAACGGCTTTCAGTGACAATGGCTCACCATTTGAGGTCCTACAGGGTGAAAAGACCCTGGGGGCACGGCCAAAAGAAACAGTGTCGGCTCAGTTATCAACAGTTGGCATCTCGTGCTCACATGCATTGTTAAAAACATCATAGCATTACTGGGAGAACTGGCGAGACTCGTTCCACTCACCTGGATATTCTGAAAACAGTGCATAGTATAGGTTCTTGTAACCAAATATTGTTCTATTATTGCCGCTAGCATATACTCTACTAAAAATGAAAGCATAATGCGTTCTTTAACAGCAGTCTCTCTCGGAGTGTGGATATAAGGCATTCTATGAGGGGTGAGTGTGTAGTATATTGAGATCCATTTAGAGAAAAAGTATTAGTTTCATTCTGAATTTCTAAATTCTACTTGCCTGAAACAGTCAGAGTTAATGTCCCAAGTGCAGCAGAGTGGATTCTGTGAGCATTTAGTGTGTTAGAAACAGAGAGGTTCGTGGTGCCCAAATCTGACATGGTTGTGGAAGAGCCTAGGGGAAGATCAGGGCAAGGACATTGAGCTCTGGGGTGAGTGAATTGGGATTTGAGCTTGGTATTGTATAACCTCCTGGTGATGTGCAGGGTGAAGTGGTGGTGTCTACACTCTGCTAGAAGTCCTCTTCTCCCACCCCACCCCCACAGAAGGAACACAATGGTTCCGTTTTCCTGTTTCTCCAGCCAGAGATTAAACTCCAATTCACAGTACAGCATCAGCCTTAACAGGATGATTATTATTCATAGTCTAGAATTAAGAAGTACAGGGGCTAGGGTCAAGATGGCACATATATGTACACACAAATATATAAAAACAGCACATTAAAATCACAGAGAGATGAACCAGTTACAAACTAAATCGTCACCTAAACACTGCATAAACCAGGGACAATGGAGAACGGATAAGACAGACGTGATGTCAACTTACCCTGCAGGCTCATCTGAAACAAGAATCCAATCACCTTCGTACTACATAATTGGTGGAGCTCCACTCTGGTTTTTATTCAAAAGGTGGTAATATAAAATAAAAGGGATTAACAAAATGAATTACAAGAGGTTATTCAGGTTCTGTTACTAGAACGAGGGGGCATAAATGGAAATGAGCAAAAGGTAAATTCCGCACAGACGTTCGGAAGTACTTTTTCCACAGAGTAGTCAGTGTGTGGAATAGCTTAGTATTTTTTCCCCACACAGAGTAGTTGGTGTGTGGAACAGCTTGTCGGGTAGTGGAGTCTGAAATTAGTAGAGAGGGTTTTGAAGACCAGGCTTCACACAGTGCTAGATACTATCTAGTCACAGGTAAACCAAGCACTAGGCACACTTTAGTGGTAGGAAAATTTTGAGCATTGCTGGGCTGAATGGCATGTACTCATCACTATGTTATGTTAACCTGAGAATGTTTTATGGTGATGACACCAACATCCCATGCCTATTTCATCATCCCAGGTATGAACCCTGAAGTAGCATAGACAAGCAAAATAAACCTCCCAGTCCATAATTCATGCATGCAGCAGTCCATTTCCACATAAGTTTCTGAAGGAGCAGCAAAAACAGCAGTAATACGCTGTAATTTAATAAATCTCAATTTTAATCTGGTTGTGAGCTGTACATTTTGATAAAGGCTGATCCAACAGGTTGCTCTGCCAACACATTTGCCAATTTAAATCATAACTGAAATCTATGATAATAATGAACAAATTAAATCAAATACATTTATTTTACATGTGTAGGGCACACCTCCGCTCCTACGCACCATTCTTGTATAGCCATCTCACTACACACACAATCGTGTATATTACCCTCATTGAACATACTGTAAAATAAACTGCATTAACTTTAGCCTGTTTTCCTTTTGGACTGTTACTACTGCACACCTAACAATTTCAGGGTCCTAACAAAAACGCAGCACTATCCGCATCTATCATGATAGGCAGCGAACCGCATAGAGCCACACTACTGGCAGATCACTTGTAGTCTCCTTCTATGCTCAAATGTTAGCACAGAGGAAAGGTTGAATTTTGGGAGTCGGGTAACAGAGATAACATTAAATTAATCTCATTCCAGTAGCACCAGCTAAGACTACACCTGTTCCCTTTGCCATTTAGATACCTCAGCTGTTTGGTGTATCTGCAGGGTTTCTGACACATGCTGGATAAGCAAGGGGCTTTAGCTGTTCACATACTTGTGTTCGGTATCCAGGGTGCCAGACAATATAAATAAGTGGTAGCTGTTAAAACTTCTGGATTCAGAAATTGTTACATTTTACTTACTCCTTACTTCCCCGACACTAGGTAGGCTATATACTCAGTCTGGTCACTATATCCATCTACCTAGCATTTTCACTGGTTAATGGCTCTCCGGCTCTCTGAAATAGACACACACATATGGTTACATTTTGATATTCCTACTTACAGTTTGTAATCTTTTCATTTTTGAGAGCACAAAATACAGTATTTTTCAGTTGTCAACAACAGATACAGGCAATTCTAATGGTATGTTCATATTTTAGTTAACAGGTGTTACCTCATTTTTATACACCAGAGAAACAGCAAGCCCCGTCAATTCCCTAAAATTGACAAACTTAAAAAATGATCATTTTAATGTAATAATTATTAAGGGTATGCATAATTCTGACAGATACATTTTTGGTAAACATTGTCACTGAATCATTTTCTCTGAATCATCCTGTTAGGGCTGATGCTGTACTGTGAATTGAATAAACAGGAGTTTAATCTCTGGCTGGAGAAACAGGAAAACGGAACCATTGTGTTCCTTCTGTGGGGGGGTGGGGTGGGAGAGGAGGACTTCTAGCAGAGTGTACACACTACCCTCATCTTACACATAACCAGGAGGTTATAAAATACCAAGCTCAAATCCCAATGCGCTCACCCCAGAGCTCAATGTCCTTGCCCTGGACTTGCCCTACACTCCCCTCCACAAATGAAGAGGAGAACAACAGCACGGTTAAGATTTAATTTAATTTAATTAAAAATTTTAAAGTCACAAGTGAAAATGTGATGTGCCACACCATTTCTGTAAAGTGAAACTGAAGGTTACATGCATCAGGTAGAAAAATCCTCACAAAACACAACCCTCACATGCCCTGCAAAACATCCCATGTCACCAGTCTGGCCTCACCCCCATCCTGATGCCTCCCACACCAGGAAGAGCATGGACAGAGGCATGTTGGTGTCCCAAAATACATAGGCCTACTTTATGTAGAATTCTCAAAAGTATAAATATTAGTGACAAACGGCTAATGTAAAGGTTTCTATCTACAAAATGAGAGTAGCTTATTAAAAAATAATAATGAGACAGATACATATGCACACATTTAGTTTCTGATTCACAATGGAATCAAAACTTTGAAGAGAGGGAGGGGGCACAGGAGAAGAGGGAAGAATATATTCTTAATTTATATCCTACAATAAATTTTGTTTTTACTCCGCCAAAAGTTTTGAAAAAGCAGATGGGAGGGGAATAATGTGAAATAAACAGATTTAATTCCCAAAAATGCTATTTCAAGCCAAAGCGTTACCTCCCAACACCTGCTGTCTGGAACACAGAGAGAAAGGGTGCACCAGAAATAACACATTTCATAACACAAGCCTGACAGAATTACAGACCTCTACTGCAATAAGCCGGCTGGCCATTCACAGGCTTGTCTTCAATCGGCCTGTCTCTGTCTCTATGGCCCGGTTCAGACCTGTACTTTGTATCCAGATATATCCAGATTGTGTCTAGATTCAGTCGAGACGGATGTCAGTTCACACCTGGCATCAGAATGCATCTCCACATGCGTCTCGAGTGACCACTTGTGATCGGATCCCACTTCCCCGCTCAATATGCAAATAAACATGTACATCATTTCCGTTTGCAAAGACCAAATGCGTTGTTGTTTAACCGGTGGTCCAAATGGAAATCAAATCAGACAGCGTGTTTCGTGTGTACTCCATCCACGAGAATCCATTTTGCCTGCTGTTGTGGCTTCTTCTTGTTGTTTCGCACTTTAATATGACACCGCTGGCGCGCAAATGAGTATGTACTTCCGCTTACGCAGAGGACGTCAGTTGAGTAGGCGGTCCTTCAACGTGGCCCAGGACGCATTCGTGTACACACTGCTAAAAGAATGTGGCCATATGCGACCCAGCCCACCTCCGAATGTGGTCTGAGTGATCGGACCTCAATGCATCCTCAATGCGTCTTGGTGCATTCACACCTGTAGTTAGAGCTGTCCACTTGTGTTCGGATCTCCCAAGACGCATTTTAATGCCAGGTCTGAACAGGGCCTATAACCCTGGGATAGTGAACCTAAACATCACAACTTAGTGGGCACTGCAGCCCACAAATTCGGGAGAGACCCATAGAATTTAACAAGGTTAGTATTGCATTTTACCCATGTATAGCAACCCAGGCTTTGAATAAAATGTTTAAGTGGAATGGTAAAGTAAGGACTGAAATACAGGTTGCCCTTCCCCACAGGTTTAACCGGCCAGCTCCCACACTCTCTGGAGGTCCGGCGTGGGCAGCAGTGGGAGTGTAAAGCAGAGCTCTGGTGGAGATGTATAGCTGTGGAGGAGGGAAATGGGGGGTCCAGTAGCAGTCTACTTCTCAAAGGAAGGCATGGCGATGGGTGGGGGAGGTGTGTAGCATGTGCCTGCTACAGTTGAACTTTGTGGGGGAAGAGAAGGCAGTTGGGGCATTGGGAATCCATCCACCTCATTTTTGGCAGAATGCAGTCACAGTTGCCAGTAGAAATGCATTCGTCTTTTAACGTCTCATCTGAAAACGTCCTCCACAGCAGTGTCTCCATCACTACACTGGGGCATTGGGGTTTAACTGACCAGAGAAGATTACTCCCTATTGGCTCATCCACAGCACTTCCAGTTGGAAGTAGATTGTCCCAGGAGGTCTTCCATCCAAGTATTAAACAAGCTCACACTTAGCTTTAAGTAGGCAGTATACTGCAAACAACGTGCAAACTTATAAACAATCCACTGGCAAACACGCCACTGAACACTGTGGTCAGCATATGCAAAACTAACTTTGTTTTATGTCACTCAATGCCACTGAGGTGTCTACAAAATTGTCACACATATTTTTCCAAGATTCTCTGCAGATGCTTCAAGATTATCATTGACACCAGAGATACTTTGCCAAAATCGTCTCCATTGACACCCAACTTCATGGAAATTTCATGCTGGGAACTTGAGCCCATTTAGTTGTCTTTAAAAACTGTCCAAGATTGATCATAAAGACCACAATATCTTCAGCAACTCTTTGTTCAAAATTATTGATCTCAAAAGTATTCCAATTACAAAAATGACACCATTTACAGTCGTCTAGATGGCATACAGGAGATTTAAGGAACAGGAGTCCTATCTGAAGGGTTTGCCACGATACAAGAATTAAACCAAGGAACTTTTGACCTCATTTGCCAAACTAAAAATAAATTGTTTGGACAGAAAGATAGCCAAATAAAATATGAGTAAAATACCTCTGAATGCTAGGTAAACTAGTCAACAAGGTAGCTACAGTTGAGGCCAAAGGTTTACATATACCTAGGCTAAAGACATTCACTCAATTTTTCACAAATCCACACATTTCATGTTACCATACATTTGCTGTGTTAAGTCAATCTACTTTGTTTCCATAAGAGGTCATTTCAATAATAATAGCTAAGAGAGATTTATTTGAGCTTTTATGTACTACATCAGATTTTCAGTGGGTCAAAAGTTTACATACACTGTTAGTATTTGGTGGCATTGCCTTTTAATTGCTTAACTTGAATCAAATGCTTGGGGCAGCCTTTGACATGCTTCACACAATACTTTTTTTGCCAATTTTTCCTGACAGAACTGGTGTAACTCAGTCAGGTTTGTGGGCCTCCTTGCTTGAACACGCAGATTTTCAGTTCAGTTCACAAATTTTCTATGGTATGCATGTCAGGGCTTTGTGATGGCCACTCCAATACTTTCACTTCATTGTCTTTAAGCCTTTTTGTTAAAACTTTGGCGGTATGCTTAGGATCATTTAACTTACTAGCAGATGTTTTAACTTACTAGCAGATGTCTTGAGGTTTTGCTTAAGTATTTCTAGATAATTCTTCTTCCTTGTGATGCCATCTATTTTCTGAAGTGCACCAGTCCCTTTTCCAGCAAACACCCCCACAACATGATGCTGCCAGCCCCATGCGTCACAGTTGGGATGGTGTTCTTCGGATTAAAAGCCTCACCCTTTCTCCTCCATACATAGCGCTGATCATTATGGCCAAACAGTTCAATTTTTGTTTAATCTGACCAGAGAACGCTCCTCCAAAAAGCTAGGTCTTCATCCTGGTGATCACCTGCAAACTTCATTGTCTTTTTTTTGCCGGTCTTGGAGTAGGGGCTTCTTCCTTGCGCGAAAGCCTTTCAGGCTATGGCGATGCAGAATTCTCTTAATGGTGGATGTAGATACTTTGGTACCTGATGCCTCCAACTCCTTCACCAGTTCCTTTGTTGTTGTCTTGGGGTTCAACCTTTTGGACCATAGTTCGTTCAGCCCTGGGAGATAATTTGTGCCTCCTTCCTGAACGATGAAGTGTCAGTGTGGTGTGGTCCAAAGATTTTTATATTTGCATACAACCGTTTGTACAGATGCTCGTGGTAACTTCAGTTGATCCGACATTGCTCCTAAGGAGGAACCGGACTTGTGGAGGTCCACAATTGTTTTTTCTTCTGAGGTCTTGGCTGAGTTGCTTGGATTTTCCCATGGTATCAAGGGCAAAAAGGCAGTGGCTCTAAAGGCAGGCCCTTAAATACAGCCACAGGTGCCAATTAACCCCCAATTGTGACAATTAGCTAATCAGAAGCTTCAAAAAAGTAATTAAGTCAATTTCTGCAATCTTCCAGACTGTTTAAAGAGACAGTCAACTTGGTGTATGTAAACTTTTGACCCACTGGAATTCTGATATAGTCAATTAAAGCTGAAATAAATCGCTCGATTGTTTTAAAATGACCTCTGATGTAAACAAACTAGATGCCCTAATTCACTGGTTCTCAAACTCGGTCCTGTGGGACCACTGTATATGCTGGTTTTCGTACCAACTACAATTTCAATCCCAAAACCCAGTTCCAAAAACCTAGGGAAAACCCTGCTTTACCTATTTACTGAAATGTAGCCTGTCACCCTATTATTTTATCTTGATGGCTGTCACAGTCAACATTTTCCCACTATCCGTACTTTTTTTTTTCCCGCCATTGTAATTTGAATTCGCCCGAGTTCATTGTACTAGCCTACTGGGAGGGAATGCTGACTTCAGCTGTCTACTAAGTATTTTTCTGCGAGCCGTGGGAAAAACCGGCGGTCACTCTAGCTGTAGTCTCAGCCTCAGACGGTCCGCCCACTAGCTGTCACTCAAAACGCAAGGAGGACACCCTCGACCCCGCCACTATCATGTTACCTCCATAGTAACATGATAGTAACATTTTTGTGATGTCCAAATAGTATACATTTTTATGATTAAAAAAAAAAAAAAAAAAATACATTTTAAAACCATTTAAAAACAAATAATGATACAGTATTTCAAATTTGCATCAGACTAAGTCCAGTGAAATCCTTTCTACAAGTAATATGAAAATGATGCTCTTGCCACTTTAGTGCAGGTAAGGCAAGCTAAAGTTGAAAATGCCTAATCATTGCCCCTTTTCTGGATGCAGAGAAAGCAATATGCTTCTTCTTTATCCAAAAATGAAGACCTACAAGAAATGAGTTTTATTTCTGGAGCCCACTGGAACTACAATATTACAATAACCGGTACAGTTAGTATTTGCAGTGCCCATTTTCGCCAGGAACTTGTTGCAGAGCGTAGTAGTTCGGAAAGTAGACCTACCATCAGCTAGCAACAAATAAATAGCTTTCGAGCTTTCAGACATCTAATTCACCAGTTGGCCATTCTCAGCCATAGGAAGCTTCGAAGTGCTTGGCTAGCACAGCCTGGCGATAAGAAGCAGGAACTGGGGAGGTTGTCATTTGAGGTGTGAATGTGTTTGTCCGTGTGTGTGGGGGTCTGTGTGTGTGTGTGTGTAAGAGAGAGAGAATGTCAGAGGGGGTGTCTATCTCTTTCACTAGATAAAATATGCAGCTTTCTTTCAGCAGTCAGTCAGTTTGGGCAACCTGAGAAGTTGTTTGTAATAGCTGGATGGAAGTGGGCATCAGAGTCCTGCATCTAGATCTAGCATTCTATATTTAATCTCGGTTCTTTTGGAATATTCTGCTGTTTTTTTGTTTTGGCATTTTGGATTACTTAGGGACAAATAAGCTGTGGTTGGGTACCTTCTTTCATTCATTTCTTGTGTGACAGATGTCTGTAACATTTGTTAATTGTTGTAAGATAGTTGAACCTCGTCTTTAAATTTGACATGAATATTTGTTGCAACTTCTTACATTTCTTCACTTTAATCTGGGTGTGAGTTCTACATTTTGATAAAGGTTGATCCAACAGTTTGCTTTGCCTATCAAAGAATTTGCCGATTTAAATGATAATACATATTTTTGATAATAATTACCAAATAAAATTCAGAGTGTCAGACTTTAACGGTTGAAACGGCTGGGTTCAGAAAAAAAAAACATATTTCACATAATCCTAATCTTGCTGACAAAGTTTAGACATGAAATAAAAGACTCTATCTATTAGAATGTAACATCTGGAGTTTGAGACTGTTAGAGTCTAATGTTAGCATACAGTAGCTCAGTGTTACAATGTTATCACACACTGAATGATCTTCAGGTTTAACTATACGATGGTACAGCCTAGTCTATGTTGCTTTCTTTCGTTTTGTCTGGTAGTGTAAGGTTATTATATGGGACAATCTGCTCTAACCGGCTCTAACCTAGCTAGCGATAAGAAATGGTTTACATGATGTGTGTTATGGATATGAATGTAAATGAGCACAGAATACATGCCCTCCCTGTCCTTGTCTGCTGAAAATGTCACCATAATCTAATAGTGTTTATTAAAATGTAATGATTATAATCCGTTTAGAAACTTGAAAGTAGTATTAAGATGACAATCAATTGCCACTTATCTGGAATATAACCACAATTTGAATCCAGTTTCACAGATCTTTAAATAAAGCCTGAGGTGGTACGGTTGATGGGGGAGGGGGTCTACAATACTGCTTCGAAGAGGTGTGGAGGGAGTTGGTGGCAGTGTAAATCTCTAGTACTTCTCATTCCTCCCTTATTGAAATACCTCCCTTATTGAAAGAGGCTGCATTCTTTACATACCAGAGCAGATAACTGAGGTTTCTTAGGTACCACCTGAATCTCAACCAATAAGACACATACATAAGCATGTGTTCTGTCATATGCACTGACATGCAGACATACACACACTATTAAATGCACACAAATGTAATGTGTACTATAGTCTCGGCATCAGTTCAAACACAAAAAATGATATGCTTACCTGACAGGCAGATGAAGGTGCTGTAGGCTCCCACACCACCAGTGGCCAGAAAGGGGATCTTTTTCTTTGTTCGCCTCTTCACCTGTGCAGCAGAAAGCATCTTCTCGTCCCGTGGAGCAAATATCTCCTTGCTGATGGCTGATTTGGCACTCATTGCACAGCGCACACCTCAGACTGTTATCTGAAGAGGCAGAAGAATGCAAATCATAATGACAAAATTAGTTTGCAGAAAGAAAATTCTTACTTCCCGACATTATTCAAATTTTCAACATGCAACTACTGACATATTACATTTAATAGACTGCAGACTTGTATATTCTTCACCACCCGCCAGGATAACCACATCAAGTATGAATGAAAATGCACAAGATATCTTTCAGCTTGGCTGAGCCACGCCCTGCCGAAACATCTCTAGGCACAGGCCTAATGACCACAGACCTGCTGGGCTTTCTGGGTCCGCCCCCACCTATTTTCTCACTAAGGAATGTTCCCACTGCAAAGTTCCTTTCACATTTACATCCAACTCACATTTTCCTCAATACGGACAGACTCGTTAATGGAAAGTAAAACCGTTTCATAATGCCGTCGGCCGTTTACATTCTGAAAGGATTTCAAACAAACACCCAGTTGTATTTCTCCATTGTTTTGCGCTCATATGACCTGCACTGTCAGACTGACAAGAACAAATGTTCCTCTGTTCAAAATACGCCACACTTGTTCATTTAGAATTCACTTTATAATACAGACCAAAACTATTCAAAATACAAAATAAATGCATAATAAATGTGTGCGACGAGACTGGACTCCCATTTACACAGCTCTAATAGGAATAAAGTACAAGAGACAAGTAATGTGCTTCAGCTGTATTTTCAATTATTTTAATAAGCACTTATTTAAATAATTTTCAATTAGTAACGTGGTCATGGTGCTATGATGGGGATAGATAGATGGTGAAGAGCCAGCTATCTTCCTGAAAATAAAGCTATTCTATTCTATTAAGTACCTGTGTTTTCATCTTTTGTACTTTCCTTTGTTTTTTCCTCAGAAATAATGGATAAGTACAAAAATCTAGATAGGACCTCTTTTCTTTTTCTTTTTTTAATGAACCCGAGGAGAAAACTATTTAACCATTAAACATTCAATACAATGTACAAAACATTTTCAAACTGCCATAAATCAGGGGTGTCAAACTAAATCCCAAGGGGGCTGCAGTGGGTTTTTGTGGTTTCCTTTCAGTCAGCTCCCAATTAAGGCCTTGAGAACAAAAGTGTGTGTGGATTCCTTAGTCAACCAATGACTTAAAATGAACCACTGCTGCCAAAAACACCTAGAAAACCAGCAGACACTGCGGCCCTCCAGGACTGGAGTTTGACAGCTGTGCCATAAATGAAAAAAATGCTTTTGAACTTTTCAACTATGTTCTTCAACTTATTTATGCTTTAAAGGGGCAGTAATCTTTAAGACTAAAGTTAATAAAAAAGTTATTTCATGAACAGCATTAAGTAACAAGACCCACTGTTTTATGCAATATGTCCATGTTATATTACATTAATACATGCAATATATTTTTAATAATAATAATAATAATTGTTATTGTTATTGCTTTATTCAGAGAGGTAGAAAGCAGAGAGGATAACAGAAGGGATCCCAGCTCAGAAGGCGCTGTGGGCAGGGGATCAAACCCCCAATAGCGCAGGGGGAATCGTCCATAGCTTGAGAGTCAGCTGCATCACGGACTGCATCACGTGTGTTCCCTATTCGTTTTTTTTATGTTCATGATTCATGGCTTCAGTTTTTCTTTGCTGCAACAAGATTTCATTTTTGCTAAATGTCAGTGTGGGGGTAGGCCACTTGAAAAATTTGGCACCTTCTAAATTTTACATTTTATAAAGTTACACACTAAACAGTTTGTCGTATAATTAAATTAATTTGGCATAATAGTTCAACATTTGAACTATTTAAATATAATTATTTAAGTAATAGATGCGAAATCTTGCAAATCTTGCGATGAATAACACAGCCACAGCAAAATACACAGGGCAATCTTGCTGGTCCACCAAACAGGCATGAACACACCATTCTACCTCACTACAGACCACCGTTTTTCCCACTATCCCCAACAACAGAAACGACTCCCCTCCCCCTCCGCACACATCCCCTGGACAACCTAACACTGGCACTGCAAAAAAATATATACCAGCAGAAAGCTGGACAGCAAGTACTGAATCAGATGCACTCTAATCTACGGCCGATTCAGGATCTGTTATTCAGTTTGCATCAATTCAAAAGATTCACACCAGTTTTCTCAAAAATATACCCGAGTACGAGTTTACACTGTACCAATGCCATTGTAATATTATAAAGAGATGCCAGAAAGACTGAGATCCACTGCATTCTTATGCAAATATCACAGCGGTGCCAGGCCTTCGGCAAGGTCACTATGCACACTGAGGAAATCTCAGCTAATGCAGAAAAGAAACTGGTAGTGCAGAAATTTAAAATGTGACACACTCACCAACCAATATTTACTATTTACCATTTCAAAGTCCTATTCTTAAATGTCACTACACATTACTGTAGATTTTTTGTGGCCACTGTGATTTACATACACTTTGTTTCATTGCGACTGAAATACCAAGGCTCGACGTTAAGTTATTTTTTTCTATTGGTGGTCAGTGTTCTACTTGGCCCAGGTACAATTCCACTGGCC